>NC_058384.1:54781350-56120100 GCF_018350175.1 Felis catus
ACTCTATCAAACACAGGAGAAGGCACCTACCACAACTGTTCCTCATGAGAAAGTGATAGCAAAAGGAGAGAGGTGTGGTAGCCAGAGAAAGCGACTCAGAAGAGCTTTTCAGGGGAAAGGAATCGTGTATTCCCTTAAGACATGCAATATGTTCTGCTTTTTAGTGAAATTTGTATGCAATACATGGAAAATAATATAAGCAGCTAAAATGTAGTACAGTGTTGATTTTCTCTTGCGTATATATATATATATACACACACACATGTATACACACACATATATATGTGTATATATATAAATAATGTGTATAAATGTGTATATATACACATATTTTTTTCTTTTTCTCAAATGTATTGAAGGGTTTTTGTAAGCCAAAGTCATATGCTTTTCTTATACATCCTTCATAATTTTTAATACTTTGCTGGGCACAGAATATTATAAAATTTTTTTTCTGCGTTTGTGTTTTTGTGTGCATTTTGAGTCTGAAAGTTTAGAACTTAGAAATGCTTGAACTCATTTTCTATATGGCAAAAGTCTAAAAAGTCAGAAAATTCCCAAGGTACAGCATCTGATGCTTACTCACTTGCTCCAAAGCAAGTATCTGTGATAACTTTGAGCAGCGTGTTCATAGATTGACTGTATTTGAATATTTTTACTTACTCACTAGGCTCATTGATAAATTTTTTGGATGCATGTCTTTAGCAGACCCTACGAATGAGTCTACTTACTCATGATGCAGTGGAAGTCAAATATTGAGTTGTACTGTGACCGTCTCAAAGTGTTTTTACATGTAATTCATTCATAGTTTATCATGGCTTAAAATAGGTAGCAATGATAGAATTGGTGACCAAAGTATGAAACAAAATATGTGTTCCTGATAATATATCAAAAGTGAGAACTAATAGAACAATTTAAATAAGACAAAGGAGAAGTGAATTCATCCAAGAATTTGATATAGGATTATCTTCAATATACACAGAACATCTGAATATACTGTGAATATGTCTTATCAAGAAATTTCAGACTAAGCTACAAATACAACAGGAGTTTGATTCATTCGTTTCCATCAATACAATATAGTAACTTAGAATTTACCTGACAAAATGTCTACAAAGGATTTCTTCACTTTTAAATTATTATGAATATGAAGGTAAGCGTATTATAAAACTTTGAACTAATACCTACATTTTATCAGTAGTTGTTGGTTTAAAATGACACTCTATTGAATTCCATATAGTAGTGAGAGTGAATACTCATTTTTAATGTTTATTTTTGAGAGAGAGACAGAGAGAGACAGAGAGAGAGAATGCAAGAGAGAGTGAGTGTGAGTGGGGGAGGAACAGAGAAAGAGGAAGACAGAGAATCCAAAGCAGGCTCTGTACTGTCAGTGCAAAGTCCGATAGGGGACTTGATCCCACGAACTGTGAGATCATAACCTGAGCCAAAGTCTAACTCTCAACCAACTGAGCCATCCAGGTGCCCTGTGAATACTCTTTTAATATATAGGCCTCTTAAACTGAAAGCAGGATATATAAAATATTCTGGAATAGCCAACACAATATCTCAAATGACTTCATAATTCAAAATCCAAACCATTTTTAACGCAACAATTTTAATACAGTAAAGTTATCTGGAAGGCATTAGAATTTAAATTCTGAACCTCATTTTGTCATCTATAAAATGAGAATAATAATCCCTACATTGTAAATCTGTGATTGGGATTAAATAAAATAATTTACACAAGATGCTATGACTAGGATTAAATAACTTACATAAAATGCCTGCTTCCTGTGAGGGCGCAGTGTTGATTTGTTATTTTTTTTAAGTTTATTTATTTATTTTGAGAGAGCGAGAGAGAGCAAGCATGTGATTGTGAGCAAGGGAGGGCCAGAGAGAGGGAGAGAGAGAATCCCAAGCTGTCTCCATACCATCAGTGCAGAGCCCAGCACAGGGCTGGATCTCATGAACTGTGAGATCATGACCTAGGTTGAAATCACAGGTTTGACACTGATCCACCCAGGTGCCCCAATTTGTTATTATTTTTAATAAAAGCTAATATGTTGGCAAACTGTGCGAATAGGGAAAAGAACAGTGGATACCAGGGGTTTGGGCAAAAGGAGGAATGACTAGGTAGAGAATAGGAGATTTCTAGGGCAGGGAAACTATTCTGTATGATACCATAGTGGTGGATACATGTCACTGTACATTTGTCGAAATCAATAGAATGTACCACACTAAGAGTGAACCCTAACATAGGTTATGGACTTTGGTTGATGCTAGTATGTTGATGTTGGTCCATTCACTGTTATAGAAGTGCCACCCTGATAAGTACTGTATGTTCATGGCAGGGAAGGCTTGGGGGAAGGAGGGTGTTTGTGGGAACTCTGTGTTTTCCATTCAGTTTTGCTGTGAACCTAAAACTGTTCTAAAAACATAAAGTCTATTAATTTTCTTGAATGGATTGCCCTGCCCTCCCACAAAGCTAATGTAAACAGGACATTTACCACTTCAAAAAAATTTTCTTCATGTTTATTTATTTTTTGAGAGAGAGAGGGAGACAGTGTGAGCAGGGGAGGGGCAGAGAGAGAGAGGGAGACACAGAATCAGAAGCAGGCTCCAGGCTCTGAGCTGTCAGCACAGAGCCCGACGTGGTGCTTAAACTCATGAACTGTGAGATCATGACCTGAGCCAAAGTGGATGCTTAACCCACTGGGCCACTCAGGTGCCCCAGAACATTTACTACTTTAAAGAGTGTATTCTAAGTGCTATATAGATAGGATTTATTTAATCCTCATATCAACCTTATGAGGAAACTAAAGCACCCGGTTCATGAATAACCTCACACAGCTAATAAGTGGTAAATAAGGGAACCTGGATTCAAACTACTACACTATACTGCTCATGAATTGAAACCTCTTTCAGTGAATAATGCATCAAAACATTAAATCATAAAAGCAATAGTGATATTAGGAATAACTGACTTACATCTATAGAATAATATCCAAAGATCCCCAAAATTGATACTTCTCCATTGTCCAGTCTAATTCAAAATCGATTATTGGCATTCTTATGAATACTATACCCCAGATTGGTGGATTCAGATAAGGAGGATCAATATGTAAAGGGTAAGGAAATCTGAAAACCACCTCTCAAAGCAGTGCTTTTGTTGGGAATTATTACTGCCATTTTACCAATGAGGAAATTGAGGCTTTCAGAGAGTCAGTAATTCTCCTTGGCTAAAATCTTCTATGGATCGAGATAGAGTGTAAATAAAATAGGTAAGTAATTCCTGGAAGGATCCCCAGTTAGTAACTGCAGGGGCTGTGCTTCAGATGCAGAATTTCCTTGGGAAATTCTCTTTCTTAGACTGATCACCATGGGCTCCAAGCACAGTTTCATGTATTGAATTATCCTACATGGACTGTCCCTCTCCCAGGTAACATCAACTCCAATACAAAATTGAAAGAATTAAAGAAATTATTCTCACTTCAACACAGCAGTCACATGAGGCAATTGTATGCATATCAGATTTTATAGAAGTTTGAAGGTATGGAGGGATTCCTGTTGTAGCAAAGCAGCAATTGAACTTGAATATTGACAAATCCCTCTTACTCACAGCCCCTCAGTCATATCACCTCCACGGCTTGGCCTGCACTCGTAGCTTCTCCTTCTCTCCATACCTTCTCAGACTCTTCTGCTATTTTTTAATCACCATTATTTGCCACTTTTTATGCAAAGTGACTTAGCTCTTTTCAGCCCCCACCCCCAGTTCTACGCAGCTTCTCACAGACAAGGCATTGGCTGATGCTTTGAAATATGTTTTTAGGAGTCCTCTCCTCTAACTCAGGTCTAGGCAACAGTTTCCTCTGGTTTCTATCTTGTAGTGCTTGTTATTTCCCCGGTTACCTATTCATCGAGATGTTTTACAAACAGTAGAGGAAAAACAGTCTAGTAAGTTTGTTTTCATTGTCTTTTACATTCCAGTTGTGGATTTTTTAGAGACCATGTCTTAGGCTGACAAAAGCACTTTCTGGAAAATATTTGGGGAACACAGATTAAAATTAAGTGGAAAGTTAAAGAACTATTCTGTGTGTGTACTAAAACGTGTCACTGTGAGGCATGTTTTAGGGGCCCATCAATATATGCAGCAAGTGGCTGAATGCATCAAGTTTTAATTCCACGACAAATATTAATGGAGTGCCCAGACATGCCCTGTTGCCTCCCCATGCTGCATTTCAGTGGGATGATATGTGCAACGTCACTTCAATTAAGTGAGGAGCTGAAGTTTGCAAAACACTGCAATTTGTTGATTACAGATATCAAATTCCATGGTCAAAATCCATTTTTTCATAAGGAGTAATAAAAATGGGCCCCAGCTTAAAATAATCCGATGGCACCCATCATATACTGCCTCCGTATTCAATACTAAATTAACAGAACTGAACATGAAGCCTATGAAGGGAAACACCCATTGCAGTTTTGAAGAAATTATTTGGAATTATTTGACTCCCTTAACCAAGTGAGCATTTTATTTATTTATTTATTTATTTATTTATTTATTGTGAGCATTTTATAAATAAGCAGAAAGCAACCATATTAAGCCAACCATGAAAAGAAATAATTTTAAAAGATGATGTTTGACTGGTTTCCTTAAAAATCAACATACTTAGGGGGCGCCTGGGTGGCGCAGTCGGTTAAGCGTCCAACTTCAGCCAGGTTACGATCTCGTGGTCCGGGAGTTCGAGCCCCGCGTCGGGCTCTGGGCTGATGGCTCAGAGCCTGGAGCCTGTTTCCGATTCTGTGTCTCCCTCTCTCTCTGCCCCTCCCCCGTTCATGCTCTGTCTCTCTCTGTCCCAAAAATAAAAAATAAAAAAAATCAACATACTTATTTTAAAAAATTTTTCCCTGTAATGAATTTAATGGTTATCTTTGCTTTAATAGTAAACAAACTGATGAATTACTAAATTCTACTCCTGAAACCAATATTACACTATATGTTAACTAACTAGAATTTAAATAAAAATTTGAAAAAAATAAATAAAACTAAAATGTGAATATAAAATACAAATGTAAAATAAGAAAATATCTAAGGCATTAGTTACACTTTAAGCTGCATCCACAAGACTGTAGCAGTACATAGTAGATAGTCAAATATTTGTTAAATGAAAAAATGATCAGATAAAAGAATATAGAGGTTAAGTGCCAACAGAATTACTTTTTTTCTTATCAATAGACATTTATTTTGCAGTCCCTGTATATAAACACTGTGTCCAGATGAAAACAGAAAGAATTATGGGATGTGGTTTCTCTCCTCAAGGAACGTAGAATCTTATTTGTGAGAAAAATGCAAAGATTTGATATTTTTAGAATTTTTCGAGTATGGCAGAGAGTTTGTAGAAAATGATACCCAAAAGAGTATGAATAATGACTACCCTCTGACGGTGATAACTTCAGTCAATTTGGAAAAATAATGACCACAGGCATCTGGGTTTCTACCACTAGCAAGTTCCATGTATATGTCAGTGGCAGAGGAATTTTGTACTTGTGGAAAGACCCAGTTAGAAGGACACTAGCCACATTGCTATTGGTCTGCTCACACCTCGGATATTAACACTCTCCAAGGCCCATTTTGGAGATCTTCTTTCCTCTTTATGAGAAATCTCTCTCACTTCCATGATTTCCACCAGCACCTGTTGGCTGGAGATTCCCAGATTTCACTTTTGATACAGACTTCTCCCCAAGCT
This sequence comes from Felis catus, assembly GCF_018350175.1. NCBI lineage: Eukaryota > Metazoa > Chordata > Mammalia > Carnivora > Felidae > Felis > Felis catus. The sequence goes on from NC_058384.1 coordinate 54,787,095, forward strand.
CCAGATCTAAACATCTTCTCAATGCTCCACAGATATCTCTATCTGTGCCCTACAGATATCTCTAATTAATATTCCCAAAGCAAGTTCGGTTTAAGGTATTGGATTCCCCAGGATGGGGGAATGGGGAGTGACTGCCAATGGGTACAGCATTTCCTTTTGGGGTGATTAAAATTTTCTGGAATTAGTGGTGATGGTTGTATCAGATGGCTCAACTTAGTGAATATGCTGAAAAATAGCCACTGTATTGCACATTTTGAAGATGTGGATTTTATGGCATGTGAAATATATCTCATTATAAAAAAGAAACAGTATCATCCAACCTGCCTCTAGGTCAAAATTCCCAGTTATAAGGAGAGGTGTCATCATTAACTATCCAGGCTGGAATCTTAGAGCAGGTACCAAGTCTGATGCTTCATTATATTCCCAGGGCCAGCTCTGTGCCTAACCAATGTCATCGGTAATAATGATAATAATATTAATAATAATGTACTAATAATAAACAGTATTAATGGGTAATCAGAACTCTTTGCTGAATAAATAAATCTTACAATTCAAGCCAAACTTACTGTCTTTTCTTCATCCTCCACGTTTAGTCAGTCACCACGTCCTACAGACATCATATCTGCAGAAAAATCCCACTTTTTTTCCCCATCATCACTACTGTTGCCTTAGTTTCACATCCTGTCTTTGCTCCTTGGATTACTATTCCAGTACTTTATGAAACTTTCTCCAAGTTTGTAATATTACTAAAGTGAAAATAATTTTACTCTGGGATGCCAGTGTGGTTCAGTCGGTTAAGCATCCGACTCTTGATTTTGGCTCAGGTCATGATCTCACGACCATGAGTTTGAGCCCCTGCAGTGGGCTCAGTGCTGGGCGTAGAGCCTGCTTCGGATTCTGTCTCTCCCTCTGCCCCTCCGTCTGTCTCTTTCTTCCAAAAATAATAGTTTTATCCAAAATAGACCTCTAGTTGGTTTCCTGTTGCTTAAGCCTTCTATTATTCTAATCCCATCTCCACTGCTGCCCATGGGGTCTAAGATTCAAATATGGGTCATGTTTGTTTCTTAAAGTTTTCAGTCATTTCCCATTGTCTACAGAAAGTGAAAATATAATTCCTCAGGACACTTTGCCTTGACCCTCACAGTTCTTTGTACATCCACCTCCACCCAACTTCACGTCCTGCATATGTTCCTGGTGTCCCTTTCTCCCAGTCTTGATAAGAATCTCCTGATGTTGCCCTCCATTGAGGGCAACTAGAAGACTCCTAGAAGACTCCATTGTACTTATTAATTTCACTCCAGTCTCCATGGCCACACTTAAAACAATTTGAGGGCTGGGATCTGGTTTAACAGAGAATCTAAAGACCGGTAGTATGTCCTGTGGAAATAGTGAATCTCAAAACTCTTAGAGATGGCATTCTGGTTCCATTGGCTCAACAGTTTAGTTCTTGAATCATATCTTGCAAGGTTTATAGATATTACATATATGGTTTATGGATTACATAGGAATAACATTTGGAAAATGATCCAATGCCAATTACTTTCATTCTCCTCTTCCTGTGTTGCTTCCTTTTCCATATTTTACCCTAATTTTTCTCTTAGAGAATGAACTGTATCATAGGGGAAAATAGCAATCAGATGAGAGGGTTTTACCAACCTAATTGTATTGATGGAGTATAGAAAGGAAGTTATTTTAAGCTGATCATAATTTGGGGGTCACTTGTTGATTTGGGTTATTTATGTTATCTCCAAGTATAAATTATTTTTAGTTATTCGAAGTTAAACACATTTTTTACATCTTTATCTGACTCTTTAAAATTTGTTATTTAGGGGCACCTGGGTGGCTCAGTTGGCTAAGTGTCTGACTTTGGCTCAGGTCATGATCTCATGGTTAGTGACTTTGAGCCCCACATTGGGCTTTCTGCTGAGTCTGCTTCTAATCGTATGTCCCCCACCTCTCTCTCTTCCCTTCCCCCACTCATGCTCTCTCTCAAAATAAATAAATAAATAAACTTAAAAAATTATTTAAAAAAAACCCCTTTGTCATTTAGTGAAGTTGCCTTGGGACAAAATACAGAATCCAAACATCAATTAATAATCAAATACAAATACAGTCAAGACAAAAATAGCATAGTGATAAAATACTGTGCCTAATGATAAGTTCTGTTGGTGAAGGTGACATTTAATAAAGAGAGTTAATGATACTCAGAGTTATAATAAAATTGGTTAGAAGTCAGTAGAGCTTCTGTGTGCACTATACAATCCCATTCAACAGGCACTTGATGTGAGTTTTTCAGTGTACTTTCCAAATCAATATTTTGAATGGGATGAACAAGAGCATTTAATTTTAAGGCTGTTGATTCTTTCTTAATTCACTGATTAAATAAATGCTTCCCAGGAGAAGAAACATTGTCAATTATCACTATTACCCTTATTTCATTTTTTCACTTTTCTGTCCTTTCAGTTATTGACAGAATCCTCAATGGTATATTCTTTCATTGAAGAGATATTTATTTTGAGTACCTACTCAGGAAGAAAGAAAAGAGAGAGAGAGAGGAACTTCAGAAGGAAGGAAGGAAGGAAGGAAAGGAGGAAAGATGAAGGGGAAAGGGAGGAAGGGAAAGAGGGAAAGGAAAGGAAAGGAAAGGAAAGGAAAAAGAAAAGGAAAGGAAAGGGAAGGGAGAGATGGAAGGAGGGAGGGAGGAAAGAAGGAAGGAACAAAGAAAGAAGGAAAGAAAGAGAGAGAGAGAGAAAGGAAGGAAGGAAGGAAGGAAGGAAGGAAGGAAGGAAGACACAGACAGCTAAATAGAATATTCTCCTTGCATTTAAGAATCCTAGTCTGGTTGGTAAATGATCTTCCTTCAGTGGTTAAGATCACCTTGATCCCTTGTCCCTGTATTTCTATAAACTTCACAGCTAGGAAAAGTAACTGCTCTTTTTGAGAATTTTGGAATAGTTGGGATGACTGCTGGTTTTCCTTAGACCTTATACCTCATTGGACCCAAGAATGGAATCCTTGTCTTATTCCCCACATAAACATTTCTGCTTTAACTTTATGTTCACTGATTCCCACTTCTTCCAGGGTTGTGGTTCTGACTCACTCTGTGGTCCCTTCAAACGGTGGAGCATTGGCCACCCCAGCACCAACTTCAGGATCAGCAGCTCCCACGGCCAGTCCTCCTGGACTCCTGGGCTCTTTGCCTCTCTTGACTGCTGCTCTTGTTTTCTGGGTCTTGGCATCGGCAAAGCCAGGCCACCTTCCTAAAGAACCTCCTCTGTCCTGCTTGCCTCTCCCTGGAACTTACCAGACTCTTCCGGGTCCCTCTAGTCTGAGGGGTTGCAAAGCCAGGCCTTCCTTTGGTTGGGGAGAAAGCAAATAGTCCTACAAACCACTTAAGGGAAACATCCAATCAAACTGGTTGGGGACAGCTGGAACTCTGTGCATGGTGTTTTACAGAGACACGGCTGGCTCCCTAGAAGAACAGGAATGCGAAATACCCATTTTCGTTCTTCAGGTTCCCGGGCTCTCTGCCTGCCTTGGGTTCCAAGGTTCCGGTCCCGGGATCCTGCGGCCACTGTAAGTGCGTGCGAGGGCGACCGAGAGAAAAATGGGTGACAAACAGAAAGAAACCATCTGACAAAGCTGGAGACCACTTGCTCCTCCAGAACAGCTTCAATCTCCCTGCCTGGGCTGCCGAGGGAGGGATGTGATTAATGAAGAGATGTCAGAGAGAGAATTCTTCTAGCTGGCAAGAGTGGGAGAGGATTTTTTTAAAAAGAATTATCAGACATTGAGTGGAAGGAAAGCAAGAAAAAGGAGCTCATCGTGGATGTCAAGGTGCCAAAAAGAAATAGTTGTGGCACCACCGACCAATGTAGCAGCCCCACCCCACCTGCGCCTTTGGGCACCTACCCCTTGCTGCTCTTCCGGTGATGCTCTGAGCTCCCTCCCCTGTTATAAATAGCAGCACAGATGTTGACAGAAAAATGCTCCCTTAATTACCATACAAACTGCTTTACTTGAGTGAACCGTTTAAAGCAGCCTCCAAAGGAAGTTCACTCAAGCAATTCCGCAGATTACAGCTAATGAACAATATTTCCTCGCACCTATTTAGTGCTCATTAAAATGTAAAAGCCTTTCATTTTAAACAGACGCACAATAAATAATTCCTCTCTCCCTTCTCTGTCTCTGAGCAGCTTGGATAAAAGCAGGGAGGTGAGGGAGCTGAAGGGGCAGGGCTGGACTGGGGGTGGGGGCAGGAAAGCAGAGAAGGAGCGGGGGGATGGGAAGGGGGGGAGGGGAAAAGGGAGACCCAGTAAATAGCTGGGGGCTCATTAGTATCCCGGGAAGCCACAGCTTGTCTGGTAGGAGGGATGTCTGTGTTTGGAGTTCAGCAGACAGATCCCTGGGACCCACTCATCCAGCACAGGCAGCCAGCCATGAACGAGAACAGCAGACAAAAGCTACCACAGGCAACACCGGGAGGCAGAGAGAGGCCAAGGCGGGATAGAGCTGGGGGTGGGGAGAGCCCTTCCAAAGTGATACATGACGAGCGTTGGGTTTCTTTGGACTCTCCCGTGTTGATTTTTCGGTCCTTATTTCTTTTTAGGCCTGAGGTGAAAAGATGAATTATCAGATAAGCCATGAGAGTTACTTGTTGCAAGTGGGAACAGAGAGCATCTACAAAATGTTTTCTTGGTCCCACAGGGTCATACACCGCCACCTTTAGGACTTTGATCGTATAATGCATGTAGCACCAAAGACGGAGGCATTCTTTGTGTGTTCGAGTGACTGGGAAGTGGAGACGGTGGCAAATAAGGTAGATTTCTGGAGGACTGTGTCTGTTCCTTTTGAGATAAACAGCAAAGGAAAAGTGGCCGGGGGACTTGGTGAGATATATGTCTTGAACGGATTGAAGAAACCTCTGCCTTATACTAAAAAAAATTCTTTTCCCCTTTAACAGAGCTGTTAATCCCAGAGATTGGTGGGACCAGAGTAATGGAAATGTTAGTGGTGATGCATAAATAGCGAGGGGGAAAGCCCGAGAGGATCCAGTGTCACCAGATCAGCAGATGCATAAGAAATTGCACTAGAATGTCCCAGTCGTCCAGGATCAGGTGGGTAACATGGAGTTGGCTTAGTGGTCAGGACTCACCGAGATTCTTCCTTTTCTTTCTTTTTCTTTCTTTATCCCTTCTTTAAAACGAACAAACGGGGGCGCCTGGGTGGCTCAGTCTGTTAAGCATCCGACTTCGGCTCAGGTCATGATCTTGTGGTTCGCGGGTTCGAGCCCCAGTCGGGCTCTGTGCTGACAGCTCGGAGCCTGGAGCCTGCTTCATGGATTCTGTGTCTCCCTCTCTCTCTCTGCCTCTCCTCCGCTTGTACTCTGTCTCTCAAAAATAAATGATATATTACAATTTTTTTTAATAAAACAAAAAAACAATGAACAAGGGATCTTGATTCTATTAAGGACCATTGTCTTTCTGGCCAAAATAGACAATACTCCTTTTGACGTTATTGCATAGGCGTGAAAATGCAGAGAAATCGTCATTTCAAGTAGAAAAGAGAACTGAAAACCACCATCTTTTGTTCTAGACAGCATGCATTTATTACACAAGTATCAAGTGCCCGATATTATGCCACGTGCAGAGGATACAGAGATGAATAAAAGATGTTCCTGTAAGGAGCCCACAGACATATAAAAAGTCATTATGCTGTTATAGTAATATGGACAGAGTGCTGTAGACGCTGAGACAGATCGGGGCGAGGGGGGATCTGGGATATTACGTGAAAACTTGATATTTTCTCCCTGTAACTGGCGTCACTGTATTCTTATCCCAGAGCTCAGCAAATACTTGTTGATTCCTGCGATGGTTTCATTCACAGAAACGGAATGTTTGTTGGGAGTGCCTGGCAGCCATAGGGAGGGAAGGTGAAAGTGTACATTTGAACCAGTTCCCCTGTGAACATGCAGAAGATAGTAGCAACGAAAAATTAGATCTGTGCTTAGCTTTTCGCTAAGGTCATTTGAAAATGGTCCTCAACACCCATCTCATTTGCTTTTTTATGCCTGCCAATTTAGTGTTGTATTCAAAGTGATTAATTAGTTTGTAGTGAAGGTTTATTAGGTCGTCTTTCTGTCAATCAAAAATCACTAGAGTCTCAGGACAGAATAAAGAGCACCCAGAAATCTTCTAAGGATGAGGAATACGTCATTATTGTATTCAAAAAGAGGCACGATCTTAAAACTTGAGAATATATAGAGGAGTTAAGGTGGATATTATTAAAGTTGACATGAGTTATTTGGCCCTCTTGAATATTTATGGCTTATTTTCTATTAGGATAAATTCATTTCCAAAGTATGAATCAATCCTTCATATTTTTCTGCACTACTGATTTAAACAGAGCATATTTTCACTTTTCTTCTCATTCAGACCCATAAAAATGTGGGGAACATATTGTAACAGAGTAAAATACTTGCTTAAAGTATGTTACACTTCAAACCAAGGTAAATCGAGAATAATAATATTTCTAGGAATCGAAGATTTTTCCCTAGTTAAGAGTACATTCTTATTGTGCTACTCTGGAAACAGACTCGGAAACCGCATATCTTAAATAGCAGGTCATTACTCGATATTAATTTTTCCTCACCTGTATATATAATTAATTCAAATTTATTCCCTGTAAATAAAATTTTAACTGCCATATTTTGCTTTCTTGGTAATCCTTGAAAGTTCATGTCCTTTAAAGAATTGTAGGAAAATCAGTCGTAAATATCACTCCTTAATTTCTGTGTTTATACAAGAATAATTTTGTAGTCATAATAGGCACCGTAGGTAGTAAACAAAAGATGAAAACTTCTTTCTGCTTTTTCATTTGCATTGTTAGCAGTTTTCCTCTATCTAACACGCTGCCATTTACAAATTACTGTAAAGGAAAGGAAACAGCAAAGGAAAATTCTACCAAATAGTGAGAACTCCATAAATATTAAATATTATTATTGTCTTAACTATTTCTTCTTGACAAGGCACAGGTGTCTTTAACCTAAAAGGATTTTTTAAATTAAATATCTGGGACACGTGGGTGGTCAGTTGGTTGGGTGTCTGACTCTTGATTTCAGTTCAGTGCGTGAACCCAGGGTCCCGGGATCAAATCTCGAGTCGGACTCCACATTGAGTGTGGAGACTGCTTAGGATTCTCTGTCTCTCCCTCTGCCCTCCCCCCCCACTCACGTGCCCTCTTTCTGTCTCTGTCTCTGTCTCTGTCTCTCTTTCACACTCTCTCAAATAAAAAAAACATATAAAAATTAAAATGAAATTGCAAACTGCAGTGGTGTATTGCTGATAACATTAGGAATGTGAAATTCTTTGATGCCAAGATGTTAATATTGCATTTTAGCATCATGTGTGCCTTTAAGTTAATGTGTTGTTTTGCCTCTTTGAGTTATGAACATTTTTGTGGATGTTATGCATCAGATTATCTGAAATGTTGCACCAAATATTTCCTCAGAAGAAAGAGCTCGTAGGCTGACCATGGGAACAGAAAAACAATTGGTAAATGAGAAACTTATTTACATAAATATACACACACATACACACACAAGTTGTTTACCTGATACAAATCGATAATCCATAGCCAGAATTTTGCTTTTAAATTTTCCAGGTAAGGACCTGGAACGGTAAGTGGCATTGTATCAGAAACTCTGGGATATAGCTTCAATCACTTTTAAATTCCTCCAAATGCTCATATTTTAAAAAGAAAATATATTTCATTGATTTACAAAGGCCCATATAAATATAGATATGGTTTGGCCAGGGAATTGTAAATTTAGTCTCAGGTGGGCTTCATACTCAACTGAAATGAATCTGCAGAGAGAGTGAGAATCTGAGTGTTACAAATTCGGTGGCTCTGGGGGAAATTTGTTAGAGATCATTCTGAAAGTCAGCACTGCCTGAAAAATAAAACACAAAAAGGAAAGGAGAAAGAGAGAAAGTGAGAAAGAAAGAAAAAGAAAGAAACCCCAAAACAAAAGAACTCACCCCACATTGTGTTCACATGACTTTCCCCCCTCAAACAGCAACCCTTTAACATTTCTCTTATTTGCCCTTCCTTCTGTTAGGTGGATTTTCAGAAGAGCAGCGTGGAGCCATTTAGAGTTATGATTTTATGTATGTGACTGTGAAATGGCAATCCAGGCTGTCTTGGTGCGTTGAACGGAGAACGAGAAGCAAAAATTGAGCAGCCTGTCTCACTTGTCTCATTTGCCAGGCCCCATCAGAAAACGGCAAACGAGTTGTTTAGTTGAGATCCTTCCGAAAGATGTAATAACAGCGTTTGGTCCTTGGGCACGCGGGGGAGAGGCCACCCCTGGCGCCCCGCGCCAAATGGACGATACTGATGGCCGGCAAGCACACGTCCTGCCTGAATATGAACAACAGATTTGTCAGCGTGTGACAGGCTGACAGCCCAGCTCCCAGCTGCTTGTCCACTGTCGTTATATCAGTACCTTGTCTAAGTATTCAGCAAAGAGGCAATCTGCTTCCTCCGTTCGTGGGAGGCAGGTTGCCGGTTAAAAAACTAGTCCTGGCTGCGGGCTGCGGTGCCAGAACGCATTGAAAAGATGCAATTTAAACCCTCGTGTGCTCCTGCGGCAACATATCACAGGCCTTGGAAGTTCGGTCCTCCAGATTAGATTTGTGAAACAAAGAAGATAACTCAAAATGAGATCTGTGCTGGCGACACATTGTAATTTGGCCTCCGTGACTGTCTCCGCAGAACTGGGTTACGAGAGAAAAACAGGCTCGACCTGAGCATCCTGTGGGGCCCAAGTGAAAGGCCGCTCAGCGGTTCGCTGCTGCAACGCCACTGGGGGCAGTAGTTGAAAATGTGCCAGTGAGGGTGTCCCATGGCTCATAAAGCGTCCAGAATTGATGAGGACCCAAAGTTTTGATTTTTTACTAGTTGGACCCTGTCGATACGGTTGACAACCAATCAGGACGTTTTTAACAATGTCAATATTGTAGAAATACATTTTTCAGACTTCATTCCGGTCATTGGAAAGACTATGTCATACGTATCCAAGACTTTTCACTGTACTCGAAAATCTATAGAAACGGATCAGAAAAATGAGAGATAAAGTTCCTAAGGAAAAGTACACGCTCTTTTTAAATGTCTGAGAGAATGAATTACATACATTTATGTTAAACAGAGTAAAGTGGAGGAAGCAATGAATTTCAGAGGGAATTGCCAATTTGTTGTGGATACTGTGGATGTACCATTCAGAAGTTAGAGTATCAGAGCCTTCTGTGAGCAGCCTGATTTGGTGCACGCGTGGCAGTCTCCCACAGGTTGGGTCTAAGAAGAAAACTCGAAAGGATTTACACCATGGTCTTTAACGGCTCCTTCAGAGCTGTTAGGCCTGTCAAGTCATTAATAAGCAATATTTAAGAGTCCCTAAGCACACATTTGCACAACAGTCCCCAAGGACCTGGAGAAAGCTATTATAGTTTGTCGGATCAATAATTATCATCATTTCATTCCAGTCCACTGCGAAATGAAGAACTAACTATGGGGTCTTGTGACATCCCTGCCCCAGGTCACAGTGAGGTGGTGTAGGTCTTGGTAAAGTTCCAGTGACTTTGCTCTCTGGTATCCTCAGGGACCCAGGCCCTACATACCATCTGTATCCATTTGTTTTGCCTCGTGTAAGACTCAGGAGTCGCCAATATCCTCTGAAGTTTGAGACACCCTTACCAAATACAATCTTAAATCCCACTAAGTAAATTTATGTTTACCTTAAAAAAATGGAAAGGTAATAACACAAACTGTATTAAAAAGCATCAATGAAAATTTAGGTGGAAGCGTTGTGCATATTTTGTTTCTGCGAAAACTTACCAGGCCGAATATCTAGTCGTAGAAAAGTAGCTGAACAAGTCATCATATATCTGCTCAAAGGAATGCTCTGTGGCCAATAAAAATAGTATTGTAGGAGACACAAGAAAGTGTTCCTGATACACTCAAGTGAAATAGAAAAGCATCTTATAAGGCTATATGTGAGTTTTTCATTTCAAAAATTATGTACAGTTGGGGCGCCTGGGTGGCTCAGTTGGTTAAATGTTCTGACTCTTGGTTTTGGCTCAGGTCATGATCTCATGGTTCGTGTTGGGTTTTGCCCTGGCAACGCAGAGCCTGCCTAGAGTTCTCTCTCTTTTTCTCTGTCTCTCTCTCTCTCTCAAAATAAATAACTAAACTTAAAAAACTGTGTACAAGTAACTAGATGATAGATAAAATGGACCACTGGATGGATTCTTGGAAGGATATATACTACACTGTCAAAAAAATGGATGTAGATAGATAATAGGATGCAGGACATTTTTGTGTTCTTCTTTGTGCTTTTCTGTGTTTCTGAGATTTTTCTCCATGATGATATGGTGCGTTTTCTACTAGGAGAAACACGCTGTTTCAATAAAAAGCTGTCAACAGTAGAGGTGCTTATTTAAATGATGACATTTTCCCACCTAGTTCATGGTTACTCTTTTAAAATTTTTTGTGCTGACCCTGCTTGGGGTTCTCTTTCTCCCTCTCTCTGCCTTTCCCCTGCTCACTGTCTCTCTCTAAATAAATAAATAAATAAATAAGCATGAATAAAGTATGATGGATATTCTTTTATTTCTTTTTTAAAAAGGTATTTTAGGTTACAAAAGTTAGCAAGTCATTTATGAAAAACCGAACAAGTCAATAGCGTCTCACCTTCTGTCTAGTTGTACCCGCTTGAGATAATGGGGGAACCATCCTCCCTTCATATTTTTCCCCATGTTCATTCAAATGTATATACAAATATAAAGTCTTTCTTCATAAAGCCAAAATAAGCCTCTAATAGGAATATTATGCTGCGTAAGTGCTTTATTCACTCAATATATCATGCATGACTTTCTAAACCCAAACACATACATCCTTATATTACTTTCAAGAGATACTTAGTATTAAATGACCTATCTGAATGACAATTTATTCAACTGATGGGTATTCAAGTTGAAACCAGTTTATGCTTTTACAAAAAATTTTACAATACATCTTTGTACTTATATTAATATGTACCATTGCTTTTGTATCCCAGATGAGAAATTTGCCCATTTTGAATCTTAGAAGGTATTGCCATACTGCCTTCCCAAAATGTGGTAGCTGTTCACCTACAGTGTGTGAGAAAGCCTGTTTCCCCTGATATTTGCCAGCAAGTGGGCTTTATGAGTTCTTTCCTTTTCCATTTATCTGTTGGATGAATAATGGTACTTAATTGTTTTGATTTGCATTCCCATAACTACCAGTAAGGCTGTCTTGGTCTTAAGAGTCTGTTTAACTTAAAAAGCTCTTATCTTCTATACAACTTAAGATGCACGTACTTAGTCTTGAGCTGGAAGCCAGGGGCCATGTTTACTCTGTGCGCCATTGGCTTTTCAGTGCCTGGCCCTGTTCTTGACCTTAGAAAACACGTAATAAGCATGTGTTCAGTTCCTAATGGAGCACTAATTTGTGCATTATATATAACCTTAGAACTCCTTATATTGGCAAGAGAGGGTATAAAATGGTGTGAAAATATTTTTTAATTATTTACTAAAAAAATATTTGAAAAGGCTCCTTGGGTCTATGTTCCCATTTAGATGTTCCAAGGATACTTTCATTTCAACATGTCTGAAATTTTCTGTCTTTTCAAACTGATCTTGTGATGCTACCTAACTAATGGTCCAGTTTACAAAACTCACATTCTTCTTGTATTTCCAACTCTCTGTCTCTACTTACTTTTCATATGTTACCAAGGACTGTCCATTCATGGTCCTAAATACCTCCTGATTTGGTTCCTTATTCTTGATCTAACATTATCTCTTACTTAATTTAGACATTTTCCATTTTTTAGACTATTCTATAATAATAACTCCAGGAGAAGAAGGATATTATTTTGTACACTGCTATTATCTCCAGCACTTAAATTAGAGACCCGTAGACTGTAAGTGCTTTATATATTTATTGAATGAATGCATAGTCTCTTAAATGTGTTCATTCTCTTTTGTATTAAATCTATCCTCCAGACTACCGCCAGGTTTGTTTTAAAACAAAAGTGTGATGATGCATTATGGTCTAGTGGTTAGGAGTGTGGGCACTAGACGGCTGAGGTTAAATAGTAGCTCTACTATCCATAGTAACTTTCGGCAGTTTATTTCCATTTTCTGTGCCCCAGTTTTCCTATCTTTAAGATAGAAATATTGCAGTACTAACCATACGACATTGTTGTGGGGAGTCATCATAGGGATGAATCCTATTATAATGCATAGAGCATGTAGAATAATGCCTTGAGTATGTGCTTTGTGAGTGGTAGTCATTCCCACAGTCCTGATCGTCATCGTGATTAGCCTTCACCTTCTGCTTGAGAAGCTTTATTGACTCCCACTTCCCACTATCTACAGTTGAGAGGATGATATCTAGTCTTCTTACAATGGAAGACATAGTTTTTCTCTGGCTGGTCTCACTTGACCTCCATCATCATCATCTTATGCCACTGCTTCCCAGAATACTGCATTCCACTGTTACCAAACAATTTGTTCTTCCTAAAAACGCACCATGCTCTAACAGCTCTTTGCTATTGAAACAGGGAAACCCGAAGGACTCCATAAAAATCTGCTTTTTACTCTTTCCTGCTTCTGTTTTTGCTGGGACCTGCACCCTCTACTTTACACATGCCTCATAATGCAAATAGTGTTATGTCTCTTTGTAAGGGACAAAGAGTTGATGATTTCTTCAGACTAGATAACAAGAAAAGAAGGACCGTGTAAGGATGGCGGGAGGAAGCCATCATATGCGTATTCCAGATCACCAGTGCTGCCCTGTACCTCTGCCCCAAGTAATGAATATTCTTTCCCCTAGTTAACTACTGTCAATAAAAGATAGAAACCAGCCTCGAGGGTGTGCACCTCTCTCTCTCTTTCTCTCCTGCCTGCTTTCATTGCACAAAAGTGTACTTTTGCTTTAATACACTTTCCTGCTTCTGTTACTTATCCGCTGCGCTGCCTGTCTGTCCTTGGATTTCTTCTCATGACAAGACCATGAATCTTTGGCAACTCCTTCAAGTCTGGCTGGATCAGATCACCCAGCAACAATGCCAGCATCAAATAAACTAGCAGATACTGTCACGAAGGTGACAAAAACCACTGAACATACATAACATTTTGAACTGTTTGCTGGCCACGATAAGGTCCCTTCTAAAGACCAAATAAAATAAATTCTTGTTTATACTGTGTTTTCTCTTGAGATGTCATTTTTAATTTAGAATTATCCTGTTTGCCTTAGCCTCAATGTTAGGAAGCCCCAGCCAACTGTTAGGAATTAACTCTATAATATACACATTAAAAATACAGTTGGAGCTGTCACATAGTATTTCTAACATAAGTATTTCCATTTGGAGGAGGGCTTAAAGAACTTGAAAGTTTATTTTAAAAGAGCCACTTCATACTTTCCTGCTTTTATTTTCATGACTCAATGGTCAAGAAGAAATAAATATTCTCTAGAATAAAAAAAACAGTGGATAAATTGCAAAGCCTTCTATAAATATAAGAATACTATGAAAAGGAAGAGAAACATTTTAATTGTATAGCATTAACTTGGATTTTAGGGTAAGGTTGTATGTATCACACTTCAAGGCTACCGTGGTACACAGGTGCATATTTTACTTTAACCAAGAAAACTAAGCATTAGAAACGTTACTGTTTTTAACATCCTAGATTTTAAGAAGATGTTCTGTAAGCAGATATGAAGCCTATTGAAGCATATTTAAGATCTCTCGTTTAGAGTTAAATGGAAGAAGAAAAGGCAAAATTGTCTTTGCAGATGTTGGGAAGGAATTCATTGTAGGCACTCATCATTTAATATCCAGTGCTGACTTTCGGAACAAGTGCTTTCTTTAAATGATAAATCAAATGAGTTGGCACTAACAATAATCTCTTAGAATATGAATGAGAAAAACAAGAATATTAAAACAATAGAAACATTAACATAAAATATCAGCCATTATAGCAAAGAACAGCAAAGGAAATTGGGAAACGGTTTTGAATTTTTTATGGTTGGAGTTCTACTATGGGAAGTATTGTGTAAAAGAAGCTAAAATACAGATTGAGATGTAAATATTTACCCACTTATTTATTTTTTATTTTTTAATGTTTATTTATTTATTTCTTTATTTTGAGAGAGAGCTAGAGAGAGAGCTTGCACACACACAGGAGCAGGGAAGGGGCAGAAAGAGGGAGAGAATCACAAGCAGGCTCCACGCTGTCAGTGCAGAACCCGACTTGGGACTCAATCCCACAAGCTGCGAGAAAATCAAAAGTCTGATGCTTAACTGACTGAGCCACCCATGTGCCCCAATATTTGCCCATTTAGATGTGACATCTGGAATATGAGTTGTTAGTATGGCTGTAACTAACATTTGGAATGAAAAGATAGGAAATTTTGCTATTTAAAATACAGACAGCAGGGGCGCCTGGGTGGCGTAGTCGGTTAAGAGTCCGACTTCAGCCAGGTCACGATCTCGCGGTCAGTGAGTTCGAGCCCCGCGTCGGGCTCTGGCTGATGGCTCGGAGCCTGGAGCCTGTTTCCGATTCTGTGTCTCCCTCTCTCTCTGCCCCTCGCCCGTTCATGCTCTGTCTCTCTCTGTCCCAAAAATAAATAAAAAATAAAATAAATAAAATAAAATACAGACAGCAAAAGCAATTTTCTTAATACTATCTGTCCCATGTACTCCACAAATAACCTACATTTGTGGTGACCTACATTTTTAATAAGCCATGTATTCATTCTCCCACCCCATTTACACTCTGTTCCCTCCACCTACAATGTCCGCCTCCATCTCTGTGTTTGGAAGGCTTAATTTTCTTTAAAGTTCAATGGAAGAACTAATCTACTTTAATCACCTCTATAGGCAGGTATCTTTAATTTTTGAACTTCTATGGCTTTATATAAAAATTTCGGTAGTTGTCATAAACTCTTCTGCACAGGGTTACATAACATTTCAACTTTCAAAATGTTTTTACTTGATGCTATTTCATTTGATTTTCACCAGAACTTTTTTAGAAAGTGTAGGGCAACCCGATAGCGTGGAGGCTGGTGGTGCAGGTGGTGAAAGAATTAACCCGAGGCAGAACAAAGGAGATAGAAGTTTATTGAATACACTGCAAGGGAGTAGGGGGCAGGAGAGCAAAGGAAAGATTATCTGCCAGGAGGCAGTGGTGGGGGGCTGTGGTTAATGGGGGAAGGTGAAGAGGTATGGGAGCATGGAATTTTCCTTTTTTGGTACTTGCGCCTGGGCATAATCGGTCCGCTCGGGGTTATGGATATTTTGAGGTGGGTTGCCTGATGAGCTGGTTTGTATTCAGCCCAGTGGCCACCCGGGGCCCTTTTACCTCACTTGGGTTTCCATTGCTTAAGTTGGTTGCCTAAACGCAGCTTTTACAGAAAGCAGGAGCAGGAAAAGGAGAAAATAGAGCCTTCCAAAGATTCAGGCTGCCCAGGATGATGCAGTGTACTGAGGCCAAGACCCTGACCGTGAACTGATGCTTTCTCTAGAATACACGTGGCATCTCAAAATCTCACTCTCATCTTTTCTGATTGGACAAAACATCGTGTGAGGGCAAAAACAAAAACAAAAACAAAAACACAACAAAGTTAGCTGACTTCTCTCAAAATACTTAAATACTGTCAGGTTTTACGGTGATAGATGGCCCTAAATGTTGCCCACAGGTTTATAAATACACCAAATTTTACCAATTCTTGTTTGCATTGCACACGTATTCAAACCTTGTCATGGGTACTCAATGTTCCATACAAGTGGCCCTTAGCCTCACTAAACAGACAGCTTGCTAAGTTATAAAAGACTTAGGAAGGCAGTTAATAGCAAAGCATTTTCATAACAAAATTCAATGAGGACTCAGCTGCCAGGCAGGGTCAGCATGGCTGTGCCTCCATAAAGAATGTGGTTCCATCAACATTTTTGTTATATGCTGATTCCTATACTGAAGGAAGAAATAGAAATAACTCTAAACCTACGCTGGCAGAGTATGTTAACATGGGGATTTAGAAAATACAGTGTTTTCTATTATCTAGGGGGTGTCAGAATGGTTTCTGATTTGGACGTTTCTTTCTTTTTTTCTCTTCTGCTACGGGGATGCATGAAACAGAAGTGGCTTTGATCCCTTTCTTTACATTAATTCTTTTTTTCTTCCAGAGATAAGCCTTTTTGTGCCCAGCTTTGGCTTTGTTTTTATTCCTGTTATTAAAGTGGTCTTTTGCTACCAGCTGCTTCTTTTCAGCATTTATGAGGATTTGGCTGTTATTTATTTATTTTTCTTTCAGTGGTGGGGAGTCCAAAGTTCAACTGTAGCAAGGGGTCCATCAGACTGTATTTTGTGGGTTGATTATGCATGAGACAGACCCACACCTTGGCTCTGATTTCAGCTTTATGGGCTTCCTCTTGTCTCAGAGTCTGCATCCCCAGTACCTCCCAGAGTGGGTGTAGATAGCAGGAGACGCTAAGGCTTTAGGCTAAATTGCCAAATCCTATATTTGTACACCAGCAGGCAATAAGTGAAGAAGCTTAAGCATTGCATTCCTACTGTCTGAAGCCTGCAGACCCTGCAATCAAACACAGAGACCATATTCCAAAACAATTGTATCCGATGACAGCTTATTATTGAAAGAGTCAGTTTCACTAAGGATGCTTGCCAATGAAGCAAAGTGAAAAACAGGATCTCTTCATAATTTCGACGCGATGAGCCACAATTTCGGAGATGATAGTTGAGCTCTTATTCAGATTTCAGAAACCACTTTGTGGACTTCTGGGCCATTCGTTCGCACAGGGCCCGAGATGGGGCCATCCTCTGCAGGCGGCTAGCAGCACCAAGCAGAGAGCAAGCAGGGTGTTGTGTTTGCTAAGCCCATCCTGGAGCCTGCCCAGTGACCTCCACCCCAGCCACACCGGCGACCTGGTTAACACGAGGTCCAAACAGCAGCCAGAGCTACTCTGGCTTACCTCTTATTTTGTGTTTACCTCTTATTTTGGTGTTAAAGTTGGGATTTATCATTCCGCAGAATGATTTTACAGACACCTCTGAGTCAATCCTTTATTTCTAAATCAGAACAACGTAGTTACCAGCAGGTTTGACAACAGGTAAACTTGTGTAAAATGCCAGCTGGCCTCACTAAGAAATGACACTTACTGGAGGGAGTGTGAGTTCATGTTTTCTTGTCACCTCTGGCGGACATTTTGTTTACAGATTTCTGGGAACTTGTCCTCTTAGTTAAGAGATTCGGCCAGAGGTGGCCCTGTGTGAAATATTTACGCTCATTCCTACTGCATTTGCTTGGAAAGGTATTTTGCCTTAAATAGAATTGTGCAAACATGTATCCTGATTTTGGCATTCTCAAAAATTTGAGGCAATTTTAAACATCCGTAATTTCTGCATTTGGCTTTTGACCTGTATAATTTTTTTTTTTCTTCATTGGTTCATCTGTCTAGTCACTTAAATTTCAGTTACACTGTGTACAGTGTAACTAAAAGTGAATCTATACTTTCTGGGCCAAGGAGCTTGAAGTGAAAATAAGGATACATGATAGGTACAAAGCAAATGATGAGAGAGCTATTAAAAAATAATCCCCGCTTTGGGGTGCCTGGGTGGCTCAGTCGGTTAAGCGTCCTACTTTGGCTCAGGTCATGATCTCCTAGTTTGTGAGTTTGAGCCTCGTGTTGGGCTCTGTGCTGACAGCTCGGAGCCTGGAGCTTGCTTCGGATTCTATGTCTCCCTCTCTCTCTGTTCCTCCCCCACTCACACTGTCTCGCTCTCTCTCTCTCTTTCAAAAATAAATAAAGATTAAAAAAATAAATAAAATAATAATCCCTGCTTCAAAGAAAGTTAAAAGTATTATTTAAACTGTGCTAATCA
The DNA here is from genome assembly GCF_018350175.1 of Felis catus. Taxonomy (NCBI): domain Eukaryota; kingdom Metazoa; phylum Chordata; class Mammalia; order Carnivora; family Felidae; genus Felis; species Felis catus. The sequence goes on from NC_058384.1 coordinate 54,805,073, forward strand.
GTGCTCTACGAAGGTGGATAAAAAGTTATAAGGGTACCCATCCGGGTAGAAAGAGATGAGGTTTAACCTGATGCTAAATGTGCAGAGAATACTGGGAAATCTTTTTAGCCAGACAAGAGGCTGAAGGAAAGGAAAGGAGATGGAGAAAAGCAGGATGTGCACATTTGAAGGAAGGGGAGATTCACCTGATGAAGCATAAGCAAGAAGTTTCTAAAAGGTATCAAGAAAGTATCATTGAAGGTTTGTATGGTTAAGTGTCTTGACATTATCCCCCTTCTGCGGCCAATGTTTATGGCATCTATAAGGGACTGGAAATGGATTTTGTCTTAAGGGTTAACTCTGATCGCCTTTGACTGCCGAGGACTGAACTTGGGTTCATCACGAAAGAGCACAATTGTTCATCAATACTGTCTGCCGTGGACAGGGAAGGGCCACATAGACACCGCTGGTGTTCCATCATGTACACTGGCATTTGGTTGTACCAATGATACATTTTAGGCATATTTTTTTCCTCCAACTTAGAAAAAAATCAGATGTAAGCAGGGCTGGTATTCACCAAAACACACCTTATACTGTATCAATTATTTATAACGGGCATCTCTTCGGATAAGATGGGTATTCACTCTCACTGACCAGTGCCTGTGCTAGTCTCATTATAAGTATTTAACTATCATTCCTGAATACATATTAGGTGTCTCTAAAAAGATTCGAAGTCTCTCGTGGGCAGTGAGACCACTATGAAATTCTCATGAATCCTCACAGTGATAAGCATATGGTAGATGCTCCATAAATAGTTAGCAAGTGTCATTTAATTAGATGGTAGGAAGTGGACACTGTCTGCATTGGCAGAATATGACTATCATTGGTCTCATTTCACTCTGTAATGAGCAGTTTACCTAGCCTAATGACCTGTGAGGTACTTTGGTTATTTTCACAGCTGCAAAAGTCAGATTAAAGACAAGACCCAGAAAGGGTCACAGCAAAACCCTATGGCACTCTTCAGCAACACAATGGACAGAATGCCTGGGCCCAGTGTGAAGATACACCAAAAACCTTTCCTGGCTTAATCGAACTGCCACGGTGGTTTCGTAGTGGAGACGGGAGATTAGATTCTCAGATATATTAGAATATTTCTGCCTATCATCCGTGAGCTGGGTTGAACTGTTGCCTCCAATGGATTCACAAAGGGCTTCAATTAATTAAAAATAAGATTTCATAAGTTCTTTCTTTGATTACTTTAATGTTTTCCATTAAAATAGATGTCTTTCTGTTTTCCTTTTACTCAAACATCTTTTTTTTTTTTAATTTAAATCAGCCAATCTATGTTTTTCTCATTCTAGGACTAAAGGGTGACTCTTGAAAGAACTCTATTCCTTCTGGATGTTGGTGTCTTTAAAATATTCTTGGAATTATTAAACCCTCTCTGTGGTCATTATTTAGCAAACTCTACATTATTCATTGCCTATATTTTTCTTAAAGTTAATCCCCTTAGCCTTTAATCATTTGTCTTGATTTTTTCTGAACCTGTTCCAATTCTTCAAATTCTATATGGAGTTAAGGTCATTACCCTGGACCCTACTTCTTTAAAGAAAAAAAAAAAAGCATTACTTTCTTTTTCATCGTTCTGGGAAATCATGGGCTTTTGACCAAGGTCATATTGTCAAGTTAGTGTTATCCTGTGTGAACAGAAACCTGACACATCATGAGACATATATCGAAGGATATTGTCAAATCTTAGTTATATGGACTTCACAAATTTTGAATTTGTGGTCATTGAGACTTGGGCTGGGGTAGTATGCCTATTCACCGCAATGATAGTTTTATCAGTCAATTAACAGTCAATACGCACTACAGGAGAAATAAAGTCTTTAGAGAAAATAATTTCAAAACTCTTGATACATGCAAATGCTGTTTGCATACAAACACTGATTTGAATATTAATTGTTTAAATACAATTTTATTCAATGTTAATTTAAATGGTTGGTAATTTACCTGTAAACAGTAACATCGCATGTCCTTAAATATTAAGTATTTGGACTTTCTGCTACTTTAGGAATAATTTTTTTTTCCAGTTAGCCTGCATTATGAAAGTTAAGTGTTGTCTAATCTTCATGACTGAGAAAGACCCGTGAGAGGTAGTAATACCTTTCTGTGAAGTTCACAGGGAAATTATGTATGGTATCTCCAGCACAGAGTAGGCACTCAGAAGCATCAATTCCTTTTGCTGTGCAACCTCTTCATTTTATAAATGTGGATACAGAACCAGAACAGTCAGGTGAGTGTCCTAATGTTAACCCAACTTTACCAACTCCTGGCCTAGTGCTCCTTCTGCTGTAACATTGCCCCTGGGGCCCAGATATAAAAGAAGGGAAACCATGGGAGCTAACAGGGTGCTTTCTGTTCTCTGCCCCCCTTTTCTTGCTTGCTTACTTGCTTGTTTGCTTTCTTCTTCTCCATAGAGGGGGTCCCGGAACTCCTGTCCCAAAGGCTAGAGGCAGGTGGTGAGCCGGATGGGGAAACGGGGCCAGCTGCTGATTTCAGGGGAAACATCTTACCAGTGACAGCCATTTTCCCTCAAGAACCGGCAGCCGAACACAGTAGCCTAGGAGTGTGCTGTTAAGAGGGGATGGTAGACTGTGGGAAGTGGTTTCTAATCACATTTTACAGATTTCCATGCCCTCCTTACTCTGCGGCACATAAAAATTGTAAAACAGCTCAGGGAAAAATGTTCCATGTTATATATCCATTAACATATTTAAAAAGTAAAGTAACTAATATTCAGAATTCTTCAATCTTATGAGAGTCCTTTGCAATAATGGGCCTCTTCCACAGACAGGAACCACTGGGTTGGAATTTGATAGAGCTGGGCTCCCTTTAAAAGAGAAAAGGAAAATGAGGCCAAGTCATTTAAAATACTCCATTGCTACAAGGTGGAACTTTATTAAATCATTATAAGGCATAATAGCTCTTTTAAAACTAGAAATTCGTAGGTGATTGCACAATCAGAAAAAATTCAGTTGGTCAAGTTATGGTACTACTTTTTGGTGTTTTATAGTACATTTATATATTAGCCAACATCCAGCAGAAAATGAGTACTGTATGGAAATAACAGAAAGCTTAACTTGTACAAAAAAGGGACATTTATTATAAGATAAAGGGGTGTCTGAAGGGACTGAGGATAAGCCCTCAGAAAAGAATTACAACCACGGTAGAGTGCTCAAGAGTCTTGTATTAACCTGGACAGGCTGTTATTTTAGCTTCCTGTCTGCTAACATAAAAATCTAAAACCTAGACAATTAACTGTCATTATGATTTTAGATTTGCTTTATCTGAATCTACGGTGGATATTTAATAAATACGGGCTTAAGCACTTCAGCTTTTACTTTTTCCCTCTGTTAAGTATTTAATGATCTGTAAATAAGCACTTGAGAAAATGCTACCTAAAGGGACCCTGTGCTCTTTACAACATGAAAAATCTTTGTATAATGTGAATGATCCAGCCTCTGATTTATCTGTTTGCTAATAAGATATTTGCACCCACGTGGTAAGTATTCTGCCCAATAATGTAAAAGGCCAGTCCCGTGGAAAAGAGATGTCATATTCTCATACAGAAAAGTGCTGCTTCCTCCACCTTCCCTGTCACGGACCTCTGGTCTTTTTTTGAAGAGGGCCTCTAGCAGCCGTATGCCAGGCTCAGGGGGTGTGGGAGACCCGCCATTTTTCTTTCGTCTCCACGCTCTGCTCCGCTGTTCCATCCTTTAACTCATCCACCTACTGCCTTTCTCTGTTTCCTTGTTCATTGCTTCTCCATTCAAGAGATCCTTCACATCAAGGGCAGAGTAAAATATCCTAACTTTAAATTCCTGAGAATTGTCTCTGGGAAAGGGTGGAAAGGTGGTGGTGTTGAGAAGGGTTCCCAGGTTGAGAGTGGGGGCAGATGACCCCGTGGAATCCATCACAGGAGACTGGGCTTTGGGGATCATGTAATCTGGTTTTTCCAGGATAGTCTTTCTCTACTGCATACTCATGCTCAGATGCCTTTTTGGGGGTGCAGTTTGACAATCTCCATGTTTAAGTGTTTCCTTGGTGATTCTTATGCACTCTGAAGTTTGATGAGCCTTATTCTAGAATATATTCTCAAAAAGATTCTGTGAAAATACAGTAGCCTATTCCAACTAAGCATCTTAAGCAAGCAACCTATCTGAGGAAGTTGTCAAAGCATTAGCTCTTCTTAGAGTCCGGGGCATACCACTTCCTCAGTGGGTTCTGTGCCTCCCAGTTCTGGGAGACCAGTGGCATAATGAAAGCCATGGTGGTTACCAAAGGCCTTGGTGGGCATGGCCAGAGGTTCCTGAATGATCTTCAATCAGGTAGTAAGAAATTATTGAGTGCGGGTGATTGAATTTTGTATTTTTATCATTTATAGGTTATAGCTGAATGGATTTTTAAAAACTAATACTTGGAGTCATAGCCGAAGTTTAGTATTAAGGGTATGTTCATCAATGGTTATGGAATTAGGAGGATTGTTGAGTATCACTGTCTTTACTGGGAACTGCCAGCAAAGTAAAAATGTGTCAATACTTCTCTCCAACGAGAAGAGTAAACAACAACAACAACAACAACAACAACAATTTATCGCTTCATCAGAAACAGAAAAACACACCAAGACACCATACTGGAGTATTTGATATGTATTATTACATTTAGGCTTCATAATTACATGAGGTTATTATTATTTCAAACTTGGGCATAGAACCCCCTTACTCATGAATTAGCCGCAAATCGTATGGAAGGCGTTCGGGCTGGGCATTGAATCCAGCTTGCAGTAACCCCTATGCCATTTCCATCATGCACAGTGGCAGCTCGTCAGTAAAAACGAACCTTCCTTGTTTCTAAGCGAATCCTATCTTTCTTCAAGGAGCCTGTCTAATCCCACCTATCCGTGTGACCTTCCCTGACACTCCTTAGGGTTTTTTCTTTGCACCATTCACTTGATACTTATGAACATGTTCTGTCCTATTTTCATAGTTTAGTGTTTCTTAAATTGGTATGCATCCTGCCACGGGTGGAGGGTTGTAGTTGGCCAGTGTTTTGTTTTCTTTCTTAGTGGTACATAAAATTAAGGGGCGTCTTCAAATTGATGGCATCTTAGGTCCAATAAAATATCGGAGATGCGGCTGCGACATTTAACAGTCTGGGCAAGTCACATTAAGACTAGGTGGCAGAAATAGTTAGCGCCTACAAATATCTGGTCTCGGCAGCCTCCCTGATATCCAGCTGGGTCCATGTGACAAGTTCTGGCTGATGGATTCTGAACAGGAGTGACACGTGTTACCCCAGGGCGAAGGCAGTGAAGAGCTGGTGTGCCTCCTCTTTCCTGGTCACAGCAAACTTGGGAGCTGATAGATATTAGATACTCAGTTGACGGGTTTACAGGAAGATCTACTCATCTGACAGGTGGACCATGAACACTCCTTCTGCCGGGTTCCCACTAAGCAAAGACTCATTACTTGGCACACCAACACTTTCAGTAGGAATCCTGGGATGACGGCTCCCTTGCTCCTTTATATTTCCTTGCTTTTCATGATCTGTGTGTTCAGCCGGACTTGCACCGGCAACATTTATTGACAATAATGGGTCCTGGGGATGGGGAAAAAGTACTCTTAGGAAACAGACATAAGAAAAGCATCGGATTTCTAGTCGTCAAACGTTTGGTGAGACGGCAGAAGTGAGCAGGAGCCTGAGCATCAAAATGGAGGGCTCTTGCTCCAAGCTGGAAATGTTTCGGCACAGGCCCGATGTGCTTCTCCGGCAGCCTTTGTGACTGACTGACTGCCTGATGACGCTCACAACGAGATAAGTCTCTAGCTTCACTGAAAATTCTCATTCTTTTCAGAAGGCAATTCTGAATTCACTTTCTGTGTTGTCTCAGGAAAGTTGTGCCTGTGACAATGCTTTACGGTCCTTCCTTGAATTTCCTGGACCTGAAGAAGTGAAAAGACTATTTGCTTTTAGGTAATCAGATTCTCTGGAATTTAATCCTATATCCCATTTATGGCTGAGCTAGCCACTCAAAATTAAAATGAACCTTTCATCCGTGTGTATCATAAATGGGCATTTATCAGGATTATATGATTTTGCAATCCATCTGAATACGTAACCAGAATTTGTTTTCTTTCCGTTTCACCATGTAATTACCATGCAACAATAACAAAAGTGACATGTTTGAAGAACAGATAAAATGCTGCAAATTGGCCAGTAATGGTGATATTTCCTCATCTTCTGAAAAACCCATTTATTCTCTCTCTCAACAAATCAAGGCATTGTCAGCCCACACTCATCTTGTGGCCAGAGGGGCTCCACCGATTTCTGGATGCAAGTGAGTCTTGGAATGCAGATGAGGGCGTCTAACGAAGGCTTTCAGCACAGGCAGCTGGTCTTCGCCTGCCTCAATTTCTAAATCATCCATAATGGGGCCAAGACCTCCCAAGCACTAAAAAGAGCGAGCTGACATGCTGGACAAACTGTTAATTTTTTCCCGAAGAAGCTGCTATATTGCACATCTGTCACTGGAGCGCGGACAATTACTCACTGAGTGGGGGAAAAAAATCTGCTGCCTGTTTCTAGCTGAGTTGTTAAGGGACCTAATGGAGAAATACAATGGCACAGCAGTCAAAACATGCTGGTTTTCTGGGCGCTTAGCGACTGTTTCCTCATTTTGGAAGGCTGTCCGGTGAGATTAACATACGTGAAGTGGGCGAAGGTGTGCGGAAAGGAGTCTGAAGTGGTACAATGAAAGGGTACGCATATCAAGGTGCGGAGGGGTCAAGAACCAAGCCTGAGAAATTACGGACCACCGTGCAGACTGCTGAGAACCGAGACTATAGCCACTGTGTGAGAAATACGGTGGTCTTGCACGTCAAATTTCACACCCTTAATGTGTGCTCCCAGGTGCTGTGCACAACCACGTAAAAATTTTTGAGTTTCATACTTGGCGCATGCACTGTGGATGACCTACGGTTTCCATAATGAATCCGAGCCATCAGCAAAGAACTTTAGAATTACTGATTTGCCACACAGCCATCGGACAGACCCTAGTTCCCACCCTCATCCCAAATTCATTTGCTCATCATAATTAGGAAATTCTAGCATTTGAAGAAATTTGCTTCAATAAGGGATATAAGAATTTGCTCTTTTAGGAAGCATATTTTAAGGATATGCTGAGTATAAGAACACTAATTCTTACTGTCTCTGCTTTTATTAAAGAATGCTGCCTTCGGGAAGAAATGCACATGTCTTAAGAAATTTAATAGGAAGATGAAAATAGGTAGAAAATAGTTGTGGGGGTGCGCCTGGGTGGCTCAGTCAGTTAAGCATCCAACTTCGGCTCAGGTCATGATCTCACAGTCTGTGAGTTCGAGCCCCGCATCGGGTTCTGGGCTGATGGCTCAGAGCCTGGAGCCTGCTTTCGATTCTGTGTCTCCCTCTCTCTTTGCCCCTCTGTCTCTCTCTGTCTCAAAAATAAATAAAACGTTAAAAAAAAAAAAAGAAAATAGTTGTGGGGGGGCTTTCTTGTCATCTGGGATACTATCACAATGCAGTCTTGTCTCTACCCTCTTATACCCGAGTAATCAAGGATCATGTACACACTTAGAATTCTTGTGATTTATTTTGAAGATAAAAACTCCAAAAAAAACCATGACTAAACAAACACAAAAACTGCCTTCAACTATATTACCCAACTCCATCCTCGAAAGATCAAGGGGTAAACTCAGGACATCCTGAAAACGAAACAGGAGTGAGGCCTGTGAATCTGAGAATGATTTAAACTGTCTGACAATTCAGAGACAGAAGACGACTCTAATGTACAGATAAAACTAAAAGTGGCAATAGTAGATCATACTCTTGGCAGTTAATGGCACTGACTCACTAGAGACAAATCTGGATCTACTTAAAACGTCAGGTGTGTAAAGTAATGAGTCTTTGCTTAGTAGGAGCCCAGCAGAAGGAGCCTTCATGGTCCACTTGTCAGTTGAGTATATATTACTGCAAGCCTGTTAAATAAATGAGTATTTAATACCTATTGGCTAAAAAAAAAAATCTACTTACTGTAACAACTCTACATAGTTTTTCAGGAGAAAAAGTTTAAAATTTTTATCAACACACTGGGTGTTTCTTACAGCAAACAAAATGCAACACTTTAATGAGTATCATAGCATATTTCAAATATCCAGGCATGTTTATGAAAGGTACAATTTTCCAGGAGGAAATGGAGGGACTGTAACACATAGGATTCCTTTTTTTTTAATGTTTGATTAAAAAAAGTATATTTATTTAATTTTTTTTTTTTTTCAACGTTTATTTATTTTGGGGACAGAGAGAGACAGAGCATGAACAGGGGAGGGGCAGAGAGAGAGGGAGACACAGCATCGGAAACAGGCTCCAGGCTCCGAGCCATCAACCCAGAGCCTGACGCAGGGCTCGAACTCCCGGACTGCGAGATCGTGACCTGGCTGAAGTCGGACGCTTAACCGACTGCGCCACCCAGGCGCCCCTAAAAAAAAAGTATATTTATTTATTGAGAGAGAGAGAGAGAGAGAGAGAGCGCCTATGAACAGGGGAAGGACAGAGAGAGAGAGAGGGAGAGCGAGATTGAGAGCGAGAGAAAGAAAGAATCCCAAGCAGGCTCTGTACTGTCAGCACAGAGCCCAAAATAGGGCTTGAACAAACCGTGAGATCATGACCTGAGTGAAAACCAGGAGTCGGCCACTTAATTGAGCCACCCAGGCGTTCCAACACATCTGATTGTCATTGATATTCCAGGTGGCCAAAGAACTTGTACTAGCTACTTTCGAATCATAGAATGTTTGAGGGGAAAGAGACCTTGAGTCAGTTAGTCTGGCCCAACTTCAGAGAAAATAAACACATGCAGGAAAATAAAGTTAGAACAGGTCACAATCAGCTGTGAATAAATGTGTGAGTCAAATATGTTTACCAATTTTTTCTCCAATTTTTTTTTTCAAAACATTGAAGTTTTCCAGGGCTTAAAAATTAACAATGAATTGAGCAGTTTGATCTTAATTGTCAAAGGGTAGTAATTAAAAAAAATTTTTTTAAAGCACTTTCAACTTTACTTTCAGGTTAAGAGGTGAATGTTTAAAGCACGAAGACAATGACTGCTTATAAATAATCTTTTTAAATATTGTTTTATTCTTTCATTCTTTGTTGTTCTATTAATATAGATTTCTACCAAGAGGAAAAAAAAACCTAAAAAAAAAAATCCAAAATAGTCTTTGTTAACCTACTTCATTTTACAATACTGATTTAGATCACTTCTTGTTTTTAGAAAGACAACATACAGGAAGAAAGGATTTTCACTTCAAGAAAATCTGCTCAAAATGAAAATGTGTTGATGCAATCGTTAGTTCAATTACAAGAATATCAATTCACAATGTTAAAATAAACATATTAATAAAATGCAACATTTTGCAATCATGTCTGTTTATTGCACACATTATGTGCCCTGTAAACACACCTGTATGTGTACACTATGAATATCTTTACCTCTACTGTCTTAACTTGTGTTTGGTAAGCACAGTAGGAGTCATAAGATCTATATATCCAAATGTTGAGACCAATTAATTAATTGGTAAATTTTAATCAGTTATGAATTTTCTTTTAAAGGGGTACCATGTAACTGAAAGATGAAAGCAAACAAATTTGAGGGGAACATAGCCTTAAAAATTATGTTTGGGGAGAAGGAAGGAAAGAAGGAAATGACTCGAGGACACAGTCTCACCAATATCAAGTATAACAAGTATACAAAGAAAAAAGTTCAATTGCTAAGGTAGGTCATGCATGTTCAGCTTCTCTTGGCTAGAGCTGAGGGATGGGTAATTTAGACAATAAAGGAAGAGACCTATGTATTCTCTAAATTTTTTAGCACAACCAATTAATTTGACATGGGGCTTTAGATACTGTAGAATAGAAAATGGCTTCCCAAATGAGCAGAGAAAAATGTTACTACCTTTTTTAAGGAGACATGAATGATGGCTTCTAAATCATGAATTTCTTTGGATGCTTTGGGTTCTATGGGCACAGTAATGGGTAAAAAGTAACTATATGTGAAACATAAATTAATGGGCTTCATATCTTAAATACTTGATTTATATTAAGAATTCAATATTTTGATTGTTTATTTCTCCAATTACATTCTGGTACAAATAGAACATCAGGTCTGCACTGATTTTTCTGGAAGACTGAATGGGGAAGGGACGTATGTATTTCCGATGTATGTTTGTGCGATAGCAGGGAAAGCTTAGGATATTGCCACTTCCCTACTTTGAGTATTGATTCATGTTTTGTATAGTGAAATACACGGATACCTTGGATTGCAAGTAACTTGTTTTGCGAGTGTTCTGCAAGACGAGCAAACATTCCTAATAAATTTTAACTTGATAAACAAGAGATATCTTTTAATACTAGTAGTGTGGGAGGGCATATATCACATGATCACAACTGAGCCAATGGTTCTTCTCTCTCTCTTTCTCTCTGTCACTGTGGGATTGTGGGTGATCGCCTCCCATGCTCAGATGCTCAGTCTCAGGCCACGTTGTTTGACAGATCAGTTATTTTTGAGAACATGGGAAGGTGCCCACAACTGGCACTCGTGTATTTTCTTATCACTTCAAAGCACCTATGGCCAGTCCTTTGCTTTTCCATACAAGAGTAAGCTTAAGAATGCTTTGCTTCATTTTAGGTCACTGGATAGGTTCCTTGTTAAACTTTCACGAAAAGAAAAAGAATCCATTGAGCCAACAGATAGCAGTGATTCTGTTAGTGAGTGAGTGATAGTGAAATTTGTCCTACACAGTAACCCTTCTCCCTCTGGTCTCCCTCATACCAGCCACAAAGGTTTTCAAAGGTAATTTATTTTTCTTTATATTTTGTATTTTCTTCATCATTTTGTATCATATTACAGTATTATAATCATTTTTATAGGAATATTTTTGGGTTGTGGAATAAATCATCCAGGTTTCCCTGGTTTCTTCTGGGGAAATTCGCTTTGATATACAAGTGCTTTGGATGACAAGCATGTTTCCAGAATGAATTATGCTCGCAAACCAAGGTTTTACGGTACTTCCATAACATAAAAAATATTTTAAGTCCTCTGAGAGACACATAAAGGGCTCTAGAGGTCAAGATTAAGACCTTTCTTCTGCTTGCTGAAAATGTAAACATGATCTTTTTAAGAGGGAGTGTTAGAGGAAAATACCCAAGGTAAGTGAGCATCTCAGAGGGGCTGCTTCAGATGACTAGGATCTCTCCAGATGGGAAACAACACAAAACGTTCATAAAGACTGCAATACTTAATCAAGGAGTTTCCCCGTGTTGGTATCTGCTTTTCCTCACTATGAGGGTTCGAACATTAGGAGTGTGGGACCAGTCTCACAAGAACCTTACCGTGTGTTATCAGTGGCTCCAAATTTGGCTTTTCAAAATTCTAGGCTTTTAGAAAATTCAGGCAATGGGTTTTTAAAGAAATCTTTTGAGTAGATCCTAGAGCACTATACACAGTCTAAGAAGTTTCAACCTGGTATATAGATGATCCCCTCCAGACTTCTCCCCTTACATAGCTAGAATGAGTATTTAACAAAAAGCACTTTTTAAAAAAAATGGCAAATTTCTATGAAACAAACTTATAGAAAATAATCATACAATAGGGTTACTCTATCCAATAAGAATGCCTCAAATGAACAATTCACCTGGTAGTCTATAATCCCTAAACCAAACTGTCCTCTTACCACAATGCCCCTAGGAAAGAAGAGAATTCTTAAACATGTATGTTTGGCAAACCATAGAGACTCTCAAATAGCAGGCTGACTTTCTTTTCCCTAACTGGCAGGGCACCACCTGGGAAAGGTCTACTATAGGCATAAAGCTCTACTTCCTACTTTAAAAAACTCGGGGACTTACAAATTTTCTAAAACCTACTAGAATGTAGTGAGGATTTTCAGGGCAGTGAAACTGCTGTGTGATACTATAATGGTAGATTCATGTCATTAGACATTGATCCAAACCTACAGAATGTACCAGACCAGAGTGAACTGTAAACTGTAGACTTTAGGTGATACCACCACGTGGGGGATGGTGATAATGGGGGAGGTTGTGCATGTTTGGGGGCAGAGGGCCTATGAGAAGTCTCAGTACCTTCTCTTTAATTTTTCTGTGAACCTAAAACTGCTCTTAAAAAAACTTAAAAAACTTCATTAGAAAGGTGATTCACACGTGTTACCCTGGCCTTTACTCAACCAATAAAAGCCATTATAAATATAATATCAGTCCTTAATAATGAAGATCATCATCCTCTAAGCTAAGAGCAATTTAGAAGCCTTGGCATTATAAAGCAGATGATTCAAAAATAACAATAGAAACATATAATAAAAATGACTTGTTTTTGCTTGGTTTTAAAGTAACTACTCAGATGTTAGAAAGGGCAAATCATTACCATTCATCCTCTTGTTCACCTTGTAAATGGGTTGGATCACTGCCAGAGATCTGAATTCTTGGGAGAGCCATTTAAATTTTCAAATAAATCGATTCAATAATTCAAACAGGTTACTCCAATGGTTAAAACTGAAAATTAGTTTACTACAGTTGCATTGATCTAAAAAAATATCAACCTTTGGGAAGACAGAGGTAGAAGTAAATCTAGATGAATAGAATTTACAGTTCGGTCATGGTGAATTGAAAAAATACATTTTTCTTTCAATAATTATTTGATGTTCTAAATGAGGTAAAATTGGTGAAATCCGCAAGTCATGTTGAGGGCACTCCGGTGATAACAATGATGAGGTTTGTTTTGGTCAACAATGTCAGAGGGAAACATTAATCACTGTTTGTCAACTGTGAACCTGATACTACCCTGTCCAAGGATAGATGAACGGGTACCACCCCATTACAGAATCCTCACGAAAAAGCCAGATTCAAGGAATGTGAAAGTGGCAAGCCTTTCAAACAAAGATTTGCTTAGGACTTCATTGACGTGATGATAGGTCTTGGAGTTCTGGGTGTGATAGGAAACAACATCCTTTCTGGCCTATCCCATTTGAGAAACACGTGGGTGTCTCATGTTTGCCTGGGCATTGCACACACAATGACTGAATCCAGCTAGAAATGACTGACCTATGAGATCAAAATAAATAGGGGCAACAAGCTGTTATTTATACCTAGAAATAACTGGAAGTTGCTGAAAAAATTTTTAAAGGTAAAGGTTTTCACTTTAGCACCAGTAACTGTGAGGGAACCCCATTTCTATCACTGTGGGAGGACCATTCGCAGGACGCTAGAGTGAGGAGTTTGAGGCAAGGTCAATTTCTGCTTCGAAAACGGAAGCTATGTTGTAATTTTAGGGCAATGGAATATATATATATATATATATATACACACACACACATATATACATACATACAATGGAATATATATATACGTATGTATATATATACACATACATATATATAAATATGTACATACATATACATACATAACACACATATATGTGTACGTACATATGTATATATGTACGTACACATATATATGTGTACATATGTATGTACATATATATATATATATATATATATATTAAATAAAAATTGTAAAACATTTCTTCTTTGTTTTTCTTCTCAGGCGGATTTTCCTGAATTGGGAGTGGCAGGTGCAGGGGTGTTTTTTGGTAGAGGAAATCCAAGACCTAATCCTTTTGGCCTCTGCATGGCTTGGATTGGCTCCGCGATCCCCTTGCCGTCTCGTCCAAGGCCTGACCCAGGTGTCCAGCCCATATTCTGGAGCATTCGATTTCCAATGTTGCTTTCTAGGATTGGCTGGGCGTTTTCTCCTACAAATCCTGAAATTATAAAATGACAAAAAAAAAACAAAACACCCCCCCGCCCCAAAACACATTAGTACAGACACAGGTGAAGATCTCCTCTCAAGCTAAGAAAATCATATTTTCATAAGTTTTTCTTTCAACAAGGTACTGGGGGTGGGGGTGGGGAAGGGGTGAGAGGGTCGTTGTTTATTCATCTTGGGAGAAGGAGCTTGTAGGGGTAGAGGAATCCATGGAAGAAAGATCTTGTTTAGAGTTTCAGCTATACTACTTAGTAGTTGATTAAGTTATTTAACTTCTTGGGGCTTTTGTTTTCTCTTCTGTAAAGTAGGTATAACAACGTCCACTGCCTACCTCACAGCAAGTTGCCAGGGTCAGATGAGATCGTGCAGGCAAAGTATTCTCAGTAAATGATAAAATACAAAGAGATTTAATTTCATTGCTGTGTTAGTGCCAACGATAATTCTGAAGATCACCAACTTACGATCTAATACCTTATACTTCCTCGGGGCTTTGACATTCCATAAAACCAAAACTAAAACCAAACCAAATAAAAAGCACAACTGATGACATCCCTAATTCATAGAAATTGTTGACATTGTTCTAATCATCTTGTTATTTATTATTTGGACTATAACATATGTACCTTTTAATTCCTTTCTTCCCCCTTCTTCCATTTCTATGTTTTGATCACTATAGAAGGAGGGAAGAAGGGAAGAATAGAGAAAAAAGAATATTACTGTCATGTATAGCACTGTATATAAAGTAATCCTTCCCTTTTCCCTCCATCCCTGATCTCCTACCTACCCTCATTCCTTATTTTGGAAAAGGAGGTTGGGCAGTGCTTACCATGAGATTTAGAAATAGCTGTTATTTCCCCAATGTTCTTAGCAAAGACAATTGAGAGATGCACCCATCTTAAGCATTATCTATTTGATGACATTTTCAGAGATTGACTTTTTTTTTTAACAAAGTTTTTATTTATTTATTTATTTTGATAGCACAGAGACTGAGATCATGACCTGACTCGAAATCGAGTTGGAGCCTCAACTGACAGAGCTACCCAGACTCCCCCCAAAGATTGACCTTTAACTTAAATTTTCTTGTAGGCTCTTATGGAAATAGTTGAGCATACGAACCGTACATCTGATTCTAGGGGAAAGCGCAGAAGTACCAAATCTCTAAATTCGAGGGATTGTGAAATGAACAAGTGTAAAAGTCAAGGAAGCACAAGAACCTGGGCTCCCTCCTTTGACGGAAGACTTGGTCTTGCTCTGTGTGCCCCAGCTGTACAGTGCAGGCTGGCACCCTGAGAGTGGCCCATTTCTGCTTATCCTGTATCAGCAGCTGTGAGATTGTGGCGTATGAAAGGGGACTATAGCAAATCTAGAGATAACCTGTTAAAAGTAATCAGGACTCTCAAATACAGAGCATTTCTTATGATACGCCCCTTGCAGAAGAAGGAAGTGGCGAGCAAATACTGGAGATTGTGTGGGAAAGGGGTTGAGGGCATCTTAAAACAGTCTTTATTTTAGTGAGAACATGTTTAGCCCAATCTCCTCTGTCAGAGCCTTCCGAGAAGTCTGTGGTAGAACTCTGGGCCACAAACTTCCAGGGATGCAGTGCTAGCTCACCCTTCCCTCCTTAGTCCTCCATGGATAAAGTCTCACTTTTCAAAGATCTGAGTATGTCTCTGGTGTATATACCAGCTAAGCCCTGGGTCCGGCATATTTCTGGTCGGAAATGTGAGCTCTCTTCCTGGACAGTTTGAGGGTTGAAATGGGCAGCTGTTGACAAGATCACTCACTACTCTCGAAGGCTTGTGAATCAGATGTCTTTGGCATCGACCCACATCCCCCTCCGCACCTTTTCCACCATCATCAATTTTTCCTCCCTGACTTGGGGGTTATGAGGGTACCTTCTACTCCATCCCCACTCCCCAAGAAGGTTGGGACTCTCTGTCCTTTTCCTTCTCTAAGACTACGTTTAAAAATGGTAATACAAGGCACAGAAGGATCCTCCAGCACCAGTAATAACAATAAAAGTTACTATGGGACTGGAAAGTGTAGTGTTCTATTTCTTCGCCTGGATGTTGGTAACAGAAATGGCCAGTGCATTATTGTTCTTTAAACTGTACCTATGCATTTCTGTGTATTCTTTGGCATATATATTTCACAGTAAAAAAAAAAAAATCATAATGAAAGAAATGCCAGGGTTGAACCAACAGTTTGTTTCACGTGGTACTTCATATCTGGCCTTCTCGGGGAAGAGCAAGTGGGTTGTTCCTCCTGATTCTGACTTCTACAAGAATGGAAGTGCAAAGAGCTAGAAATAAGTTTTAATAACCGACACTCATTTACTATAATCAATTGATTTTCAAAGCCCTTTATTGGACATTGTGGTAGTCTCAATCTTCAGTACATTTTAGGACTGAGAATAGAATACATTATTGCCATTTGCTAAATTAATTACAGGGAGTAAGGAAAAACTAGGTTACTCCAATAATGAGTCAGTTTTGGATTTGTCAAATTGGGTCTCAGCTCACTGAAACAAGTACCTTAATGTGTAATGAAAAACCAAGCAGCTTAAATAGCAATGACTGTTGTCAAAGAAAAATTCATAATTAACATTATTTACTGCTAGACTAGGGCAATTATATATATATATATATATATATATATATATATATATATAAACTCTCTGTGCACATATGCACACACACATACACGCACACACGCATATATAAAACGTAAAAAATGGACCTCTTAGTTAACACACGCACACACACACACACACTAAACAAAAGCCGTTTGTCAAAACTTTTCCCTAATATAACAACAAAAAAAGCAATTAGGTTTTTATTTTGAAATTATGATTATGGTGGCAACCAAGACAGACATCCGAGATATCTAATATTTTCTGAACAGCCGCCAAACAGGTATGTCAGGTTGAACAGTGAACTAGCTTCTGTCCCACACCCCTGATTTTTCAGTGATTGCCACAAATTAGTTTAACTCCATCTCTAAGCTCCAATCAGGTCAGAGGTCTACTGGTGCTCTGGCTGCACGACTGTTTAATCATACCTTGGATGCAAGAGCTTGCAAAAGTTCAGGTTTAAAATCTGTTTCATATTTAAGAAAAAATATGAGGCCAATTTAATACACCTCTTCAAAAATTGCTAAATTGTGGTCAATTCTCAGATCTAAAGTGAACATCAAATGGTAATTGACTGAGTATCCTAATTTCAAATGTTGGTATTTGGTATTTCCCAGGAGTGACCACGCGAATTCTCCCCATGCTTGTTTTTTATACAGATGGAAAAGAACCCACTCCTTCTCTGTATTTTAGGTGATTTCATCTCTCTTCTTCATGAAAATAAAACAAAGCATTATATTATACTTTGAAGTAAAACAATAAAAAGAAAGAATATTTAATTTCTCAAACGCTAAATCTTTCCACATAGAAACAGATTCCTGAAAAACAAACAAACAAAAAAAGCTTTTCTATACAACCTTAAAGAAAAGGTAACAGTTACTTCATTTTTCATGGACAATGATTCTGGAGTGAGACCTACTGTTGGTCTCTCATCCTTTTTATGAGATTAAGACTTGGGAGCGGAACAACTCTGTCTCCGCACAGCATCCTACAACCTTAATTTCCTTTCCTTTTGCTCCTGGCAGTGCTAAATCTTTTAAGTCCTTTCCTGGAAGGCTCTCCTCCTGTTTGGGCAATTTTAGCAACACGAAGCCTGCTAACTCTCCCGCACGCTCCCGTTCCCAGCCCCCTTTACTCGGGATTTCTTATGACAGCCTAGTCGCTCCTTTCCCCTCGAATCTTCCAGAGAGTACTGTGGATGGCAATTCACTTGCGTAATTGGCTCAAGAGATGAAAATCTTGTATCGGCCTCTCTTAGCTGTTAATCTGTCCAGCTGACTGCAAGCCTAATTGGCAGCTTGTTTGGTAATTTGGCTTCTCAAGTGTTGTATTGATGTTGGATAAACAGCCAATGGAAGGGGAGGTCATACATACTGCAGGGTTCCTACATAACAGCCCATGCACCCCACTTCAGACCCTCCCCTGTATTCAGAAGGCATTTGTGGTACGCATTCACTCTTTCTTACCATCCTCTTTTCCCTATTACTTTTCTAGCCAGCTTGGGGCCAAGACTATTATTATTATTATTATTATCATCATTATTATTTGTGGTTATTAAAATCGTGAGTTATAATGCAGTCCTTTGTTCTCAATAACTAATTTTTAAGGGCATGGGTTGTTTGATTACTATTAAGAAAAGAAACAGCATTTAGCACAGTTTGAGTTGTGAGAAAATGGTAGGTGTTACTACTCATTGTCAGGTGTTTTAATTATTTCATTCTGAATATAGAAAAGCCTGATTCAGACCATTCTTCATTTTATCTGCAAAATTGTAGACATTTCTCATGTGAATTTTGTTAAATCAAATCAGTTTGAATCTTTAATGCCTAAAATACAAGGCACATGCTTTTAAAATAATAAATAATAAAAATTTAATGTAGAACTAATTTCCCTTTTTTTCTTAAGTGATGAAAACTTTGTAAAAAAATGAAAGACGTAATCTATATTGACATGTTTGGAGAAGTGTTTTTATTAATAAATATTTTTATTATACAGAAATATATTTCTTATGGAATCATTATGTATCAAAGAATAGTCTTTTCAAAAAACTAAAAAAAAATATCTTAAAATTGTATTGGTTGTGAAGGCACACAGGGATGTTAATTTTCAATAATATAATCCGGACCATGGTCTCCCTATTATGTACCATGCACGTGGTTTACTTGTTAGGCATATGATATTCATCTCCGTTCCTCATAACAACTGTGCTAAGAAGGAATGATAAATGGCCTTGGAGACACGATGTCACTTAACCATGACTATGCAGTGAGTAAGCTCCGATTCAAACTTTGGTTAAGTTTACTCCAAAAGCCTACATCCTTTCCTGAAAATTAATGGCAAGTAAATAGTTTTAGTGATGATGATGCTTCAAATAACTAAAAAAAATGGGTTATAGGTGAATTGCAATAATATCTTCTCTCAATTTGCTTATGGGCAATATACAGCAAAAATATTCTGGCATAGGTGGATAACAATATATAACGAAGTCTGTAGCTCTGCAGTGACAAATACTTCCATATACAGTATTTCTTTTGATCTTCCTGGCCAATCTAAGGTATTATTGGTTTCATTTTGCAGATGACACTGAGGTTTGAAGAGGTAACACACCTGCCCAAAGTCAACTAGCTAGAAAGTCCCAGTTAAAATGTGAACTCTCATTTGAGTCCAAATGTTACTGACTCACTGACTGAACATTTAACTTAAAATACTATACCACTAATGTTTTCTATTATGTCATTTCTTCTGCCACATTCTCTCAAATGACTAAGATTTTACTCTATTCACAAATTTCAAACTCCTGAAAAATTTCTAGTCTAACCTAGCATAGCAAGTCTGTCTGAAAAGAGTGCTTCAACTCTCTTGAAATACTTAAAGATTCATTTTGCTTGCTATAAATACAGCTTACCTGGCTTTCTTTTACAGATATTTAAATTATAACTTAAGTTTTAGTTGTACTTACCATAAACAGCATTTACAGGGTTTTGTTTTTTGATCTATGATAATTATCCCTGAATTTAACTGATGCATTTACTCCATTTACATTTATTGTGATTACTGGTATATCTGGATCTATTTTTCCCGTATTATTTAACGCTATTTGCCTCACGTTTCTCTACATTTTTGTTTCCTCCTTTATGGTATCTATTGCTTGTTTACACTAGCTTGAAAATTATATTTTTATTCTTTTGGTTATTACCTTTAAGTGTCAACATGCATACTTATTATTTTTTCACACTTCCATATTGTTGTCCAGATTAACCATCTTCATGGGCACTTCAACATCATTATTAACTTTTATATATTCAATATTTTAGCTTTATGGACACGTTTAACAATCTCTTTGCTCACAGTTCCTTCTTGATTTTGATTCTCTTTTTATGCATCCTATTTTCTTCTACATGAAGTGATAAGTTTAGTAATAATTGGTCTTTACCTGGAATTGTCTTTATTTCATCCTCACTCTTGGGAAATAGTTTAACTGGATATAAAACTCTATGTTGATAATTATTTTGTCTCTATACTTTGAAAATCTTATCTCTTATGTTCTAGACTGTACTCATGTTTTTAAGTTTGCTACCAATGTGATGTCATTCCTACGTAGGTTACATCTTTTATCCCTGGCTACTAAGTTCTTTTCTTTCTCTTTGGTGTTCTTAAGTTTTGTTACAATGCGTCTAGGTATGACTAAATTTACATTTACTATTTTCTGATAAAGATTTGTGTACAGTTTGAATATGAAGATTCACATTTTCCTTCAGTTGTTTCATTGAATTCAGTCAATATGCCCCTGGAATAATGCACCTCCCTATTCTTTCTACCTCTTCTGGAAGTTCTATTAGATGTATGTATGTTGAACTTGATTCTCCTCCAAGTCTTCCAGCCATTCTATCTTCCATATTTTTACCTCAGTTCTTTTAGGTAGTCTCTTCAAATTGCTCTTTAAATCTGTTTACAACTTTTTTTTTTTTTTTAATTTTTGGCTCATAAGACCACTTTCAGTAGGTTTTCATTTGTAAAATAAAAAGAATCATTTAGAGTTTAAGGCATGTACCATGAGAGTGGCTTTGCATTTGCTTCAAAGACCAGTTTTTTGTTAGGTTTTTGGCTTGGTGTAATTTTACAATAGAAATTCATGTGAGGATAAATTCTTGGTTACAAATCTTCAGAATCCTCTACTTGAAGCCCAGGTGGAAATGAGATCCTTTATTTTCCTGTGCCTATAGGCAGAGTTTTGTTTCCAGTCTGCTCTTTTCTGAGGATAGAACTTTCCAGAGGTTCTGGCTTGATAGGATCCTTACTTACACCTAACTCCCCATCTTAGCTCCCTTCCCACAGGGGCACTCACCAATATACCTCAGTGGTCCTAGATTGGGACAGTCTAAACTGGGCGTGGGCATGGGAGGTGCTTAGGATCATTTCTGGTCTTGACCATTTACTTTCCTTCAGTCTCAACTATACATCTAAAAAGATGGCTTTACATTTTGTTCAGCATGTCCAGATATTCTGTAGTTTGAGTCTTTTCTCATTATTTAGTCTTTTATATTGTCAGGAACACAACTGTTTTCTATCTAATTTGGATGCTCACCCTTTCCTTAAGTGTTCCTGATATGAAATGGAGAGCCATTTAAGGCTCTCCTAAAACAGCAAACTGAAAGGTAGTTTGGTGATGCGTGTATCAAGAGGATGACGGTGATATGTTTCCTAGGCTTTTGCTCTAGGTTCAGATATAGTCCGTTTTCAAATTTAATACCATTGATCTTCCCCCAAAGTCTGCCTGTTTTAAAATCCTGGAAGAGGTAAGATAAACTACAGTGGTCATATAGATCCAGCGGTAAAAGAAAATAAAAATAGAATTATTGATAAAGTAAATTTGGACAACTGAAGAGATATAGCACTTTAGAAGTGGGCTTGGTTATACCAACCATTTCTTGATTATGATCAGTGTGGCTTTTAATTAAAAGCACACTTTCTAAAAATCTTCACCCATTATTAGGATTTACAACTCGCCTTTATTGCCTTAAGTATTCACAGAGATTATTTTATTATTGAAGTATCAGTAGGATGCTGAGGAAAAAGTCGACAAGTCACAACAAGCTGTAATGCAACCTCTTGCCAAGAAGTTGCATGTCCCAGAAGACAGTTACCCTGGAGTAATATCTATACCAAGATATTAAACTTCAATATGCGGGGCACCCAGGGGGCTCAGCTGGTTGGGCGTCCAACTTCAGCTCAGGTCATGATCTCACGGTTCGTGAGTTCGAGCCCCATGTCGGGCTCTGTGCTGACAGCTCAGAGCCTGGAGCCCGCTTCAGATTCTGTTTCCCTTTCTCTCTGCCCCTTCCCCATTCACACTCTGTCTCTCTCTGTCTCAAAAATGAATAAACATTAAGAAAAA
Source organism: Felis catus (assembly GCF_018350175.1). NCBI lineage: Eukaryota > Metazoa > Chordata > Mammalia > Carnivora > Felidae > Felis > Felis catus. The sequence goes on from NC_058384.1 coordinate 54,827,008, forward strand.
TTAAACTTCAATAGGCATCTCATTACATAATTTAAAATGTATAGAAGAAAGGTTGACTCCTTATGATGACTATTTTCCTTAGGATATTTGTTCAATAGAAAGCAAAATAATAACAACAAAAAAAGCAAAACAGTAATAGCAAATGCTAATTGTGGATAGCAATGAATTTAGTAACGTATAGAGAACAAAGCATTTAAAAAAATGCGGTAGCCACAATATTTCAGAAAGCACACTTAAATCTTCTTACTATCAAATCCTCAATAAGCTATGACTTCTACCAAAAACACAGACCATAACCAACATTGCTGACTGCCTTTTAAAAATGTGTTAATAATATTCTTCCTATTTTGTTCACTGCTTTTCCTCACCTTTACAGATGACATTTTTCAAACTATAAAATGCATTCTGCTGGCAAACCTTCTTGCTTCAACAGTTCTCAATTTTATAATAGTAAATCTACATCCTTTGCTACTGAGACATCCACTATCTTTTGGTATGTGACTTTGAATGAGGCAGAGAACAAGCCATACATTTAAAAATCAATATCTAACCTTATCAATATTCATTTTACTTTGTCGATACAAAATACAAAGGTGAAAGAGCAGTAAATAAGCTAAAGCACTGAAATAAATTTGGTGTTCCTGTCACAATTAATAAATGTTCACCCGATAACACTGCTGGCTAGTCTATAGCCTTATAAAGCGAATGAAATTATGCTTCAGTGCTATTGCTAAAACGGGGCGAATAAAATTTTCAACACAATAGCAGGTAAAGATGATCAGATTTGGGGTTATTAATTTCATAGGGGACTTTTAAAAGTATATTATTTATTATGTATAAAACATATAACTTTATTTTTAGAGTCTTAAATTGTCATATGAACCCTGTTCAGGATTATAAAGTTAAAGTGCCAAATTATAGTTTTCTGACAATGTTTTGGTACATGTTTTCTGAAGCTGCTGTTTGACCGCATAATATTTCACATACAAATCAGAGGGGATCATTAAACAATATTTGAGCTGTCTGCCTTTTAACTCTTATCCCCTATTTCGAAAGAGAGGCAGTTATCTTTACTTGCATTTTTCCAGCTTGGACTGAACACTGACTAAAGGCAGAAGAAAACTGTGAAAATATACTTCCGTTCAATGCATTATTTGGTATGTTTGCAAGGGCCTATAAAATGGCAAGGATATTCACTTTAAAATAGTTCTATGTGCTAACTCAACTTTGAAAACTTACAAATATAATTGACTATTAGGAGACTGAATATACTCCAGAATTTGAAAATTATAATTTTCAGAGACAAGATGATCTAGGATTCATAACCTCATTATCAAAGTGTATTTATGCAAAAGCATTTCTTACTTGAATTTGGATAATAATCTTCACCTTCGAGTTGATTCATTAGTATTAGAAGATATTCTTTTTAAAACTGAGGACTTTTAAATAACCTCATTCTCTTCCTCTTTGAGAGGAACAGTTATGCACGGATTTAAAAAATGCATTGGAAATGAGTAACATAATTCTCTTACTCAACTACTGTGAGTAATTACAAAAATGCATTAAATTTCTATGAATTTTATTCTTTAAGCAAAAAAAAAATCCAGTAATATAATCAAAATCCTGAATCTTAAGAGAATCACAACAGTTTTTAAATATAACATCTGGAATATGCTGGTATAAGCTTATGAATGTTTTAGGCTAAAGTTTAATGTTTATACCCATACTCCATATAAATGATTTCCTCTGATGCTATTGAGATGTAACATCAAAATCACCTTGTAGGAATAATTATATTATCCTCTCCTCAACCATTATGCCTTTTCCTTCTCACTTCACATATGTTCAGAGTGTTAGAACCTGACCCTCGTATTCTCTCTTCCTTATTGCTGGCACAAAGGTGCCTTAGTCATACTCCTAAGATTGTTCTTGTACTATTTCTGCCACTAATGTCTGAATCATTGAAAGATAAGAGAATTCAGGGACCATTCAACTGGAATGGGGCTATTAAAGAATCCTACACCTGCCTTATGAAAGATTTGAATTGAAGAACTTAAGACATGTATTTGATCTAAAAGTGGCTATCTGTTCCTGCATAAAGAGAGATATCAGACGTATTCTCACGAAGGTTCTGTAACTCTACATAGTGATACTGAGATAAGTCTTCCGTGAAACTTAAGACACAATAGCAGGCTCAAATAAACCTATGCCATGGAACAGTCTTTACAAATGTATTCTTACACAAAGGCTATAGTATGTTGTCATGGAAAGACTAGGGATTTAGAAGTCCTGAAGGTGGATGTAGGCTTGAAACCTCGCTTGGCCATTCAGTCATTACGTCTTCTCCAGTAACAAAGAAAAAACCGAACACTGCTGTGTATCTTAAATTTTATGGTGTAAAGTGATAACAACACCTCCAAGCTCACAGAATTGTTACAAAGATAAAAGAAAATAATAAAGTTTCTGTTACCTACTAGGTACCCAACAAGTGGTAAACATTATTCTACATAAATATGAACACATGCCACACATAGGTGCTTCTTACTTCCAAATTCTGAAAACTCAGTACAACTAAAGATGAAGATCAATATTATATCCACTCATAACCACATGCCTAATTTCATAATGTCACCCTTCACATAGAGGGAACAACTACATCATGAGTGCTTCAATTGTAAGGCATTCAATTTTTTTAGTCCTCAACCATAGGACAGGTGCCCTAAATAAAAAATTAAAGCTTCCCATCCTTTATTTCTTTGACATCACCATGTCAAGATTTTTCTCCCCCTTCTCACAGTTTATTCTCCTGGTTGACATGAATCTTATTTTCGTATTGTACAGTTCAGAATGGGAAAAAGGACTTTTCCTATACAAGGTTTCCCAAATGAAGAAAAAGTTTATAGATCTGAATGGGTTAAAGATCCCAAGCGACAGGCCAAAGCTATTATTCTTTGTAACTGACCAAGTAACTACACTGAAAACATTTCTTAGACTCAGTTTGCCGCGTCACAAATCTAGGATGGTTAATTGTAGTTTATTCCGATGGGGGGGGGGTCCAACACTTTAATGTCCCGTTGGCTTCCTCCTCTCATTGGTTTTTTATCTCTACCTTCCTTACCATTGTTCTTGCATGAGATTTTGTTACACATACTAGTGTTATTCCTATCCTTCACCACCAAGCTTGAGTCTTTTAGGAAGGCTTCTCGGGCCTAGTGACTTCCCTCTGCTCAGCACTTGTGTTTTTCCCTATTCCACACTCTTTACAATGGCATGCTATTTGAAGGATGTGTCCTTTGAGGTGGAAATGGTGACGGACATTTTATTCTAATGCAGATTTTTTTTTTTTTTTTGAGTAAACTCAATGCCCAATGTGGGGCTTGAACTCAGGACCCTGAGATCAAGCATCTCAGGCCCTACCGACGGAGTCAGACCGGTATCTCTGTTTAAATAAGGAAAGACAAACCAAGGATGGCTGCAGAGCTGGGGCTAGAAACCAGACGGACGCAATCATAGCTATAGCTTTCCGTCTTCCATGATATGGGGCCTTGTGTTTTGAGGCTGCTCCTTACACTTCTGAATTGCTTCCTATTAATCTCTTCTGGGGTTATTTGTCTTTTCATCTATTTATCCCTTGTCTTCCCAACCAGTCTATAAGTTTCCGGACACAGCCTTTGAAGACTTTGTATCCTTTAACACCTCACACAAAGTCTTGCGTTTGGGCAGGTGTGTGGCAAATATTTTGTTGACTGGCTGTCTGAAAAATCTGGGCGAGGAGCACACAGTACATCCTGACACCAAAGGCAAGCGATTTAATAGTTGCTTGTAACTGTGCTTTTTTCTCAGTGCAAGTGATCAGGAATTATCTGTATTTTCCTCTTGATGGCTTATGAACTTTCTATTTGTGTTCTGCCCCAACCCCTTCTTGCTTTACCTGCTGTGGTAGGTCCAGGCAAGGGTGCAGCTTTTCTTCTCCGCTTGATATCTCCAGTGCATAGGGATCCCAAATGCAGGCTTGTTTGCCTACAAGTAATTATCAGAAAAAACTATTAACAAAGGAGGAAAAGAAATGACACATAAATACACAGCTTGGGTAATCTGAACCTAAATCAAAACATTCTCAACAAAGATGGAACAGCATAGTAAAACCACCAATCTTGTTTATATCGAAACGTAATTACATTTGTTGACAAGCATTCAGCAGCTAAATGCGCCATCATAAATTGTTACTGGAATGAATAATATAAAAGGAATGCTTTTTAATTTTCAAAACTGGCAATCTTTCTAGCTCAACATAAAATCAAGCACTGTTGCTTCTGACAGGAAAATAGCTAAGATTAATTATCTAAAGAGATCACAATATTGTTGCTAGGTTATCAATTGGTTACTAATGCTTTACTGTCAGAGCAACGTTTATTACAGGAAAAGTATGATCAATTTCTTTTAGGATATTATGTGGCAGTGACTTCTCTTAAAACATTTTAAACAGATAGAAGGAAATAGTGATGTTTTCTCTTATAATTCATATGATCAGAATTCTTGGCTAATTGTTTATTAGCTAGGTGAGGAAATATAATTTGAATGCATTAATGCTGGTCTACTGCTACTAAACAGGCTAACAGGGTATTGGATTATATTTGTAAACACATGATACATAACGACTGAGAAGTAGAACTTCTGTTATTTTTGAAACTAGTTAGAACTGGATTATTCTGCCTAATCATGGACTCCTAAATTAGTAAGTTTTGGAAAAATTAGAAATGGCCCAATTAGAAGTCAAGAAAAAATAATACAAAGTTGGAAAAGACTGAAAACTCTTTGAACATTTGAAGCTAGAGAGGGATGCTGTTCATTTCCTGGATCATAATCCCTGATGTGGGGTTGGGATCATGTCTGGGGATCATGAAGCAAAAATAAATGATGTATGTTTATTGTAGCACGTGTTCTTCTAGGAATTCATAGAGATATCTGGTAGTATCCTGAAGTTTTACAGCACCTGTAGGGAGGGGCCAAGGGCAGGCAGCCCCCAAATGGGGCACTTTGGCATGCAGATTGTATCTGGCTGAAAACAATCAAGGCCCAAAAGACTGAGGAAGAAACTTTATTACCCTCTCCCCCACCATAACTGACTAAAAGGATTTAGATAGAGGAGTTGCTTCAGGAAGAGACCCATCACCATTGATAACTACACTATAATATGAACTAAGTATGACAGAAAGGGAGGAACCTAACAAGGCCTGTTGTATCAAAGTCCTCTCTATGTCCCATTGTTTCTGAATGGCCCAGCAAACATTTGTTCTTCCAACATTTGTTCTTTTTCATCTTCTTGTGCATTATATTCCTTCTCATTTAAGTCCCAGATTCCTATCCCCCTTCTCCTTAGTTTAGGATGACATATATACTCCTCTCGCTGGACCGTTTTTGGAATCTCACGTCTGTGTGGGTTTCCTGAACGTCCAAAATTTAAATTGATTTTCTCCTGTTAACTTGTCTCATGTCAATTTGATTCTTAGTCCAGGTAGAAGAATCTTGAATGACAAAGGAAAATTATTTTCTCCCCTACACACCCAATTTGAAAACACCCAGATTACTAGAGAAAATTTTAAAAGGGAAAAATTAATTCAGGTAAAAACCAAGATATATATTTATAGACATACACTCTGGCATTTAAATATAGTGAAAAATTGGAACTGGGGAGTTTAATTACTTTACATATAGGTTCTAGCCATATTGCACAAAGTAAAGTATAATAATGATCTGGTTGATCCACAGTCAAATAAATACACTGTGAAAATCTATCAGTATAGGTAATAGCAAATAGGCACTTGTCTTATTTTCTCTTCCTTTTGTATTAAGTGCATACTGTTTCTCCATTAAATATTTACAATTATTTTTTAAAATGTTGATTTACTTATTTGAGGGGGGAGCAGAGGGGGTAGAGAGAGGGAGAGAGGAGAGAAAATCCCAAGCAGGCTCTGCGCTGTCAGCACAGAGCCCAACGCCAGACCCGATCTCATGAACTGTGAGATCATCACCTGACCTGAGCTGAAATCAAGAGTCAGATGTTTAACTGACTAAGCCACTGAGGTACCCGTAAATATTTACAATTATTAAAATATTTAAAAGAAATTAGTTCAGGTAGTGACTAACTTTGCAGAAATACACACACACACATACACATATGTCAAAATGTTTATCGACATGCAAAATGGTAACATTTTTGTTGGATTTTGAGGTGTGGTCTTGGCCCCAATGCCAAGAAAAGCAAATTGTTTTGATCCTATCTATTTAAAATTTTTTTAAATATATATTTTTGATAGAGAAAGGCAGCATGAGCAGGGGAGGGGCAGAGAGAGAGGGAGACACGGACTCCAAAGCAGGCTCCACGCTCTGAGTTGTCGGCACAGAGCCCGGCACAGGGCTCGAACTCGTGAGAGCCGTGAGATCGTGACCTGAGCTGAAGTTGGACACTTAACCGACTGAGTCACCCAGGTGCCCCTGATCATACCTATTTTTTAAAACTATTAGAAATTTTTAAAGGCTACAATAATATCAGAGAAGACACATCCTTTTGATACAAAATTAATGAATTCAGTTGTTCAGCAAGCATTTATTAGTATCTACTACCGACTTAGCATAAGCGCCCAGAGGTGGTGACAATAAGGAGAGTAGGAAAGAAGAGATGGCAGATACAAAGGTCCTGGAATGTTCCCGTCCTATTATTGGAGGAGTTTACAGTCTGAATAGGGAGACTACGTCATGAGTACATGAAATAATTAAGAACACTGGTGGCAATGGCAGGGTCTGCAACTTTATTAAATATTACTAGAGATTGTATCATTTAGTCCTAATGACAATTTTCTTTTTTTAAGTTTATTTATTTATTTTGAGGGTGGGGAGGGGCATCCCCCTCCCATGGGGGGGGGGTTCCCGATGCAGGACTGTCTCACAAACTGTGCCTGAGCCGAAATCCAGAGTCAGACACTTAACCAACCGAGCCACACAGGTGCCCTGGTCCTTATAACAATTCTAAACATGTTGTGTTGCATATACCTTTCTTCCTTTGTAGGTAAATATTTGTACTTCAATGGAAAACTATACTTTTGGAGCATAGTCTTCTTGGCATCAGGTTCTGATTCTACAGGAGCTAGTTTACAATTCTATGTCCTAGGTACCCAAGCAATGGGAAATAATGCTCGTCTATAGAAATGCAAATGAATTGTCCCCAGGAAGGACAATCCTCTTTCCTGCGGAAAAGCCAGTTCTGCATCCATTTGCACATTTATGTCCCCATTCCTTACTCTTTATAAATTTGTGCTTCTCTGACTTCTCCCTGGAAGCCCTTATAAGATCTGCCTGGTTCCCTTGTTCACTCATGAGTTAAATAATATCTCAAACACACACTCTTTTTAATTTGTGAAAGAGTCACGATTTTATCTTTTTGTCCAAAATTATGCTTTAACATCTTTGATCCCTCCTGAGCACCGCCCCCAGCCCTTCCCCCCCCTCCCCCCCCCCCCCCACTCCAGCGAAAGACTGCAGTAAAACTGACCTTCTGCAGAGCATATACCAGACAGGCTCAGATATCAGGAATAGCTGAGAAGGAGGGGGAGGTACCATTCAGAAAATGGGAATAAAGTGGGAATCTGCATTCTGAGGCACAACCCTTTTGTTGTCAAGTTGTGAAAACCAGCCCACGGACCATCTACTTCTGATCCTCTTGTTAAAACAGAATTATGCTAAGTGAAATAAGTCAGTCAGAGAAAGACAAATGCCACGTGATTTCACTCATACTTGTAATTTAAGAAACAAAACAAATGAACATATGGGAAGGGGTGGGGCAAGAGAGGAGGGAAGCAAACCACCAGAGGCTCTTAATGATAGAGAATAAACTGAGGATTTGTGGGAGGGAGGTGGGTGGGAGAGGGGCTAGATGGGTGATGGGTGCTAAAAAGGACACTTGTGATGAGCACTGGGTGTTGTATGTAAATGAGGAGTCAGTGAATTCTAGTCCTGAAACCAATATTGCACTGTATGTTAACTAAAATTTAAATTAAAAAAAAAAAAAGTAACCAAAAAGCACCCCCCCTCCCCACACCAAAAAAAACCCAAAAACAAACAATAACAACAACAACAAAACCCCCCAAAACATAAATAACCTTAGTTTAAATAATTGCTGGTTAGGTTTCCTACACCTGTTGCTGAAAGTATTTTAAATGATACAGTTTGTTCGGGTCAGAGATTTAGGAGTAGCTCAGGACGTCTGGGGAGCAGTGTTTCAAGAAGGGACTACATAATATGAAGGAAAAAGAACACTGGGGTTGGATCATGGGCCATATATATGCCACATATCCCCCATAGAGGCATCTGAATTTTATAGCTGATGTGGAGTCATCAAAGGTCATTTGGTAAGAGATTAGAATCCTGGGATGCTGGTAGGCAGTGGGGTTGGCCAGAGTTGAGACTGACGAGAGGGTTTGCAAAATCTAGACACACATTGCCTCCCAGGTCTCCCTTCTGTTACGACTGAGAATAACACCACGGAACTTCTTTGTGTTAGTCTATCTCAGAGAGGAGGTGGGCAGGGATGGGCAGGTGGTCCATGAAAAGTCCTGATTCTGGCATTAAAAAAAACAAGCAAACAAAAACAAAAACAAAACAAATGAACAAACAAAAAACAACTATGCCAGATTTCATTACTTTCAGATACATTTAAAGCTCAAACTGAGCTAAAGAAAATTAGCCAGGAGTGTCTCTGTTAAGAAATACATTTTTAGAAACAATTAGAAGAAATACTGGAGGGTCTGACACATAGTAGCTGCTCACTGTGACTATTACCATTGCTGGCCTCCATTTACATTGTTCTCGTACTAATGCATGTAACAGGAGTCTTCCAATTGATTGAAAATCATTCTCCGATGTCAGTATTGCCTTTAAACCTTTATCATTTTTTTTTACACTATTAAAACTTATTAGGAAGGCCTGTTTACAAACGTGGTGGAAAACAAACCTCAGGAACAACTCCTTCTTTTAAACATTTCTCCTCATTGCTGGGCCCAAATTCCCTTTTGGGTATCTTTGCAGAAGAAATGGGAATTTTCATTTAACTCCTCTTCCCCACCCTCAGCAGAGCTACATACAGGAGAAGAGACAGACAAACATTCAAGGAGAATAAAGTTAAAGTTAATAAAGTCAGTACATTGAACCTGAAGACCTGAACCATAAGAAAACAAGCTGGTTGCATTTCAGTAATTCTATCAGGAATTGACTATCTGTTACAACACATTCAGAGATCTGGATTATTGATCAGTAAGATTACCCCATTTAGGCTTGTCCGCCCCCCTTTTCCTTCAGACAGGTGCAATGAAGTTGCTACAAATAACACTAAGTAAGGTCTACTCTGTTATTTGGTTGTCACTCTTAATGTAAAACATAGCGGTTACCTTTTAATTTGAAATCAATGAATGTCTCAAAGGCAACCTTGTTGCTTTGGTCTAAATGAGTCATTTGGTTTTGCAAAGCAGAAGAACACTTGGCTTACTACTCAAGGTGATAGTTGGCGATTTTTGTTTTTTGTGGTGGTGTTTTGAAGAATGATAATACACTTTTCGATGAAAAGACCCTAAGTTCTTAAGAATAATGTTAAGATTTTTTGGTAAGGCGCTGCAAGGAAATTACCAATCAGCTATGTCTGTATATTTGTTTCCATTAACAGTATTTGGTTGCAGTGAAGAGAGGGGACAAATCAAAACCTGGTAACTTTCTAACTACTGACACCTTCAACATTAGAGATAAACAAATATGTCTTTAAGTGGAAGGGACGAAGGAATAATGTTGTTTTGTTTTGGATTACTAAGTATCGTCACCTAGTTATGATCTGAAACATGGTTTCCCATGTACTAATTCTGGAAGTTTTCCTATTAAATATTAGAAAAGCAGAGCTCAGAAAGAGAGTCTTTGTTTTGTTTTGCTTTTGAAATGGACCTCATCTGGTTTATCCCAACATCCCTTTAAATGGTGTGGTGGTAGGAAACTGGACGTTTTATCTGAAGGAAAAAAAAAAAAAAAACGTAAAAAACCAGGAAAAAAAAAAAAAGGCAAAACCAAAAATATCCCAGTGAAAACCACCTTGCCTGAAAGCTTGACTTTCGACCCGGGCTGACAGGGACAGAAGCAGGCAGTGTGAAACACAATAATACTAAAGAGAAAAGAGTAAGAACTTGTCTCTTCATTGTATGCATTTACAAATAGAGGCTTTTCAGAGAATTAGGCCTGGTTAAGGCTGCCCCCTGGATAAGATGTGTTCCCAAGCAGCCTCAGACAAGCTGCGGAGGAGACAAACAGATGTGACTATGGGCCCTGGCATTTGGCAAGAACACTCACTGTCAGTTAGAAAAATATAAGCCTGGACAGGGCATCAGCTGCACACAAATGAAGCAGGTCTGCAGTGTCACTGGAGGAGTAATCTGGTGGCAGAGAGAAGTACGGGGCTGGAAAATCCCGCTCTCTGTGAGCTTCCTCTTCTAGATCCAAATTACCCTCTCCTCCCCTTTATTTGATGTCAAGATGTCTCAACAGATTAAACTGAAGGAGCTAACGTCAGTATCTCAGTCTTCTGTACCAAAATGCACATTCAGTATCAACTACCATGAAGCATAAGTACTTCTTATCTACGAAGACTGCATTATATCCTTGTGTTTAATGGTGTTTTCTTTCCAAGCCCCTTCCTGCACAGGAAGCTCCCTTTTTATTTGGTTTTGTCCATCACACTCAACCACTTCTTGATTCTGCTGCCTTCTCTCTCTACGGCTTTGGTCATTTGACTTCACCTTGTGCCTCAAGCCCCTTTCTCAATCCTGTCTTTAGCAAAGGATGGTTGATGTTTTAAAACAGTGCGCTGGGGCGCCTGGGTGGCGCAGTCGGTTAAGCGTCCGACTTCAGTCAGGTCACGATCTCTCGGTCTGTGAGTTCGAGCCCGCATCAGGCTCTGGGCTGATGGCTCAGAGCCTGGAGCCTGTTTCCGATTCTGTGTCTCCCTCTCTCTCTGCCCCTCCCCCGTTCATGCTCTGTCTCTCTCTGTCCCAAAAATAAATAAAAACGTTGAAAAAAAAAAATAAAACAGTGTGCTGAACTTGGTACTTGTGCCCCAGTAACTGGGCCCTCGCTTTCTTCTGGACTTAACCTACTCATCATAAAACGTCCGGTATCTTAGTTCTTATGGATTTAGGTCATGCCTGGATCTCCCCATATGCTCCAAGTCTGGCCCTGAAATGCAACCTGGTGACTGAGGCCATCTCTAAGGCTGCTGGCAGACCCTTGCCCAAACCTCAGCTGCGCCTGGCCCCCGTCTCTGCTCATCGCTTACCTGCTGGGACCGCTCTTGACCCTGTGTCCAATAACCTCCGATCACCTGTTGTCTGAGACGCTGCCCCTTGGACAGTGATCTGGCCTGCCAGTGTCTCTTCCCCCACGTCAGAGGTCAAGTCCAGACCTACTTCTTCCCTGTCTGCTTTACCCTGCTACAATAACTAGTGGCTGGTGGCTGCCACGGAGCTAAGGTTACTCTGAGCTTCTGATGGGCCTGGGTGTGGTGCTGATGAGAAGCACTTCCCTCCCGTAGCTCCCAGCAGTGGCGGCAAGTGTGAGGGAGGGACGGCGGCGTCAGGAGGCTTCTGGGGGGCTCAGGGACCAGCTGCGATGCCCAGCCAGTCGAGGGCTCTTCTGACTCCCACAGCAGTGCTCCAGTGGCTCAGCTGCCATGAGGGAGGAGGTGGTGGGAACCTGCAGGTGGCCCAGAAACCCTCTGAGGCCGCCATTTTCCCTCTCGCCTCTAGGTCTCTCAAAGAGCCTACTTGTTGCCCTATTTGTGAATGTTGGAGGAGTATTTTACCAATCTTTGGCGTGTTACTTAATCCCTCTTTGCCTCATTTTCTTTACCTTCAAGAACTGTGATTAAACTAGTACTTACCTCAAAGGTGTATCTGAAGGTTTTACTTACAAATTATTTGTGCAAAACATTAGGCACAGTGCCTGCACAGACTAAGCCATCAATAACTGTTAGCTGCTACATTTATTATTATTATTTTCATCCCCGCTTTACAGAGAAGAAGCCCAGGGCACAGAAAAGTTAAATAATTTACCCAGGATCACACAGTGAAGGGAGACCGATGAGAGGACTTCATGGTGTAATATGGCCAGATGTTCCTCAACAGATACCAAATAAAGACATTATAAACTCATGACATTCAAACACTATCAATATGCTACAATGAGGATATAATTATTCATTTCTAATACACAAATAGGTTGTCTTGGTAGTTAATAGAAAAGTTAAATTTTTCTTTAGTGTTTGATTCTGTTTCCTTTAAATGTGCCATAGCATGTAAGACTATGTACCCATGTTTCATTTCAAAACTCAATAAAAACCCAGGAGAGTCTTGCAAATCTGAAGCCCAGTGTCTCAGATTTTCTCTTGGCTTGTACTTGGTATTTCCTACTTCATAGAAATCTTACTTCCTCCTTGTGGTATGTTCTGTGCTTTATCTAAAGCCCCGAGGGTCTGCTATTCTAATGATATGGGTCCTGTGTGTATTAATAAATGCAACTTCCATATCCCTAAACGGCTCCTTGAAAAGCTTCTTCTTGTACCTCTTGTATCATTCTAAACAAAGGGTACCTTTGTTTAAAAGATGTTGGTGACTGTCTTACACAACTCAGGTAGCTATGAGGACATTCTGAGGGTATGCACGTGAGGATATTCTCACACCTACAGGAAAGCTAAAACTTTTCATAGAGCAAACCATTCAGTACGGTTTCTAAAAATCTGGTTGGGATAACTGCTGTTACATCTGGGCTTTCATGGTGCTGGCATTATGCTTCCCATATTTGTCCAAGTCCTACAGATATTTTTAAGGAACTGCGAGTCAAGCAAGGCCAGGTATATGTGCTAACACTAGAGCAATGGATTCTACCCACTTGGAAAAAACTTCCTTTCCATGTTTCCTAATTCCACCCATTTTTAAGGGTATGATCTTTTTCCCTTCAGAGTTCTCCCAGGGCCCTTAAACCTAGACGTGCTTTCTTTCTTTTTTTTTTTTTTCAACGTTTATTTATTTTTTGGGGGGGGACAGAGAGAGACAGAGCATGAACGGAGGAGGGGCAGAGAGAGAGGGAGACACAGAATCGGAAACAGGCTCCAGGCTCTGAGCCATCAGCCCAGAGCCTGACCCGGGGCTCGAACTCACGGACCGCGAGATCGTGACCTGGCTGAAGTCGGACGCTTAACCGACTGCGCCACCCAGGCGCCCCATAGACGTGCTTTCTTATTTCTAAACTTTCTCTACCTCAGTATCCTTCCAAGAGCTTTTCCTCTATATCTCATACAAATTTCTGCTTGTCTCTGCTGTTACACTTATCATATGATAGCCTCAAATTGTTTTCGGATTAGAGGGAGTTGGCAGCTAAATATGCACTGGGACAACCTGAGGCCAAGAAACAGGTGTAATTCACAGAACCTAACTTTGCTTCTGTCATACAGGAAAAGCACAATATTTACTGAACTAAAACAAATCAAACTACTGTAAAAACTTTTTCCTTTACACTTCACTTGGCAGTCAATCATGCATTTTTTTTTTTGTGATAACACTTCCACTTTCTTGAAGTGTTACTTAAATTTACTCAAAAACATTCATTTGACAATGAACGAAACTTGACCATGAATCAGGTATTCTGCTAGATGCTAAAAAAAAAAACCCCGAGTAAGGTGTCTTCTACCCTCAAGGGGCTCACATCCTAATGCAGGAAACGCATGAACAAGAAATGACTATACAACGTATTAAGTCCACAGGGTTATGGTAGCAGACTACCTCTTTGGGGAAACTGAGGAAAATTCATTTCTCCTGAGTTCAAATTTGGATATTGTCTCTCCAAGCAGAATCTAAGATATTTGAGGCATCTTGGAGTATTCTTTTATTCTTCACACCATAGTACCTAGGAAATAGTAGGCACTTAGTAAATGGATATTGATTTAATTTACTCATTTCTTAGCTACAAGTATACATTTTTGGAATCTGTTTATCTTTGACATTTAGTATAGAGTTTCAGCAATAAACTTATTCTAATTTCCTTAAAAAAATGATACAACAAAGCTAGGGTTGGCTCTTAGGAGGGATTAAAAGTTACTCACAATACACATGATTCTTCCCTCTTTCTCTTTTTTAATTAAGTAGACTCCATGCCCAATGTGGAACTTGAACTCACAACCCTGAGATCAAGAGTCACATACTCTGCTGACTGAGCCAGCCACGTGTCCCCCCACATGATTCTTTTGAAAATCTCCATTAAATGCAAGACGATATGTGTCTATATGTAAAAAATTGGCATGTTGATCCTGATAACATCTTGCATCTTATATAAAAGAACTGGGAATTCAGACTATAGATTCAGATACAATCCCACATTCTTTCTCTGATTATGATACTATACAATGTTTCTTAAGATGTTATGGTTGTCATTTTTATATTAATAAAACTATAGCATATTCCTAATATTCTTAAGTGTTTTGAGTGAAGCCCATGCATTACTCATTTTTGTATTGACTTCATCAAGTGCAGTATGTAACACATGAATATGTTTGTTGAGTTGACTTCTTACTATATTCTCTGATTTGCTATTTCTGACTCTAAACCAGGCTTCAAATTCAGTTCTGAGGGAATATTCTGGACCAGACGTCCTGAATTTCTTTCTTTCACCAGCTTCAGGGAATGATAGAGTTAAAAGGGCAGGCCAGAATATATTTTGTTATTTTTTTTTTTTTTTTTTTTACTTTGAATACATGTTGGTTTCCTAAGTCTTAGAATTTATTACTGAATTACCAGGAACATCCAAACTTATTGAGTGCCAACTACATACGAGGTGTTTTGCTAAATATTTTCACATAGTTTATCTACTGTAATCCTCACAAAAACTCATCATGGTCTGAGGCACCTGAGGTCCAGAGACACCGTTAGTTGTCAAAGATCACATAAACAGAAAATGAAGTCATTGTATTTGAACCAAGGCACGCATGCCTCAAAAGAATCATTTTTCCCCCCTACACCATACTACCTCAGTCAACTTAGTTTATTATACTGTATTTAATAAAGGTCTACTGAAAATGTAATGCATGCCATGTCCTATGCCATAAAACAGGATTGAGAAATAAAAAAGATATGGCTTTCATTTTCTAGGGGTTAAAGTCTACCGATCATGTGGGAAAATGATTTCAACTCAATATTCAAAGAGAATTCCAAAGCTAGGCCTAGGCCCCTAGGTGAGAGAAGGCATCTAAAGAATACAGGGGCCCTGAAGTGCACACACCTTAGGCCATCTTCGGGGCTCTGTAAGCAATTCAACAACATGGGGAACTAGAACATATGGAGGTGTGGGAGGTGATGACACATCCTTGCACACAACAAATTTGAATAAATTCAGTGAATCTGTCCATTCACAGTGATTTTAAATTCTCTAGGAAGAAAAAAAGAATGAAGCGGCCTGTTTGACCAAATTAATCAGTTTATTATCTAACGTGATAGGTGAATTCAGTGGAAAAACACCTGTCTGTAATTCTCTGTACCCCTAGCTTTGGACTGTTCTGCAGCCACAGTCAGAAAGTTACTGCTCTGATGCAGAGTTGGAGTCAAATGTAGATCCATTTCCAAGGTAGTTTTTGAAGTTGAGGGGCTCTTCTCATTCAATAGAGTTTACAATTTACTTGTGTGGTTGAGTTGGCAGATACAGGCTCAAGACCGAGCTCTGCTTTGATGTTCTGGAAAGTGTGCCATGACTACTCGTTGAGAGGGGGCTTACAGGAATATCATGGTTCCAGGTGCTGTAAGTGACATTTGAGGAGTAGGACCACTAAAGAGCAAAGGAAGATGTGGTTTCCACTTTTACCTCCATATTGAGGAGGTAATAAAGACTGGATATTTTAAGAACGGGCCAGAATGTTTGAAGCTTCTGAGATACATAGAGCTATTACTACTTTGGAAGATGGCAGAGAGCATCACCATTTAATACAAATTTACTTGAATTTAGGTTACATTGTTGTTTATTTGTGGAATTCAATTGGGAATCTGTGACTCAGCTGAAATGGCACCTCCTTTATGCAGCCTTATCTGACTGCATTGCCAGAATGATCTCTCACTCCTTGGAGAAAATAATGTTTTCTATTTTAAGCTACAGCTATATATCTATATGAACCAATACTCAACTTAGACGGTATGTTCCTTGAATGCAGTGGGGCCCACATCTGATTTATATTTTTAAGTAAATTTCCCTTAGCACTTACAAGCCTTGCCAACATCAGGCATTTATTTAAATCATTATTGAATAAACTTTAACAAGGCATGCCAGAGTTTTGATAGTAACTTGTTTTTATGATAATCCATATTTTTATTGAAGTTCCAATTTCTCTAATAAATAAATGCTTACTTATGGGAATAGAAAAACCACAAAACTACACAGTCCCTATCTTGGGCTTCGGGATATAAATATGTGAAAAATCAAGCCCGTACGTGTAAGTCAGCTTTTTAAAGCACAGCAGGCACCTTGATATAAAAGTGTTTCTGTTTTTACATAATTTTACATTTTGCTTAAGTTGCTAAGTGTAACTTTATGAAAAGAATGCTTTGGGTTCCTTCTCTTCCATGATAGTTTTTGACAGATGAATGAACAATGTGGACATAAAAGTTTTACACACTTGTTAGCAAATGTTTACTGGACGGTGAAATATACTGTAATAGTTAGGTAAGGTACCAGGAGGCTTGTGCTGCTGCATGTATGTGAATATTCAATAATCAAGAGAAAGAGTACTTCAGGATTCACCTAATTCAATTCAATTCAATTCAATTCATTTCAGTTCAATTCAATTCAATGCAATTGAAATACTGTACTTGAAAAGTTGGGAGTGCATTAGCTTATATTCAGGATGAATTATGCCATCAAGATCTTTGACCTTTCTCATTTTGGTAATTCAGGTCTACTATCTTTAAATGCCAATGGGAACATACCCTGACAAAAATTAACTTCAAAAGAGAGCACTTTGTCAGTCCCCTGGCATTTGGCCTATGAAAAGTTATTTGACCCATTTCCTCACGTGTAAAATGCGGATATCAACAATATCTACTTAACAGGGTAATTTTGGAAATTAAATGAGATAAAATAAACGCTTTGTTAACACTCAGGAAATCTTAGCTATTACGGTAGTTAACTGTAAAAATGATGGGCAATTTGTTTTCTCCAATTTTAGGTAGTATGCTTTAAATTCTCTGTCTTTGGTCCTTATTACCCATATTATCCACTTATCACGAGAGGCAATATAGCACAGTGGTTAAGAGTGTGGGATTCGGGAGTCAAAAGAGATGAAGTTCGGTTGCTGCTTCCCCATTTAACAACCTGGGTGAACCTCGGTGGGTTACTTAATTTTTATGCCTTGCCTTTCCCATCTGAAAAAAAGGAGGTAATAATAGAACCAACTTCAAAGAATTGATATGAGGGCCAAATGAGTGTGCGGCTCACAGTGTGTTCTCAGTAAGTCTTAACTACAATTTCCCACAGACAAAGGGAATTTGTATATGGCGAACTGAACACTCTATTAATTCTGCACCTTTCCTCCCCCAATCATAAGCCTAAAGAAGTAGAGAAACTCCGTGGACCAGAACATATTTAAATAGGGAAATATAATAGATTTATCATTAGCTAATAAGGTCTAAATATATTCTATAAACAAACATACAAATGTGTCATTTATGCTAATACAACAGAACACAGAATATCAAATCATAGGTCAAGCTGATTTCCCACAGTACTTTGTATCCTTTGCGTGGGTCTTAAATTCTACTACAGACAGGGCATAGTTTATTTGAGGAACTAAAACAAGTCCACTGCAGCTGCTAAATAGTGTTCAAGGTGGGGAGTATTTGATGAGGCTGGAATAGTGAGAGTGGTAGAACAAGAAAAGCCTTGCAAGTCACGTTTCGGACTTGATCCTAAAGGCAATGGGAAGCCATCAGGAACCTGCGTGTGTGTGTGTTTCCATCTATTTATTTGTGTGTGCATGTTTTTTTTTACGCTTTTATTGAGAAATAATTGACATACATAATGATATTAGTTTGAGGTATACAGTATGATAGTAGCTTCAGCTAACATCCAACTTTTCATGGTTACAATAAAAAGAAAACAAAAAAAAAAAAGAAAAAAGGAAAAAACTTTTCTCTTTGTGATGAGAATTCTTAGGATTTACTCTCTTAACAGCTTTCCTATATGTTATACAGCTGTGTTAGCTGTGGTCATCATGTTGTACATTCTATCCCTAGGACTTAATTATCTTATAATTGGAAGTTTGTTATCTTTTGACCACCTTCCCCACCCTCTGTCTTTGGTAACTATAAGTCTGATCTCTTTCTCTATGAGTTTTCTTTTCTTTCTTTCTTTCTTTCTTTCTTTCTTTCTTTCTTTCTTTCTTTTTAATTTCACATTTAAGTGAGACCATACAGTATTTTTTGTCTGACTTATTTCAATTAGCATAATGGCTTTAAGGTCCATCCATCTTGGCAGGACTTGCTTTTTCCTTTTCCCCCATGACTACATAATCCATTGTGCATATAGATGCACAATTATTTATCTATTCACTCATTGATGGGCATTTAGTTTGCTTCCATGTCTTTGCTATTATAAATAATGCTTCTACAAACAGGGCAGAGGATGCAGGTATCTTTTTGAGTTAGTGTTTTTGTTTCTTCTGGATATATTCCCAGAAGTGAAATTGTGAGATTATATGGTAATTCTGTTTTTAATTTTTTGAAGATCTTCCACACTGTTTTCCATAGTTGCTGCACCAATTAAAAACCTATGAACAGTGCACAAGGAGTCATTAATAATTTTTAAGTACACACAAACAGATTTGGGTTTTCCAAATGTCATTCTGGCTACGTTATGAGAATGAATGAAGGGGACAAGAGTGAAAGAATACAAGGAATAATGGATGGTGTCCAGGGTTTCCTGACTAGGATGTAAGATCCTGGAATGCAGAGATTGTATCCAGTATGTGGGTTCCAAACACATCATCTAGACCAGTGCCTTTTATACATTTGGTAAAAAAACTCCTTCAAGATGTGTGGAAGTAATACATGAAACCACATTTTTTAAAAGAAACATGGACAATACTATACTAAAAGACTAGAAAAGCATGACCTGCTAAATGGATCTGCTAGAGAAATGCAGCCCTGACCACTTATCACTTCAATCACTTATTTGCCACTTAAAAATATGTATGTTATGAAGAAGTCCTGGAATCCTGTAATTCTAAGATAAAAGTCATAATCAGGATATTCTAGAAATATGGTGGCAGGAACCCTATTTTTCTGAATTTACATAATAACATGTAGTATAACTATAACCCCTGACAACAAGACAGCTTCCAGAAAACAATTAGAAATCATTTCAGAAATGAAACTAGAACACAGGAGTGAATAAATAGGATGGAGGAGAATAGGAGAAAGTAATGAGAAATAGAAAATGCAAAGCATAAAAACATTGGCAATAAGAGAAGAGATAAAATGTTTCAGGTAAGTGATAACTACAGAAGATAGGCAAAGAAGATCCAATATATATGTAAGAGAAACTTTTGAAGCAAAGCCCAAGCAATGAAACAAAATAAATATGAAAAATTATAATTGGAGGGAATCTTAAAATTTATTCCAAGAATAACAACAACTACCTATGGGAAGAGCACACTTCATCCTTGGGAAAAAAGAAAACAAAACAAAAAAACACCTAGAATGACCAATATCAGAATACGATCTAGTCAAACTCTTGGGCATTAAAGAAAAGGAAAGTATCATTGAGCACTGTACCTGTGGGGGAAAAAAAAAACACAGACTCTATCAGGCATTGAAAACTATGTTTTATATAGACAATGGGGCAACCTGTTTATTGAGGAAAGAGGATCTGAACCATGGATTATAAATCTGGCCAAAGTGACCTTTACATATACAGGTCATGGACAACCCTTTAATAACTTGCAGGAGCTCAAGGAATATTGTTCCCATGAGCTCTTCCAGAGTAAAACAAAAAGAATAGAGAAACACTGACTTCCCATCTGATGAGGATCATTAACATTATATTTACTTGTAGAATTAATGCTACATGAACTGAACTAGAACTAAGACTAAAATTGAAACTAAGGAGACAGCACAGGATCGAATGGTTGTAAGTTTCAGGCAATGTACACGGAGCACACCCACTGAAAAACGGAGAGAAATGAAGAGTATATAGGAAAAATAGAAGGAATTTGCTGACTATCGGTATTAGCAGAGTATCATTTACTTCAAATCCAATGCTTGGGAGAGGAATGAGAAGGGAAGAAGAGGTTACTAGTCAACTTCAATAAAGGTCACAGTAGAGAACCAACAGCAAATAGCCTCCTCTGCCCAACGTATTAACGTAAATGTAAATACTAGGAAAAAAGAAAAACCTTCTGAAGTGTCAAATGGTTTACCAGGGTGCGAGTAAAAGCAAGGAAAAGGAAAAATGGAGAGAAGGAGCGAAGTATACTTGCTTATCCTAAAAGTGGAAAAAAACAAAGAGCCAATGGAAGGAAAAACCATAAATAGAGAACAAAACAGAACAATAGCTACCCACCCCTGTTGAGGCGACAGGGTACAGGCTAGACTTCTTTGAAAATAATTTTGTGTGTGTGGAGATTTGATTACAGAACCTGGAACCATTTTTTGTCATGATAAAACAAAAATATATTTAAAAAAGCAGTCTCAATATTAAAATGGAACAAAAGAAGCTAATTATACATCGGTGTATCTATACTTACAGACTATTTCAAGTGACTTTAAAAAACAGGAATTGACTACATATTCCTAGTGAAATATATACTAAGTACAAAACAAACAGAAAAAAGAATAAATTTAAACTCTCCTTACAGAGTATTTTATTTGGTGGTCATGATGATACGGTGATTTTGAGACTGCTATATGTGTAGGAGGAGATAGATAAAATGAAGACAGCCGACCCTTGAATAACATGGATTTGAACTGCATGGGTCCACTTATACGGGATTTTTTCCCAATACACACAGTACAGTATTATAAATGTATTTTTCTCTGCCTTATGATTTTCTTAACATTTTTTCTTTAGCTTACATTATTATAGGAATACGGTATATATGATACATGGAGCATACAAAGTATGTGTTAAGCGACTGTTTTCTGTCATCAGTAAGGCTTCTGGTCAACAGCAGACTGTAAGTAGTTAAGTTTTGGGGAGTCAAAACTTATTAAAGAATTTTTGGCTGCACAGGGTGCTGGTGCCCCTAACTTCCTCACGTGGTTCAGGGCTCAAATGTAATTATTATGGTGTTATTGAGAGGTAGTATTTTCAATGTTGAAAAACAAGATTAAAATCAGTGATGGAAAGTACAAAAATACTGAAGTCTTGAATTTTACCCGGGACTATCAGTATGAGGCAATATGGTTTTTATAAATTTTTATTTATTTATTTATTTATTTATTTATTTTACTCCTAACTTATTTCATTGAAAAGGGCTAGAAACAATAATACCTCTAACATCCAGACTGTAGTTTCTGAATCTATTTCTGTTCTTAAAGAATTGGCTGATTCTTGGTGCAGGCCAGAAAAGGTCCAAGGTAGCCTTGAAAACGTAAACGTAGCAGATGGCAAAAAAGCAAAGACTAGTAGAAAGGAAACAGACTCAGGAACTAGGATAAAGAATCCTCCACTGCTCAAAGATGGGCCAATTTTAACATCAATTAGGATAATAACTAATGAATTGAAACACATCAAATGTGCTTAAATAAATGAGTTAAAAACAAAACAGAACAAAGTTTCACTGGTCACTTTTAGAAAATGTAAGGAACCAATTAATTTTGAAAACTAATAACTAAAGGGAAGAGATCAAGTATTTATCTTGCATTTCCTGCATGATCTGTGCCTCAAAGTAATCAAGTAGTTGAAGGGGGGGCGGGGAGGCGATTTTTAACAGAAGTAATCGAACCAATAAGCAAAAGTAAAATGACAGAATTAACATCTCACCATTCTGTAACCCTTAATGAATGGATCTGGGATCACTGTGGCTAATCAATCACAGAAAGAGACATGGAGAGAGAGAAGTTCTGAAACAGTCTTGTCCCAAACAAAACAAAACACGCAAACAAAACAACCTGAATATAATCAATTCTCTAGATTTAAATGTCAATTACAGGAAACACAAGGGACAAGAATATGTGCAATGACACAATGTGGATGAAATCAACAACAGTCCTCAGAGGAGACGAACTTTGCAGAGCAAACTGATTTCTGCAATGAAAAACTTTCAAGGAAAAAACAAATGTTGAGGGAGGGGATATTTATAAATCAAAGGGAACTTCAGAGATGTGTACCAACCAGTTACAAGAGATAGACCTCATTTTGATCCAAGTTTACACAATGTATAAGATAAAAGATTATAAAATAATTGGGGAAATGTGAATATCAACTGTGTATCTTCATATACATTAAGAAATTAGTGCTTTTTAAATAGCTGTGATATTGGTACTGTGGTTTCTTTTGGTTTAAAAGAGGTTGTTCTTTTTAGAGAAACATACTGATACATTTTGGTTGGAATAATATGATAGATGGGCTATGGGGTTGGAGGAAGGAGTGGGCAGGGATATAGACGAAACAACATAAGCCACACAGAGAATTATCTAAGCCAGTTGAGAGAGACACACATTGAGTTTCTATTTTTCTCTGTATTTCTGCATATGATAGATTTTCCACAATAAAATATTGTTAAAAACTGCGTTTACCATCCTCGCATTGTAAGTGAAAGGCATTCTTTCAATTCTTAAAACTGCCAGTATGAAGTCATTCTAGTTTTTTTCAAATCTTAGTGACACTCTCCATAATTTTTAAGTGATCAAACTTGAAATTAAATTAAGTTACCCATGAAGTCTATGTCGTCTAGTCTGAGTACACCTCTGGACTGTAACTTGATGTAAAAAGATTACAGAAATCCCTATCTGAGGTTTATTGTCCTTAGAAAGGATAATGCACAGTTTTTATTCCATCTTTCTAATTAGTAATTTAAGCATATGTTCAGCATTTAACTCTAAATGTTTGCCTTTTCCCCAAGCTCAAAGACAGCTGTCCAAGATTTGAATGCCAGAAAACATTTAAATATCAACATCTGTTGAATTATGTTAATTTAGTGTAATATAATTGGGCATGAGTTGGAATTGATCAGAAGTATATGAAGTAAACAAAGGTAAATTCACAACAATGTCTTGGCATACAAACAAATCACTACAGAGTGATGAAAAAATATTTCTGAAGAGAAAGAGCAAGGAAAAGATACTGATTATAAACAAGTGGATTCTTTTGAAAACATAGTTCTAACTCTATGAGACATTGTTTTGTGATTTTTGTATTTATTTTTAAGTTGCCTCATAATTGAAAGGTAGTTAAAATCAGCTAAAACAAGTGATAGTTAAATGTTTCATATTTGAATATTTTTATAGAACATTAAATAAAACATTCCAATTACTTATATATGCACTGACGTTTTTAGATTTCAGGATGATCCCTGTTATGTTATAAGCAGTTACATATATCACAATTCAAGAGTTGATATAATTTCTGTTCTATAGACATCAAGTATCATTAAATTTTTTTTTAAAATGTTGACTCATTTTTTGAGAGAGAGATGGAGACGGAGTGTGAGTGGAGGAGGGGCAGAGAGAGAAGGAGACACAGAATCTGAAACAGGCTCCAGGCTCTGAGCTGTCAGCACACAGCCCAACGAGGGGCTTGAACCCATGAACTGAGAGATCATGACCTGAGCTGAAGTCGGACACTTAACCCACTGCGCCACCCAGGTGCTCCTGAAACAGCATTTTTAAATTCGCTGTGTTTTCAGTGTGGCAGATGAATCTACTAGGCTCATTCTGGAGGCTTGTAAGGTACGGATTATGAAGCAGTAGCTGTTGTTTATGGTATTGCTGATTTAAAATATTAACCTTCACAGTAATTCTTTTACTAATCAACTAGGAATACTTGTTGTTTTGGGTTGTATTCTGGCACATAGACACATTGGATGAGCAGATCCTCAAATGTCCTCGTAATGAAGTTATAACCCATGCAGCAATAGAGATACAAATGGTTGTATCTTCGTCATTTCCTAGGGGAACCATCTTTGGGAGTTAAAGGTTAGTTTTGTGTCCATGCCCATTTAATCACAGGACCAATTTGCAGAGTGCCAACTGTGAAACAGACACCTGTCTGAAGGAAACGGGACTCCACAAGACAAATTTATTTCAGCTACAGGTCACTGGAATGGTTTCACATGCTATTTTCCGTTATTAGTGACCATGGCCAAATTCAACTGTCGTTCTAGAGATGAGAGGCTGCGCATACTTTTAGTCATTTGAAATCATGCAACTGATCTACCAGATTTCAAGAAAGAGGGGCCATTGTCATGCATGTTTCACCGGGAAGTACTTGATTGCTTTTTTATTTACCATACAGTGGACACATTACATATTTCCAAATGGCAAATCCCTTTTTTACCAGTGTGGATTACTCATATTACACTGAAAAGCAATCTCTCAAAATTCTAATTGGCTGGTAAGTAACTTTATTTAGTATAATCACAATTTAAAATAATTATCCATAATCATTAGTGTAAAATTTTGGCAAGGAAGGTCAGAATTTCTAGATGGCAAAAGGACAGGAGGCACGAGAACTGGCAATTTAAGAATAGTGCCTTTTTAAATACAATCTAATAATTTGACTATATAGCATAAAATGGATTAAATTCCTTAAAAATCATTTTATGTTGTATATGTGGTATATTTCCAATTATTCTACTATAAATATCTATACCTAAAAGCTATTAAAATTTAAATTAGAACACATATGCAATTAAATATACTCCAATTGAACAATTTTGGAATGTATACATTCTTATTAAAGAGAATAAGTAAAAATATTCTACTTGTTCATTCATGCATACATATGAATGAATTAACAATTCCGAAATACACTTCTAGGTGGAAGATTGGGTATACTTTTTTAAAACAATGAAATGTAATGTTAATTTTAGTTTGTAAAGAAAAAAAATGATAACATAATAGACATTTTACTTTTAAAATTAGTATTTAAAAGCAGTTTCAAACCATTATTTTGGACATATAAACGTAAGGTACATCAAACTTGAAATGCTGAGTGATATAACTTGCTTCAAAATATGGTGTTGAATCACTGATTTAATATGACAAAGAAGGATTTGTTTTAAAATCCTATATTTGTTAACATAGGATAGGCAACTTCTCATCTTAAAAATTAAAATAAAGCGTCATTTACTTTTGTTAACGTATTTAATTTTGTCGACACATTTCTGTGAAGAGCACACTGAATAAATATAGTCCACGTCATTAACTAGCACTCTAATGAACAGTTATCCTGTCCCAATTTATTAACAGCTGCTCAAAAATGCAGGGATTAATAGTTTCATTTATTTTTGGCAAACCTGCAAAATGACAAATAGTTTTATATCTGTTGCAAATTAGATCTCCTTCTCCAATACCAGATGACATGATGGGGAAGACTGAGCAAACCCAATCCTTGAACATCTCTGGATCTTTAGAAGATGAAACAAAGAACAGCTATAATTCTATTTGTTACAGCTAGAACACAATACAGTGATCTGTATCATCATGGAAACATGAATATGCTCTGTATTAAAGTAAATAAGAATGTTCTTCTAACTTAATGGAAGACAGTTGACATGAATGTGTGTGTGTGTGTGTGTGTGTGAGAGAGAGAGAGAGAGAGAGAGAGACAGAGAGAGAGAGAGAGACAGAGAGAGAGAGAGAGAAAGAGAGAGAGAGAGTGAGAGAGAGAGAATGTGATGGGATTTATTGTTTTTCTGATAAAATCTATTGTCATTATTTTCATGTTAGGAGACTCTTTACTACTAATCAGGGGAGAGGACAGCAAAGAAAAAAAAGGTTGATTTCTTTCTTCTCACTATTAGTTGCTAACATAAGAAATAGAACAACAGCATCCAGGGATTATCAAATTATTTGCCACTAAGTAAATAAATAATGTAATGCTACTAAGAACTAAGTAAAAGTGAATTAACACATGTTTTTAGAAGGCATTTAAAGATATTAAGTAGAATTTAATAGAAACAATAAGAATGTTTTTACTTAATTTCAAATTATATATCAGACAGTTGGATGATTTAGCCCTTTGTGCCTCAGAAGAATAAATGACAAAAATCATGTAAGTAAAGAATCAGAATAGATTAAAGAAAAAAAAGATACCAGATCTAAAAGGAAAGTCCCTGATATGATCAAAATAATTCAATAAAATTGCTGATAATTTTTGTCTATCAATCCTTTTGTATGGATTCTTAGAATTACAGGGGCACCTGGGTGGCTCAGTCGGCTGGGCAGACAACTTTGGCTCAGTTCATGATCTCACAGGTCGAAGGCTCATGAGTTCGAGACGTGCATCGAGCTCTGTGCTGACATCTCAGAGCCTGGAGCCTGCTTCCGATTCTGTGACTCCCCCTCTCTCTCTGCCCCTCCCCTGCTTGCGTTCTGTCTCTCTGTCTCTCTCTCAAAAATAAATAAACATTAAAATTTTTTAAAAGAATAATAAAGACTAATCATAAGCATAAAGAAGTATTTAAAAAAGCAAGATATTTTCAAGAATGGTACATCATTTAGTATCAGGCATCACTTAATATATGTTTTACTAACTTTTGCTTTGGGAAGCTTTAGAAACAATATGAAAATATGAAATTATTTAATTGGAGTTTTAAATGAGGTGAAGAAGAAAATTATTTAATTGGAGTTTTAAATGAGGTGAGGAAAAGAACTTTCTAACTTTGAGAAGTATAAAATTATATTTGACTAATGAACTAAAAAAATGGAAGGCTTGGATACCAAGTCTGGAATTAAAGAGAAAGATATGGGTTGAAGCAAGAAATCTAGATGCCACTAGTGTTTCTATAAAACACTTAGATGCACTGTCCCCAAGGTTGAGCTGAGTGTGTGAATGAGTGTGAATACGTGTGAGCGTGTGTCTCATTTTGGCTAACAATCTACTGCAGGCAATGACCACTCAAAAACTATGCCTGTTAATTATTAAATATTGACAGTGATAGGTAGTAAGCAGTGGTTTTAAAAAATTAAAATTGTGTCTGCTTTCATGTATTTATTTTTTAAAAGAATTTTGTGTTTCCCTAAGTTTTTATTAGTGTTTTCAAAGGTTTTAGGGTATGTAAAAATGACAACACAAAGAAGAGACTCTGAGATGCTCATTCAATGTTAGATGAGGGATAATATACAGTAAACTTAAGACTAAATGCCACAGTAAGAAAATGGATAGAGAACTTTTTTAAAGTTTATTTATTTATTTTGAGAGAGAGTATGAGTGGAGGAGGGGCAGAGAGAGAGAGAGAGAGAGAGAGGGAGAAAGAGTATCCCAAGCATGCTCCTTGCTGTCAGTGCGGAGCCCAATGAGGGGCTCGACCTCACGCACTGTGATATCATGACATGGGCCAAAACCAAGAGTCAGATGCTTAGTTGATGGAGCCACCCAGGTGCCCCGTGAAAATGGACAGAGAACTCTTCAGAAATAGAAGGACGGCTAGAAAATAAAACCTCACAGACTAATGACACGGAAATGTCAGATGGGAATAATCAAAAATATATAAGCAACACGGATGAATGCAAGACAGGAAACCATTAACCTCAAGCACTGCGAGGCAAAATTTTGGTGGATCACAGCAAATGAATATAAGAGGATAATGTTATGGTGAAAAATTTTCACACCACTCAGTGTCTGATACACCTGCTCCAGGATAAGGGCTTCCCCCCAGGGAATAAAAAATGGAAGCAGCAAACTAAAAGGAAGATGAGTGGCACTAATATTACTTGAATCAATGAGATTATATCATACCTCTGTTTATAATTTGAGTTTAAGTTAGTTTACATTATATCTATGTTAAGAATGAGTCCAAAGTTTGATGCCAGGACCCATTAAGTATCATGACTGAGAAGATGGAGAATGTTAACGATGTTTACAACAAACACAGGAGCAAAGAAAACACATTTGTATTTCATTAATAACTCTGTGGATATGATTAATGGCATGTTATGCTGAGCACTGCTGATGGCGGCTGAAGCTCGGGAGCGATGGGTGAAGAGTGGGAAGCCAGTTGGGGAACCCAGAGGAACACTGCCCTTTCGGGAGGAAGAAGCGCAGGATACCGTGACAGAGTCCACTGCTGATGAGGTAGGGCTTCCTGAGAGAACTGACTGGAATTATTGAAGTACGTTGGTTGTTTAAAGGAGACTTTAATAGGTTGTCACCTCTTGGGTACTGTTAGCCATAAAAGAAGTCTCAGAGTTGGAAGAGACACAACTGCCCTGTGCCCATCACCGACTGAAAGAGCCTAGATGAACAGTAAAGTGGATGTGGCCAAAAAAAAAAAAAAGAGAGAGACATAGGGTCAACTGGATGCCTGGAACACTACCGAATCGCATTATACCCCTCTATGGAGGTCTTGAAGATTCTCCTGCGGAGCTGACGGCGAGAGGTAGTACACCCCATGGGCGACAGCCATCACTGCACGGCCCTGGATTCATTCAGGGCATCCGCGAGGACTGCCCACCCGAGGAGCCTGCCTCAGAATCTCAGCTTTGAGTCATTAACGGCAGACCACTTGTGCATTTATCTTTTCGTACCTGCCTGCTATGTTTTGCGAGGAAATGATCCTAAAATTTATTGATTTAATGCCTTGCAGTTCTCTCTTCTAACCTTTATATTTTCCACAAGTTGAGAAAGGGAAGTGCAGTCAGTCATCCAAAAGGGGTAAGAAAAGTCAAGACGATATTAAAAATACTAGAAAGAAAATGGCTTTCAAGAAAGAAACGGAGAGAAAACACATATAAATAAGGAAGGTGAAGAATTTTGTGCCTTGCGCTTAATAAAACTGGTAACAAAAATTAAACTTGAGTGAGTCTTTCTCTCCTTGGGCTGATTTCACCTTTACAAACTGCCCCGTGCCGAGCACAAATGTTACTCTTAGAGACACAAGAAAATATACTGCATCCACAAAACAAGACACGGAGGATATATGAAATGAATGTTCAAGGAAACAAGGTGAGCTCTTGGAAATGAAAAGTGTAAGGGAATTTTTTTTTTTAATCAATAAAAGGTTTGGGATATAACATTGATAAAATTGCCCAGAAATCTTTGAAGACAACAATATATAAAAGAGAAGTTAAGAAAAATTGGAGGATCATTGGAGGGCACTCCAACATCCAAATCGCAAGAGAGCAGAGAAAATGGAAACCATCGAGAACTACAGGCACTAGAGTAATGCCTTCAAAATCCTGGGGCAAAAATGGTTCTCAAATCAGAATTCAATTACCAGCTGAATCAATCAGTGTAAGACTAGAATAAACAGATTTTCAGACACACAAAGTCCCACAGATTTAACCACGACTGTTCTCTTTCTCAGAAAGCTCAGGAGAAATCATGGCGTGGGACCCAGGGAACAGGGAAATCCCATGTCGGAGAGTCGAGGGAAATCCCCGGGGCGGTAAGGAAGAGAGATCACAGGATATCAGCTGTGCAGCAGGTCCAGACGGCAAACAGTTCAGAATCGATTGAGAAATGAACAGCTCCAAGAGGGATGCCACCACGAAAAAGAATTGAGAGGAACCACACTGCTTTGTGGTGGTTGATGAACTGGGGTGAGGCACACAGAAAACAAAGCAATGGAAAACAAGACAGCTATCTCCGTGACAACAGGAAAATTATACATTTATGAATAATATTTACATACATAATCACATTAATGCAAACAATGAATATTGATTTGGTCGGACGATTATGATATAGCTGCTAGAGAGAGAGAGAGAGAAATGAAGATACTGTGTGTGTGTGTGTGTGTGTGTGTGTGTGTGCGTGTGTAAGGCATACAGCAGGAAGTCACTAGGTTGTATCAAACTAAGAACTTCAAGAAATAGTAATATAAGTATGTAATTTAGGTTGATACTAGAAGAAATGGCTAAAAGGGTTGAACGTGTTTTCTTCTGCAGGGTAAACTCGGACAACGGGGAAGGACAGGTCTCGGGCCTGCTGTACGTTGTTATAAGTCTTATAGAATGATTTGACATTCTAAACTAGGTACAAGAAAAATATAATAAAAACATAAAATTTAACAAGCGCTTAGGAAGCATGCATGTGGAAGTAACAATACCACACTTGGAAAGAAAATGGCTTTCAAGAAAGAAACATGGAAAAATACATATAAATAAGCTAACATCTGAGCTCTTCCATTTTAAATGCCTTACTCATCTATTACTCATCTATTTAAATGCATTGACTCATCTATTTCTCACAACAATGTTATGGGGCAGGTACTACCATCTTCTCTGTTTCACAGATAAGAAAACTGAGGGACAGAGAGGTTAAGGATTTTGCTCAGATCACCCAGCTGGTGAGTGGAGAAGTGGGAACAAGAAGGCAGGCCCTCTAACTCTAGAGGCCCCTCCGTGGACTCAATCAGAGCACTTTACTGCTGCGGATTCAATTTTAAATTCATTCTACAAGTATTTTATGTAACGAATAATTTTTTTACATCATCTTCTTAGCTTGCTTCCATATATATTTTTTTAAGTTTATTTATTTATTTTTGAGAGAGAGAGAGAGAGAGAGAGAGAGAGAGCACAAGTGGGGGAGGGAGAGAGAGAGGGAGACAGAGAATCTGAAGCAGACTCCAGGCTCTGAGCTGTCAGCACACAGCCCAACGAGGGGTTCGAACCCATGAACCAGGGGATCATGACCTGAGCCGAAGTCGGACGCTTAACCGACTGAGCCACCTAGGCGCCCCTGTAATGAATATTTATTGTCCATGCATCAGGCATTGTTTTTGGTATTGGGGATACACGAGTATGAAAAGCAAAGGCCTGCCCTCATGAAGCTTAAAGAGAAGGGGAACAGGGACAATCAGGAGACAGATTAAGCAGAGTCTAATGGTCCCCGTGGACAGAGCTTTTTTCACATTGAGGAGACAGACTTGACGGAGATGGGAAGCTATAAAGATAGCTGCAGGGAGAGGGAACAAACAGCACGTGCTAGGGCCCTGAGGCTTGAGTGGGGTCCATGTGCTAGGGGAACAGGAAGCTGGGGGAACAGGATGAAGACCACCGTGCAGGAGTAGAAGAGTAAGACTAAGTAAAGTGGGAGAAGATGACAGGGAGGAAGCAACGAAGGGCTGGGCCTGATCACAGATGGTCTTGATGGCCAACATAAAGACTTTGAAATGGTATGGAAAGCCAAAGGGGGATTTTATTTAAAATTTCTTAGAGAAGATCTTTATTGAGGTGTAGTTGACATAAGCAAAATGCACAGTTAAAATGTACAATTGGATAAGCTCTGACATAGGTATATACATGTGAAACCATCCTCACAGTCGAGACAACAAAGATACTCATCAACCCAACAGTTTCTTTATGCCCTCTGGTAACCTTCTCTCCAGTGCCTCCCTGGCCCTCGTCCCATGCCCATGCAACGACTCATCTGCTTCCTGCCAGGTTAACATGCTCTTGATGCCCACTATTTTAGATCGTCTTTTGAAAAGCCTCATGAATCACACATCATTGTTATTATCACTTTATATAGACAAGGGTTGTTTAAATTTACCTAAATCTCTACCAGTTTATTGGCTCCGCATTCATTCTTGCATCTCAGACTTTCCTTGGGAGATCCTTTTTTGGAAACACATCTTTTAAAAATTCTTCTAGCCAAGGTCTGTTGGTAGTAAATGTCCTTCGTTTTTGAACATCTGAAAATGTGTTTACTTCAAGTTCACACAGGAAAGATGTTCTTCTAGGTTGCCAGTCTATGTTCACTTAGTCCACTGTGTTCTAGTTTCATTGTTGCTGCCAAGAAATCTGATGGATAGCTAGCATTCCTTAGTAGACAATTTATCCTTTCTTTCTGGATTCTTTTCAGATCTTCTCTTATTTTTGGTGTACTACAGCATATACTACTAGGTATGGGTTTATGTTTATTTATTTCACTTAGTATTAGTTGTGCTTTCTGTATGTGCAGCTGTGGATCTGTAACATTTGTCAGTTTGGGGAATTCTTAGCCAGTATCTCTTTAGATATCATGCTTTCCCCCCACCTTTTTTTTTTTTTAGCATTTTTATATTCTTTATCAAAGACTCTGATTAAACATATCTTAGACTTTTTTCTGTGTCTCTTAACCACTCTTTCATTTTTCCAACTCCTTGTGTTTTTATGCTATATTCTGGTCTATTTCGTGGACATATCTCCATTTCACTGATTACCTCTTTAATAATCATATTTCTCATTTCTGATGATTATCTGGCTTTTATTAAACTTTGCCTATTAATGCCAATAGTGATCTGCTGCCTGCTCATTTTATTTCCATAAATATTTCATCCATAGTTATTTATAAATGATACATGTACCTTTTATCCTGATTATGTTTATAATTTTAGGATCTCACATTCTTAGGGGTAAGTGTATTGGTTTTACTTTGACTATCACTGATGGTCAACTTACATGTTTGACAGTTCTTGACTGCCTAAATTACGCAAGCTAGTGGGTTCTCAGTTGAGTTTAATTTGTACAACGTTGTACTTTAAAGCTGTATTGCTTGCTTGGGAAAGTTAAACACAGCAGCTAGTGCACTAGCAATGGGAAGTCATGGAGGCAATGGTCTGCGGTCAGTTATCTTGTGAAAATTTGAGCAAGTGTAAATCTAAGGGCGGTAGTTTTGATCAATATTCCAATTGCCATTTTCATCTAAATAAAAATTTAGTCTTCAGAAACACCACATGCAAAATTTGAAAATGTATGTCTGAAACAATCAACTGAGAATAATAATAATTCTGTTAAAGGGGAAAAAATCACACTGACTCAGAAATATAAAATGAACAAGAATCTAGAAGCACATCTTAAAAAACAACATATTTTCTATATATTTATCCATATATTATTAGTATAAAAACACATGTTGCTTCTCAGAAGGTCTAAGTACCATTAAAGTTTGGGGAAAAAGACTAATTCTACTTTTTTAAATTAAAAAATAAAATGATTATTGTAAATTCTGACCTAATATTCATTAGTTATGAGAAACAGAAACTTTCTTTTCTTTTTAAAATTCATTCTTTATTTTTTACCAGCTTTAAAAAATATAGAAACAAAATGGTGTCTCTCTATTCACTGCTAGTAATCTTGAAATATATTCTAATAAACGATGCATAAAATATTTCAAACTCTTTGGAACCAGAGTCAACCCAACTGTAACTCAGCCCATTCCTATTGGTATGCAAAACAAGACAAAACAAAACAAAACAAGAGAGAGAGAGAGAGAGAGAGAGAGACATATAATCAGAAATAGAAGTGATTTTGAATTGCTTACCTGCTGGCTGTTTTCACAGAACAGTTTTTCTTGTGTCCTCTTTCAGCTCGGTTATCTCTCAGAAGTTGATGCTACATAACGTGTCAAGACAAAGTTGTAGAAACAAAAATATTTTCATTATATTATTTTTAAGTAGAAAAAATTCTCATTCAAAGGGACACTATTTGTTCACTTGCAGTGCTTTTCTTCCCCCCCCCCCCCCCCCCCCCCCCACTGGTTTCTCTCAAAACAAAGACCGTGATTTTTGCTAGGGACGCCATGGCCACTCTTGTAAAACTGTTAGTAAGAGTTGGCAGTCCAGTGCTTTCCCGGCAGCAAAATTGCTCTTACAGCCACTTCATTTACAGTCCACAACCAGAGGTTCTAGAACTCAGCTCTAATCCTGGTTCTCTGGAGTTGTCTTGGTTAAAGGAACCTAACCTCTCTTGCCAATGGCCTCTGCCATTGCGTTCAAGTGTGAATTTTTTGAGACTTTGTCATTTATGCTGACATAAAAGATCTAATACTATTTTCTCTGTATCTACTGGCCTAACATGGTAAAGAAACACACTTAAAACATTCTTTTTCAAAGAAATTATTGGCTTGGAAATATATAATTAGAAAGTATGTATATGTATTTGATCGCCTCCTCAAAATGCTTCACCATCCACTTCCTTTCACACTTGCTTTACCCTAACTAATTGGAAAGAAAAAAAACCAGAATAGTCAATACTCTTTACTATGTGTTCACTCAAACTGTAGCTTATCTTATTTATGCAGAAATATAATTATACACAAGGCTGGGCCAAAAAGAAGTTGCATAGCATATTAGAAATGAGCCCTAACACACAACAGAAATCTTGGAAGTAATAATGCAGGATAGGTCTACGTTCTAATCCCAGCTGTGCCAGTAACTAACAAGTTACCAGGTTTTAACAACAGATTTACCACTTACAAACTGTGTAATCTCAGGCCAAGTACTTAACCTCCACGTCCGTCCGTAAAATGGGAGATAATAATAGTATCTACCTGTAGGGCCACTGTGAATGTTAAACAAGATAAACCATGCGAAATGCTTCGCACCATGACCAAAACATAAGTGCTGAGAAAATGGTTCAAATGCTACCATTATGATTATGATTAATGAACCTGGGTGTCAGTGGGTATTGTCTGACCAGGATCAATACCTTTTGATAAAAAAATGCTGTGAACTATTTAATGACATTATTTAGAATCAGTTATAAAGACAGCCATCTTCGAGAAGGAATATAACTTAATTAGATCACCAAGAACAGGAATGTCTTAACTAAGCGTATCTTAAAACTCTCTTAAATACCTACTTCTTTCCTTCCCCACTACCACCTTCCTAGTCCAGACTATCATTGTCTCTTGCTTGCAGCGGCCTCCCTGACTCCAGACTCGCTCCCATCCAATTCATTCTCCACACTGCAGCCAGTAATTCTAAAATTAGATCTGGCTACATTACTCTCTGCAGATAAACCCCCAAGTCTTGTACAAGGCTTCCATGGCCATTCATAACTTGATTACATTTCTAAACTCCTAATTTATCACGCTTCCTCCTACCTCCAACCTAACCTTCTTACTTCTTCTTTTTAAAAACTTTAATTCCAGCTAACACGCAGGTTAAATATTAGTATCGGGTGTACAATACAGTGATTTGACAATTCTACGTGCTCATTGTGCTAAGTGTACTTACTCTTAATCCCCTGGTCTATTTCACCCATCCTTCCACCCACCTCTCCTCTGGTGATGGTCACTAACCCCCTGCTTTCGAAATTACATATCCTGGTCACCCTGAGCCTGTTAGACTGGGGTGTGTCCCACATTCTTGCTCACCTGAGGCCCTTGGCTTCCGTTATGCATTGTGCTTGCACCTCCAAGGTCCAGCACAATGTCTGGAACATTTTTAGTGCTCAATAAATATTTGTTGAATGAATAAATGATTGAGTAAGTGAGATAAAGATATAGGGAGTGAGATCTAGTATCTGATAGGTAGTGAAGCTAGAGCTCATTATTACTACTTACAGAAAATGGCAACAACCATTTATCTTAAGTCCATTAATCTGAAAGTGTTTCAATTTAGAAACACTTCGTACCATGAAAACTAAATTGTTTCTGAAAATAAAAATAATTAATTACTTTGGCATTTCTAAGTCTAGTGCCTTTAAAAATATATATATACAAACCAACATTTGTGACACAGATAGCTAGAGGTGAGATGATAAAATCTCTACCTCCACCTGAAATGAATAGTGGTTAACTAACTTTTCTAATTTTAAGATAAAAGACAGATATGTGCACACTCTTCCTGAAGTTGGTGTGAAAGCAGTGAAAACAAAGAACTCAAAATCCCCAACACAACAGTCTGGAATAAGAAAAGAATGCTACAGTTCAGTTTTGAAAATGCAACAGTAATGGCCCAAATAAATATTAGACTGTCGTAGTAGGTCTGGATAGTTCTCAGAGAGGGTACCATCTGGATCAGCTTAAACAAGCTAGCACCTTCTGTGAACTCTGATGTTAGAGCTCTTCCTATGAGATTTATATGAGAATTTCTTTTCTTCCTCAAGTGTATAGTTTTGATGGGCTTTGTGTATAAAAAGAGACACACACTGGAATTATTTAATACAATACTCCTATGTTAAAAAGCCATCACAAATTTTCTCACTGTATCAGCACAACTCTAATTCTGGGTATATCTTTTGCAACTTTAAAATCAACCTCAGATAGGGGTGCCTGGGTGGCTCAGTGGGGTTAAGCTTTGGCTCAGGCCACGATCTCGTGGTTTGTGGGTTTGAGCTCCGCATTGGGCTCTGTGCTGACAGCTCGGAGCCTGGAGCCTGTTTTGGATTCTGTGTCTCCCTCTCTCTCTGCCCCTCCCCTGCTTGTGCTCTGTCTCTCTTCTCTCTCAAAAATAAACATTAAAAACATTTTTAAATCAAACTCAGATAAAAAAATATAAACTCAGATCTATGGGTCATGAATCTCATAAGTGAATATGGGAGTCTAGATCTTTCAAGGGGCAAAGATGAAAAAATCCAGAATGTTATTAGAATAGAAAGTATATATTTGTATTTGAGAGCTTCTCACACATTTCTGCTATGCCCCAAAGAACAAGAGAAAGGACGGAAGAGTGGGGTGGGCTAGGGGGCGGAATCAGGTCATGAATTCAAGATAAAAGACACAGGGTCCTTGAGCTCTAATAAGTAAGAGTAGATCCTCAGGGTTTTTTGGGAAATTCCTCCCTCTCCTTACTGATAATTCCTCTGTTTCCTTGGACTACTATCAGTGTCACAAGTGAGGTCAATTTTCAGGATTCTGACTCGACAACGTCAACTCTGATTAATAACATAACTTCTGAATATGGTGCGAAGTGCTTCTTACCTTCCAACTTTCAGATTGCTGGACTTAGGCCAGACGGAGACACAATTCCCTGATTAGTGACCTGCAGATGTATATTAAAGAATGACTCGCATAAGAATTATGTTAGAATTCATTAACACAAAACCTAGTACAACGTGAGGTTTCCGAAAGGTGCACCATTTTTAAAACTGCTGAACTAAACCAGGAAGGGAAGTGTTCCTCGCGGATGATGGTTCTCACTGTGAGAAAGGGAGCTGGGAACTGCCGTGGCTATTCATGATATTTTTACGGGCTTCACTACAAATTTCAAATCTCTAGCACAAGAGAAGAAGCCAAGAGAAGAAGTCTTCTTCCACAGCAATCCTCTCTTTACCACCTGATATTCAGAGGCGCTCAAGGGCATGTGTGTTCCTTGTTAGCAGCCACTTCTCAGTAATTTTTCAAATGTCTACAGAACTTCAAGTCTCGTCACACGTGGGCTCTCAGTGTCCTCACCTTAAAAGGAGAACTAGCACCCAAACTGTGCTCTGTGATTCCTGAAGATACTTGTAAATTCAGTCAAAATGTCAAATCATTAGATATTCAAAGAGGAAAAATCAGGATTAAGCCAGATGAAGCAAAACAAACAAAAAAATGATGCTTCATATAGCTGTCGCTCTCTCTTTCCTTCCATTTCTGAACCGACTTTCATATTTCTCTTGAGCCCTTTATAACTGCCCTCTCTGTGGTTCTCTCAAATATTTCACAACATACTGCCATTATTGCTTCCTGCCCCAGATTAGAACCACCACAAGGGAAAAGCTATGTTGTTTTTCTAAACACCTTCTTTTGTAAGGAGAGAGAGTACCTGACTGATAATGGTTGACAGGTAATAGTCACTTAGTGAATGTGTAATAAAAGAGTGAGAAGTACGCAAGGTGTTAATGATTATGGGATTTAGCCTTAAAGAACAGAAAGACGAATCCTAAGACAGGGGAAGTAGAAAGGGGTGGGATTTAAAAAAAAAAAAACGGGGTTAATGTTATCATTTCTGTAGGTTGAGAAGTTGATGTGGGAAAAATAAAAGGTGATCATGCCTGCTAACAGTAATTCATTCAACAGGGTGAAGGATTTTACCCTCTTTACGGTGTTGCATTTCATCGCTCGCATCTAGGGTTAGCAAAGTTTCCTGCGCTAGAGTTAGATTTGAGTTGAATTAAGAGATTCTTATGCTCAAAATGTAAGTGGTCTGTATGTATATTTGTATACGTACACACAGGTACAGTCATTCCTCATTATTCATGGATTCCATATTTCTGAATTTGCCTATTGGCTAAAATTTATGTGTAATGCTAAGATCAATACTTCCGGCACTTTTGCAGTCCTTCATAAACATGTGCACGGTGGTAAAAATTTGGGTCCCCTGTCACACGTTCTCCACTGAGGTCTGACAAGCTGATGCACTGTCTTCTTGTTTCAGCTTTCAGAGTGTAAACGAGTGTCTTTGTTGCAGTCTATTTAGTGCCACGTTTTTTTGCATTGTTCTGCTCTGGTTTTTGATTTCATCATTTAAAATGGTCCTCAGGCAGGGGGCACCTGGGTGGCTCAGTTGGTTAAGTGTCCAACTTCGCTCAGGTCATGATCTCACAGTTGGTGAGTTCGTGTCCTGGATCGGGCTCTGGGCCGACAGCTCAGAGCCTAGAGCCTGCTTCAGATTCTGTGTCTCCCTCTCCCTCTGCCCCTCACCCACTCACGCTCTGTCTCTCTCTCTCAATAATAAATAAACATTAAATAAATAAATAAATAAATGGTCTCAGGTATAGTACGGAAGTGTAGTCAAGTGCTCCCAAGTGCAAGGCTGCGAGGGACCTTACAGAGGAAACACGGCATTAAAGAAGCTTTCATCAGGTATTAAGAATCAATGATACATATTAAATAAGCTATTGTTAAACACAGAACACACATGAAACAAGAAAAGGTCTTGATCAGTAACTGAAAATGTCCTGGCCTCTCATGAACCCAACCTTGTATTTTCCCTCCAGAGCAGTGTTTCGATATTTGCTACTTTTGTGTTCACATCGACTTTATAGAACATAGCTACTGCAGGTAATAAGAGTCTACTGTGTTCATTAATTAATAACCTACATTCAATAATTAATAACCTGAAATTAATAACCTACATTAATTAATAACCTACATCAAAATGTGAAATGATGTATCAAAGTTTAAGCAAAAGGCTGATGCAAAAATTGGTAAAAAAAAAAAAAAAACCAAAAACAAAAAACATCAGGCAACTTTCTTCTCTGTAGAGAAGGCAAGTTTCTTCTCTATTAGCTATTAGTTGATTCTTTAACTGCAGGAAAAAAAAAAAGCTTGACTGGAAACAACCAGTTATACTGCGAAATAAAATACAACTTTATAACATCACTTTAGTATTTCTAAAGGGTAGAAAAGAAGCTTTAAAAATTGTGTTTGGAGATAATCTATATCCTGATGCGACTTACTACCAGAAGCAGAATCTTCTTGTAAGCTTTGTACACAGAGGGGCATGAACCATGCAGGAAAGCAGGAAGTCTAATTTTTACATTATGAATAATAAGATGACAACGTCAAAGATATAACTTAGTTTGGTTAATTTCCAAATCTTTAGAAATACTTGTCCTTACTATACTATTAATGTGAGAAATATCTTTTAAAGGGGATAATTGCTCTCATGGAAAAGAGCAAGTTTACAAGCTACCTTTAAACTGAAGTCACATGATATTTTTCTTTAATTAGGTTTCTGTGTATTAGGAAATAAGTATAGTTTATAATGAAGTATTTAGCAACCCCCTTTAAAAAATTTTTTTAATGTTTATTTATTTTTGAGACAGAGAGAGACAGAGCACGAGCAGGGAAGGGGCAGAGAGAGAGGGAGACACAGAATGTGAAGCAGGCTCCAGGCTCTGAGCTGTCAGCACAGAGCCTGATGCGGGGCTCGAACTCATGAACTGTGAGATCATGACCCGAGCCGAAGTTGGACGCTTAACCGACTGAGCCACCCAGGCGCCCCTAAAAATTTGTTTAAAGGTGATTTAAAAAATTTTTTTTGAGTTTATTTATTTTGAAAGAGACCGTGGGGGAGAGGCAAAGGGAGAGAGGAAGAGAGAGAGAATTCCAAGCAGGCTCCGCACTGACAGAACAGAGCCTAATGTAGGGCTTGAACTCACAAACCATGAGATCATGACCTGAGCTGAAGTCAGACGCATAATTGACTGAGCCACCCAGGTGCCCTTATCACCCTCCTTTACGCCTTTACGAGCAAAAGGTTGTGTATATACAACCAACTGTGGACCTACTGGCCAGCTTAAGAAATAAAATATCACAAATATATTAATGTTGTCAATTATCATTACCAGCTACAACCCCCTCTTTGTCTACCTACCACCTGTCACAGAAAATGATCCCTGTGGATGTGAGGTTTTTCATTCTCATGTATTTAAAGGTATTTTTTACATATCATGTTTTTGACCCACTTAAAAACAACTTTTATAATTCAGAATGAAAAAAAAAACTCAACAAGGATGCAAAGTCTAAAATGCATAAGCTTTAAAACTCATCAAAGCCTTAAGCCCTAAATTGCCTTAGCACACTGCAGAGAGAAGATGAATACATTCAAGGGAAAAAGAAAGTTAAGTACTTATTTTATATGTAAAGTTAACTGAAATGAATGCCAAGTTTTTTGTTATGGTGACCAATCGCTCTGCTGCCATGTTTTATTAAGCAATAAAAAAAGAAATCTCACTTAAAAATATGACATAAACTTGTAAGAAACTATCACGACCTTCTGAACTTCAGAAGTAAAAATATTCTCGTTTGCTGATCTTATGTCGGCTGCAAATCAACTTTTTAAGCATGTATCTTGATACCTTAACTTCATGAAAAACAAATATAAATGGTAGAGTCCTATAAACAAGTGAACCCCAGAGCCTTTCCATGGGGGGGGACATATGTGACTGAGGAACGTGGTGGTAAGCACTCTGATGTTTACCGAGCATCATTCATTTGGTCAGTGTCTTAAGCACTGGCACGATTAACTCCTTTTTAAATAAGCTGGGATTTATATCTTTTATTATAGAGCTGATCCACGACCTTGAAGGGAGATCTATAAATATTTGAAAGAGACTAAGTAACTTCTCTTTGGATTACAATGCTCCTTACCTGGCCATGCTCTGTCTTAGTGCCAGGGCTAAACCAATGGCTGTAGAGGAAAGAGAAAAGGAGTTAGCATGAACCTAACTACAAGCGCATGCTCTCACATGATCAATCTGCATGCGCGTTAAGAAACGTATTCACCACCAACAACGGAGCCTTAAATATGCTTTATTTTAATGGATATTTCATGTAATTCTAGACTTACACCAATTTTGACAGAATTGTAAGAGTGCTCATAACCCAGTAATTTTCAATTTAATAAGCAAACTCAGTTAGAATTACATTTCCATTTAATTATGTTAACATAAACTGCTGGGACTGTATCCATTTTATGAATCAATTCTGGTTATAAAATCTTCAAATGCTATCATTTACCACAACTTAATTATAGCATCGTTACAACAAATTATGACTTCTGGATTGCTGGAGTTTTAAAAAACATTAAAAATACAAGAATATTATATCCTCTGGCTATGCCCCCAGGAACAATCACGCAAAGCCCTTGAATCATGTGAATTCTGGAGCATCAGCTGAAGGTACCTTGAACCTATTCCTTCCATTGTGATAACAACTTGGGCTCTGGCTGTTGTCAATGACAACATTCAAAATATAGGAGTCCCTGCACAGTTGAGCCTTCCCTTCTCCAGCTGTCCTTGCCCTGCATGGTCCACCTATATTGTTTCGGCTGCTCCTTGGATCCTTAATACTTGACCCATCTGCTGACACCTTTTCAATGGGAGTGGTTATTAGCTATGTGCCCAGTCCTTTGGCAGTATTCAGCATCAAAACTACTTGTAAACACCAAGGAACAGGAAATCGAGAGAAATTTTAGTGGCAAATAAGCCACTAAAAGCCCACAGGGAACGACACCAATATTAATGCTATTTGTTTTTTTTCGAGAACAATAATATTGGGTATTTTTATGTACCAAGTACTCTTTAGAAACATGACATGTATTATTTCTTACCCTCATCAAAACCTTACAAGGTCATTCTCATGAGACTTTAGGAAATTTTTCCTAAAGTCTACTTTATGAGACATTAGGCTACTTGCCCACAGTTTGCGTTCAGAGGACAAGACACTTCTATTACAAAGGGCACATTTCCTTAGACTTCTATGTAATCTCTAGCCTCTGTGGCACTAACACCTGGGAATAAACAGCCTCTACATTCGTAGGAGTTGTCTATGCTCTTCCTGGAACATTTTTTAAGCTCAAAGACAGTGATGCTCTTTGGCAGGTCATTCTACTTTGACGTGGAAATGGACGCTCATTGGTATCTGTAAATGACATCTGGATTAATTACCAACTAGAAGCAAATTATTTATTGCAGTTATCTGGACAACTTGACTAATGCATTTCCCCTCTGTTATGGACTGTGCCTTTACATGACCAATGTATGATTTACTAAATCACGATGTGTAAGTGAATCCATTCAGAGTTCAAGACAGACCAACAGATTTAGCATAACAGAGCAAAACTATCCATTGTTATGTTTTTAGATTACACACTATAATTAACTTTTGAGAAACAACCACTGTTTATGTTTTAGTATAGTATCAGAGAATATCCACAATGATCTGAAATGAAAAGGCTATTAAAATACTCCTTCCTTTTCCAACTAGTTATTATCCGTGAGGCTGGATTTGCTTCATGTGCTTCCACCAAAACAACAGATTACCACAAGCTGAAAGTGGAAGCAGCAACGAATCTAAACTGTCATCTATGAAGCCAGACATTAAAGCGATTTGTGCAAAAAATGGCATGTTCTCACTAATTTTTTTTGGGGGGGGGAAGATCGTTAATTTTCATAAAAACATACTATTTGTATTAACATGTAATGGGCTTCCTGTATATATTTTTAAGTGTTTATTCATTTTTGTGAAAGAGAATGTCAGCAGGAGACGGGGAGAGAGAGAGGGGGACAGAGGATCCAAAGTGGGCTCTGAGCTGACAGCAGCGAGCCCTATGGGCGACTCAAACTCACGACCGCGAGATCATGACCTGAGCCAAAGTCAGATGCTCATCTGCTTGAGCCACCCAGGCGCCCCTTTTAGTAAATACGTAAATACCTCAAATATTCCTTTTGTTACAAAGCAAGTCTTCATCTAGCTAGTTCACTAGCTCAGTGAACAGCAGTCCCATCCTTCCAGTGGACAACTCAATTCAGCTTGGATACCTTTCTCTTTCATATTCAAACTTTGCAGCAAGTTGCAAGTTTTCTTGTACCTACTAACTCTAATCCATTTATCATACTGCACAGCTAGAGTGATGCTGGAGCTAATTCTTGAATATTTAGTTATTCACACCCTTACCTCAAGCAAACAAAAATAAACACAAATGAACCAAAGTCTGAAGTGGCTTTGCACTGCTCCTAGGAGAAAGAATCCCTAAATGGCCCCCGACGCTTAGCATCGTGTCTTTGCCCAACGTTTCACTCAGTAATCCCTCCTTCTCTCACATTCTGTGCTCACTCGCTAGCCTTCCCTTACACTGCCTGAACAGATAGTAATTCTCTCTGCTTGAAATGCTCTTCTCATCCCCATTCACTTGGATCTTCGAGGTCCCGTCTGAAGCTTGTAGTATGTAAGGAAGCCTTCCCTAGCTAGATGTCTAGTTGCAATTCGTTTTTATTTATTTAATAAAAAGCTTTAATGGTTATTTATTTTTGAGAGAGAGAGACACAGAGCGTGAGCAGGGGAGGGGAAAAAAGAGAGGGAGACACAGAATCTCAAGCAGACTCCAGGCTCTGAGCTGTCAGCACAGAGCCCGATGTGGGGCTCAAACTCATGAACTGCAAGATCATGACCTGAGCTGAGTCGGATGTTTAACGGGCTGAGCTGAGTCAGATGTTTAACTGACTGAGGCACTGACAGGTGCCCCTAAAATTATTATTTTTTTTTTAATTTTTTTTTTCAACGTTTATTTATTTTTTTGGGACAGAGAGAGACAGAGCATGAACGGGGGAGGGGCAGAGAGAGAGGGAGACACAGAATCAGAAACAGGCTCCGAGCCATCAGCCCAGAGCCCAACGCGGGGCTCGAACTCCCGGACTGTGAGATCGTGACCTGGCTGAAGTCGGATGCTTAACCGACTGCGCCACCCAGGCGCCCCTAAAATTATTTTTTAAAAAGTTATCTTTTAGAGTACTTAGCTCACTAACAATGTGTTTGTGTGTTAGTGTCTAGATACACATTTATGCGTGTGCTTCCTGATTAATGTCTATTACCTCTGTTAGGCTGTGCCAGGAGAACAGTGATGAGCACATAGTAGGCCCTCACAGATATTTTCTGAATGAATAAGTAAATGAATGACTTGAGATACAGGGCAGAGTTTCAACAACTAGAGGTACCATGTCACTCTATGAAACGGGAAGAATAACAGCACTGGCCTACATGGTCTTTAGGATTCTTTTGGGTTCTCATGTTTTGTGGACCAGTTGACCAGGAAGTAAAAATATCCCTCATTCATCTATTTTTCTCTGGAACTAAACGTCAATTGTAAAACAATGCCCAAGAGAGCCTTCTAGAACTTCATCTCTTTTATTGAACTACAAATGTAAATCCAGCCTGGTGTGGTTGCTAAATCATGGGTTTTAGAATCAGAAAGATCGAAGTTTGAATACTCTGGCACTTACTAGCTGGGTGAACTCTGACAAATTACTTTTATTTTTTGAGTCTTGAAGCAATAAATGATTTATAAGAGAACTATGCATTTGGTTATTCAGGTGATCTAAATGTGTTTCTCATATATATTTGGTCTTCTTCCATAATTCCTGGCTCACAGCTCCCCAAACCCTTGGAA
The DNA here is from genome assembly GCF_018350175.1 of Felis catus. Classification (NCBI taxonomy): domain Eukaryota; kingdom Metazoa; phylum Chordata; class Mammalia; order Carnivora; family Felidae; genus Felis; species Felis catus. The sequence continues at coordinate 54,871,871 of NC_058384.1, forward strand.
TTTCCAAAGCATTGAGAGTGAAAAATTGTTATATTAATGAGGTGGCTTTTGGACCCTACCTAAGGACGGGAGCTAACTGTCAAGGGAACCAACCTTGGATTGGATCTTTCCAATCCAAGAAGTTGGATCTTTCAGTCCCAATTCCTGACCTCTGGGACAGGGAGAAGGCTGGAGGTTGAATCTTTCCCCAAGGCCAATGATTCAATCAATCATGCCTATGTAATAAAGCCTCCATAAAAATCCCAAAAGGCAAGGTTTGGAGAGCTTCCAGATAGGGGAGCAGGTGAAGATGTGGGGAGAATGGCATTCCTGGAGAGGGCATGGGAGCTCCACACCCCTACTCCGTACTTTGCCCTATGTATCTCTTCCATCTGGCTGTTCCTGAGTTACGTTCTTTTATAATAAACTGGTAACCTAGTAAGTAAAACATTTCTCTGAATTCTGTGAGCAAATTAAATCAACCCAAGGAGGGTGCTGTGGGGACCTCTGATTTACAACCAGTCGAAAGTACAGGTAACCACCTGGACTTGAAATTGGTGTCCTCAGTTGGAGGCAGTTGTTGGAGCCTCCAATTTGCATCTGGTAGGTCAGAAGCATAGGTAACAGCCTAGGTTTGTGAGTGGAATCTGGAGATGTGGGAGGTTAGGGGACAAGGCAGTCTCGCAGGACTGGACCCTTAACTTGTGGAATCTGATGCTATCTCCAAGTACCTAGTGTCAAAACTGAGCTGAAGCAGGACAGCCAGCTGATTTCCTGGAGACTTGCTTGTTGTCGTGAGGAAAAGCCTCCCAACATTTGGTGACCAGAAGTGGCAGAGATGAAGTGTTCTGTATGAGTGTCAAAGAAGACGTAAGAGAAAAAAAGGTAGGAAGGAAAAATCCGAGTTTTTCCATTACATTTGTCTTCCTCATCTATGCAATAAAATGAAGCCCACCTCTCTTTACAGTATTGGGAAGCTTAAACAAGGCTAAGAACCTGGTGTAGAGTAGGTGTTTAAAACAAATATTAATTTTCTTCTCCTGTAGTACACAGTGGAATAGAGTAATATGTGAACTTTTATTCTCTGAATTTTTGTGAGAACTACCTATTTATTCCTAAATGTCAGTAGAGACAGCAATGTTCATACGTAATATTTACAGGTTCCCCCAACAGGTTTAGCATGTTATCAAATACATAATAGATGCTGAACACATTGGTTTTTTTAATTGACTTTTGGTTGAGCAGAATATAGTGTGTGACTTTCCAAAGTCAAATTATCTATAAAATGGGGGTGTCATCACTGCTTCAGAGAGGCACTAAAAACACTGGAGAGATTGATGCATGTGAAAATACTTGGAAAAATAAAATACACTATCCAGATAAAGCATTACCATCATCATCATCATCATCATCATCCTAAATGTTTTATACCCGGTTTAATAATTTGTCTGTAGTTTACATAAGTAGCTTGAATAATACCTTATATAAGAAGGACTGTTCTTATCCTTATTCCATAACTAAAAATTATGACACATGAAAGCTAAAATGACTTTCCAAGGGAAACACAGTAAATCAGAGGAGGAATTGATCGGGTATATTTTATTTATCTCAATCTGAAGTTAAAGCCATTTTTACTATAAAGCAATAGATGCTAAATTTCAAAGTATAAAAGTATTCCCAATGAACTAACCTTTAATCCAGGCAAATCTTGCTTCAAGCAAACTTGATATTTATACAAAAGATAAGATAAAGTGTAAATATTTGCTTTATGAAGGAATTCATCATAGGATTATAGGTAGTTACCCACTTGCATTTAAAGTAAGTTTTGATTTACATATAATGCCTCAGGTAAATGTCCTATACTTTAAAATAAAATAAAAGCAAATATGGATATCATTTAAAAGTCAACTAATATTTCATATTTACTCTATTTATTAATTTTTTTAATGTTTATTTATTTTTGAGAGAGAGAGACAGAGACAGAGAGCTAGCAGGGGAGGAGCAGAGAGAGAGGGACACACAAAATCCGAAGCAGGCTCCATCCAGGCTCTGAGCTGTCAGCACAGAGCCTGATGCAGGGCTTGAACTCAAAACTGTGAGATCATGACCTGAACTGAAGTTGGATGCTTAACTTACTGAGTCACCCAGGCACCCCTTCATATTTACTCAACTTAAAAACAGGTATCTCATAAGTGAATGGTAAAAAGGAAAAAATTCTGGAACCATTTAGGGTTAGTCCAGAAAGGAAGGTAGAGTGAATAAAAAGTAACCCCACAAGAAGCCTTAAATATTTTAAAGAATATGTAGTCATATATTTTTTTCTGCATATTAATATTTGTATTTTCAGAAAGTCAACCGAATAATTAAACGTGAATTTCAAAACTTAACATGTTATTTTTTCTTAGAACCTAGATACAGATTTCTCTGCTTTAGCTGGATTCAGGTTCTTTTTTAAAATTTTTTTTTCTTTTTTAGTGTTTATTTACTTTTTGAGAGACAGAGAGAGGCAGAGTGTGAGCAGGGGAGGGGCAGAGACAGAGGGAGACACAGAATCAAAGGAAGCTTCCAGGCTCCGAGCTGTCAGTACAGAGCCTGATGTGGGGCTCAAACTCATGAACACTGAGATCATGACCTGTGCCAAAGTCAGCAGCTTAACTGACTGAGCCACCCAGGCGTTCCTGGATTCAGGTTCTTGTCGCTTTTTGTGTACCTTTCCACGGTTATTTTAATGGCTGTTTCATTTATCTGGGCTAAATATTTTCTATTAAAAGAGGCCTAAAGTATATTAACAACTGGACTATAAATACACAAAGCATACACAATTATAAAGAGTTATGCAAAATATAGGTATGTGACTAGTACAATGTTAAGTATTACTTTATTAAAACAATCAGACTTTCATAATTCTGCAAGGCTTCTCAAAAACCACACAGATACCTGTGTCAGTTTACCTTTAAGACTGAGATTTCCACGTTCTGAGGGGTGCAGCAAAGTTGGCTGTTCACCAAATTTCTATAAGTAATTCTTTTTTACAATTGAGATTATTGCCAAATATAATTTTTATAGAAACTACCCAAACTTTTATTGGCCAACCTCCACTACTCTCATAAACTGGGCTGAAAACTTTGAGTGAGGTGCGCTCTTGCATATTGAGCACCACGCTGGGCATTCCTTCTATTAAGGAAAAAACATCCTTTTTCACTTCCCAGCTCAGCAGCCTTTTTTTTTTTTTTTGAATGGTCATTTCTAGGCTGCTCTCCACTACCCTTTGTTGATCATGCGAGCCTATAACCACATAGTTTCAAAACTGAAGTTCCTAAACATTATTATGTTAGAGCCTGTAAAATAGTTTTTCCTTTACTCATTAGAATCTGTTTTTAAGTCTGAAATTCTATGAAGTAAAATTATTTTAAGTACTCCTATTTCAGACTGTTTAGACGGTGATCTTCTAAAGCAAAACAAATATTGACTTAGACAAATCACAGTTAACTGAATGAAAGTAGTTTACTTCCAATTAAGAGTTCCTGAATATTTAGTAATTTAATGACCATTTCTAGCCATTCGTCCAGGTCAGTTATTACAGCTTGGAGGTAAACTGTAGAAGGGATCACACAAAACCACAGTTAATCTGTGCTTTCCCTATACTTTTGTGCCAGTGTCAGGAAGGGGTGAGTCTTCCCATCACTAGCCAGTAGTGGAACTGGGTAAACTTGACCCCAGAGCTTATGCTTTGATATGTAAGGCATTCTGCTGTGTACTATAAGAATCTTAAAGAAGAACGAGACGAAGTCTCTAACTCATGGTCCACTAAGGTGAATGAAACATGTGTATAGCAACTATGTTCTAGAGAATAATGTGATAAATACTATAAGCAAGTAGAGATAAAAAACTAAAGGGAGAATATAGAAGGTATAGAGAATTGCTGGTGGGAATTTTGTGGAAAATTCCAGGGATTCCTTAGAGGACATTGTGGCTGATGTTGCCTCCTCAATAGCACTGGGACTGCCTACTTCTCCAGACTTCTGGTAATGTCGGTAAATTAAACTGTGATTTGTTTAAACCATTATTTGTAGAACATTCCATTACTTTTTTCTGAAAGTCTATACACACCAGTCTTCAACCATTTCTCAGTGCATATTGTCTGATGCAGTTATGAAAATATCCTCACATATTTTCAGTAGATATCTAAAATTTTTCACCATAAAAGTTAAATATTTGCAAATATTAGTTTCTATAAATTACATATGTTAACATTTTAAAATAAAACCATCATGCCATTCTTAAATATACCCATTGGAGTCCAAATATCACTGTGGTTTGATATCCACCATCAATGCATTTAAAAACAAAACAAAACAAAACAAAACACCATGAAAATCACTTCTTTAAAAGTTGAAAATTTTACATGGCTTATTTTTCTCCTTGAACTCCTTGGATTTCCAATATCACTGTTGCACAGAAGTTTATCCTAATGTAATATATTTTTATGTTTGAAAGCCGTATATTAGTAACCCTGCCATATTCCTCTGCAACAATGATATGTGTCTTATCTGTCTATCTATCATCTATCTATCTATCTATCTATCTATCTAATTTTCTTAAATTTCTGTGACTATAAAACTAGAGTTTTAAAATTATTTTGATGAAGTGATCAGCAATACTGATTAAGGTTAGTTGATAACAGTTATTTAAGATCTGAAAAAGTTGTCACTGGTATTTAATTAATGAAATTAACATAAGTGTATTTTGATAGTTCCAAACAAAAATGAATACAATTTTATTAGGAATAGCATAATAAACTTTTCCCCAAACTAGTTCGTGTAGTCATTGATGAATATTACCTTTAGCATCAATTCTATTCATATTTTTTATTTTTATCAATTTGAGTGCTCAGAAACCTTGTTCACATAACTTGGTAAATGGAAATAAAAAGAATATGGTTAGAGCAGTTATTTGATTACTGAACTCCTTTAGAGATTTATACCAAAAATCACACAATGACTTTTAGATAAAGGAGTATTTTTAACAATCTACCAGCTGCTGAAAACAAAGAATTAGAAACAATCTACCTAATTTGCAAAAGGCTTTGTAATTTGGTCATTAGATTCAATCTGTCCACATCAATATCAGCACAGTATTTGGAATGTCCCTCTGTTTGAAACCCAAAAGGATTTTATGCTGTGACACAAGGTGCCAAAGGGTAGGACTTGGGGGTGAGGGGTGTCTTTTTCTTCCAAAGTTGAAGAAAGGCAGTTGTGAAAAATAGGAATCAGCAAAATTGCAGGGGCTAATGATTTCAGAAAAGAAGGTGTGTGTGTGTGTATACATGCAAAGGAATCTGGACATTGACTCCCTTAAAATTCTTGACCAGGATTCCCTAGGAAATTATTTGCATATCTTGAGGGTATAAATACCTTGTTTTTTCTACTATGAGACTGAGTCAGTTTTATGTATCTAATTTTATCATAGGGAGTAGGTTGAATGAAAGTATGGACTTAATTATCTGGGCAAGAAAGTTGGGGAAGCATATATCTAAAACTACATCTGGCCAACTTTGAACACTGACCATATACGTTCTCTTGTTAAAGGAAATGGTAGAAAATTTCACCTGTTGCGTTTCCTTCCCAGGACAATGAAGCAGACAAACTGAAGCAAAGTGTGGTCGGTTTTGAAACTGACCAGAGAAAGAGACTAGTCCCCAGAAGGGTACTACTAATAGGTAATTCAACTGGGGCTGTGTGTATCTATGTGTAGTACAAAGTGTGCCTGTGTACTTACTTATTTGTGTAAAATAAAATACTCATAATGCTGTATTCTATGGTGTCACTCAAAACGAAACTTGTAGAACAAAGCCTACAAGGCACCTTGTTCATTTGCCCTACATAGTCAGGGGCAGGCCTGAAGAAACAGATGAAAATATAGATTTGTTGAAAGAGGTACTTTCAGCGTATAGATTACAATTCAATTTTAATGAGAGACTCATAATTAGGGAGCTGCAGGTGGGAAGATCTGGTTTGGAATTCCTATGTGGATGCAGCCAGTGGCATGGAGGTTAGACTTCACGGGGCCTTGACTACCATGACTAAGGCTCTGGTCTAGACCTTCCTCAGAGTGCCTCTCTGACAAAGAGGGTGAGCACGCTGACTAGAGGTTTCTTAAAGACTGGTACCTATTCTCTGGAGGTCACTGTTTCTTTCACATGGCATCGGGGCAGAAGTCTTTAAGCTAAAAGCTAAGTAAGGATATAGGAAGAACATCAAGGCCAGTAGCATTTCCAGGCAAGGAATTGCAACCACAAACACAAGAGAACCTACTCCATTTTTGAAGGAACCCTAATGCCTAAACAAACAACTTGGCCACCTCTGACTTTAGTCTGTGACTTTAAATTCCTGCTGATGTCCACTAACCAGAAAGGGGCTGCTAGGAACTAAGATGGTGACAGAGGAGGCTACTGAACTCCTTTCTTCTATGAACACACCATTTTCTAGCTATACATGGAATAATTTCCTTGTGAGAAATCCAGAAACTAGTTGAGTGACTCCCGTACATCGGGAAGATGAGAAAACACCCATGTCAAAGTGGGTAGGAAAGGCTGAACACACTCTCACCATAAATCCCACACTGGCACTAAGCCATACACTCAGGAGGGACCCTCCAACTCCCAACTTCTCCCTGAGGAGCAAAGGTTTTGGAAGACACATCTAGTGTCCCAACTTTGAAGACTCCCACCCTTGGATGGGGCCCCAAAACACCTCGCTCTGAAAGCCAACGGAGCTTGTGTTCATGACACTTACAGGACTATAGTAAACAAAGAAGCAGTTCTTAGTGAGCACGTGAGCACTTACCACAGCAAAAGCAGTTCTAAGAGGGAAGTTTATGGTGACACATGCCTACATTAGGGGGAAAAAACCCTCAGATAAACACCTTAACTTTACACCTCAAGGAACTATAAATAGAAGAAGAAACAAAGCTGAAAGCTAGCAGAAAGAGGAAAATACCAAAGGTTAGAATGGAGATAAATCAAATAGAAAAGACAATAGAAAAGATGTATGAGACTAAAAGCTAGATTTTGTAAAGATAAAACTGACAAAGTTTTATCTAGAATAAGAAAAAAAGAGAAAAGACCCAGATAAATAAAACATGAAATGAAGAGGAGACATTACAACTGATAACACAGAAATATTAAGAATCCTGAGAAACTACTATAAACAATTACATGCCAACATCTTAGAGACTATAGACATGGATAAATTCCTAGAAATATACAGTCTACCAATTTCAAATAATAATTAGAAAATCTGAACAGATCACGTACTAGTAAGGTGATTGAAGCAGTAATCAAAAAACCGCCAACAAAGAAAAGTCTAGGGCCATATGAATTCACCAGTGAATTCCGCACTGACAGCAGTGAGCCCAATGCGGGGCTTGAACTCACGAACTGTGAGATCACGACCTGAGCCGAAGTCAGACTCTCAACCACCTGAGCCACCCAGGTGCCCAACTTCTCAGAGTTTTCTAAGAAGCATTCAGAGAGGTGGAAGACTATGTCTATTTAAAAGAAAAGAAAAGTTTTTGAAGACATGGCAAAGGGGGACAAGGGCCATTAAGAAAGAAAAATGACAACTTCTCTCCCTCCTACAGGGAAAACCAAAAAGAAGTTCAAGGATCCCAGTCAATGCACCCAAGAGTACTCTCTTGACCTTTTTCTTATTTTGTTCTGAGTATCGTCCCCAAATCAAAGGAAAGCATCTCAGCCTATCCACTGGTGATGTTGCAAAGAAACGGGGAGAGAAATATTATAATTCTGCTGTAAATGACAAGCAGCTTTATGAAGAAAGGCTACTGAGCTGAAGAAAAATATAAAAAGGAGGTTGCTGCATAGTGGGCTACAGGAGAGCCTGATGAGGCAAAAAAGGGAGTCATCAAGGGTGAAAAAAAGAAAAAAAAGGCAAAAGAGGAAGAAGATGAGGAAGAGGATGAAGACGAAGAAGATGATGAATAGGTTGGTTATAGCCCAAGTTTGTTTTTTCTGGTCTGTAAAACGCTGAACTCCCCTATACACAACTCCTTTCCTTTTAAAGAAAAAATATTGAACTGCAATGGTGTGCAAGTTATGGTTGCAAAGTGTAGTGTCTTTTTTTGTATAGTTAACATGCTACCAAATGTGTCTTTAGATAGCCTTGTCCTGGCAGTATTTTTAGTAGCCACTAACTTTGCCTGGTACAGTAAGAGGGCTGTAGACCGGCATGGAAATTTACAGCAGGTTCTTACTGGTGCACACCACAAATTAGTTACAAATGGGCACAGTACTGTACTCATCTTCCCTTGTCTCTGAGGCAACTAATACAAGATAATTGTTCTGTTAACTAAATACCACTCTGTAACTGCAACAACAACAAAAACCACAAAACACAAAAAACAAACAAACAAAAAAAAACCCTGCAGCTGTTCTGTTGACATTCTAATGCTTCCAAGCAAATACAATTTTTATGTTGAAAATAAATAAGAAAGAGCATGAATCCTTCTCAAGCTCTTCCAAAAAATAAAAGTGGAGGGATCACTCCCATACTATAGCACTGTGAGACCAGCATTATATTCTATATCAAAGCCAGATAAGGCCACTATAAGAAGATTATAGGCCAAAATCTCTGATGAATATAGATGCAAAATTTTTCAACAAAATATTAGCAAACCAAATTCAACATTACATTAAAAGGATCACAAATAATGACCAAGTGGAGTTTATTCCAGGGATGCAAGGATGGTTTAACATCTGCAAATCAATAAATGTGACATACCACATTAACAAAATGAAGGACAAAAATCATGTGATCATCTTAATGGCTGCAGAAAAAGAATCTGACAAAATTCAACATCCTTTCATGATAAAAACTCTCAACAAACTGGGCATAAAAGGAATGTACCTCAGCATAGCAAAGGCCTACAAGTAGCACCATCCTAAATGGTGAAAAACTGGAAGCTTTTCCTCTAAGATCAGGAACAAGACAAGGATGCCCATTCTCGCTACTTCAGTTATTAAGTATTAGTATTAGTATTAGTATTAGTATTAGTATTAGTATTTCACAACTTAGTATTAGAAATTCTATCCTGACCAGTTAGGCCTGGGGAAAAAAGGCATCCAAATCTGAAAGGAAAAGGTAAAATTGTATTTGCTTGCAAATAACTTGATATTATAAACAGAAAACCTAAAGACTCTACCAAAAATCTGTTAGAATAAAGAAAATCAGCAAAGTTGCAGGATACAAAATCAAGAGACATCAATCAGTTGTTTCTAAAACAAACTATTAGAAAGAGGGATTATGAAAACAATGCCATATATAATAGCATCAAAAAGAATAAAATACTTAGAAATAAATTTAATGAAGGAGGTAAAACACCTGCACGCTGAAAAGTATGAAATATTAGTGAAGGAAATGGAAGAAGACACAAATAAATGGAGAGATATTTTATGTTCATGGACTGGAAAAATCAATATTGTTAAAATGTCCATACTATCCAAATCAATCCACAGGTTCAACGCAATCATTATAAAAATTGTAATGGCCGTTTTCACATAAATAGGGGAAAAAAATCCTAAAATTTGTATGGAGCCACAAAACACCCCAAATAACCGAAGCAGTTTTGATAAGGCATAAAGCTAGAGACATCACACTTCCTAATTTCGAGCTATATTACAAAGCCATAGTCATCGACACAGTATGTAACTGGCTAAAAACAGACACAAAAATCAGTGGCACAAAATAGCCCAGAAATAAACCCATGCATTTATGAGCAATTAATTTTGACAAAAGAGTCAAGAATATACACTGGGGAAGGATCATCTGTTCAATAAATGGTCTTCGGAAAATTGAACAGCCACTTCCAAAAGAATGAAACCGGAGCTCTATAGTATACTATACACAAGTATCAATTTAAAATGGGTTAAGGACTTGCACACAAGATCTGAAATCTTAAGACTCCTAGAAGAAAACTTGACACTGATCCTCACAATGAGTTTTTGGATTGACACCAAAGCAAAGGTAACAAAGTAAAAATAAGCAAGTGGTACTACATCTAACTGAAAAGTTTCTGCATAGCAAAGGAAACCATCAACAAAATAAAAAAGCAACCTATGGAATGGAAGAAAATATTTGCAAACCACATATCTGATAAGGCGTTAACAGCCAAAATATACAGGGTACACGTACAACTCAAGAGCAAAAATCCAATAGTCCAATTAGAAAATGGGCGAAGAACCCGGATAGATACTTTCCCAAAAAAGGCAAACCAAGAGCCAACAGGTACATAAAATGGTGCACAACATAATTCATCATAAAGGAAAGGCAAATAAAAATCAAAATAAGATTATCAATTCATACTTTTTAGAATGATTATTATCAAAAAGACAAGAAAGAAAAACTGCTGGTGGGAATGTAAACTGGTGCAGCCACCATGGAAAACAGTATGGAGCTTCCTCAAAAATTGAAGTCCAACAGCCATATGTTATCCAGTAATTCTGCTTCTGGATATATATCCAAAGGAAACAAAATCACTATCTTGAAGAGATATCTGTACTTCACATTCATTGTGGCTTTATTCACAGTGGGAAAGATATGGAAACAACCTAAGTGTCCCTCAATGGATGAATGGATAAAGAAGTTGTGATACACACACACACACACACACACACTGGAATATTATTTAGCCTTAAAAAGAAGAGAATCCTGCCAGTTGCAACAACATGGACGGACCTCCATGCTAAGGAGGGCATCATGCTAAGTGAAATAAGCCAGACAAAGATATGTACTGCATGGTATCATAGAAACAGAGTAGAATAGTGGTATTGTGGGGCTGGGCGTGGAGGTTCGAGGGGGAGGTGAATAAAAGGGCACAAAATTTCAGTCATAAAATGAGTAAGATCTGAGGATCTAATGTATAGTATGGCAACTGTAATTGACAATACTGAATTGTATGCTTGAGAGTTGTTAAGAGAGTAACACCTTCAGTGTTTTCTAAAAAAAGAAAAAAAAAGGTAAATATGTGAGGTGAGGGATGTGTGAATTCAATGGTGGGAATCCTTTTACGATGTATACGTGTATCAAATCATCATGTAGTACATTTTAAGTATATTACAATTTGGGATGTTTGGAGGCTCAGTTGGTTAAGCATCTGACTTCAGCTCAGGTCATGATCTCGAGGTTCGTGGGTTTGAGGCCCACGTCGGGCTCTGTGCTGACAGCTCAGAGCCTGGAGCCTGCTTCAGATTCTCTGTCTCCCTCTCTCTCTGCCCTTCCTGTGCGTGTGCTCTCTCAATCTCTCTCTCTCTCTCTCTCTCTCTCTCTCTCTCTCTCTCTCTGTCTCTCAAAAACAAACATTTAAATAAATAAATATATTACAATTTTATTTGTCAATTGTATCTCAACTAAGCCGAGGAAGGAAAAACAAAACAAGCAAGCAATGGACTGCTAGAACCGTGCACTAGCCTGGAAGTGCTCCTGGTGCAGTGAACATGTCAGTTGTGATCATAGAGTATAAATAATAAGCAAGGGCTCCCAAGAAAGTAGAAAAAGGAGAATCGCCTGCCACATTGGATACATGGGTTTTAGCAGGCTGAGTGCTGAGTGCCTCACTTCCTGAATGGGAGCTTCTGCTGAAATAGCCCGCCTTCTATACAATTCTGTATTGTATCTACGGGTGCTTTAAATTTATGAGTCACCGTACTGCAAAGAGCCATAGCCAGGTCTGATTAAAACTCCATGTCACTCAGAGGTCTTGGAGGAGATTTTGAGGTAACTGAAGTAAGTGGATGAGATTCTGAAGCGGGGTCCTTCGGGAAAGACAGGGAAGGTATTCCAAACACATGTATGTATGGAGAGAAGGGTTGTGTGTGCATGTTGAGGAGTCAATGATTTGCATATGGCAAGTCCTGTTAGGAGCACTATGTGCCAGACCCAAGTAATCAATCATGACTGATCTAAAACTTTGCCAGATACTGGTTCCCTACACTCCCTTGCAACTCCGGGTGACCAAATAACCCAGTTCTGGCCAATGAGAGCTAAGGAAAGGTGGGTGAGTGGTTTTGAAAGGAATTTTGCTTCTGGCGGAGAGCTCCTAGCACTGGTCCCTTCCTCTTCTTCTGGCCTTGAAAGCAGACATGACATGTGAAGTTATAGGCATGAGGCCATAACTATGAGGGCATAAGAAAGAAAGGTAAAGATCGTATTATGTGTTGAATTGGTGCCCCAGAAAGATATGCTGGAGTCCTAACCCCTAGTAGCTCGGAATACGACCTTATTTTTGAGATAGATCTTGACAGAGGTAACCAAGTTCAAATGAGGTCATCTAGGGTAGGTTCTACTCTGACCTTATAAAGTGTCCTCATATTTCTGTCCCTGCGTCCTTATAAAAAGGAGAACTGTGGACACAGAGACAGATACACACACATGGAAAAGGCCCTAGGAAGATGGAGGCAAGATTAGCGTGACACAGTAGGAGCCAATGAGCCTCAGAGGCTGGCAGAAACCACAGGTGTGGACAAAGGCCTGGAACAGCTTCTCCCTCCAGCCTCAGAAGGAACCAGCCCTGCTGACACCTGACCTTGGACTTCCAACCTTCAGAACTGCCAGACAGCACATTTCTGTTGTTCAAACCACCGAGTTTGTGGTGCTTTGTTACAGGAGCTCTAGGAACAGATGACGAAACCGAAAATCGGAAACAGTCTGGCCCTTGATAGTAATTTTACGCCACTGAAAAGCCTTAGGGCCACCTCCCTCCTGACTTCTTATGTGAGAAACAAAATAAAACCTTTCGGCTTAAGCTATTGTTCGTTTCGTATTGTATTCTGTTACTAGTATCTAGTACGTTCTGATAAAATGGTGGTTTTCAACCAGTCAAGACTGATTAAGGACAAATCGGATTTTTGAAGACCCGGGTAGGAGAGAATCCAAGAGAAAAATCCTAGGGCAGTGATGCAGAAGTCATATTTAGGGAAGACAGGCAGATCAGGGAAGACAGTTGGACCATTTATCTAAGAAGGAGAAATAATGGATCAGGCAGAAAGGTACTGGAGTCAGATCCTGAAGAGCTTTTAATAATATGCTAATGAGGTTTTTCCACTGTCAAGAGGCAATACTGGGGGTTTACAAGTAGGGGAATTAAAGAATCAGAATGAACTTTAGCAAAAGTAAGCAGTATGTACTCAAAGAGTGAGAACACAGAGACAGAAAGATTCACTAGGATCCTGTACTAATATAAAAGATAGCAGTGCTTATTTAAAAGAATAGAGTAGAAAGTGGAAAAGACGGAGTCAGCATGAGATACTGAAGAGACTGGACCGGACTGGTAGCATGGAGGGTGCAAGGTGGTGAAATGACTCCATGTTAGTCCTGAGTGTTGACAGAATGGTAATCAAGCACATTGGGTAACCTCGGAAACTCTAAAAATAGTGACATCTGAGTTCCACTCCTAGAGAATCTTATTTAATTGATTAAGAACCACTGGGGAGATTCGTGTGGAATGGATGTCAGGGGCACACAGTGAGGGTCATACCTGCTAACTGGAGAAGCAATACTCAGTTGACATTATCCAATTTGCCCCATTTTACATTCACACTTTCATATCTGCATTCACTCAATTACTATTTTCTGTCTACTAGGCACTGTTAGCACAGGACTCCAATAGTGATAAAGAGATTTGTCTGCCCTCAGAGCATTTACAATCATTAACAAATGCAATTTTTGGTTTAAAGACAGCTCTATATCTACTTGCTAGTGGTTTTGATTCCTGTCGGAACAAAAAGTTAAGAAGAAAATATATAAATCTTTTGGTTGAGTTAATAAAAAGCCTTATTCTTTTTTCTTCATGTTTGAGAAACAATAGAGAAAAGGTCTTATAGGATAATAAAAATGAATGAAATAAACTATTTAAAGGAAAGATTATGATACTGTAACCTATAAAATAAATACTCCAGAAAATAATAATCTGTATAAATAATATTTTATATCATACAGATTACATTTTGTATTAGTAATCTATATAAAATAAACTATAGATGAACAATAATTTGTTTTACATTGGTTAAGGAAGGGATTTAAAAGCTAGGATCTAATGGATCCTAATATGATTGCTTGCCAGAAAAAATCCATTCAGTCATGAATCCATGTCTTTCCCTATCTTATGGCCTTTTTCTTCAAGTTCAACCAATTTCCCAGGAGACACGGTACTGACCCAAAATATATATGTATTGAAGCTCTTCTGATAAAGATGTACTTAGAAACAGAACTAGCACCTAGAAATTCACCCAATAATTTACCAACGTTAAAGCTCAATTTTTAATTTTTGGAATTACTTAGTAAATGAGACTCTCCCTTCTGTTGCCAAATGAAAATACGTTCTGGTTCCTTCACGTCTCTTGCTGGGCAGGAGCAGGAAGCAGAGAAGTAATGAGTTAAGTAGTCGCTTTGCGTTTTAGTGCTTTGGAAAGAGTAGGGAGGAAGACAGGAAGAGTAGGAGGAGAGCTTGATGCTGCTTAATGTAATGAAAACTTAGCATTTCAAATTCTGCCGCAAAGAAAAGAATGATTGTATTCAAAAACCTTTATTTACATTTCTGCCACAGGTTGAAATTGTTCCGCACAACTGTCAATGTCAGTGGTATAAGAAGTGCAAATTAAACCACCCTTACTAGCAACAGCTACCAGTTTTCCAAAAGAAAGATGGAGAATACCCCAAGATTATACAAATCAGTGCGTACTCACTCATGGTGATGAGAATCTGGGGAAAAGTGAACCATTCTCTTGTTACTGACAGGGCCCGGGGTGCCCACCTGAAAGGAGAGTGGAAACAAAAAATAAATCACGGATGAGTTTCTTAAAAAAAAAAAAAATCCCATGAATAATAAAGGGACGTTTCCGTTTGAGGACTTCTACGCTAAAATGGAGAATAAAATATTAATTCTCAAAAGCTAAACCACATTGCCTGGACCAAAAGTGTAATTTCATGCTGGGTAAGAAGGGCCTCTTGTTGTGGTTTACTGTATAGTTCCTCTGCTAGAATTTTAAGACTAGTTAAAAAGTACTTTTATAATAAAAAAAAATGTTAAGAACTAGACCACTGACTCTTGTTTCCAAATACTGCTCAATTATGCATATATTTCATCATACACACAAAAAAAAGAGGTTCGCTTAATTAGTGTTGAGCTAGTGATATTACCCAAAACCAACGGATTTGCGGTTAATTCTTAAATATAATGCACACATTTAAATGCATGCAAGAACTTGAATCAAGGAAATAGTCGCTAGTCCTTTTCATAGTTTTCCCATAAAGTTAGGGATAATCTACATATTTGCGCAGAAGAAAATATAATTTCACCTAAAAGAACAACATTTTATTCCTTTATTTCTAAACAAAATTAAAAGTCTGATAGTCAAAGTTTCAAAAAAATTTTTCATAATCTAAGCTACTCTCATTAAAAAAATTCACACCTTGTATTTTATAGAGGGTTTTCAAAGGCAAACGCAAGCAGCGCCATGCAAGCAAGAATGAATCTACAATCACAATCAACGAGACATATCTTACAACGAAAGGTCATAACTTATGCTCTATCATCATCATAATAAAAAACCCCGCATAATTATAAACGTGTCACTTAAAGTATACCACCAAAGAAAGCACGATGAGGCAGAAAAACGCCTATGAAAAAAGCCTAACATTTCCAAACATGTGTTTGTTCTTTTCTCACTCGGGTAACGAGGATGCCAGCATACCCTCTGAAATTGCAAGAAATGCAAATACTGCACATGTGCGCAGATGATGACATTAATAACCCTATGGTTTGGGCACCACAGGTAAACATGTGGCTCAACTCCAGGACTACATCCTGCATTCATCTCAAAATGAGGTTTTCATGCTATTCCAGTGGGTATCCCAGGAATACAGTAATCCATTTTCTACACTGTGGCTATGAGAAAAGCCGACTGTGCCTATGTCATGCTTTGTTAGAGGTTCATGATCACATTATCTCATGGTGGACCTGACACTTTTATTCAGTTTACAGTATGTTCTATGTACAGGCAACTTATTTCCTTTGCCAGGGCTGCTGACAACCTTTTCCACACTATATTAATCTTGTTTACTGACTTTATCTTGGTACAAATATCAGAAAACTGAACTTTTTATCTCAGAGAAAGAATAAACAACGTGTTGACAGAAGCAGAAGCTATTTTCAGGGCTAAAATTGCTTGTTTACCTGAAGCTATACTTATGGAAAAATGTTTAAGTCTTGCTCTGGCTTGAAATACATAATCTGAAATTTAATAAATGAAGAAATTTCACACACCCCCATGTGATAAATTGCCTGATGAAAACAATGCAACTGAATACAATAAAACCGAATTTGTAACTAATTTATCCCACAATACAAATGTAAGCTTTCAATCTAGTCAGAAATAATCACACTGTGTATTTCTCAGAAATCATAGATGTATAAACTATAAGCTCAATTCAATTGCTGCAAATAACTCTCAAAAGATTTACAGTACCAAATGTAGATATTTAAATGACTTTCCATCTTTACATAGGACATGGTCCTTTTTTAAAAAATAAAAGAGGTGAATACCCTTTCCTGTTATTTCAAGTCCATTTTTGTTTTACTTGGGAAGATATGACAACAGCCATAATTTAGAATTTTTTCTTAATGAAATTATACAACACTGAGGTCGACACATGATGATCTTCTCAGGGTTAATATCACTAGTCTGTGTCAGGAGTGAAATGTCTTTGCTACGGAGACCTTTGCGACTTTGGGACTAGACACCCATTTTGAAAATCTGAGAGTAAGATCCTCATACAGAATTCACCCCGTGGAAAACAGTGCTCTACTAAACTTTCTGTGTATTTTAAATTTGGAAGCATGTATTTAATATGATTGATTATTAGTAGATACTTCAATGTTATAAAATATCAAGCAATATTCTTGCAAAATTCTTTCCAAAACTACAATTTAGGGTTAGATAGGAATCTTCATAAAAATAAATGAAGCAGTTTTAAACATCACGGCAAAGTAATGGCTTCTACTAAACAAGTATGGCAGTTACATTATTTTATTTTCCAAACAATATGGCTTCCAGTTATTACAGAAATGTCTTAGAAAGAAATAACAAATTAAAAAAAAAAGCAAAAACATCTCTTTAAATAGCAATAAAATATTCACATAGTAAAGTTTTCCTGTTAGGAAAAGTAGATTTTATTCCACAACATCAGAGGGGGAGCAGGTATTCTGTTCTTCATGAGAAACAGTATTTCCACATTGTTAAGACTCTTTGTTACGACTCTGGAGATATTTATGTAATTGGGCAATAACTACTGATGACAATCGTAGACATCACACTGTATGTCCAGAATTCTTAAGATTCACGTTTAAATATTGTTATATCAATAGCGACTACAGTCCTAAGTAAGGTAGGTATATTTCTTCTCATTGACTATGTTTATTACTGAAGTTATTAAACAAACAAAAAAGACAACTCGAAGCTAGAAAGGAACGGATGGTCTCTAGATAACAAAGCAGTTGTCAACTTCTCGCCATTTTGGATTGTGAAATAAACTATAATGCTAGAAGACCACACGGGTTTAGTTTTTGCTGTTGTTATTTACTATTAGCAACCTCAGAAAATAGGAATGTAATAATGGCAGATGAAAACTGAGTAACGGCTGTACAAGGAAGTACCACTGTCAGGTCATTAAGTAAGACTATGTGGGAAATTTAGCTGTATGACATCAGTGACAAAACATCCTCTCACTTTCATTAGCCACATTAAAATGGTTTCTTATTCTTCCTATCACTGATTTATTAATGCCAATTTCATAACTGTCCTCAAAAGGTAAAACACCACGCTTGTTTTTACATCTCATTTTCATTTTGGTGTGAACAAATCTGCCACAATTCCACCCTGTTCTTCTACAATTAGATAACTGAGTCAATTACTTCCCAAATCAGGTAAACGTATCTGAGACACAACGGTCTTACAGGATTCATGAAAAGCCTGTCCAACGTGGGATGACACCCCTACTCATATTTTCAAGGATGAAGATTCCTTCTGTAAATGAAGTGTTATGTCCCCAGGAAGTACAAGAGGCCATCATTCTTTCTTCTCTCCCTCTAATACAGTCCTTCTCCTTCAACTTTGCTCTTATTTGCAATTACATTTTGTTTGCTTTCCAAATGCTATTCTGCTTCAGTGCCCACATTGACAAATACTTAGGGTGGCAGGATGCCATTCGAAAGAAGGCCTTTCGATTTTGTGAGGACTGGTCAATCAAATCCGCCGGGCCTCCAGGCTCCAGGGCGATGTTGCCTGAGCCTTCCTGCCCGCGTGTCAAGACTCAGAAGTTTTCTGCTTCTCTAAGGACCAGTATTAATTTGACTCAACTTCTCTGAAGAGAGAAAGAAGCCCCTAAACTTTACCAGGCTCAGCATGAAGGCCCCCTGCTATGTTCAACACATGTGTCAGTCAAATATATGTGACAGATAATAAGGAACACAACTCAGCAAACCAAGGCTTAACAATAGGGCTTTAAGCCCTGAGGGTAGGAAGTAAGGGGAGCAGAGCAGAGATGGAAGGAAATGTATTAGGCTTGCTAGTCTACGCATTTATCTTCATTCAAAAACAATCATAAGATATAATACCCTACATGTTTTGCAGTAACTGATTTCGATTAATTAGCTGTTAAAATGAATGTACAAACTGTACGTCTTTTGACCCCATACGGCAAAATAAACAAAACGGCTCTCCAAAAGTATTTCAAATGAGTTTTATATCAAGTGTTCTAAAAAGTCCTGTTACAAGATAGGTGGAGAATGAATAAAATATTTCATTGTGTCCTCTATTCTCATATATAATATTACAGAATGGTCACAATTCACAAAGGCACAATCTACTTGGGGATGGAAAACATTCAAGGAAATAACACTAGAATTACTTCGACAACAACGTACAAAAAAATAAAAATTACTTTAGAATTACTTGTAAAGCAATACAAACAAGGACAATTCAGGTAGCATAAATGGATATCATTTATAAGATTAAAGGGAAACAAAGCAGTTACCTGATTTAACAGGAAGAAGGGGAAAAAAATCACCTGTGAGAAGGGAGTTGTATGCAATTATCTCTCCCTGCTCCAATCCATCTTACCAACTTGCCAAATTCAACTTTCTAACTCGCTGCTTTTCACATGTCACTTTTCTCATTCCAGAGCTATCCATAGCTCTATGCTGAAAGTAAAATTAAAACTAATGAAAAATGCATTCGAAGCCCTCTCTAATCCGATCCTTATTTTCCAGCGTGATCCTTCCTTATGAGTAACTGACTTCTTCCCTTGTCAGCACCCAAAACTGCTCTACTTGATATCATTCAACAAATGTTTACTAGTTAACTACTCTGTATGTAAAATTATGCTTATATTTGCTATATGATAAGTGCTATATGGTTCCCATTCCATTGGGTGATTTTAGTTCTCTGTCACACTGAATATAATCTTTTTGATGTCATGATAAAGTCCTGAGTTTAAGGAACCCTTTTGATTCCGGGGTGTTTTGTTTGTTTGTTTGTTTGTTTGTTTTGTGTGTCTTAAAGAATAAAAAATCAGCAAGTAATTCATGTGCTAATTCACATTTTACCTTCATTTGCCTCGATTTATGTTAAAGTAAAATGTGTATTTATACAGTAGACTAGCAAAAATCCTCTTTATGGCTATAAGACACTAAAAAATAGTAGGTGTGTGTGGAACACCTCATGTGTGCTTGGTGACGTGTTGGATATGAGGTAGAGGTCACTATAAGTCTTCACCCGTCAGAAGTTTTAGCTTTAGACAATGTCCTCCTAGAAGGAACACTCAGTAGGGAAGATGGTCCATTTCTGAGGACAACTGAATTAGCTGATATTTCAAAAAGTGTTGTACTAAATTACTAAATTCATACACTATAACTTGATTTTCCAACTAAGAAAATGCCTTTGCAATTTTATAAAGTGTAGTAACATTACAGAAATGTGTGCCAGGTTTTCATTTTAAAATTTACCAATATTCACAATCAAAGCTTCCTCTTATCAGTGGATCTCACACTGGATCTATGTGTCATCTACCCCTCATAGACTTCACGTCACCTGAATTATATTGTAGTGTATATAACAGTGATTTTACCTCGTCATCAAGGTATTGTTCCATTATATTTTTAGCAATTTTTAATCCTTCTTGGAAGGATGTAAACGTGAATAAATGAGCAAAGAAAGTGTGATAATGACCACCATGGCACATCAAGAATTACTATCATCGTTAGTAATGATAACGACACGCCTAAGCTTTATAGCTCTTGCCTGCTTATAAGGAGTTTTCACGGGCAAGGTGGATGAGTAAATAAGCATCATTATTCTCAAATGTCAGATGAGGGCACATGCCCCAGATCACCAAGATTAAACAGAGCTAGATCTGAACCTAAATTGTCCTATTCCCAACCTATTACTTTTTCTCTTCCGGGACTACACAAAAGAGACAATACACCAAAACAAGTGTTTTCTGTATTTGGGGATTTGCTGTAGGAGATGCTTGCCTGAATCGAGAATATACTCTCAGAAAATCTTCAGCCAAGAATTATACCTCCAAGGATGATACTCTGGTCCTTACTTGTAAGTTCAGAGTAATGTATGTGGCTATTTTAAGTATAGGCAAGAAGAAGCATGGTAGTCCAAACAGGGTTGTTAGCATATGGTATGTATTCGCTAACGGGAATAAGAAACAGTTCTACTGCCAGTCATTACAGCCAAAGTAGTAAAAAATTTATATTTATTTATTTATTTATTTATTTATTTATTTATTTATTTTTTAAACATTTATTCATTTTTGAGAGAGAGAGACAGAGCATGAGTGGGGAAGGGGCAGAGAGAGGGAGACACAGAATCTGAAGCACGCTTCAGGCTCCAAGCTGTCAGCAGAGAGCCCGATGCGGGGCTTGAACTCAAGATCTGTGAGATCGTGACCTGAGCTGAAGCCAGACGCTCAACCGACTGAGCCACCCAGAAGCCCCAAGTAGTAAGAAATTTAAAAACTATACTAAAGAGGGTAAGCACTCCATGATGAGAATATGCTTAGGAACTTGGAAAATTAGGGAACGTGGACCATTTTTTTTTCCCCTTCAAAAGTAGGTATCAATGTAAATGTGAGATTACACCTTCAAACCAAAAAGGTTTTATAAAGAATCAAAAAATCACAGGAAATAAAGCACAGAGAAGCACAAGGCTTTCCTTTCAATTGCGGATTAGCCTTCCTAGCGGGAATCCTATGTGTCAAAGGGAAGATGCTAACCTTTCAGCTGCCAGCATCACGTGAAGTAGTGAATGAAGACAGGCTTCAGATAATCTGGAAGTAATCTCAGCATATGTTCAAGTAATAGTAGCACATAGATTTCTCTAAAAGAACTGTCAAAATGTGAATTATACTAAATTGATGAAGGTTTAGAAATATACATACATATGTATATGTACATATATGACATTAGCAATTGTTACGTTTTTAATCTCAAACTAAACATCGTAATTATTTGAAATCCTTCAAGTTTTTTTCCCTCGTTAAAATAAGTCAGCATTAATAATTAAGAATTTAGAAGGATTGGCCTATTAGAATAATAATACTTCTAATGATTAAGTGCATAAATTCTCATTCTGGTAAGCACTAATAATGAACGATCTAAATACTTTAATACAAAAGATTAATCACTACGTAATTAAAAAACAAATAGAGCAACAACTTTTTTTCATACTGCTCCACAGTAATTTTTTTTTTTTTTTAGTAAGAAACTAAAAATTAACCAGCTCAGAATGATGGCAAATAGTGATTAAAGAGGGAGTTCTGCTTTGCCGTCCAGTTTAGTAGCAAGCTGTGAGTGGCCTCTGCTGGCTGACCAAAGGCTTCCTAAATCATTCATTTACGATGCCTGCACTGGTACGGGCTTCAGAAAATAAGGATGTGCCCACATATGTTTATACAAAATCCTCCGTGTGTAAAGACCTGCCTTTTGCAAAAGTGAATGCCAAATAATAAACAAAATGTGCATAAGATGATGTAAGAAAACTTTATAATTTCATCCAAATTCAGCATAACTTAGATTATACTTAAAATCTATTACATCTTCTAAAATTTTAGCTTATAGACCATGACAGCATATGGATTATCTTATTCAATTTATATCACACAATCATATCCACATTTCAAAGTACATATTTTCTTGAGGTTCATTTGCATACACCCACATATACACCCAAACTTTTTCTCAAAATTAAGTGTCTATTTACGGACTTTGCAGGGAAATATAATGAAAGGTTGAATGAAAAATCCTTTAAAGAATTACATTTTAAAAAGGGCATTAACGCATTTTATATAATGGTTTATGCAGATACTGTCCTGGAAATTCAGCAAAGCAAAGCAATTTTAAAGATTTCTATATTATTGCACCTATGTTTGGGTAGAAGTAATTTTATATTCAAAACTTAAAATTGCAGTCAAGAAGTTGAAACATTACTACTATCAGGTAATATTAATTTAGTAATCATAAGAGAAGAAAAAAATGTTACCAGTTCTACTCGGTACCTTTCTATCAATGAAAATCTTCTGTGCACGACAGAATTTATGATTTTTTATTTATCTATTTAAACATACAATTATATAGGATTCACTTCATCCTCTACCCAATCCATCCACTTAAAATATACCCCATTAAGCATTATTATCAAATATGCCTAATGATGTCAAAAGGTGACTACATTTATTTTTAAAAAGTTACTGTTCTCACATGTGACACTATTTCAGTATATTTCAACTCTCATTTCAGAATTCAGTCCCATTATCTTGCCTGCTCAAAATTGTTCACAGGGTTAGCCAGCTGACATATAAGATAACCTCCATCTCACTAGACACCGCTGGGATACGACACACTGACCTACAGTGAGCCCTTATTATTAGCCTGAAATATATAGCGCGTAATGTAGCTCCTGCCAGGGAATTTGTTTATAAAAATCCTTTTATTTCTCTGGACATTCAAAATGCTTTTAAAAGTAATGTTCAACTGTTTAAAGGAATTTCAGACAATGAATAAAAATTCTAATGGGTGCTTTGAAGTCTCCTCTCCTGTCTCCCACTATTCTGCAGAAGTGAAAAAAAAAAAAAAAGGAGTCACGTATACAGAAAATAGAAGCTAGGAAATGTTTTCTCTTTGGAGCTTAGCATACACAGAGTCTATTATATGAAGGCTAGAATCTACAAAAGAAAAGGATACTCAATAGTTCTCATTCCTGATGAGAATTACAACATACTGAAAAGCTGGGTACATGTGAATTTTTTTTTTTTTTGTAGTTAGAGGAGGTCAGGAGGTAACAGCGGTAAAGATAATTATGACATTCAGCCAACCAACATGATTGATAACATAAAAAATATTAAGATGGCTTTCTGTATGAAAAATTCTGTCATGTGCATTAAAAAATGTACTTTAAGAATATAGGCAGACTAGGAGAAATCTTGAGTGCTTAGTTTTAAGTTACTTAAACTATACTTAAAACACTTGATTGACATTTCAGTTAAAACTCATATTCTTTCTACATTAATTATCTGATAATTTATCACAACATTATTAGTTGCGCATATACCTTTTTGAATTACATATTATTCTTCTTGTTTTTCAAAATGTTTTTATAAACTAGTCAATTTCTTTCCACCTTAAATCGATAGTGATATATGAAATCTTAATTTGCATTAAGAGAAAAAAAATTACGGGGTGGTTTTGATGTCTAAAAGATTGTTTCTAGGAATCTCAAGGATACATTGACAGTAATTTACTAAAAAAATCCTGATAGTCTCCACATTTTAAAACTGATGAACTTAACATGGCTTATATTTAGCAAACAAAACACTTAAGATAACATTCTCTAAGCTGTTCTCCGGAAGCAAGCATGCTGGCAAACATTCAATCTTCTGTAATGTATTTCAAAACCCGATTATTATACTTTAAAGTGCACTAAAATGTTTGTGTAACTTAAAAAGAAAAAGAACAGAACAGTGACTTGAGAGGGGAAAGAAAGAGAGAGCAAGTAGGAGCTTAGGCAAACTATTCCTTAAGGGATACATGAGTGAATGGGTTAATAAAAAGAAATCAAATATTAGTTAATAGATAACTATATAATCTTAGTATATTATATACCAGCCTTCTTCAATGATTGGTAACACAAATCCCAAATAATAATGTGTAACTTTTAATATCCTTTGGCCCATGTATATTTCAAGTAAAAAAATAAAATCACACAGTAAAAAAATCTCCACATTTTGGGGATTCTTATCAGTAGAATTTGCTTGAAATACAAAGAAGTTACTATCTAGCTTAACTTAGGTTGCATGAATACATCAATCAAGAAAGTCAGCGGTGACTAGGCGAAGCAATTTATGGCCAATAAGAAGTACGTACTATCACTGGTGGAGCTTCTAAGGAAAGTTCTTTCAATGGGGTTTACTTCTCCGGCATGAGCCCCGAGTCCTTCTTTGTCCTTAGGTTGCCTGAGATGGAGGCAACAGCATCCATTTTTTTTGAGTAGGAACGAACGAGAATCAAAGGTTTCCACCCTTGATAATGAAGCCATCAAATGTCTTCTCACAACACGAGGGAAAAAACAACGGAACCCTTCTTGATCAAGCTACCATTGTCTGGGTATCTTGTTACGTGTGCCAAGCTCTGGCCCTAATTAATAATAATGATGACGATGATGCTATTATAGCAAGTGGAAGCATACACAAACTATTCCTTAAGGTATAAATGAGTGAATGGGTTAAAAAATTCTACCTTTATTCTTAAAAAGAGAAACCAAAAACATGCTATTAAGTGGGTCAAGAATGAGTGAAAGAGAAGAGATACTAAACATCTAATTTATATGCCCAGCACTCTGCTAGTTACTATAGGAAATTCTAAAGAACAGCATCATATGAATCCCTGCTAGCTAATACGCTGCCAACTTAAAAAAATATGAAACTAATACCAATTAAACCACTGTTAAACTGTGTGCATTGAGTTCATAACTGCAACACTTAGCAAGACTTGGCAAAAGCCATTTTTTGGAGGCGACGGGGCTGATGCTGAGTGGGAGAGACCGGTAGGGTTTAAGGTGATGGAAGGAGGGGAATTATATGCTAAACACAGACACAAGGTATGGATCAAAAGGGCGTATAGATTGGAAATGAAGAAATAAGCTTGACTGGACTAGAAGTCTGTCAGAAAAAAAAAAAAAGTTGAAGGGGTAATGCGGTTTCAGAAATCTAGGAATATGGTTCCTTCTGTAAAATAATCTAGCAACATTTTGCTAGATAATCCACCTAGTTGATACTGTCTGACTCCAGAAGAAAAAGGGAGCCAGAAACCCAAATGAATAAAAACAAACAAAAACGGAGACAATATTTTCATATTTTAAATCTCTGTATCTTCACCTTCACGAAATCTCTATCCTTCGGTGCTTTCGGGTTTCTGTATCAAGAGCCTGGGAGATGCAAATACAGTTGCCTCTAACGACATACAGACATCCAGCGTGAAGAGGCAGCCCCTTCTGTCTGTGGAGGCCAGGCCGAGGTGCTTCCTGACCCTTTCATTCCTGTGGGGCATGGAACAAGAGGTGAGGCTGAAGTAGGCGAAAGAAGTTAGAAACCAAAGTTGTAACTGCCCCCCCTCGTCTGGGGCAAAGCAAGGTGCAGGATCAGAGAAGTGAGGAAATCTGAGGAATGTCTGCTTCCTGAGCACAGCTGATGAAGAGGCAAGCCTCTAGGAGAGGCCACATTTGAGTTGGCATCCTGCCCAAACTGTCACAGGAGGAAAAAACTGGCACATCTGTGGAAGGAGAGGGTTGGAGAGATAGCTTGAGAATGTTACCGGTCCCCGCCCCAGCCTGGGTGTGCTAGACAGGTGACCCAGGAGCTTCTGTAACCCTGGGGTGGGGGGTGGGGGGGGAGACTCAAAGAAGCACAAGGACTTGGAGATTAGGGGAGAATGACTGGAATCCATGGGATTCAGTGATGGGTACCAGCATGACACCTCAAAAGACCAAAGAGAACCAAATTCATGTGTGTGAACGAGGCACCAGGGTTCATTCTAGACCAGACAGTCAGAGATCAGCAAGGACCAAAATATAGTGAACAGACCTCAGATGGTGCATGACTCTAAGGTAATCTCCACCATATCCTCCAGGGCACCTAAGCTCCCCACTGCCATCTTGGAGAGAAGTGGACGGGAGGCCGAGAAGAACTGCAAGACCGAGCATTTGTTAGAAAAAGGGTAAGCTACAGGGGTGCCTGGGTGGCTCAGTCGGTTAGGCAGCTGACTTCGGCTCAGGTCACGATCTCACAGTCTGTGAGTTCGAGCCCGGTATCGGGCTCTGTGCTGACAGCTCAGAGCCTGGAGCCTGCTTCTGATTCTGTGTTTCCCCCTCTCTCTGCCCCTTCCCTGCTTGCTCTCTGTCTCTCTCTTTCTCTGTCTCTCTTTCTCTCTCTCTCAAATAATAAACATTAAAAAAAAAGAAGAAGAAAAAGAAAAATGGTAAGCTGCCCAAGGAAATACGTTATACCAAGATGCAGTAATTGGCAAATCTGGATCACTTCCCTGACCCCTGCCTGCTTCCCTACCCCTGCACTCCGTCCCCTCACTGTCCCTTCACCTACTAGTAATAAATGGAGCTTCATGAGAAATATCAAATGTAGTAAATAAAAAAGCTACATTTTCTTTTGTCCAGGTATTAAATTCTTGCCCCACTACACTTACAAATGGACATCGACCCTTTAAATATTCATGAATAGAAGAAGTATCCTTACATTAGAATGATGAAAATCTTTCTGTGTGATCCACGCATAAGCAGCAAAGCGTAAGTACTTGACTAGTTTAAGCTTTTTCACTGTTTTACAGCATAATGTATATCATATTTTTCAATCTGCAGGTTACAAAATCAACTGTGACAAAAACATACTTCTTATTTATTTTTAACATTTTTAAAAAATGTTTATTTATTTTGAGAGAGAGAGAGAGAGAGAGAGAGAACGAGCAGGGGAGGGGCAGAGAGACAGACAAAGAATCCCAAGCAGGCTCTGCTCTGTCAGTGCAGAGACCCATGCGGGGCTTGAACGCATGAATTGTGAGCTCATGACCTGAGCTGAAATCGAGTTGAATGCTTACTCGACTGAGCCACCCAGGTGTCCCAACAAAAACATACTTTTATGATAAGATTAGAAAGCAAAGCAATAAGAAGTCTTAGCAGTAATTCTTGCTGCCCAAGTCATGATCACAATGGAATACACAATCCACCTGGTTTAACCAAATAAACTAGAATTTATGGATTTCATCCACTGTGTCTTTTTCTCTAATATAAAGTGGTTCTTAGGAGGAAAACAGTACAGTGATTAAAAGTGTGGGCTCTGAGTCCACACTGTCTGCGTCCAAATCTTGATTCTTCCACATTTCAGCTCTAGGACTGTCTCAACTTCCACAGCTACAAAATGGGGACGGAAATAGTATCTATTTTATAGAGTTATAATGTGAATAACTGAACAGCACGTAGATCACGGTCTGACTATTACCACCGGTTTTAATTGTCTCCACGTCTGACGCAAGATACAACTGCGATAATAAGATGACACAAGTAAGTATTACAGTAGATGTAAGCATTGAC
Source organism: Felis catus (assembly GCF_018350175.1). Classification (NCBI taxonomy): domain Eukaryota; kingdom Metazoa; phylum Chordata; class Mammalia; order Carnivora; family Felidae; genus Felis; species Felis catus. Next base: position 54,899,580 of record NC_058384.1, read on the forward strand.
TAAGGAGTTTTTATAGGGTTGGAGGGAGTCGGGAATGAGGAGGGTGTGCACGCAGAGCAACGGTGCAATTGGAGATGTTTAGTATCGGGGCTGGCATCACTCTTTGCAGTGAGTTACTTGAAATAGTCTTAGTTCCGGTTGATAAAAATCAGATGAGCAACTGTTTCTCATGAACATGTTAGAAATGCAGATACAAGTTTAATATCTGAGAGACACCACGTTCTCAAGAAGAGTTACTTTACACATTAATTTACAGCTACGTGGTGGCCAGTCTAAATCACAAAACTTAATTCAGTAATTTTCCACAAAGACATTGTTAGTGACTACATAGGCTGGTGCTTTTCTGATGCTTTTCAATTAGTGTAAAGGTCATGAGTTTAAATAAAATAGAGTTAAGTATCTTATCTATAATAACGGTCTCTAAATTGAATGTTTTACAGCTGGTTTGCTGTTCTTGGCCAATTCTAAGAGCCTGAAAGAAACCTGAACTGGCAGACCATTGGAATATATGCTACTGAAGTAATATAGCCAGTGCGTCACCTCCCATATTCAACTTCAAATGCACACACACACACACACACACACACACACACACAAAATGAAAAAACCTTGAAGACTTCTCTGACCACACCCAACAGAATTTCGCTCCCCACTTGGAATTTGTATATTTCCTTGTATTTTATGTCACTTAACAGCTGCCTCATGTTATAACTGCAAATGCACATTTGTCTCCTCTATAAGCATATACATTTCTCAAAAGCAGTGGCTTTTGTCTAATTTACTGTTGTATTGCCAACAGAACGTGGTATACTGGCCTACACTGAGCCATGTGATAAAGTCATCCAAAGTACAAATATTATTCACTACAGCTGATTAGCATTTTGTGATAGCCATAAAACAACTCGGTATAGATTCTGAATATCTCACAATCAGGTTAAATACTTTAGTCTTTCAAAAATCTAGACATGCTGTCTCAGAGCCACGCTGCTCTGTGTATAGATAAACCCATTCTAACACCAGTTCCATAAAATTAAATAATACAAAAGATAAAACCTAGTAGGAAGTATATAGAGAATAAATGGAGTAAATGAATATAATTTACGAAGTGCTTTGCATAAGGAACAGTTCATGATTTTTAAAATACTCCTCGAACAATTTCTCATAAGTTGGTCAAGTGTAATAAGAAAAAAAGACTATAAGAGAAAAGAAAAAAAATTGTTGAATTACCTTTCCAGAGTAGCACACTATTAAGAGAATCCACTGACAGAAAGAAGGCTGTCAAATACTAGCATATGCTGAAAAAATGGCAGAATACCTAACACGCTCTTAAAATCAATTCTAGAAGAAGCTATCCATAAAGCAGTGGTAGCATCTTAGGCATCGCTCTAACTAAGAGACTAGATAATCACCAATTATTCTAGAATTGTCCCATAGGTATTCACTATGAGCTCCATGGACATTAAGGCACACCATGGAATCAGAAACAATGAGATCTTCTGGCACGGTCAGTTTGTGAAACACTGACATGATGTCACGACAACCCAATTCTGTGAGACTGGGTATACAAACAGAATGCCAAGTAGCACAGTCCACTGGACCATGAACAACTCCAAGTGCAGAGATAACTGTTTTATTCCTTCCTTTTGTCCCCTGTGATGAACCCGGTATGTACTAAGTAAATAGTGCCCATTATTATTGATTTTAACAAACATTGATCGAGCACTTCGTAGGTGGCACGGACTCTCAGAAGCAACATGCATTTGCAGTTATTACTACTGCTCACAACTCTGCAAGATTTTAATTCTTCTCTCTGTCTCACAAATGAGGCTCCAAGAGATTAAAACAACCCCCCTGAGACCACCTACTTAACAAGGAGTAGAGCCCGTATTTTAGTCCAGAAATGTCTGGTTCATTTACTCAACAAGAAAATATTGAGCCTTTACTATGTGTCCTGGGAAAGGAAGAAGACACACGCTGACCAGGACCCTGCGTTTATGGGACCTGCATGTTAGCCTAGGGAAACACAATGAATTAAAGACAAACAAACATACAAAAATACTATAGACTGTGGTAAATTCTGGGAAGGAAATGAGTCGGGGACGGTGGAGAAGTGGAAGCCAGCTGGGCTGAGTCGTGAGGGAGGAAATGGAGCAGCCAAGCCAAGGGTGGGAGGGGTGCAGACGTTCCTAGTTGAAGGAAGGAGCATAAGAAGGCATGGAAGCAGAAGGGTTTATGCCTCACAAGTGGCACGGAGGTCGGGGTGGGCAAGGGAAGACTGGTGTGCTGTAAGGTCAGGGAGCACAACGGAACCTCAACACGCAGGGTGACCTCAGTTCTAAAGAAGTTGTGCTCTTTTCTTTGTATCAGCACTTCTCAAACTTTATACTCTTGAAAATAACTGAGGACTCCAGAGAGCTTTTGTTTACATGGTTTATATGTACTGGCATTTGCCGTATTGCAAATTAAAACTGTGCTGATTTTAAACTCAAGAATGTCCAGGAGCGCTCAGTCGGGGGTGGGGGGGTGGGGGGGGGCTCAGCCGGTTAAGTGTCCGACTTCGGCTCAGGTCATGATCTCACAGTTTGTGAGTTCGAGCCCCGCATCGGGCTCTGTGCTGACAGCTCAAAGCCCGGAGCCTGCTTCGGATTCTGCATTCTCTCCCTGCCACTCCCCTACTTGTGCTCTGTCTCTCTCTGTCTCTCAAAAATAAATTAAAAAAATTAAAATAAAATAATAATAAAAAAAGAATATCCAATACTTTCCCTGGAGACTCTGGAAAATACCACCATATTCTCATGAAAAGTTGAGGTAAAAAAAGGCAAATATCTTAGTACTATTATGAAAAGTTTTGCTCTTATGGACCCCCTGAAAGAGTCCTGGGGATTCTCTGCCGTCCCCAGACTACACTTTGAGAGCCACTGCTGTTTACCATGGTTGTCCAAGTGTGGTCCCCAGGCCAGCAGTACCAACATCACCTGGGATCATGTTAGAAACGCAAATGCTCCGGCCTCATCCCAAACCTGCTGAATTAGAACCTCTGGGAGTGAAGAAGCCTCTCCATCTGTGTTTTAATAAGCCCTCCATGTGATTCTTTCTGATCCTCTCAAAAGTTTGAGGACCACTGTTCTAGACTTTACTGAAGAAGATACGACAAAGTGGGAAAACACCAGCAGGGAGGTCATAAGAAATGCTTTTAAAATATGCAAAAACTGGCTGTCACAGCACAAATACAAAGCTTGAAACCAAATGCAGGGTAAAAAAAAAAAAAATTAAAAACCCTGCAGCGAGGGGGAGAATCAATAGAAGGGTGACTTCTTTTTGAACAAAGGTTTCAGACTGAATGGAAATTGAAGAGGCAAACTGGAAACACTGACAGATTCTGCAAATATGTATGGCAGCAAATCCAAATGTCAATCTTCATGGGTGAATAAAACCAAAAGGGCTGGTGTTAAAGTGTCAGTCTTAGGCATATGGAGACCCGGAGATGATAAGTGATATCAAAGGTGCTAACCAAGATAATATATTTATGAAGGAAAAAAAGAAAAGCTAATTTTGATTGAATCGTATCTCGGTTCTCACAAATAATTCTTCTTAAATGGAAGAACTCCACATAACTTGTCAAGCCTTGTTTAGCAGCACAAAGGAACAAACAAATGAGTTTGTTTGGTGATGCATGTTAATAACTTAATCAACTCAATTTAAAAACTGTCACTGTATATACCAAATAATATTTTGTTTCCTTTCACTGAATCTTACATAAGTCCTATAATATTGCTATGTTCTTGTATCCATAATGATATAACAATTATCCTTTGGGCTCCTAGAAACCTCTCTCTATCCTAATCATTGTACTTAAATATGATTCAGTACACTGTATTTTAATTTGCATTGACTTATCTAACCCTCTCATAGACCATAAGCATCTAGAGACCAGGTACCATGTGTTACTCAACTTCCGTTTCTCTCGACATTGCAGCGTCTGGCACATGGTAGATATGAAATGGAAACAACACTTAGTTATTGATTTAAGTATTTATACATTTTTTTTTCTTAAGTAGGCTCCATGCCCAGCACGGAGACCAATGTGTGGCTTGAACTCATGACCCTGAGATCAAGACCTGAGCTGAGATCAAGAGCTGGATGCTTAACAGACTGAGACACTTAGGTGCCCCTACGTATTCGTGTTATCTTATCTTGATAAGACATCTTATCTTGACATCTACATTGAAATCTCAACAAAGTCCATGGCTGATATTTTGATTGCTCTGAAACACAAATAACAGAATCCTAGGTACATCTGTTTTCAGGAAGCCCTTGGTTATTGACCATAGATACGGATATATATCTCTTGTAAATGACAATGGGAAGAACAAATATAAAGTAGCGGGAAAACTCAATATGCTCCTTTAATTATGTGGAGAAATATTTCAATGAATACAAAATACGATCTATCAAAGAGATTCTTATAGATCTTACAGTTAATTGCCTTCATCCCACATTTAAAAAAAATTCCATACCACTCACATTTTGAAGATATAGGAGCAACCATAAACTAGTCCGGCAATTATTATTTAACTCTCAATCAGAAGCCTTAGACTGCAATTTAAAATTATTATTAACTGGGTAAAATATTAGCTTTATAGCCAAAAAGTACCCATCTTCTTACTAGTCTTGATGGTTCAATATGAAACAAGGCCATACTTCATACTCAAAATGGAATTCTGCTTTCAACTGTTTCTTTTGTTTATTAAACTACTAATAGTCTGTGCAAAAATATTCAGGATGTCTAAAGATAATAAGAGCTTATGAGTGGTACTCTATGGACCCACGACCACCTGGACTAAGCAGCCATCAATTGTCCTCTTTATATCTAGGCCCATTCGGGTCTCTCCCAATTCTCTAGGGTGACCAGATGTCATCCGACCACACAGCTCGCTAGGGTGCAGTATTTACTGTAACAGGAGCTGTAAAGTACTACCTGCATTCAACTTAGGATATTACAGACACCCGGCTCAGCTACTTAGTTCAAGCTAGCATTAAGTAATTGGAGCTTAGTGTGGATTTTAAAATTATATTGTCTTGTTCATATTTATGCTCTCCCAATTTCTACCTGTACAAGTTATTTTACTTCTTTTTACTTCTGTTGCCTTATGTGCAAAAAGGCAATGGGCAATAGTAGTAATGCCTACCTCATAGGTCTCTTACGAGAATTCTAATATTTAGGACACATCAAATCCTTGGTAAAATGCCTAGCACAGAGGAGGGCCTCAATAAATGCTAGCTATTATTACTAGTAGTACATCTGGACTTCATAGCTCCAATCTGCTTGACATTTCACCTTAGACTTCGTTGGTAGAGCTATTCATTCCTTTGTTGCTGGTTTTTGGTTCCAATCATTTGACTTAATCAACCCAAACGATCATGGTTGGTTCCAATCATTTGACTTAATCAACCCACTTCCTCTGCATTAGATTGTTACCTCAATGTCACACATCTACCCATTCAATTTGAGTGGGTGAGTTCTTGACATTGAGGTAACAGTCTAGTAAGAAGGAAGTTATTATTTTCTTTTTTAGGTTAATGTATAAAATTAACTCAAGGCCAAAAAAAAAATGCACCTTATTGTATCTAAATAGGACCTACAATATTTGTTGAATGAATGAAAGGACAGCCGACTCAGGTTTTAGGGAGGTGGTCAGTACATTTGGAATCGGAACTAAAAACCAACAAGGAAGGGATGAGCAAGTCCAGCAGCAGATTCACCACATCGCCTCTACTGAATTCAGATTTCATAGATGTTTTAAAATTTTTTATTCCTTATCAATTTACCCTCCCCTTTTTCTTCCCTAAATCACTTACATGTCACTTTTGTATTCTCTCTTTGCCTGGTTTAATGAGAGTCCCCCAGAACTTTCTATTTATATGGTTAATCACTATGAATCCTTACACAATTAGCAAAAGTTCAAACTCACATGTGTGTCATCATGCATGAAAAACTTTCTGGACTACAGAGGAAGGTAAACATAATTAAAGTATACATAAAATTTAGTAGTTCATCACCATGATGCATTAGTATAAAACAAAAGACAAAAAACAAAGAAAATCCTTCCAAACTGATGACAAAGCCATCGTATCCATCACACTTATTGATCTCTTCTAATTGAAACTATCTCTTCCAGTTTTCCAGAGTGATATCCTTTGCCTTTTGTTCGTTTCTCTACATATTGGCTTTTTGGGGAAGTATATTAACTCTCCTACCTTCAACCATCACCTTCTTTAAACAAAATTTTTTTTAACGTTTTATTTGTTTTTGAGAGAGAGAGAGACAGAGCATGAGTGTGGGAGGTGCAGAGAGAGAGAGAGAGAGAGAGAGACAAGGACAGAGAGAGAGAGAGAGAGAGAGAGAGAGAGAGAGAGAGAGAGAGAAACACACAGAATTCAAAGCAGGCTCCAGGCTGTCAACACAGAGCCTGACGCGGGGCTCGAACTCACAAACCCTGAGATCATGACCTGAATCAAAGTTGGACGCTTAACCAACTGAGCCACCAAGGTGTCCCTCAACCATCACCTTTTTATTGACTGATCACATGTATACAGTCTTCTCATCTGAAGTTCCACACTTCCAACAACTAGTCCCATACTTCCAGGAACCCTTTTGGATGTCTTTCTGGAAATGTTAAGAATCATCTCAAAGTCATTATATCCACAAAAATTCATTAAATTCCCTCTAAAATTAACTTCCCATCATGAAGTTCAATTCTTAATTTTTTAAAAAGTTTATTTATTTTGAGAGAGACAAATCTTTGACAAAGCAGGAAAGAACATCCAATGGAAAAAACACAGTCTCTTTAACAAATGGTGCTGGGAGAACTGGACAGCAACATGCAGAAGGTTGAAACTAGACCACTTTCTCACACCATTCACAAAAATAAACTCAAAATGGATAAAGGACCTGAATGTCAGACAGGAAACCATCAAAACCCTAGAGGAGAAAGCAGGAAAAGACCTCTCTGACCTCAGCCGTAGCAATCTCTTACTCAACACATCCCCAAAGGCAAGGGAATTAAAAGCAAAAATGAATTACTGGGACCTTATGAAGATAAAAAGCTTCTGCACAGCAAAGGAAACAACCAACAAAACTAAAAGGCAACCAACGGAATGGGAAAAGATATTTGCAAATGACATATCGGACAAAGGGCTAGTATCCAAAATCTATAAGGAGCTCACCAAACTCCACACCCGAAAAACAAATAACCCAGTGAAGAAATGGGCAGAAAACATGAATACACACTTCTCTAAAGAAGACATACGGATGGCCAAGAGGCACATGAAAAGATGCTCACCGTCGCTCCTTATCAGGGAAATACAAATTAAAACCACACTCAGATATCACCTCATGCCAGTCAGAGTGGCTAAAATGAACAAATCAGGAGACTATAGATGCTGGAGAGGATGTGGAGAAATGGGAACCCTCTTGCACTGTTGGTGGGAATGCAAATTGGTGCAGACACTCTGGAAAACAGTGTGGAGGTTCCTCAGAAAATTAAAAATAGACCTACCCTATGACCCAGCAATAGCACTGCTAGGAATTTACCCAAGGGATACAGGAGTACTGATGCATAGGGCCACTTGTACCCCAATGTTCATAGCAGCACTCTCAACAATAGCCAAATTATGGAAAGAGCCTAAATGTCCATCAACTGATGAATGGATAAAGAAATTGTGGTTTATATACACAATGGAGTACTACATGGCAATGAGAAAGAACGAAATATGGCCCTTTGTAGCAACATGGATGGAACTGGAGAGTGTGATGCTAAGTGAAATAAGCCATACAGAGAAAGACAGATACCATATGGTTTCACTCTTATGTGGATCCTGAGAAACTTAACAGGAACCCATGGGGGAGGGGAAGGAAAAAAAAAAAAGAGGTTAGAGTGGGAGAGAGCCAAAGCATAAGAGACTCTTAAAAACTGAGAACAAACTGAGGGCTGATGGGGGGTGGGAGGGAGGGGAGGGTGGGTGATGGGTATTGAGGAGGGCACCTTTTGGGATGAGCACTGGGTGTTGTATGGAAACCAATTTGACAATAAATTTCATATATTGAAAAAATAAAAAGAAATAAAATAAAAAAAAGAAAAAAAAAGTTTATTTATTTTGAGAGAAAGAGTGGGGGAGGGGCAGAGAGAGACGGGGAGAGAGCCCAACGTGGGGACTGAACTCACAAACTGAGATCATGACCTGAGCTGAAACCAAGAGCTGGGCACTCAGCCGACTGAGCAACACAGGTGCCCCTCAATTCTTAATTTTTCTATAAAAAATTATGAATATATGTACAGATGTATGCATTTATGGCTGTTGGTCAATGGCAGCATTTTTCTAGCCTCACAAATGAGAAAATTTGGGAGTCACCAAACTTGGAAAAATTTGGTTGTTATCCTCCATCCTGAAATGGAAGAACAAGTGAGTACTTTGCAGTCAGAAGAAGTAATCTTGGCTTTGCCACATATTAATTACATAACCCAGCCATGTGAACCAATTTCTCTCTGCCTCGATTAGTCTCATCTGTAGTTGGGCTTATTGGTGATGTCACAGGCTTTCTGTAAGGATTAAAAACAGAGAACATATAGGGAAAAAGGCAGCACATCTCTCTGACGCACAGCAGCAGGCAAACACACACTGAATCTTTTATTAAGGCTTCTGTGTTGGGAATTCAAATTCAAATTATATATACATATATATACATATATATATATATATATATATATATACATATATATATATATACACACACATATATAATTCAAATTCATTCCAGCTTCTTACTTCACTTTTATTTACACTGTGTCTCTAATACTCTCCACCTGTCCAGACCTCACCTACACAGAAGACCTAATTTGCTGACATTGTCTACCATGCATGATAGAAATGCATTCCCCATTTCTATCAACCTATGTTTTCCTCTTCTTTCTAATGAAATCATATTGCAATTCTGGAGAATACTGTACAATTTTGGACTTAACTGCTTGCTCTCTAGTCATTAGGGACATTTTGCCTAATGGTAACCTCAATGAGAATACTAAATCCTTAATCAATGACTATGTGAAAGAAAAAACAAAAAAACAAAAAACACCCAGATGTAGGAGCTTTGATAAGTCACTTCATGTCCCTGGACCTCAAGTTTCTAGTCTGTTAAAGAAAATTCAATATTTTCTCTAAAGTCCTTTACATCAAAAGCATTTGGTGACTCAAAGTTGAGTGCTTAGATCATTTTCATAAAGATTAGAAATCAAAGAAAAGGAGTCCTTTTTGGCTTTTTCCTTCTCTCTGAATTTCCTTAGCCCTTTGTTCACTCTACTAATAAAGCCCTTACCCTCCCACATTAGATTAAGTTCATGTCTATGCTGCTAGACAGTAGAGCCTTTTTCTATTAATCTTTGTACCTGGGGTTACTTAAGATAGCATCTGGCACATAGTAGGCATTTAATATATTATTCATTAAATTGAAATTAATTAGCTTAAGAGGCTTGAGATGGGCAAAGAACATATAAAAATTTTGCTTTGTACTCAATACAAGTCGTCTCTACAAAACCTTATTCATCATCCCCTATCTTCTACTTCTATATCTTGACACTATTCAAAACATTAAAATATGACAAGTGAAAGACTCAATAAGTAAAACCACTTCATACTAAGGATGGTAGGACAGAAGAGTCAAACTCATCAAAGTACAATCAAACCATTTAGGACTTCAGTGCACATGTAAATTAAATAAGAAAAAAAAGAGAAATGCTTAATTTGGCAAATACAACTTTCCACCTAATTCAATAATTTGGGTAATTCCAAGAATTTAAAACTGACAATGATATTCATCATTTTATCCTTCAAGATTTTGATACTGCAATTTAAAAATATTTTTAGATTTCAAAAAATAAAAAAAAATCAAGGAATTTAAAGAAACATTACTAATCAGTTTATAGTATCTAAATGCTTTATAATTTTTTTTTCAGACATAAAGCACTTAGTTTTAATTACATAAACTTTCTGTCTCTCTTACCAGGACCCTTTATTTTCAGGCTGTATAAAGAAATAAGTATAAAACTATTATCACAGACCTACCTTTTTATCACAAAACATGGATTTTTTTTTTTTTAACAGATGAATTCTGCCTTAGGTAGATTCATGTAGGTAGCAATAACTGGCAAGCCTACATCCTTAAAAAAAAAAAAAAAAGACCTAAAGAAATTTCATTATTTTATTTTATTTTTTTAAGTTTGTTTGTTTGTTTGTTTGTTTATTTATTTATTTACTTATTTATTTATTTTAGTGATCTCTACACCCGAAGTGGGGCTCAAACTCCTGACCCTGAGATCAAGAATTGCATGCATCCTCTCACGAGAGAATTTATTCAAGAGCCCCAAAAGACATCTGAGACAGTCGCTTATGATTTTGTGGCAGTCCCAATGTGAACGGAGCAAGTTCATGACAAGAAAGCTGAGCATTCATATACTCGCTGTTATCCCTAATGTCATTACACCAGTATTGCTCACGATTTTCAGATGCTGTAAATTTGGGGTTAATGTTACTAAAATAATGTTGTTATGTGGTATGGAGTTTATTTTGGTGGCAGAATTTACTTTAATAGCTTTATAAATACTTTGGTCTTGTGCTGATAGAATCATTAATGGCCTGAAGGGTCACTTAATTTTCTTAGTTTTACTTTACTGGATTTTATGGGGAAAATAACATGCTATGTTACATTTTCCTATTTGCAGTACATGAATGTCTCAGGACAAATCTCTTGAAAATGTCAAAGGTCTCCTGTAATTGTTTCTAGTCTGCCCACTGAAACTTAGCAAATGGGTAATACCCTGGCCTCTCCATTCTGACAGTGACTTGGGTTGGAGGGTTAATCACCATGAAGAGCAGAGGAGCTGAACCTTCAGCGTCAAGATGGGCATAAATCCTAACCCACAATGTATGCTTTTTTACCAGTCGGCTCTGCAGGGTACTATGGGCCAAGTTATGTCCATCACCACTATACTTAACATTGTTGGACCCTAATTTTTCACATTGTTATGAATGGCACGCTATCAAAAAGCACGGGTATCTAGGGAAAGATGCAAGCTGATGCCTTCTGCTGACTGCCATCACCTCTTTATCACATCACTTTCTAGAACTCTCTGCCCATCTAAAGGCGGATGAGGTTTGTCAATGTGGACAAGATACGTGATTGGGGGGGGTGGATATCGGTACAGTGCATGGGGGTTCATTTTTAGAATTCTTTTTGTGGTGAAAACGGAACAGTTCAATAGCTGAAAGTTAATTAAATCTGTACTTTCACACAGGAAGACATTACAACCAATATGTTTTTCTTAGGAATTCAGAAAACAAAACAAAATGACAAATGTGAGTTCAAGTATGCTATAAAGGCTAAGTGCAGAATGAGAAGCATCACAATATTCCTCCAAAATAGAACTTCCATGTTGAAGAAATGGTTATTTTCTCAGTAAAAGAAGGATCATTAATTTGAAATCAAAGCATGATTTATATTTTGAAGCCAGTATATATTTGCTCACTTTAAGACCTGGCGATTCCATCAACAAGATTGAAACAGACTGACTACTTGAAATCTGAAAAGGGCAATGTCCACATTGTTCCCCTGGTACTATACAACGGCAGGTCAAACTTTTGTTCCTCTTGTCCTACAAACAATTTTCAAGCCCACGCTCAATAAATAAATTTGGTCTCAGCACTCCCAATCAGGGCTGCACAATCCCCTCAGTAGCAGACCTATGATAAATGGACTTATTTTCCCAAATCAAACACTTGAATTTAAATTCAGATGAGTTAATGCAAAGGTCAACATTGTAATCAGTTCTTTTGATCTTTATAGAATTTCTGGAGTAATACATAATAAATCTGAAACAAGGCAATTTGAAGCTCTGTATGTGTGGCTGGCAATAAAAATCTTAACGATCAGAGCCTTTATGTACTTAGGGAACGTTTTATAGTAATGGCTATGGTGAGGGCTTCAATGCATAGGAAACAATGGCAATAGATAACCCTGAAAGACCAGGTTTCTTGATTGTTTCTACAATTTATTTATATATGTATTTATATAGAAACTTACTGCATACCCATCTAGGCCGACTGCATTTTTGAAACAGTGGCTACTTTTGCACCATCACCTAGTTTCAAGGTAATATGTTGAACATAAAATTGCTTAGGATAAAAATTAACATATCAGATTCAAACTCAAATTTTTCAATAACTGAATTACAATTACATGTCTTGGGAGTGTTTTTTTTTTTTTCTTTCATTAAAAAGTATCGGGAGGTTAAGCTATTTAATTAAATTGTATACTTCAATTTCACAACTGATAAGGAAGAACAATTGATTATGGTACAATCACAAAGGGGCTGCATGCTCTTTAAATTGAGATTTAAGGAAGGAAAGAACGAAGGAAAGAAGGGAGGAAGGGAGGCGGGAAAGAGGAAGAGAAGGACAGAAAGAAGAGCAGAAGGAAAAACAGACAGATGAACAGACAGTAAGCAGACTGACGTGCCCCTAAGGGCCACTCTGCAGCCAACTGCCGGAAGCTGCTGGGTACACGGCTTCGGGCTGCTCCCTTCCTTTACGTGTCTTAGCATTCGTGCTCCGATAACAATTTATCCCAAAGCACCAGGCCCTCAGTTTTCAGCAACATACTACACGATTATGGGTGGGATAACATGAATTTTTATATTGGCAGCAGTTCATTTTTTAAAAAAAAATCACAGAATCCTTTTTTTTTTTTTTTTTTCCCAAGCAATACAGCCGTGATTACTTCCCTCTAAACAGCAAAAACATTTTGTCAACTTTATTACACCAAAAGGCACGGTGCTGGCACCATGGCGTTACTCTTTGATCAAGTCTGATTCTAGTTCATGAGAACACTCTGAGCCCTTCTGGTGGCAAATGGGTTTCAACAAGCACTTTACTTGACTTAACATTCAAGATAAGCCTTGGATGAAATCAGTAATATGAAAAAACAAGAAAACATTCGGATTTATAGCAGGGAGGGATCCAGTGTCTACACATTCTGTAGTTGTTGTGCTGGGACTAAAAGTCCCCAAGTATCATCTGTAATCTGTGCTCCCACATCTCTTCCCAGACTTACCCCAGGGGTCATCACCCCCCCCCCCCCCCCCCCGTCTACCCTGGGCACTGGTTCTACCAATGAGGCTGAAATTGGTCTCCCGTCAAGATGTATCATAATTCAGTTTTCTGGAGACTCGATGAGAAAACCGGCATTTAGGAGACAGAAATATCCTGTACGCTTGGGGCATGACAGCGACGACTCTCATTGGATCCAAACACGGTGCAGGGTTTGGCCACAGAGCCAGACATTTTAGGACAAATCGGGAAGAGATACATTATCTGTAACGTGTACACGAAGTTCTTTCCTTGAGAGGCAAATCTGACTCCGGTTCACATGAACTCCTTTTGCAACGCCGCTATGTTGATAGAGTTTAAATCATCCTAAGGTTTGATCTTTGAAGACAAAGAAAAGTGTGACTCATGGTGAGATGCCTGTCAATTTCTTCTCAACTGTGACTTAATTTCCCCAATAAGCCTGTGTTGCTTCGCAAATCTCTGACTCCACCGGACGCAAGAAAATTCAGCAATCAGAAATAACTGGGTTCCTATACTTTCTAAAACAAATCAGCAACGCTCTTGTTTTTTTCTCCTGCAGTTTCAAATTTACGGTGTACAGATGTCCTGTCATAGCAGTTAAAAAGTACAATCTTGTGAGTCACTAGGGGTCTGACAAGTCACTAGGGGTCTCGAAGCCTGACAATACAAAAAGTCCTTGATCTGAGGAAAGAGATCATCCCACTTTTTTCCAGCAAATTTCTACAATGTAGCCTACATGAAGAAAAGCAGCAAACAAAATCATAAAATTTAAGCTTCCATACTTCGTCCAGCCTCATCTGTGCCCTAGAAATTGGCAACAGTTAGACGTACACAGATAGAAAAAACTCCATTCTTTTTCTTAACTCATGCAAACATCACTACAACATGCAGGGAAATGGGCTGAGTAACTTATTCCATCACACAATAATCCAATCTGCAAGTTCACAGCACAAATCTTCCAGGTAAGGAAGCTTAGAGCCCGCAAGTTTGACTTGAATGAAGTGTTAAAACTTCTTTCATGAGTTGTATATTTTAGCTCTTCCATCTGGGTAGAGTGAAGTGGCATTTCCCATATGAAGACCAAACCTCTTGTTTTCTTAATAGCATGTCTTGTGGTCCAACTATATCACACATGCTCGAAGATGACAATAAGAACTTTCTTTTTTGGTAAAAAAATATTCCCAAGTGCGCTAAAGACCCAGAGGTCAAGAAGGTCTTGGTTATACCTTATCAGCTTTGCTTCTTAAGGAATACTTGCTGATTTTAGGCTGACTGTGCTGCACATCTACTGGGTGGGTGAAATCATCTATTCCTCCTCCTCCTCTTCCTTCTTCTTCTTCTTCTTCTTCTTCTTCTTCTTCTAATGTTTATTTATGATTGAGAGACAGAGAGAGACAGAGCACGAGCATGGGAGGGGCAGAGAGAGGGGGAGAAACAGAATATGAAGCAGGTTCCAGGCTCTGAGCTGTCAGCACAGAGCCCGACGTGGGGCTTGAACACAAACCGTGAGATCATGACCTGAGCTGAAGTCGGACGCTCAACCGACTGAGCCACCCAGGCACCCCTTCTAGTCCTTCTTCTGATAATAGCACCCTGATTTGTGTCTGGAGTCCCTCCTTGGAGTCTGAGGTGCAGTCAAGCTGTCTCCATTCCCCTGGCCTATGTCTGAACGTTCCCAGCGTGCCATCCCATGTTTACTGTAGCTGGTTCAGAGATGTGGATGTGGCCTAGCTGAAGTCATCAAAACCAATTCCAGGACATTTCTGGAACTATCGGGAAGGGAAAATTCTTTATTGGGGGGTAGAAGGGACAGGAGGATTATAGAGATACGATAGAAGCTTCAAGTGCTCACAGGCATTTTGCTTCCATAAGCTAGAAAGGCTGCCTGAGAACAAAGTTAACCTGGGGTGAGGAGAGCCAAGAGATAAAAGGAGAAAGATTAGCCCTGATGCCAGTGTTTGAGCCTGTGGTTCAGTGCTATGGTTCTTCAAGCCAGTAAGTATCTTTCTTTAAATGACATAAGGAGCTGCACTGGGTTTCTACTTGCAACGGGAGAAGTCCCAAGGATTAACACTAATTCCTACACTGGAAATTCTGATGGTGCCTAGAGTTTAGGATTCTTCCCCAGATTTGCCAACATGTTCTTTTCTTCTGTAAGCTTTTCCACTTTCCCTTAACCTGCAAGTTTTTCTTCTACTTTCTCACTGGCAGCGCAGGGCAGAGGAGTGTAGCGAAGAGAAGCAGTCACCTACAGCTCACTGACAGTGTGACAACATTCCTGAGCTTAAAAATCTGGTGCAGGTGGCATGTGGAATTGGGAAAGAAAACCAAGATTGCAGAGCACCTGCCACGACCCAGAGACTGTTTTGCCTGCTTTACATACATCAGACCACTTCACCTTATTGCATATCTGCAC
This sequence comes from Felis catus, assembly GCF_018350175.1. NCBI lineage: Eukaryota > Metazoa > Chordata > Mammalia > Carnivora > Felidae > Felis > Felis catus. The sequence goes on from NC_058384.1 coordinate 54,915,175, forward strand.
AGTATCGTGAAGGGGAGGGAGACACCTTACGAACAAAGAAACAGCTGGTCAGAGAAAACAACCGATCAAAATTCAGTACAGAACTTTGGAGTCAGTTTTAAATTGGTCTCCGGGTTGACATCATTGAAAAGCATAATCATGTGAAAGTCTTTAAGCCCTTCTATGCCTCAGTTTTCCCACTTGTGATGGAAAATTTTCCTTTAACCTGAGTTACAGGGATAGTGTGAGGATGACTGAGATATTACTCATCAAATGTTCTCTTCAGTACCTGGCATACTGTGAGTTGTAATAGCAAAGCCTAAAACAGAGCCATGGTAAATAGACATCTTAACATCTAAACATTATATAAAAGTGTATTAAATGAAATGGGGAAGTTTCATGAGAGAAGAACAGGACACAGAAGTCAAGAAGAGCTACAGTTATACCTAAAGAAAAGAAACCAGATCAAGGACAATTCTCTTAGCTCATGTGGCTAAGATTGTATTGGTTCTGTAATGTAAATGGGCTGGAAGTTCATACTTAGGATGTTACTGTATCTTATTTACAATGTATAGTTACACCTGAGTTGCTATCTTTACTAAGTTCTGAAAAAGTGAACTCCAGGGATTCTTATATTAGACATCTGGACTGAGATAAGAAATTGCAATCAAAACTCTCTGGTCTAAACAGACACATGAAAAGATGCTCAGTGTCACTCATCATCACGGAAATATAAATCAAAACCACACTGAGATACCTCCTCACACCGGTCAGAGTGGCTAAAATTAACAACTCAGGAAACGACAGATGCTGGCGAGGATGTGGAGAAACGGGAACCCTCTTGCACTGTTGGTGGGAATGCAAACTGGTGCAGCCGCTCTGGAAAACAGTGCGGAGGTTCCTCAAAAAATTAAAAACCGAACTACTCTATGACCCAGCAATAGCACTGCTAGGAATTTACCCAACGGTTACAGGAGTGCTGATGCATAGGGGCGCTTGTGCCCCAATGTTTACAACAGCGCTTTCAACAATAGCCAAATCATGGAAAGAGCCTAAATGTCCATCAACTGATGAATAGATAAAGAAGATGTGGTTTATATATACAACGGAATACTACTTGGCAATGAGAAAGAATGAAATCTGGCCATTTGCAGCAATGTGGATGGAACTAGAGGCTATTATGCTAAGTGAAAGAAGTCAGAAAAAGACAGGTATCGTATGTTTTCACTCATATGTGGAACTTGAGAAACTTAACAGAAGGCCATGGGGGAAGGGAAGGGGGAAAAATAGCTAAAAACAGAGAGGGAGGGAAGGAAACCATAAGAGACTCTTAAATACAGAGAACAAACTGAGGATTGGTGGGGGGTGGGGTAGAGGGGAAAGTGGGTGATGGGCATTGAGGAGGGCACTTGTTGGGATGAGCACTGGGTGTTGTATGTAAGTGAAGCATCACAGGAATCTACCCCCAAACAAAGAACACACTGTATGTTAGCCAATTTGACCATAAATTATATTAAAAGCAAAACAAAACTCTTTGGCCTAGAAAAAACAGAAAGGCTAAGTGCACCCTGAATGCGTCCGTGACTAGGCTTTCATGGGCTCCAGGTGAAGATGAAAATGAAACAAAATGCACATGAAAGTGCAATTGTATTTGAAGTTACATACATCTCACTCTGAGAAAAATTCTATCCTTTCCCATTCTTCTGAAAAAAAAAAAAAAAAAAAAAAAAAAAAGCTTAATTCCCTTTGTCAACTCCTCTTTTTCCAAATGCCAGTTTAAATAAGTCCTGGTCATGGGCAAAGCTTTGCCACAACCCTGTACATCATCTGCGTCCCGTACCCAGGCTGGTAACTGCTCTTGGACAAAAAACACACTACAGTGATGAGTGGAACTTTATAAAGGTATGCTCAGGTGGGCAATCCCAAGTCTCTCGAATTTGCTCTCTTCCATTCTTCACATAAGGCATATAAAACACTCTCAAGTTTCTTCAAACTTTTGGACCATTTCCCTTACCCCACACCCCGTCTTAGCAAACAAATTTGGCTAGTATTTTACAAATAAAACAGAAATCCAAACACGTTCTCACTTCCTGCCCTGTAAACGCAACTTTAATCTACCCACCCCTTCTGTTCATCCTAATAAAATGGAAGAAATGTCTTCTCCCTGCTTAAGACTAATCTGCTGACTCATGCTGTCTCTGCCTTCTCACAGGTGACTAAAAATGTTCACTCTGGCTGGGGTGGCCCGCTACCCAGAAATGTGCATGGAAAGCAGCGGTAAAGCCATGTAGATTCCATCCGCAGTAGATTCCACCAGGGACCTAGGGGAGGCTTTGGGAAGAGGCTGGTAAGAACTCAGGGGGAGGTCATGGCCTCTGGAGTCCTGGTCACAGAGGGCACTCTGTGGCACACAGAGTCTGGGGGGCATAACAATGGATCCTTACTACGCTCTTCCTGCAGAAAGGGAAAGCCAAGGACAAGAGTCCTCCTACGAAAGCCAGATTTTCCCAATCAGAAATGATCTGTCCCTCACTGAATGTCTAAACACTTAACAAACAGTAATTTGATTTAATAGCTAACTGTCTAAAAACCTCACTCTCGATTATAGGCTTCTCGGTAGCAGAGTGCGCCCTAGTTTTCTCTGTGTTGTCCATGGCCCCAAGCACAGTTACAAAAACCAGCCAGAGAATCACAAGGCCAACAGGGATTTTGAGGGATTCTGACCTATCGATAAAGTGCGTAAAGTACATAAAAGGTATTATAAACTGTGAAGCACCGCAGACAAATATAAAATTATTTTACACCTAGCTGGACTGCAGTATATATTTGCTGAGAACCTGGATAAGTGTTAATAGACTTCGGTTATCTTATAGAGCCAACAATGCCATTGCAATAATCTTCTCTGGTTGAAGAGCTGGACAAATGGGTGGAGTGAATGGTGGGTATGAATTTATGAGAACTCGTATGTTTTTAGTTGTGAAATAAGATTCTCCTGCCAGTGAGTTTTTACATCACAAAGAACAGTGAGTGATTACATGTGTGGCAAATACTAAGAGACACCTGCTTCTCTATCTATGCAAAATAAAAAAAAAATCATCAATTGTAAAAAGAATACTTTGAATATTTACAGGCTTCATAAAACAGATTCAAGAACTTATTCATTTAATACATTTGTTATGGCACTTTTTTTTGGCCTAGACTGGAGGAGTTCACAGTGTGGTGATAATGTTCCATTTTCTTTAAACGACAGCAAAAAAAATCACTCCAAGAATGATTAACATGTGAGGAGGTTTAACTGCTAGATTCAAATAGGTATTTGTCTTTGTAGACAATTGCTTGATCTTCTGTCTCCCTCTATACAAGTGTTGTCTAATAGTATCTAAACACCTTCTTTTCAAAATATTAGAATTTTGGCTTAGTTTCTCCAGATCTATTTATACAGCTCTGATTGAAGGCCAGTCTCTCCGTCCAATCACAGCCCCACTTACTGAGCACCTACTACGAACTAGGCACCACGTGCGATATGTTTTAATGAATCTCAATTCGTGACCAAATGATACCTGACAGATAACTCAGATAAATATTTAAAATTTTTTTGCAATTTAATTTTAAATTTATATTTCCCTCCAGGGTGTAGGTTTTTCCTTCCGTAGATCTTGCCCCAATATTAGCATATGTATCTCAGGACTGTCAGTCATATCTAACATTTGGGAAATAAAGATGGTAAATGTTGCTTGGGGGTGAATTTGCTCCAGAAGCATTTAAGATATTCCTGCGACTGTGTATAGAAAGATTAGCATCCCATGAGAAAAGCTGATTTGATTTGATATCTTCCTTTTCCGTCTTTGACCTTATGATATAAGTGTATGTTTCTATTCCATCTGAATTACAGCTCATAGAAGACCGCTGGAGAGAAATAATGTAAGTGCTTATGGCCTCTTGTCATTCATTCACTAAGTTGTTTATTCACTCTTTATTCACAAGCGTTTACTGGTCACTCATATTCCCTGGCAAGATAAATCTACTCAGTGCTATGTATGAGATAAACCAAGAGTCAATTGAGATTAATCATTAAAGTAAGGCGTATATACAGAGCACAGGAGAACTTCTTCATCAGCAAGTGAATCTAAGAACAAACGTGCCCTGCGCATATGCATGGGAGTTAGAAAAAAGGAAAAGTTTAATGACTGAAACCTTTCACTTTATCTAGGTTCACAGCTTAGTTGGGTGTAAAAATCATGCTTTAGTTGGATGCCAACTGCTTTAAGGTATGTGCAAACAAAATCAAACCTCATTGCCTTCTGATTACTTATTTAATGGGAGGGCCCTGAAGGAGTAAACTGTCTATTGCCCAGTTTGTTTCCTATCTCCCTATAAATGCCAATCTCGTGAATAGTCCATGTTTCTCTCCCTGAATGCATGTTTCTATTCTACCCCCAGAATATGAGACTCTGAGCCCGCATGGCATGGTGGCAAGAGCCTAGGTTCTACAGCAGAAAGACAAGGGTGCATCATTTGTTATCTGTGACATGGGATAGGTAGGTTTCTAATTTCTCTAAGCCTCAGGCTCCTCAGTGCTTAATCAGATCTATCTTTGCAGGTTGTGATGGGAATTGAAGACATGTAAATACCTAGCAAAAGACCTACCATATGGTACATGCTCAATAAAAGGCAGCAACACCAACACGAACACCAGTAATGATTCCTATTATTCATTTATTCACCAAATATTTATGGATACCTGCTCAGTGCTGGGTAGTGATTTGACCCTAGGGACATAGCAGTCATCAAAGTAGACAGCTGTTGCCCTCAAAGTTGTCATTCCCAAGAAGGAAAACCAACTATAATCATGTGAGAAGATATTTAGGATAGCGTTAAATACAAGCTGATTATGTTATCCTCAGTTGCTGTAATTCTTTTCAGTGAAGGATACCTGTCCTCGATGAAGAGTCACATTTTCTTGAAGTTATTTATTTTCCTGGTTTAAAAAATGACTTAAAAAAATCGACTGAGGGGTGCCTGGCAGGCTCAGGTGACAGAGCATATGACTTTTGATCTTGGGGTTGTGAGTTCAAGCCTTATGCTGGGTGTAGAGCTTACCTTACCTTACATACATACATACACACAGTATGAAAAGAATCTGCTGATAAACTTGCTTCAGAAACGGAAACTCAGAGAGTAAAATTTACTTCCAAAAATAAAATAGCTTACTTTGTCCTCGAAATAAAGTTATTTTTAATATGTGTTTTTAAAATCATTTTTTAAATTCTATTAGCCAGTGGAAAATGTCTGTCTGTTTCATATAACCTTACTGAACCAATATTTCAGTATGAGCAATAAAATGTCTGGAATACTGAACTGTATTTTTGTCATTATATATTATATTAAGAGAATTATTTAAATACACGTAGAAAGGCAAGTAAGACATGTGATCATTAAGATGAGCAGTTACATGATTAGTAAGTGTAATTACATAGCACACAATCAGAGGTGTTATGGAGAACTTCTGCTTACCTGGACAGATAAATGCTCACATACCTGTTACCAATCTGAAAAGATTCATAATTTGAAATAATCTTTTATTTTAATCAAAGTCATTCCAGAACCCCCAACTTCTTTTTTTTTTTAATTTTTTTTTTCAACGTTTATTTATTTTTGGGACAGAGAGAGACAGAGCATGAACGGGGGAGGGGCAGAGAGAGAGGGAGACACAGAATCGGAAACAGGCTCCAGGCTCTGAGCCATCAGCCCAGAGCCCGACGTGGGGCTCGAACTCACGGACCGCGAGATCGTGACCTGGCTGAAGTCGGACGCTTAACCGACTGCGCCACCCAGGCGCCCTGTGAACCCCCAACTTCTTAACAAAATAAAACACGGAGTTTTTCATTAAGTCATTAACAAAACAAAGACAACATACAAAGCTGGTAGGTCAGTAAACAAAGCCCGCTCTCTGCAGCCCACACGCGCTCTCCACTTGGTGCCACGGTCGCCACGCAGCAAATGCAGAGCTTATAAATTAGTTCATCTCACTGTCATTATCAGTCAAGGAAGGGGGCTCTCTAGATCAGTGTTCCCAGAAGCATCAGCAGCACTTGGGCCCTTGCTAGCAATGCAAATTCTCAGGCCCTAACCCAGATCCACAGAATGAGAGACTCGGCGTGGAGCCCAGCAACTTGTAGTTTCATGAGCCTCTCAGTGATTCTGAGGCACAGAGAAGTTTGAGAATCAAGACTGCTATTCCTTTCTATTTTAACCTTGAAATAGTGCCCAAAAGGTCTCTTTGCCAACCAGTTTAGCTCTTTGAACCATAAACTGAGAAACAGAAACAGAAACGTAATTCTATGTTGTATCTGAACAATAATGTATGACATTATTTGAAAGTACTGTGCCAGAAATCACGTTAAAGAGTTTATATCCATTAACATAGCAAAATGCTATGAGAGAAATAGTATCGACGCACTTTACAAGGAGAAATCCAAAATTTAGTTAGAGGAGTTATTTAACTTACATACGATCAATTGGCTAGTAAGTAGAATACCACACTTGACGATTACAGAAGAACTACGATCATTTAATATCATCCATTTTTTTTAACTTAAATTATTTAGTTTTCAGTTATCATAGTCTTAGATACCATTGGCAATCTTTCTCAACACCAGATGCCAAGGGTAATATTAAGATATTAAGATAAATTCTTAAATAATATCTTATTCTAACATAACTGCCGGTTGCAGGTCTCAACGTGAAATACCTGGAGAAAATACCGACTGACACATCAATAGCCCAACCTGGTGCACATGAATAAAACTACATGTTCTCTCTCTCTCTCTTTTTAAATTTTATTTATTTCTTGAGAGAGAGATACAGAGCGCAAGCGGGGGGGAGGGGCAGAAAGAGAACAGGACAGAGAATCCAAAGCAGGCTCCGTGCTGACAGCACAGAGCCCAATGCAGGGCTCAAACTCAAAAAACAATGAGATCGTGACCTGAGATGAAGTTGGTCGCTTAACCTACTGACCCACCCAGGTGACCCTCTCTCTCTCTCTCTGTTTTGTTGTTGTTGTTCTTTTTTCTTTAGTTACAGAAGTAACCTGAACTCAGGTTCAACCTTTACATATTTAGGAGACACTTCGATAAATTGCCATATATTACATTCTTAAGCAGGGTCATATCCGTATGTATACTCTCCTAAGTGCATTCATATTATTTGCTTTAGTAACTCTTCTGGTTGAAGCTGTACATCGTCAAATACAAATTCCATACTGGTTTACCTGTTCCAGAGGCAGTAAAGATACTGAAAGGAGCCAAAGGAAGGCAAGGGAGAAGAGTCTATGCACAACAGAGAATTTCAGCTGGACAGTGATGGAAAGTCCATATGTTACAGTGCCACCATAAATTATGTGAGAACGAATGGTCAGGCCACAAAGGGGTTCCAAAAATAGGTTGAAACTGCCCACAGTCGGAAAACAAATTGCCTAAATTCCAATATGAGAAAACAGTGTTCTTGACATATATTTTCATGTGGCCACTACTGGGTGAAGCCAGGTCTGCAGAGATGAAATACAATATGCTTTACCTTTGAAATTGGAAGTTGGTATTCCATCAAGAAACTAAAATGCAAAGAAATCTGCATGAGTCTGGTGCCTCAAGGCTTAAAGATTTATTATGAAGGAAAGACAAAAAATGAATGATGGTATGTCAGTTGGTCTGAACCCTGAGAGTGAACCTGCATTTTGGAGAAATGGAAACCTCAGAAGTCTGACTTTTTAATCATCTCAGGAGTTAAAGTGAATTTGAATGATATAATCATTGGTTTATCCAGAAATATATATTTAAATGATAATAGGAATATAGTAAGCCAAAAGCAAAAATGCTCAAAGGGTTGCACTGTTATTGAATTCATTTTTCTTAAAGACCAAATCAAATCTAAAATGTTAATAATGATATGATCTTCTCCCTTAAAAAGTGGAAAATAAACAGCAAAAAAGGTGATAAAAACACACTAAAAGGATGCTTATAATCTTTAGCAAAGATGGCTGTGGTTAATAGGAAAATCAATCACTTATCAGTTACTAAATTTTCAAATTTTCTTTTTAAGAACATCATACTCGTAACAAAGACAACATGCAAAATATGCAATTACATAGTCTTCATGAACGAATGTTCAAAATCTATATTTTTAAAAGCTTTATTTTCTTCCAAGGGGGAGAACAATCAATCCAAGAATAATATTATATTGATTAACCTTATCACAGAGTTAAAACATTCAAGGATCAAGTGAATATGGTTTTATTTTAAATCAAGTAGTATTCAGTTGTCAGAATACTCGATCTTGACAGAAATGCCACAGGCACATTATTATTAGTAAGAATATGTATACTATATATCAATAACAGCAAAGCGGTTAGGAATACTAAGTAATACTTTAAAATGCTTTTAAGGTTCTAAATTTTGTATTGCCCACATTACTGTTTTGAAAATTAAAAACAATAAGTTACATGCTGCTGAAGAAAATGTACATTATTATTTAACATAACAACTTCATATGATTCAGGACACAGGTTTTCACCGGCGATTTGGGTTGTATTAAAATTATGTTCTCATTTGAGAAGTCAGTTGTCAATGATGGAAAATATCATTAGCTCAGTTTTGTGAAATAGAACGGCATTTTTATGTAACTGAAAAGTAACCAAAAGCCTTCAAACAGGGTAAAAATGTTATATTGCACTACCAAGAGAGAGCCAAGCAGTGTAAAGCCATATTGTCCCACAGCATGAAGTGATCAGATACCTGCCTAAAATGATGGACAGCTCTGGCCTAGTGAACAGGCAAAAAAAATCCCATTTACTCTCGTCCAGATGGGACCAACTGGACGCTTCAGCGCAAACAACTCATCCTTCTTCGGACCTTCTTGTCCAGCTCTGAAGCTAGCTCCAGCTGATAATGATGAATATCAAGGCTACAGTAAAGTGGGTGACAACAGAAGCCTTGTTATAGCTGCCAGTCTTCCAGTCTTGTCATTATTACACATTGAAGATTTATTTGAGTTTATTGTTGTGCACAGGGTCTAGCCATTTGCAATTCATCACCTACTACAGAAAGTTCAAGATAGTGGCCGAAGCTATAATTGCCACCTCCACCTGCTTCTGGAAATTATGAGGTCACTAGCTAGGGCAGCCCAGTCTTCAATGAGCCCCAAAAGTCACAGCAGCCTCGAGTATAAAATACTCAGGCCCCGTCTCCACTTGAGCATCTCTTGAGATCACATTAATAATGCTACATTGCCCGGCGATTGATTAAATTGTATCTATAGTACAGTGTGCTCTATGGCAAACACTAAAAGGTTACAGCTACAGGAAAGAAATAATGAAACTATTACAGCCGCCACAATCTGAGCATTATTGTTATTATTGTAAATGCTATAGTTACTATGTGTTTGATTCAGGAATATATAAACCCATTAACAAGGCAAATTTCTTTTATTTAATCTGATATAATCTTCTAATCTTCAGATGTCAAGCTAGTCAACTGTAAATCTGTTTTCGAAGCAGGTGGAATATAAATCCTACACACACACACACACACACACACACACACACACACACACACACACACGGTACTTTTTAGAACCGTTTAGATAGCTAAAATCAAATGTAAAGACATCATTTTGTTTCTACTCAAGACATAAAAAACAAAATCCTCCTACATTTGAAATTTGAATGTTACTACGTGAGTATGTTATGTGAGATGACTCGGGGGAAAAAAAGTCAATGATGAAAACAAGTATTAAAAATTTTTTAAAAATTAAAAAAATATTTTTTTTAATGTTTATTCATTTTGGAGAGACAGAGAGACAGAGTGTGAGTCGGGGAGGGGCAGAGACAGAGGGAGACACAGAGCCCGAAACTGGGTCCAGGCTCCGAGCTGTCAGTCCAGAGCCCAACATGGGGTTTGAACTCACAAACCATGAGATCATGACCTGAGCCAAAGTCGGATGTTTAACCAACTGAGCCACCCAGGCACCCCTAATTTTTTTTTTAAATTAAGTCTTTTCTCTTCCATTTATTCATTTTATATTTTATTTTTTTAAATGTTTGTGTATGTATTTATTATTGATTTTTGAGAGAGAGACAGAGAGAGAGAAAGAGAGAGAAAGAGAGAGAGAGCATGAGCAGGGAGGGACAGAGAGAGAGGAGACACAGAATCCAAAGCAGGCTCCAGGCTGTCAGTGCAGAGCCTGACACAGGGCTTGAAGCCACAACTGTGAGATCATGACCTGAGCCGAAGTCGGATGCTTAACCGACTGGGCCACCCAGGTGCCCCTATACATTTTGTATTTTAAATAGGTCTGTTTTTACCTTCCCTCCAAAGCTGTGGAAAAATTTCAGAGAGCTTTCACTTGTACTACCGAACAGCCAGCTACAAAGAGTAGGAGCTTATATGATTTCCATTCATCTAAGATGTATGATTCACTCATCAGTGTCCTTAGTGTACAGATGGCTTGAAAATTTATGATACCTGAATCTTTTCCTGCTTGGTATTATGCCATTGCGTGGTTTCTACATCCTTACTGTTAATGGATTTCTAAAACCAAGATTTACTGAGATAGGTATTTTTTTGGTGCCAGGTTCTCTTCTTAAAAATCAACGTGGTAAGCAATGTGGAAAAAAGGTAAGCTAGCATTACAATTGAATATAAAACCCCAACTATTTATAAAGATCGTCTATATCTTCTTTTATTCCCCAGAGCCTAATGATATTCAATGATTTCATTTTATAAGGTTATGGAGGAATCAAAGTTCTAAATAGAAAGTCTCTGCAAATTCCTTTACAAGTGGCCTCCTATATATGCTATTGTAGCTTTTCACTACACTGATGAGACAGTCAGCTAAGCGGGACATATTTCCTACTTTGTTCCTGCTTGTATGTTGGGGTATGGAGGTTTGGATATTATGATGTGTTTTTACTATCAGAGGTTTGGTCCCATTTTGAACCTTACCTTCACTTAGCTCAGAAGCACTATGGGGTAAGAAACAGAAATGCCTGGGCAACCGGGTGGCTTAGTCATTTAAGAGGTCTGACACTTGCTCTTGGATCAGGTCATGATCTTATAGTTTTGAGTTCGAGCCCCATGTCTACAACTGTCTGTGCACAGCCTGCCTGAGATTCTCTTTGTCCCTCCCACCCCCCCCCCACCTCTTTCAAAATAAATAAATAAATAAACATTAAAAAAAAAAAAACAAATGGAAATGCCCAAGAAGATACTTCTTAATTGAACTGTTAATTCAAATTAACAATAAGATAGCTATCATAAATTAACACCTCAGTGGGTTATCATTTTCCGGCAGGCTGCAGAGAATTGGATGCTGAGAGCCCTTCTCCTTAGCTCCCCCTCTGCTGACCAGTGCGGTGGTAAAGGAACATAGGAGCAACTAAGCACCTGCAGTGGTGGCTGAATCAGGGAGAGAGCCTGTGGACTTGGCAGGAAAAGTTCACAAAGGTAGTCCATTCCGGTCCCCATTTAGAGAATCTTTATGGTTCAAAAAAGAGCCACACACAATTTCCAAATCAGCTCCTGCAAACAGAACTCCTATTTGGGTTATGTGTTAGGTATGGCACTCAGCAACACAGAAGTGGGACTGGAGTTCTGATCTCATATGCACATTTTTAACTGTACTTTATCTTGAAGTTTATCAACTTCCTTCACAACTACTATCCTACAGCAATCTTGGAAGGGCGGGATTAATATACCCATTTGCAGAAGGAGAGACTGAGGCTCAGACAGGGAAAGGATTTTTCCAAAGTCACAAGACTGGCTTTGTGGTGGAGCTGGGTCTTGATCACAACTTCTTTTCTTGGTGCTAAACCACAGACAGAACAAAAGTAGTTCAATCTAAAAATCACTGGGATGGCTCCTTCTTTCATAATAAGGAAAAGATATTTTGAGATCATGCAATGATGGATTTACGTCTTTATATTTTCTCCAGGAAAGCCTATCTTTTTTCTAGAACAGGAATCTAAACAACTAATGTTACAGAAACAAAAATATAGAAAAACAGGTAACATGTATTGTCTTTTTTTACAATACAAACTGAAATATAACTTACATAGTTAAGACTGTACAAAAACACATGAACATTTCAGAAACAATATGTCAGGCCAAGAATTGGAATGTCAACCAATTCTAGATGGCCCATCCACCCTATCCCATTTACATCTCCCTCCTTCTCCTCCTGAGTTCTCTACCCTGAATTCTGACGTATTCATTTTTATTTATTTATTACTCTTACCACCAGTTTAGTATCCCTAAACAATATAGTGTAGTTTTTTCAATCTCAAAATGGAATCATATTGTATGTATTACTTTTCACCTTTCTTCTGATATAATGTGAGATTTGTTAATATTGATGCATGTAGCTGTAGCTCACTTATTTTTTTACTATTGGTACACTATTCCATGCAATGAGTATACCACAATTTATCCATTCTCTTGCTAATCCCTATTTGTGGGGTTTTTTTTTTTTTTTGAGTGTGTGTCTAGTTTTTCAATCTTACAAAGATTACTACTATGAATATTTTTATACATGACTCGCTGCACAAAAGTGGAAAAGTTTCCGTAGGATATATAACTTCTGGGCAATTGTAAATTTATGAGGTATGCACTCTTTATTGGTTTCTGCCCTTTTCCAACACAGTTATACCAGTGTGCATTCAGAAGCAAAGTCTTAGGGATCCCATTAACCCTTACCTTGCTAACAGTTCGATTGTCTGCTTTTAAGTATTGCAAATCTGATGAGAAAGAAATTATATCTCACTGTGATTTTAGTTACAGTTCCCTAATTTCTAATAAAGTTGAACACATTTCACGTCTATAGGCCATTTGTGTTTCCTCTTTTGTGAAACACCTGTTGTGTTCACTTGCCCATCTCTCTATGGTGTTCATTTTTCTAATAACTAATTACTAATTTATGTTCTATATATTTTAGATTCTAAACTTTGACAGCTATCTGTGTCCCTAAAAGCTTCTCCCACTCTGTGGAATAGGATGTTCATGTGGATGCACGTGTGTGTGTGTTTTCACTCTCCTTTACAAATGTCAAGTTGTTAATTTAATGTAAGTTTATCAATCGTTTCCTTTATGGTTTACACTTTTTTATCTTGCTTAAGAAATTCTTTGAGGTCTTTGTAATTGTTCTCCAATATTTTTTTAAAAAGTGTTATAGCTCTGACTTTCCATTTATGTGCTTAATCTACTTGGAATTGAGTTTTACATATGCTGTGAGGTAGGGATTCCAATAACATTTCCCTCCATATCAACAACTCATTCTCCCTGATTAAAAAATGAAATCACCGGTTAAAAAGTCCATCCTCTTCCCATTGATCTGTAATATCCTTTGTCGTATATCAAAGGATACTATTTGTATGTGGTTTTGTTTTGGACTCCTTCTTCTGTTTTATTGTTTATTTATTCCTGCATCAATGTTCAATTGTCCATTAATGCACCTTTCATAAGATATCATTTTGAATTCTTAAAAGTTTTCAGTACATGATATCCCTGTGGGAAGATAAGCAGAAGTCAAACTTCACTACTGTTTAACAAGCTGATAAATTGAAGATACAAGTTAATCTGTAAAATGCTCTGGAATCACCATCTGCATCTTACGATTCTTAGGCTAATGATTTTCTAACCCACTGGCTTTTTCAAAGCATTTTTGTGTTATCTCATCAATCTCAAACATAAAATGTTACTAATTATATATAATAGCTTTATATTGTTGTGGAAAGCACAGATTTTGGAGCCACACACACAGATGATTAGAAACGGGGCTCTATCTAGACTGTGTGCATAACCTTGAGCAACCCATTCACCTCCTGAGGCCATAGCCGCCTCATCTGTCAGGGTTGATAACCACTGTCTTTAAAGGGTTTCTGTGTGCAGAACGTTATTTATTTATTTATTTATTTATTTATTTATTTATTTATTTGGAGAGGTGAAAGTGAGTGAGGGGCAGAGAGGGAGAGAGAGAGGGAGAGAGAAAGAACCCAACGAGGGGCAGAGAGCGGCGGTGGGGACAGACAGGGAGAGAAAGAGAGAGATAAGCGGGGCTCACCAAAAGAGGGGCTTGAGTTCACCCAAAGTGGGACTTGAACTCATGAACCATGCGATTATGACCTGGGCCAAATTCAGATGCTTAACCAGCTGAGTTACCTGGGGGCCCCAGAAGGTAATGTATTTAAACACTTAGCACTGTGCTTGACATATAGTAAGCACTAAATAAATTTAAGTACTAAATTTAAATCTATTTTAACACTGAATACATATGAAGTCAAGTATCTTTTACTAATAGGGTTTACTCCATGATAACATTAAACAATGGAATCAGACATAAAATGTACAAATTTAATTACCCTGTGTGTTTAAATGCACTATGGAGCCCTTATGCTGACTAATGCATCCAACTCACTTAAAAAAAAAAGTCAAGGACCAACCTAAAAAGCACACCAGCCATACAACCACCCAATTCCAAGTCAGCATTTAGTTTTTAAAATTAAACTCTGAGATCTTCTCTGTTTAGCCTTTCCATATTTCACCTCATCAAAACGCAAAGAAGTTGTGGGTTATCATTAAAAGAAAACAAAACAAAAGACCACAAACAACCAGCACCCAGGCAAAAGTCTAGAAGTTATTGCTGACGCCTCCTTCCTTTCACTTCATCCAACTATACTCTGAGGAAACCACATCCTGTTCACCAAAGCCACTAAATCGCTCTCAAGCAAATGTCTCCCTTCATACTGCCACCTGGCCATACCGGTCTACACTGTCACAATAATGTGTGCAATCATATTAATTTATACATGTAATTAAACAGTTAATTAAAAGCTGGACCAAATCTTCCTGAAAGGTACAACAAAATCCTATGAAAACAATGCAATTATTTCACAGCTGAGAAAACTGAGGCATGAAGAGGTGACATGACATGTGTAGATCACGCAGCCGTGGGTACTATACCTGGAATTCAAACCACATCAGCTAATGCCAAAATATACCTCTCGCCTACTACACTGTGCTATGGGCCATGAGTTACCATTCTAAATTGGAAACCCATCATCTCCCTGCTATAAATCCTTTGCAAGGTGTTGAGCAATAATATGATTCTGGATATATTCTGAATATAGGTCCTTCAATGGATTCTTTCTACCTATGCCATGAAGAATCAAACTCCTTTTTCTAAGAGTCCATTGAGAGCTGGCTAGTGCCTCCTTGAGTCCTGTTTCTCATATCAGCCGCTTTATGCTTTGTCTCTATCCTTAACAAAGGGCTATCCTTACCTTTATCTATCTTACCTTTATCTATCACATTACAGACATATAAACTGGCTTAAAGGAATGGAAAAAAGGAAGGGTGAAAAAACTGACAACCAGGCTGAAGGCAAGGGGGAAAGTGGCTGCGGGAGAGCCCAAGCCTGGGTGTGAGTGAAGGCAAGAGAGGAGCCCGACAGAGAGTGAGCGAGCACCATCAGCATTTTGGGGAGACACCATGACTGAGTTTGGACTTCGGAAGAGAGGACCCAGACAGCCAGCAAGAGCCCAAATGTGAGTGAATGCCAGAGTCATAATAGCCCTGTTAGCACACGTGAGAGAGACTCAGAGATCAGGAGACACAAAATCCATAGATGAGGAAAGATCTCCACTCCTCCCTGTCCCTCATCTGGCTATTCGGTGATTGGTACACTTTTTCCTCTTCTTCTCTACCTCATGCTCATGGCTACTCTTGCTGTCTTTCAAGACTCAGCGCAGAGATGTTCTACTGCAAAGTCTTTCCCACACCCACGCTATGAGCGCACATCACGTGGCCTTGCTCGGCGCCCCACGGGGCCCTGTCTTTACCACTACCATATGAGCGCACATCACGTGTCCACTACCATGGCACTCAGCAGATAGTTCTGAGAGTCTCTCCATGACCTGCTTCATCATTTAACAGCAAATTCCTTAGAAGTATTTCCACCCCTTGTCTTTAATCATCAGTGTCTTATGTATAGTGGAGTTTAGTAAATGCCAAATGAATGAAAACACCCAATTTTTCAATTTCTCCAACAAACACTTTCCAAATATAATGAAGGAACACGCTGTCTTATTTTAACCTAGAATGCACATACAAACACACACATACGTTCTTAAACAGATTTTCTTTCATCAAGATTGAATGTTGGGGCAACTGGATGGCTTTCAGTTGAGTGTACGACTCTCGGTTTCAGCTCAGGTCATGATCTCAGGGTTCGTGGGTTCAAGCCCTGCGTGGAGCCTGCTTGGGATGTGCCCTCTCTCTCTCTCTCTCTCTGCCCCTCCCCTGTGCATGCTCTCTCTCTCTCTCTCAAATAAATAAATAAACTTCAAAAAAAGACTAAATGTTATCAAATAAAATATTAAAGGAATAAATGAAACTCAAATATTCTGAATATAATCACCCAGCAATTATGAACCGGGGTTTTATTTACCCTTCAGTTGGAGCAGAGTTTCTCAACCCTTGCAGTATTGTCGTTTGAGGACAGATGATTCTTTGCTGGGAGAGACTATCTTGTGTGTTACAGGACGGTTAGCTTTATCCCTGGCGTCTTCCCACAAATGCCAGGAGCGCCCCACCCCGCTGTGACAGCCCAAACTGTCTGGTTTCCCACGGGGGGCAAACTGCTTGTGCTTAAGAACCACCGACTTACAGTAATTTTCTTTTTCTTCAGACACTAATCAGTTAAAGTTTCATTTTACACTTTCTTTCCTAATAGGATAGCTCCTTTTGAAGATCTTAAACTTGACATCGAGCGAGGTATGGGTTATTTGGCGGGACAGGAAAACAAACAAAAAAGCTCACTTAGTTGAAACTTCATTTCAAAAGGCAAGGGAATACCAGAAGTTTGAAAAGAAAGCTTTAAAAGTGCACTTCCGTGAGGGGCTGGATGTTAACTATCGTGGTAATCAGTTTGCAACGTATACATACACTGAACCATTGTGCTGCACACCTCAGACTAATGCAATGCTCTATGCCAATGATATCTCAATACAAAAATGGAAAAAGAAAAGAAAGTTTTGATAATATAATTCCATTCACTTTTTGGGAAAAAAAAAGAGACCATTTGTGCATTATTTACACGTTTTTGGAATGCTGCAGTTTTCAAAGTCATTTCTGCAATACACTGGATTTTTTTCCTTGTAGGCAGAATCAAAGCAGACACTTAAAATTACAGCTCAACATGGGGGTAAATAACTGCATCTGCTACGAAACTTAATAAAATAATCACAAACACCAATGCTTTGCTGACAGGAGCTCTGATGTCATTAGAACTCAAGAAAAGGTTCATCTACAAACATATGCACAGCAGTCACTGCGATAAAATTGAATTTGGAGAGTAAAAAACTGAAAAATATGTGGCACTTCAAGCAGTGAGAAGATTTACGATGACATTTATCAATGGTATGTGTACATGTATTCAATGAATTTCACGCAAGCCTACCTGCCATATTTGGCAGAAGCGCCTTTTTTTGTTGTTGTTGTTGAACTTCGTAAAAAAATCCCGTTACTCTTTTCACATTTTGACCTGTAGCAAGTTCATTTTCCGAATTCAATCTTTACACATGGGTGTTTACTTCCTCTTCTGCCAATGGGCTTTTCTCCACTTTCTTCTGAGATAACTGGTTATCTAGAAGGCTCACTGAAAGTTTGAGTAGCACAACTATATATATAGGACTACGTACCCATCGGCCGGATCACCCTCTTTATTCTTATCCCCACGCATGGGAGACAAAACAACGACAAATAGGGTACACAGGTCACAGGCACCTCTCCTCTGTAGGGGATGGCGAGGGAATTGCTTTGCTTCTGAATGGACCCAAGGGGATCTTTTTGGGTAATATCAAGACTTTAGGGACAGAAAACTCCTTTCTCTGAGGATTGGTTCTCAGAGCAGGTACCTGGGAATTTCAGAGAATATACCTCCTCGATCAGGCATGCTGAGTTTTGACCCACCCTGATCATATACCTATTCTCCTGTTTACCACCAGGTGCCATGGGGACAGGAGAACAGCCATACCAGTGCCCCAGGCGTCAGGCTCAATTCTAGCAATCCAAAATGACCTGAGAAGTGTTCCAGTGTTTAAGGGGGAGACAAACAGTTTGGAAATACCACCAAACAGTGGTGCTCAATGATGCCTCTCTTTTTTTAAAAAACAATTTTTTTAAGTTTATTTATTTTGAGAGAGAGAGAGAGAGAGAGAGAGAGTACAAGTGGGGGAGGAGAGAGAGAGGGAGGGAGAGAGAATCCCAAGCAGGCTGTACACTGTTAGCACAGAGCCTGACGTGGGGCTCGAACTCATGAACCGTGAGATCATGACCTGTGCCAAAATCGAGAGTCGGGTGCTTAACCGACTGAGCCACCCAGGTGCCCCAAGATGTCTCTCTTTTTTTATTATTACATGGAGTAGAACACAGTATTTTATGGCCTTGTAGGCAGTGGAAATTTTCCTAATAAACTCTTGCTCAGAACTCAAAGGGCAAAGAACTATGACTGATAGCAGGTTGAATTCCAATCCTATTAACCACTTCCTGGAACCTTCACAAGGAAATCAAGGGCTCCAGGGAACACAGTTGGAAAACCACTAGGACAGAAAACACTGATCGAGAAAACGTTAAGGCCTGAGTGACAAAGATCAACAACAGCAAACTTCGAGTGAAAAGACCCCTCTGTGACCCACAGTTCTGCATTAACTACCTCCTCTGAAACGAGTTGTTCAACTCACTGAGCTTCCATTTACTCACTAATGAACTAGAGATAGACAGGTATGCCCAAACCACAGAGTCTGATTAGTGTCACATAAGTCACTCATCAGCAGTGTGATTCTGAATAAGCTACTTAACTTCTCTCTATATCACTTTCTTCATCTGTTAAAAGTGGATGATATTATCCATCTCATATGGTTATTGTAAAGATTAACTGAGATGCCTAGGACATAAGGAAACAGCAAAGGTCAAGCTATTCCTGCTATTATTTTCTAGTACTGAAAATACTAAGAGTACACTGAAAGTACTATAAAATATTTGGTAACACACTATTTTTGTTACATTATCAGCCTTTTGTTATTGCTGTTGTTGACAATGACAATCGTCAATAAGGTTGCCATGAGGTTTCTGTTGAGTTCCAACCTACTCTGGGATTCCAAAAAGTTTCCACTTGTCCGATCTTTATTTTCAGGTTTAAGCTGTCACGCCAGTAAGGGACACCTTCCTTCCTACTGCCCTTGTTTGATAATCTCAGTTAGAATTCCTATATAAATTCTAGAGTTTTATATTAAACCAGGAGATTCCCCAACTGAGCAATAGTTTGTCCATTTATTTGAACTACAGTTATACAGCCTCTATTAGCTTTTTTCTTGAGATAATGAATTCCGTCTAGCATATATTCAGGAACATCACCAACCACCAACACTAGTTACACTGTTCAACCCTTCAGATTTTTCATAAAGAGCAAATTTTACTGGGGCGCCTGGGTGGCTCAGTCGGTTGAGCGACCGACTTCGGCTCGGGTCACGATCTCACGGTTTGTGAGTTTGAGTCAGGTTCTGTGCCGACAGCTCAGAGCCTGGAGCCTGCTTCCGATTCTGTGTCTCCCTCTCTCTCTGCCCCTCCCCCGTTCATGCTCTGTCTCTCTCTGTCTCAGAAATAAATAAACATTAAAAAAAAGAGCAAATTTTACTGTATAAAATACCGCCTCCTCGTGGACTGTCACAATTAATGAGACTGGTTGTAATAAACATCTTTCTTTCTGCTAAGACCTACCAAGATAGTGAGACAGAAAAGATTTACAGGCTAATGAGTACAGTGCCTGATATCCAAAGCAAGACATGTGATATTTTAATTCGGTTGACTCCTACAAACAAAGCACTTTTTCCCTATTATTTGAACTTCTGCCACTCTATTTCCAGTACCCAAACAATTCTACATTTGGAGAAACGAAAGAAATAGAAGATAGATAAATTTTGACTAAACCATAAGGTGCTACAAAATAAAAGTTCACTACTGTTGCTATTTCCTTCAACTACAGTGGATGATAAGCATGCCAAAAGCATGAAGAGAAAGTTTGAGAGAAGTATCCGTAAAAAGGATAATTTATTCCAGAATAATTTAGAGGCAGAAAAGAATGCCACAAATTACTCAAGCAGTTCAAAAAGTTTCTTTAACACCTTACTTGAAGTCTGATAAAAATCCTCACTTAAAAAAAGGGTACCATTGTTTGCAAATTGAGCAAGAGGACCCGATGATAGCCATATATAATCAGTTGTCACCTTGCAGCTCAATTAGCCCTCATGTAAAAACGAGGCATGTAAGGAGAAATGAGGTTCTGACATTATCTCTGCCAGCAAGATAATTACACAGCCTTCATTTAACAGTAGGGCAACACTACTGTAGCAACAAATTAACTCAGCTCCATTTGCAATTCATGGTGTGTTTTCTCATTTAATACCATTTGTCTTACCCCAAGTGAATGTTTCCATTAGTTTTCTCTAGCACAGCAAATACTCAGTTTGACTCCACATATCACATCATTGAGTCAATGCTCACCTTCCAGCAACTCTTTGAAAGCATATTCAAAATGTGATAGAATGTCCTGCTTTTCCATTTCAGCTACAACTTTCTCTGGTTTATGGCCAAATAATACAGTCGGTGTATCTGTGTTGAACAGTCAAGGGCATGAAATTCCCCAAGTCTACAATTGATTTCAGAGCAGGTTTTCTCTTTGCAAAAAGAAAAATCAAGAAAGAAGAAAACATTAGTGAAGTCCTAACCTGGGTACATTCACATATTAAGTTATGAATATATTTGCAAAAGACATTTTAGAAGAGAATTATTTTTAAAAATGTGCTGGGTATATATATGTTAAGCTTTTACATACATACTAGCCTGGCCAGATGACACTGTGACCTCATTTCTTTTCCTTCCCACATTTTACATTAAAAGTTTTCCTTGGTTTGAATTTAAAAGCCACTCTATCTTCTTGAAAGTAAGCATGACTGAGGAGAGTTTAAAAAGCAGCAGCAGAGTGTTTAGAGGGCCACGGGCACAGAAAACAGACACTGGTGTCCCCTGTGTTATCAGGAATAGGCCGATCATTACATTTCGTGCTCGACTCGAAAAGGTAATGTTAATTTGACTCCTGATTTATCATTTGAGATTTTATACACGGAATTATTTGCTCCTCTCAACACAAGAGGCCCTACATAAACGTCTGAAGAACCCCAAGTCCCTAGAATCGCTTTAGGCCAATTAGACTTAAACCCACACATACAGTGTTGAGCTGCAAAGATTTCAATTGTAAAGGCAAACACATTTATAAGAAATGTACATTAGAAGGGGGGAAAAGGGGAAAATCTAACTCTATAAGGGAATACAAATATTCCAAAGTAGGGAATTTCGATTTTCAAAAACAAATAGTCATTATTCTGCATGAATTGAAGAAAATTCCTGAGAAGAAAAACCACGCTTGCCAGGAGTTTTATTTTGTTTTTCACAACAACAGCGATTAGCAGAAATATACTCTCCAAGAATTAAGAACAAAGAGATACAGGTGCATACACTTCACACCAAGTGTCACGGCAAAACGGTCACTTTACCACTGTAAGCTAGCAAGTAAGTAAGTACCCGTGATGTATTACTTTTCTGTTTTTCTCTTTAACCACTAAGATAATGCATCAATACCTCCACACTCTCAGGTAACTAACTGTTCTAGAGTTGGGCCTTGAAAATTAACTTATTAACAAGATGTATCAAAAAGAAATTTCTGTGCTGTTGTCTATGGTCCACCCAGCTCTGAATTCTCTAGTCAAAGTGATGCTAAGTGGAAGAAGATGAAAGAACCGATGTTTTGCTTGTTCTTACAAGAGCATTTTGTAAATGAAATTTACTTTCAACACAGAAACTTATTTATTTGACTAACAGTCATCCAGCGTTGGCTCAAGCAATTCAAATACACAGAAAAGGTACACAAGATAGACAATAACCAGTCTGAATTTCTTTTGTGTTCGCTTGCCCTTACCAAGTACACATTTATCCAGTTGCTACCAGGAGGGTAATCTGCTTAATCTTTAGATGTTCTTCTATCATGAGATCTGAAACTGGATGGACGTTACCACTACAAGCCTCTGTTTTGTGTACGGAAATAGTAAATTACACACAAAGATAACAGACAAGGGATTATCATATTTATTATGTACGATGAACACAAATTAACATTTGGACAAAGGATATGAATGGGTATCACATCCAGTGTATGGAAAATTAATTCTGCAATCCAATTACTAATGAAACATATGGGAAAATACTCCATTCTTTTGTTTGAATTCTTTCATTGCTCATTTAACCTGTTTGATCACTTTGGAAAAGATCAAGAAAGACATGTATCCAAAAATGATATTTAAATTAGTACTTAAAGGCTGAGTATGAATTATTTTTTTAAATATGCAATTAAAATACTGATATGCCTTTTTTTCATTTAACACAAAGCACACAGTTAAAATAGGAAACAGGCTGTTTTACTATTACAGGAGTTTTACTCCTAAAAACTTAACAATTTTTAATCTAATTAAAACAACTGCTTCAATGGGAGATGTGATTGGAGGATTGCTTTTAGACTCACAAGAACATGATTATTTTTAGGCGAATAATTAAATGCTACAATTTTTTTTTTGGTAACAATGAATGTAGAGCAATAAAATCTAAACATCATTCAGTCAATACAGCTCTTAACTATATCTAGCTTTTGTGTAAGAGTATTGGCCTTTCTTTTCCAAGTCATGATCAGCATTATCATTAATGCAGGGCTTTATACGTACATTTTTTTTTTTATCATCTATGATAAGCATAAGCTACTAAAACAATGCAACTATGATGTACAGGGTCCAAGTACCTTACCTTAGTTGGTTCAGTTCAAATAATATTCTCTTCTCTTCAATTCACTTTATAAACATGCATAGATAATGCAGGAGAAATGTCCATGTGTAATGTTGAGTAATTGATGAAACATTTATTTAGACAGTATTGATAAATCAGTGTAAGCTTTTTTGGCTTTGAATATTTAAGAATATCTGTAGTTTTCAACAAAGCAATTTTACTGATAACTTCTAAGGAAATAATTGTGTGTGTGTGTGTGTGTGTGTGTGTGTGTGTATGCGTGCACACACACACACACAAACGTGCGTTCTTGGACGGGAGAACCTTTCATGTACAAAGATGTTCACCAGAGCATGATTTACAACAGTTTAAAATGAAAACCTAGCAAAAAGTACTTTACAACGACATGACAGAATATTATGCAACCATTAAAATCTCTCGTTCTTGATACAGACATACGTTACGTTAAAGTTCAGCATGATTTAAGATGGCACGTACCGTGTGCCTGCTTTCATTCATTCCTTCAAACCTTGACTGAGCAGCTGATGTAGGTCAGGCACACGTATGTGCCTCGGGCACATAGCTGTGCACAGAACAAACGAGAGCCTTCGCTCTCATGAAGCCTATATTCCAGGTAGAGGAGACACAAAATCAACAAAGATTGATGATGGTTCAGATAAGTACTATGGGAGAAGTAGAGCGGGGAAGTCAGATAGAGGTGCCGCCAACAGGTGAGCAAGTGAGCCGGGTGTGGACCCCATGGTAGAACATCAGGGGCAGAGGAACAGCTCTAGGTTGGGAACACACACACACGCCAGGAAGCTAGTGTTGCTGGAAAGGAGTGAGCAGAGAGACAAGCAGTAAGAGGTCGGAGATTGGGGTGGGGGAAGGGGATGTAGGGTCCTGTCCTGTGAACGACCGTAGGATGTCTGCTTTTGCTCGAGTGAGAGAGGAAGCAGGTATTGAGTACAGGAACGAACTGATGGAGCCAACGCTAAATGGGTCACTAGCTGCTGTTTGAGAACAGACTCTAGGAGAGCAAAGGCAAAGGACAACGGCTTCTGTACCAGAGCAGAGATGAAGCGATGTTACAACAAGGAGGTGAGACCGAAGGTGATCCAAGGGGGCCTGATGCTGAAGGTATCTGAAGACAGAGCCAAGTTAGATTGGCTAATGGACTAAGAGTAGGGGAGGAAGATGGGAACCAAGGGTGACACCATGACTTACAGTACAAAAAATTAAAAAGACACCACGGCTCTTTTCCCGTTTTAAGGAAAAAAAATTACAGGAAGAGCACTAGTCAAAATTTTATTCGTGACTAGTCAGAGGTTTTGGAGCACACATTTCCAATTAGTTTAAGTAACTGGTTTGATTCAGATAAAAATGCTTGAAGAAACCATATCTGAAAATAGGACACATTACTGTAATCAGGGTTCCAAATAAAAAACGATGAATCATTTCAGAGCGGGGGGGGGGGGGCACAAGTTTTATGAAGTCAATATTGAAGATACGAGATCACATGAGCCTAGACTTTAAAAGATTTATGTACACTATCTGGGGTGAAACCAAGGATGAGCATAAAACACCAGCATG
The DNA here is from genome assembly GCF_018350175.1 of Felis catus. Classification (NCBI taxonomy): domain Eukaryota; kingdom Metazoa; phylum Chordata; class Mammalia; order Carnivora; family Felidae; genus Felis; species Felis catus. The sequence continues at coordinate 54,939,678 of NC_058384.1, forward strand.
AACTCTTCACAATGCCAAGAGGACCAAAAGGACCCAAGTACTCTGAAAAATAAGAAGCCTCATTCTCATCAGTAAATGAACGGGTAACAATATTTATATTATGAACAATAAATGAGATAACAAATACAACTCAGAACAGGTACTTGAAAGGGATGTTATTGTTCCTTGCTGCCACCTTCCCTGGCTCAAATGCTGCTTCTACTCTGAATCCTACAGATATTCTAGCCCAAGACAGAGAAGAGAGAACATTTATTGTTTTTAAAGGAATTCAAATCTCAGGTTCATGCAAACGCTCTACTGTATTTCAAATATAATCCTGGAGTTGCATTTTCTTTATGTCAGTAAAATGTGAGAGGATCTGCAAACGAATAACCAACACAGTGATGATAAGCGAAGGCCAAATTCTGTATCACAGTATTAAACAGGCATTTATGAACACTTCGAAGAGGAGACAATAATCACCAGGAGCTAGCACAGGTTCATGAAGAATGCATTCTGCCAAGGGAATGGCGTTTGATTTATAGGCAAGGATACTATCATGAAAGGAAGATGGCAGGAATACAGTGTTATTAGAACTTCAACAGGGTATCTAAAAAGTCTTTATTTTTTTCTTTTCTTAATGTTTGTTTGTTTATTTATTTACTTATTTTGAGATAGAGAGCACGGGTGTCTGTGCATGTGAGTGGGACAAGGGAAGACAGAGATAGAGGGGGAGAGAGAGCATCCCAAGCAGACTCCATGCTACCAGCACAGAGCCTCACATGGGGCTCGAACTCATGAACCACAAGATCGTGACCTGAGCTGAAATCAAGAGTCAGATGTTCAACCAACTAAGGCACCCAGGTCTTTAAGACCCCAAAAAAGTCTTTTTTTTTTTTTTTTTAAATCTTCCCAGTTGGTTCTTTTTTTTTTTTTTAAATTTTTTTTTCAACATTTTTTATTTATTTTTGGGACAGAGAGAGACAGAGCATGAACGGGGGAGAGGCAGAGAGAGAGGGAGACACAGAATCAGAAACAGGCTCCAGGCTCCGAGCCATCAGCCCAGAGCCTGACGTGGGGCTCGAACTCTCGGACCGCGAGATCATGACCTGGCTGAAGTCGGACGCTTAACCGACTGCGCCACCCAGGCGCCCCCCAAAAAAGTCTTTAATAGTGTTTATTGCAACACTGAGAGTCAACTATGGCTGGTCAAGAGTTCAGTTAGGGGGAATCATAGAGAGGTAAGCAGAGTTACAAAAAGAAAATGGATTAACAGATTAGAATAATCTGCAAAGAAGTTTCCAGTGACAGGCATTCTTGGCTTCTTAAGTTTAATCAACATTATTACCAAAGTATTGGAATGAAAAAAAAAGAAAGTATACTTCTCAAACTTAATGAAATTCAGCCTTTAACTAAAAAGAAGAAAATAGAGACATTAAGTTATGCATTTATCTAATACACACACACACACACACACATACACACACACACACACACACACACACACTGCTTTAAAGAAAATGGAAGTCTTGTACTTTGACAGAAGTTTGTATAAATTAGGGGTTTTAGTTGCAAAATCAGAGATGTGCTCAATGAAATGTTAGCCTAAATGTGATGTGACAAACCTCTTCTCCACCTCTACCCCCAAATGAAACATTCTTACACTGTTTTAAAGTAATTTCTGTTCTCAGAGCAAAAGAAGAAAAATATCCAATGAATCCAGTGGTATTTTATTTCTGGGTACCATATTTGAAAGACGTTAGCAAACAAGCACATTTAAAAGTGAACAATCCAAAGGGTTGGGTGGGTTTGGAAAAATGTGAAAAATAACTGGAAAGAAATGAGATGAGCTAGTAGGAAAAGGATAAGATATAAAACTGTCCAAATATTTGTGGGACCATCACACAGCAACTCTTAATTCCTTTCACTTGCTTAATATCTTTTAAAAAAATTTTTTTTTAATGTTTATTTATTTTCGAGAGACAGAGCACGAGAGGGGCAGGGGCAGAGACAGAGAGAGGGAGGCACAGGTTCCAGGCTCTGAGCAGTCAGCACAGAGCCCGATGCAGGGCTTGAACCCATGTACCATGAGATCATGACCTGAGCCGAAGTCGGATGCTCAACCGACTGAACCACCCAGGCGCCCCTTGCTTAAGATCTTTATACCTATCTTACAGGTGAAAGAAACAGAGGCCTGGAGCACGGTTTCTACAAAGTCTGGCAAATAAATACATACAGTGTTATCAAGAACAACTTCAATCTTCAAAAATACATTATTTGTGTTTCCAGACTTCATGGGCACCCAGAATATACACCATGTGTTCTACAATCCCAGCACCTGCACCACTACTCCAGGGGGAAAAAAAAACCAAAAAACAATCTTAATATTTGCCCACAGTTTCAAAGCAAATAAATCAAGGACCAGCATTCAATCATAGGTCTTTCTGATTCTCTCTTTTACAGTTTTCTCATTCTGGCTACATGTTAAAATCGTCCAATGCTGGGGCGCCTGGGTGGCGCAGTCGGTTAAGCGTCCGACTTCAGCCAGGTCATGATCTCGCGGTCCGTGAGTTCGAGCCCCGCGTCGGGCTATGGGCTGATGGCTCAGAGCCTGGAGCCTGTTTCCGATTCTGTGTCTCCCTCTCTCTCTGCCCCTCCCCCGTTCATGCTCTGTCTCTCTCTGTCCCAAAAATAAATAAAAACGTTGAAAAAAAAATTTAAAATCATCCAATGCTTTTTTAAAATATTAATGTCTCAGTTCCACCCCAAGAAGTTCTGATTACATTGGTGTGAGACAAGACCAGTGTTGAGACCTATACATGGCTTCCTGAACTAGTGGGTACAGACATGGCCATCCAGATAGGAGAGAAAAGCTACTTTTCTTGGGGATTGAAAGGGTAACAGTGAAAAGTAAAAAAAAAAATCTTGGCCAATGGAATGTTACAGCATCTTCATAAAAATAAATTTCAAAGGTGATTTTTGTACCTGCTTAAAATATATTAAAACAAAATCCAGATATCCTGAGATCCCAAACATTAGAAGTTCAAGAAGAAAGGCAGTTTGACACGTTCATAACCCACTCAACTAAAATATGCTTTTTAAACAAATAAAATGACACTTTTTAAAGTCAAATACTGTAAAAGATTACTTGTCTTTTGCACAAGTGGCAGATCCGTTATCATTCCAATCATATTGAAAGCTTATCCAACAGATGCCCTCTCTGTACCCTCCAATAGCTCTTTGTGCACTCAAAATTAACCCCACTATCACAGTGTTTCTTGGATTAACCAATGTAAGATATTTGAAGAGGGTCTTTGTTGTTGTAAAATGAGAAAAGTTGCATTAAAAGCATTAAAATAATTGTGGTCACTAGGAAAAAAAAAAATCAGCAAAATACAGTGCCAGCATCTTATGTAAGCCATTCCTTGCAAACAACTAATACAGTTTTCAGGTCTTTAATTAAAGAGATATTCTTTAAAATTGGGAAGAGATGTTAAGTTGAATGTCATCCCCTTCTTCCTAGAATGAATGACCTCTGATAAGTATCTGAACCATTTAAACACAAACACACATGAAATGTGATTTTTTTTTTTTTTAATTCAACAAACATGAACTTTGGAGTGGTCGAAGAAAATCAAGTACTACTTTCTAAATTTAATTACACAGGAAAAGACAGAGCTGACAAGCAGATGAGTTGTCTAAACAAACTTTACAAGCTAGGTATTATGAAAAGGAGTGTCATTTTTTGTTATAAGAGCCCAAGGTGACTGCTTATGTTTTGAACTGCTAGTTAATTCTGGCCAGAGCACAAATCTGTCTTCTCTCTTATAATTAATTCTCAGTGTCAAAACTGTAGATGTCCTTTTCAGAATCAACCTATCTTGCCTGTTAATTATATTACAGAAATACGTTCAAATAATGTTAACGGCCTGATTCTAAAACGCTCACAGAACAAGTTACATAGGTAAAGCTCAATTAACGACTTAGCTAAATATGTTTACTTAATTATTTTGCAGAGAACATGAGGGTAATTTGCTTTTTGCAAAAATGATACCTGAAGAGATGACTTTTAAAAAGAAATGTGCAGTCTTGACATAGATATAGGATAAGAACCACTGCTTGGATATGAAGACAAATACTGATTATTTTTAGAAGTATGTAACATTTAAATATTATTTTTTAGATTACAGGGTTTCTCACATGCTGAGAAAATGGACAAATATGAGAAATACAGTGGCCAAGAAAAAGTCTTCTGAAGTGTAGTTGATACAAGGTGTGCATTTTTATATATCTGAGTTACAATGGTCTTATTTTCTCAGTGGTTCCCATTTGTTCAAGCCCCATCCCAGACAGTGCCCTAGCAGCTGCCGTGGGAGTTGAGATAGGTGCCAGGAAACCCACATGTGCCTCAGGGAGAGCCTCGAGCCCACAGATTTGACCGGGAATCCCCCAGAGCTCCAAGACAGGCCTAGGTCCTGGAAATGCCTTTCTACTGATGCCTGTGATGTAGAATGACACTCAGTGACTGCAGTTAGGTTCTGGATGGTTTATCTGCTTGTGGATAGCTGCCTTGTAATTTATCAAAGTGAGACAAAATGATAATGGAGTAATCATAGACCTAAAACAAGAGAAGAGGAAAACCGGACATTTCTGAGCACCTAGGAGGGGCCACTCTTGGGGCCGGGTACTTTGCAAAGGTTACAGTCATTCAACCTCTCTACTCCCATAAACCTTTACAGGTAACCATTACTATTCCCATTTGCAAAAGCAGAAACTGAGCTGCAGAAAGGGTAAGTAAACTATCCAAAATCACTCAGTGAATGAGTGACAAGTCCAACCAGGATTTGAGTCTGGGTCTTTTTGGCTCAAAGAGCCTGCTTATCTAGAAAACTACAAAGAAAAGCCAAATTTAAGATCAAATTCAGTGACAAGGAGGGTATAAAATTCACTCGTATATACTCCTACCTGAAATATAAAAGAACATATTTCCCCCTTTAATTCTTGATAAATCCACATACAGGTTTGGGAGTTTGATACTTTTTTTCCCCCCTAGTTCTGAGGACTGATTTGGGCCTATGTTGACTTTTGCATTTAGTGTCATAACATTTGCAGGTAAAAATAAATAAAAATTAAAAAGCCTGTGGCTTCCTGATTCTTACAAATGAGGAAACAAAGATATAAAAGGGTTAAATGCACTGTCCAAAGTCATAGTATTAGATTTTTGCAAAACTGGGATTAGACCTCAGATCTGACCAGGGTCTATTGTTCTTTCCATGACAAAGTGCTGGGGTTTTTTGTTTGTTTGTTTGATCCCAGCTCTGGAAAAGGTTTTAACTGTTTGTTATCTTAATTACATGATATAACCATGAGTCTATCTTTAAAGTCCTGTCAAAAATGAGCATATTCAATCACTGCCTTAAAAGAAAACCAATCACCTGGGTTTATATCAACTTTGTTTTAAAAAAATAATCAAATGGCAGCAAGAATAACGAGGTAAGCTACTTAACCAAAATAAAATTTGGATTTATTGGTCAAAATTCCGGGTGGTTCAGATTTAAATTACAACTGATATAAAAGATCAATGCGTCATGACATGAGAAAACTGTTACTGATTCTTTATGTGCTTCCAATTTGATTGCTTTGGCCTTCCAAACAAATAAATGGAAGTACCAGAAACCTATTAGTATGATTGATAATAAAGCCTTGCTCCTGAATGTGTACAATCTCTATGCTGGAAGGAAAACAAACAAACAAACAAACAAACAAACAAACAAACATCAGTATACAGATCTGCTCCAGACTGCAATGAAATACTACTTGAACTAATTATAAAATGGAACATTTTAAAGAATTTTTGAACAGTCAGATTGTCTTCACTTTAAGTCCCTACAGAAATCCATTTCTGTCTTAAAAGCTGATAGCTTCTGTCTTTTAACGCAACGTTCCTATTTTAGTTCATGCTTTTTTTGAAATTCCAATTTTTAAAAATCCAAACCTAATAAGCTTCAGATTATTATCATTTATTACTATTCAAAACACAGTACAGTGGGTCTTTTTTATATACAGAAAATAGCACAATTATAGGAATGCTTATTAATCAATGCTATGAGCAAAGAAAATGGAAATATATATAAGGCTTTTTATACACAGATGACTATATACACGCATAGGTACACAGATACATATTTTACATAATACATCATATTTGGAATGCTTTAGCTTGGATTACAAACCTCCCATCCCCCCAAATTAAAGTAGCTTAGTAATTTAAAAATGCATTTTCTTATTATGAATACTGTCATGCCAGTCACATGTAACGAAATAAAATTGGAACAGTGATGACAAACCGGCTGGTAATAATTCAATAATCTATTTAAAGTGAAAATATGCTTTTCTAGAACTTAAATCATTCATGCTTCATTACCACTATTTATATAATACAAAATGCTTCTTTACAAAAAAAAAGAAAAAAGGGTAAGAGTTTTCCTATTTTTGTTCAACCTATGTAACTTGAAAAAAGAAACACATGTATATGCCCAGGCAAATGAGGTTCCCAGATGTTTATATATTCTATTTACTCAATTGTAGCCAGCCACATAATTCACATGCAGGGCTAGCCCCCTTTGAACTAAATGAATTCTGTTATAATGGAGAGTGGAGACTTGAAAAAAATTGCTTACAATTGCACATACAAGTGAAAAAGATAGCTAAGTCTAAATTAAGATGTTGGCTATGAGGTTTCCAATAGGACCTTGACATGACTGTTGACCTACTCATGACATGATCACACCAGTACGGATTTGGAATTCTATTAGTATTACCAGAGGAAAAAAAGTCAAGGAGTCATCAAGAAAACAAATCTATATCTTCTACTCCATCAGCCAATTACTGTTGTTAAAGTGGAATTAGATGGGTATTGACAATGCGAAGGGGATGAGGATTAAGCAGATGACTGAATATATCGCAAGGAGTGGTGATCAGAGTTTTGGTCCTTTGCACTCTTTTGTTTTTGCTGCACAAAGTATTTTACAATTCTAAAATAGAAATGTGGAAAATATTTGCTAACTGGATAATACAAAATATTTTCACATAAGGTCGTATTTTAGACAAGCATATATTCAACTGAAAAGATTTCATAACAATCTGCACCTATAGATAAATAAAGGACCCCTGGAAAGATGAAATAAAAGGTTTTCAAAAAAAATGTGTTAATATTTCAAAGCCGAAAATTTCCTAACTGCATTCTGGAAACTGCATCGTTTCTTAAGAAGTAGGGATGATACAACTCTAGTGAGTGTAACACCACAATATTCTATTGCACTGAGGAGGCAGTGTAGTGTGATATTTAAGAGCATGATCTATGATCCCTTGACTTTAGAAAGACCTAGTTTCAAGTCCAGGTTCTGCCATATGCTATAGCTCTGGGACCTTGAGGAAATTACTTAACCTATGTCTTAATTTCCCAATCGGTAAGAATGAGCTAGAATACCTGTAGGGTTATCGTGAGAAGTAAATGAATGTGCTTAGCATAGTTCGCCATTATTGTTAGCTTTTCTTCTCCTAACACATTAGTGCTGCATTTCTATTGAAATCAGTCAGTTACCTGGTCTACAGATAAAATCTGGTTTTCTTACATGGTCATTTGGAATTCCTGACGTGCTAAGTGGTCAAAGTCAAGGAACCCATAAAAGTATCAGTTTTCAATGCTAAGGTATTGTATAAAACCTGGTTTTACTTTATACTCCAACCCCCACTCTGTCTAAGGAAACAAACAAAAAAAAATTACAAAGCATTCAGTAGATTTGATTTAATGCTGGGAGGGTCACCAGTCTAAACTGCAAATAATACCATCATGACACACAAAAACAGTTCTGGTGTTTTAAACCTTTCCTCCACAGCTTGACTGGTTCACTAAATTCTGGTACCATTTTGCACCAGTTTCTTCCTCTATCAACGTTTTTACCCACTATGATTTTACACACCACGTTTTGCTGACTAAATAATGCTGTCACCTTCCCCTTCTCATACAATTCACATATTTTGATATTAAGTATATTCATTAGAGCCTTTGTTTTTTAAAGTGAACTTTAGATGGAATATAATAGATATGAGAATATTTACGCCAGCCTAAAATATTTAAGTAAATTATAATCTAATGAAGACATCTGTCTTTTTAATGTGTCAGTGAGTGATCCATGCATTCGAAGTATATGATAACTGACATTTTGGATTAGTTAAAATATGTAAACAAAGTTTTTGCTTATAATATCAAAAAGTAAATGCTTTATTCATATGCATACTTAGAAATTATGGTGGATTATGCCCTTAAATTTTTAAATTCTCATGAAACGTTTCTTGTTTCCAATGAACTGAGGTAACTCTGCTTCATAGTCTGAGTTTTTAAAAGGTATAAATTTTCCTAAACTTAAATTTTACAGAAAAGTATATATAGGAATAGGACTTGGTTTTGTGATTCAGCTAAATTCAAACAACAATATATTTTTCAATAATCTAAGAAAACTAGAAATACGCTGTTTTAAAAAACATTAGCAAAGAATGCCAAGATTGCAGTAAGGGATGTCAGTGGCTTCCCGTGGCAATCATTCATGAGAAAAAAAAGAATTACAAAAAGTACGAACAGGCACGAGAGTGTTATTAAAATTTGAGTACTATTTTAAAAACAAAATTATAATCAAGAATAAAAAAAGCAGAGAAATGCCTAAACACAGACAAGAAAAAACCTCCAGCAAATCTAATAAATTTAACTTGCCCTGCCAGATCTTTTCAACTTATTGGAAAATTCGCTTGACTTAATATTGACACAGAGATGTGTAAATCAATACATTCAGAATGAAAGATATATTTTAATTTAAAAATGTTCAGACTGCAGCAGCAAATCTATGCACTTAGCACATAAAAATCATCAAGAGTTTGAATGTTGAGACATGGAATTGGGGCTAACCAACATCCAAAGGTGAATGCCGAACACTAAATTTTTACCATTAAAATTTCTAGTTTTTGTGACACTTATAAGGCAGTCTTTACAAAATTTACTGAAATATATTTATAAGAACCCAGATAAGCTGAATTTCATTGAGTATCCATCAAAGTCTGCAACCAGGGCACCACCTATCTGCTGTTTATAAAATGTCCTATTTTTATGTCCAACTAGCAAGTTATTGCAATCTTTCCAAATGAAATGAGAAAAATCAAAGAAATGAAGGAACCTCCTAATCTCAATGGTTTTCTATGCAGTCAAAAGCTTTAACTGTGCTATCCAATATGGTAGCCGTCAGCTAGATGTGTCAGTTAAATTAAGATGTGCTAAAAGTATGATACACAATAGATTTTAAATACGACATATATCATTATCATTCTTGCTCAAGTAATTTTACTACTACATATACGTGCATTTTTCAGGGTACAAAACCAGAAATTACCACGTTTCACTTAGGACTGTATTACATAAGAAAGCAAGACTTCTACAGACAAGCACAAGAATATAGTTTAACTTTCTCTATCTCCTTAAATAAACTTTTGTGCACAAGTTTAATGTGGTAAATCACAACATCAATCTAAACGATCTTGCATTTAAATAAACCGGGAATATCCCCACTCCCCTATCTTCCACATACTGCCTGTTAGGTATTACAAGAAGATGGAAAACTAATAATCATAACTCTGATCACTACTAGTAAATTAACCTTTCAACTTACAAATTTGAAAGTTAATAGGGAAATGTTATACTTCTAAAAAAAGTCTGTATCAAATAAAAAAGGGGTAGGAAGTGCATATATTTACCAAGCGTATGTGATCATAGCCAACTTTTCCCAATTATACAAAAATCACAGCAGAAATCTCCCATTCTGCCTATAAGTTCTCTTTATAATTAGTGTATAACTTTGCCTTCAACAATCTGTCCTTGAACGCTCACCATTCTTCCTCTTTGAAGTCTTTTTCTGCCTCTACTCTCAAGCTTTGCTATTTAAGAGTGGTCCTCAGGCCAGCAGCATTATCCAGGAGTTTGTTAGAAATGCAAAATCGGAGCCCCACCCAAGAACCGGAATTTACATTTTTAACAAGAACCACCCCCACCATCTTCCAAGATTTGTCTGGAGGCTAAATTTAAGAAGCCCTGCTTCAGGCTTGCTGGAAAGGATTTGTACCCTCAGGGTTTATTTCTCTTGTCCTTGCCTTTACTTGTCTTTGTTGGTCTTCAGGTTAAAAAGTTTAAAGAGCATCTTAGAAACCCCTAATTTCAAAACTTTCATTCTACAGATAAGCAAACTAGAAAGAAATATTAACATCTAAAAGACCCTCAACAATGAGTGGCTTGTGTAAAACACAGGCAAGAGTAGAAACTAAAGCTGAAGAAGGACTCCCACAAGTTCTTATAGTTAACTAGCTGCAGGGTTAAAACAGGAAATCTGTCTCAGGCTGACTTCTTCCCTTATCTGATGCCACTAGTGAGAGGAGGGCAGAGCCTCTGAGAGCTTCCGGCTCTGCTCACCTCTCTCAGGGCTGTGTGGGAGAGTGTGCCTCTCGTGGCTGGGTGTATGCGCCCACACTCGCGTCTCACTCTGGAATGCTTCGCAGAGGAACAGTTTTCACTGTTAAAAGCATAACAGTTTTTCAGTGTAAGGTCAAAGTTCCTTTGCTACATTCTTTGGTCATCTTCACTTCTGTCAAAAGATGGCTGCGGGAATCAGGAAGCAATGAGTCGAGGGCACGTGAGGTAAATATAAAACAGAAGCGCAAACGGGCATAATTACTCGCGTTGGCCACTGTTCATTTTCCCCTACTTCTTTCTTTCTCCATTCCTCTTCCTCTTTGTCACCCATTTCCTGTCCCATTTACTCGCTGCTTTTTTTTTCTTTGACTGCCACAGAAAAGACAAAGTTGAGAGTTACTGGTACAATGCTCGATACTACACCAATGATTGCAAATATCAACTCACAATTCTATAGTATTTTACCTTCTGTACAAAGTATTTTTATAAAACGTTTTCAGAAAAAGTTTCTTAAAGCCATTGTAACACCAACATGTCAAAATGCATGACAGTAAATGTAAAGACCCACTTCCCCTAAGAGCATCCTCTGGACGTAACTCTGTTTACATTTTCTCAATGAATAACATCTATGAGAAGCTATAAGAGAAGATAAATATCCAGGCAATAAACCCCCAAAAATGAAGAGCAGTAAAGGCACAGCACAGTTTTACTTTTAAAAAGGCAAGGTACTTAGTATTAAAGTTGGTTTAAAAAAATGTTGTCAAGCTCAAAAATAAATGCTTCCTATCAAGATATTGTGAAGCTAAAGACAATGGATTAAGGCCTGTGTTCTTGAAGATCAGAAGAAGGTGGCAGGTCTGTAAGCAAATCACAGCATAACTAGTCAGCAGGTCAGCAAACACATAACTTATTTAAGTAACTGACCCGGGTACTTATCAGTGCCTTACTCTCAACTACCACTTGAGTATAAAATATACTTCACTGCAATTAATAGGAGCACCTGACATCGCAGAATTTATACTACAACAGAAATAAAACTATGACATTCCTTCTTAGGGATATCAAATATGGCTGAGCATGTTATAAAGGCTTTAAAAATTAGAATTTCTTGAATCCATAAACTTCTTTTGGGTAAAATGCAGTAAAACATGGGTAAACTAAAGACTACTAGCATCTCATAAGTACTGCAAGTATTAGATTACTCCCCTTTAACAGATGAATTAAACAGCAGATTAGGGACACATAAAAAGAAAGCTAGTTAACTGAAGGACAAGGCTGAAGACATTACCTACAATGAGCCACAGAAAGACAATGGAATGGAAACCAGGAGAAAAGGGTTAAGAGACACTGCGAATAAAATGAGTAAGTGCAATATCCATCTATCTGGAATTCTAGAAAGATAGAAGACTGATAATGAACAAGAGACAATATTTAGATAAGGGCTGAATTTTTTTTAAGAGCTGCTAAAGACATCAATTACCAAACTAAAGGCAACAACAACAACAACAACAACAACAACAACAAAAACAGGGTAAAAAAATTCACATCTATACATCATGTTGTGAAACTAAAGAGTACCAAAAACAAAAACAAATCCGCCAGAAGCAGGGGGAAAACTACATTATCTGTCACTAATCTGAAAACAGATTTCTCAAAAGCAACAATGAATGCTGGAAGACAGTAACTGAATATCCTCCAAGGGTTGAGAAAACCTTTTAACCCAGAATTACAGATGCAGAAAAACTGTTCTTTTACAAACAAGGGTGAAATGAATCTGGTTTCAGATTAAAAAGAACAAGTTTATCAGTTTTAGAACTTCACTAAAATACCTTCTAAGAACATATTCAAAGAAAAGAGAGTATCCTGTAAGGATAATATGAAATGTTAGATGAAATAGTAAGAAAAAATCTGGTAAATCTTGTAAATCTAAATAAACACTGTGTATTAATACTAATGTCTAATTCATAGGTAATAAAACTAAAAGATTGGAAAGTAAGAGGTTTAAGTTTGAAGAATGATCAAAATTAGTGTTCTAAGGTCTCTGTTGAAGTTTGACATTATCCATGTACCTTAAATTTAACACACCAGAGTACTCAATAGTTGTTAAACTAGTCATGCATTTTTACAACTCTTTATCTTCAGTTACGCTGAATTCAAGAACTAAAGTTAGAAGTGGATGACCTCTGTTTGTTCATAAAAGTAATACCTACAAACAAATCTATGTTGATCTTCACAAGAATCCATGTTTATTCATTCTATATTCCCACTAATGTACTGAATTCCTACAATATGTCAAGCACTCTTCTCTTGTTTCTAGAACAAAGGAAACAAGAGTCCTTGACCCCCGGAAGCTTACATTCTAGTTATTGGAGACACCAGATAAGAAAAAAAAAAAAAAAAAAAAGACAATTTCAGATTATGGTGAGTGCTATAAAGAAAAGTGAGGGCATATGAGAGAAAGTAATTAAAAGATGGGGGGAGATAAGAAATCAAAGTAGTTTTGCCCAAGACTGTGTAAACATTGGCAACTCAAATGGAGTCCCTTCTAATTCCAAATTGCCTGGTCTTTCTACTATAAAATACTACCCTTCCTAGTGTTTGTGGAAAGACCTAGTCAAAGGTACAGCTTAAAAACTCTTTTTCATACCCCTTAGTGGGAGTGATCATTCTCATTATTCTATTCTCAATAATGCAACTGGTTTATAGTTCTGTTGTGGCACTTACAACTTTTCTTAGCTGGGCATTAGTTTATACATCCTAATAACTGTATATTCCTTAAGATTTGAGATATGTGGTATTCGTTATTCTATCTTAGCAAAGTACCCAGTACGTAGTAAATCTTAGTATCTTTTTGTTCTTCAACTCAATGATGATTTTTATTTAAAATATCATCAAAATAAGTATTACTTATAAACTAAATCTTCAATTAAAGGTTCAAACATGCCTTAGAAGAGACAAGAATAAATAATGGAGTATCAAATCAAATTACCATAGTAATAACCTGATGGAGATGACTGTAAAGGTAAAAGAGTGATTGTTGCTAGTTATCTATTTTTTAATGTTTATTTTTGAGGGCGGGGAGAGGCAGACGGGGACAGAAGACATGAAGCAGGCTCTGTACTGACAGCAGAGAGCTTGATGCAGGGCTCGAACTCATGAACTGTGACATCATGACCCGAGCTGAAGTCAGATGCTCAACCGACGGAGCCACCCAGGTGCCCCAAGGATGATAGGAGTTGTAAAGGAATTTGAAGAAGATGGAAAATATAAGTCAATGAAGAAAAGAGTTACAGCCTCTGCTTAACTTAAGAGTCTTTTCAGCAGCACAGCTAACGACTCCATTGCAAAGGACAATTGAGAGCAGTTACTTAGTTCTGATATATATATCAGAATTTGGGTATAAATACCCGAACAGTACTCAGTCCAATGACTGCCTAAGAAAATAATCAAACGTAATGATCTACCTACTGGGAAGCTACTTCAATGGGAGGGATTTTTTTTTTTTTTAAATATGGTTGTGTTTTCAAACATTATTATTATGACCATTAGGATGACCTAAAAGCCTAAGGTTTTTTTTTTTCTTTTTAATGAAGCAGTTAACCTATTAAAACTTAACCGAACCATATGACATCACCCAATACGTGACATTCTCAGAAAAATCCCAATTTTTAACCCCTTAAAACAAACTAAGAATAAAAAATAAAAAATTTTAACCCCTTAAAACAAACTAAGAATAAAACATAAAATGAAATAGCTAGTAAATCTTTAACTCAGTAATACCTTCTGTATAGTTCTTTATTCTTAGTATCACCATTCATAGAAAGCACTGTACATAACAACTGAAGTAAGATTACAACCTCTTACAATAATGGATTTTAAGACAGGTGACAGTCATAAACTAATGTCAGCTGACATCCAAAAAGAAAGCCTACCCTCCAGGGGAGATGATTTAATGAAGACCACAAGTTAAACAAATATTCCACTATCAACATGTAAAACCAATGCTATATATTTTTAACACCACATAAATATATATAATCAAGTATGTGGCTAGTAACAGTTATGCAGGGCCACGTATTTACAGGAGTCAGGCCGAAAACAAGTTAAAAGGATATTTTTAAGACACTTTTGATGAAGGAGGAAAACTTAAGTGATTGTGAACAGGGCATTTTATCACAAAGAAGTAAGCCTTCCAGGTTGGACCGATTGTTTCAAAATCTGAGAAGCAAAAATTGTGTGATCCTGTTTGGCGGTGTAAGTGATTTTTCTGATATGTGAAAGAATGTGAGCCCACATGTCACGTCAACCCATTAAAAATCTTCCAGAGGGCCTGACTGCCTTTGCTGAATTGTACAATCTCCAGGTGGCCAAGGGCCTGCCCTCCTGCCAGTTCGGTTTATCCTGTGTGGCTCCCTTTCTAGAGGTGCCATTCTAGAAGGCCTGACTGCCTGTGGCTGCCCACAGACACCACGCTGCTTCGTGCCATAAGCCCTTGCTCATGCTTTTCCTTTTGTCTAGAGCGCCCGCCCCACCCTCTCCACGTAGATAACGCCTACCACTGTTGGAACATGGCTCTCGGGTTCTAGCCCTCCAGGGGTCATTCCCAGATTCAGTGAGATCCATTTACCGCAGCCAGTTCAGCTGGACAACTCTGATCTTTTAGTCCTAGGTTAGCACCACGTCTTTGCTGGCCTCCTATACTGGGTGAGGTGCCCCTTACCTTGGGGTTCATTTGGCACCTCTTTCATACAACTCAGCCCATTATGTTGTAATTCTCTATATTTATTTCTGTAATTCCAGTTTAAGCTCTTCTAAGGGCAGGAGCAAAACTTACTCAGCTTTGTATACCGTATACCTAGCAATGTGTAGATATGTAGGTGCTACCTACTAAACTGCAAGTTCACAAAGACAGGGATTTTTGTCTGTTTTAGCCTGCTGGTGACCAAACGCATAGAATGGTGCCTGGCACACAGTAATTGCCCAGTAAATATTTGGTAATTAATGTTCAAACAAATATTTCCTAAACGGAAATGAACTGGATGACTGAAAGACAGCCAGTTGTTCTACATTCTCTAAATGTCCCCAAACTTAAAAAATTAACATATGCATAACATTGTAAGCCAGACAGTTATAAATATGTATACAGCTGGAGAGTTCTATATATTTAAATAGGAAAACTTAGACAAGTGAAAACGTAGGGCAGAATCAATTAGTTACTTTATGAAAATGAACAAACACTCTAAAAGAGAGTCTAAGAAAATATGGAAATAACTTGAAGGGAAATTTTTTTAAATGAATTTGTGCCCGAAAACTTGCTAGGCAATGTTTTTTTTTTTTTATTTCTCAATTATTCCTCATAGAAGCAGCATCCTTTCCTTATTAGGCATTCTAGGGAAGTTAAATAAGGTCAAAAGATTTTACTTCTCTTTCTTGATGTAAGGATTGTACCGCTTAGATCATAAATGTCAAATTAACAAAGCTTTCGTTTACTTGTATTCAATTAATGTAATGCAGTTGAGTTCCTATTAATGAGTAAATACTACAGGTGAGCTTATGACTGCCTTAGTTTTTGCAAAACAGCACATTGGTTTTTTTTTGCCAAACAGCACATTGGAATATAATTTTCCTTTTTATCAAGGCTATTTGGCACCAGCTTTTCATACTGTAACTGCAGAGATGGTCATTTCATTGGTATATATGAGAAAAATACAAAGAGTACAGGCACATTAGCGTCCTTGGGACTTTGGGTTTTATTTTAGCATTGAACTAAGCCTATAATGCTTCTTTGAAAGACACAAGAATTGTTCCTAAATCTAAGTTTTAAAAGTGGCTTCTAACACATTGGATAAGATACATTTAACTGTCTAAAGATGAGAAAATAAACAGCACATATTTCTCAGATCCCAGGGAAAAGAATCATTACATCTCAAGCACTAGGCTTTTCTTGAGCCAACTGTCAAGGATCAGAGGGAAAGGCAATTGAATGGAAAAGGCACTAGACTCACACAGCTCTATTCAGTCTGTCAGAGTTTGCCAATACAGGGGAGAGAGAGAAAATAACACACTTACAGTAAAGTACCCGAATTCTCAATTAACTATAATAGTGCTTCTGTGGTCAACACTACTTGAAAAAGAGGTAAGGCAAAACCGTGCGTTGCATACACACAGAAAAGTTTTCACTAGAGGACCAAAAAGAAACTATGGTCCATATATAATGACTTTATCCTTCTTGCTTGCTGATCAGGAAAACAGATTAAAATGCAAACATCCCATTTCCTAAATTATGCATTTGAACTTCACTTACCCACCTAAGTCATCTACTCACTCACTGACCCTCTCAAAGTTCATTAAGTACCCACAACATACAAGGTTTTGTGAGAATGCAGTACGGCTTTACTCAGCTTAGGCTTGGGCAGGGAAGGTGACGTGATGTACACAAGGGGGCAGCAGTATTTGGCTAGTAAACAGGTTAATTAATTAATTAATTAATTTTTATTTTTTGGCTATCAGAGTATCTTAAAATGTTTTGAACTTGAATACCTTTAGCTAGGAATGCTTTTTCTAGTTGCAGCTAAATCCCTAACACAAAGTTGCTTCATATATATACGTATGTGTGTGTGTGTGTGTGTGTGTGTGTGTGTATGAATGTATGTATGTATGTTTGTATGTATGTATTATCTGCCTGGTCCTGAAGGCATTTGATCTTTGGATTCCTGAAATAAATGAATAATAGTTCCTTTACAGTTCACAAAGTCCTATTACATACCTTACTTCATCTTATCTTTTATTATCCCTATTTTAGGAGCTCAAAAAGTGCTTTCTCCAAGGTTATGCAGCCAGTAAATATGGATCTCAGAGAAGTTATTCTGATTTTTAATTCCATGCTTTTTGCTTGCACTAGACCAGAAGTGGCTAAAACACAGTTCTGTGAATAATGAGGTGATGGGAGTGAGGCCTTTGAATTAACAGGAGAGATGCCTTCTGGCAGGGAACTTTTCAGATAAGGTTGTAACTAAAGTGTATTTTGACGAATGGGCAAGATTTCCACAGACTGGCATGAGGTGTGATGTTCCAAATAGTAAAAATTGTTGGAGCAAACTGACAGAAGCTGGAAAGGTGAGTGGAAGACCTAATGGCAAAGACCTAGACAGGAAGAAAAGGAGCTTACGTTCTATTTGGTAAACCATGGGGTGGCATTGAAAGATTTAAAGTTAGAAGTCAAGTGGGCAGAAGGGTCACATGAGAATTTGAGGAGAGTTAATGACGGTGTGAAAGAAAGTAGAGAAGGAAAGGCTAAAGAAGAGACTATGTCAGTGGGCAAGAGACTGAACCAGAGAATTGGGGAAAATACGCAAATATCTCACTGACCTCCTTCAAAACTTTTATTTTGCTTGAAAGCAGTAAAAGTTTACCTGGAAATTCCTAAAACTGTAGCTTAAAAACATTCACAAAATTTCGGCCTCTGGATGGATTCACATTCAACTAGAAAGATTACGGAAAGGCAGGCGGGGCCGTGGAAAAGTCTACGGACCAGGAAACAGCAGGTTGGCCTGGGCTCTGCCTCTTCCTAGTTACGTCAGTTACTAGTCTTCCTAGAACCTTAACTTCCTCTTTGGAAAGGTGGGTAGAACAAATCCGTTGTCCTTGACAAAACTGAACACTACCATGCAAAAGTCACAACTGTGATATTATAGCTGCGGTTAAGTCTTCAAAACTGACAGTAATACACAACAATCTTAACAAGCAGCATGTCCACTCTGTATCTATCATTAATTAGCCAATGTTTATAAAACCACCAGAAGAAGAACACTCAAATCTGTTACTGGTGTTTAAAAGAAAGGCATAGCATTTCAGTTTAATCTTTTTTTCTTTAAAGATCATGACTTGATTTACTTTCACATTTACTGTGGTGGGAAAATCAAATTAGGAAGCATACGTGAGTCAGAGATTACTTTTAAAGCTTTTATAGCTAGCTAAATTTATGAAAATTTGCCATTTGTTAATACAGAAATTAATTTGGTAAGTACAAATGAATAATATATTTTGTATTAAAGAATCCATGTATCAAAATAATTACTAAATTCACAGCTTTAAAAAAAAGGAGCGCTATTTTTAGTTGGATAGGTCAGACTTGTAATTCGTGTCTGATCTTTGCCTTAGAAAACATCTGTTTTTCTTCACTGTGTAGAAAGCCCAAGTAATGAATTCTATTTCCCCTAGTCTGGCTATAAAAATCACCTTTTTAAACCACTAATCATATGGCATCTTATGTACTAGCAATGACACAAATTTGCCAATGAGTTACAGGTTTAATTCAAATTAATGTCGCTTTCATTTCTAATAGTATGCATTCCAAAAATCTATTTCAGAATTTTAGTTGACATACTATAAAAAGTCCAGGCTTAACACCAAGCCTCAGAATATATTAATTAAAAACACATTATTACTAAATTTGTGGGCAAGTAAACAGGTTCTTAGTTTCATTTAAAATTTTTACATAATTATAGTGGAGGTGGAGATGGGAAAAAAAAGGGGGATACCACTCTGACTTCACTGTGAAATAAGTGGAGAAAGGTATAATATTAAAACGGCAGGAGTCAGTGTTCACCATATAATATACGAAGAATTGAAATCTAACGGTAATATTAAGAGTATAAAGAATAAGAGATGATCCTGTATTAGGTATTAAACTAAAAACCTAACAATGATTACATTCTAAAACATGTTGTATGTGAAAAATCCATGTGACTTCACGGCCAAAATATATTAAAAAAGAATAATCTGAACTGTATACAAAGATTAAAAAGAGTATCTGGAAATTAATAAGGGGAAGACCTCCATGTAAGAAACAGACTGCATACAGCTGATTATCTGTGCTTCATTTCAATGACACTTTTGAGTTACTGCTATCAAAAGAAAATAAAAGTTGACTCCTAATATTATCAATAGCCAATTCTCATTCAAATGGGTATTTCCTCTTTTTTAAACTAAATACTTACATGAAATGATGGCACAACCCCATGTATTTCTCTGTTCTCTTTCTGATTCCAAAATGAGTCTATGGCGATGATCATCTAACAACCTCCTAAATGCTTGTTTTATGAATCTGGCCCTTACTCAAGAAGTTACATTGAAAAGTCTTTTAATCTCCTTCTGAAAAGAATTTACTGGATTGCATTTAAGTTCAAGTTCAAGGGTATTAAAATGTACAAAGGAGAGTGAAAAAGGTGCTAGGTTATAGATTTTAACTTCTTAACTAGAAAACTGACTCAAAATAGATTTTCTAATTTACAATGAATCAAAAGAGAAAACATTAGACCATAGCAAAAGTGGCACAAATGTATCAAAAACCAAATGAATAAACATTTGAGGAGATTTATTATTAGAAATTGCAATAAATTTTGGAAAGATGAATTGATTTTAGTTAAAAGGTATAACTGACAATTTATTGGGCGGGAAGATGCATTATTTTCCAATTGTTATCCATCTACAGTAAAACTGATTTGTGTCCTATTGTATTTTATGGAAAAGGAGAGTGCAACTTTCAGTGATTTAGATTAAATGTATTAATCATAACCAGGCACTGTGAACTATATATCTACTATTAAAGAAGATTTTTGACATTTAATTCTGTAGCAATATTTTGGCTCTGTACCACTCTTCCTAAATCCAATTCCTGCTACAGTTGGCAGATTTCTCCCTTTTAATTTTATGAGGCTTAAAGTAGCATTTAACCACCCATGCGGTAAATAATGCGGGATTAGAAATATTTAGTGTTTTGTTTCCCTTTCAAGAGTGGTAATCCATCAAATCCAAAAATGTTCTCTAAAATTTTTCTATATTTTTGGCAATCTCTAATATATGATATCATAAAAACTATAAAATTAAATAAAATGCATTACACAGCCAGAATAGATCTGCTTCTCTAAAGAACTGCCTTAACCTAAAGGAGCAGGTAGAAACCTCTTTGAACCAGAAACATGGAATCCTTCTTGAAACACAAAACAAAACAAAATAAAAAATATGGTTTAAAGCATGATAGCAAGATTAGAATACTTTAATTTTATTCCCTCAGGAAACGAATCTTGAAGAGGGTATGCAAATAATTTTGAAACAGCTTAACCATTTAATATCTAAAACAATACAGGAAAGCAATTAGCAAACACTTAGATGTGCTAGGTATTTGACTAAGTGTTCATAAAAGTGAAAACAAATTTTAAGTTTAGTACATCTATCATGTGATACATATTTACTCCCAACAAATGCATTTAATTATTTTTTAAAACCAACAAGTGAGGCACAAGACAAAAATGAACTGATTAACCTATGGAAGTTAATATTCTAAGTATAATTTTGAATAGTCCCACAACATTTTTATATTTAACACATGAGCTTCAAAATAACTAAAAACTTCAATTAAAAAGTATATTCTGTTACGGAATCAAAATAATCAAATAGCCACCAGAAGTAAAACTGGCTTTAAAGAAAATCAAATCCCAATTCTTAAATTTTAATTTGTATGAAATGTTAATTTGGGTTATTAGTGAATCCAAATTATTACAACAATCACACTCTAACTGCATGTGGTGCTTTGAGATATATCAAAGTCATAAAGTAACCTGTCAAATGAGTAATTATCTATATTTAATCTATATATAAAACAAATGGCCCAGAAATGAGTAAAGTCTGTAATTCACTCAAGACACATTGATGCCGTATATTCATGGTAAGAACATCTAATTTCTTCATACATATTCATATCTTAATTCACTTTTAACAAAGTTTATGAATATGACTCTCGTGTAAACAGTGTATGCCCTTATAGTGTCTAAATGAAACCAAAGATTACCTATTAACAAGAAGATAATCTAGAAAGGAAATTGTGTGTGTGTGTGTGTGTGTGTGTGTGTGTGTGTGTGTGTTTGTGGAAAAGCCCCTTCTCACATATAAAGTGTCTGCTTTGCCCTTCTTGCCCTTCACAGTGCTACACTGTGGAGCTGGGAGTTACATATTGGGAAGAACAGGAGGAGAGAACTCATCCAGTCAGCTAGACAGGCAGTACCCTGAGGAGCATTCCAGTGGAAATAAAGGCATTGCAATCATAAACCTAAGACACAACATATCCAGTAATATGTTAATGATGTGTTAGTAATACATACAACACATGCAATAATTTGTTGAGGAAACAAGAGGACTCTTAAGATTTTGTTTGATCAAGGAAGAGTTAGATTACTTGGTAGTTCCTATAAACAGGCCATTCCAAGGGATGGGCATGTACTAGTGTTTTACGAAGCTATATAAAGAAGTAGGTTAGGGAAAAGTTGTGACATTAATAAATATGAAAAAGGCTAATGCCAAATTTGTAGCATAATCACAATTATTCATTTCAATACAGTCAAAAACCGTTTAAACGGGTAAATTAAGAATTCGATGATAAAAATGATTGAATCTTTCCTCCAAATGAGGACTCAATCAAATTTAGAAGTTAACATTTGCAAGTTGGTAAGAAAATTAAGTTTCAAGGCTCATGGTATCTGCTCATGGAGAACAGAATCACTGTAGCTCCAGTTAAAAATACAGAAAAGAGTATAACTTCTGAAAATTTTTGTTTGTAAAAGGATTGGAATTCAGACCCGGCTCTGATCATTCTTAATGAATCTAATGCTTTGAACATCTCTGTGAATCCATGAAAAGGGAATTACAATAACACTTATATCAAAAGGATGGGTGGAGACTGTAAAGGTCTTTACAAAATATCAAATGCTATGTATTTTTTCATATGTTTTAAAAATAATTATTTTATTTTATTTTATTTTATTTTATTTTATTTTATTTTGTTTATTTTTATTTTAGAGAGAAGTGGAAAGTGGGGAGGGAGGCAGAGAGAATTTCAAGCAGGCTCCATGCTCAGTGCGGAGTCCAACGTGAGGCTCGATCCCATGATCCTGGGATCATTACCCGAGCAAAAATCAAGAGTCCAATGCTCAACTGACTGAGCCATCCAGGTGCCCCTCAAATGCTATTTAAATATTTACTGCTGTCACTAACCTTTCTGGGTATGAAGAAAACCTAACTGCTAGGTAACAGAAAATCTACCATCTAGTAAATTAGAGAAAGAAAAGATTTAAATGTCAGCAAAGACCTAGTTAAGTTAAATCAACAGGTTAAATCAGAGAACAGGAGAGAAAACATGTGAGTTAGAAGTAGAAGAGTTGATGGGAGGAATGGACAGCATATTTACATGATGAAAACTATTACACTGAAGAAGAAAACATATATTTAACAAATTTAACTTAACCAACCAAACTCAGAATGATCTGCCCAATATATTCATTAAATTGACCAAACTACCTGAGTGTATTATTTCTAGGCCACTAGGCCTAGACATTTTTTTAGAAATTAAAAATTAAGTATAAATATATTTTTTACCTTTAAAGGGGAAGCTGTATATAGCCTGATGGTTAAGTCCTTGGGGAGCTGGTCACGGGGCCACTTTATATCCTGGTACTACCATTTACTAGCCATGACCTTAAACAACTCATTTAAGCCATTTGACCCTGTTTCCTGGTTTCTAAGATAGAAAGGAAACTAATATTTATCTCAGTAGGCTTTTTTTTAAACATTAAATGAATTAACATTCATAAAGAGATTGAAACACCACCTGGCAAATAATAACTCAATAAGTGTTAGGCACTATTATAAATAGTAATAAAATATTTCTGCCCTTTAATATTAGCTACATGAAAGCCATTATGAGAAATAAATTATTTAGTAATATACTATAATGAAATATACAAACAAATGAATGAAAACATAAGCATAATTTACAGTCTCTCTGACATGTTTTTATTTTTAAAAAAAAAAATTTTTTTTCAACGTTTATTTATTTTTTTTGGGACAGAGAGAGACACAGCATGAACGGGGGAGGGGCAGAGAGAGAGGGAGACACAGAATCGGAAACAGGCTCCAGGCTCTGAGCCATCAGCCCAGAGCCTGACGCGGGGCTCGAACTCACGGACCGCGAGATCGTGACCTGGCTGAAGTCGGGCGCTTAACCGACTGCGCCACCCAGGCGCCCCTCTGACATGTTTTTAAAGTGTAAACACCGAGGTGCAGAATAACATAAGCTATATTTCTCAGATGGGTATGGGAGGAACTGGGTGTAGGGCAAAGACTTTCCCCTGGATATTTTTTGTCCTATTTAGCTTTTATTACTTTTTCATAAAAATGAAAATTATAAGAAAAGGACACTACGTGAGATTTCCCAGTAAACATTACCCACTGATCACATATTTACTTCGGCTCCCTCCCAGAGCCCCCCTAAAATGACATGAAAATAAAAAGGTAAAACTCCATAAGATTCAGAAATTGAAGGTGCCTAAACAGGGAGTCTATTAAAAAAAAAAAAAAAAAGTTGATCTCTGATCCCAATCCTCATTCACAGTCCTATCATTTTACTATTCCTACCCTATAGCACAGCAGAAGCTCAAAACTGCTTATATGAAAATGCTAAACTAGACAAGGGCCCTATCTCTGGGCCACATGATCTACCTTTACTAGGTCAGGGAAATTCAGTGAAAGGCAGCACACTGAATACTCCCTGTCCTCTGTTTTGCAATCAGAATGTTGGCTAGTGGACCCAATAATATCCCATGCATCTCCCCCACATGCCTTGAGGCAGGAGATTACTCCTTAGGAGAGTATTTCAAAGGCAAATCCCTACTGAACACCAACATTCGATTCCCCAACCAACGGGTGCACAAGTCCTGCATCTGCACACTAGGTACCCAATCAGCTACTAGTGCTTTGTCAAATGAAATCCTTGCTGCCATCACATCATGAACTACATAAGAGGACAAATTAAAAACCATGAAGAATCCAGACACTAATACTGAAAGGAAAGCATGTTATTTAAGGTTGCACTGGCTACATAACAAAGGGTGATAACCAGTAATCTCCATCAACATTCTCAAAATTATTAAGCACATCCTATAGCCTGGGTTGGATTCCTGTCTTGGGTGCTACGTGTACTTGGGGATATAATACAAACATAAGCAGAAGAATAACAGAGTAAAATAGAAAGGTTACCCATTGATGAATAAAAGCATGGCAGAGACAGAAGGGACGGTGCCATTTCAGAAGATGGAATGATCTCTCAAATGTGAGAAGTTGGAGAAGATTTTGAAGAAAAGGTGTAGAATTAGAACTGTTCCTTGAAGGATATGACTCTAACAGTAAGGAGACTGGTGTGCTGCTATGAACAAAGATATAGAATGAATGAACATGGCTGAAGAGGAGAAACCTGAAGGAGGTGTGGGGGCATTTGAGAATGTCAGACCATCTGGAAAGGAGTGAAGTGTTGTATATAGGTCATAGGTGAGCACTGAAGGTAGAAAGGAATAAGCCTGGGTTTTATGATTAAGGCAGTGCAAACTTTTTGGCTGGGGCATAGCCATGTTTTAAAAATGTTTCCTTGGAGTTATATGTGATATGGATGAGAGGGAGGAAAACAGGGAGAGAGAGAGACCAAGGACAAGACTAATGTGTTATCAAAATGTAAGATTATAAGTAACTACCCTAGGGCACTGACAGATGAAACTGGAAAGAAGGGACTAACAGTACAGGTAAAGAAATACGATACAAACATGTCTAGATGTGGAAAGAGTGAAGGACTACACAGAGAACACATAAACTAATATTTAAATTGAAGAATGAAAAACCACTTAGGATCAGGGCTTCCCTTAACAAATGTTAGGGCTCCCTTCTCTCTGTTTCTTTCCCAGTTAATTTTTATTAACCAAACTGTAAGGTACTTGAGGACAAAGATGTATCTTACTCATTTTGTATTCCTGGCCCTTCCCACAACAAAGACATCATAAGACTTCATTACATGTGTATACAACTGAACCAAGAAATCTGTGGCTGAAAAAATATAGGCAAGACATCAAGTTTCTAAGTGAAATGTGACACATAATTATTTATTCATCCAACAAATGATATAAAATACTCCTATAAAATATTTTTGCGGATCAAAAAATTAGAAAAGCCTAACGAAAACACATGTAAATGAAATGGAATGGGATAAAACCGAAGTAGTAACTTTTTACTTTTTAAAGATGTAGATTTTAAAGAAGTATTTCTAGACTACATACTTCAAAATCTATACAGATCTGACAGACCTCAAAAAAATCAAGTGTATGCTATTCAATATGACCACAATTATATTGCAACCTAAAGATACACACAGCTGTAGTGCAGACCTACATCCACCTGGAATGCTATATGGTGAACTGTCTATAATCAATGATCATATTTAAATATGAAGTTCTAAGAGAAGGATGCTATATTGCTAATGGCTCAAGTTATCACCGTTTTTGTATCCAAAGAGATCTTTAAACTTCTACTTTATTCTCCCAGGAAGCACTGGTCAATTTTAGACAACTGCTATTTAACAACAAAAATTTTACAGGTGTTATTGGCTTAAAATATTCACAAATACCTGTTGACATGTGTCTCTGGTTTGTCAGAATCCCCTTACCTGGATGACAGGCAACAAATATCTGGTTGGCATTTGCTAACTATAGTACAGGGAACCCCTTTTATTTATAGGACTTCTTTGTGAATTCTCAGTTGTTCAAATTGACCTTCAGTTAGAGGATTTGCAGGCGACTTCAGTATAGAAAGCGTTTGTTAAATATTATTTGGAAGTGTTCTACCCATCACTGATTTTGAACTTTTCTGATATTAGATATCTGACATATATCTGAAGGCAAATTAGAAAACTGAGTTTTATAGACCATCAGAATAATTCTATCAGCAACATAAAAGGCAGAAAACCAAAGTTAAACCTTTGAAGAAAGTGAAATGTTTGCAACATTTCTGTTTCTCTGATTTTGATTAAGAAAGAAAGAAAGAAAGAAAGAAAGAAAGAAAGAAAGAAAGAAAGAGAAAAAGGAAGGAAACTAATGGGGACTCTGGCAATGTCACCACCATTTTAAACAACAAGGAGAAGGGGTATTGAGTCTCCATCTGTGGAATCAAATGGTTACCAATCAGCAGTCTTAATTTCTAAAGAAAACATTTTAGAACATATTTCAAAGGTTTCTCGGGATATAAAAGAGTTAATTTTTAAAAGATAAACATAATCCTTATAAGAAGTTATTTTCTAAAAACCTCAAATGTTTGCTTTTAAGGAGATTAAAAAAACGAAAACAAAAACAAAATCCAATCTTTAAACAGCCATTTCTTACCAACAACGTGATAACCTAAGAACTTATACACAAATACCAAAATGAAAAAATTTTAAAGAAGAAAGCATGGCAGTTCATGCATTTTTGAAAGTGGAATAGAAAGACTGGCCACACTGCCCAATATTTAAGTAGCCACGAAAGCAGAACTACTATATTATGATTTTAAATTTCAAAACAGACATTATGATTAAGTCCAAAGAAGAAAATGGAACACCATATAAATATTTGACACCTGCAACCTTTCTTTTAATTAAAAAAATTCTCAAAAGCATCAATAGTAATATCGTTCTTTGTCAGCAAAAATGACATTCTTTTGCCACCTGTAGGTCTGTCTCCCTACAGTGAGATTTAAGAGCTGTGATCCACATGGTCAGGAACTGGAAGAATGTCTAGGGCCTACCCCAACGGTTTGAGCAGTGCACACCCTTGTATCTTTCCCCAGGTTGTTCTAAGAGTGAAGAGAAGAAAGCACTATATTAGCTTAGGCTGAAAATTATCCAGCCTGCAAGTATTATCTCCAATCACCTTCATGTCCTGTAACTGTGTCACATCACCCTGTTTAATCTTCTCCATGGCCATTTTTATTTACTTACTCACCCTCCTCCCCAACCAAGTTTATTTTTACTCATTAAAATATAAGCTCCTGGAACCCTGTCTGCCTTGCTCACTACATTAACCCTCAAGACCTAGAACAGAATCTAGCACAGGGTACAGACTCAATAAATAGTTTTTGAATGAATGGATACTACTCAAGTCAATCAGATTGAGTCCAATAAAATATCAGGATTCAGTCTACTGTGGATCCCACCTACTGAGGGAACAGGGACAGAACTCACATCTCTGATATAGTCTTATAACTACCCAATGCACCCTCTCTTTTGCTGTCCATGTGATCTCTCAAGACAAATCTGATTACCTTAACTGCCCGCCCCCCAGAGATTACATCAGCTCACATACATTCCCATGGACCACAGAGTCTAAAAACGATCTAACTCCTGCCTACCTTGCCAACCAAACCCTGTCTATCTTATACTCCTGCACACAACCATCCCTAAAATATATTTCAGCAACACTGGATTCAGTCCTGAATATTCCATGATTGTTTTAAACTTAAGCCTTGCCCATCCATGTCTTTGTCTGCCAATTCCATCCTCAGTGAGTTAGTAAGCTAACTCAACACCTGAAGTCCCAGCTGACATGTCTACCCCAGAACTTTGCCAAGTTCCAATAAAAAGGGGAGGAAAGAAGCAAGAGAAATAGAGGATATCATCATGCTTGAGGTAGAAATGGGATAGCTCCTAGGCACATTGTACAGGCTTAGAGAGATAATGAGGAAGGAACCATGGAGGACAAGCACAGAAAACAGCAGAAACAGCAAGAAAGGAGACCAGAAATGGATGATGTTAAACATCAAGAAGAAGGTACTATACACTACCTGAGAAACAAAGAGGATTGGAATGGGGGATTTGGTTCCAGTGATTAATCCGATGGAAGCAGTAAAAACATTTGAATTCTCATTTTTATTATGGCACACAACTTGATTATGCTTGTTCTTCAAGATAGCAAAGAATGCTGCAGATATTTCAAAACAACTCACACTTCCAATAGCACTTGGTAACCAGGAATAAAGCTTCTCTTCTGAAGAGAATTTATTTATATTTATTAGCAACATGACAACAGAGTGAAGAAACTTCCCGATTTCATTAACTTTTGGTTAGCAAAGGAAAAACAGATTTTAAAAGGCTTAAATTGTAAGTGCTAACAGGATTAAATGAGTTGAGCTATATAACTGTAACTTAGGAAAGTCTCTGGCATATAGTAAGCATCACTGTAAGTGTTAGCTATCATCACTGCTATTCTCGCTGCTAGGTTCCAGATTTCTGAAGCATCACCAACACAAAGGACAATATATGAAACCAGGCCAATTCCAGTAGTACGTAATAAGCAAAGCAAGGACAAATATTTTAAATATGTAGATAAAAAGTATAGGTGGCCAAATTTAGCAGCATCAAAATGCCAAGACTGAACATGTTCATGCATTTTTTCCTAAAGGATTTTAAAGGCTAAATATGGAGAACAGAATAAGCATTTACATACTTGTTGAATGAATATATGAATACATTACTATATATCTGTACTATTAAAAATGTATGTACCTATTCCACTTTTAATAAAATATAAGGCAATAAGACTAAATATCAATATTAATATTGATATTACTTTTAGTGGAACAGAAAGAAAATTATTAGATTCAAATTTTCAAATATCAATTATAGGGATTAAATTTATACATAAAGTGTAAAGTGAATAATGACACCAAAATAGAGAGTTTTACATCAAACAAGAGACACTATTAAAATGTCTTTTGTTGAAGAAATATTACAGTTCTAGTAAGCAGTACTTTTGTATGATATAAAATCCACTTTATCTCAAAATAAGTTCTAAGAAAAAAGTATCAATTTCCAGCATAAAATCTGGAACTCAAGCTGACTTTGAGATGAGATAAAAACTAAATTATTAACATACACAGTAATAGATTAGAATACATATATTATATATTTAGAATATTAAAAAAATCTAAATATATATTCTTTATGGATTCTGCAAAGTATCCCAAAATGCTTTAAGAATACAAACAAATATCAATTCACTGAGACTACAATTAAGCACTTAGTCACTGAATTCCACTAAAAAATACTGGATAACTAGTTAGCACGTAGTCAAATTACAGTTGGGAGCACACACCACATGTATTTTTAAACATCATTTTAGATATGTTTTCTATTACAAAATTTCTTAGACTAGTCTAAGAGAAAAGTTTATGTAGTTCCCTTATTTAAAGCAAATCCATTTAAAATGGCCCTTCTGTTGTAAAAGGCTATAAATCAGACTACATATTTCTACTCCAGTATCGTAAGAAACAATAAAAGGTTGAGCAAGTCATACAGAGTAAATCATTATAGCATCATCATCATTATCAATAAGCCACTCATGAAATCTGGTCTGGTCTTCTATGATATACTTCACAGAAAGAGAAATATATACAATCCTTTCTCTTATACAACGGACTGACTTAAGATTCTAAACAGATATAAATTATTTTCAGGGCTATTTCATTGTTGGAAATAAACAGTATGCTTACTTGTACAGCATGACAATTGAGTTGAAAGGTTGGTGTTCACATTTTGTTCAGATATTTAACTTGAGAAACATGTATGAATAAAAAGTCCATTAAATCAGCTTCATTTTCTTTGACAGAATAACCACCCCCACCATCACCACTATACTTGTTCTCATTCCAACTATACCAAAAAACAAAACAAAACAAAACAAAACAAAAAACCTGGACTAAAATGATGATTAAACTTTTAAGTAGAACGCTATAACCTTTAGGTAGAATTCCTTATGTAATATTTATGCTGGACTTCAGGTACCACAATTAAACGGAGCCATTTATTTCTTGATCTTTCAACAGATCACTCAATTTGAATGCTAACTTAGATAAATGTAATAACTAGTCTAAGACCATCAGTTTAAAAACTTTTTTTCAAAATCTCTCACCTACAGAAAACAGTGATTAATTAGGATGCTTAAGGGTAGAATATCTTGGCTATCAGAAATGTTACGCTTAAGTCAGGTTAATTGGATTCACTTTGTAAGTACTATATCCCCAAACAGACTCTCTGAGGGATCATTACTCTGAGGATGATTTACTCTGAATTGTACTTGATGCAAAAATTCTGGAAATATGGGAGATTCACACTGAATCTCCTGGATAACGGTCCCAGAATATTCCTCAGAATTAATTATCATTTGCTTAATTCTCCAAAAAGAGGTAAATGTTAGAGGCTGGTTAGCTAGGCTCCAAAAAAAAACCCAGTGCTTTATTCTAACCGGAGAGCAATAGTTAATTCCTTTCCACATTAAATTCTCAGAACCGTGACTGCATTCACACATCACGTATATGGGCAAAATTATTTTTTTTAAACCAGGTAACCAAAACCTCCTAAATAGGAGAGGTTTTTTGCAAATGAATGGCTTAATGATCAGAGGTTAGGGGGAAGTGTTTAGAACAGTTTTTTAGTCCACAATCAGGCTTTGAGATTTAATGCAATAGCTGTCAATCTAAAACTCATTCGAAATTATTCTTCGCAGTCATATTAAAGACAAAGCCTGGCTCAAATATAAATGAAGTATAAAAGAAACATAAAAGGCTGCCATATAAAGCACTTTAAATATTAGCTGTAAAGGGATATCATATATAAAATGTGAAAAGTTTAAAAGTCTAAAATTCTGCATTTGACCCATAATACAAATGTTCTCTAAATCATGAGATTCTATATTTAATATGCCTAACATAACAGTAACTATCATTTATTTAGTATATACTATGTGACTAAAATGGCGCTGGCCCAATTATGTACACATAATCTCATTTAATCCTGACAACACTTCTGCAAAGTAAATATTATCATCTGTTTAACAGAAGGAGGAAATGACATTCAATTTGTAATTACAAGTAAAAAGAAGAACCAGAGTGGGGATTCACAAAGTTCAGACTTCTAAACCTATGAATTTTCCGTAATTACCACATCACCCAGCTCAATAAAACTAGATAGAGTCGATCTTCATTACTATTTGCAGGTTCCACATTTTCAAGTTTGCCTACTCACTAACATTTATCTGTAACCCCCAATTATTTTTTTAAGATATTATTTTTAATCTCTCACCTAACGTGGGGCTCAAACTTACAACCCTGAGATGGAGAGTCGCATGCCCCTCGGAATGATCCCACTCCCAAATCAATTCTTGTACCACTCACACGGACATTCAGGAGCAGTGAAAAATCTGTCACCTGGCACACATGTGCTTTCCCCACCGAGGTCACGTAAGACGACAGTGTGCATTCCTATTTCAGCTCTAATACTGTAAACAAGCGTCCTTTCTGTGGCTTATTTAGTGCCACGTGTTTCAGTTTTGTGCTTTTTGTTGGAAATTCACGGTTTGCAATGAACCCCATACATGGTGAAGTGCTGACTAGGGTCTCTAATAAGCACAAGAAGGCCATGCTGGGCCTTAAGGGGAAATACGTGTGGTAGATAGGCTTTGTGCAGGTATAGGTTAGAGTGCTGCTGGTCGGAGTTCAATATTAATGAGTCAACAATATATATTAAGTAAGGTGTTTTTAGACAGAAAGATACATAAAACAAGGTTATGTACTGATCAACTGATATAAATGTCATGACTGGAGGCTCAAAGGAACTTAACCTGGTATTTCCCTTAGGAGCAATGGTTCAGTATTTGCTAATCAGCGTTCAGGGCAACTTTAGAACATAATTATGGTGAATAATTAAAAGTCCAACTGAAAACTTTCCATTAATATTTCAGTAAAAGATTCTTCTGTCATGTCCTTCAAAGATCATTACAGCTGTGCAATCATTACTCATCTGCATAAGAGAAAGAAACCTTTTGTTGCCATTCTGTTTAATGGGTTGCAGCTACGTGTTTGACTTTGCTCAGAAAACTGACCTCTTACAACCAATCTGGCTTTGCAGTGTGAAAGTCTACGGAATTAAATTTCAGTGTGAAAGTCTAAGGAATTAAATTTCATTTCTTATTACTGGATGTCATTGGTACTGTTTAAATATGACTGCTTTGTGAGATTATGATTTTTAAAATGTGATGGTTACATACAATATGGACAGTATGAGCAGCAACAACAACACTTAGCAGAGGGATTTAAAAATATCAGCACAAATTGGAACTCTTACCTTTCTTGCCCAAGTCAGATATTTTATTGAAAAAAAAAAAATTACAGTACTTAAAAATCCAAACAAGGACAATTCAGGATCGAAAGAAAGAAAACCTGAAGGAGCCCATTGTCTTCAGTAAAATTTGAATACAAAAAAATGTAGACCAGGAAAACAGTTTATGGCCTAATGCACTAGGTTCCATGATAAACACACATATATAGTATATCTCCATCAAGTGAAACTTAATCACCTTTTTACAATTTAGAGAGGGAAGGCAGCTTTTACTATGGTTAAGCCATGTATCATCAATACCATGAAGCTAACCTATCAGATGTAATAGCTTCTATAAAATACCACAGTGAGATTGCAATAAGCCTAGAAAATGGGCTACAAATCCCAGCTATGCTCAAGCAAGCAGTGAACCAAAAATAAAAATAGGTAAAACTGAACCAAGAACTAGATAGCATTCATCTAGATTCATGATTGGTAAGGCAAAGTTCATAGGCCAAGGTTTTAAAGTGACTTATTCAGATCTAAAAGACAGTCATTATACAAAATAAAATAAAAGCATTTACGTAATTCAGAAAAGAAATCATGAATTTTTACTCCAAAGGACACAGCACAAGGAAGCTTACTTACAATGACCAAATACCACATTATTGTACCTCTAAAATATCACTTTAAATATGCAAAGGTAAAGATACTCAAAGTTGCACTTTATCATATTTAATCTCCCCAGTTTAGACAAGCAATCTAAAAGATGTCACACATTCCTGCTTAATACATTTTCTGGAATCTTTCAGATTATAATACTTTCAGGTAAAGAAATGTCAACTTTAAGTTTCTTTTCCAATCATCATATTTAAGTTAGCCATGAAATGCTGAATTAACAATTAATCCATACAATAATATAAAAATACATGTATTAAATCACAGTTTTAATCAATTGGAACTTAATAAAAATATTAAACATTTTAATGTATCATTTTGAAGAATTCAAATGGCCTGAACGTTGTATAGTGTCTAAATTATACCATCAATAGAAATGTTACATTTTTCCCTCTGCTTGCGAAAACGAGCTCATGCAAGTATTTGACACTCACGCTGACACAGAAGATCTGCCATTCTAAAGGTGCGCACGCAGCTCTCACTTTAAACATGACAACATGATTCGGAGGCATACAGTATTAGCTGAAACACCAGCTTTCACATGATTTCCATAAGCTCTGAGCCAAAACGATAATTTTGAGTGGTTTCAGGTATTAGACAAAGCAGATATTTTAAAAAAAGTAATAGTCAATGAATGAACTAGCACAGGCTAGTTATCACTGTAGTTAGCTTAAAACTAGGATGATTTTTTTTTTTTTTTGTGGTACAATGAACACTATACTGTAAAATACAATGGGTTTGCAATACAGAGCAGATTATCCAAGTAGAAAGCAAACTGAACAAAACAGAAATTCTAGTAAAGGTGATCAACCTTACCTACTACTCATCTTAGCCCTTGTTAAAATACCCTGAGTAAAATGCAAATATTTTAAATAATGCTGGTTATATAAGACTTCTCTAAAAATGAACCATAAATGTCAATGCATCATGTTTATTTACAACAGTCAGAGATGTAAGAATTCGTTTTTAACCAGTCACAATAGAAACATTAAGGAATACTTATGTGAGATCTGGAAGTTTTCAATTTTCTAGCTTTTGTTAGCATTTTGGCAAAGCAAGTAATACATAAATGGATTCAATGTAAAAAAAATCATAAAAGAGAAAAATATATAAAATTTACAGTAGTTTCAACCCACCCTGGGCCAACCTACATCCCTAGAAAGCCTCCCCAAGCAGGTTCACTTCTGACTAAAGGAAGAATACCAGTCCTCCAGCAAAAACAGCCCCATCTTTTCATCAAAGAGGCTCTCACTTCAATGATACTCCTCCAGGGGAAGAGGACAGGAGCCAGGTTCCCTCGAATGTCATTCCCCAGATGTTCAAAACGTAACTAATTTATTAGCATTAGAAGATTTGGTTTATAGGGGAATCTCACTGGTCCAGTTTGTAGCCTACAAAAAAATGGATTATTTTTAAGTATAACATTAGAAAATGCATAAAGGATGAGGATGTGGCTTTTTATTCCATAGAAATGGATACATTTCCAAACATGACAACTAAACAGAAAAGCATGCCTACCATTGAAGTTGTGGTCCCTCCTGATTTTTTAATGTTCTTGGAAGGCAGTCCATGAAGGCGACTGAGTCTAGCTTGGAAACCTGGAAAATCAAAGCACTCAATTTAGAAGATCCTACGATCATTATTCCCATGAATACAGAATTCAGAATAAGTTGGAAGCGGGAAACGTCTTCAACAGTAGTGGGGGAAATGCAAAACACACTTAAAAGATCTGAAGCAATGCCTAGTAGAGTTCTAATGAGGTTAGCACACAACTACTGATTATTTGAGAACTAGGGCATTATTCAGGGCTTTTCTTTCCTCCTAATTCACCTTTCTAGTATTTCAACATTTTCACAATGGTCCTAGCAAGAGAGCAAGTCAACCTTTCTAATAATTCAAATGCATGATAAATGTAGTAGCTGAACTACTATTCGACATGTTCCTTTACAGCATCTTGTGCTAGACTCTTTCATCTCCCTTTTAGCCTAATCTCTTAATGAGTGTGTGTGTGTGTATGTATATATATATGTATACATATATGTATATATACACACATAGATATATATATGTAAAAGCCCACAATATCTAGCAGTCAGGAAGCACCACTGACCTCTTCTTCCCGGATGTGACATAAGAGGGAAAGAACCAGTTAAGATACTTTCAAAGACAGGATCTGGTAAATTTTTGTCTAGCTCGGTAGGATCTTCCTTTTCCCACCAGGGCACGACCCCAGTGATGCCACATGCTCCACCTGATTCCTTCTCATAAAACCAGTCACTCTGCTCATCGTCACCTGTGCAAAAACAAGAAATCCCCCAAAGCTTCAGTTTTATTACCCAAATACACAGGGTTATCAGATTTAGGTTTCTAAAAAATACAAGACAGAAATTATATCTGAATTTCAGAGAAATGATTTTTAATATAAAGTACTTGCATAAAATTTTAGTATGTCTAAATACTGCATGGAACATACTTATACTAAAAAAATTATTTGTGATCTATCTAAAAATCAAATATAACTGGGGATCCTGTATTTTATCTGGCAATCATATACACGATCTATACACAAAACTTTTGATTCTACACCACAGCTATAGTGTTTTTTAACACTATAACAAGAACTTCCATCAACAAAAACATAAGCTGCTATGTTTTAGAACCAATTTAAATATGTGAAAAACAATAATACTGGTTAATTCTATGGCAAAAACTGTACAGAAATCCATTTAAGTTACTACCCTTTCCAAATTAAAGAAAAACAAGCCTTAATCTCCTGCCGGGAATTAAAAGTATAAAACTGTAGAACCCGTTCTCTGCAGCTGATAATGGTATATAATTAGCTTAATTTCATGATTTGTATGGAGTGTAAAAGGGGAAACAATCACGAACAGATGTGACTAAATGAAATTAATCTGATTAAGTTCATTAAGAAATAGTTGTGAAAAAGTTGATTTTAAATGAAAAGTGACAGTACCACAGCATTTAGGAAGAAAGTGTGCTGGATTACTATAAGCAAGGTATTTTTAAAACAGAACACTATCCATACTAAGTTTGACTTTTGGGAACATCCATGAGTGTAAGTAACCATGGAAAAATGATCCATTTAAAATTCAGTTCAAAATGTACCCTTGATGTGAATCAACAGTATTTTGCTTTTAAAACAGGAATAATAGACATGTAAGTAGAAAGAACTACAGAAGGCAGATGGCTTTTAAAAGTATGTGACAAACAGCATTTTGAATATGATCCCAGATTCATTCAAGTCTTCGTGTTTCTTAGAAAAACTGTTAATTCTGGTTTTTAAGAGGGTCATCACAAATGCCATAAAGTTTTTTCCTTTACAGAAAGAGATTTCTGATTTCCAAAATCTCTTACTACAAATATTTTTAAAAGCAAACTAGAAAAAACCCAAAGCTTCAACTGAAAATGACTCTATGGAAAAACAGCCACACTTCAAATTATGAGGGAGTGAAAATTTTAAAGCATTTGGAAAGCCAAAGCCACCAGTTTATTTCAACAGAGAATTTAATAAAAATTAATTTAAAAAAAGCCACATTTCAAAGCGCATAAATATTAGTACTTTTACTGAGAACTATAAATTAAAATTTCCCAGAGCAGGTATAAATACAAGAAAAAAAAAAGGAGTCACTTGAAACTGATTACCCAAGATCTTAATTCCAATTGAGACAATATTATAATAGAAAAATGAGGTTATTTTATTTCGATGTGATGTACAACTTTGTTCTATTTAATAGGGAAATCCAGTAGCTAAAGATGAAGAGCTTGAGTGCTGAAGTCAGACAGACCAATCAGAATTGGAATGTTTTGTAACTGGGAAGTTACCTCAACTTTATTAGACTGGGTTTCATCATCCGCCCAAAAAAAGAATCTCACAGGGTTTTCTTAAGAATAATAGAAGAGCAGAAGAGCCTGCGTGGTTGAGCTGGTTATGGGCCGACTTTGGCTCATGTCATAATCTCATGGTTCTTGTGAGTTCAAGCCCTGCACTGAGCTCTGTGCTGATAGCTCAGAGTCTGGAGCCTGCTTTGGATTCTGTCCCCCTCTCCCTTTGCCCCTCAGCCACTCACTTTCTGTCTCTGTCACTCAAAAATGAATGTTAAAAATTTTTTTTTAAAAAGAATAAGAGCCTAAAGTAAATTGAATGAAAAACAGCACTTAGAAATATAAAATATAAAAAGCTCATAATAAATGCTAGCACATTATTCTAAACCATTCAAAGCTTTTCCGAGATTGATGGACTTGTCCAAAGTTATTTTTTAAAGAAGTTTTTGATTTCATTTCATTACCAAATTCAACATTTGTAACTCTGGGTAGGCACATGTATTTAAATGAGAGTTTAGGTATATTATCAAGGCAGTTAAGCTCACTCTGAGTCCCGAAGTTCTAACATATTTCAGCAAAGTCTCTTAACTTTAAAAAGTCTATGGTCTCTAAAACGGTATGTGCCTATTTATCTGGAATATATATGATTTATAAGAAAAAAATTAATGATTATTTTATTCCTATTGTCAAGAGGAAGAAAAGACTAAGAAACGAATGTGTAGGCAGCTATTACTTTGTTCTTTTTTTGTGTGTCATTAGACTATTTATAATTTAAAACAATAAATTTCGGTTTGGTCCCTTAGAACTTATTACTGCTTTGCTCTAAAGAGTCTCAAGAAAGGAAGTATTTGTGGTAAGTATTCGTAGATATTCCTTTTGCCCCTTATTGTCCTATTTTCTTCCCAAATGGGTAGTTTCAAAATAATGCCATGTTGAAGTGTGAAAAGCTTGAGGAAACTTTGAAGATGTGAAAGATCTAAGTTGTAAGACATTACTGTTTAACAGTTTACAATACTGAGTTCATGAAAGCTGTCTAATTACTTACAAACTGGATAGGAAGAATAAATGTCACGGCTGAATAAAAATGACAAATGACTTGCAAATCCATCTTTATTAATGCTTACACAGTATTAAATGCATTTGGAATCAGGTGGAGAATGAGAACCAGTGTCTTGTGAACTTGCTAAGAGACAAAATTGAAAAGACTGAGGTATGTAAAGCTTTCTTAAGGAAGATAATCCTTCCTTAATATTATTAGCCCCACATACTAGCTTTTGGAGATAATCAATTACGTTAGGTCATGAAGACAGGATACCCTTCGTAGTATAAAAAAGAACTCAAGCCCAGCCCACTAAGCAGGTGTGTGTAAGGTAAAGGGATTGCAGTCATCAACCTAGGACATAACTAGCAATAAGCACAAACTTTCAAATGAAGACGTTTTTCCAAAGGAATAAAAAAAATAGAATTCAGTACCTTGCCTTCCCTCATCATTGGTAAATAAACCAGCATCGGTGCTGCTGAGACTGCTGGAATCACTGTAATAAGGGAGAAGAAAAAAAAAAAAAAACAGATCAAAAGAACAATTGATCTCTCAGTCGTAAAATTTTAAAGAGACACGGCAGCTCAGAGATGAAACTTAAGCCTGACAAAGATCTGAAAGAAAATAAGATGATTTTTTTTTAATCAAACTGCAAATATTCTGGTTCCATTAACTACAGAGCATATTATTTTTGGCACATAAAACCACAGGAATCTAATGGGACCCTGACAGTAAGCCAGATGTGACTGCAACGAGGTGCTGACACAATTGATGCATTTTATTATCTGCTTTCATCAAATGCTCACTGCTCCTTTCTTATGCCGTGTGCAATTCAGCCTGAGCCCGGAACACCGCTGCTCAATAAAATGGGGAAAGTCTCAATCAAAAGCAGCCTAAGCCTTTCTTCAGCACATGAAATACAAGGGCCTGGGATGAAATTACTTTTCATAACCACATTTGCAAATATTCTGGAAAAGACATTACTTAAGAATTCACAACAACTCTATTACTTAGCATGGAAGAAAAAAGTTTACAACGGTAACAATCCATTAAGTCAAAGTTAAAATCCCTCTGAGCAAAACACTCAATATTGCCAATATTAAGGAGGGGGTATGTAAAAATAATATGTACCCCATACTTCCATAGAAGTTCAAGTATGCTACAAAGGCAAATTTCACAAATTAAAACAAATAGTAGATATTCGACTGACATGAATAAACTGTCACTATTAGTTCTAACAGAAGCAATGCTTATATGAAAATCTAGTTAGTTGAAAAACGCAAAAACAAGATCATGTAATAACAGCCTTCTCCTCTAAAGAAAATTGATGATCTTCTTTAAAAATTCTCATATACTTCTTCTTCCTGTAATTTTTAATTTTAACCAATTAGGAAACTACCTCAGGTGAATTTTATACTTTTCCTGTTTACATGTATACCTCTATAACCTGACTTATTAAACAAAATTAATCTGTTTTAAAATATTTAAATTGAGAGTTCAGGATTAAAACCACAAATGAGATCTAAACCCAAATGTTTTCTGAATATAGAATATCATTTCAGTTGTTTTATTTATTAAAAATAAATAAAAACAAAAAGCATAAAATTTGTTAAGTGGCACATTTTACCAAGGAACTCTAAGTTGGTACCTTTTTCTTTAACTTTCTTCATTAGTGCTTTCCTGTCTGCCTCTATCAACACAACCCTAATATATGGCCTTATCATATATACCTTGAATCACAATTCTTTTTCTGAAATCCTTGAGGCAAAATGTATTTAAAATTCACTTTTCAAATTTTGGAAAGATATGTTCTAAAATGACTAAATGACTAATAACGGTCTGGGGTAGCATTCCAGAATCAAACCTATTACTATATATTTTTTTCAATTGAATGAATATCCACATTAAATAGAGTTCAAGTTAGGTCTGGCCTCAAATGAATGAATTAGTTTTTCACAGCTTTCAGAATTCAGATTTAAAGATAAAGGATTGTGAAACTATGTGCTTTCTTTTCTTTCTTTCTCTCTCTCTCTCTCTTTTTTTTTTTTTTTTTTTTACAATAGTCTTCTCATTTCTGAGTTCAGATTTACCTCTTTTAATATAGTCTACATCTAACCAGGCTCATCTTTTCCAAATAGAACTTGCTGACTAAAAATATGATATCTTGGATGGGATCCTGGAACCGAAAAAGAATATTAAAGAAAAACAAGAGAATTCTAATAAAGTATTGACTTTCATTAATAATGTGTCAATGTTGGTTTATTGATTCTCACAAGTGTACCACAACAGGGGAAACTGGGTGCAGGATATATGGGAATAGGATATCCAGAAACTCTCTGTACTATCTTTGCAACTTGTCTATAAAACTAAAAGTATTCTAAAAGAAAATGTTTATAAAACACGTGCATATCTATACATATACACATAAATTAAATAAATAAAATAATAAAATGTTTTCTATTAAAAACCTAAAATTACTCCCCGTAGTTTTTGGATTAAATATAGATTTCAAGGCTCTATATGGATGATCCCAACCTAAATTCTCCCTATCTCTTGTTTATGTTCTTTCTCCAAGTGGCATCCCAATCTTCTCTCTTCTCTCTCTGCCTGCTTACTCTTCTGAAAGATATAAGGAAATCAGACTTCCCCCTCTGAGAGCAGCTCTTAGTCCCTAATGACCCTGGTCTTCATTTGGGATCTTTTTACATGTTTTAAACAACATGTTTCTTTGTTTGTATTTCACCTCATTGACATCTAGCTAGTTGCTCTAAGTATACCATGTAGTTGTCAGCATGTCCGATAAATCAGCACAAGAACTTATATGGAAGCAGGGCTTTTCATTTTCAGCATCTGACAGCCATTATGGCTCATCTCCAAGGACACCTCTTCCCACTTTTTTTTTTTTCTTTTTTAAAGCATGACTTTTATAGCATGGTATTCAGAGAGAATATATCCCATGAATGCTGGTCAAATTTGCGTTTGTGCACTAATCCCAATCCCCTGTGCCCCAATCTGTTCATTTCCCGTATTTTTGATTCTTGAAACAAGACATCATCTGAGAGTCCTCTTTCTCTTTTGTCCTCCCCAGTACAGTCAACCTTCCACTGATTCCAACTCTTAAAAGTGTTCTATTTTTTTTCCCTTTACTATCACTGCCATAATTCACTTCTCACTTAAGGATGGACTAGAGGTCAGTCAAAGCTAAAAAAAACACTGTTACTGAGATCATGTTACCTTGAGAAAGTGTAAATCTAATTGAGTTTCTTCGTTGTTAAAATTCCTCCCATTACTTACCAGGCCTTAAAACATGCTTACTGCTGTAGCCTCAACCCCCACTTTATGTTCTAGTCATAATGAACTACATGTACTTTACCAAATACACCCCACTTTGCTCCACAATCCATGCCTTAGCACTTGCTTAAATCATAGCTCCTTTTGGAAATCTTCCCTGACCAATACTTTCCGCTCAGCACACTTCATTTTCATTGTTTGCTTGTCTGCTATTCTAAACTATGGGGCTGCAGGGAAAAGGCACTGCCTTTATTTAGCAATCTTCCCACAGAAAGAATATGCATCTGAGTGACAATAAAAATAGTTACACGGCTAAGTTTAAAATCAAAGAAAGAAATACTTAAAAAAATGATTCAGGAGTGAAAACATCCTCTTTGAAAATTGGTACCTGGGCTGTTGACTGCTGGGTAGACTGATTATATCTAATAGATACTCAAATATTTTTTACAGTGAAGAGAAATCAAGAGAGTTGCATCTCATTTTTCTTCCAGGGTTGATGTCTGTCAATAAAAGGCAGACATCAATAAAAGGAGGGGCTTGAACAATCAATCCAAAAAGCTGTAATCTGTAAATAATCCAGAAATGAATACTTAGTCTCCACTACACATACGCTCTCTCCCAGCAACTGAGCAAGATCATCACTTTCAAGTCAAGCTTAGTAGTCCTCAGTCACAATGGCTCAATACTACCATACAAATAATTTTCACTATGGTATTAAAATGCTGTCTTTTTTTTTTTTTTTTTTTGGAAGAAAAGCAGATACCATAAACTTCTCAAAGCCTTCCTGAAACATTTTTTTTGTTTTGAATAATTTTTACTTCCTTAGAAAAATAACATAAATAGCAAACTATCTCTAATAAAAGCCCCATCCTATAAATTTTACCAGATCCTATTCATGTTTGTAATCATATTTATAAGCAAATATATATGTATATACAAAATAATATGTATTATTAAATACATATATATGAAGTCCATGGTCTTCAGTCTACATGATTAAGATGAGGTTAGTCTTACAAATTAAAATCAAATACTCTTTCCCAGTAAGCAATGTTTTTTTTTTTCTTTTCTGGATCATAGTTCTGAGTCTGGTTTTAAGAACATGCCTAAAAAGGTGAACAATGTCAATACTTTCTCATTTCCTACAGTAGCATTAGTTCTGTGTGAAAGAAAAATGATCACTTACCTCTTGATGTTGTCCAAATAGTACCTAACAATTATCATGGTGGTATATCTGCTTTCTAGAATAGGTACATGAGACTAGCTGCCAAGGGATCATTGTTTTTCTCATTTGTCTAATGACAAGATCAAGTTTTTCTAGACTGTAAATTAGGTTTTACAATTCCTAAGTGAGCAGAATTCCCAGTATTCCACAGACTTCTAAAAAGATCAAGCCATATCTGAAGTGCTACCAATTTTTGATTCTTAAGAATCAAAATAAACTGATGAATTGTGACACTAAAAAGCACCAAAGCTAAAGCTCTATAATTAAACAAATAAATAATTACAAATCCAATTCTATGAGTTCTAACTGTGCTGTTATTCAAAAGTGCATTCTTCCCCATTGAAAATCCATTTCCTTTTCTCTTTATAGCTGAAAATTAAGTCTTTAAAACACAATGGAAAGACTTTGTTTAAATCAAATAAGCAATTTTGTTTTGTGTTAAACACCATAAATTATAAAGAAATGTAACGATGGTTAAACAGGAATATCACTATGATTATATTTTATATTATTATAATTTATAATTATTTTAAAATAGAATTAATCAAAATACAAAATACGTTCAAGCACAAACAATGGAGACACGTATTTTTATATTTAGAGAATATAAAAGTCACCTTTCACTCATGAGTTCGTCTGAGACTTTTTGCTCTTCGTAGTCCATTTTGTCCTTATTGGTCTGGCTTATTTCCTCACTTTCTAAAACTACTCCTTCATCTTGGATTTTTGGTCCTTGTCTAATTATTTTCAATTTCCTTTTTTTGACTTTGTTCTTGGTAAACTCTTGATATTGGTAAGCTCTATCACTGTCCATGTCCTGATCTCTACAACCTTCAAGGGGCTGGGTCATTGTCCGTTTGTTAGAGATGTCCTGTGGGAGGTCCACGGCCATGCGTTTTACCTTTCTCCTTCTGCGCAGAGTTCTGTTCCCAAGGTTGTCCACGGCAAAGTCAGATTCGTGCCACAGAGGTCTTTTTCCTCGTACATTATTATTTAAGTTTGATGATGGCCTGCGCTTAGCCACTAACATTTGGTCATCAGAGTCACTGTGATCTTTTTTATTATTATTGTGATTCTCTCTATAGTCCTTGCTTGGTTCCTCTAAACTAGAGTCAGAGCCTTCACTTAAGCAGTGACCAGTCTCCCATGGGTGGTGAACATTATATGATCTCCGTTTTCTCCCTCTCCTTTTCCTTGCCTGGCGTTTCAGAGGGCAAGATATACTTCGAGAATGATCTCCTGTTTCAGCAAATCCACCTCGAGCTTGCTCTGAGCTCTCCTCCAATGCTGAGACAAGATCATGAACCAGTTCTTCCATGGTTCGACTGAAATGCCTACATTTTCAAAAAAAAGAAGAAAAAAAATTAAAGAAAATAGTATTAACTGCATTAACCTAGTTTATTACAGCAGACAATTCACTCTAAATCTAAAATTAATAGTTATTACAGAGAAATGTTTAAAAGCTATTTAATTTTTCTATCCCAGATAGTTTCAAATATTCTGACTCATTTTAAGCTCCTTTTTCATATGTAAGTTCTTTTATTAAACATACGAATTACTTCAAGATAGAGTAAGCATAATATCAGCAATGAAAGATCCCGGTAATTTCCTATTTTTACTGTGTAATTATAGAAAAGTTATTTCTGCTTAAATCCCTGCTCATTAGTCTACTCCTGCCCTTTCCCTAGAGCCAGTTTTGCTAGAACAGATATGGAGAGAGCTTTCTCAAGCCTTCCTCCAACCACCCCTCCCCCACAGCAATTTCTAAGTGAAGAAGGAAACTGTAGAATCCTCTACTCACCACACGCTCTACCCAGTCACCACCATGATATGCGAGGGAGATGGAAAGACTGACAGGTACTTTCAAGATTTGTAATATATGTGAAAGGAGAGTTTAACCAGACACTAGGCATATATTTAGGCCACACTAATCTCATAACTCAGTCAAGCAGAAACTGTTCATACTCAAACTGGAGGCTCACTGGTCTAAAATGGCCCATCATTTTTCTTATAATTCATTCTGAGACAGTCTCTTGGTATTTTTTAAATAAAAAGAAACAAACAAAAACCATTAAACTATGTTACCAGTGAGAAAATGATCTGCTTGTCAGCTAGGAAAAGCATTCTTTACGGACTTTTATAAATTATATCGACCCTTTCCAAACCCAACTCCCAAAGATTCTAGACCGGTTGGTGATGGAAAGCCCAAAATTCCAATTTTATTTTGTAAACAGTATAGTTAATTCAAACATGTATCTTTCTTATACAGATCATGAACAATCATTTCTGAGTCTTAGAAGGACCTAGGGATCAAAATATCCTCAACTACAGAGGTCTATAT
Source organism: Felis catus (assembly GCF_018350175.1). NCBI lineage: Eukaryota > Metazoa > Chordata > Mammalia > Carnivora > Felidae > Felis > Felis catus. The sequence goes on from NC_058384.1 coordinate 54,984,578, forward strand.
AACTTCTAAATCTACAGTAGGGGTAGGCACACTTTTCTCTAAAGGGCCAAACAGTAAACTGTTAGGCTTTGCAGTCTATTAGGTCTCTGTCATTGCCACTCAACTTTAGCCACTGCAAGGTGAAAATAGCCCTAGGCAATACATAAATGAATGGCTGTGTTCTAATACAATTTTATTTACAAAACCAAGTGATGGCTGGCTATAGTTTGCTGACCCTGGTTTATATAGTCTCTACAGTCTATAATTTGAGGCATTTGCAAGTTCCTTATAATAATTTTTCATTTTGTGTTTTCATTTGAATAATCTGAACACAAACATACATTTTAATTCAACTGGATTTACTACTTATAAGATGATTCACACATGCAGCTTCTAACACAAGAACTTACTATGTGCTCGGCCCATTTTTAAGTGTTTTATATGCATTACCTCATTTCATTCTCACATAATAACCTTATAAGGTGGTATATGAGACACAAAGAGACACAGACATTAAGGGCAATTTGCCCAAAGTGACACACCTAGAAAATGGTAGAAACAGGTTTCAAACTCCAGCAATCTGGTTCTAGAGCCTGAATGCTCAACCAACTGCAGCCAAGAAAGGGATTCTAGTACCACACAATTCCAGTATCCAGTTTGCATTTGTTTATGAGTGATGCAGCAGCAGGTGGTACTATTTTAATTTCTGAGACAGATTTAATATATATCTGCGTAAAGCCAAATGACTCACACTTAGCATTATATTCTTTTGAACAGAAAAGAGGAATGGGAGACCTGAATCAAGGACAGTATAGGTGGTGATAGTCAGTTGAATCCAAAGCCCCCGATGCTGTAGTCATCAGTGAAATGTACATTGTGAGCAATTAACTAAATGGACACAGTTTTTCATTTAAAAAAAAAAATTATGTTTATTCATTTTTGAAAGACAGAGACAGAGCACAAGCAGGGGTGGGGCAGAGAGAGAGGGGGACACAGAATCTGAAGCAGGCTCCAGGCTCTGAGCTGTCAGCACAGAGCCTGACACAGGGCTTGAACTCACCAACGGTGAGATCATGACCTGAGCCGAAGCCGGATGCTCAACCAACTGAGCCACCCAGGCGCCCCGACATCGTCTTTCATTTAATGTGGGCATTGTATTTTCCTGATCTATCTCCTTTAGCATTCTGAATTAACATGGTGACTGAAGTATATATTTTAAATAAACTCTGGAAAGCCACTAAAATCGTCCTATATATTACTCAGGTTTTAGAACCCTGCATTTGGTTATGAGAAATAGGTGTCGCGTAGGAATTAGCATTAAGCCAAAAGAAGGGCTACAATTCTGACTATACTGATAAGCCAAATGGGTCTTTTCTCCATCATCTCTATGTTAATAATCACATTTTTGTTTTCCCTTTATTGCAATAAATATTTTGTTCATTTCCTTGAATACTATTTCTTTGGAAGAAATGTAGTCTGAAAGACCTATGATCTCTGAATATAATATTGCACCTTTAATAAAATTCACTGGACGCCAGCTTAACGTGTACCAGAATAAGGACCTTTGTCTAAAAGAAGACTCGGTATCACCTGGTTCTTAAGTAACTTACTCTTTGGAGATGCAGTTTTCTCATCAATGGGTGAATGACTAGGTCTGATTATTAATATGAAATTAACTCAATGCATGAATGTCATCTACAACTAAAGTTGCAGGTTATTTTGGAAGTTATAATCTAGTGCTTTACCACAAAAAGGAAATGTGGTGGACCTACCACCATTAGATAAAGGTTAGCAATCAGATTCAATCCATTGAAACTTAAGTCTTCAATCAATTTCATTTAAAAAGTAGTATTGTAACAAACAGCTTAAGAAAATAGAACTGGTATTACTAAGAATGAAAGCAAAATTTCTTGATAACATCATTAAAATTGTCACCTTACTGGACTTTGTATTGTTTTTCTCAAGAAAAAAAAAGACATTAAAAAAATTTTAGGGGCGCCGAGATGGCTCAGTTGATTAAGTGTCTGACTTCGGCTTGGGTCATGATCTCACGGTTCATGGGTTTGAGCCCCGCGACGGGCTCTGTGCTGACAGCTTAGAGCCTGGAACCTGCTTTGGATTCTGTGTCTCCCTCTCTCTCTGCCCCTCCCCCACTCACTCACATATATAACAAACAAATAAACATTAAAAAAAATTTTTTTAAAAATGTATCCAGAGAACCCTATTTATTCCATGATGTCACTCAAATAGGGATCAGATACGAATGCCAATGAAGACATTTACTTTAAAAAGACTTTTTAAAAGCCTCACAAAAACACAGAAAAAAATACGCAACATTCAGAGTTAAAATCACTTTTCCCCCCACTTCAGTTTCAACTCACCAGACTCCCGCAAGTCAAAACCCTTGTTAATGAGCTAGTGATATTATAGTCAGTCACACTGCTTCACTTCTATCTCTCAGGGAAAACTGGCATCATCTGGCCTCACAGAAATAAAGTCATTATAAGAGACCACATAATCAATAGCTCATTTATTTCCTTTGCCTCGGCAGTTACATTGAAGACCATGGTATGGAAACACTTTATCTTCAAGATATTTTCTTAAATGAGACTTTTCCTATTGAGGAAAGAACCTGAAAATACAGAACTTTTCTGTACAAAAACGTGTTTATTAAGCATTCATAGCTGTAAAGTTTAATTACAGTAAAATTTAGTGAATTACCACTTAGCTAATTTGAATAACATATTTATAAAACAATTTCTCTCCATTTGAAATTCAATGGAAAAGATATCTTTTGAGAATAGTTTGCATTAGGTACAATGTCTAAGATGACAGTTCACTAAGAGTTTTCTTCAAATACTCCAAATAAATAGAATAAGATTACAGTCCCACTATCTATCTAAAGTGGGATTTTGAAAACGACATGACCTGAGCAGATAAGCATTTTGGTTTTTCGCAGGTGTATTGCATTATGCTGAGCAATATAAAACGTATGATCAACCCAAAATTTGATATGCCAGTTTTAGGTAAGAATTTTGCGCCAAGGGTTAAGTTTTTGTCAGTCTTCTTCTAGGCACTATTAAAACATCCAATAAAATGAGTAAATTGTTCTCCCTGGCTTTCTTAACACCAAATTCTAACTCAGACAAAGGCTTTCCTTAAAAACGTATGTTTGAGAGTGAGGATGGTCAATGAATGTAGAAACCTGGCGCTGAGTTTAGAGTTTTCTTTCAAATGTTTCTTGCTTAAGAAAGAAGACTCAGGACGTGGCCTTAGTCCAAACTCGATGCTCACATGTTCCCACAGGACTAGCAGTTGACTGATGAATCAAATCAAGGGCTCTCAAACAGCAGTCAACAATGTACAGGGAGGCACGGCAAAGAAGCCCAAGAAAGCCCAGAAAAACTGATCCCCCCAAAAACTGACAGCCAATTACTCCATCAGTGACTTTTCCTTTTTGGAGACTCTATTAGCAATAACTACTATTCCTAAGAGGATAAAATATAGCATGTACAGAAAAATTAGAGAGTAATTTCCTTGCCTGGACACTGATAAAAATAACTACATAATAAGATGATAGACATGTGTGTCTTCATAAACCCAACAATTTCATTAAAAAGAAACAAAAATCTTCCATATGTAACAAAAAAGTAACTGACCACAGCTATCAAATATCTAGGTAAGGAAAAAGAAATCAAATGCTCCTTATCACCTAATACATGGTAAAATTCTCCTCTTCATCTCTGTAAAACACAGGATTATTTCTTCTACAAACTTAAGTAACTCTAGCAGTGGAGTGCTAAAACGAATTCACCCACTGCTAAATACAACTACTTAATTGGCTTCTAGCAAGTTAAGGAAATAGCCATTTATTGTTAGTTTCTGCATGAATAAAAATTCAATGTGTACAAAAACAATGTAGGAGGAATACCTAGTCAAGAGCTATGCTGACGAATGTACGCTATGACTGATCACAAACTTAAGAAAATAGTCTTGGAATTACATGTTTTGATATTCATGTTAGCTTTGGCTTAAGATAGGAAGGGTTGTTTGGTCATAAAAGTAAATAGCTAAAGAACACACATTAAAATTAACACATAATAGTGTAGATCATGACAATGAGTGCCTAAACATGCAAACAGGAGCCTTAGAGATGCTACATCAGGGCTGGCTGGGTGGCTCAGTCAGTTAAGCGTCCAGCTCAGAGTTCCTGAGTTTGAGCCCCACCACGATGGACTCTGCTGACGGTGCAGAGCCTGCCTGGGATTCTCTCTTTCTCTTTCTGCCTGTCTCCTGCTCATGCTTGCTTTCTCTCTCAAAAATAAATAAACATGAAAAAAAAAAAAAAGATGCCACATCAAGGGCTAAATTTCATGCCTAATTCAATAAAATATGATTTGTTTGATTAAAATTTCTACTGCTCATAGGAATTTATGCATTTCCTTCTTTAATGGTAACATTATTTGTCAAAATAAGTCTTTATCTCAGTCTAGTAACCTTTAAAATGATTAAAAGAAGTATCTCCTTTTATATACCTTGAGGAAATATTTCTTAGGAAATATAGAATAACCCTAACATTAAATGTTAACATTTAAGCTAGTTTAGAAATTCCCTGACCTACCTAACTTAAACCATTAATCAGAAGTAACCTTTTCTCTCTTCTTGAAAGAGGTAGCGTGGAGTTAGGGGAACTTATTATGAAACGTGTAAGTAATTAATTATAACTTTACATTAATATTAGGCAATGCACATGGACCAGAATTCTCTAGGTAGGGGAAAAGGCTGGGAGGAAACTAGAGAACACAAGCTTTAAAGTCAAATCTATGAATGTGGAAGCTAAATTTGACTCTATTCCTTAGCTATAGGACCCTAAACAAATTACTTATTTTCAGACTGTTTATTCATCATAAAAATGGTATATTTTCTACCTTGAAGGGATTCTGTGGGATGAGAGTGAATACTTATGTGAGAGTAGTTATTTCGTCTTTTAACAACCTCTGTACATGAATGAGGTGGTCACTGAAATATCAAATCATTCTGCTTTTAAGGTGTAACCACCTTATGAATCCTGAGGATATCATAATGAAAGCACAGACCTTACCCTTTCTGAGTTCTTGAACCACTCTGACTCATGGGAAGAGGGGGGGATAACAGACATTAGCAAAAATCTTGCATATCATTTCAAGACATTCATGCACTCTTTAAAGATTTTCATGAATATTAAAAAAAAAAACCCTAAAAATTAATGCTGCATTTCTGACTGACTCCTAACTTAATAATATATAGATACAAGAAAAAATAAATCAAAGAAAGTCATTCCACCAAGTTAGGAGCCACAGGTTCTCCACCAAACAGAAAAGTTCATTGCCAATGGAAGCAAAGGTTCCACAGACTTGAACTTGACTGGAAGTGCTGCTGGCACCTGCTATTTTGTCACTTTTGTTACCACAGGAACAGGCAGAAAGCTTTCTTTCCTCCAAACCCTAGCAGTTAGGCCAAAAATTAAAAATTAACTTAAATTAAAAAAAATCATTCATGGCTTTAGAAAAAAGTCTTTTTCTACTTTCCAAATAGTGAGTTAATAAGGCAAGCTCATTTGCTATTTAAATTTGAAGGTTCTTCTGTTTTTAACTTCATTTAACTTCAAGAGTCATTCAAAACTTTACGCTCTAATCACTTTTGAAACACAAATTGTTGAATAAGAAGTTGTGTAAATGACATAAAGTCAAAGTCTAAAACAAACAAAAATAATTTAGAGTCTAAAAAATAATTCATTCTAATTCTTGTCAACATGCATATATTAGAGCACACCTAGGCAAGTTTCTAATATGGACGAGGAGTCTCATTCATTGCTCAAACATGGTGACTAACTATTCAATATTTATTGAATATATAATATATTCTGAATTCTTAGAATAAGAATGAAGACAACTGAATATTAATTACAAGTACCTAGCATAATGCTTGACATGCAACAGATGTTTAAAAAAGATCTGTTGGCTGGGGCGCCTGGGTGGCGCAGTTGGTTAAGCATCCGACTTCAGCCAGGTCACGATCTCGCAGTCCGTGAGTTCGAGCCCCGCGTCGGGCTCTGGGCTGATGGCTCGGAGCCTGGAGCCTGTTTCCGATTCTGTGTCTCCCTCTCTCTCTGCCCCTCCCCCGTTCATGCCCTGTCTCTCTCTGTCCCAAAAATAAATAAACGTTGAAAAAGAAAATTTTAAAAATAAAAAAAATAAAATAAAAATAAAAAAGATCTGTTGGGGGGGCACCTGGATGGTTCAGTTAGTTAACCAGCTGACTTCGGCTCAGGTCATGATCTCACACTGTGTGGGTTCAAGCCCTGCATCAGGCTCTGTACTGACAGCTTGGAGCCTGGAGCCTGCTTAGGATTGCCTGGAGCCTGCTTAGGATTCTGTGTCTCCTTCTCTCTCTGCCCCTCCCTCACTCACACTCTGTCTCTCTCTCTCGGTCTCTCTCAATAAATAAATAAATAAATAAATAAATAATTTTTAAAAAGAGATCTGTTGGGTGAACAAACCAATGAATGAGTGAATAAAAAAACAGGAAAAATATGGCTTCACTAAAAATTTAGACAACCCTGATTTCAAAGTTTCTGCCACATTAACAAGCCAGATACTCTTAACTTTCTGGCTACCTTTCTAGCAGAGCAAATGTGGTGGTAAAGGACAAATTATCAAAGATGTTTTAAAGGTTTCCAGCTTGCCATAAATAAAAATGCTAAAGAGCTAAACTAATATTAATGGGTTACTTGGCCAAAATCACACTGGCCATTGCTTTGATCCCTCATTGTCGAAACAGAAACCTGACTCAAACAAACCTGACAGTATAGAATTGACCTCAAGATAAAAGACAAAAAAAAAAAAAAAAAAAAAAGGCAGTTATTTAAAAAATGCACATTTTCCACTCTGCCATTTCTTGGACCCAAAGAAAATCCAAATAATAAGAAAGAAGCTACAGAAAAAAGGAAATGATCTAGAATAAATATAGTTTATATTTTTAAGGACTTTAAAAAAAAAAGCAAACCACACACATTGAAACAAAGAGTATGGCTCAATATATCAGCAATTCAATATTCGCATTATCAAGGACTTAATTGTAAAACGTGTTAGTTCAACCTTTAAAATTTTAAAAACCAGAAATTCACTTTAAATATAAATCACTAATAAGGTAAAATGTAATAAAAGTGTATCTAAATTATAAATGTGGTTTATCCATTAAATGAATCAAATTTCAAAAGGCAGGTTAACATTATAAGTGCCACAATACTTACGCTTTTTGGCCCCTAATTTCAAAATTGTGTGTGGATAAGGAGTCAGGAAAAGGAGATAGAAACTCTCAGGTATAACGATTTTATAAAAATATAAACCACTTACAAGAACAATTTGCACAAAAGATATATTCATTTCCTGAGGATTTTTATTATTTAATTGTATACAACTTGTCTTCTGTAGCAGTAAATTACAAAATATAATCTCAGTTCTATTTTTCAAACAAATTGTTAAAGGGGTAGACAAATCATCTACTATTTACTGCTTTGGGGCCTAAAACTTGAAAAATCTAATCTCGACACTGGACAAAAAGTTGAAGTCAAGATGGGAGGTATATACAACAGGAATTCAGGCTGGCTAACCTATCCGGGCATAGTCTTTCCCGTTTAGATATTCCCGTGATATTGTATCTTATTCAGACAAATAGGACGTATACCAGGATGGTGAAGAATTGTTCTAGGTATACCAGCATCACACTGCAAACATGGTACGTGGGCAAGTTACTTAAGCTATATTTGCTCCTGTTTTGCCATTTCTAAAATGCAAAAAAAAGACAGCACCCACCTCAAAAGATTTACATGAGATATATGTACATAAAACTCCGCACCAAGGAATCAACCAGTAGTAGCAACCCCAGCGGCACTGGGGCTTCGCTACTGAGAGCAAACTTACATGCATAGTATGGTAAATGTCTGATCAATGAATGAAAAAGAAAATTCCATTGAGAACTTTCCAATAAGGGAATGGTTGTGCAGATAAACTAGAAAATCAAGGTTCCAGTTTGCTGGAAAGTGTTCATTCTGGCCAATCAGGCGTGATTCTTCCGAGTTTCATGAAGAAACAATGATTAAGTGCTAAGCACTACGTTATCCTCTGGGCCATAAGAAAAAAATGAATTCTACACCGATAATTGAAAAGAAGATAAGCATTTTAAGAGAACTGAAGGAGGGTTTCTCTGTATTATACGGAGGTACCTAACTATGAGTTGGTGAGAAGGTGAAAGGGAGAGGAAGGAGTTGGAAGAGTCATACTTTTTTTTATTAAATAGTCCTCTGTCCTACAAATCAGTATCGCTGCAACAAGGGCAGACCAACCTATAAAGCACATTTTGTTTAGTTCCCTTAACAAGGTATTGAATGGTGAAACATTAAGACAGGTACCTATTAGATGCCTGGGGAGGGAATTCTGGGGTAATGGAAATGTCCTATATCTTGTTTTGTGTGGTGATTACACAGTATATACAACTGTCAGAACTAAAAATAATAAACATGTAACAAGTGTTTTATGTTATGCTAATGACACACACCATTAAAAAAAAATATGGCTCATTTAAGAAAGTACTCCCAGCTTTCTCACTGGAAAATGTCAGAATTTAAAAGTATAACCACTATAAAATGAACTACAGAACGATCTAATCTCATTCAAAACATTTCAAGCAAGATATTCTTTTAACTTTTCACCGATAAGGGACGCAGAGGAATTCTTTGAGATCACAGACTACTAGCGTGCCTCATGGTCTCATTCATTGCAGAATCTAAGAATGGACGTTTTCAGGCCACAGGTCACCCATTTTTCAATACTTTATGCTTGAAATTGTCAGTGGGAAACTTGTTTCACTGTTTGTCCGACGTATGCTTGGGGAAAAATAGGCCTGACATTGCAGAGCTTTCAATCAGAAACCCAAAACCCAGCTTCTAGGTCCAGGACTAAAATGTCCATGGCAATTTTGGACAACTCACTTAGGAATTCTGTGCCCGTGATAATCTCCTATCAGAGCTGTCATAAAGATAAAGTGCATGAATTTGTGAAAGCACTCTGAAAAATCAAAGCAATATATTATTTCAAAGTGGCACTGGTGATGGGGGTACTGTAGCCCTGGTCAAACCCCAAACCTAAAATCCTGGCATTTACATGTTCTTAGGGAACACTCATACACATCTCATTTGAACTAAAATGGACCGTTCAAGGGGCAGAAACAGGTAGGCCACTCCCACTCCAGAAAAGAGAGGGGTGAGTGGGGTGTCTTCTAGTACTAAACTTCCAGAACTCTAGATTTCTGGGATTTGATCCCCCAAGACACCTGCTGTAATCTAGTACAATTAAAAAGGAACGTGAGTGGATAAGATCTATATTAAGTTAGCTTCTTCTGTCCCTAGCCTTGTCAACAATCAGGGACGAAATGAATTGCTCTTGGAGTATAGACAGCTTTACTCCCCAAATATCGTAGAGGGTTGGGCAATCAGCAAGCATTTACCGTACTCCTGCACACATCTTTAGCACACACCTCAACGCCTTGCTCAAATCGCTTCCAGCCCAGGCACGAGTGAGAGCAAGGCCTAAGTGTGTTCAGATCATCCATCCCCAACTCCCTCCCCCTTCCATTCCAGGTCCGGCGGCCTCAGGCCATCACACCCTCTCCTGGTCTCCCATCCCCAGAGCCGCCAGCCTCACCAGCTGTTCCCGGCGGCTGGAGCTCCGATCGGTTGGCGCCCGGCGGCCCCGAACATTAACGACACCCAGGAGCCTGGCCTCGAGGCTCAGGCCCGAGAACAGACTCCAACTACCACAGCACCAGCGACTTCCAGAAGCAGTTCAGCATTTTGAGCTGAGCTTCCGGAAGCAGACTGGAGGCGGAAACCGGATGCCCGGAGCAACCATTACCTCTCCTCCCCGCACCGCCTTCGTCGCCTGTAATCTCCTCCTTTTTAACTCACAGAAAAGATAGAGGCAAATACCCGGAACCTTTTCCTACGAAATATTTCTTAAATGTCTTTCTAGTATTCTGCAAACTGAAGCAGGGTGGCAAGTAGAAGTGGAGTGGTCGAAAAGTTGTACCCTCGGGACTAGCTTTATGGTTTAGCCCGGTTGCCATGGAGACCAATAGTAACAGCGGTGCTCCCGCAGAAGCCGGGAGGCTATGGCCACGTTAGCTCGGCTCCAAGCTCGGTCGACGTTCCTGGCACACCAGTACTACTTCAGGAACAGGTAAGGGGTCGACTGGGGTACAGCTCAGAGGGCTGGCTTCGCCCTCGCCAGGCGTTCCTCGGCAAGAGTTTCCTATTAACAAAGTCCCTGAATCAGTAAATACCAAGCACTTGTCCCCGCTTCTTTTGTTGGCCGCAAACTTAACCACAAGTTTAAAAGTAGTGTTACCATACAGAGGAATTATAGATGGGGGTAAAGGGAGGACATAGTTATTAGCTTGAGATGGCTTAGGAAACTGCCCACTATAGATGAAATTGCAGAATAAAGTATTCTTCTGGGACATCATCACTCCACAGTTTGATGAAACCCATGCCCTCCCTGTTGAAGTTTTAGTACCCTGACTGGGGTCACCCAAGTACTCTAGCTGGGTGATCTCCGTTGTGTCTCCCGTTTGCCTGGGGATTTGAGCCTCCATGGTTTCACAGATGTCATTGAACTCAACTGTTCCATGGCCCATTTGTCGTCCCTAAGTGACAGTATCCAAACCATTCTGGCCGTGATGAGAATAGGCTGGCATTCCTTCCATTTCATTTATTATTACTATTAATATTTTCAGTATAAAGAGAAATCTCTAAAGATCATGAAAGAATCAAAATTCCAATGTTCGCCTAGTTAAAACAACAACAACAACAGAGTGTAGCTTTGGGCACAAAGGCCGTATAAAATATCAATATGTGAAAAAAGGTAACTGGCAGTTTCCTTAAACAATGATTGCCATTTCCCATGTGTTATTGGTTAGATCAGCGCTTTGTAAACTGTAGTGTACATTAGAATCATTTGAGGATGATGTCAGAATATAGATTCTGATTCAGTGGGTCTCCGTTATGGCCAGAGAATCTGCAATCTCAGAGGAGTTCCTGTGAGGCCCCATTGTGAAAAAAAAAAAAAAATGTGTGTGGGGGGGCTTTGTAGAAAAGGAACTAGGTATGGGTCTATTTCTTAAACATCCTTAACAAATTATGTATCTATTCCCACTTTGCATGAGGGAAGGAAAATGAGATTCATATAGAAAAAATTCACAAGCTATTCAAAGTAATGTTGGTTTGATGGGAGGAGATTAAGCCAAGAGACCAAAACAGGTGGCTACTGTAGAGTTAGAATTAATGGTTTGCATAGGTGTAAACTTTAATACAGGTATAATGAGAACTTTTACAGAAATAAAATTAGAGGAAAAAAAGTTACTGGAATGAATTTTTAAAACAATAAACGTTTCTAGTTACAAATATAGTCAATCAATTTAAAAATAGAAAAGTCACTAGTGAGAGGTAAATGTTTTAGGAGAGCAACATGGAGGACATATCCAGGGGATTTAGTATGTGAATGATAGTCACTGCAGAATTTGGGAGTGGGAGTGGGAAGAAGATAAATGACTAATAAAGAAGTAGTAGAAGAAAACTTTCCTAAACTGGAGAAAGAATATGGCTTTGAATGGAGAGGGCTCTGAGTATGAGACAGGATTTTTTTTTTAATTTTTTTTTTCAACATTTATTTATTTTTGGGACAGAGAGAGACAGAGCATGAACAGGGGAGGGGCAGAGAGAGAGGGAGACACAGAATCGGAAACAGGCTCCAGGCTCCGAGCCATCAGCCCAGAGCCTGACGCGGGGCTCGAACTCCCGGACCGCGAGATCGTGACCTGGCTGAAGTCGGACGCTTAACCGACTGTGCCACCCAGGCGCCCCAGGATTTTTTTTTTTTTAAAGACACACTTCTTAGATGTTATCTGGCAAAATTTCAAGGATACAGAAACAATTTTACAAGCTCCTAATCTAGACAGACAAAAAGTTATTTGCCAACGAAGAAAGAAGCACTGATTGGTTCATAAGCAACACAGGGACTTCTAAGAGAAAAAAAGGACAATAATTATTGATTATTCAAGGCAATATCTAAAAACCTAAACCCATCAAAGCTCTTATTCATTCTTTTTTTCTTTTTCTTTTTTTTTTTTTTTTTTGATGAAAGAAAGACGTTTTCAGTTATATAAAGACTCAGGGTTATGTCATCCATATAGCCTATTGGAGGAAATGTACTCAAGAAAGTACTCTCTGAAATCAAGTGAAGATTAAATTAGAGCAAAGATCTCAAGATAGGGGAAGAGGAGCAAAAGAAGTAATAGAAACAATAAGGAATAACTGTACTTGTATTTATAGTTAAATCTAGATGAACGCTGTTCCTGAGATTTATGGGATACCCCTAATTCCATGCAGTTAAAAGAATCCAATAGGCACTTTGAGTTTGCTTCCTACACATCTCCTTGTGCATTTCAAAAATTCATTAGTACATTTTCCACCTTGTAAGTGATCACAGACAGTAGTGTTGTGAATAATCTCATTAATACGGTAATGCAGGTCATTCTATATCCAGCTTCTAATATCAGTTTTTCCCCACTCTGCCAGCCTATGTGATAATAATAATTACTCCAGAGGCCAGTCTTTTTAGTGACCTCGGAACTCCCCACAGTCTCTCCCATCACCCAGTCTCAAAGACATTGGCACAGGTTTAAAGTTTGCAGTGCTGCCTACCAGGCTATCTTTCAATTTTTTAAGTTTTATGTAGCCAAAGTTGTCAATCTATTATTTTGGCTCTGGGGATTTTGCCTTCATTGGAATGGTCTTTCTCAACCCGTGGTTATAAGAAAATTCTCTGTGTTTACTGACAATATTTTAAAAGTTTTATTACGTTTTTCTTCACTCTGCAGTTGTGTTTGTGTGTATGTATCAGGTGAGATAGGGACTTAACTTTTAGTATAGAAATTGTCTCAAAGCCTTTTCTGAACATTCCACACTTTCCTTACCAGTGTTATGTATTGCAAGATAAATTAAAATTGTAAAAATTGCAAAGGAAGAAGTAAAATTGGCTTTGTTCACTGACAACATGATCCTGTGCATAGAAAACTAAGTTACCTACAAAAACATCCAGAAATAAGTGAATTTAGCAAGGTTGTAGGACACAATACACAAAAATCAATGGCCTTTTTATGTAATAGCAATGAGCAATTGTAATTTGAAACTATAAAAACAATTCGATCTATGAGAGCATCAAAATACATGTTACTTTATCTATTGACCTTGTAGAAATACCTTGTGTACACAATTTGTACACAAAAGTGTTTTAAGTACAGGCTTATCTGTAAAGCATTCATTAAAGCATTACTTCTTTTTAAAAAGTTTTTTTTTTTTTTTTTTTTTTTTTTTTTGAGAGAGAGAGAATGAACGGGAGAGGGGCAGAGGGAGAAGGAGAGAGAGAATCTCAAGCAGGCTCCATGCCCAGTGTGGAGCCTGATGCAGGGCTTGATCTCACGACTTTGTAGAGATCATCATAACCTGAGCCAAAATCAAGAGTGGGACACTTAACAGACTGAGCCACCCAGGTGCCCCTAAAGCATTATTTCTAACAGGGGGGGGGAAAACCAAACCCTGGAAGTAACTTGTATATATTTGTAACTAATCTGGCTAAATAAATTAAGGCATATACCCATGATGGAATATTAAGTAGCAGTTTATTTATTTATTTATTTATTTATTTTAATGTTTATTTTTGAGACAGAGACAGAGCATGTACGGGGGAGGGGCAGAGAGAGAGGGAGGCACAGAATCCGATGCAGGCTCCAGGCTCTGAGCTGTCAGCACAGAGCCCGACGTGGGGCTCGAACTCACGGACCGTGAGATCATGACCTGAGCTGAAGTCGGATGCTCAACTGACTGAGCCATCCAGGCGCCCCATGTAGCAGTTTAAAAGTGAAAAATTTTAGGGCTTCCTGGGTGGCTCAGTCTGTTAAGTGGTGGACTCTTGGTTTCAGCTCAGGTCACGATCTCATAGCTTCGTGGTGGGTTCAAGCCCCACATGGGGCTCTGCACTGACAGTGTGGAGCCTGCTTGGGATTCTCTCTCCCCCCCTCCCCTGCTTGTGCTTTCTCCATCTCTCTTAAAATAAATAAGTACAATTTTTAAAACAATAAATGAAAGTGAAAAATTTTATGCCTAATGACATAAAAAATTCAGAGACAAATTAAGTTTAAAACAACAGCTCACAGAAAACATGTAATACATTTTGTATGAAATGTTTATGCATACAGAGAGACATAGGAGCTGAAATCATAGATAAAAAACTGTTAACAGTGATTAGATTTTGAGAATTGGAAGATAGGGAAGGTTGAAATGGTATCTTAATTTTTTCTCTATATTTTTCCATGTAGTTTACAATTTTATATTAAATATTGGGTATTCATTATAATTTATACAGTAAACAGCAAATAAATAGGAAAAAAATACCCTAAGGCAAAAGTTTTCTTTTGAAAACACAAAATTAAACATATAAAATAAGTGACCATGAAGATGTAACTGATACAAAATTTGCCTTGCCACTGTGAAAAATTAGAAAACTGAAGAAAATATGTGGAAAATCACTTTTAGACATTTTGATACAACAGACAGTGTAGGATTGTAATCTCTTAGTGAAAGGAAACAAATGAGGTTATCTAGACAGTTACTCCCACTTTACGCGTGGCAGTAGCTTCTGAACAAAATTCAAACTCAACAGCATCGTGTTCATATTGTCTAGCATCTGTTCCTAAATTAGTAGTAGGACAAAAATACAGCAAACTGTGACCTACACCCAGGAGGAAAAACAGCCAATTAGTAGAAACAGACCCAGAAATACAAAGATGATACAATTAGCATATAAGGTGTTTTAAGTAGCTTTCAAAACATGCATAAAGACTTAAAGGAAACTATATGCATAATGAGTTAAATGGAAATAAGAAGAAGATGAAACTTTAGAGATACAAAACAGATTATCTGAAACAAAAAAATTCAGATGGACTTAACATCAGATTAAAATCCTGCAAATAAAACATTAGTGAACTTGAAGACTTTACAAATACATATTGTTGAGTAGAGCAGTATATAGAAGTGAATTAGATCAAATCGGTTAATAAGTGTTGTTAGGGTCTTTTATATTGCTGTTGATTTCCTATACAGTTGTCTTATTAATTATTCAGGGAGGCATGTTGAAATATCTAACTCTTACTGTGAATTTGTCTCTTTCTCCCTTTAGTTTTGTCAGGTTTTGCTTCACATATTTTGAAGCTCTATTATTAGGTGCATACTCACTTAGGATTATTACATTTTCCTAATAAATTAACCTTTTTATCATTATAAATATTTTATGCATGATAGTTTTTTATCTTAAGTCTACTTTAAATGTCAAAATTATTTTAAACTGTAAAACTATTTGAATAAAATGAAACAATTTTGAGATGCCATTCTTTCCTGTATGTGTGTGTATATATACACACATATACATATATGTATATATATATGTGTATACATATATATATATATATATATATATATATACATATATACATGTGTACACATATATACATGCATGTAGGTATTTAAAACTACTGAAGTAATCTGAAACTTATAAAAAGTTCTAATGCAATACAGGTTTTTTTTCTCTCATAAATCATATGATGGTAAGTTGCAACCTGATGGCCCACTGTCCCCCAAATTCTTTCCACTTAAAGACATTGTATAACTATAATTCCGCTGTGAAAATCAAGAAATTAACATTGATACATTTCTATCATCTAATCTTCAGACTCCATTCAAGCTTTGCAAGTTGTTGGAATAATGTTATTTATAGCAAAAGGATCCTAAGTGTCTTATCTCCTTAGTTATCTTTAATATGCAACATTTTCACGGTCTTTCTTTGATTTTCATAACCTTACTACTTTTGAAGATCAATTATTTTGTAAAATTTCACTCAATTTGGATCATTCTGATTTTTTTTTCCTCTTGATTAGACTCAGGTTATGTATCTTTGGCAGAAATATCACAGAAATGATGCCATAATCTTTTTCATATATTCTACCCGGTACTACATAATTTTTATTTGTTTCATTAGTGATAGTCTTTATTTGGATCATTGACCAAGATAATTTCTGCTAGGCCCCTCTACTATAATGTTCTCTTCCCCCACCCCACTTTGTGTGTAGTAGGTATATTGTTTTTAATGTTTATTCATTTTTAGAGAGAGATTGTGACCTGGGGAGGGGCAGAAAGAGAGGGAGAGAGAGAATCACGAAACATGAGATCATGACCTGAGCCAAAATCAAGAGTTGGGTGCTTAAATGACTTAGCCACTCAGGTGCCCCCAGTAGGTATTTTTTAAAAGCAAGTAATTTGAAGCTGTGCATGTACTCCGTTCCTCATCAAACTTTCAATGTATTTATTTACTTACGCACATCATTATGGACTCATTGGTTCCTATTCAGTGGGTTAACATCACTTTTATTACTTATGTTTATGCTACCATTGTCCCACTCTTTCACAATGGGAGCCACTAGAAGCTTATCATTGTACCCTGATCATCGCAATACTTTCTTGCTTTCTGACACAGAACAAATGGGCTCCAGGCTCATCTTTTTCTTTTCCTGCCCCGGATCTGGAGTCATCTATTTCTTCAAGGAGCCCTTGCTTCTTTTAATGAGTGCCCTGCTGTTGGGCTGCTGCTCTCAGATTTTCTTAAGTGGACAGAGTTAGAAAATATGTGCATGTATGCATTTGCATGCAGTTTACGTCTGTACTTTATTCATCCATCCGTCTGTCCACCTACCCATGTGTGTGTTGAAATCCATAAGTTTGCATTGACAATTTCATTTCAAATCCAGTACCCTGTGATTCACTCTAGTTTATCTCCCTTTCCTTTCCTTTCCTTTCCTTTCCTTTCCTTTCCTTTCCTTTCCTTTCCTTTCCTTTTTTTTTTTTAAACACTGAGAAACTGGGCTCTCATTATCCTTAATATATTGCTTAAGTTGATCAGTTTTCTGTAATCAAACTCCTGTCACCATAACTGCCCTCTCTTTTATGGACACCCTTTTCATGTACTGTGGGCTCTACCTCTCCATGCTGGACTTGTTCATCAAACTGGATACTCTTTTCATCATTCTTGGGTTTTGATTCTCTGTTCTGGCTGCCCTTCCTTGTAGAAACTTTCTTCACCTTTCCTCGACACCTAAACACTTAGACATTCTCTCCATAGGAACACTGTTCTTAGTTTGTGACATCCTACCCCAGGCTGCCCTTTCATGTGGATGTCCATCTTAGCCTACAAAGGCTTAGCCAGGACAATGTGACTCCCCATCCCCCAACACTCCTGTCCCCTCTACCACAGATTCCTGGTTTCTTTGCCCACTGCCAATTTCTTTTGGACTTAATTGTTCAGGAAATGAAGAGAAGGTAGAGGGAAAGGGTAGAAAAGTAAATGATAAAACATTTTGCAAATACATTATAAATCTGCATGTTAACTCCTACTTTATGATCTAATACATATGTATTTATGACTCATTATTCATTGAGCTGTGAAATAATAATGAGGACCATTAATGAAATCAAAACATGGCTTCTAGATTCTAAAATGTAGTTCTGTTTTTCAACAAGTAATTATTGACCTCTTATTAGGCACATGAGTGATAATTAAAGCATAAAGTATAGATCAAACATAGTTTCTGCCTTTAAGGAGCTTGACATCCTTAACACCTAACAGTGAAATGATATGCAAAAATTATTTTACATAATCAATATATTTTATAATACAGGTCAGCTAATACTGGAATTTTATTCCTAGTATCTAAAATAGCTAAAATTCATATGATAATGAGAAGCAAAGATGATTGGGTTTTTGATCTAGTTTTTATTCAATAGCTAGTACACATAGGTCAGACTATCACAGTAAGGTGATATATAAAATGCGTATTTTTTGCACATTACCAGAAATATATTTAACTACATATTTTTTCATTTTCTGTTTATTGTCAATTAATTTCTAGCCACTAATGATACACATGAATATAGTGTTATCCAGGGTTATAGTACTTATTTCTAGTTGATGATGAAGTGACTGGAAACTTCCAGCTTTTTCTCAATGTTTTATTACATTCCTGGTAATACTTTTGGTCTTTCATCATTATTAATTCATTTAGTATTCATTGTGATAATACTGATCATAATAAATTTATTTCAAATTCATGTAGATGTCATATTTTATTCACTGCTATAGGATTTTCATTGTAATTTGGAACTAATTAATATACCATTAAAATAAAGTGTTACCCACATTTTTCATTTTAAACATAAAAAGTCTAGCAGTTCATGACATATTGTATGAGTATTCAGCATCCCAGTGGTAACCCAAGTATCTGTAAATTTCATTTTTAAGCAGTTAAAAGAAAAGCAACAGAAAAATGTGTATAGAAGTCGAATTACAGCACATAAGTTAAAACGTAGCAGTAAATTAACTACTATTTTTTTAAATCTTTCCCTTTAATTAAGATGTATAGTTCTTATTAGTATGATATAATATCTGTGCTTATATTTATATGTGTTAGTGTTTATAACTCCAAAAGAGAGAATTTAATCTTTTTCTTGACTATGTATTACATGTTAGCATTAATACCAGGCGAGATTAGAAAGCAAAATGGATCATTTGATTGCTTATTTTTTGCATTTCTAATGACAATTATATAAGTGAAGGGTAGGATCAAACTATACATTAGTTAAAAGGAAGTATTAGGTGTATCTGTAAATCTTACTCAATTTTTTTCTACCTGTTTTGCAAAAGTAGTCACTTGTTGATTGTTGGTGGGGGAGGAAAAGCAAGTGCTTTCAGTAATTTAAATAGAGTATATTAAAAAGAAGGAAAGCAGAAAACATCTATAATCATATTAAATGTTAATGGTTAAACAGGGTTAAGAAACCGTGAGAAATAACCACTATCATGAATTCTCCTTCACATCAGCCTTATCAAGTACAATTATTCTTTCCTTTTTCCCACTCTGTCATCTTTGAATTGCCTGCTCTACTGGACACTGTGTTGCTGGATCATCTCTGTTGTTGCCATGAATGAGATTTCATATCCTGCACTATCACATCCTCTTACTGGCTAGGATAAGATTTGAGAAAACAAAAGATTCTCTCCGACCCTGCAACTCCTTGAAACATTGACCTTATTTTCATGACTTCTTCACAGTATTTGACAGTACTCAGTCATGGTCCTTCTTCCTGATACCCTTCCATTAACTTCTACGACAATGCAAAGTACTTGTCTCATAATTGCGCCTTATTTTTCCCTTCCTTATTTAACATCCTTAAGTTTCCCGAGTTTCTCATTTATATAAACAAAAATTTTCTGTTTGTGTTCAAAGGCTGAATTACTTCCTACCAGCAATTTAATGAGTTCCTCTTGCACTAATTCTTACCAACACTTGGTATATCAGACATTTTTGGTGTTTAGCCCTAGATCTTGATGTCTTTTCCCTCTTAGTCTCAGCTTATTTTGTCTTAAGGAGATTGGTGCTCTTTTATGCCACAGAATTTTAATATTATATTTGGAAATGGCTTACATGCATTCTTCCTTTGACCTTTTTTTCCCTTCTCTTTTTTCCTTTTTATTTACTTTCTATCTCCTGTTTTTATCCTTCCTCCCTCTCTTCTCCTTCAGGCACAATGATGGTTAAGAACCCAGCCTCTGGAGCCAGACTACCTAGGATCAGATTTCAGCTCTGATGCATATTAAGACCTTGGACATATCCTTATACCTCCGTCTGCCTTAGTATCTTCTTCTGGCAAATGGGGATACTATTTCAGTGTCGTGAGTAAGTGTAGTGAGGGAAGCTTGTGAATGGCAGTCTTCACAGGGATGGAATATGTCTGTAATAGGTATGCCATTCCCTGAGAGAAAGCAGCTTTGGTAAGACAAAGGTTGACTGTTAGGAGAAACATCAATTAACTCAGGAACCACCGGGAATGCGTGTGGGACAAAATGGATTCGATTGCTGACTTTGGGATTTTAAAGTTTAGTGGAAAGACCATCATTAAACAACACAATATATGGTTGTGTTAAATATTATAAAGAGCCATGAAGATGTTTAATAAAAAGGCTTAATGTGGTTTGAGGAGTCAGGGAAGGCTCTGTGGAGGAAAGGACGTCCGGCCATTCTATTTGCCATGTGGAGCACAATCCAAGAATATAGTTTATATGTGTCTCTGCTATAATGTTGTACATGTGGTGTAAACATAAAACCATAATCAAACTTTCTTTTCTTCTCCTAATTGTCTAGTGTGTCCTCTTCACCTTACTCATTTGTGTGAATTTTCTCCACTACCCTTTTTCACATCTGGGTCACTGACTGTTGCATAATCTTTGTTTTCTTTTCTTTTTTTTTCTTTTTTTTTTTTTTTTGTGAGTCCTATACAGTCTGCTTTTTAGGTGACTCTCCTGCTCCTCTAGAACTATAATCCATCCGCTCCAACTGTTCGCCACCGACAGCTTAATTGCTCATCCGATTTTCTTTCTGTTAGCCAACATCATAGTGTTGTCTAAGAATTTTATTGTTTGAGGTTTCTTCCCCCCTTCTATTTTTGTTTATGAAATACACAAATTTAATGAAAACTATATATTTAAGCTAGCATATCATGACCAAAAAAAAAAAAAAACCCAAAACCAAAAAACCTATCCAAAGAAACGTTATTTTGAGAGAATTAAAAAAAAAAAGTCAGAAATAAACAATTAGCCATTCTTTATTCATTCAGCAAACTTAAAGTGCTAATTAGGTGCCAGCCAGCATTCTGGGAAAGAAATTCCTCTGTGGTGCACAGTACTTGCCTTCAGCAATATCACTTTATACAGTAGGGGTGGGCAGGGAGAACTGGAATGACTTGCAAGATTAAGATGGAAATCTGTCTTGACGGAACCTTTTTTTGCTGTTAAGTCAGTGCAGTCTAACAACTGAATTTCTTGTCTCTTTCTACACCCTATGGCCCTGCCCCCTGCTTGAACTTACATGGAGTTTCTGAGAATTCTATCTAGACTGGGCATTCTGTGATGGATTCATTTTACTTAGAGGCAATTCATTTAACTGATGCATTGAGTGCAATATGCAAGCATTTTAATCTTGCCTGGTATGTGTAGTGGCATTCAAATAGTAAATTCAAGTAATTATGTTTTTAAAATAATGAAAACATGCACGTTGCCACTTTTATTTCCTTATAAAAATCACTGGTAAATTAATAAGTTGCAAAGTAGTGATTATAAAATGTAAAAAAAAAAAGTAAACTTGTTGATAGCATATGACCTCTCAGAGAAAGGTTAACTCTAAAAATATAGCTCATTATTTCTGAAATGCTTTATTTAGTATTTTAATTTTATTTAAAATGACATTTGAATTATAATTCTCATTTTGGAAGAAATTAAAGATTAAGTTTAACAGGTTGATTTGCTTTGGAATTATATTAGTCACTAATGAAATGCTTTAAAAATTTCCTTTTAGTGCTGTAGATGTATTTAGAAAAAAGGAGTATGATGCAGCAGTTAAAATCCAGAGCTGGTTTCGAGGATGTCGAATTCGGGCATATCTCAGGTATGTGATTTTTGTCATAGAAACGTCAGATATATCATAAAAATATACTCCTCAGAAAAACTAATTTATTCATGTAAGTGCTCATTGCAAATAAGCTTTCATTTTACTTGTAATGAAGTTAATAAATTATATGATGCCCTTTTGGTTTTTTCTTACACATCAAAGAACTAAATTATATTGACCATATCTCTACTTTAAAAATTTCTCAATATCCTAAATATACTAGATTAGATTTTTTCTTCAAATTCCATAGGATGTGACAAATGACTGGACTCGTATTTGTAGGAATGAATTCACTGCTAAGAAAGCAAAAACAAAACAAAACAAAAAGGAAGCTATTCCAGTCTTCTCCAACATGTTGATATGTAAGGGCAAATGATGCCGGAATGCTGCCATGCTGCTTTTAAAGAGACAGAAATTGATCCCTGCTTATCTTTAGTGCTCAAACTTTCCTTCAGTCTCTTACAATTCCAAAAAATACTGCCCGGGATAAGGTGGAGGAAGAACATGCCTCGTATGTAATAACCCACTCAGATGGCCAGCTGGGGATTATGATGTATAGTTCCTTCTATTAGCTAGTAGGAGCCAGACTTGAAGATTTAGGTACAAACGTGAGGTTTCTCTTTTGGGCACTATACAAACTATGAACATGGCGGCAAAGAGACTATTTTCTTTAATTGAGAAGATTAATAAGACATTAGCTTGGCGAGACTGGGTAATATAAGGTGAAAGAGGAAGTGTTTCTCGACCTCAAGAACTATTTCTAAGTACTCACAGTGACTCACATCGATAGTGCCCGACTTATTTCTCAACATGTTCCTTTGACCAGTTTTATAGTCTTACATTAAGAAATATTTCCAAGAATTAGTACTGAAGAATAATTGAAATTTAAAAATGTCTAATCATAAGCCCAAAAGGAATACTGAATATTTATCTCTGCCTTTTTTTCTACCTCAAGAAATGAAGAATTCTACTGCAGAATGATAGTTCTACTTTTTAAAAGTACACCATAAACTTGGCTTTGAATTTTATTTCTTGAATTATAGAAAGGTATAGTCTAAGAAAAAATTTAAGAGTGAATCTGGTTCCAGGAAAGCATACTAATAAGTGTATGTTTTTCACAGGTATTTACACAGAGTAGCAACTGTTATTCAAAAATGTTGGAGAGGTTACCTAGGCAGACAACATTATCAACTAATTGTGAAGGTAAATATTATAAAGTTTTTATATATTAGCATTTGAATCATACAGTATGCTGTTAACTTACTCGCTTCAGTCATTTACACGCAGTTTGAAGTTATTGGTAATGAATAATTATGTAAGAACAAAATTGGTTTTAAATTTTGGAGTGAGACCTCTTCTGAGAAGCCTTTTCTGATTTTCCATGGGAAATTAATGACTCATGGGGCACTTGGGTGGCTCAGTCAGTTGAGTGCCCAACTCTTGATTTCGGCTCAGGTCAGGATATTGCGAGTTTGTGGGATTGAGCCCTACTTTGGGCTCTGGGATTCCTGCTTAGGATTCTCTCTCCCTCTCTGCCTCTCCCCTGCTTGCTCTCTCTCTCTTTCTCTCTCTCTCTCTGTCTCTCTCTCTCAAAATAAATAAACATTAAAAAAAGAGTTAATGGGGGCGCCTGGGTGGCTCAGTCGGTTAAGCATCTGACCTCAGCTTAGGTCATGATCTCACAGTTTGTGAGTTCGAGCCCTGCCTCGGGCTCTTTGCTGACAGCTAAGAGTCTGGAGCCTGATTCTGATTCTATGTCTCCCTGTCTCTCTCTGTCTCTCTCTCTCTCAAAATTAAATAAACATTAAAAAAAAAAACAACAAAAAAAGAGTTAATGACTCATTTATTTGTACCCGAACTACAAGAGATACTTGATTTTTGGTAAAGTACCTTTCACAGCGTATGCATTTATTTGCACTTATTTGTTGATGATTTCTTCTAGTTTCCGCATGGTGAGCTCTTTCTAAGTAGGCACAGTAGCCTGTTCATGTTTGGACTGTCAACCTCTGGACAAATTCCTGTTCCATAACATATTGAATAAACATTTGTTGAATTGAAGTGCCCAAAATCAGTTCCACCAAATATAAAAATAAGGCACTTTCTCCTTGTGCTGCTTACCTTTGACTATTATTGGCTGTTGGGATATTTTAAAGATTTGCCTTAAGAAATGCAGTATACCACAACCACCTCTATCCACTGATAGCCTTGCAGAAGTATATGATAGCATGCCAACATCTACTTCGTTCAGCTAAGACTTTTAGGAAATGAAGAAAAAAAAATTTAATCTTTTTTAAATGTTTATTTGTGATAGAGAGACAGAGACAGAGTATGAGCAGGGGAGGGGCAGAGAGAGAGGGAGACACAGAATTCAAAGCAAGCTCCAGGCTCTGAGCTGTCAGCACAGAGCCCAATGCAGTTTGAACTCACTCACCGTGAGATCCTGACCTGAGCTGAAGTCGGAGGCTTAACCAACTGAGCCACCCAGGTGCCCCAGAAAAAAATTTTTTTTTGATAAAAATGAGAAAGTTTTTAACCAGTACCCTACTTCATTTACTTTTTGGTTTGTTACTGTTTTCAATTGTGATTGTTTGTTCTTCATTTATTCTTAATTAGTTGCCTCTAAGTGAAATTAAAAGATGTAAATAGGAAAAGATAAGATGAAAATGTTTATTCAACACATTTATGAGCTAGAAGATAGTCACTTCAGTCCCTACACCTGCACGTATTTCATAATACCTTCTCTAAATAACATGATTTTCTCAAGTTAAGTCCCTATACTTCTACTAATACTGTATGTTCCTAGTTAATTAATATATGTCACTTAAGTTCTTAAAATCCACCAAAAGACAAGTTTATTCTTTTAGCTCAACTGATTAAATAAGCCCACTCTCCTGTCTATAACAAATGTAAAAGGCTTCTCATTAATCTCATCAGTTGTTAGCATGGGTTTCCTGTCTGGAACGCTAATCTCTTACATCATTGACATTTCAGACTGCTTAAAAAGTAATTTTTTAAAAATATTTATTTATTTTTGGGAGAATGAAAGCAAGGGAGGGGCAGAGAGAGGGGGGCAGAGGATTTGAATTGGGCTCTGTGCTGACAGGCTGACAGCAGTGAGCCCGATGTGGGGCTCTAGCCCATGAACTATGAGATCACGACCTGAGCCAAAGTCGGATACTCAACTGAGCCACTCAAGTGCCCCAAAAAAGTAATTTTTAAATTTTGAAATAATTTCAGATTTCCAGAAAAGTTGCAAAAATAGTCCAAAGAGTTTCCATATATTCTTTGCTTTATCGTTTTCTCTCTTGTCTCTCTCCCTACATTTTTTTTTGTCTTTTTTCTTTATGAATACATGTCATTAGTTATTTTGAATCACTTGGGACAAAGTTGCAGAAGTGATGCCCTTTACCTCTATGTTTTTGAGTGGTGTTTTCTACCATAACCATACTAAAATGATCAGAATCAGGAGACCATTATCTGTATAATGCTGTTAGCTAATCTATACACTGTATTCATATTTCATTGTGCCAGTAATGTCATTTATAGTAAAAACATCTTTTCCAAGATGTTACATTGTGCTTAATTGTTGTGTTTCTTTAGTCACCTTTAATGTGCTTAGCCTGTGGTTGCCTTTGATGACTTTGATGTTTCTGAAGAGTATAAACTATTTTTTAAGTTACTTCTCAATTTTGGTTTAATTATGTGTCTTTATTTCTAAGATTGAGGTTATGCATTTTTATCAGGAATACATCTCAATACATAATATTAGGAACATGATGTCAGTTTATCCCATGATAGCTGATGCTAACTTTGATAATTTAAAGTGGAGTCACTCACACTGTAAACTTATTATATCTTATGAGGGGATATTTCAAGACTGTGTATGTATATCTTCTTTCTCATCAAGCTTTTTTTTTTTTAAAGTTTATTTATTTTTGAGACAGAGAGAGACAGAGCATGAACGGGGGAGGGGCAGAGAGAGAGGGAGACACGGAATCGGAAGCAGGCTCCAGGCTCTGAGCCATCAGCCCAGAGCCCGACGCGGGGCCCGAACTCAGGGACCGCGAGATGGTGACCTGAGCTGAAGTCGGACGCTTAACCGACTGAGCCAGCCAGGCACCCCTCATCAAGCTTTTTCATACTAGGTTTAGCATTCAATGATGGCTTTGGTCAGAATCAATTTTTATATTTGTTAAATAGCAATTTTCTAACTCTGTCATTCCTTCTACATTTACTTGTTAGCATATTAGTATAAGAAAGAGCTTTTTTGTGGTCCTATTTTTTAAATTATTTACATCAATGTGAACTCATGGATTCCTGTTTTATTCAGTGGGTTATAATAAATACTATCACTGATTGGTTCAGTGCTCAAATTGTCCCGGATTTGGCCATCAGAAGCTCCGTCAAACCAACTTTTAATAGATTCAGATTGCTTAGAGGGGATGATCAAAAAATTAAAGTATTTTTTCATGGAGTGCTGGGATCTTGATCCCATTATTCTTTAGTGGTTGGGGATCTATATCAATGTATAGACAAAGCAATGAAGTAGACCTATATGCATATGGCGTTCCATGAACATTACTGACTTAACTTCCATTGTTGTAATTACTCACAAGCCACTAGTCAGAAGGTTATGAATTGCTGAGACCTCTTTTTAATCAAATACACAAGAGTATAAACATTTCAGTGACTATTGTTAAAGTATTCATCTTGGGAATCTATATTTATTGTAATGATGCTGGAGTTGCTAAAAAAAAAATCTTAAAAAATTCATATAATGAACCATTCTAGAAAATGTGTCTTGTTACTTCAGTGTCTTAACTGAGTTTGGTCAAAAAGAGTATTACTCATGGGGCGCCTGGATGTGTTAGTCAGTTAAGCGTCTGACTTCGGCTCAGGTCATGATTTCACAGTCTGTGAGTTCGAGCCCTGCATTGAGCTCTGTGCTGACAGCTCAGAGCCTGGAGCCTGCTTCGGATTCTGTGTCTCCCTCTCTCCCTGCCTCTCCCCAACTCGTGATCTGTCTCTGTCTCTGTCTCTCTCTCTCTCTCAGTCTCTCTCTCCGTCTCAAAAATAAATAAACTTAAAAAGAATAATTAAAAAAAAGAGTATCACTTAGTATGATCACTAAGTTATTCTCTGGTTTAGGGTCCAATTGTCTGAGCTCTTGGGGGATGGGGGAAAGGTGGAGATTTTCCTCATTTAGATTGGTTCTTGATGGTTTTTAAGTTTATTAAGTTGTAAGCTATTTTAGAATAAGTCTGTTTTATTTATTTATCTATTTTTGCCATTATGTACACAGTACCTAACATAAGGATCTCAAATAACATAATCAAATCTCAATAAGTAATTATTGAATGATATTAAAATAGCTGCCATTTACTGATTGACTAGTATGACTAAAATATTATAGTAAGCATTTTACATATTTATTGTGTATCCAACTAAAGTCTTATACCAGTCCTATGAATATCATCACCATTTTATCAATGAAGAACTTTAATCTTAGAGGTGGTTATTTCCCCAAGGACATATTGTTACTGATAAGTGGAGGAAAGTTCAAACCCAGTTTGATGTGATTCTCAAACTGTTTATAGTATTGAGTTGGTAGGCAATTGAAGTTAAGTTCATCATTGGAGATTTCCCCCCTTTGGCTTATACAGAAGTCCGTGAGGCTTAAGTAGTGCTAACATACCAGAGATCCCACCTTTGTGGAGCCTTCATTCAGGGGAGGTCCCTTGTCCTAGCCCATGTATTTGATCTCTCAATGTTCATCCTTTAAGAACTCTATAGTTAGTGGGCCACATAAAGGGAATGGGGATTTTTGTTAGAGCCCTATCCCGATATCCCTAGTACTTTGAGTCCTGTCTCTTCCACAGCTGCCACCAAGTTTATTCCTAGAGTTTCAGCCACTTCCCAGAAGCAATTGGGATGCCAAATGTTGTATTTCCTTATTTCAGAAAGCTAATGCCCAGCTTCTTCCCAGGCATGTGGAATCTTTGCTCCTTTATTTCTCTTTCTCTGCCCACACCTCCCCTCTTACTATCTCTCTACCATTCTAGCATAATTTCTCAGAGTTCAGGTTTTAGGAAAGCAAAGCTAGGTAGATATAGACAGTCACTCATAAGCCATCTGAAGCAAGAACGCATGAAAGGACCTGCTACTTTCCTGGGGTGGGGAGTGGGGTGTGAATATTGTCTAAGTCTACATTAATTATCTTATCACACACATTAGTACACACTGTCACACACATAGTCTGTAGTATCTATGTTTAAACCATTTCCCACATTTATTCTGCATAATTCTTTTGGCCTAATAGCTATATACAATAATAATAATGCCATATACTACTGATTAAGTTATAAAATAAGTGATAGAGTTTAGTGATTTTGAAACTTTAGTAACAGAACTCCCCCTTCACTAAAATTTTAGCAAAATTTTTAGCTCCATATGGTAAACAGTGCAAGCAGTGCAGCTGTTTTGGAAGTTGAAGAAATTCAACTGCTTGGACCTTTTCCCTGTGGCCTCTATTGTCACCCAAGCCACCCCTGCATGATTTGAAGGCCACTGATTTAATTTGCTAGTCTGGGAAAGGATCACAAAAAGCTAATGATATTAATTGCCTAAGGGAGAAGAAAACTGGGTACTTAAAGAATAAACATAAGGAAGAGATTTTTTTAGTATTATAAACTCTCCTGTAGTCTTTGAATTTTAAGCAATGTGAATGCATTATCTATTAAATAAATTAATTAAAAAGGAAAGCCAATTTAAAGGGAACTCTCCCTACCAAACACATGAACAGATAATAAGGGCTTCCATAGGGAGTTGATGTAATCTCCGAAGATCAAAGAAATGAGACTTGAACTGACCCTCAGGGGATTAGTGGATTGTAGACCAGGAAGGACATTTCAGTTAGGATCAGCATAAAGGAGGTTGTGAAATTGGGAATGAGCACGTTGTAATGGGAGACAGGAGGGGTGGAGCTCAGAGAGTTTGGGGAGTTGAAGAAGGTTGGTCAGGAGTTGAATGTGACTTGTATAATTTCCTACATTTGAAAAGGAATTTCTCATTTAAAAATTCTTTATATCCAATATTTCATATTTTCCAGCAATAATCTGTCAAGTAGAAAGTACACGTGTTATCTTCATTTTATTGATCACAAAATGGAGACTCAGGAAGATTAAATGATACACCTAAAGTTCTCAGTTCCTGATATGTATAGATCCACATGCTAACCCCTTAAGGATTTTCTCTGCATGTCCCTCAGACACCCCAAACCTGCCCCTCCTTACGTATTCCTTTATTCAGATAAACGGTACAACCATTCAACCAAAAATCCAGTAATCCCAGACTCCTCACTACCTCCCTCTCCCTACCCTTTATCTCCTATCAGCCATCAAACACCCTCCATTTCCCCTCATAAAAGTCTCTTGATTTCAACCTAAATGTCATCATTTTACTCCCATGTGGACATTCCTTCTTGCCATAGCCTACAGCATGGAGTTCTCACTCTTTCATTTGACATGTCAGGTGTTTCATAGTGTCCCAGTTTCTTCTTCTCTAATCTCACCTGTATAAAATATATGCACCTGTGTAAAATATACCGGGACGCATTAAATCATTGCCAAATGATTGCCAAATCAATTGCCATTAAATCATTGCCAAATCACATGGCCAAAACATGCAGTGTCCTACAGATTTTTTTGTAAATGCCTTTTACCCTGCCGGAATGCCCTTTTGCACTTTGACTTCCCTCCCATTGCTACAAATCCCTACTTCCTGTTCTAGACTTTACTTAAAGATTAACCTCCCTGCTCTCCTGAAGCTGCGTGTACAATGGTGGGAGACAGGAGATATCAGGTGTGCCTTCCTAGCTTTGTTCATGTAGGCATTTGTCCCACTGTGATACATTTGTTTATTTACATCTCTTATTTGACTGAGAACTGAATAGTGGTGACTTTACAGTTTACTGCATCTTAAACTTATCACAGTCCATGTCACATAGAAAGCCTATAGAAATGTTTGCTAACTAAATGATTCACAGGGATTTATGTCGGATGAGTCTTGCTTATGGTCAACGTAACTGATGATTAGTATCAATATGTGCCAAAACTATCCACTACCCTCTTCTTCATAAAAGAATGATTCTTTCCCATCTCATTGATTTTGGACTAGGCCAGGTGCTTTGAGCAGATGGGACATGCCACACTCAAGGTGACATTTTAAGAGGCTTTCTCCCTCTTTCCTTCTGACATAAGATAGGCCCATGTCCATCTTGGGCTGCTCCTTCATCCTTGGGGTTAAGATGAAGAAATGTAGAGCCTATGTAGCTGCAGGGAACCCTAGTCGACAGTTAATGTAAGTGAGAAATGTTCTGTTTTGTAAGCTACCGAGATAGCTGCATTTTTATCTCAGCAAAGCTGATTAATGGTTATAATGATAACAAAAGCATGCATGTTTATAAGAAACATTCTGAATGGGGCACTCAGTGAAGCTTACAAAAAGATGTTTTGAGCTTTTTGAGTTTGTGATGATGTTAGGACACCTCCATGTGGTGATATCTTGTAAGGCGATTTTGCCGTCTCTGCAGAGTGTCTGGCATATAATAATTAACACTCAACAAATGCTTATTAAAGTGAACTATTGCATGGGAGTTTAGATTAAGAGTCAGAGCTGGAGATAAAGATTTTAGAGCCATCATTGCAAGATGACAGGATTCTCCACCTGAAGGAGAAAAATATCTTAAGAGTAGAGCAGAGGGCCAAGAATTGAGGCTTGTGGAATGCATTAGGTAGGATTTAGGCAGAGGAAAGGGGTATAGACAGATAATAACTAGAAAAGCAGAGACACAAGGTCACAGAAAGCAGAGGAGAGAACTGATGAAAATTTGGCATTGTCAACAGTCTCAGATGTGGCAGAAGTCAAACAGAAAGTGAACAGAGAAAAGAGAGAGGTCCTAGGATCTCCTTAGATAGGTTCAGTAGTTCTAGACAGCTTCCCTCAAAATTCTATTAACAAAAAGATTTCTATCCAGCTTTTAAATAATTTTCGTAGTGACACCAGCTAGCTTATCTAGTCCTAAAGTATCATGGGTTCTCTACCACAGTGTCCTCATTAACTCAGGATAATAGATCATTTCCAATGATCTTTTGTGATTTGGCTCTTGCTTCCTTGATGAGTATTGTTTTTGTTTCTTTTTTTCTCAACCTCCATTTCTGGCCTTCCTGCTGACTTCCAGGCTTCTGTGTCTGGCAACATAAACCAAATTTGTCCATCCTAGGGGTCCCGGATTGTTGATTTACAACCTTAAACATCTTTTCCTGTTAGTGAGGATATGGTCTGATTCTTCTTTTTTAATAACAACAATTTGATGGTTATCTAGTGTAGTGTGTGTGCTCTGTGCATAATGCATTTCATACCTGCTGAGCAGCCTGCTCTTCCTGTTGGAAACTCAGAGAGTCCTACTGTTACGGGACCTTTCTTGTGTTCAACTGTATTGTGTTCTGTGTAGTTGGTCCTTAACCACTCTGCTTTATTTCATAAATGGTGAGATGAAAACAGTCGTTCTTTGGTGTAAGTACCTGAGAAATGTTGAAATATTTTTTCATCCATGTCATTTCAAGCACTAGCATTTTGAGTGTTACCCGAGTGAATTCATCACTATAACCTCTACAGGATAGTTGTATACATCTTGATATCCTTTTAAATTTTCTTTTCTTTCTTTTTTTTTTTTACATTTTATCATTACATAGTTTACTTTATGTTTAATATCAAATGCACTATTTTTTATCACCACTCAGAGAGCAGTAAGTAGAAACACTACCCTAATGTACATGATTAATTCTATATGCATTATAAATAAATAAATAAATAACTATAGTCCTAAACAGCTCAATTGAGATCATTCAGTGAATAACATGTATGGCAACCACATTAACAAAATTTAATTAAAACTTTGTGCTGAAGTGTGAATAGCCTATGGTAGGACCATTTAATTTACTAAAACACTATTAAAAATAGATTATTCCTCAAATTATAAAAATTATTTTCTATATTGCTGAAAATCACAGCTCACAATATTTATATAATGCTTACCATTTTACTGCTCCTTACAAAGTTTTCGTATTAGGTTAGTAGTTGAAGGAGTAACAATGGAAAGAAATTTTATTAACTTTAAGTGGGACAAAAGATGCCATCTACTATAAAATTCCATTATATGTTGTCATGATAAATACCAGCAGGGTTTTTTTTTTGAATGGATAGTAAAAATATATAAAATATTGGTCACTGTTTTAAAAACTAATGAGATTGACACAGTTACTTCTACAGACATTTTTATTTCTCTTAATTAGATGAATAAATGTTTCTTCGATAGTTACTAACTCTTTTTATGAATTTCTGTAGAGGACTTCCAAATAAGTGGTAAGTTAATAAGGCAACATTTATCACCCATTAGTGTCAGAGCAAAAAACTGAAACATATTTTTTCCCTTCAAGGTCTTGCATTTTAGATAAATACCAAAGGCTAGATAACTTAAGTTTCTGACCTACTAATATTAACTTAAAACTTTCTTAATATGTTTCCATAATTATGAAATTAATTTAGATTTGGTTCCCCTGCTTTTAAAGATTATATTAATAATAACTGTGAGAAATAGTATAATTGGCTTTTAATGTGTGTGTGTGTGTGTGTGTGTGTGTGTGTGTGTGTGTGTAAAAAGAAAGGGTATTTTAAAAATCAGCTGTTGATAATGAACAGATTGGTATCAGTTGCCAACAAACAA
Organism: Felis catus; assembly: GCF_018350175.1. Taxonomy (NCBI): domain Eukaryota; kingdom Metazoa; phylum Chordata; class Mammalia; order Carnivora; family Felidae; genus Felis; species Felis catus. Next base: position 55,017,039 of record NC_058384.1, read on the forward strand.
GGCAAAGCATATGCACAAAATACTCATGATTATTTGGTAATAAATCATTTTAATGATTATACTCAAAATTATGAAATGAGGATGGCACTGATGTGGAAAATAACAAAGGCTCAGGCTCATCAGATCTGTTATCCATATGTGCATAGCTTCTAAAAGTTCCATTGTCATCACTTTAAGGCAAATTTTTCCTTTGTACTGCCCAGTCGAACAAATAAAGCCAGTTGATCTGGTCAAGTTTATATAGATGTATTACTCAAAATTATTACAAACATGTATTGTTTTAAGTATTCTGCTGTTGATGAGAAAAGGGGGAAAAAAGAGAGAGAGAGACAAACCAAGAAACACACTTAAGTATAGAGAACAAACTGATAGTTACCAGAGGGGAGGTGGGTAGAGGGATGATTGAAATAGGCGAAGGGGATTAAGGAGTGCACTTGTCTTGGTGAGCACTGAGTTATGTATAGAATTGTTGAATCAGTATACTGTACAACCAAAACTAATATAAGTATGTGTCATCTATACTGGAATTGAAATAAAAAACTTAAGAAAAAAAATTTTTAAAGTGTTCTGCTTTTGAAAATGATTAACCATTTCTTCCTTGAAACTCATCTTTTTTTTTTTTTTTTTGGTTTTCAACCTAAATACTCAACAATAAAGGAAATATGAAATAATTTATGGTATATTCCATATAGCAAAATACCACATAGCCATTGTATATAAAAATATGTGAATGAGGAACTTAAAAATGGGGAACAAGAAATATCTGTTCTAGATCTATACAGATCAAGGTGGAAGAACCTTTAAGAGAAATTAAGCCACTGCAGTTGAAGGAAAGGAATTGGCATTAAGAGTTTAAGACTTAAGAGGGGAACACTTCTAGTTCACAAGGTCTGGAACAAGGTTAGAGGAATGTAAGGTACACTGAAGTGTTGGTCATTGGGACTGAAAAAAACAGGCAGTTGTGGGATTTTGTAATTCAGTGTGCTGTCCACATGAATTTGAAAAATCTTGAGATAATGGCAGGAGTTGTGATGAAGGGTGAGACCATTACTTGGTGTCAGAATCTTTAGAGCAGATGATTGGAGTAAGTCAGGGAGAGGTGAGGAGGAGGAAGGATGGAGGATAAGTAATCTGAGACCTGAGGGATGACAACACTAGAAAGGAATAGAGGGTATAAATGTGGAAAGCTTGAGATTAAGATGTAAGGTTTCTTGTTCTTTTGGTTTTTGTTGTTGTTGTTGCCCATTTAAAAAGAAATTATTTTTGAGAGAGAGAGAGCATGAACAGGGGAAAGGGGCAGAAGGAAAGAGACAGAGAATCCTAAGTATGGAGTCCTACACAGGGCTCAATCCCATGATCCTGACACCATGACCTGAGCTGAAATCAAGAGTCAGATGCTCAACCAACTGAGCCAGTCAGGCACCCCTGTTGCTGTCCTTTTTAAAGGAGTCCTTTTTACTGGTTTGTAAAAGTATGCTTTGGAACTAGGAGAACGCCAGCTTCCTCCAGTTGATGGCACTTGGAGTGGGCGAGAAAAGATAGTTTGTCCTATAAGTGCTTGCAAGAAAAACAGGAGAGATAGGATTTGGACAGCTAGCAAAGAATGATAAGACATTTTGGGCAAGGGGACTACTATGGGCATGGAGGTGAAGAAATAAAAATAGTAATTGGATCAGAATGAGCTTTAAAGGAATGGAGTGGTGAGAGATAATTGGGGGAAAAAAATTGGGACCTGATTGTGGTGAGGTTTGAATATCACTTGGCCTCTAACAGAGTGGTTCTCATTTGTCCCCAATCACCCTCCCATTGTAATTCACCTGATAGAAAAAAAGAAATAAAGAGAGAAACTCAAAATATGAAACATGCTCCATCAGTAATTATGGTCCAATCCCACTGAATAGCAGCCCTGCCCAAAAGATTCACATGGATATTAACCAACCGCTCAGAAAATTTGTTTTTAAAATTTGTTTTTAAAAAGGATACATCCTCCAAATTTTTTTTTTCTTTCAGAAGCCTTCTAAAAATTGAGCTGGATCACAAAGCAAAGGCCATACAGCTACCAAATAGTTTATTTAATGTTGAAATGCTGTTTTTATCCCAGAAATTCTTCTTGCTCTGTTATAAATGCAACATATCAATTTTGTTTAGCCTTCTTTCTCTCTTTCTTTCCCCCTCCCACTCTCCCTTCCTTTGTTTCTTCAACAAACATTTGGGGAAACATCTAAAATTGAACATCATATTTTCATTACAAGGAACTAACACCATTTATGCCTTATTTTCAGCCCAGTCTTAGTAGACTTGTACCTTAATGATAAAATGGGAAATTAATAAATAGTAAGAAAAATTTTAAGACTTTTGTCTGCTGAGAAATTACAGTAGCTTCTCATTCTTGGATATGTTATTAATATTTAGTGGCTAGGATACTCTTTGCTTATCCAACTTCATGGAATGGAAAAAAACAAATTTCTAGAACAATTCTAAAAAATAATATTAGGAACAAGACCTTTGGTATGTTTATATTTTAACTACTTCATGTAATCCAAAGAACAAACACTAGTATAACAAACAGTCATCATTGCTCAGAATGGAAATAAAAAGACTTACATGAAATAAATTTTACAAAGTTTTAAAGTGTCTGTGTCTCATAGATAGCTCATGGAAATGAGCAATTCACCTCCACCAATGTTTTTTGTTAGTGTTTTTTATTTTATTTTTTTAACCTTTTTTTTAATGTTTATTTTTGAGAGAGACAGAGCACGAACGGGGGAGGGGCAGAGAGAGAGAGGGAGACAGAATCAGAAGCAGGCTTCAGACTCCTAGCGGCCAGCACAGAGCCCGACACGGGGCTCAAATCCGCCAACTGCGAGATCATGACCTGAGCTGAAGTCGGGTACCCAACCGACTGAGCCATCCAGGCGCCCCTTGTTCGTGTTTTTTAAAATTGTGATAGAATGCACATAGCATGACATTTACTATTTTTACCATTTTTAACTGCACTATTATTTATTATTTAGTGGTATTAGGTATATTTACATGTTTTATGCAACTATCATCACCACCAATCTCCAAAATTGTTCCTTCATCTCAACTGGAAACTCTGTACCCATTTAGCAATAGCTCCCTGCTCCCTTTAACCGCTGGTAACTGCTATTCTCCTTTCTGTCTCTGTGGGTTTGACTATTCTTGGTACCTCTTATAATCGAGATCATGCTCTACTTTTCGCACGTATATTATTTTTACTTTCCAAAGCAAATACATTTAATATCGGTTAGTGGTTCAAATGAGAATGGTACATGGGAATCAAAGTGCTATTCCACCTTTTAACTATAAAATTCAGAATGCTTACACTATAAAGCTAGCTCTGTTTTTTTCTCTTTGTTCAGAATAAAATTTAACTTCTTACCTTTGGAATTTTACTTATTGTTAAATTGCATACTTTTTGCTACAAAATGTGTAGTAGCACCAGTGAAAATCCCTTCTCTAATTATCATCAACTGTGTCCTAAGCACCTTAAATATTTTATCTCATTTTAATCTTCACCGAACTCTGTGGAGTATGTGCTGTTCCATTTTGTGAGCCTGGGAGCCACGACCAGCAGACTTTAAGGAACTTGTTCAGAGCCACACAGCTGGTAAAAGCAACATCCAGAACTGAACTCGGTTCTGTAGCTGGAGAGCTCACACACACTCCGTGCCGCTAACTGAACAGCCGTATAATAAAGCTAAGAAACGTTACCTTTTTCTGAACCCACACTTTCTCAAAATGTAAATTTTAATGTTTCTTCTGTAATAAAACATTTAGTGGTTTCATCTGCCTCGATGTGACTTGAGGAAATATGGTATTAAAGTAAATCTTTTAAATTCACCTCAAACACCAAGAATTATGCCTTGCTTGCTATGATGAAGAAAGAGAATTTAAAGTAAAGCAACATCATTGTGTTCATTTGTAAATAACATATTGCAGCCAACTGGTTCTTAATTGCTCAGACTGTTGATAAATAATCCAGGCCTGCTGCTCTCACAGACAATTTGCTTTGGATCAGACCAGGCAATTCAAACAATACTAATTACAGTGAAAACCTCTGTATGAATTTTTGTGTGTTGCAGGGACGAAAACCCCTATATAAATGGTTAAGGCACTTGTCTCTGATTTTTACCTAAACATAACACCGATTACCTGAGCTCAAGTTATATCAGTCAATGCATTTTGATTGAATAAGAATGGATCTAGTAATATTTTGTGTTAAAAATATATATTTCATTGCCCTTACTGTTTATTGTACTGTCATGAATTATGTTAATTCTGTATTTTTGACTGAAAGATATAACAGACACAGAAACTTCATTTAAAGCAATGTTTTCATTGAAATAAGCCATATTGCTAAATGATTATGGAGTGTAACAGAGATTTGTTTATTAATAGACAAATGTGTCTATATTAGAAAGAAACCAAGACCTCAGGAAGTCTGTACTATATCAGGGGATTTGCTGTAACATGATATCATTGTATTTATGATTTTATGGTGTTAAAATGAATATTAAATGAAACAAAATTCCCAAGGATTACTCAGGAGGCAGCTAAGTACATAACATTTTGTACAGATGGTTGGAAGGCACAATTTTGCTCCATCACTGCATCCATATCCTTGAACGATTTCGACTGAAGACAGCATTTCTTTGAATTTTTCATTAAACCAGACGTCTTGAAATATGAATTCCTTTTATGTTTCTGTGAGTTTTGGCTAAAAGAACCCCAGTGAATAAATCATACAATACTACGTGTCACCAGCACTTGTGAATATTTCTGCTTTGTTATTCTATTCTCAGTAGAGCACCATTGATTATCAAACTCAGCGGAGAGCATTTTATGATCATATATCTCCATTAGCTCCTAGTTTGACTACCATAGATTTTTCTGGTTAAGCCTGCATTATGTATTAGGAAGCCTATCTCTTCAATACAAAGTTTGATTTCATTTTTCTAAGCCTAGAACTCTTATTATGTATTATGTATAAAGATTCTTATCTTTTATATGTAAAAATAGGCTGCACTGTCTTTGTGTAACTGGAATATATGCCATCTTTTTTTTTTTCTTGATTCACAGTTAGAATTTTGTACTATGAAGATGAATCTCTACAACGCAATGGCTGTCAGGGTAAATATTTCTTCACTTGTTAAACAAATGAAAAGTCAATTGTGCCCTGAGTTCGCTTTTAATAAAACGAGCAAACCAGAATAATGCAAATTTGATTGATATGCTAATGGTTAGAGAGAAAAGAGTACATAGTTAAAAAGTTAGTTATACTAAATAATCTTGGCAGTGTTAAAAATTAGAGTAAAATGTAAAACGTGTAATTATCAGTGCTTATGTTTTAGAATGTTAAATATCTCTGAGCCATAACTAGAGAAAGACCGTAAATATTAATGAAGCAATGTATTAGTTTCCATATGTCGTATAGAATATTGTGATAAATAGTTGAACATGGTTCTGGAATATAAGATGCCGGCCCAATACAAATCAATTAGAAATTATTCATATGATTTAACAGTAATAAAGTCAGTTTCCACCTTCGAAGTTTTATTTCTATCATCTCTGTGTTCATTTTTACGTGTTATTTTCCTAATGGGAAGCTGAACTTAGTGATTATGAGGCTGGCTTGGTTTCTGCCCAGATTTTGGGAGTGAGCCCAACAAAAGTATTATCTCTCTTGTCTCAGACAGTATGGTAATAGCTTAATTGTGGCGCTATTATAAATGGAGGAATTACTTTGGTGAATTTCATTAATGTTCTTAAAACTTATGTTGCCTTACTATATTCTCTTTCATTGATCTATGAGTTCTTCTGCTAATAATGTCCTTTATTTTGGATGAGGCAAGGTAGTAAAATACCTTCTGACTGTCCTGTGCTGAACTATGGCAGGTGAATTAACATTACTTTGATTATTTATACTGTTTTGGGAAGGGGTCTTTCCTCTACAGGTATGGGTGTGCACAGAGCCTGGCCCAGGGACAGTCTGCACGTTCAGTCTGTTCACTTTTCTGTTCTTTGCGGTCTAGGGCAAAAAGAAAAGGAAGAAATAGGTCTTTTTGCTTCTTTTCCTGAACTAGAGGTAGAGACTATAGCTGCAGTGGGCTATTTACCTTTGTTAATGTATTACTATAGGAAAAGAATTTGGTTCTCCTCTTTTATTGGGAATGCTTGAATCTGGGAATTTAGGAGATTTTGATTCTCTGCATAGCTCTGCCAAAGACCTAACATCTGAGCCTTCAACACTGTTAGGTTTTCCTTTGCTGCTTACTCTGTGTCGGACGTGTCTGCAAAGTAAAAACCAACAGATGACCGTTACGGTAAAGCAGTTGATGACCTAAGACTTAGATGCCTCCCTAGGTCACCAGGGGAGAGAGAACAAGAACCAGAAGACAGAGTTAGAAAAATGCATTCTGTTGTTATTTAGCCCCCAGTCTTCTTATTGAATTCTTATCTGGCTTGAATCATGATTCTGTTTACCTAGATTAGAAGTATCTAGGTAACACTTGGAACACAGAGTTTTTGACTTACTCCAACATCATACTAAAACCTTCATTTCCTAGTAGCATCGCCCAATGTCAACTTGTCTTTGATTAATGTCAATCGACAATGTTGAACTTTACGTGAGTCCTGGGATCATGGAAAACAACAAAGTTTTAAAAACCCCCCACCCTTTGGGTTCTGGAAACAGCTTACTGCAAAAAGAAAAAACAAAAAATTTACCCTTCACTACATGACTTAGATAAGAGGCACAGATATGCCCTTTGTTTATCTATGACACGGCCAGTGCCCACCTTCCCAAGTTTCCATTCTTTACCTCACAAATGATTATCAGAACTGCTTGTCCCCATTGATCAATTGGAAAAACATGTTTATTAACCAAACTGTGATTAAGGTTCTCTCCTTCCCCCTGAACTTTAGCCAGCATAGAATACCTCCTCCTGAGAATAGGCTGGCTTCCCAGTAAAACATTCTCTGATCTACTGTACAATTATGCCACCCTTTCATCCCACTTCTGCATATCAGGTTCTTTCTAGCCTCGTTTATATCTTCCTGTAAAAGAAAAACTATTTTTGCCTAATTCTTGACATACTTGCAGACCTTATGGTCAAAGTGCTCTCCCTCTGGCAGTAGTCCAATCCATCTATTGTGGTGATCACAATACTCCCTCTTCCTTGCAATAATTCTTTCAAATAAAGTCTCTCTTGCTATGTCTGGATTTATTTTTTATTTCATACATTTCAGGAGAGAAGAGTAGAGGTGTGATGCAGTGGCCATTAAAGTGAGGCAGAGGAAAACTTGAGCTGATCCACTAAAGATGCATAGGAGTGTTTGTGAGCCATGTGGAGGATGTAAACACTACTGTGGGAATTTATAATAAAGACACTTCTCTTAGAAGATGTTCAAAGACTGCCTTCAGAGGTTTGGATGAGTTGACTTAGTAATAGACTAGGTACTTACTTCATGTTCCTAAGATGAGGAGTCAGGAGAGGGGCTTACTTGCATGGAGGCCAAAATGATTGCCTAACAAAGATGAAATTTTAGCACTGGTTGATCAGAGTGACCAGAACTGAATTTATTTGTAAGAAGTGAATTTTTGCAAGACGGGGCTCAGAAGACTTGACTTTCTGCAAGAGTGAATGGCTGAAGAGATCAGTGTGTGTTCCACATCCCTTCATGTTGTGCACATCAGAAGGCTGGATACCTCTAGCTGAAGTTTTCCTTCTAATACTCACACCTCTACCTTTTCAGTTCATCGGCTACCAAGTAACCTTGTTCAAAATAACTATCCCTTAAATGATTTAAATATGGATGGCTGTTCATGTCTAGGAGGAAGAATTTCTAAGAGTGATAGATAACTACCAAAATGTATACAGGAATAATATTCAGACAGATATATGTGCACTCAAATCATGAATAGGATTTTCACATACAATAGAAAATAAAACTTTTGTCTTAATTTGCCTTATATACTGAGCCAATTACAAATTATATGTTTGACTGTTGACTCCTAGCATGACAAATAAATTATCATCAATTGCCAAAGAGGCTAGTGGAGCATTCCTGAAAAGAGAGGGATTGTAAAAATATGTTTTTAGCCTACCCATTCTTATATGGAGGTCACTTTTTTTATAATGAAGAATAAATTATATGTATGTGATTTTTTAAATATAATAGGTATTCACATCCTGATTTGCTGCATTTATTTTTTAAAGGGTCACCTTCTCTCTAAAGACTTTACGATCCCCCTACCCATGTAGAATTGATCACTCTCTCTTTTTATGTCCTCTTTTACCATCGACATACTTCTGTTATAGAACCTGTAACATTTTATTATCCTTACTAATTTACATGCCTGTATCCACCCCCCACACACTGTAAGTCCCTTGGGGCCCAGATCCTATCTTCTTAGTCTTTGTATCTACAGTACCTGGCTTATAGTAGGTGGTTAAATAAATGTCCCTGAATAAATCATGAATGTTGGCCCATTCTTTTCTAAACAAGGAGTTAAAAAGCCATTTGTTTTAAATACTTTTTGTTTAAGCCCCTCAGTGTCTTTGTTGGAAATTATTTAAGCCTTTGCTGGGGGATCTAAGCCTTTGCTGGGGGATCAGACCTTTTTGAGAATCTGATGGGGTTATGTGGTAGAGATAAATTGGATGTGGTAAGGTGATATTTGGTTAGTGCAATTCTCACATGAATGGAATATCTCATGAACTTTAGGACCTTTCTAAAGTATCATAACATGTACAGGTTTGAAGGAGGTTTGCTATGATATAAGCTACTGTCAAAACCCACAGTATGCCTTTTCAAAATCCGTTACGATATGCTGCTAGGCCAGTGACAGACAATTAATACAGCAATAAATTGCTCAATAAATTTTTATATTAGCTCTCGGGGCCTTATTCCTCCCATTTCTCTATGGGACATTTTATTGCCTTTTGGTCTTTAATTCGACTTTACTCCAGATTAGGGTTCTGCTTTTCCTCCAGCATTTTGGCTGTTCCATTGTAGATCTCCTCTAAATTTGGCCCCCACTTTTTTTTTTTTAGTTCTCTCTTTTTGAACAGCTTTTAGTATCTTACACAAATGTCATGAACTGATTCAGTTGCTAAACTCATTTCTCCCCGTATCCCATTTAGATATACAATTGTGTATCTTTTTACAGCCTGGCGTAGAACTGACCCTCCATTTCTGATGCCAGTAAGCTTCTAATTGGGTGTCACCTCAGGTTCACCCAACACTGGGCTTAGCGACTCAGCTGAATATAGTCGGCCTCAACCTTGTCTTTGAGGCTCCTATTGCCCCAGTAGAATGACTCCAGATTCTCGCACTTACTACCTGAGTGTGTGTGTGGACACAAATAGCTGGCAGGTGTCTGAGTATACCTTAGTCAAACTGATTGCCGGTGAGAGCTATATGCCTCTGAGGTCAGGCAAGAAAAGGACTACAGTACCACGTTTTCTCTTGGTAAGTCAGAACCATTAGTAAATATTAATGAGTTAGCAGTTACATAGCCATTACTGCCTTCCAGGCACCAGTCTAAGTATTTTAAATATTTTAACTCTTCTCTGTAATACTCCCAACCAACTCTTACAGGTGGGTATCATGATTCCAATATGAAAGCTGAGTAAATAGCATCACAGAAAGTTATCTTGCCCAAGGTCCCACAGCTCATAAGTGATAGTGTTAGGAATTGAACCCAAGAGATCTGCTACCCACATTTGTGTTACTTGTAATCTTTTGTACTCTTGCCTTCACTGCTAGTCTTCTCCTTTGCTCAGTATCCGGATGAGAACAACTATGTGTACCCCAGACTGAGCTCTTATGGAAACTCTATTACTCACACTCTGATTTTCTTGATAAACTGATCCCCTGGTCCTCACAATTCATGAGCATCTTACCGGTAGTACATTTTACTCAGGGAATTCTAAACTCAGTGGCAATGAGCAGGTTGAGTGTCATATGCTTCCCCTTGCAGGCAGAATTGGAAGGTTGAGGATGACAGACCTCTCCTTGTAAAAGGATATTCCAGCTGTGGCCTTTACACTCTGGTCTTCTAGCGTCAGAATTCGTCCTCCATCGTAACTCAGGACTGCTGTTTTCAACTGCTAATCTCTCTATACATGAAATCTTAGAATATACTGGCGTTTGGTAAACTAAACATAATGAGGATGTATAATCTGTCACAGATTTTGGAAGTTAACAAAGGTGAACTCTCTGAAAATTATGCTTTCCTTATAATGTCTTTTGGAAAGCCTCCACTGGGTTATCTTCTACATCTTGAGTCCACTTTGTCTGTCTGTCCTAGGACACCTGGCACCGTATCAGATGAATGTAAATTTCAGGAAGTGCTAATGTTTAGTATCTTAGAGATCTCTTAAAAAATATGGTCCATCAGACTTTTTCTTCTCACTTCCAAAATCTGTGAGGAATGAGAAATGGAAATAATTTAGATCTTACAGAGTTTTAAAAAAACTACAGATATAATTATTTCAAGTAGAATTCCTTTTATCTTAGAAACCTTATACATGTTACTGATCAATCATATGTACTTATGTGATGATATTCTTCTGGAATCCAGAGAGTCTCGCCTGATCCTTTATTATTTCAGTTATTTTAAATGATTTCTCTTGAAATTAGTGCCCCCAAACATTTTAGTTCAGATAGAAATCCTCACTTTAGGAAAATTAAAAGACTGCAATAACAGGAGGATCACTAGATTAAAGATCACTTAAAACAAACAATTTGCAAAGTATAATGTTATTGATTCTTTCTTCTTACAGGTCTGGATCTGTATAATACAAATTTTAATTTATAAACCTTAATCTAGCTTGAAACATCAAATAACCGTTTTCTTTCTTTTCCCACTTGTGTCTAAAATGTAAAAATGTGAGAAACAATGATATGGTAGCTTTACTTAAAAAATTGTTACATATGTGCCAGCTATATAAAGATCCATTTCAATCTCCTAAACCGTTTATAATCTTATTTTCATATTTATAATACTATAAAGTACATATGTTTAGAATAATGACTCCATGATTAGATGGATAGAGATAAATAGGTAAAATAATTCAGGGAAAAAATACTGAAGTTCTCTTATACACTAGACATTACGTTAGGCTCTAGGGATACAAAATAAGTAACACACAGTCTTACTCACACAGAGAAAGATATTCCAAAATGTCAGCCTAAGGAATAAGAGGAAAAGGATTATACAGACCACCTCAAGCTTTTGCCTGATGATGGACAGATATTTAAATGATGGATCACCATGCAAAAGAATATCTCTTCTCCCCTCCTGCTACTCCTAGTACCAATATCATTGTGAAATGATTAAATAAATTTGTAGAGCAAGGAGCATAAAGTCAGAGTTGGGAAACAATATTAAGGAGAAGAAACTACAGATGGAATGATTATCCAGAATCTTCTATTGGTTAAAAATATCCAGTTAAGATTTCCATTCATATATGTATATTTTTGACATGATAATGCATCAACACGGAGTATGAAATTTGGATATTGTTGTTCTTTAAACACCTTTGAAAATTTAGTAAACCTACTTTTTCTGTTCTCATAATCTAGAATGTTGACTATTCTAATAAATGAGAGTATCATTATGAGTAAGAGTTCCACTTGTATGCTCTCATATACATTTAGAGCATTAATACTAATAGGTTATTATCAGTAGTAGAAATTTTGTTTTCCATGTCTTCATTTTAATTTTAGGTGAGAATACATTGTGATTTTTCTCTTTTGGTAACGTTAAAGTTACTATGAATTTTGAGGAATAAAAGTAAACCAATGGAGGGAAAATCTTTTCTATGAGCAGATGGCTTTTGGTGTACCAAGGTTTTGCCATTTGTTTTAGTGCTTAAAATAAACATTATTTATAAAACCACTTACATTTTGATGTTACTTAATGAGGAATATGCATCATTGATTTGACTAGCTTAAGAGGTCATTTAGAACTTGCCCGTTAACAAGCTGTAATCTGCTGAGCACACAATGACTTTGTTTAAAATTATCTATTCAGAGCTGATCAATGACAATAATTGTTTTATACCAATCACTTCTGAAAGTTACTAATTACTTTGAAGGACATGAATACTAGCTTTTCATCTTCTTTTTTTTTTTTTGAAGTCATAACCTATTCACCTTGAAATTAAGAAATGTTATGGAAAAACATCTTGCCTACTCAAAGAACTTTTTTTTTTTTAATTAGAAATTTATTCACTAGTACTAGGATATCAACAGGAAATTTAGGTAAAATTGAAGATGTCATTTGTTCCTGGAATAGAAAGGGTAGTAGAATCTCCACAGTATTCTATCTTATGTCAGTTAGTGATTGTTAAACTGGGCTTTTTACGATATAGGAAATTGGTATCTTCTAAATGAAAGAACATGTATGCATACTTTTCCTTTTTATATAGTACATCCATAAGATATTTCAGTGAAAAGAGCCTGGGCTTTTGTGTAAGACAGAGCTGGGTTTATGTCCTGGCTTTGCCATTTATTCTTTTCACTGGTTAGGTGAACTTGATCAAGTTACTTAACCTGAATTTCTTCAGTTTTAACATGAAGATTATGCCTCATGTACCAGGTTATCATGAGAATTAGAGCAGTTAACATAATACCTGGTGCATTCATGAGGTCAATAAATTTTAGATCCTTCGCTTCATGGATGGCAGTGTCTTCACCAGTCAAACACCCAGTTTCAACTTTTACCTACTACCTCTAACAAAGCCACTTAAAGATTGATTGACTATACTTTAATGTGGATGACTTAACCATCTCTTGCTCAGTATTTACTTTAATATCCAATTGTGAGTAAAAGGATTTGTCTTGAAAGAGAATTTTAGTCTGCCTTGGATTAGAGGTCTAAGGAGTTTGGATATTAGAAAATCCGCGGAGAACACAGCAGCTGTGGACGCTCTGGAAGTATTCGGTACTGTTTCTAGTGTTTGCCTGTTTTGAAGTGGGAAGAAGCCCATGGCATTGGCCTCTTTAGGTGTCCTTCCTATTGGCATGGATTTTTGCTTCAATTTTACTTTCGTTCTTTCAGACTTCTTTTCTCAGAATGGGTAGCCACCACTCTAGTGTGATCTAATCAGAAATCAGCAGCTTTCCTTTTTCCTTCTCAGTGCTCCAGCATGCATCTTTTATGTTTTCTGGCACATTTAACCTTATTTTATTTAGAATTTAATGATGTTTTCATGTTATAAGTAGTTCCTCCCTTAACACTATTTGATATCCTAATATTTCCCCATTCTTCCTGAGTCACTTCTATTGCTGATGATGGATTTTTGTGTCAGTACTTTTGTTTGAAACGGTTCTCTTCTTTAATACAGGTATTACTGTACATGCAATAAAAGTATGGTGAAATATTTGAAGCTATCCAACTAGCTATATGACTGTATGCAATTATTTAACATAAGAATCAATGTCCTCTTCTATCAAATGAGGCTAATAATAATCTCCACCTCAAAATGATACTGTAATGATTAAATTAGATGAGCCAGGAAAATATTCACTTATTTGCATGTATGATTTATATACTTGTACATATTCCAATTGATTATTCTTTTTAATTAGGAAAGTGGTTTGTATCAATTCCTCATCTTTTGTTGTCAGCTGTGATATAATTTTGGTCAAATTAGAGGGAGATAGTTTCTAAAATTAGTATATAACTTTGGAAAATTGATTTTTCTTATTTCATGAACATCTAAACTAAGATCATTTGGAAAATATTTGGAAGGACACATTTTATAACATTGTTACACTAGCTTGCTATTCTACTTGGTTCTATTTCCTAGAATTATTATCTCTGGTTTCATTGTTCTTAATAAGCTGTTTTGCATGTTTTCGATTATTTTAGTTATTCTCATACTGGGAGGTTGACTAAAGTAGTTCTTCAGAATTTTCAGTTTTCTGTATTTCAGGTTGTAAAATACCCTTTAAATGGCCATGTTTTAAAACACATAAAAATACAGAATTCAAGTAAAACATTTTTCCCGTTTATTTGTATAGATCCTGCATTCAAATTATAAAAAAATTTAAGCTCAACATATTTAGTTTAAAAAACATAGGCCTGGGGGATAAAGCCCAATGGGCAAATGTAGAATGTCTAAATTAAGCACCCTTTCCTATTAAAAAAAATAATAATGTTTAGAGAAGGTGTGTGTTCCTAGTTTAGCTAACTGTGCAAAACATTGGAAGGACTTCATATCCAAAAAGAGAATCACTCATAATATCTGAATAATTCAAAAGTACATGTAAACTGCCATAAAATTTTCGGGAATGAAGTTAAGTAATTTTTTTTCCTTTTTTTTTTTTTTTTTTTTTTTGCTATTTCTTCTTCCTCTCTCCTTTGATGAAGTTGAGGTGTTTTGTGTGTGTGTGTGTGTGTGTGTGTGTGTGTGTGTGTGTTCCACAAAAATAAGATTATGCACTATTTTTTTTTGCTTTGAGTTTTTCTAATAGAGATTATATTAGCAAAGAATAAATGTAAGGAGGCTGATTTTCATGATTACTAGAGCATAATAAGACATTGAGTAGCCCACTTACGTGTGTTCTCTCAGACCCCCCATATACTCCTCTCATGTGAAAAAAACCTAGGTACTTTCAACAGAAATATTCATTTATTGAAAATTGCATTTCACTTTGTTCCCAGTTCTATATACGGTAATGGTTTAGAGAATGGGCTCTGAAGTCCTAATGTAATTCCTGGATCCATCACCAATGGCTATGTTATTATAGGGAAGTTATATAACTTCTCTTTTTTAGCAGTTTCCTCATCTGTAAATAAGGTATTTCTCATAAGAGTGTTCTAAAGATTAAATGGCTAGGGGCGCCTGGGTGGCGCAGTCGGTTAAGCGTCCGACTTCAGCCAGGTCACGATCTCGCGGTCCATGAGTTCGAGCCCCGCGTCAGGCTCTGGGCTGATGGCTCAGAGCCTGGAGCCTGTTTCTGATTCTGTGTCTCCCTCTCTGCCCCTCCCCCGTTCATGCTCTGTCTCTCTCTGTCCCAAAAATAAATAAACGTTGAAAAAAAAATATTTTAAAGATTAAATGGCTAAATACAAGTAAAACTCTTAGAATAATGCCTCACATATAATAAAAACTCCATAAATGTTAGTTGTTATTATTGTTTAAAAAGTATTTAAATGTCATGGTGAAGATATAAGAAAAAATTTTGTTTAAAGATTTTGGAAATTTTAAAATACCATGTGAAAATTTATTTCAGTGAGACCAAATATGATCTTCAAGCTAGTGGATTATGAAAAATTAAACAATCCATTTGGTCAGGAAATAGAAGTGGTAGAGATTGATAAAGCAAATGTTTAATTGTTCGTAGTTAATTTTACATATGGTGTTTGTGAAAAATTATAAATGTTTTAAAATATGATAACCTATACTTATAGGTTCTGTTTTTCAATAT
Source organism: Felis catus (assembly GCF_018350175.1). Lineage (NCBI taxonomy): Eukaryota > Metazoa > Chordata > Mammalia > Carnivora > Felidae > Felis > Felis catus. The sequence continues at coordinate 55,032,510 of NC_058384.1, forward strand.
TTTATGAATATGAATTCTCGTTCTATGAATACAGTTTACATTCGCAACTATATATACTGTTATGCTACTGGAAAAGCCTAAGACTTTATTTGATGTGAGGTATCATCCATCATTACCTTGATTTTGAAGACTGGTTAATGTTTTCACTAAAAATGTTCACAGGTGTATTTTTGTTTACTTCAATAGATTCAGAAGCGATGGCGAGGCTATCGAATTCGGAAATACTGCTTTAATTATTTTTATTTGAAGGAGTACCTGAAGGCTGTTTCAGAGACCAATGATGCAATTAGGTGAGTGGTCTACTAGTGAAAATTTTAGAAAGGTTACTTAACAGATACTGATCATTACCATACTTAGAAATACTTACTAGAACTCAGTGATATTTTAGGTACAAATTTATTAATAAGGGAGAGATATAGGATTCTATTTATCTTAAAAATTTGTTGTTTTGGTATTTTAAAATATATTGTACTCTTGACTATAAATTAGATTATTTATGTGTACAGTAGGCCTATCTTGGTTCTATGAAAAATAGTTTCAGTAAAGTTATCTCATTTTGAGATGGATTTATCTGTAAAATGATTGCATAGATGAACATTTAAGTACGATAAGCCTCACATGGATTTTGAGGAATATGTTCAATAGCAAGAAATTAACCTCTCCAAGGAGAAAATACCATGGAACATAATTAAAATGGACTGCTTTACTGTCAGCTTTTACTTCTTTGAACACATAGAAAGCACCTGGATTTAGGTCATAGGATGATGTTTTTTGTAGATTTATGCAAAGTAAAGCTATTGTAACACTATTCAATCAACTTTACCAAAACTCTAAGTTTTCATATAACTTCAAATATAGTTTTTTCCTCTTATAATACGCTCCATTCTAATAACATGTAGGTGACCATAAGCTTATAATATGTTTGATAAAGAAGGAAAGAGTAACTAATAACAGTTGCCATTTACGTATTTAATTTTTTTCACATACGTTATCTTACTGCACTCTTACAATTCTTTGAACTAGGGAGAACAGTGGCACAATAAATTGTTAAAATAAGATTTTGCCTGAGACCCTAAAGCTATATATATTATAAGAAATATCTGAAAACTGATTTTTCCAACTTTTAAATTGGGGTAAGTTGTATATATAAGAGGATCTGGTCTTTGGAGATTAAGTGTTGGCTCTTTGTGAAGTTGATTTCTTTGGAAAAGAAGAAGATTTGAGAGGGTTGCAATAGGATTTGGTCAGTTGGAGAAGTTGGAAAACTCAGAAACATGTGGACCACAGCAGACTGCTATTTAATTTCTTGCTTAAGAAATCCAAAGTCCTGGAGATGGGCTGGTTCTCTGCAAATGGACGGCATGAGCCTGTCGGGGGGGAAAGAGCTGGCAGAATATGCAAGAGAGGGAATTCGAGCAGGGCTAGGACTAAGATAAGACAAGGAAGGCTCGTAAGGCACAAAAACTGAAGAGGTGCTTACTGGCAGGGTCATGCAAATGCCAGCACTGCACTTGTACAACCAAGAGGGCATCCTTAAATTTTACACTGGAGAGGCCTCTCTTACTTCACCCTAGTCCCATCACTGAGTAGGAGAAGGTCCTCAAAGAGACAAATAAGCGAAAGCGGGTTTTGAAAAGGCCTATGTTTCCTAAGGACAAGTATTTCCATCAATCCTTATTTTCTTCCTGGTTTTACTGTGTATATCTTTAGTTACCAAGGAATCTGGTGTATCAGTGCTGACAATTAGCTTTAGTCTGATATTCTTTACCATATACAGACTTACTCTTTTTTCTACCTCTCTGAGTTTTTAAGTGAGAATAGAAAGCTGGATATAGCAAAAGCTTTTGCATTATCTGCTAATATAATTATATATGAAGTTTTTCCTTTCTGACCTTTTGACATGTTATAAAGTGTATTTTTCTTAATAAATAAAACTGTTGGCCGGTTACAGTGTAACTTATTGATGTAATTTACATGATATGGCAGGACTCTCAAAGCCCTTCCTCTTCCTCAGGGGGTCTGGGATGAAAACAGCACAGAGGGTGAGAGATTGTCACGTACTGGGGGATGAGCTGGGGCAAAGACTCCCCGGCACTTGAAGGTCTCTCTCTTCCTCTTATGCTCTCACTGGGGCTGCTGGTCCAGAGGACTCTTGTTCCTTGGAGGCCCTATGGACCATAATGTTCACTGTCTGGTTGCTATAGCCAAATTGATCATTGTACCTGAAAATGAGTTTAACAGAGTTTTCACTGAGGGCAATGCCAGCCCCTGCGTCAAAGGTGGAAGAGTGAGTGTGACAGTTAAAGTTTCAGGAGACAACCTGGTCCTCATTGTAGCCCAAGAAGCCCTTGAGGGGGCCCTCAGATGCCTTCTTGGTGTCATTGTATTTGCATTCTCCAGGCGACAGGTTAGATACATGACTGACACTTATGGGGTGAGGACACAGAAGGCCATGCCAGTGGGCTTCCCATTCAGCTCCGGGATGACCTTACCCACAATCTTGGTGGAGCCAATAGAAGCAAGGATAACGTTCTGGAGGGCTCCTTGGCCATTACACCACAGCTTCCCAGAGGGGCCGAGGGGCCACCTACAGTCTCCTGGGTGGCAGTGATGGCGCAGACTGTGGTCATGAATTACTCCACAGTGCCACGGACGACCTTGGCCAGAGGGTCACACGGTTGGTGGTGCAGGAGGCGTTGCTGACATATTTATCGTAGTTCATGCCAATCACAAACATGGGGACATCAGCAGAGAAAATGGCCCTCTTGGCTCCACCCTTCAAGCCCCCGCCTTCTCCATAGTAATGAAGACACTACTATGTAGTAATAGACACTACGATGTATTTAGCACCAGCATCACCCCATTTGATGTTGGCAGGATCTTGTTCCTGGAAGGTAGAGATTGGCTTTTTTCCATTGATAACAAGTTTCTCATTCTCAGCCTTGGCTGTGCCACTGAATTTGCTATGGGTGGACTCATACCGGAACAGGTAGATCATGTAGGTTGAGGTCAATGAAGGTGTCGCTGATGGCAACTGTATCCACTTTGCCAGAGTTAAAAGCAGCCGTATGGCCAGGCACCAAATACGGCCAAATCTGTTTACTGGGACCTTCACCACTGTGTGTCAGGAGTGTGACTGGCACTGCACAAGAATACGGAGCTGTCTGTTGAACTGGGAGGAACAGAGGAGATATACTCATATTAAACCATCATTGTGTGCTAGGAATATCTTTAAGCCATTGTTATTCTTTTTACTTATTAGTAATTATATCAGTATTTTATATAGGATACTTATATTCACTTTTGTGTGTATGATTAGTTATAATTTTCTTTCTCGTGTTATAATTTACAGGTATTGTTATCAGGGTTTTGCTATATTAGATGAACTGTGTGACCATACGGCATGGCGTTTGAAAAGGAAAAATACTACCCTGTTTCCTGTCTACTCAATGCTCAATACTTCTAGTCACCAAATGTGTGGGTTTTCCATGCCAGGCAATCTCAGACACCAGTTAAGTGTCCTGCAATTTAACTCCATTATCTGGGGGGGGGGGGGGCGGGGGGTACCTGGGTGGCTCAGTCGGTTAAGCAGCTAACTTTGGCTCAGGTCATGATCTTGCTGTTTGTGAGTTGGAGCCCCACATTGGGCTTTGTGCTGACAGCTCAGAGCCTGGAGCCTGCTTCGGATTCTGTGCCTCCCTCTCTCTCTGACCCTCCCCTGCTCACACTCTGTGTCTTTCTCTCTCTCTCAAAAATAAACATTAAAAACAAAAAGTAAAATGACTTCTCTGGTGATAGCATCGGATCCCCAGGTTAAGGGCTCAGTCCCACAAGACTCTCATTCCCCATCCCACCCAAACTGCAGATGTCAATTGCCAGTGGTATGTCCCCAGGTTACCCACAACTCCTGTCCAACTTGGCTACAAATCAACTTGGCTACCTCCTCCTGAGATCAGTCATTTGCTAGAACTGCTCAAGAACTCAGGAAAACAGTTTATTTACTAGGTTACTGGCTTATTATAAAAGGATACAACTCAGAAACGGTGGAAGAGATGCATAGTGCAAAGATGGGGCGGACCGGCCATCCCTCTGGTACCTCCATGTGTTCAGCAACCCAGAAAATCTCTATAAATTGAGGAATTTTTATGGAAGCTTTCTTAAAAGGAAGCTTGATTAGATCTTTGACCATTAATGATCAACTCAAACTTCTAACCCCTCTCCCCTCCACAGAGGAGAGGTGGAGCCTCTCCACAGAGCCCCTCCACAGAGGCAGAGGGGTGGAGCTAAAAGTCCCAATCTTCTAATCACATGATTGGTTCCCCTGCTAGCTAGCCCCCATCCTCATTAGCATTCATTAGTCATCTCACTAACATGCAAAAAGACACCCCTTTGAGGAAATTTCTAGGGTTGTGGAATGGGGTGTTGGGGAAGGGCCAAAGAGTGCTCTGGGGGTGTTAGGAGGTCTCCTTGGGCCAAAGGAGTGCTCTGGGGTGTTCGGAGGCCTCCTTGGCTCAGAGTATAGCCCTGCAGATAGCATGCATGTGTCTCTATTTATGTGAACTGGTTTTGTTTTTGTTGTTTGTTTTGTCAGTGTTGGTCAGTTGCAGGACCCCTTACTGCTTTCATACTCTACTCTTTCTTAGAGGTCTGCAGCCAAGATAGCATTCCTGTGCATTTCCTCATTTAGTCCTACTTCCTCAGCCACTCCCGCGGGTGGTTTAGGAAATCTGCCACAGTCAAGTTTTGCTCTACAATCTTATTATGAGCAAGGAGGGCATTACTGTTTTTCCTCCTCAGAGTATGCCACCTATTTTTACAAATTTTGCATCTGGCAGTCTCAGTCTGAAATCTGCATCTTGAGGTATCTTGTCTCCATGACATCTCTAATCCTGGTTGAATTTTCACTCCTCTTGGTGGCCCTTCTTCATATATATTACCCTTAAGTGTTTCTGATTTTACCGATGATAGGGTTTCCTTTTATTTTCTTATTGCCTTTCTTTTCTTAAGGAAGTTTAAGAGAGGAATGGGTAGAGATAAATTTGCTCCTATCTCAAAATTGGAAATATACAGTTAACTTTCTAAAATAAATCACAATTTATTTCCTTTCTGTTACATACGCAGTTTTATACATACAACGAAAGTAAGCTATAGGGTACCATAGAGGAAGCACAGAAGAGGAACATCTAAGGCAAAAGTGACTAGTGTGGGTCAGAGTAGGAGGGGGAGCCTAGGGGTTAGGGACATCTCTCAGAGGCTGTGAAGCTGACCCCTGAAGGTTGTGTAGAAATTAGGACATTAGCACAGGAAATGTCACTGAGGTTGATGCGTGGAAGAGGAGAGAAGGATCAGCTAAAGATAAATCCAGACAGTTGAGCAGGAACCACACCACAACAGGGCGTTTTGGACCATGTTGAAGAGTTTGACTGCTTTTCTGAGAACATCGGAGTAGACGTCCCTTTTAAGAACAGTGGCAGAATGATTATATGTGTGTGTTGGCACTCATGTTTGATTGTATTTTTCACAATAGTTATATTTAAGTAGCCTAGTGAGTATTAAAAGCATCATCAGGGTCATTAATTTTATAGAGGTAGTATTCCTTTCCTTCTCATAGAAGAACATATGATACATTTGTTTGGATTATTTCTTCACAGTTTTTTTGTTCTTTTTTTCATTGAAAATAATTAGAATCAGGCCTCTAGTTACCTTTTTCTGCATAACAAATTACATGTAAAGTAGCTTAAACTAATGCACACTTATTAGCTCATCATTCTGTCAGCCAGGAGTCTGGGAAGGGCTCCTGGCCAGGGCTCAAGTCTCTTGTGATTCTGCAGTCAAGCTGTCAGTCATACAAGAGCTCAGCTGGGGACAATCCTCAGTCACACGGGCCTCAACTATTCCGGCTGTTGCGCTGGCGTCCCTTGGTTTCTTGCCAAATGGGCTTCCCTGTAGGGCAGCTGATAACATGGGAATTGGCAAGTGAACAAGAAGACACAAGAAAACATGAAGACGGAAGCCACATTCTTTTGATAACCTAATATCAGATGTGACGTCTCATCAGCTGTATTCTCTTCATGGGAAGCAAGAGACTGGGTCCATCCTACACTTACAGGGTGGGGATTACACAAAGGGATGAACACAAGAGTGGGGATTGTTAGAGACCCTCTTACAGCATGCTTTCCACACTGTGCCTTGCATATAGAATTTGTTCAATAAACATGTTAATTTTCAGCATTTTGCCTTGGACAAAAGTTACCCTACCATTTACTTACGGCAGTATTTTTAAGTGATGTCTTTTCAAGATTATATTTCAACTTTAATATTGTATCAAAGCAATTATGATGTATCCTGATTTCTCATACCAGCAAGGATTAAAATGTATAGTTTCTGGGTTTTCTAAAAGAAAATAAAAGATCTAGTGCATTCCTCTATCTTTGGGTGGGGTAAAATTTATAGAACAAAAGTTAATAAAATGTATTTTACATCAGAATATTTTTAATGTTTGTTTATTTTTGAAAGAGACAGACAGACAGAGAGAGAGAGAGACACGAAGTGTGAGTGGGGGAGGGGCAGAGAGCAAGGGAGACACAGAATCCAAAGCAGGCTCCAGGCTCTGAGCTGTCCACACAGAGCCCAACATGGGGCTTGAACCCACAAACTGATATCACGACCTGAGCTGAAGTCGGATCTTTAACCAACTGAGCCACCTTGGTGCCCCTACATCAGAATATGTTTGATTTGAATTATGTAGAATATCAGACAGCATTAGGCTTACCTCTAGTTTATCTGCTGTTTTATTACTAGAAATTTTTTATTATATAGTTAATAGTAAAAAAATTTATGTTAAAGTATACAAAAATATATTTTTGTAACTAAGAGCAGACATCACAAAGATAAATGAAATTGATTAATTTGAAATTGGCAGACATGTTCCTTTGTAATATCTAGCCTGATACACAAAAACTTGCCCCAGATTATGAGTAAGAAAATTATAGAATGAAATTAAAAATTAGCTACAGAGTTACAGATTGGTAGCATTAATAAAACATTATTAGCTTGAAGTACAGAATACTGACTTTTTTTTTAACAGAAATTTAAGCTAGAAGTAATATATTCCCCCAATTTTAATTCTTCAAGGTAGATTTTGGTGGTTAACACTTTGCAACAATAGCACTATTTTGAACCTTAATTTGTCATTCATCAAAGTGAATCAAAATCTTTCAGCATGGGGGCGCCTGGGTGGCTCAGTCGGTTAAGCATCCGACTTCAGCTCAGGTCATGATCTCGCGGTCCGTGAGTTTGAGCCCCGCGTCGGGCTCTGGGCTGACAGCTCAGAGCCTGGAGCCTGTTTCACATTCTGTGTCTCCCTCTCTCTCTGACCCTCCCCCATTCATGCTGTCTCTCCCTGTCTCAAAAATAAATAAACATTAAAAAAAAATTAAAAAAAAAATCTTTCAGCATGTTGATTTTGTACAGCATGGTTTGGCTACAAAGATTTTCATGGCTGTTATTCTTTCCTATCTTTTAAAGTATCATGGGGATTTTTTTTAAAGTATATGTTTATTTTGATTTTTTTTTTGTAATAGCTTTATTGAGATCCAATTAATATCCCATTCCGTTTATCCATTTAAAGTGCAATGTTCCTTAGTGCTTAGTTTATTCACAAAATTGTGCAACTATCACCACAATCAATTTAAAACATTTTTATTATCTTAAAAAGAAATCCTGTGCCCTTTAGCAGTCACCTCCCCATTTTTCCCAACCCCGCTCAGCCCTAATCTATGTGTTACCTCTAGAGACTTGCGTTTGTGCTCATTTCATATAAATTGAATCTTACAGTGTGGTGGTTTTTTTTTTTTTTTTTTTGACTGGTTTCTTTCACTTAGCCTGATGTTTTCAAGGTTCATCTCTTTTGTTGCATATAACAATACTACCTTTCTTTTCCTTGCTAATTAATATATCATTCTATGGATAAACCACATATTACTTATCCATTTATCACTCGATGGACATTTGAGTTGTTTCCACTTTTTGACTATCATAAATAATGATGCTATGAACCTTTATACACAAGTTTTTGTTTAGACATAGGTTTCCATTGCTCCTGGGTACCTCATGAAAGCTGTAGGGAAACAAGTTTAAGAACTGAGTAGTTAGGAACATTGACTTTGGAATCAGATTGATGTGGATTAGTCATGCCACTTTCTAGTAGTGTGAACTTGAGCGAGTGACTTAATCTTACAGAAATTAGGTTTCTTCATCTGCACATTGGAGCAGCAGTCTTTACTTTGCAGCATTTCTGTGAGGCACACAGTACATGAAACACTGATCATATATTTGACACTCAACAAATAACAGCTATTATCATGAAGGACAAAGTAGAAAGAAAAAGCAAATGTTTGTAAACATGTAATTCCCTATAATGTTATAAAAAAACATTCAATTTTATATTAGGCTATTTTTAAGTCAAAGTAAATAAACATTTTAAACTAGCTTGTGTATTTTAAGGAATTATAGAGGAGCGCCTGGGTGGCTCAGTTGGTTGACCTTCCCACTCTTGATTTTGACTCAGGTCATAATCCCAGGGTTGTGGGATAAAGTCTTGCGTCAGGCTCTGCACTGAGCCTGCTTAAGATTCTCTCTCCCTCTTCCCTCGCATTCTTTCTCTCTCTAAAATCAAATCAAATCAAATAAATAAATTTATAGAAACACTAATTGCTGAGTACAATCTAAATCATCAGTGCCTTAAATCATGGCTAAAAATTATCTTTCAGAGAGCTGGAAGGAAAAGCAAAGAATGGAACATAGTACAAAGTTGGGAAAGCTGAAATAAATGAATGCATAACATCTCTTTTTTAATGTTTTATTTACTTATTTTGAGAGAGAGAGAGAGAAAGAGAGAGAGCACAAGCAGGAGAGGGGAAGAGAGAGAGGGAGAGAGAATCCCAAGCAGGCTCCATGCTGCCAGCACAGAACCCAGTGCAGGGCTCAGTCCCACAAATTGTGAGATCATGACCTGAGCTGAGATCAAGAGTCAGGCGCTTAACTGACTGAGCCACCCAGGCACCCCACAACTTACCTTTTTTAAAAAAAACTTATTTTACCTTTTTAAAGGAAAAAGGAAAATATATCAACATAATACATGCATATTATTAGATATATTGCCTATCACCAAATGTTTATAATAGATAAAAGAATTGCTTTGCCATATCCTTACTAGATTCCTAGTTTTAACCACATTTTTCTTTCAGTTATTTTTTTACACCAACTGTTTCTAAACTATATACTTATATGATCTTTTAAATCACTTTCACATAATATGGTAAATGAGGATTTAACTCCTGTATTCTTTTCATCTCCATTTCCATCTATTTTTAGATAAATCAGTATCAGTGTTTACATGATCATGATTACAGAAGTAGAGTTCCTTACAAAGGCAATTAATGTAGGATGAATATATTTACTTTATTCCATTTTTTAAATTAATTTCTATTTTTCTTATTTTTTTTCTTCTTTCCCTATATGCAAATTGTATCTGCCATTGATTGTTTTCCAGGTATTCTATCCTACTAGGAAATTCATTAAGTCCCCTTTCCTCTGGGGCCTGCCCTCTTTGTCCTCTCCATCATCCTGTTCCAAACAGACCACATTTTCTTTAGACATGATGCAGATTTATTGAGAAGACATGTCTTAACTTTCTTTTACATGGTCTGAACTCACTATTTTGTGGATCTGTGATATCTTTTTATGATTTATTTTCTTTTTTTGGAATAACTGCTATACTAATGTGCATGTAAGACAATTTTGGAAGTCCTTGCTTGTTTTAAATATGTCTTATTCTTTTTTTTTTTTTTAAGTTTATTTCTCTTGAGAGAGTATGTAAAGGAGGAGCAAAGAGAGAAGGAGACACAGAGAGAGTTCCAATCAGGCTTTGCACTGCCAGAGTGGAGCCCAATGTGGGGCTCCAACTCACAAACCATGAGATCATGGCCTGAGCTGAAACCAAGAGTTGGACGCTCAACTGACTGAGCCACCCAGGCTCTCCTAAATATGTCTTGTTCTATCCTGAGACTTCATTAGTAGTTTGACTGGATAAAACATCCTAGATTGTAGATCATTTGCCCTCAGAGTTTTGAAGACAAATGTTCCATTGTTTTACAGTATTCAAAATTGCTAACTACTCATTCATCTGTTTCTCCTTCCTTTGAAAGTGATCTATTTTTTTCAATGCGTGTTAGTTCAAGCCCACAAAGAAGCAACTACTAAGATGTAACCAGATGTATAGGATGTACTGGAGGTTTATTGGAGGGAAGAAGCAGGAGAAGGTGGAGAAAACCTTTAGTCCACAATATCAGTGTGACACCTATGAAAAGCAAGAGAGAAAGAAAAAACTTTGGGAAGAGATTGGGACTGCAGTACATTTTCAAGAAGGGCTAATGGGCTGTTCACAAGACAAAGTTACCCTTTGGAGGAGTCTGCTGTCTTGCCAGAATAATCCTACCTCAGTCACTGGCTGAGAGAGGTGTGACCTTGCTATGATCATGTTGGTGGATTCAGTAGTACATTTTTTATGGCCATTGTAGGTTATTTTGAATTTTTTCCCCTAAAGCTTTTGCAATTTTTCAGAATTAGGACTTGTATGGGTATTTTGCACCCATTGTTCTGAGCAACCAATGGATCCTGTAGTTCTAAGATCTTTTCTTACATTATTTCTGAGATAATTTCTTCACTTCTGTTTTCTTCTATTCTTTCTCCATGTGGTTCTTATTGGTTGGATGTTGGACCTCCAGAAGTAATGTGCTAATAAGCTCTTAAACCTTTCTGCCCCTACTCCCTTCAACTTGGGCCTTTGTTTTTCCATTCTATATTTGTGAGAGGCTTCCTTCCTACCCTACTGAAAGTTTTATTTTAGCAGTAATTTTTAACTTTCAGTAAATATTGCTACTGTTTGGATCATTTCTTCTTTCATAGCATTCTGTTCTTATTAATGAAATATCTCATATTCCTCTAAAAGTGCTAGCACAGTTAAGGTGTTGGCAGGAAGGAGAATCCACCTCAGGATTTATTTCTCAAATAAGGGGAGTTAAATGAAAGGGTGGTTTCAGAAGTACAGGCAGGGTTAAGGGCACAGTAAAGGATGATTTGGCATTCAGAGACTGGCAACACTGGGCTGTTGCTACTGCCGGGGCCAAAGGGTTAAGGTGAAGCAATAGCATTAATGGTAATGGGAAGAGCCAAGGGGAAGTTTACGAGCTCCACCCCTGCCACGACCCACACTAGTTAAGGAACGCAGTTCTTGCCAGAAGAGTGTGACACCCACGGGGAGAGGGAAATGAGATAAAAATACCCCCACTTTCCTCCTGCTGAACTTTAGTCTTCTGCTAGACTAAATCCAGCTGAAAATACCCAAAATAATACAGTTGGTAGAGCTTAGCCTTTTGGGTAGTAGTGCAAGGCACAGAAGTGGGTAGAATGAATTGGGGGTGTAGCAAATGAAAGGTAATCAGCATAGGTAATAACATGAGTTTAGAGTTTTATTCAGTTTCTATGTCCTCAGTTTCCTCCAGGGTATTTTTAGTTTTTCTTCTTTTTTTTTTTTTTCACTTTTATACTAGAATTGATCCTCACACAAACGTGGGGGGGGATGTGGGGGAGTGTGTGTGTGTGTTTATACTTGAGGGTGATCAGTGTATCAATACATAAGCGGATTTTGTTGACCGGTAGGTTTCAAAAGCGAGGAATTTGAGTTCTTTTTTTTTTTTTAATTTTTTTTTTCAACGTTTTTTATTTTATTTTTGGGACAGAGAGAGACAGAGCATGAACGGGGGAGGGGCAGAGAGAGAGGGAGACACAGAATCGGAAACAGGCTCCAGGCTCTGAGCCATCAGCCCAGAGCCCGACGCGGGGCTCGAACTCACAGACCGCGAGATTGTGACCTGGCTGAAGTCGGACGCTTAACCGACTGCGCCACCCAGGCGCCCCTGTTGACCGGTAGGTTTCATTTGCTTTTCAAGTGATTATAGTCAGGGAGCCGGTTCCTTTTCCTAGGGGATGACCAAATGCCAGTATGTGGAGGTCTTTCTTTTAGGCTATGTAGTTTCTCCAAAGAAACTTCTGTTGCTTTGTTGAGGGAGTAGATGTTATAGCTGCAATTGCATGAGGGTGAGAGAAGGTTTCTTGTGCCTCGCACCCACCAGGTACTATATTCTAAGCCCTATGCTTTTTCTCTAGTTTCTTCAGAAGCACAACTTGGATCTTTCACCTAAAGTGATTGAAACCTGGATGCTGGCATGCCAGTGTATATGTGCTGAAGAAACAAATGCGTGTGGCCATTGTAGATAAGTAGCTCATGGATAAATGCTACATGGTAGTAGAACTGAGATGGGATTCTAGATCTTATGATGTCAAGGATAGTGCACTTTCTACTATCTTCCACTATTTTTTGTGTATGCAAAACTAATGAAAGGATAGAAAGATCTTAGGAAGTAAAAGTTCCTCATTTGGGGGCGTCTGGGTGGCTCAGTCTGTTGAGCCACTGACTTCAGCTCAGGTCATGATCTCACGGTTTGTGGTTTCGAGCCCCGCGTCACGCTCTGTGCGTCAGGCTCAGAGCCTGGAGCCTACTTCAGATTCTGTGTCTCCCTCTCTCTCTGCCCCTCCCCAACTTGTGCTCTGTGTGTCTCTCTCAAAAATAAATAAACATTAAAAAAAATTTTTTTTAAGTTCCTTATTTGGACTACATTTGGTGCATAAATTCTGGATGCCTCTATTTGTGGTGAACATTAACCAAAAAATCTGCATCCAGAATAAAACAACCTGGAATATTAGGTGTTAGAAAAAAGGGAAAAAATTAAGGCAAACAGGTAGATTACAGTGCAACGTGAAAAACATATTTCCAATAATTAGAGCTATTTGGGAAAGCCTGACTTGTGAGGTATAAAACGTCTGATAGAAAGATTCAAATAAAATGACTTGCGGAGAAAGGATTTCTGAATTTGATGACAAACTAGAAGATTTCCAATTTCCCTTTAAATCTGATATATTTGTTTAACCTGGTAATACATTTAAATTTTTTTTTAAATATTTACTTATTTTTAAGAGAGAGAGAGAGAGCAAGCGTGCACGCGCACTCGCATGAGTGGGGGAGGGACAGAGAGAGGGAGACACAGAATCTGAAGCAGGCTCCAGGCTCTGAGCTGTTAGCACAGAGCCCAACGCGGGGCCCAAACTCACGGACCATGAGATCATGACCTGAGCCGAAGTCGTACGCTTAACTGGCTGAGCCACCCTGGCACCCCTAACCTGGTAATACATTTAAAAGGCACAAATCTATATATTTATTTACCTCAAAACCCAGAGTACTTTGAATTTTATAAATTTATAAACTGCTAGAAGAATTTAAATGAAACTTATCTATGGCATAAGGGATTCACGATAAAGTATATGTTATAAAATTATCACTTACCGTGACCCTGTGACCAAGATGGATACGATAATACATGTAAATCAAGAAATATATGTAGATATATATATGCACATATTATTATTATGTATTTAAAACCCTCAATCTAAAGTCTATCATAAAAATTTAAAAATATTTATAGTACTAAATATATTATTGAAGTATATACTCCTGAAACATAAAGGCTGCCTTGCATTCCCATTGGTAGAAAAAGTTTTCCCAGAGGTGACAGCACCGTCTCAAATCACTAAATTGAGTCCTTCATAGTTTTAGAGAAGAATGACTAATGGATTTATCATTAATAGGACCATCATTCTAATTTTAATATTTAAGAGTTCTTGGATTCATTGACATGCTTGCCAAAATACTAAATCGGAGAAGGGATGGCTAGGAAAATGCTTTTTTGACTTTTATGAAATGACACGTGTGTAAAAACAGCCTCCAGTTGTTTCAGGATCCCTGCGCAGCTCTTCTGTATTGATATGAGCTGGGCCGTGTGCTTGGTTTCCTTGGTTATTCCGAAATCCATACGTCCATACTCTTAACATGGCGCATTAAAAACTGACTTTCTGTTCTTTGCCTATTGCTATTATTTACATGTGAACAACTTCCAGTTGAACAATGAGAAATTCTTGGTTTCTAAACCTCGGAGTTCCTCTCTCTATGTTGTATTTCCTGTTAAACTATCAGTGTTTGTTCCCAATGAAGATGGTCACCATCCAGAACTCACAGCTAACAGCTTGCCGTTTCAAAATATTTATATCAATATTTGTGTTAAATGCTGTCTTTGTAGTCTGCCAATTTGCATTTGTTTTCAAGGATAAAGCAAAAAATGTGGAGTGATTTTTATGAATATTCATCTAGTTTCTAGGAAACTCAATTCGAAAGATTTGAGCATAATCTCTCATCTTTATAGTGGTTATCTGGGACCCTCAATATGACCACCATTATACTGTTTAAGTAATCTTTCTCTGGCATAAAAACATACAGAGTCAACAAATGTATTAGGCTAATGACAAAACTGAAGAACATTGAGATCATTTAACGTGTATCAGGGAAAACACAATACTAAAGAGATTTCTAGTTCTCTGGAGTTGAAGACTTAATACATTAAACTATCTAGGCAGCACATTTCCAATTGTGCTTTAATTGACAAAGAAATAGAAACATGAGGGCAATAAGCATGTCTTCTCAGACTGGTAACATCACAACCCCCCGAAATCAAAGTAGGAGCTATTAGAGTAAAAACCTACAGAGTAGTGTTGGTATTGGCCTTCCGTATGCTGTCACATATGGATTCTTCAAAACTTGCACCAACTTCATTTTAAAGTTAGAATTAGGGGCACCTAGGTGGCTCAGTCAGTTGAGCGTCCCACTTCTGCTCAGGTCATGATCTCACGGTCTGTGAGTTCGAGCCCCGCATTGGGCTCTGTGCTGACAGCTCAGAGCCTGGAGCCTGCTTCGGATTCTGTGCCTCCCTCTCTCTCTGCCCCTCCCCCGCTCATGCTCTGTCTCTCTCTGTCTCAAAAATAAATAAACGTTAAAAAAAATGAAAAAGTATAAAGTTAAAATTAATATGGGAAAATGCTAATGTAAGAAATAAGATCTGGAATATACGTAGTCTATCCATGTTGGGTACATACTTGGTAATAACTTCCTTTTTACACACATGCACAATGTAGACAAAAAGCATTATAACTGAGTGGTTAAGTGGTACAAAACATAAAAGAAATATTTAATTACAGACTCATCAAGAATTTCTGGCTGTTAGTATATCACATCTATGTGTTTTTGGTAAATAACAATCACAGAAAGATCAATCTGGTATGTAGTAATCATAAATGTCATGAGTATCAAGCTAAAAATTTATATGGACAAATTCAGACATTGTAAGCAATGACAAACTCAGTAAATAGACTAATCACAGTAAATTATATTTACTAAGCACCTATTGTGTGCATGCTGTTTTGTATGTTATCTATCTATACAAACTTTTTTGGGGATGTATATTATTATATTTTGAAGATGAAAAACTAAAACTCAGAGTTTAAGTAATTTGGGTAAGCTCATACAATTAGGTAGTGGTAGATTTGGAGATTAAACTCCGTGTTTTTAAAAAATCAAAACAGATAGCCTCTTTGTACTTTTGAATTATTGCCAGTTGTATCAGTCATGTTTCAGTTGTGACATATAGCATCCCATTACAAACCTCTTATGAATGAATTGCCTTCTCTGCTGCTGGGGGGTAGAAAATGAGAAACTCACTTTCTTAGACTTTCTTGCGCTCAAGTACCATATGACTTGGTCATGCCCAATGAAATTAAGTATTAAAAGTAATAGAACTAAATGGGAATTTGACTATTGGAGGCAATTTTGTGTCAGATTAAAAACCATTATTATGTAGTGTTAAATATATTTTCAAATCCCTTCTGTTCTACCATGTGATATAGATCATTAACAATCGAGGCCGTGGCATTAATTGAAATAGTAGGTGCATTTCACAATATTGGTGTATGCTGCCTCCTTACCTCTTTCAGCAAATTTCTATGAGAAATAGATGAACTTGGACTAGACGTAGCTAGTCTGCAAGCAGAGATGGAAGGTATTTACTGCTTTGCTAAGGGAAGTGCTCTCTGTATGCAGTTTGTATTTAATGAGAATCTTACCATTTGGAACCTTGTGGTATTGTAAAACCCAACTAGCCCTGTACTTCAAACTGATGTGGTTACTAGCACTGGCTAGGTAGAATAGGACCTTAGCTGGAGATAACCACCAGGCCTTGATAGGCATGTGAGCCCAAGAAAAATATCAGAATAAAGATATTATCTTGTCTGATAATGGCTAAGAATTCAGACCAACCATCCTCATAACGACACCTAAACATCAAAGAGCATGGTAATTTACTGGTCAAAATGTGAAAGATGAGAACTCAGAGATATAAGTCTACAATCAAAAGCTGCTTTTGCCTTGAAGGCATTGGCCTATCTGAAAGAACATTTGCCTAACTTTAAAAATAAATGGAAAGGAAGGAAAGAAGGAAGCAAGGAGAGAAGGAAGGAAGGAGGTAAAGAAGGAGAGAAGAAAGAAGGAAAAGGAAGGAGGGAAGGGGGGAAGGAAGGAAGGAAAGGAAGGAAGGAGGAAAGGAAGGAAGGAGGGAAGGAGGGAAGGAAGCAAGGAAGGAAGTACTGTGCTTTTGGTAGCCTTGCAGGATCAAGAATAAAACAAATTCTAAGTCAGGGCAACCAAAGGTAGGAATTCTGATTAACCTCCCCTTGTTCGTTCATCCAAAATCCACAAAAGTCTTAACCTTTGAGTAAGTGGAAACAAACTAGCCTAATGAGAGATTTGCAGTCAGACTTCTACTTACCTGAGCAATTCAGGGAATCTCAAGTCTTGAATTTGAACACAGAAGCTCTTAAAGTAATACTGACCAAGGAAACTGGCAAAATCTTATGAAAAGCCTAAGAGAGGATGCCATATCTCTAGGCCAAAAATATTCTTACCAATCAGTTTTCAAATGCATTGACCTGCATAGTAAAAGTACCGGGGACTTAGGAAAAGAGGAAATCATGAATGAGAAGTAGTAAGTAAGTAAGTGAGTAAATAAATAAATAAATAAATAAATAAATAAATAAATAAATAAAGCAGGATCACAAAGCTTTAGTATTGGAATTATTAGAATCAGACTATATGCCTGCCAAATTTATTATATTTAAAGAATAAAATCCAAGCTAGAAAAATTTGTCAGATTGGTGAATTGCAGTCTTGCAACCCAGTCTATTGTTTTGGATGAATAGAAGCACTGGAGGGTAAAGACTGAGTAAGTAGCCGAGCATAGAAGCCAGTATCTAAGGCCATAAATCTGTAGGCCTGAAAACTATGTCTAGGCAAGATCCTTGGTTGTGGTTACTTGCTCATGGAAACTGACCAGAAGCGAAGAAACCAGAAGCCTCTGTGTTGTCAAGGGTGCTTGCTGCTAAAGGAATTCTAACCTGGCCAGCTGCAGCCTACCCTCAAGCTTACATGAGGTTCCTAAATTTGTACCAACAGGCTGTTAGTGGGCCACTAGAGTGGTGCAGTCCCCCGGAAGTTTATCGTCTCCAATGCCTACTTCATGTGTGGTCATGGAGTATAGTAGACCAGGAATATTCTGTTTGTCTGCTCAAGGAACTACACCTCCAGTAGAGATGCTTCACTATACCTATGTAAAAGGATTTAACACTTGCTAGGGATCAGTAACTGCTGTTTCTTGCCCATTTTCCATTTATCCTAATGAAAGGTTGTTACTGTGTTTAATTCAATCCTTCTCTACCATTGAGTGCTGGATGTGTTGAAGGAAGATAATTTGTAAGTTAGTTTAGTTGACAGAGATACCCAGACCTGATGGACAGGTCTGCCCATGACTTTAAGGTGAAACATGCTGAGCTTTTATTTTTTTCTGTGATTATATTTATCAATAATTTCTTTGATTTCTTCTTTGTATGCCTTTAAAAAGAGTCACCCATATTTCTTTTGATATTGTAGGGTGTCTTCTGTAACTTTCGCTATTGAATCCAATGGAATCTACTTAATATAAGGAGTAAATTTGAAATTTGGCTTAAGATTTTTTAAATGGTAACAGGTTATTGCAATAGTATTTATTAAGTAATTCAATTATCTTTCACTAGTAAGTGTCATGTAGTCACATACTAAGTCCTCACATGTACCCAGGTATATCTTTTGAGTGTTGATGCCATTTGATTTATCTGTCTCTTATAATGCTGTATAGTATTACATGGCTTAAATACCTATTTTGGTATTTCAGAAGATGCTGAGCTATTTTCGTTCTTCAGAAGATGCTGTGGCTCTTTTTTCTTAATTTTCACCCAACTAAATTATAAATCATTTTAGTATGTCTCAAAAATATCAAATTGGAATTCTAAATGGATTTAAATTTGTAGAATAGAACAGGGGAAAATAATACTTTCATAATTTGAGTTATCCTATTAAGGAATGAAGTATATCTCTTCATTTATGTGGACATTTAAAAAATGTTCATTAGTAAAATTTTATTATTTTCTTAATACAAGGTCTACATATTTTTTACTAACTTTTTTTTCCTTGGAATTTCATACTTTTATGTTACATTTGCTAATGGTGTGTTCTCTTCCATTTTCTAAGTTACTGTGTTTTGTTTTTTTTTTAATTCCAGTGTGGTTAACATACAGTGTTGGAGTAGTTTCAAGTGTACAATGTAGTACATCAGCACTTCCATATATCACTCAATGCTCCTCAAGAGAGGTGTACTCTTAATCCCCTTCACCTCTGTCACCCATCCCGTCCACCCACCTCCCTTCTTGTAACCATCTGTTTGTTCTCTACACTTAAGAGTCTGTTTTTTGGTTTGTCTCTTTTTTCCCCCACTTTGTTCTTTTGTTTTGTTTCTTAAATCCCACATATGAGTGAGATCATATGGTATTTGTCTTTCTCTGACTTATTTCACTTAGCATAATACTCTTTAAGCAGAAGGCACAGTCCTTTTTTTTTAATGTTTATTTTTGAGAGAGAGAGAGACAGAGAGAGAGACAGAGAGAGACAGAGAGAGGGAGGGAGAGAGAGAGTGGGTGTGAGCAGGGGAGGGGCAGAGAGAGAGGGAGACACAGAATCTGAAGCAGGCTCCAGGCTCGACATGGGGCTCGAACTCACCTCATCACCTGAGATGAGGTCAGACACTTAACCCACTGAACCACCCAGGTGTCCCTCACTTAGCATAATACTCTAATACTTTCTGGATCCATCCATGTCGTTCAAAATGGCAAGATTTCATTCCTTTTTTTGGCTGAATAATACTACATTGTGTGGGTGTGGGTGTGTGGGTGTCACATCATTTTTATTCACTCATCTACCAGTGGACACTTGGCTGCTTCCATAATTTGGCCATTGTAAATAATGCTGCTATAAACATAGGGTGCATATATCCCTTCGAATTAGTGTTTTCATATTCTTTGGGTAGACACACAGTGATGCAATTACTGGTGGTGCAATTATAGGGTGCTTCTATTTTTAATTTTTTGAGGAACGTCCATACTGTCTCCACAGTGGTTCTACCAGTTTTCATTCCCACTAACAGTACAGGAGGATTCTTTTTCTCCACATCCTTGCCAACACTTGTTATTTCTTGAGTTTTTGATTTTAGCTATTCTGACAGGTGTGAAGTGATATGTCATTGTGGTTTTGATTTGTATTTCCCTGATGATGAGTGATGTTGAGCATCTTTTCATATGTCTGTTGACCATCTGGATGTCTTCATTGGAGAGATGTATGTTCATGTCTTTGGCCCATTTTTTAATTGGACTCTTTGTTGTTTTGCTTTGTTTTTTTTTGGTGTTGAGTTGTATAAATTTTGTATGTTTTGAACACTGGCCCTTTATAAGATACGCCATTTGCAAATATATTTTCCCCTTACATAGGTTGCCTTTTAGTTTTTTTTTTTTATTGTTTCTTTAATTGTGCAGAAGCTTTTTATCCTGACTTAGTCTCAATAGTTTGTTTTTATTTCTCTTGCCTCAGGAGACATATCTAGAAAGATGTTGCTATGGCCAATGTCAGAGAAATTTCTGCCTGTGCTGTCTTCTAGGATTCTTACAGTTTCAGGTCTCACATTTAAGCCCTTAATCCATTTTGAGTTTATTTTTGTGTATGCTGGAATAAAGTGTCCTAGTTTCATTTTTTTGCATGTAACTGTTCGGTTTTCCCAACACTATTACTTGAAATATTGTCTTTTTTCCTTTGCATGTTCTTGCCTCCTTTGTTGAAGATTTACCATACATTTGTGGGTTGGTTTCTTGGCTTTATATTCTTTTCCATTTATCTATGTGTCTATTTTTGTACCAATATCATACCATTTTGATTACTATAGTTCTATAATATAAATTGAAGTATGGAATTATGATACCTCTAGTTTTGTTTTTCATTTTCAAGATTTCTTTGGGTATTTGGGGTCTTTTGTGGCTCCATACAAATTTTAGGATCGTTTGTTCTAGTTTGTGAAAATGCTATTAGTATTTTGATAGGAATTGCATTAAGTCTGTAGGTTACTTTGAGTACTATAGTACTTTGAGTACTATAGTACTTTGAGTACTTTGAGTACTATAGTTTAACAATATTTGTCCTAATCCATGAGCATGGAATAACTATTCATTTCTTTGTGTTGTTTTCAATTTCTATCATCACTGTGTTTTTTTTAATGTTTATTTTTGAGAAACAGAGAGAGAGAGAGAGAGAGAGAATGCATGAGCAGGGGAGGGGTAGAGAGAGAGGGAGACAGAGGATCCAAAGCAGGCTATGCACTGGCAGCAGAGAGCCTGATGCGGGGCTGGAACCCATGAACTGTGAGATTATGTCCTGAGCTGAAGTCGGATGCTTAACCAACTGAGCCACCCAGGTGCCCCTCTTTCATCAGTGTTTTATAGTTTCCAGAGTACATGACTTTCACCTCTTTGGTTAGGTTTATTCCTAGGTGTTTTATTATTTTTGATGCAACTGTGAATGAAATTTTTAAATTTCTCTTTCTGCTACTTTATTATTAGTGTACAGAAATGCAATGGATTTCTGTACATTGATTTTGTATCCTGTGACTTTACTGAATTTGTTTATCAGTTCTAATATTTTTTTGGTTGAGTCTTTCAGGTTTTCTATGTATAGTATCATGTCATCTGCAAATAGTAAAAGTTTTACTTCGTCCTTACCAATTCATATGACTTTTACCTATTTTTTGTTATTGTAAGATTGCTGTGGCTAGGATTTTCAGTACTATGTTGAATAAAAGTGGCGTGAGTGGAGATCCCTGTCTTGTTCCTGACCTCAGGGGAAAAGCTCTGTTTTTCTTCATTGGGTATGATGTTAGCTGTGGGTTTTTCATATATGACCTTTATTATGTTAAGGTGTGTTCCCTCTAAACTGACTTTGTGGAGGGTTTTTATCATGAATGAATGTTTTACTTTGTCAAATGCCTTTTCTATATTTATTGAAATGATCATATGGTTTTCATCCTTGTTGATGTGATGCATCATGTTGATAGATTCGCAAATATTGAACCACCCTTGCATCCTAAGAATAAATCCCGCTTGATCGTGGTGAATGACTTTTTTAATGTGTTGTTGGATTTGATTTGCTAATATTTTGAGGAATTTTGCATCTGTGTTCATCAGAGATATTGCCCTGTAGTTCTCTATTTTTTGTGGTGTCTTTCTTTATCTCATTTTGTTACCAAGGTAATACTGGCCTCATAGAATGCATTTGGAAATTTTCCTTCCTCATATTTTTTGGAAAAGTTTGAGAAAAATAGGTATTAACTCTTTTTTATTTTTTATTTTTATTTTTATTTTTTTTCAATATATGAAGTTTATTGTCAAATTGGTTTCCATACAACACCCAGTGCTCATCCTAAAAGGTGCCCTCCTCAATACCCATCACCCACCCTCCCCTCCCTCCCACCCCCCATCAACCCTCAGTTTGTTCTCAGTTTTTAAGAGTCTCTTATGCTTTGGCTCTCTTCCACTCTAACCTCTTTTTTTTTTTCCTTCCCCTCCCCCATGGGTTTCTGTTAAGTTTCTCAGGATCCACATAAGAGTGAAACCATATGGTATCTGTCTCTCTGTATGGCTTATTTCACTTAGCATAACACTCTCCAGTTCCATCCATGTTGCTATAAAGGGCCATATTTCATTCTTTCTCATTGCCACGTAGTATTCCATTGTGTATATAAACCACAATTTATTTACCCATTCATCAGTTGATGGACATTCAGGCTCTTTCCATAGCTTGGCTATTGTTGAGAGTGCTGCTATAAACATTGGGGTACAAGTGCCCCTATGCATCAGTACTCCTGTATCCCTTGGGTAAATTTATTAACTCTTTTTTAAATGTTTGGTAGAATTACTCTCTGAAGCATCTGATACTGGACTTTGGTTTATTCGGAGTTTTTTTATTACTAACTCAATTTCATTGCTAGTAATTGGTCTATTCAAATTTTCCATGTCTTCCTGCTTCAGTTTGGTAGGTTATCTGTTTCTAGGAATGTATCCTTTTCTTCTATGTTGTACAATTTGTTGGAATATAATTTTTCATAATATTCCTTTAGGTCATTTATATTTCTGTGGTGTTATTTCTCCTCTTTCATTTGTGATTTTATGTGAGTCCTCTCTCTCTCTCTCTCTCTCTCTCTCTCTCTCTCTCTCTCTCTCTGTGTGTGTGTGTGTGTGTGTGTGTGTGTGTGTGTGTGTGTATTTTATAAGTCTGGTTAGAGGCTTCCTAATTTTGCTGATCTTTTCAAAGAACCAGCTCCTGGTTTCATTGATCAGTTCTCTCTCTCTTTTTTAGTTTCTATGTCATTTATTTCTGCTGTAATCTTTCTTATTTCCTTCCTTCTGCTAGGTTTGGGTTATGTTTATTTTTCTTTGTCTAACTACTTTAGGTGTAAAGTTAGGTTGTTTATTTGAGATTTTCCTTGCTTCTTGTGATAGGCCTATATTGCTTTAAACTTCCCTCTTAACTGCTTTTGCTGCATCCCATAGATTATGGACCATTGTGTTTTCATTTTTCTCCATGTAATTTTTTATTCTTTGATTTCTTGGTTGACCCATTCATTTATAGTAGCATGTTATTTAACCTCCAAATACCTGTGCTCTTCCAGATTTTTTCCTGTGGTTGGTTTCTAGTTTCATAGTGTTATGATCAGAAAAGACACATGGTATGACTGTTCTTTTTGAATTTGTTGAAACTTGTTTTGTGGCCTAAAATTTGATCTATTTTGGAGAATGTTCCATGTGCAATTGTAAAGAATGTGTATTCTGCTGTATAGGGATGGAATGTTCGGAATATATCTGCTAAATCCATCTGGCCCAGTGTGTCATTCAAAGCCACTGCTTCCTTGTTGATTTTCTGTTTGGATGATCTGTCCATCAGTGTAGGTGGAGTGTTAAAGTCCCCTACTATTATTGGATTAGTATTGAATAGCTCCTTTATGTTTGTTATTAACTGTTTTATGTATTTGGGTGCTTGCATGTTAGGTGCAAAAATATTTACAATTATTATATCTTCCTGTCAGACTGTCTACTTTGTTATCATGTAGTGTCCTTTTTTGTCTATTACACTCTTTGTTTTAAAGTCTATTTTGCCCAATGTAAGTATTGCTACCCAGGCTTTCCTTTGACATCCATTGTGCATGCCAAGTGTTTCTCTGTCCCCTCTCTTTCAATCTGCATGTGTCTTTAGGTCTGAAATGAGTCTCTTGTAGGCAGCATATAGATGGGTCTTGTTTTTTTATCCATTCTGTCACCCTGTGTCTTATGACTGGAGTATATTCAAAGTAATTATCAATTGGTATGTATTTATTTCCATTTTATTACTTGTTTTGTGGTTGTTTTTGTAGTTCTTCTCTGATATTTTCTTGCCTCTTCTCTCTCATGGTTTTCTGGCTTTCTTTAGTGATATACTTGGTTTCCTTTCTCTTTATTTTTTGCATATTTATTACTGGTTTTTGATTTATGGTTACCGTTAGGTTTGCATATACCATTTTCTGCATGTAGCAATCTATGTTAAGTTGTTGGTCACTTAAGTTTGAACCCATCCTTTGCTCCTTTCCCCACCATATTGAAGGTATATGGTGTCATACTTTATATCCTTTTATTCTATTATTCCCTTGGCTGATTTTTACAGATACACTTATTTTTACTGCTTTTATGCTTCCATTTTTTTTTTACTCTTATTTATGGTCTTTTCTTTCCACTCAAAGAGTCTCTTTTAACATTCTTGTAGGACTGGTTTAGTGGTCATGAACTCCTTTAGCTTTTGTTTGTCTGGGAAACTCTTTATCTATCCTTTAATTCTGAATGATAGCCTTGATGGATAGAGTATTCTTGGCTGCAGATTTTTTTTTTTCTTTTCAGCACTTTGAATATATCATGCCACTCCCTCCTGGCCTGCAAAGTTTCTGCTGAAAAATCCTCTGATAGCCTTATGGGGTTTCACTAGTATATAACTGCCTTTTGTCCTCTTGGTGCTTTTCAATTTATTTCTTTATCACTACTTTTCACTATTTTAATAACTATGTGTGGACCTGCTTGGGTTGATTTTGTTGGGGGATCTCTGGACCTCTTGGATTTGGATATCTGTTTCCTTCCCTAAATTAGGGAAGTTTTCAGGTATTATTTTTTCAAATAAATTTTCTGCCCTCTTTTTTCTCTCTTTTTCTTCTGGGATCCCTATTATGCAAATGTTATTACACTTGATGGACTCAATGATTCCCTAAGTCTATTCTCATTTTACATATATATTTTTTTCCCTTTCACCTCTCAGCTTGATTATTTTCCATTACTCTGTCCTCCAGGTCACTAATTTGTTCTTCTGCTTCCTCTAGCCTGCTGTTTATTCCATCTAGTGCATTTTAATTTCATTTATTGTATTCTTCATCTCTGATTGGTTCTTTTTTATCTTTTGTTAAGGGTCTCACTGATGTCTGCTACTCTTTTCTCAAGTCCATTGAGTATTTTAATGGCAATTACTTTAAATTCTCTATCAGGGAAATTACTTATATCTGTTTTGCTTGGGTCTCCTGCTGTGGTTTTTTTCCCTGTTCTTTCATTTGGGACATATTCGTCCGTCTCTTCATTTTATCTAACTCTCTGTTTCTCTGTGTTAGTAAAATCAGCTACAGCTCCTGCTCTTGAAAGTAATGGCCTCATGAAGAAGAGGTCCTGTAATGTTCTGCAGTGCAATGTCCTATGTTCACCAAAACCTGGCACTTTTGGGGTGTCTCCTAAATATGCTGTGTGTGTCCTGGTGTGTCCTGGCTGCTTTTTCCTTCAGTCCAATAATCTGTGTTGAATCTCTTTGCCTGTTGTGGGCAGTGTTTGGTCCCCAACTTGGTAGAGTGTGCAGTCTTAACAAGGTACCCAGGGGTCCGCTTGCCAAGTGAGACCTGCCACTGTGGCTGCCACCTGACTGGGCCACTGGGGTGGCTGCACAAAGTGCACACGGGTGGGGTGCACATTTTAACCAGGTGTGTAGGTATTCCGTGGAGCCTGCCAGCAAAGTCACCAGGACTCCGCAAAATGTGTGGGTCAGGAGATGTGCTGTTGGTAAGATTTGTTGTAGTCTTCTGAGGGAGGGGACCTGCAGAGCTGGGACTGAGGAGGGCCTGTTTGGAAGGGGCAGATCCCTGAAGCCCAGGGGGCTGGGACCTGATGTAAGTAAGTTAGATAGTAAATGTCTATGCTGTGCTGGTTACAGCAGGTGGCCCTATGTTAATGCTGGAGGGTGGGAGAGGGAAATGGCACCTGCCTGCTCCTTTGTCCATGGAGGATTGTGAGTAAATAACTCTCCCTCCTGTTTGCCTCAGGTGTTTTTCAAAATGCTGCTTCTAAACTGTATCTCTGGAGGCTGTTTGTTGTGCTATCTTCTTAAGGGTGGGTCTCAGCTTCCTACCGGCCTCCAGGCCCTCCCAGAACCCAGCCCACTGACTTTTAATATTCCAGGCCTTAAATTCTGCTGTTTTTAAGAACTCACAAAATTTGGCTCCAAAAGCTGGTTTGTTATGGGGACTGTCTTCTCCATGCAGGCCCAGCATGGTAGTCTGTTTCTCTTCCCTCTCCTCGCTTGGCTTCCTCTCTCCCATGGTGGGTTGGTTCAGCTCCCCACTGCATCTCTGCTCTTTCTACCCTTTCACAAGGCCTCTTCTCTACTTGTAGTTGTGGAGCTCGTTGTGCCAGTCTTCAGGTCATCTTCTGGGTTATTTACACCCTTGTGTGTGTTGCCTAGTTGTATCTGTGGGCCAAGGTGAGCTTGGGGTCCTCTTACTCCCTTCTCTAGTATTATTTTTACATATAGGAAAGCAGTATATTTTGAGAGTAATTTTATACTTTATTGAAATCTCTAATTGGGTTTCAGAATTTTTGTAGTTTTTCAGTGATGGCTGGTTTCCTCATTCAGTCATTCAACAGTCTTACGCAGGGTGGAAGGTAAGCCGGAGGAATGGGAAGTTGTGCCCTTGACACTGTCCTCTCAAGTCCTGATTGACCTCCTGTCACTGTGGATATTGATTTCATGAAGCAAGATCAATGTGAAGTTCCATTGCTCATAGACTCTTTTCTTTTCTGAGTTTATTTTATTTAGCAGCTCTCAGGCTACTTTTCCTCATTCTCCAGCTCAGATTCCCATCTGGTCTCAATTCGATCAGAAGCTGTGATCAACAACAAAAAGAAATTACTTGGTTGCAAATTATCTCCTTTAGTCCTGTATCTGGTTATCCCTGTCTTTATCCCTCTTGGTTGGAGCTCTTACTAGGTTCTTGAGACTTGTTCAGTTATTTCTCACATGCTACACTCACTTTGTGACTAAGGAAAATATCCCATATTTGTGGTTTAAATTGAATATGAATTTAATTGAATATTCTTCATTCATTCAATTCCTACTTATTTTCTTCAGTTTATGATGTTCCTTTTTTTTTTTTGTTTTTTGTGTTTTTTTGCTTTTTTTTTTTTTTTGCCAATACTTTTGTTTCTTTTTATTCATTTAGCTGATTTTGGAAACAGACTGTAGGCAAAAGAACACATTCACTGTCTTCCTAGAAATCCACACATAATTATTTTAATAATTATGTGTTAGCTATCTAACACTATCAGTATTAGCTATTATATTATGCTTTCCTTAAATGAAGTGTCATTTCCTAATTTTTAAAAATCTTACCCTCTCTTCAGGTTGTGGACCCCAAGTTGTTTTACACTTATAAAGCCTTTATTTTTTGGAATATATATATATAAAGATGTATATATAAATATACATATATATGTGACATTTCTTATTTAAAGCAGTTTTATTTTGACCCTTGATTATAGTATTTTCTTGTTAAGATATGGAAGGTTCAGGGGTGCCTGGGTGACTCAGTTGGTTAAGCGACTGCCTTTGGCTCAGGTCATGATCTTGCGGTTTGTGGGTTTGAACCTCACCTCAGGCTCTCTGCTGTCAGCGCAGAGCCTGCTTCAGATCCTCTGTCCCCCTTTCTCTCCATCCTTTCCTCACTTGTTCTCTCTCTCTCTCTCTCTCTCTCTCAAAACTAAACAAATACTTTAAAAATGATGAAAGTTTGATCTTTATATTGCTATTGACAGTTTTCCCATTTCCTGTTGTTCTTGACAGAGAGTATTCATTTAAAAATTATTTGCATAAAAAATAAATAAATAAATAAATAAAAATTATTTGCATAGAAGTAAATGTATGGATGCATAAATTGTTTGAATATGGGGTCATATATTCTTTTTAGTGCATAAATATTTGTTAATTAAGTTAAATGTCATAAATTTGGAGGAACCAAATTAGATTTTTAATAGTAGCAAAATCTGATCCTCTTAAAATATATAATGGATCTTTTGTATGTTGTTTCATGTTTTATAGTAAGTATAATTAAACAAACATTTACAGTAATATTCTGATAGTATTCGAAAGGCCAGTTCATACATTTCATAATTGCAAAGCCTGTGTGATGTAGGTGAAAGAGCAACGGTAGAGTCTTAGCGGATCTCAGCATGAACCTCCCATTGAAGACACTCGGAATTGATGTTTTAATCAAATAGAGCTATTGTCACTCAAGCACATTATAAATTGCTAACATGTATTGAGAGCTTATTGCATACCAAGTATTGTACTAAGCCCCTTATTCTCATTATCTCCTTCAATTTTCACAACAAACCTGTGAGGTCAATAGCATTACCTACTCTACAATTCAAATGGAAAGATTTTGTTTTGATTTGTTTTGTTTTGTTTCATTATGTCCAGGACCTCCCTCTAAGTGATATTTTTCATAGGATCCTTAGTTGGGATGGAAATATTCACATAGATGTTTGATAAAGAATGAATAGTTACCTGAAAATAAGGCTAAGCGTAGACCATATAGACAGTGAACCATTTCGCAATTAGTTATTTGGTAAAATTAAATGAAACTCGTTCAGGGTCCATATTAAGAGTAGTTTCTGCACTGTATTCATTTTCTTGAATAAAGCCCATCCATTTCCTTTTTGAGAGATATTTTAAGCCTAGTCAATAAAACTGTGTTTTTATTAAACATATTATCTTAAGTTAATGAAAAGAGTGGCAGATTTTTCTGTTTTTGTTGTATGAAAGACGTTTGAATCATAAAAAGTGGCTGCTTCATAGATTCATTTGGTAGGTAAACTGTCAGGTTGTGTCCATAAGTGGGTCGTCACGTTATTTCCTTTATTTTTATTATTTGAACTCAAATTAACTTCAGTTTCACAATTTATCTGTTGTGGATCTGAACTAAGTAGGACAGAAGAAAAGGTGCAGTTCCATTAAGCTCTAACATATCATTGGCTGTCGGGTAAGCCTTGTTATGCTGTCCATCCTCATTTAACTATCCCACAAGATCTCTTAATGAAGTTAAGCCCCAAGTTCACTCCAATAATTCTGTGGCAAGAGTTTGTGCAATGTAACAATTCATCACTTGTCAGGAAGGCACTTTTAGTTTATACATTTAATAAGGGCATCCTCTAGCTTGGTTAATTAGAAGTGAACAGTTTGCATATTTACTAAATGCAGAGTGTCAT
Organism: Felis catus; assembly: GCF_018350175.1. Taxonomy (NCBI): domain Eukaryota; kingdom Metazoa; phylum Chordata; class Mammalia; order Carnivora; family Felidae; genus Felis; species Felis catus. The sequence continues at coordinate 55,061,568 of NC_058384.1, forward strand.
TGCCACCACGGCCTATTGCCTACATGAATTATTTCTCTATCTGCAATAAACAGCTGGGTAATTATTACCGCCATAATCAGATAAATTCCCTCTGTAAGGCTTTTCTTACATGGCAATCCTTTGAACTCATCCAAAGCTGAACAAAATTTATGAACTCCAGCAGCTAGGCCACTTTTTCATACTATGGTGTCCCTGTTCACTATTTCAAGGACATAAGTAGAGAACCATTTATATTGTGTAAATAAGGAGAATAAATATGATTACCTAAAGATAACATTTCAGTAAACCTCATTTTAAAAGTATAATACTCTGATCTCATCCAACTAAGTGATAGTGGCTTAGCTGTCTCTAATTGTATCTAAGATGACAGGCTCTTTTAATAAGGAATAAGCTGAGATGTAAAGAAAATAACATTTTAGTTTTCAAGAACCAAGTTAGTCTGTAATGTCAACTATACATGTGACTTTTTCTCTGTAGACTCATTTTATATGTAAAGATACAACATTTATAGCAATTAATTTGGTAGAATTTAGATAATAACACACTAGAGTGTCTAAAATACAGCACATATTCTGTGCTCTAGAAACAGTCTGTTACTTCTCCATAACTAGTAATTAATGACATAATCCATAGATAACTTTATAATATGGAATGATTTCTACCATTTGATTACCGTCTTTTCACATACTAAATTTTTAACAAGATTGTACTACCTTTAACATAATGCTATTTCAAAAAATTTTAAAAGCCAAGTATATAAAAAAGGGTAAAAAGCTTCATTCCTGAAATGGAAACAACAAAAGGAACAAGCTTATTTAATTGGATATAATCTTTTTATATATATTTAATTGTTTCTTTTTTTCAAATTTAGCTCTTTATACAATGAATTTTAGGTAGTTTACAAAGAGTTATATTAAAGAAGAGGAAAAGAAATAAGGACCATAGTAAAGGAAAATGCAGAATGATTATTATTGTGACTTATCAGGAAATGTGGTTAGTTAAGTATATACCATTGTGAAAATATAGAAAAAAAATACTGCATATGCCAAGAAAGAGCTTTTTCTAGCCCTGACCTAAAAGAAATGTCACACACGAGTCTTCAGTAGGATGTGCTGGTAATGTAATGAACTGTGACTTCATTAAATTTTTTTTTAACAGAAAAAAACCTGAATTTCAAGATTATCTTTTTTGTGGTGATAAAAAAAAAATGCTAGAGTATAGCATCAAGTTTTTATTCATTTGAAAGCAAGGAACTAAAATACATTTGTTTATGGACTTAGTCTTGTGGTTGTCTACCTTTGAGGAAGGGAAGAATTGAAAGTTCTTATCTCACTTATCCTAGCTGATCTCTTGCTAAGAGATAGAGAGAGGAGAGTTCCTTTTTTTTTCTTTTGAATTCTGTGAGAAAGACTAGGAAATCTATTTTTAATATTATTGATTGAGAATGAATTTATACAGTGGAAATAAGGTTTAGGTACGTGATATATCTGTGTACAAACTTTTCTAATCAATACTTAGGTATGTTTAAATTATTGTGAAAATGTATTAAGAAAATGTAACCATTTTATGTAACCATAAAAAGTTACTTATAATTCTATCCATTGAGCTATTGAACCTTCATCTTGTTAGGTTTTTTAAAGCATAAGACACTGTTGATAATTTTTTTCCTCTAATCTCTTTTACAGCTTGGATTCTGTGACACTACTCTCTCCTGCTTTCCTTTCTACTTTTCTAATGTTTTTTATTTGTACTTGCATTTATTTGCCTGATCTTAAATATTAATGTTCTCTCTTTGATGCATTTGCCTTTTCACTGTCTGTGTCCAGACAATCTCTTCCACTTCTGTGACTTCAGCTAGCACTTGTATTGTGAGGATTCATAAATCTGCATATTCTCCAGCCCAGAATTGTCTCCTGACTTCTTAGACTGCTTATAAAACAATTGGCCAATAAATCGTTTTCTAAAACTTATTAGATAATTTTCTGAAGTTACATGTGATGTGCTCCTACATGTAATACTACTTTAAAATATGTTGACATCATACTATCATATGTTGTTGCTTTATCATAGCGTCCTGATTAATTTAGAGATGGACCTGGTCTGTGTTGAGTCGATTGCATGCAAAAGCAGCAGCAATTAGTTTTGCCTTAAAATTAAGTTAACACAGTTTAAATGAGAGACAATGTGTGATTTTCGAGTGAACAGAGTAAATAAGATCTTGCCGTTCTTTTTATATGAAATAGACATTTGGCTACATCACCTCTAAATTCTACCCCAAACAAAACTTCAGTAGCTAGATCCTCACCCTGCACAGCTGAATCACTGTGAAGATATGCAAAGGCGAGAAAATAAGATGTGCCTTGATCTACCTTTATGCGGAAAGCCCCCATGCTGTGTCTCAAAGTCACCATCTGTAAAGTCGTTTCATTTCACAGAGAACAGGAACCTTGTTAATAACACCTGCCCCTTACCAACCTCGGTGGAATGTTGTGAGGGTGAATTAATGTCTGTGAAGCACTTGGAGCTCCTGAAAATAATGCACTATGTAAATACATTTCATTATTATAGCTATTATTGTACTTAACACAATGTCACTCTCGATTATTTGACATCATATATATTGTATAAAATTTTACTTCCTCTTACAGAAACTATCCAGAATAGTAAAAAGAAAATAATTTTTCAGTGAAATATGTGCATATTTTTAGAAAGAATACTATACAAAAAATCCTTTTCAACTAAATTTATTCAAAGGAGCCAGAAGAAGAAAAAAATTGATTTTCATGAATGATCTTTGAATGGAGTCTTATTGCTTTTTAAAATCATGCAAAGTAGGCAAATGAAATAATGGAGCAATTGGATGATCCCTTTTTATGATCACAGTGAAGTCATGGTATTGTAATTTTATAACATCAACCATTATCTTCTTTTTTTTTAACTCTTTTCATTTTCCACGTGTCTAGTCTATAGAGTACAAATTTGCTAGCATTACCCTTGGAGAGCCCATTCACCCTAGGTCAAGAAACCTTTCTTCCAATCTAACGTGCATTCCCTCTACCCCTTTGCTGTTGATGGCCCAAGTCTACCAAAGAGAGCGAGAGTTCCCTGTGAACAGTTCAACCTCATCTCCTACTGCTCTCTTCTATCCCATCTCTTTAGTTCAGTGCTCAGTGCTTCCACCTACATGAAGCCTTTTTTGATTTCTCTGGATTTTAAGCACTGCATCTGTATTGCTTCATACTGTGTCTATAGTCTAGTTGGTTATCTGCTATTTTATTTATAAGCTACTTGAAGGCAGGGATTGGGCTTTACACATCTTTTTTTTTTTTTCAACGTTTATTTATTTTTGGGACAGAGAGAGACAGAGCATGAACGGGGGAGGGGCAGAGAGAGAGGGAGACACAGAATCGGAAACAGGCTCCAGGCTCCGAGCCATCAGCCCAGAGCCTGACGCGGGGCTCGAACTCACGGACCGCGAGATCGTGACCTGGCTGAAGTCGGACGCTTAACCGACTGCGCCACCCAGGCGCCCCTATTTCTTTTAATATCTTAAACATACTTGTGACTGCCTAACTGAATAAACAAATGAGTGCTAGTGTTCTTTTTGATTTTAACTCTTAAGTAGCTTAGGCGTTTTAGGGAGAAATTAATCTATACAGCAACAAAAGATTTTCAAGAGTAGCTAAAAATACTTTTTGAGAGGACTTGTCGAAATGTTTCCAGAACGTTAGTGTCCACTTCGGGTTTCAGAGTAAGGTGTGAAGCCCAGGAGCACCCTGAGTGCTTGAATGTTAATGACCCTGTGCCACAGGGTGCTTAATTGTAAACTGGGCTTTCCCTTTGTTTAATGGTGCCGGAATGGAATCCGCAACACCTGTCCAACACTTCCCCGGCCTCGGTAACCAGGGGACAAAATAAGTGGTTTAAATGGTGAAGCTTTTGTTTCTCAAGCAAATGTTTTGGGTATTTCTCTAACTTCCACATAATCTTTCTAAGGTTTGATCAATCCCCAAATCGTTTCGGATGTCACACACCAAGTCCAAGCATATGATTGGCTTTATTTGTGCTTAATATTTTTGCTTATGTTTTAGACCTAGCCTTTTTTTTTCTTTTATTGTCTACTCATTTGGTTAAATTAATATGGACAATCATGAGAGACAAAACAAAGTACATTCAACAAATTTAACTAAAATACCTTTATGTCATAATGTACCACAGCAGAAAGTAATGCTTTCAACCAGTTTTGGTTGGAAGGCTTCTTACATTTTCTTTGACTTCATTTCCCATCAAAACAGAGTGAAGATGCTGGAGAACTGTTTGAATCCATTTCCTTAGAAGTATTTTTTCTTCAAGATGATTCAGATGATGACATTTTGTTTTTATTTGGTAGATTATGTAATATTATTACCAGTTACCTCTGAGATTTGGGGCACTTATTTTTTTTAAATTTTTTTTAACATTTATTTATTGCTGACAGAGAGAGACAGAGCATGAGCAGGGGAGGGGCAGAGAGAGAGGGAGACACAGATTCCGAAGCAGGCTCCAGACTCAGCTGTCAGCACAGAGCCCGAGGCAGGGCTCGAACTCACAAACTGTGAGATCATGACCTAAGTTGAGGTCAGATGCTTAACTGACTGAGCCACCCAGGCGCCCCATGGGGCACTTATGCTTTAAAAAAATTTTTTTTAATGTTTATTTATTTTTGAGAGAGACAGAGACAGAATGTGAGTGGGTTGGGGACAGAGAGAGAGGGAGACATAGAAGCAGAAGCAGGCTCCAGGCTCTGAGCTGTCAGTACAGAGCCTGATGTGGGGCTCGAACTCCGAGCTGTGAGATCATGACCTGAGCCAAAGTGGGAAGCTCAACTGACTGAGCCACCCAGGCGCCTTGGGGCACTTACACTTTTAAAACAAACTCCATTTAATTTTTTTCTCTGTCAAAATTATGATTCCTATGAAAATATTGTGATGTACATATCATGTCTCCTTTGTAGTACTTCTTAGTCCCTTAGCTTATATGGTGATGTTCATATTAAAATCAACTGAATATAATTGTGTCTTTTTATGATGTCATACTAGTGAGTAGAGTTGAATCATCTTAGTTCCTCAGCAGACTTGATAATTTTCATTACTGCAGACTAGTGCTTCTCAAACTTTAGCAGGGTCCTACCCCCCAGGATTTCTGAGTTGGTCTGGTGTGGAACCTGAGAATGCACATTTCCAGCATTTCCCAAGTGAACCTGATACTGTTCTTCCAGGGACCACATTCTGAGAACCACTTTATAGGCAAAGAGCCAAAATCCTGGTTCTTCCCCACTTCCCAAGAGAGGCTTTCACAATATGGCTTCGTCCTTCTTCTAATTAAACCATAAGAAGTTATGGAATGTACTACTAGTCAGCTGAGAAATAGTTAAAAAGGATGGTAGCACTTAATTTATACCAGATAGTAGACCAAATACTTTGGGAGGGACACATCAATGAATAAACCTTAATCCCGACCTTTGGCACCTCCACTGGTGGGGGGAGTATAGGAAACATGCCCGCAACTATAACGTACTATAGAATGTAGTAGACATATAACAGGGAGGATTGTGAGAGTGGAGACAGCTAGAGACTAATTATTATTGAAGTGATCTATGAAGACTTTTTAGAGGACAGGGTAGAGATTTTTGGTTTTGGGTTCTGGACTTGTAAAGACAAGAAGATAAGAATTATAAAGAGATTTTTTTTAGTACCATATTTTTAAAGGAATAAGAAAATCAAACAGAATGGAAAAATATAGTTGACTCTTGAACATGGGGTTCTATACAGTTGTCAACTGTCTATACAGTTGAAAATACATGTATAAGTTTTGACTCCCCCAAACCTTAACTGCCCATACCCTGCTGTTGACTGGGAGCCTTTTCAATAACATGAACAGTTGATTAACACATATTTGTATGTTATGTGTATTATGTTCTGTATTCTTACAATAAGGCAAGCTAGGGAAATAGAAAATATTATTCAGAAAATCATAAGGAGGAGAAAATACATTTACAGTATTGCCCTGTGTTTATTGAAAAGAAAACTGCATATAAGTGTGGTTCAAACCCATGTTGTTCAAGAGTCAACTGTATTGGATTTAGGCAAAATGTGTAATATGAGTATAGTATTGTACATAAAGGCATAAATTTTGGTGCCAGGACTGTATTCAAATTCTAACTTTCACCTTCTAGTTTGGGAGTTTGGGAGAAGATTTGGCCTCTGTGCATCTCATGTCCTAATCTAAAAAATGGGAGTGATAATATCTGCCTCACTGGATTGTGAAAGGATTAAAAGCAGTAATGTGTATGTCTTAGCCAGGAAACTCTTGGAAATAAAATATAAGTGTAGGATTAAACTGATAATACTTTATTTGGATGTTTTAAGCCCAGGGCAGAGAGGGTGAGGAAAAGTGGAAAGTGAAATGTCATAGCTTGAAACAGACTCTGGATGCCATGATTTGGTGTAAGATTATATTGGGGAGTATTTAGGGAACAACATCCATAGGGTGGTGAAGTTGAACTGCATCAGAAGTCTCAGCCAATCTCAGGAAACTCGGGATTTGGTTGGGTGTTTAGAGTGGATCCAAAATTGAGAAAAAGGCTCTGGGCCTCTGTACTCCTTCAGTCACCAGTCATTGGATGCCAGCTGGAGGGAGAGGGAGACAAAATCTGAGGCGGAGCACCTGATTTTCTCCAGTGGCATGCAGCTGTAAGCTGTCAGCTACCAGTGCTCCTGCACTGGTTCTGTAGGGAGCAGTGTGATGTGATGAGCCCCTGCAGCCCTGGCCGCCACTTCACATGGAGTCCCGCAGTGACTCAACCAGGTCCAGCAGGTAGGCAGGCGCTGCTTTATCCATCAGCCACACAGCTTTGCCAGGAAAACTCTCAGCGGTGCATGGAGGACACAAAAAAGGGAAATTTATTTGCATGGCTCTCTTCTGTCCCCAATTTCCCACCAGTCAAGGTTCACCCCATGCCTCCACGCCTTTTAGAAAACCAGATTCCGGGGCGCCTGGGTGGCGCAGTCGGTTAAGCGTCCGACTTCAGCCAGGTCACGATCTCGCGGTCCGTGAGTTCGAGCCCCGCGTCGGCTCTGGTCTGATGGCTCAGAGCCTGGAGACTGTTTCTGAAGCTGTGTCTCCCTCTCTCTCTGCCCCTCCCCCGTTCATGCTCTGTCTCTCTCTGTCCCAAAAATAAATAAAAAACGTTGAAAAAAAATTAAAAAAAAAAAAAGAAAACCAGATTCCTTGCTTTGCATCATGGAATTTCTTCCATTAATTACACACTGATCAGGAGAGGAAAAAGATGAAGTCACCGAAGGAATTTGAGAAAATACAAAAGATCGGTATCCAGTTGAGTAGATAAAGTCAGTAGCCTAGAACATGGCCTGGAGTAAACATTCAATATATAGCTAACATTTACGTAGTGGCTTCCTATGTGCCAGCCCCACTCGGAGTATTTTACATAGATTGATGTATTTGTTCTTCACAATAGCTTGTTGAAGAAGAAACTAATACTAATATATTTACATTTGATAGGTGAGGATATTGAGACTCAGATATTAAACAGCTAGTAAATAGCATAACAGAGTTTATAACCAGGTGTCATTTCAGAGTCTGTGCTGTGAACCACTCTACCGGATTGCTTCCAAATAGCTATTTTATTTTTATTATTACTATAATAATTAGAATATGTAAATTTTTATCATTATAAATATCATTAGCATTAGCAAAATGTACTCAAATAGGTAAAGCTTTACAAAAGTTTCGGAAATTTTTACCTTTATTTTTAAACTGATATCATAAAACATTTTATATATATGAAAAGTGATGGAGGAAGTCCTGGGACTTACCTAAGTTTCTTTAACTATATAGTAGAAAACAGGATCATAAAAGAAAAGAAAATATATGTAATTCATTCAATAAAAAATATCTTCCGCATAGTATTTCTTGCATCAGGATGACTATAGCTTTTAGATCTGCAATTATAGAATCTGTCAACCTAAGAATTCTAACTCCATTTCTGCCATTAACTGATTTGTTATTCAGAGTACGTCATTTTATCTCCTTATGTGTTTCCATATCTGTAAAATAAGGTAATTAGTAACATCTACCCCATATATATCACAGGATTGTTTTTTAAGGATAGAAATAAGACCATATATATACCTGAAATGAGAAAAAATATTGAAAACAACCCGGAATTATTTGGGAAAAAAATTAAGTGTTTTAAAAGTTCTGCATTAAAAAAAAATCACTGGGTGAAAAAAATCGTAATTTTTATAATTTTATAAAGAAACCTAGTTAGAATGGTTTCCATCATTTAATCTTTAATGGGATCATAATTTTTTATTACATTCTTTACACTGAGACACATCTTCATCACTACTGATGTAACAAAAACTTGTATATCAGGGATAGAAATTTATTCAGCTCTTCCTACTTGGTCATTAAACAAAGAGGACTTGACATGAATATAACTGCGATGTTCAATATATCTGTACACTCTCAAGTATGGCAATAAATCAGGGACATAAGATTGATTTTTTTCAAAAATTGTACAAATGTATGAAATTAATTACTTTTCTGTTTTGAGATTACCCAAGATTAGCTTTTCTGGTGTTTTGTTTTGTCAGATTTCTTGGATTTATTTTTAGGGCTTCCCAGTTCCTTCTGGGTTTACTGTGTGGTATCGTTACATACTAGAAACTGACATACTTTTACAGGACTTTGAGTTTTAGCTTTCCTTGTCAAGCTCCCTGAGTACATGGCTGTTTTCATTTTCCATTTTCATATCCAGAAGATGGACTGTTTTTACTATAGCAAATAATCTACACTTTCGATTTTGTATCCAAATCCTATTACTTCTTTGCACCTTACCTGTTCATGTGTGTGTTCAATTATATCGGGCCTTTTTTCTTTCTCATGTAAGATCTCTTCTTATTCATTAAATCATTTATAGAGCACAAACTTCTTTGTAGATTTTTTTTTTATTTTTGTGATTGCTCGGAAAATTACTGTGCTTATCTTTGCAATGACATAAAATTGGATACACGCATATCTGAGTAATTATCCTTGTAGTGGCAGTTCATTGGTTATTTTAAATTATCTTAAAGACTTATAAGAGGAATTATAGAAGAAATAATTTTTACGTAATATTAAAAGTAAAGATGAAAATTAATAATGTATTTAGTTTTTTTATGTAACATGTGATTGTTATTTTTCCTGGCCAAAAAAAAAAAAATAATTCTCATTTATTCATATGTAACTGCCTTGAAATTTGTACCTTAAGGACAAAGAAAGGTCACCAATCCTTCTAACTCCTGGTTCTTTGTCAAAAATGGACACAGTTAATGAGGTTTGTTTGGTACAGAACAAATTCTCAGACACAGATAGAGATCCTTTCAATGGAAACAAATTTGTTTGGCTTTACCAGGTTACTTAGCGATTAATAATAGCCTTGAGATGCAGGTCAGAAAGGTCATTGTACCAGCTTGCCAACACAATCTAAATGTGCAGCCAGCCCAGCTCTGTGGGCGCAGAAGCCCCCAAAATACTATGCATAAAGTAAAACAGGCTATTTTCTGACTCCTTTTTTCATATTAATAAGCAATTTTCAAGAGAAGGGTGGCAAAATGAGGGCCATGCCACTCCAAGTAATTCATTTATTTTGCAATTTAATCTTATGTTGAAAAAAATTGCTCTGCTGCAATAGCATAGCATGGTGATTTTTAAACGTCAGTGTGTTTCATAAGTAACCTTGTATGAAGTATTGTATTAGTAGCCTTTAACAGAAAATTGCAACAAAAATATTTCTAGACATTGAAGTAGAAATGAAAATCTTTTTTTTATTATTTTTGGAATCTTTCCCTCTACTCTCCCTTGACATCTTTGAGGTAGATGCTCAGACAATTTACTTAAAATTTTACTTCAAGAACTGGATGCCAAGTTATATGTCTACTTTTTAAAAAGAATAAAGTATAATTTCAAGATAGCATTTTAACACGAATAGTTAAATATGTTCTATGAAAAGAAAGGATTTACTCTTTCCATATTTGATAATATCTTAATCTATTTATCAGGTGTTTTTCTTCACATAGTGTGTTTGAAAAGTTTATTTTTTGTTTAAATGTCTTAGATATACATACACAGAAATGATGCAGTTTTCGTTACTTTAATGGAGTTTATTGTACCTAGAAAACCATGAACTTATTCACCTAATTTAACTTTTATTTTAAGTATCCGTATGATTGAACAAAATAGCCTTTCAAGTGCAGGATAATATATGTAATCATGTTGGTATTATTTGAACTGTTACCTGCAGTAAACTTACTGAAAATTAAGTATATGTATAAAAACCCATCATGCTTTCAAAATTAGCCCATTAGCATACAAATTCAATGATCAGAGATTTCCTAATACAGAATCAAAATTTAAAGGAAATCAGTAGCTCAGCCGTTTTCTTGGGATATTTAGCTATGTCCAAAATAGTCAATCTTCAACCAAGAAAGTGATAACATAGTAGCTCACTTGCTTTGCATTTGATCTATTTCCTCAGCCACTGCATTAATTATAACATGGAGATATTTGATTTAAAAAATTTAACCACTGAAAAATCACTTAAATGCTTTGTAAAGATGGCAAAGATTCAGTGGAACGTGCAGGTAAGATAGATTACGCCGCTGATTTTGATGGATGTGGATGATGGTAGCCCCTCACAAACTTCCTTGATTATCATCAGTGGAAGAATGAAAATGTTAGCAGATTTTTTAGTATCATAAATAACTACGGATTGTTTTGATGCAGGGAGGCGTTAGAGGAGTTTGCAGAGATGAAAGAAAGGGAAGAGAAGAAGGCCGACCTCGAAAGGGAAGAGAAGAAAAGAGATTACCAAGCCCGAAAGATGCATTACCTCCTCAGCACAAAGCAGGTTGGTGGACCTGTCCCTGACAGCTCCCGTAAACCACTTGGGCCCTTAGCCTGACAGAGATAAAGTAGCAGGCTGAATGGGACATGACTTGTTGAAAAGATATCACAAAGACACTACTTCGAGTTCAATTTCGTGCTTCTGTGTAGGTGTGCGCAGGCACCATGACTCGTCCGTGACAGCAGCTTCATAGAGGCAGCCGCTGTGACGCTGGCAGAAAGGTCCCAGTCAGCAGGGTGATGTGCCGCTGTGATAACACAACACCAAGGGCATAACCTCGCTTTTAAAACCCATTCTGAGTGGCTGATTGTTGTTTTGCGAATTGATCAAGAACTGAGAAGTTACGAAACTGAGGCAGCTTTCATGTTTTCTCTTTTCCTTGAGCTAATGTTGAGATTAAAACCCTTCTTGCACCCTTTCCAAATGTTGATGCAAGTTTCCAAGTAAAGCTTTGAAACAAAACTGCTTCAGAAATTACACCATCATATTGAGATATACAAATGTGGAATTTAGAATACTTAGAAGTATTTTCTTATAAATGGTAAAATTTTCTTGCCTTAGATCTCATCATAGTCACTAAGAAAAAATACATTGCATGTAGAAAGAATATTCTGCTCACAAAGAAATACGGTGAAAAAAAAAACAAAGGAATTTGGGGGTTGGGATGTTCTGTTACTTGAGCTTTAGGCAGGAAACTAGCAATTTGTGGGTTTTTATTTCTTCTTATAGACTGTCAAGTACAGTGTCATGTTCCAGCCAGAGTCACACATTCAGATGTCTCAGACATGGGCAAGTCAACTCCATGGTGGAGGCTGGTAGAGGGTACAATCTGAGACTGAATGTCATGCTTTGAGGCATCCAAATTCAAAAACATTAAGTCCTGGGGTGCCTGGGTGGCTCAGTGCGTTGAGCTTCCGACTTCGGCTCAGGTCATGATCTCACCGTTCCCTTGTTGGAGCCCCGCATGGGGCTCTGTGCTGACAGCTCAGAGCCTGGAACCTGCTTCAAATTCTGTGTCTCCCTCTCTGTCTCTGCCCCTCTCCCACTCATGCTCTGTTTCTGTCTCTCTCTCTCAAAAATAAAATATTTAAACAACAACAACAACAACAACAACAACAACAACAACAACATTAAGTCCTGGACTGGTCATGTACATTCAGAACAGAGAACTGCACTTCCAGCCTCTATCTGGTGGTCTATTTAGCAGTACTTTTCAGTAATGATGACTGTCTTTATATTTACTTGGATTTGTATAGCTGAGTTATCTTCATTTAACAGATAAGAAAACTGAAACTCAGAGACAATGATGTGACTGGTTCAGAGACACAAAAAGACACCTCAAACTGAGGTCTTCAGACTCTAAATACTTAGGCAATAAAGATAATTAAAAAAAAAAAAAGTCAAGGTATTTTCAGTTTTGATTATAAATCCGTAACAATGAAAAATTTTATCTGATTGGTGGGCTACATGTTTTTAAAATGTAGACTCACAAATCACAAATTCTTTTTTTTTATCTTTAGTTATTAGTAATTTCAACTTTGATGAAACTAAGGGAGTTATAAATATATACTTTAATTCTTGAAACCTGATAATAATTATCGGGTACAGTTGTTTATTTTGATAACTCTGGACCCCTTTTATGCTTTGAATCTTTCTTAATCTGAGGTCTAATTGTGTTGTTTATACTTACAACGGGTAGAGTAATAGCAGAAATAATTTTTTAAATGGTAAAATCAGATTTAATGGAAACATTTGTTAATTCTCTTTTATCTAGGGTTACTTAGATATCGAGTACATAGTGGAATATTTTACGAAGTCCATAAAGACTTAGTTGTTTTACTAACAAAAATAATAAAGCAAATATCCATGGAGTACTTACCATGTGCCAGAGAGTATGGTTGATACTTTATATGCATTATTTCTTTAACGATTTTGATTTCATTTCACTTTTAAAATTAAGCACCTGGTTTCACAAATTATTTCAGAAACTTGACCATGTGACTTGCCTCCTGGACCTTAATGAATTTTTAATATTACGATTTTGTTTTAAGTATATTTATGTTGTTAAATGCAAACTGTCAATGCTCTAGCTCATTTTTCTTCTTGTTTATGTCTTGCGGAGTGCTGGTAATAGCTATGTCTATAAACTTTCGTTTAATGATCCCTTGTCTCCAGAACTCTTAGCATCCAATAGAATTTTTTTTTTTTCAGGCACTGTGGTACAGTAGAAAGAGTATGGGTATTGACATTAGTCTCCAAACTCTCCTACTTAGGGTAAGATATTAGGAGATTACCTGGAATTGTCTGTTTCACTCTGCACTTTGAAAGAATATTATGAGGATTGAATGTAACATATTTAAACTACTACCTGGTCCTTAAAGAGCATTCTGTAAATGGTAATGATCATATTATTGGAATTTAACCTATGGAGGATAAACAAAGTGTCTACACTTTGAGTTTCATCTGTCTTTGCTAGCTGTCAGAAGCATTCATGTTGTCATTTCTTTGCTTTGCTTTCCTTTAGTTATTCATAAAAATTATTAGAAATATTTATAATGTTCTTCCCCCAATATCCCCTTCCTGCATTTTACATCTTAATCTAAATAAAGATATGCAACACTAACATTAATAAATATATTGAATATAAACCTTAACTTTAAAGTCCATCAATTATTTCAAATGACATATTTTTGAGTATCTATAATCTATCTGACTAGGACATATAAATGTATACTGTATGATCCTTAACCACAAAGAGCATTCACTCTGATTTCAGTCCAATGCCATACAAACTTTTTTACTAGAAAGAAATCAACACCTTTCAATTACAGCTTATATAGGTATTCACAATGAATTTAACAACCATTTATATTTATCATTTTGCTGATTCCATTTAACAAAAATCTTTATTTTCCCTAAACTAAGGAAGGATTAGAGAATGAAAGACACATGTTTCAATGTAAGTATTATTATTGATTTTCTCAGCATGACTTGGCTATTGGGGAGAAATTAAGCTGCAAATTTTAAAACATCGCTGAGATGTTTACAGCTTAATTGCATTGCTTACTTTAAGAGTTTTGATTTCAAATTGTATTAAATTCACATTTAAGTCCAAAATAAAAACCAAATACGAATTGGGTATTTTTAAAGGCTTGTGTTAGTATTAACTCTTAACTTGCGTAGTTATTTGAAAATTTGCTGAATAAATATTCAAGTGTAAATAATTTTTAAACAAAGTATATCAGAACAGGAAAAGTTTTGCAGATGTATTTAAAAGGAATAATGCTAGTAGTCTTTTTGGAACTATTTTATTAGTGATTTCAATAATTAAGGAGTGATTTATAATGATATATAATGATAGTTTGTAGAATACTAATTTTTGAATTAAATTTTCATAGGCCTGATGTAGCTTCACTTAGATGAGTAGAAATAAAACATTAATTCAGACAAAGAATGTTTTAGAAAAGGTAAGGAATTTTCTAAGCCAAAATTGTATTTGTGAATTCATATGTAGATAATAAATGAAGTCATGTGTTATTTAATATATTAATAGTTTGGGGGACTATTATGCTGATACGTTCATACTGATAACCTAGTTTCAAAGTCAATGTTAGTGTAAATCTAATGCATATGTTAAAATAGTTCTAAAATCTATCTTGATTTTAACTGATATTAAGTATCTCATCTTTATGCAAGCAAATATGTTAGCACTAATAGGAATTACACAAGTAAATAACTAATATTGCAATGAGTGAATTAATAGACCCCTCAGGGTTTTATTAATTAAAAAGTTCAAGTCATATTAAAGCACCTTTTGTATATGTTTATTTCAATCAGAAAGCTGAACATGGTAACTTATTTGCATAAATAATCAATCACCATTTACTAGTAGTAATAAGGTTAATTTGTTGCTACAGACATAATAGGATTAGTCAATTATATTTTCCAGAAAGTACTGTTTGTTATGCACCCCATCACCTGTAAAACAGGATTGGGTTTAGCGCCCTTATTAAATGAACACATCAAAAAAATCTTTGTCCCTGTAAAAGTTTTATAAAAAGAAAGCTAATTTCAGTTGATTTGAATAAGTAAAATGCAAACATTGCTTCCATTTGTAAATTTAATTTATCTTTCTGCAAAGATTGATTATTTAATAAAGTTATTTATTTTGATTCAGTAACCAGTCAAACTGAATCTAACACATATAGGACATATTTCCTTTGAAGAAAATCTCATTTGCAGATTTGTTTTATTCCAAATAAACTGACTTTCATTCCCTGTCCTTGTTCTTGGGTAATAAATTATGTTGTCTGCTCCACCTACTGGTGGATACATGCAAAGGCCTATTGTTGGATTCATTAGAAGATACTGCCTCTAAAATGTTGCCAGAATTTTTATGGATCCTGCCCGGGAGAACAGCAGAGTTACAGATACAAATAGAAAACTCAAGATCCACATCATAAACAGTTAATGTTTCAAAATATAGGATATTGTATAAAGTTATATACATTGTTTCCTGATCAGTGAAAAATATAACCCTGTTTTTTATTTCAATATGCTAATGGAAAAGGATAGGTACAAAATATATTCGTGATTAAGTATATTATAACTATATGTGTTTTATTTTATAACAATGGCTTTTAATAGTTTATACATATTCAAGTTAAAACTAAAATGAAAGTTTATTAATTAAATAGAATTTGCACACATTTTACAGAAGTAATTTTCATGTCATCATTTATATAGTAGGTTTTCAATGTTTTTTCTTTAATGGGCAGTGAAAATTTTTAAATAGACACTGAGGTAATGATTTTCAGTTATTTAGGATTCTTTAAAAAGACCCCATGCCCCAACGAATATTAATAGAACATTCTCTTTAATTACGTTATTTTTTGAGAGAAAGAAATGATTTCAGCAACTTATTTTACAAAATGTTGTCAAATCATATGTGTACACAAAAGAAAAATAGCTTAATTTTAAAAACTTAATGTAACAAAAATTAATTGATACCCTGTTGATATGGATAACGTACTGGTATGGATAGCATGTTTATAAGACAAATCTTATAAGGTGAAAAAATGCTAAGAAATATAGTACATCTTTGAAGTTATTTATTACTTTCAACTCTAGCCCCCCAGCATCATAAATGGGGAACTTCTGTGCCCTGCATGTATTAAATACTTAATATGTAATTGCTCACATAAAAAAAAAATCTTTATTTGTCAGAGAGAGCACGAGTAGGGGGAGGGGCAGAGAGAGGTGGAGAGGGAGGGAGCATCCCAAGCAGGCTCTGCAGTGTCAGCACTCCCCGCCCCCGGCACCCCGCGCTGCCCCTGCCCACGGGCTCGCTCTCAACCATGAGATCATGACCTGAGCCAAAATCAAGAGTCGGACGCTTACCAGACTGAGCCACCCAGGAATCCAGTGATTGCTCACTTTTAATTGGAAGTGATGAAGTAACAGAAGAATGGCAGCCTGCCAGCGTGTACCTGTGCACATGCACGTGTGTGTGTGTGAGTGTGTGCGTGTGTGTGTGTGTGTGAGAGAGAGAGAGAGAGAGAGAGAGAGAGAGAGAGAGAGAGAGAGATGTCTTTGTGTATATGGTATATTCGGAAAGCATCTTTGGAGAGCCTTCCCAGAAGACATTTTCCGTAGTCAGTGGCATACCACAGCCGTGGTGGGGAAACTCCAGTGTGGTGTTGACTGCGTTGCTGCAATGACTCTCTGGAGTACACTTTTACACCTTTCGATCTTTGTCTGAAAACTACTGCTTTGACTTCAACATATTAATTTTGTTCCTGTCTCGCCTCTAAGTTGGACCTCCCCTTTCTCTTTTTCCCTTCCACCATCCCATCCCTCACCTCTGCATTTCCATGGTGTACGTACAAAAGGATGCACGCCTTGATATGTGTGGCTTTAATAGTACCCGCTAGAGTGAGTCTTACATTTACGATCTTCATGGTTTGATGCAACTTGATTTGGGGCGTTCGCATGATTCCTTGGTTCTTCTTTTTAGCTTTTTTTTTTCTTTATGCGTTTTTTTTCTTTATTTGTCCAAATCAGTCTTTATTTTGATCGATGATCTAAACTATTCCTAGTCACCCCAATTTTTAAATCTTTGTCTCTTTTTCATTTATTTTGTACAACCACCAACTTCTTTCCATTTATTCTTCCTGGTATGTTTTAAATAAATTCCATCATGTCCGTTTCCTGAACCCTGGACAATGGTGATAATCTCTGAGATGATTTTCTTTTTGTTCATTCTTTTCCTCTCTGTCCCAGTATATCTACTACCATCAGATAAATTCTGCTAAAATAGTATTTTTTTATGTCATGTCTCTTTGCAGTTTGAAAACCTCCAAAGATACTGTTGCCTGTAGGATAAAATCCAAAGTTTTCAGCATAAGCCTTTAAAACTCTGAAGAATCTGACTCTACCCTGCCTATTTAGCCTTATCTTCCTTTCCTTCTCAGGATGAGCATCCTGATACAGTCTGACTTTATACCCTAGAAACATTCATCATAAGGATCTCTTTATGAGATAGGTGATTTCTTGTGGCTTGTCATATTCTGGAAATTCAGAAGCTTCCCTATTACCAGCCCCAACTCCCCCCAAAAAATCAACATCTCACATACTTTCCACTAACACTTGGATTTTGCCATTATTTTATCATTAAAGATACATTTCTTTTCCCTTATTAAATTAAAATACTTCCAAGAAGGAGACAGCTGTTGAGGTGTCTTATTAGTATAGCTTGGTGACAATAACCGGGACTAGGTTATCATAAGAGGAGGGAAGAAAAGTATGTCCAGTGCCTGGAATATGAAGACCAAAATGGGCATAAGGTTGGTAACGAAGAGACCTAGAGATGCTAAGGTGTATGATGACTCCATGGACTATCTGGGGAGAAAAATATGTATTTATGGCACTGAAAAGAAAATTAGCACATATAAAAGAAACTTAACAATTTTGCCATTTTGTTTAGCATCACTGCTATTTAGTGTCCCTAGTTAACTATTTCATTCTAGATACCTCTTATTTCTTTCTTACATCACACAGCATTCTCACCATTGAATTCTTAATTCTTAAATTATTCATCCCTAGTTTTGACACATTTCTATTGGAGTTGAAAAGGTCTGGCAGTAAAAGTGAGAATTAGGGAAGTATGGAGTAGTACACTCATAAGTCTTACATGAAGGATCTGATTTTGATTTTTTTTTTTTTTGCAAACTTCCCAGTAGTTTGTATGTTTCCATGGAGAAAAATATAAAAATAGGAACTCACACTGACAGAGGACAGGACCTTTCATTGCAATATACTAGAGCAGCATGGAGTCTTTATAGATTACTTTTCTAGCTCTTTCTGTCAACAGATTAAAGGAAGTAGGTCTAGAAGATGAAGCAACTTGCTCAAGGTTATGTAATATTTTATTTAAACTCTGATGTTGGGGCATCCTCAGTACAGTACAGCCACAGTGAAAATCTGCGGTAGTGGTTCTACGTCTGTGTCTACATGTGATTCACATAAGTAAACGCTACTTGGAACTCTACCCTAGGTTTATGGCTGTCTCTTTATCCCTCAAAACACTAGCATTCTGAGTGTACATTTTCCTTGAGTTACCCTCAATTCATTGAACTCTCTTTTTACCCTTTCTCTGAAATGTTTTAGTACTCAGAAGAAAATTGATTTGAATGAGTTCACGGACAAAGAGAAAAGCTAGGGCCTGCATATCAAAGATTGAAAGAAGCAAGCGAGAACATAATATAGATTTCTCTGGCGCCTTTCTGTGAACAGCTCAAAGCATTATATTTATCCCCACAATATTGTATGAAAGTAGCAATTATCATTCTGGTGACTAAAAGACTACTGTTTGGTAGTCATTTTTCCTCTAGACACTTGGCAGATTTATTCTTTCAAGAAGGCTATGTAGTGAATAAAGATCTGACCCAACGGTCTTTGGATCCATAGTTTAAGAGGCAGGTCCTCAAGTTTGGTCATTTGCTCTTGGTCCCAAGTGAACCGTCCACATCACAAAACCATCACATAATTTGTTGCTATTGGCAGTTCTCTCTTCAGAAAAGGCCAAGGACTGAACTAGCATGGCGAATGAATTAGCTATTAACTTTTACATTTTATTTCCTCCCTCTTTAACATTATCGTTTTTATTATCCTGTAATGTATGAAAGAGATAAGATTATTGTCCATTGTCAGTACTCTTTGAAGAGACAAAGCAAGTGGTTAAAAAAAAGTGTGTCCCCAAATAAGTGTGTGCCCCTGCTCTTCTCCCTGCCACCGTTCAGCCACTGTGCATCTAAGAAATGGAGACAAAAATAAAAATAAAAATTAATGTAAAGTGAGACCACTCAGAAAAGTGCCTCTGCTACTCTTCTTATATGTATTTTCCTCTTTCCAGCATGCTACATTCTAAAACTTATTTTCAAAAATATTCTTTAGCAAAAGACCCTGTATACCTCTCCTGTGCATGTGACCAGGGGCAGATTCATGTGCTGTGGGGCCTGAAGCTTATAAGATGTTGGGATCTACCTTGAAACAAGAAGTGTACAAAGTTACAAAATACAAGAGGATGGATATTTTTTATGATGAGCGAATATTTCAAGCACATTTCAAATTTTAATATCTAGGAATACCTCAAAACTCAAAATCTAAATATTGCAGTAGTTGTATTAGCCACTTGATAGCTCTCTAATATTTGCTCACCATATTTTGGTTTCATACTCTTTGATTGCTTCTTTATTTGACAGTAACTTTGTTGTATTCTGTAGTGAGTAAAGGAAATTTACTCATTCCCTTTTGTAGGAACACTGATCTAAAGTTTTTATTACTATAAGAAGGTAAATAATGTGTTTCCATTTGCATATGCTGCATTATTGAGTGTATATTTTTTAATGTTTATTTATTTTTGAGAGAGAGAGAGAGCAAGCTGGGCGGGGGGGGGGGTGCATTGCAGAGAGAGAGAGAGAGAAAATCTCAGCCAGGCTCCACACTGTCAGCACAGAGCCCAATGTGGGGCTCGAACCCACAAACCGTGAAATTATGACCTGAGCTAAAATCAAGAGTAGGATGCTTAACCATCTGAGCCACCCATGTGCCTCTATTGAGTATATTTTTGAAAGGAGAGGTCTTCTGTTTTGTATAGGAAATGATGAGAATCAAATTCTCCATTTGAGAAAAACCCACTTCTCTTCCATTAACCACATACTTCGGCTCCAGACCCTCCCTCTGTTTCTCCCTTCCTTCCTCCCCCTTCCTCTCCTTCCTCTCTTCCTTCCTTCCTTCCTTCCTCTCTTCCTTCCTTCCTTCCTTCCTTCCTTCCTTCCTTCCTTCCTTCCTTCCTTCTTTCCTTCCTTTTTTCCTCCTTCCTTCCTTCTCTCCTTCCTTCCTTCCTTTCTTCCTTCCTTCCCTTCTGTTGTTATTATTGTTGTTTTGTTTTTCTGGGTTTTTTTCAAGCTTTTATTTAAATTCTAGTGAGCTACCATATAGTGTAATACTGTTTCAGGAATAGAATTTAGTAATTCATCGCTTACGTATAACACCCAGTGCTCCTCCCAACAAGGGCCCTCCTTAATGTCTGTCACCCATTTAGCCCATCTCTCACCCCCCTCCTCCATCAACCCTCAGTTTTTTCTATATAGTTAAGTGTCTTATGGTTTGCCTCCTTTCTTTTTTCCCCCCCTTCCTCTATGTTCATCTGTTTTGTTTCTTAAATTCCACATATGAGTGAAATCATATGGTATTTGTCTTTGACTAACTTAATACACTGTAGGTCAACCCATGTTGTTGCAAATGGGAGGATTTCATTCTTTTTGATGGCTGAGTAATATTCCATTGTATATATATGTCATGACTTCTTTATCCATTAATAAGTTGGTGGGGATTTGGGCTCTTTCCATAATTTGGCTGCTGTTGTTACCGCGGCTGTAAACATCAGGGTGCATGTCAGGCCAGACACGTTAGGGTGTTCCTACTGCTGTGCAGTCTCTGGTCCTGTACCTTTTTTCATGATGCAGGTGAGTCTGCCCAGTGGGTTCAGGAATATTCCTGAAAGTTATTCTTACATTGGGATTCCTAAAAAAAAAATTAATATACTTGGAAGTAACAGGAAAAAAATAAATATATCCAGCAAAACCTAAATTAAATATATACCCACCTTAGTTTTTTTCTTGCTCAGTCTCCAGCATGCCCATAGCCACTCTTGTGCCATCCAACCCAGGTGTGATAGAGGGTAAGTCAGAGTATAAGAAACAGTGGAATGAACTTATACTTTACTTTCACAGACTTTACAACAAAACATAACCAGGTGAGCACATTGCCAGGCTCCCTCCTTGTGTCTTGGAAAGAGCCTGTGAAAATGAGGGCCCCAGAAATTAAGCTGAATCAACTTAACTGTTACTTCACCTCTAGTTGGACTATATTTTTGTACTGTGTTAAACTTGCTCAAATAAGTTTTAACTTTGAATTGAATTTAATTTTGTATAAATAATCATCTGCATATCAGATTTCTAATCTAGCATTCAGACATTTCAAAGAACACTATTATTTTAATCCTGCCCATAAATTTGAGGCACCTGATTTTCTTTAGTTCTCTATTTATTATGGTTTTTTTGGACATCAAACTCAGGGTCTGTTTATTTCCATCCAGTGACTGGGCAAATTTTTAACGTATTAGCTATGGAGTAGAGAGAGTTCTACTCCCAATCCTAGGTATTAAAAAATAACCTATATATACACACATATGTATATATGTGTGTTATATAGACATCTGTGTATATACATACACAAATACAGGTTTGTATAAAATTTCAAATCTTTAATAGGAATTTCAAAAGTCAGAAAAGAATTAGAAAACATTTGTAACAAAAGTACTTCCCATTTCCTATTTTAATGTAAAATGTTCCTTTACTTACCTTTTATACTCTAGCACACCATATTTTAAATTGTATGCAAACATTTTGCACAGACAGTTAACTGGTGTTGCTTATTTCTGTTGCTTTCATATTAAATTAATGTTGTTGGTAAGTTAATTATAATCACTTTTTTCAACTTCTTCACTGATTAAAAAAGACTGAGTTTTTCTGGTTCCTTTTGCTATCATTACTTATAATACCATGAAATCTAAAACTTAGAAATACAAGGAAGGTATACCATGGCTTTAACTAGATCTAATAAGGTTATAATAGTTTGGTAGATTTGAGAATTTACTCCTATTATTAGTATGACTATTTTTCTTAAGTTTCCTAAGAAACTTGAGAAATATTTTAGAATGAGACCAATTGGAAGTTAGATTCTATTATAATGGATAAATAATGAAGAGGTAGATTTTGTCACTGTTCGTCAGCTCATGATTTACCTTAGCTCTCCTGCAAGTCCAAAAGAATAGCTTCGTATAGATAAGCCCTGCTCTCCCTACACTCTTGACATTGAATTCACTCTTCTGGATTGGAAAACTTTAGAAATATTTCAGCTGAATATCTAGTAACCAAATTTTAAAATCTCAGGCTTTGGATTATTCCATCTTCTTTCTTCCCTTCTTCCTTTAATCTTCTTTATATCTCCTTCCCCAGCCCTGTACCCTACAGCAGAAAACATTCCTTTGTATTAAAACTAGGGACATAAGGAGAGAGTTTATATTGTCAAATGTTTTCTTAAAATGAACTCTTAACTAAGTCAGTGGTGAAAATTGTCAAACATTGACTAATGTAGCTTATTTGATCATTAATGTCACTATTAAAAACATGAGTATTTCTTAACATTGGAGTGTAAATTAAGATATAGTCCAACACAAGAAATCATCTATGACCTTGAGATTTTATACAGTATAAAGTAGGGAAATATATATATATATATATTTAAATTAAAAAAACTTTTTTTGAGAGAGAGAGCAAGCGAGCACAAGTGTGGGAGGGGCAGGGAGGGAAGGAGACACAGAATCCGGAGCAGGCTCCAGGCTCTGAGCTGTCAGCACAGAGCCCGATGCAGGGCTCGAACTCAGAAACTGTGAGATCATGACCTGAGCCGAAGTCAGACACTTAACCGACTGAGTCACCCAGGCGCCCCTAGTAGGTAAATATTTTAAAAGACATAGAAAGTTTGTACCATATTTTATATATTTATTATAATCACAAAAGAAACATAACCAAAGAGGAAGTACAATTGTTTGTTCAAAAATATATATTAAAATTTAGGGGTGCCTGGGTGGCTCAGTCGGTTAAGCGGCCGACTTCGGCCCAGGTTGTGATCTCGCGGTCTGTGAGTTCAAGCCCCGCGTCAGGCTCTGTGCTGACAGCTCAGAGCCTGGAGCCTGTTTCAGATTCTCCCTCTCTCTGCCCCTCCCCTGTTCATGCTCTGTCTCTCCCTGTCTCAAAAATAAATAAAACGTTAAAAAAAAAAAACCTTTAAAAATATATATATATTAAAATTTAGTTTCATTTTGCTGTGACAAATGTGACTTTAAACATGTTAGTATAAAGTAGCATATTTTCTATTAAATAGTCTTGTCAATTGTTTTTTCTATGTATTTTTTGACAGTTGAAAGTATTTCACTCAAAAAGGAGTTATGTTATCTATACAATATTGCAGCAGACAGTAAAATAAAAGGTGAGAAAATGGAAGGAAGTTGTGAAGAAGGGAGAAAAGAGAAAGAATTTGTTTTTAAATCTTAATCTGTTAATATCTCTTGGGCCTAAGATAAATAAACTGCAGGTCTCAATTGCTGTTGTCATACGGAAAGGAAAGTCTTGCCGAAAGGATATGACCTCTCTCAGTTTAGAGAAAAGTTACATTTTCAAGGTGTTTATATAATGTAAAGCATTCCTGTAGTTTTAGTCCCTTTAATGAGTTGAAAAATATTTTTCTCTTAAATTTATTCAGCTTTATTTTCCATCTACTTTTAAATTAATACATGTATATATACATATGCATATAATTTCATTTTAGTATCTTTGAAATAAATTGTGAATCATTAGGATAATATAATTTTGTTGTACTCATAGTTATTATTTATGCTTATGCTCTACATGCATAAGTTAATTTATGATCATCTGAATTAGTCTTAAATTAACATCATTAAAATGATTCAATTTATTTTACCTGGTTTATTTCATTCTATATCCACACAAAAATCAACTGCTCTGTCAACAATTATCCGAATGCTAAAATTGTTGTAGGGCCTTCCCTGACCTCCCAAGGCACAGCTGTTGCTTTTTATCTCCATGTCTAAATATAACACTTACCATTGGCATTATGGTTACATCTACTTCCCTCTAAAGTAGGCAAATTCATAAAGGAGAGCAACTGTGTCACTGTAATGTCCCCAATTTCTAATATCAGAGTCATGCTATGCTATTTCTAATAAGAGTCCTAATTCAGATTTACAATACTTTTCACATTCAAAACAAGAAAGGAAGCTTTTATTTCAGTCTCAATTATTCACTATTTCTTCTCTGAATTAAATAAAAACTATAAATAAAACAATCATCTTGACACATGTAATGATTTTTAGTAACTGATGCCTATATTTGGTAGAATATTTCATGTGTTTTTTAATTTTTTTAGATGCTTATTTATTTTGAGAGAGAGAGAGACAGATAGGCAGAGCAAGCATGAGCAGGGGAGGGGCAGAGAGAGGGAAAGAGAGAGTCCCAAGCAGGCTCCACACTGTCAGCACAGAGCCCAATGCGAGACTTGATCCCATGAACTGTGAGATCATGACCTGAGATCATCGGATTCTCAACCCACTGAGCCACGTAGGTGCCCCCTAGGTGGTGTTTAAAATGGCAAATCCTATATTCAAAGAAAAGGCAAAGGGGAAGCTAACTCTTTAAAAAACCTTTTATGTCCCAAAATAAGCCAAGTTCCATAACTAGACAGGGTGAAAGTGAAATTCAAACTAAGATGTGGCTGTTTTCAAAACCATACTTTCTCTTTATGGTATGGTTTAAAAAGGACTGAAAAAGGTCCTAGTTCAACATTATTTTCCTGGATGATGGCTGAAATCATATCTTTAAATTTCTATTTATTTGAAGATAACTACTAGACAATATATTCAGTATTATTACCTTTTTATTCTTTGTGTGAATTAGCTTATCAGTTTCTTTAAGCATCAGGAGGTGAGAGGCATGAGTCTAAGATGCAGGGCTCCCTCACAGGAAGACAGGCAAGCCTTCATGGGTACATCTGGATAGCTGCTGGGCACTGTGTTTGTCTTGTTGGGAAAAGAGCCATGAGGAAAGGAATAAGGGTGAGTACTTATATCATCTCTTAAGTATTTTTGCCTTTGAGGCATCAGCTGAAATTCTGAAACAATAGATGTCCTATTCAACACTACTACACATTGTCTTATGATCCTATGATTTGAGATGAGGAGATATCTGTAAGAATACAAATGGTTTTGACATCTCACTCTTGATCTCAGTACTAGTGTGTAAAGGTGAAGGTCAGTGAAGTTGAAGGAGTCGAAGAACCATGAATCTATGCTGTTGGGATGGGTCACCCACCTATGCATGACATACCTAAATTTATCCCCCATCACATAGTAGAAAGGAAGACTGAACTAAGGGCCAGTGGCTATCATGAATATGGGCAAATGATAACTGCAAGGAAGGACAAAAGATTGCATATGTATATTTCAAGAAGGTCAACGAGTACTGGTTTGAAAGTGACATTGTGAACTAAGAAAATGCAAATCTCTCCCTGGTCACTATGATACAGGGGAGTTCTAAAATGCTTTGTTCAGTGGGCCTGCAAAGGAAGTTCCAGTTGTAATAAAAAAGAAAAAAAAAAGAAGGTAGAGAATATATTTATTGAAAAGTTTTGGGTGCAAAGAGAAGTTGTTTAGCATAGATGGGAGAGGGATTTCACAGGGCAAGGTTGAAAGGATTACAGTCAAGGGATCAGAGTTGTTAGGAAAAGAAATAACGATAGTTGAAGATGAGTATAAAAGAGAATATAAAGGAGAGCTGGGATTAATTTGGCAGATAATTATTTGAGCATGAGCATTTTGACCAAAAACCAAATAGATAGATAGGTGTTTGATCCAATTATCTCTTATTGTAGAGAAATTCAAGTTGCTGCACCTGTTCTTTATTTTCATTAGCACAGTAATGATATAATAGACTGAAAATGAAGTAATGGGTTAAAAAGTACACGGGAGGTATTCTTCATATTTTTGAAGTGAGGAATGAAATGACAAAAAGCCCACATAAAAACTTGTGAAACAACCCAGTAGTACACCCCAACGCCAGAGACTAGACTTTATTCATCTTACACCAGATCAGGTTTTTTGATCAAAATATTGTGTTGGCCAACTTCCTCTGATTAAATCACTTTCCCTTTAATTGTGTTTGTGGCCAAATTGTGTTACCGCGAGAGGGTCTTACAGTTTGAGTTGAGATAAAAGATAGCACAATTGTGAAGCATTGTGTAATTTTCTGGGCTCCCTACCACCAAGGAGGTCAGAACAAAACAGGAAAGCAAAAGATAACCCAAAAAAGATAAAGTTTTTATTTAAGGGTAACACAGAAAAGTGAAAAAATCCTAATCACTCAGCTCAATTATCACAAAGTGGCAGGTATAATCTGTACCTAATAGGCACTAATTAATAATTTCCATACAGGAAGCCACAGGTCTACAGAAAAAGACTGTGTGAGAGCACAGTAGTCTGAAAATGAGGTGGTCTTTAAGATCTGGTCACAAGATTGTAGCCAACCAGATTAAGGCAACATAGCATTTCCCCATGAGGCAGTCAATCCTATACTTTTGATAAAACTTAAAATGGCTTCCTCCTGTTTGCTTAAGAAATCTTTCTTCAAAGACTCTTGGGAAATCAGTTTCTTACAGAGCCCCAGATAACACTGGGAATATAGTTTGACAAATGCTCCTTTCTATTAGTACATTTTCTTTAACAAAAGAAAGTTTTCAATCCTGTTGACGGTTTCTGTATTTTTCTTTTAGCAACTAATTGTCTTGAAAGTCATCTTTTAAACCCAAACTATGAAATCATTTTTATTTTTATTTATTTTTCATTTTTAATGTTTATTTTTGAGAGAGACAGTGCATGAGTGAGGGAGGGAGAGAGAGAGAGAGAGAAACACAGAATCCAAAGCAGGCTCCAGGCTCTAAACTGTCAGCACAGAGCCCGGATGTGGGACTCGAACCCACGAACCTTGAGATCATGACCTGAGCTGAAGTCGGACACTCAACTGACTGAGCCACTCAGACGCCCCTGCAATCATTTTTAAATTAAATCGTGTGTAGAACTGAGCAAGGGCGGGGGGGGGGGGCACTTGGGTGGCTCAGTCCATTAAGCGTCTGACTGCACTTCTCTCTGTCTCTCAAAAATAAATAAATAAGCATTTAAAAAAAAAAAAACACGAAGAACTGGGCAAGAGAAAATAATAGGTTTCTGAGGGGGGTGGAAATGGTATACCATGGAAGGTTTGGGGTGGGTGGTGGAACATCCTTTACTGTTTTTCTTAGGTCATTCATACTTTACTGGTATGTATAATAAGCCAGTGCAGAACATGTAGAAATTGGGTGTTTGAGACATTGCAATAGGGGCTTTTCAAATCGTTGCGGAATTCGGTGTCCACTTGCACTGCACTATTCAGAATAATTTTTGGTAAGGTCACCCAGGAATCTCCTAATTTTAAATCCACCAGACCTTTGGGAGTTTTGCACCCGGCTCATCACACCTGAGATATTGAAAGTTGCGCTGGCCTTGATGACCTTACTATCAGCTTTTTCTTCTACTCTTTCATCATTTCTTCTCAGTCTTCTTCAGTAATTTTTGTGTATCTTTTTACTCTGACATTATATAGGGCTATTTATAGTTCTTTAATATCAAAGTCACTTAAAGTTTCTATTCCTTTGCAAATCTTTGTGTTCTAGGAATGCCTTCCTTTATCTTACACACCAGGCACATTCCTTGTCTTCCTTCACACGTCTTAAATACCAGCCATCCTAACCCCCCAGAATAGTCTATTCTCAGTATGGTTATATATCCGTATCGATACTAATTCCAGTATTTTATAATTATTTATAAACTGTCAATGCTGTGACTCACATGGAAAAGCAGGAATCAAAGCCAAATCTGGAGAGAGTGCCAAGGTAGCAGATCAAGGAGGGGAGGAAGTAAATGAAGCTGTTTTTTTTTTTTGTTTGTTTGGTTGGTTGGTTGGTTTTTTTGGAGGTGGGGAAGGGAGTTTCTATGTGTTAGGAAAAGGAGCAGGCCTAAAAAATTTTCCTAAGCAAGAAAATAAGCGACTTTCATCCACTCCTTACAGGGATTAGTAGAATAGTGACCTGACATTTACAGAGAAAAAGACAAAAGGATTGTTTAGTGGGAAAGATTTCCCAGAAAGTCTTTTACGTGGCATCTTCTCTCAGAAATTCTTTCAAAATGCAATATAAAGGGAAATCCTGACTGGGGGAAAAATGTTCTTTTAGTCCCAAGATTTTCTGAGTCATGATAATATTCCTATATTTTAGAAGACTCAAATCAGTCTCTACTTCTTTTTCTTTCCTGACATTCAATGAATTACGATGTGATTTGTGCCACAAGAACACAGTTTGCTTCTGTGGAGGTCACCTGTCACCTTCTAATTACCATGCCAGTGGTGCATTCTTTGTCCCCATGCTGTTCCACCTCTCCCGAGCCTCTGACACTGCTGACCTCCTTCACGGAACCGTCTTCTCCCTTGCGTCCTGCCTCTCCTCCCTCGCTGTGTGCTCTTTTGAGTGTCCTTCATGGGCTTCTCCTCGCCTACTCATCTCTTACATGTGCTCCTAAGACTGTCCCCCTGAATTCCCCACATGCTCTCCCTCAGTGACCCCATTCATTTTCATACATTCAGCTATTTCAATTCAGAAAACAACTCCATTTGCCGCCTATGACCTTTTTCCCAAGTTCCGGACCTACTCTTACAGCTCTACACTGGACCTTTCAACCTGGATTTGGGGGAAGCTCAATTCTAATAACTCCAAAACAGGTAGTAATATCCCTGCCTGACTGTCCCCTCTTTCCGCCTTCTCTGCCTGGGATCTAAGCCCAAGTTTTTCTGTAAGTCCACATTCTCTTACGTTCTTCTTAATCAACATATTATCAATGTCCTCTGGTTCTGTTTCTGTAGAACGCTCCCTGTCCGTGTCATTCTTCTATTTCCACTGCTCTTTCTTCTTCCCTTTCAATAAACGGTCTTCACATTTTCCCAGACTGCTGGTCTATATTCCTTATTCAGATAAATATGGATTGATGGTCTGCTCTGAGCCAGATATTAAGATAGGCTATAAGTCAGGGTTCTCAATTCTGGCTGCACATCAGCTTTAAAACACAGAATCAAACTCAGCTAATGCCCAGACTGCTTCAAAGATTCTGGTTGAGTTGGCTAGGTTGGGCCTTGGACATCAGTATTTATCAGGTTCCCCAAATGACTGTCCTCTGTTGCCAGCTTTGAGAACCACAAACTTAAGTACACAGAGGCCGATAAAATGGACATAGTTCTTGTCCTGATGGAGCTTAAATTCTAGATAATTGGGGAGATAAACATCAAAAAACAAAGTCATATATGTGTATAATTAGAAGTTGTAAGTTCCAGGAAGAAACTGAACAGAAGATTTTGAGAGGGAGAAAAAATATAACAGGACAAAGTATATGGGCGGGGGGGGGGGGGGCGGTGGTGACAAGAGGTCTTTCCAAACAAGTGAGATTTAATATGAATTCTTAGGGATGAGTATAGTTTGGCCAGGCAAATAAGCAGATAGGAAAAACATTTGGTGAATTTGAGTCATGGAGTAGCCTGGCATGTTGTGAGGAAATGAAAACCATTGTGGATGGTAGATAGTGAGGGATAGAAAGCGTGACTTAAAAGAGGTTGGAACAGAAAAAAGGGACTTTGTTCAGAATTTGTTAGGATTTTTAAGTGCATTAAAAATACACATAGTTTTTTAGGGGCTAAAAAATCGTTTTAATTATTGCTTTGGCTTCCCCTGAAGGTAAGTGGGGTTCAAAGCTGAACAGATGGAGAAGAGCTAAATTTCAGTTTGAACCACTTTGGTAAATAAGGTTGCTTGAATAAAGGTGTTGGCTGTGGGCCTAAATAGATGCCTATGGATTCAAGATAGAATTTGGAGGTAGCTTGAATGGAACTTGTTGCTGGGTTGGATATAAGGGACAGGGGAAGACCATGCATCATCAAAGGTGATTCTCAGGTTTTTGGCTTAAGACACAGAGCTGATGGCACCATTTGCTTTTTTTGTAATAGAGTGTTTTAGAGCAATTTTAGGTTCACAGAAGAATGGAGCAAATGGTACAGAGATTTCCTATATACCCTGTGTCTATACCCATGTCTTAATCTACATTTGCTTTTCTGGACCATTTTATACGAATGAAATGATATAATATGTGGTATTGTGTCTAACTCCTTTTATTTAGAATAATGTTCTTGAGATTCTTCCATGCTATAGCACACATCAGTATTTCCTTTCTCTTTATTGTTGATAGTGTTCTATTCTCCAGATAACTATATTCAGTTAATAATCTGTTGATGAACATTTGTATTGTTTCATTTCAATTTTGGCATCAATGAATAATCCTGCTGTAAACATTTGCACGCAGGTCTTTGTGTGGGCATATTTTTTTCATCTGTCTTGTACAGATTCCCAAGGATGGAATTGTTGTGTTATAGGCTAAGCATAGGCTTAACTATTTTTCATAGGCTTTTTAAAATTTGAGCAGTTTGGGGTTCACAACACATTTGGTCAGGAAGTTGCCATATACTGTCTACACCCACACATCGTTAATACCCGAAGTCCATCGTTTACATTAGGGTTCACTCTGGGTGGTGTATTCTATCCTACTCTCATCTCACTTGCAGGGTTTCTGAAGAGAAGTTGAATGTAATTCTTATATTTGTTCCTCTGAAGGTAAGGTGCTTATCACCTCTGCTTCTTATAAGATTTTAAGTATGATGTGCCCAGGTTTATGTCTGTTTATGTGTTTGTTTGCCATTTATTTCACTTGGTGTTTTCTGAGCTTCTTGGATCTGTGATTGGATGTATGATATTAATTTGCGAAAAGCTTCAGTCACTGTTATTTCATATATGTCTTCTGCTCCTTTCTCTCTTCCTTCTTCTGGATGTTCCCATTATGTGATGTTATACCTTTTGTTATCCTACCTTTCTTGGATATTCTTGTTATATTTGTATCAGACATTTTTTTCTTTGCCTTTCCATTTTGGAAGTTTCTGTTGACATATCCTCAAGTGCAGAGATTCCTTCCTCAGCCATGTCCTGTCTACAAATAAATCCACCAAAAGCAGTCTTCATTTCTGTTACCGTGTTTTTGATCCCTGGCATTCTTTTTTATTCTTTCTTAGAATTTCCATGTCTGTGTTTTCATTGCCTACCTGTTCGTGTCTGCTAACTACTTTACCCACTAGCCCCCTTAACATATTAATCATAGTTGTTTTAAATTTCTGTTCTGATAATTCCAATGTCCCTGCCATATCTGATGCTAGCTCTGTCTCTTTGTAATATTGTGGCTTTCACCAGTGTTTCCATGAAGTGTGTTTCTGTAGAGTTCATGTACTAGTAGGGCGTGCTTAAGACTTCCTCCCGAGTTTACCTTCTAAAGGAGAATGTGAAAATCAATAGACTCCCATTTATGTAAAAAGTAAGTGTAACTTGCAGCCTTCTAGAGTTTGGCCCCGGTTTATCTTTACAACCTCATCTCTGACTATAGCTTCATGCTTAAACTGGCCAATATGATGTTCACTGAACAACCGCTCTGTGTTTTCCCACAAATACGTTTGTCTTTATTTTTACCCTTTGCTTAGCCTGGAATGCCTTACTTCCCTTTTTTTCGTTACCAAAATTCTACCTATCTTTAGAACAAAGCCAGATACTTTTTCCACAGAATTTTCTAAAAGATAAATACCTTTCCCATAATCTCCGGTGTGTACCTCTTCTACAACAGTAATTAGAGGATACTTACTATAGGCTGGGTATGTCATCGTCAGCCGCAAAATCACTCTCCTAACCCTCCCTCCCCCACCACTGAGAATGGCTTGATGGGAGTGATCTCTTTTTGTTCATCTGTACCCACCTTAGATCTAGTAAAGTGTTTCTAAGTTAGTAGCTGCTAAATATTTATTGAATTGAATTAGTATATAGAGGGCGGGATTTTATTTAAATTTCTTTGTCTTATTCAATATTTAATGAAAGCATTTTAATATATGATAATAACAATTACAGAATCCACATGACTTATAAATATCATTTGTTAAACTAATGAAGCCAGCTACATCTGGGGTCTCCATTTCACATGACCCCACTCTGTACTTTGACTCAAAACTTAAAAATTCTCCTTAACTGAAGTAACAGAAAAGCATGTGTCGTTAGTCATTTTTTTTCATATTGCTTTATATAGACAAGTTTTCTACCAAATCTCTTCTTGGCGAATACCAAATGTTTCCATGAAATTCTTATTCCTTCTGGGCTACGGTGTCTGACGGGTAACATGACTATTGTCTGAAATGCATGTGGAAGCATAACTGTAGTAGCTGAGAAGCGACCATGTTTCCTTTTAGTTCTCAGCAAGAGTAATTGAATGTAGAATATCTTACTAAACACTGGACTGTGACAGTGTGTTAACACTCTGACTATCTCCTAACAGCAGGGCAATTATTTGCTGAGTGGGATTTTTATAAATCTCCTGGCACGAGTATGTCTCCATAATGATGATGAAGTGCACTGGTCAGTGTTGATTCAGCAGTCCTTAGCCTCGCAAATACTTCATTCACAGTTCTCAGGCCCACTTTTACTTTCCTGCTTATTAGAGATCTTTACTACTCTTCTGGGCTGGCTTAGAGTCTAATTTGTAAAATAATTTTTATTAAATCTTAGAACCTGAACATATTTTAGTCAGCCCCCCTTTCTAGAACCGTGTATCTTCCATACCCCACCCCCACCCCCACCCCCACCCCGTACTCACAAATTCTGAATCCTTGTCCAAGAAAATACCTTTTAATTTTGTTCCTTTGTGTGGCAATCCGCAATTCCCTTCCCTGTGTAATTGTCACTCGCAGAAGTAAAACTTGAATCCTCCCACCTCTCCTGTGTACGTAGTAGCTGTTCATTCCTGAGTAAGCAGCTACTTGGAAATTATGAGAAATTATTATTTCTCAGATGGCAGAATCCGAAATGGAAACGCTGGTCATTCTGCTTTGGAAGCTGTAAGGGTACACAGTCATGTTTCAAATTCTTTGTATTTTACAGAAACGTGTTTTAAAAAAGTAAACCTCAATAACAGAGAGAAGAAGCAAAAATTAGAATAGAGCTTCCCCCAGGCAAAATGAAGGCCTGTGGATGAGTGGGAAATGACCGTAAAAACATTCTCCATGAAATAAAACAGTAGATGCTCCACATCTGCCATCCATTTGTTTTTAAACCAACTGCATTTTTTAAAGTACTTTCCCACACAATACTTAATAAAGAATAAAAACCGGGAAGAAAAGAGAAACTGATAGGTTGTTAGAAATATGGAATGGTTCAAAATATTAATGTAATGCTAAGGGTGACTGGGTAACAAATGGTACATTTGCTCGTTGCTCAACCTGACATAATTAATATTCCAGGTCATGCTCAAGTTCCCATGATGGAGGGTCTGAAGGGGGGAATTCAAGAAAAATATATATCTATTATATAACTCATTGCCTTTTTTTTTTCCTTTTGACGAGTCAGAATCATAGCCTTTAAAAAAAATCAGTGCTTTCACACCTCATTTGCCGTATTCACCACTGGGCCACCAGTCAGCAGCCCAGCCTGATGCAAGGAGGTCAGTAAGAAGCTATTAGCAGAGTCCTCTCCTGAGATTTCTTGGGTCTTATTGAGTTGAATGTTAGCATGACAGTGCTGCAAATAACTCAGTTGTAGGCTTTTTTTTTTTTAAACAGTTAGCACAGATTTCCCCATAGTGTTGGTCACTCTAGAAAATTATTGCTGAAAATGAAGTCCCAAAAGCTAGCTTGGCAGTAGCCCTTCTAAGTTGCGAAAAATGTGAAAACTGAAAAATATGTCACGGTCCCTTAGGATTAACCTTGTCTTTTGTGACTCATAGTAATATTTCTTTAAAAATCCACAACAAACCATTGTTCACAAGTGGCTTGCAAAATTATGGCGTGTCCAATTGAGACAATAGTAAGTTAGGGTTGTTTTATTTACTTAAAGAAGTAATAGTTAAATGAATACTGTATCAGTATAAATAAATAGAGTATTTGCTTGCTGTAGGGACCGAGGGAGGGCTGGACTGTTTTCATTGACGTAAGTTAGCAAATGTATTAAATTAATTTCTAAACTAACCGACACCTTGAAGATTTTCAATGATACATTTTAAATTCAATTAAAATATATTTTCTACCGATATTTGATTTAAATTGCAAAGAGAATACACATGAGGAGGTCTCCATATAGGTTGCAAAATATAATTTAGGAAAGTTATCATGTCTACTGATCTATTTGCATTTCCCATCTAGCCTATGTATACATGTGCATGCAAATGTGGAAGGAGACCAAAAAAGATTTCTAATGGGGTAAAGTTAATAGCAGTTATTCAAGTAGATAGATATTTTTAACTGATAAATGATAGCCTGGTTAAATTGTACCTATTTCACAATTTTAATCTGCAAGGTTGTGAAAATGATAAACTAACAGGCTTAAATTAGCTAGATCATCACGAAATAGAGTGGCATTCTTCTTTCTCATAGGCTATAGAGATTTAGTTATATTTTATGTCAGAATATTCTTTTAATATAATATTGTGTTTTTCTCACTGTAATTGGTACATTCTCATCATAGAAAATCACCCTGAAAATCACCTTAAAAATTATCACCCGCTTAAAAATTACGCTAAAAACTATTTTAAGTATATGTGCACATATTGTCTTTAATTAACATCATTTAAACTGTTTATGAGTCTGCCTTATTTGATATTTAGTATTATAATGAGAGAATGTTAGTATGACATTAACTATGGTTTATACGATTACCCATAATATTTTCGATACCTTTTTTTCATGTAAATTATATAGGGGAAAAATCCCAAAGAAGACCCAGTTCAAAAATATTTTGAAGATATTTAAATATATTTGCATTGGTTTCATGTTACCTAATAAAATTCAACTATAACAGGAAAAGTTGAGTTGGAGGTGACTCAATGGGTCTATGATAATTTAGTTCTAGCTCACAGCGTGTTTGAAAGCACATGGAAACTGATATGTTAAGAAAGATAAGAAGAGTATAATCTGTATTTGTTTGTAAGAAGTTGATAAGATAAACATTTTACTGAGATATTGATGTGGTTTTGGAAAACAAGCGTAAAAGAGAGGCTTCATGGGCCTTTCTGAATAGTGCATCATTGTTCTCGATAACCACATTCGATTTTGATAGCATTCGTTTTTTGAATGTCTACTATGTGCCAAGTACCCGACTAGGCCGTGGGGATACAAAAATACCTAACTGAGCTCTGTGCTCCAGCTGCTGGTTTGGGGAAGACCTATACAGACAAAGGTAATTATGAAACAATGTGGTAGGTGGGTAGGAACTGTGAGGGAATTGTCCCAAGTTATTAATGAGGCATTAGGGATAGGACACTGACTGTAGCCTCAACTGGTTTTGGACAAAGGTTAACACTGAACTGAAGTATTAGCCTGGAAATACAAAATTTGGGGAGCGCCTGGGTGGCTCAGTCGGTTCAGCATCCAACTTCGGCTCAGGTCATGATCTTGAAGTTCACTAGCATCATGCCCCACACCGGAGCCTGCTTCAGATGCTGTGTCCCCCTCTCTTTCTCTGCCTCTCCCCCTCTCATACTCTGTCTCTGTCTGTCTCTCTCTCTCTCAAAGAAATAAAATATTAAAAATTTAAAAATATATATAAAATTTTCTTAAGATGTTTTTTCAAAGACAGCAATCTAAGGTAATGATACTACTTTGGAGCTGCTGATCCCGTCAGGTAAATATAGTGACCAGAAAAGTGTATGCACATAATGGTGACATGAGAGAAAAGCACATTATAGGAAAAACTATATGGGTTTAATGGATACATTCTTTACTAGAGTATCTACACAGAAACCAAACA
Source organism: Felis catus (assembly GCF_018350175.1). Classification (NCBI taxonomy): domain Eukaryota; kingdom Metazoa; phylum Chordata; class Mammalia; order Carnivora; family Felidae; genus Felis; species Felis catus. The sequence goes on from NC_058384.1 coordinate 55,097,665, forward strand.
AGTCATACTATCCTTTAAAATGTAACTTGTCCTTATGGTTATGCATTTGTATATACGAAAAAAGTGTCAAACTTCTATGCAGTTTGTAAACTCAAACGCCACTGAATTTTCAGAGAATGAACATCTGCTATACTTGAATTTAACATTTGTTGCGCACACTTCCCTTGAACCTCTATTGCATAGCAGGCGCTGTGCTGATAAGTAAGTGGACTAGTTTGATACAGTGTGTGACCAAGTCAATGAAAGAACATTAAGGGTATATGACATTACATTGACATTAAGGGTATAGTATAACACCTAATAGAAAAACCAGTTTATTATTTTAAAGTGAAGAACTTAAAATAGCTGCCATTAAATAGGTTGTATAATACATAATCATTAAAACATGTATTTATTGAGTGCATACTTTGTGCCTGAAACTGGTTCAACCATTGCATATTTGAGTTGTGTAAGTGAATGGTATGATTAAATCTATGTATACATAGTACTCAGAAGATAGAAACAATGACTTAATGTCCTTCTCTTATGTTAAATACTTTTGTATAAAATACGCCATATGTGCCAGATAGAAGCTATGTGGTGTTGTTGTTGCTGTTTTTTGTTGTTTTAATGTTTATTCCTTTTTGAGAGAGAGAGAGAGAGAGAGAGCACAGGAGAGGGGCAGAGAAAAAGGGAGACAGAGGATCTGAAACTGGCTCTCAGCTGACAGCAGCAAGCCCGATGGGGGGCTTGAACTCACGAACCATGATCTGAGCTAAATTCAGTGCTCAACCGACTTTATAGCTCAGTGGTTTTTAACATGTGTAGTCTTTAACTATGAATGATTCTGAAATTGTTAGTCTGGAGTAGAGATAAAATGAGTACCTTGCAATCTCCTTGGATGAATCTGAAGTCAGCCTCTAGTTAAAAACTAGAGTTCTACTGTAAAATAGCCCTTAAACATGACAATTTTTATGATACAGTTTTATCTTACTTTTAAGTCATGTGAAAATTGAAGACAAACATCAACATTATGTTCTTTTTTTCAGATTCCAGGTATATACAATTCACCATTCAGAAAAGATCCCGATCCATGGGAATTGCGGTTACAGAAGGCAAAGCCCTTAATAAGCCAAAGGCCTAAAGTTAAGCAGAAGCGCGGCGTCAACATTAGCAACCGGCTGGCTTGTACGAGTGCCCGCTCCCTTCCTCAATCTGAAATTCTGCCACCCATTGATAGGAAGCAGTGTCAGGTACTTATCACTTCCGTCTAAGAATTCTGTCGATGATTGTATTCTTGCTGTTTTTTTAAAGGGTTATTGTTGTGTTCTTTTGTCTTTGTGACAAGAAAGAAAAATTGTTTTTTATGGAATTTAACTAGAGCTAATAAATACAGAGTGTGTTTCAAATATATACCAAGGAAGGAATCAAATATTTCTATAGTACTGAATTTTATGGTTTCAGATACAGAGTTAACGCATGGGATTTTTGGCTAGGATCTGCTCTTTTTCTGTAAGAATATTGTTGCAACAGTACTTGTTATAACATGTTGCTAAAAAAATAAGATGTATTATCACCTTTAACTTCTCATGGGATGATTCGTATCTTTATATACAATGTTAAACGTAATTTAGGTTTGAGTCATTTAAAAAGTGCAAGCTGGAGAATTACAGAGGATCGAAAACAATGCAGGACTCAAGCAGAGACAAATCTTCCCTGTGGATGGGTATAGAGCTGGATTGGCAAATGACTTCCTAGGGGTAAAGGGTGGAGTAGGACGTGTTGGGTGATGATTGCCACCGTCCCGAAAGGCCCAGAAAGCAACAATTCTATGATTCCCATCAATATTTAATCTGGAGTAGACGACCGCCACCAGGTAGCATCAACCTAGAATTGGGTTGATTTCGATTTGCACAACCAGACTTGCGGGACTCGTACCTGGTAGTTCCCTACATAGGCTTGCCTCTGCATATCTTTTGCTATATAATAAATGGGTTCAAAACCTGATGGCTTAAACCAACAAACATGTCTTCTCTCACAGTTTCTCTGAGAAACTGTGGTGTGTGGCAGGTACAGCTCAGGTGAGTACCTCTGACTCAAGATCTCTCATGTAGTGGCAGTCAATGTGCCAGCCAACGCTGTGATTTCATGTGAAAACTCAACTGTAGGGAAAAAGGGAAGGATGAGGACATCCTCTTCCAAGGTCACTCATATCGTTGGTCGTGTTCATATCTCAGTCCCCTCTCACGTTGGCCTGTCTACACTACTGCCTCACTGGCAGCTGGCTTCCCTCAGGGGAATCTAAGAATCATTCAGAGAATGATTCAGGGAATGTAAGAGGTCATTCAGAGAATTGTCAAAACGGAAGCCTCAGCCTTTTTATGACCTCATGCCGCAAGTGACAGCCCATTACTTCTGCCATATTCTGTTTTTAGGAGTGAGTAAGTCTAGTCCACGCAAGGGCTTGAATCCCAAAGTGGGATCATAGGAGGACATCTTCGAGACTGCTTTTCACACCCACACCCATTTCCTCAGCTTGCAATAAGCCAACCTCATCCAAGCCTTATTTCTGATATCTTATGTATTCATTTTCTGAAACTGGTTTTTTTTATTCCCTTTATTTTGTGCATTTTTTGCTCTCTTAAAGCTACTAACTGATCATTAAAACTATTTAAGGAAATACTATTAACTGATGGTATACACTATATTATAGAAAGAGCTGTAAAAAATTTTATCTAAGAAAACATAGAAGCTGAAAATTCTCCCTCTTTCTGAAATAGAGTGACAGAGTGGAATTGAACAAGAGGACAAGGGAGAGATAATTGCAAAAATTTCAGTTTATTTTGAACATACCTTCAGAGTATGGTTTCATGATTCTTTTCAAAATATAGGTTATACCAGTATTCTAATAAAGGCATTTAAAATAGTTTTGAAAACAAATATAAATTGCATTTTATAAGTAACTGAATTTTTACCATTTGAATTATGCCTATTACTATTTCAGTTGATACAAGTAACAATTTTGCATGATACCATCTGAATGAGCAATTCAGTGTATTAGTTATTCTATAAAGAAAATAATTCTAGTATCATCATTGCTTGTGTATTAAGTGTTCAATGGTTGATAAGGTGTCAGATATATAAAATATAATCTATATTTTATGCTATCTTCAGTGAAATTGCTATTGGGAGTACACAGAATTCATAGGGTAATTCTGAATACAACTTCTTAGGAAATGTGAAAATTATATGGTATTAATAAGATATAGGTATATAAATGTTTGAGTTGGAAATACTCTAGAGGTTACCATACCAAACTGCCACACTGTATAATATTTACAATGTTAACCATGCACATTTAATATCATTTTATATGAGTTTTATAATACTGGTATTTTATATTAACTGCACTACTTTGCTTTCCTTTTCTATGCTTCTTAATACTGCTTATTTTATACAAGTTTGTATTCACTCTGCATCTCTATTAATATGCTTTTCTCAATACAACCACTTATTACTTTACATAGCTTCCCCCATAGCGTTCTATTTATACATATATGTATTTAGTATTTATGGAATGCACATGGAAGATATATATATATATATATATATATATATACCTATATATATGATATATGTGAACCATTTTTACATGTATATTTTTATATAAAAAAATACATTTTATATATAAATAAAATATGCATTTTATATATAATAAATAAATTATATATATAATAAATAAATTATATAAATATATATAAATTATATAAATTATAATTTATATAAATATATTTTATAAATATATTTATAAATATAAATAATTTATATATAATAAATATATTTATAAATATAAATAATTTATAAATATTTATAAATTATAAATTATATAAATATATATAATATATAATAACATATAATATATAATATATAATTTATAATTATATAAATATATACTTATATTTATATATAAATTATATAAATAACATGAATTATAATTATATAAAATTATATAAATTATAAATTATATAAATATATATAAATATATAAATAAAATATACATTTTATATATAAAAATATACATGTAAAAACTGTCATATATATTTGTATGGAAGATGTATGCATTTATATTTATATAATAAATATGGAAGTAAATATAATAAATGTGTAAATATATATGGGAAATATATATGTGTGTGATTGAGGTGTTTTCCAACACCAACAACTAATTCTCTGGTTCTCTGAATACCACTTGGCATCCAATCCATTCAAGCCAGTTCTGACACTAATTACCAGGAGTTCATGCAAACTCCACAGCTTACGGGCTTTTGACCCCACAAAAATGTTCTTCACTTCACATACCAGTCGCAATTTCTGGGTCTCCCGTACTTTTTACTGAACTGGCTATAATTGAGCAGTCCCCTGGCCCCAACCTAAGGTTTGATAATTTGCTAGAATGGTTCAAGAACTCAGGAAGACTTTTTATTTACATTTACTGCTTTATTATAAAGGGTACAAGTAAACAGCCAGATGAAGAGGAATATAGAGTGAACTCTGAAAGCGTCCAGAGCACACAGGCTTCTGTTCCCACAGAGTTGGGTGCACCACTTTCCCAGCACGTAGATAGTGTGTGCAAGCTAAGAAGCTCATCAAATCTCCGTGTAAGACTTTTTATAAAGCTCAAACTTGAACTCCATTAGATTTCACTGAAGGTCTGAAATGGGGCTGGAAATTTCAACCTTCTTTCTGGTGACCAGTCTCATCATGAGGCTGCTAGGGATCTAAATCATCTCATTAGCATAATCTCAGGTGTAATCTTATTTTGAATAACAAAGGCACCCCATCACTCAGGAAATCCCAAGCATTTTAGGAAGTCTATGCCAGGAATCAGTGACAAGGACCATACAATATATATTTCTTTTTATATCACAATAGTGTATATATATGAAGACACATAGAAAAAATATATATACATTCATATAAAATATACATGTGTATATATACTTATGGAATATACATATATATGGAAGATTTTATATGTGTGTATATATATGGATACATATGCAGATGTATATCATACATATGTGTATACTTATATACACATACTCAGAAATTACCTTTATCTAGCATACCACAAAATAATGATCGTTGTTAATTATCTTTTCTTTTCTGCTCCCTTCTTTCTTCCTTTGTTTTACTTTTGCTCTCTACCCTTGTTCTTTTTCTCTTTCCTTCTTTTCCTATCTCCTTATTCCTATCCCTGGTCTTCTTTCCTCGCCTCGACACCATTATATCTCGTCTTTCTTCCTTTCTTTCCTTCTTTTGTATTTCCTTCCTTCCCATTCTTCCTCAACCCATCTTTTCATCCCACCTGCTTCTCTCTCAGCTTCCTTTGGCTTCTCCTTTCCTCACTTCCTTGTCTTCTTTTTTTCCTTCTTTCCATTCTTGTTTTCACAGAATGGGATGTTTACTGTTGTGGTTTTATTAGACTTAACCACATTTCCTTTATGTTATCTAATAATATAAAGTTACATACATCATTAGGGAAATTTAAGATTATATATGCTCTACTCCAAATTATAATATTTATACTGTACTTGTAAGCTAAATTTCTTTAACATATGAGATAATGTTAGGAGTTTGAAACATAACTTCTTTATTATTTAAGCTTTGAGAATAGTTTAAAAATACAAGATGACTATAAAGTAACATGGGCTATTAAAAACACAGAAGAACATAAATGTATTTGACCTTTATAACCAGGATTTGGTTGGAGGCAAATAAAATCAAGCTTTGGAAAACTATAGCTAAGAGCCAAAGGAGACTAACATTTCAGGTTGAGTCTGGGCATTATAGGGATTAATATTTGGAAAGGGGTACAATGAGCAGATCTGAAGTTGGAAGCTATGTCCAACATCTGCGACCCCATGTCACTCCAGGTGTGATCAGTGTAAGTAATCACTTGCGATCTAAAAGGCACAAATTGAAAGAGCGTTGGCATAGGAGAAGCTTGACAGCACATGTCATTTGCTTACGAGGGAGGAGTTCTATTGAGCTCAGAGGCAAGACATGGATTGTTTAGGATAGAAATGTGTGGACCAGGCACTGAGGGACATAGAGAGATGGACATGCTAACAGGAGGACCAGGGCCACAAAGGTTGTATTAAGCCCCAAAGAGAGACTGGGTCTATTTTTGTCTTAAATTTTTCTGCTTGAGTAGGGCTCCTCCTTTTTCATTTCCTAGTCTTTCTGGAAACAGCTCCAGAACAAGTAAGTCTACAAATGGATATGTGTTATGTTGATACACCAACAGAGGGTAGAGGGCAGAGCTTGGACACTTAGAAGACCATTCCTCCTTGTGAATGCCGGTTCCTTCAAAGAACTAGCCTTGCCCATTTCCTCATATATATATATATATATGACACGGCTATTGTTCAAAACCTTTTTCAAACTTCTCTTGAAACTAATAATGAAAATAAAGCCAGGAGTATCATTTTTGAGTGTTTAGTATGTTCTGAGTACAATGCTAAGAGTGTTGCTTACATTATCTCATATATTGTAAGATTAATTTTGTGAGTTATTATTCCATTTTACATATGAGGGAAAAAGGTCTAGAGAAATAATTTTCCCTGATAACACAACCAAGTATTAATTTTTAAACCATAGAATTTCTCAAAGGAAAACATTAAGAATCTGTAAAGAGAAAAAAAAAATCCCCATTTGATTTCTTAATGGTGAACTTGGAATCATGTTACTGTATCTTTAAAAAGTAAAGTTCCAATAAAAATCCATTAACTACTTTCAAATATAGCAATCCTCCTGTCCAGCTGTGAAAAGTACTAGATGATACTTATTTGCCATTTGTGTTATTTACGGTCCATGACTTTTATGGTAACTGGTTCCTATTATTGGTTTCTATTAATGTAAAACATAAGTGAACATAAATGAGGCGTGAATCATTTCTTTTTATTAGCCCCACAGTCTTCACTCAGTGCTTGCAGTAACTCCAGCTGTGTCTTGTTAGTGATAACCTATTTAAAGAAGCGATCTTTAAGGATAAGGAATATGATTAGGAATCTTTGTCCATTTTACATCACTTCTCTCCTGTACGATAGTGATGAAAAAAGAAAGCAGTATATAATTAATGGTGTAGCAGAATCTGGAGCCACTTCTGATTTGCATTGTACTTAATATGATACTAATTGGACAATCAGTGGATTCTAGTAATTAGTGTAAGTAACTACTAATTTAAAGGTAGGATATGTTGTAAAACAGTTTTCACTATTGCAGCTCATGGACTTTCCCCTCCTATGTATTTGTACCATTAAATAGTTGCCATTGTATCAGAGCTATTATGCAATAGAATTTAGAATTTTAAATAAAGAACACTTAAATTAATTACAATTATGGCCCCTCTGTGTTTTGGAGGATCACCAATTAAGCATAAGTTGTGGCATTAACTTCAAAGTTTTATCTTAATAAAAAAACACTTGCTAGGCTATTTCTGTTTATAACAGAGCTTTTTAAAAGCAATGCTCAGAATTTTTCCTAATACTTTTACTTGCTCAAAAAGGGAGAGAATTTTTTTTTAAATTATACCAGAAGAAACATTTTTTTTTAATTAGAAAACAAAGTAACTTATAACTACAAATTTAAGAGTTTTAGCATGAAAAGTCTTTTGATGTAAGTAGGGAAATTCTGGCTAATATCAAATATTTTACTACTTGTATCTTTCAAATCAAAATATTTATCAAAATATTTATCAAATTTAAAATTTAAAAATTTATCAAAATATTTACTACTTGTGTGAACATTTCTTGAAGATGTGATATTATTATGTACTTTTTCAAGCTTATTTATTTATTTTGAGAGAGAGAGAGAGATTGAGAATCCCAAGTGCTAACAGCATGGTGCCCCATGTGGGGCTCGAACTCACAAACTGTGATATCATGACCTGAGCTGAGCCACCCAGGTGCCCCTCTTATGTATTTTCTAATTCAGAGAAGAATGGCTTGTTATTTAAAAATAATTTGGTAAACTTACTATACTTTGTAAATATTCAACACCTTTAGTCATCAAAAATATAACAACAGATCTTCCATACTAGAGTATTTCCCCATTCTTTCTTGTCAGGGACCTTTCCGTGATATCACCGAAGTACTGGAACAGCGCTACAAGCCTTTGGAGCCAACATTGTGGATGGCAGAACCAATCAATGAGTTAAAGATGGCCAGAGAAGAACTCAGAAAACAGGAGTGGATGCGAAATATAAATGACAATATGTGAGTTCTTAGTTTAAAAACATAGCTGTACCATGTTGGGTGCCTTAAGGGATCCAACATTTTTTATTTCCTGATTGTAGAGAATCTCTTTTTTGTGAAAAAAGGTAAAGCCACCCTTGACCCATTCAGAAGCAACATGCAAATGTTTTATATATTTATATATTTATATATGTAAATATATATAAATGTGTATATATATAAATACATATTTATTCACACACACACACACACACACACAGACATGTGTGTGTGTGTGTGTGTGTGTGTGTGTGTGTGAATTAATGGCATTCCAAGGGGATAAATGACTATTGTCCATACATCTGTGAAAATAATTACCTTAATTATCTAGTGAAAGCCTATGTATTTATGATGCTTCCAAAATAAGAGCCAATAGAACAAAAACATTTTTCTTAATGTGGACTAAATTTAATTTGGAAACGCTGATATACATTGTAGTTTTCATAAATCAGGTGCAGTGTACAACAGACTCCAAAAACACCTCCTGAAGAGCCAGGCCTTGGACAATGTTTGAGCCCTTTTTAATATAGTAGTGCTCGCAGTTGCAGGACACATAACAAGATATTAAAACATGTAAAGTACAGAAAACTAGCCAAAATGACAAAATGGAAGACTTCTCAAATTCCAGGAAGAAATGAAAGCTAGAAAATTACTCAAAACAGATATATCTGATCAAGAATTTAGAATAACAGTCATAAGATTAGTAGCTGGGCTTGAAAAAAGCATAGAAGACAGCAGAGATTCTATTGCTGCAGCGATCAAGGAACTAAGAAATAGTCATGATGAATTAAGAAATACTATAAATGAGGTGAAAAATAAACTAGATGCAGTGACAGCAAGACGAAGGAAGCAGAGGGGAGAACAAGTGAAACAGAAGATAAAATTATGGAAAATGATGAAGCTGAGAAAAAGAGAGGTAAGAAAATGCTAGACCACAAGGGGAGAATTAGACAACTAAGTGATTCAATGAAATGTAATAATATCCATATCATAGGACTTCCAGAGAAGAAGAAGAAGAGAGAGAAAGAGGGAGAAGGTTTATTTGAACAAAATATGCCTGAGAACTTCCCTAATCTGGGGAAGGAAGCAGACATCCAAATCCAGGAAGCACAGAGCTCCCTTCAGATTCAACAAAGAATAGGTCTTCACCATGTCATATCATGGTGAAACTGGCAAAATACAAAGATAAGGAGAGAATTCTGAAAGCAGCTAGGGAAAAATGGGCCTTAACCTACAAGGGTAGGTACATAAGGGTAGAGGCAGACCTGTCCACTGAAACTTGGCAGGCCAGAAGGGATTGGCAGGAAATATTCAATGTGCTGAATAGGAAAAATATGCAGCCATGAATCCTTTATCCATCAAGGCTGTCATTCAGTATAGAAGGAGAGATAGACTTTCCCAGGCAAACAAAAACTGAAGGAGTTCATGGCCACTAAACCAGCCCTGCAAGAGATCCTAAGGCGGGGGGGGGGGGGGGAGGGGCGGTCTGTGAGTGGAATGCTGCAAAGACTACAAAGGACCAGAGACACTCCACAAGCATGAAACCTACAGATAATGCAATGACACTAAACCCATATCTTTCAATAATAACTCTGAATGTAAATGGACTAAATGTCCTAATCCAAAGACATAGGGTATCACAATGGATAAAAAACCAAGATCCATCTATATGCTGTCTACAAGAGACTCATTTTAGACCTGAGGACACTTTCATTTTGAAAGTGAGGGGATAGAGATCCATCTATCATGCTACCAGAAGTCAAAAGAAAGCTGGAGTAGCCATACCTATATCAGACAAACTAGATTTTAAACTAAAGACTATAACAAGAGATAAAGAAGGGCATTATTATCATAGTTATAGGGTCTATCCATCAAGAAGAGCTAACAATTATAAATGTTTATGCCCCCAACTTGGAAGCACCCAAGTGTATAAATCAATTAATCACAAACATAAACAATCTTACTGATAAGAATACAGAAATTGCAAGGGGCTTTAATACTCCACTTACAACAATGAACAGATAATCTAGGTAGAAAATTAATAAAGAAATAATGGCCTTGAATGATACACTGGACCAGATGGACTTGAGAGATATATTCAGAACTTTTCATCCAAAATCAGCAGAATACACATTCTTCTCAAGTGCACATGGAACATTCTCCAAGATAGATCACATACTGGGTTACAAAACAGCCCTAAATAAATATAAAAGAACTGAGATGATACCATGCATATTTTCAGATCACAGTGCTTTGAAACTTGAAATCAACTACAAGAAAAAAATTGGAAAGCCTCCAAAAGCATGGGGGTTAAAGAACATCCTACTAAAGAATGAATGGATCAACCAGACAATTAAAGAAGAAATTTAAAAAATATATGGAAGCAAATGAAAGTGAAAATATTGAAAATACATTGCAATCCAGGCCTATCTCAAGAAACAAGAAAAATCCAAAATACAAAACCTAACCTCACACCTGAAGAAACTAGAAGCAGAGCAGCAAAGAAACCCCAAAGCCAGCAGAAGAAGAGAAACAATAAAGATTAGAGCAGAAATAAACAATATAGAATTAAAAAAAAAAAACAGTAGAACAGATCAATGGATCTAAGACCTGGTTTTTTGAAAGCATAAACAAAATTGATAACCCCCATCCAGACTTCTCAAAAAGAAAAGAGAGAGAACCTAAATAAATAAAATCACGAATGAAAGAGGAGAGATCACAACCAACACCACAGAAACACAAACGATTATTAGAGAATACTATGAAAAATTATATGCCAACAAACTGGACAACCTGGAAGAATTGGACAATTCCCTAAACACCCACATACTACCAAAACTCAAACGGGAAGAAATAGAAAATTTGAACAGACCCATAACCAGTGAAGAAATTGAATCAGTTATCAAAAATCTCCAAACAAATAAGAGTCCTGGACCAGATGGCTTCCCAGGGGAATTCTACCAGACATTCAAAGCAGAGTTAATACCTATTCTTCTCAAGCTGTTCCAAAAATTAGAAATGGAAGGAAAGCTTCTGGATGCATTCTATGAAGCCAGCATTACCTTGATTCCCAAACCAGACAAAGACCCCACTAAAAAGGAGAATTACAGGCCAATATCCATGATGAATATGGATGCAAAAATTCTCAACAAGATACTAGCAAATCGAATTCAACAGTATACTAAAAGAATTATTCACCGTGATCAAGTAGGATTCATTCCTGGGCTGTAGGGCTAGTTCAATATTCGCAAATCAAGCAATGTGATATATCACATTAATAGAAGAAAGGATAAAAACCATATAATCCTGTCAATAGACGCAGAAAAAAAAAAACATTTAACAAAATATAACATCCTTTCTTAATAAAAACCCTCAAGAAAGTCAGGATAGGAGGAAAATACCTTAACATCACAAAAGCCACATATGAAAAGCCCACAGCTAATATCCTCCTCAATGAGGAAAAACTGAGAGCTTTACCCAAGATCAGGAACATGACAGGGATGTCCGCCTTCACCACTGTTGTTTAATGTCATGTTAACAATGTAGGAAATCCTAGCCTCAGCCATCAGACAACAAAATGAAATAAAAGGCATCCAAATTGGCAAATAAGAAGTCAAAATGTTTCTTTTCACAGATGACATGATACTCTACATGGATAACCCAAAGACTCCACCAAAAAGCTGCTAGAACTGATACATGAATTCAGCAAAGTTGCACGATACAAAATCAATGTACAGAAATCGTTTGCATTTCTATACACCAACAATGAAGCAACAGAAAGAGAAATCAAGAAATCAATCCTATTTACAATTGCACAAAGAACCATAAAATACCTAGGAATAAACCTAAGCAAACATGTAAAAGATCTGTGTGCTGAAAACGATAGAAAATTTATGAAAGAAATTGAAGAAGTCACAAAGACATGGAAAAACATTCTATGCTCATGGATTGGAAGAACAAATATTCTTACAATATCAAAGCAATCTATACATTCAATGCAATCCCAATCAAAATTGCACCAGCATTCTTCTCAGAGCTAGAACAAACAATCCTAAAGTTTGTATGGAACCATAAAAGACCCTGAATAGCCAAAGTAATGTTGAAAAAGAAAACCAAAGTGGGGGAGCATCACAATCCTGGGCTTTAGCCTCTACTACAAAGCTATAATCATCAAGATAGTGTGGTATTAGCACAAAAACAGACACATAGACCAATGGAATAGAATAGAGAACCCAAAATTGGACCCACAAATGTATGGCCAACTAATTTTTGACAAAGCAGAAAAGAGTATCCAATGGAAAAAAGGCTCTTTAGCAAATGGTGCTGGGTGACCTGGATAGTAACATGCAGAAGAATGAAAGTGGACCACTTTGTTACACCATACACAAAAATAAACTCAGAATGGATGAAAGACTTAAATGTGAGACAGGAAACCATCAAAACCCTAGAGGAGAAAGCAGGCAACAACCTCTTTGACCTCAGCTGCATCAACTTCTTACTCAACACATCTCTGAGGGCAAGGGAAATAAAAACAAAACTGAGCTATTCAGATCTCATCAAGATAAAAAGCTTCTGCACAGATGAAACAATCAACAAAACTAAAAGGCAACCGATGGAATGGGAAAAGATGTTTGCAAATGACATATCGGATAATGTGTTAGTTAGTATCCAAAAATCTATGAAGAACTTACCAAACTCAACACTCGAAAAACAGATAATCCAGGGAAGAAATGGCCAGAAGACATGAGTAGACACTTTTCCAAAGAAGACATCCAGATGGCCAACAGACACATGAAAAAAGATGCTCAACATCACTCATCATCAGGGAAATACAAATCAAAACCACATTGAGATACCACCTCACACCAGTCATAGTAGCCAAAATTAACAAGTCAGGAAACAACAGATGTTGGTGAGGATGTGGAGAAATCTTACACTGTTGGTGAGAATGCAAACTGGTGCAGTCACTCTGGAAAACAGTGTGGAGATTCCTCAAAAAATTAAAAATAGAACTACCCTATGACTGAACAATAGCACTACTAAGGATTTATCCAAAGAATACAGGACTGCTGATTAATAGAGGCACATGTACCCCAATGATTATAGCAGTACTATCAACAATAGCCAAATTATAGAAAGTGCCCCAATTTCCATCAACTGATGAATGGATAAAGAAGATGTGGCTTATATATACAGTGGAATACTATTTGGCAATGAGAAAGAATGTAATCTTGCCATTTGCAACAATGTAGATGGAACTGGAGGGTATTATGCTAAGTCAGGCAAAGAAATAAGTCAGGCAGAGAAAGACAGATACATGTTTTCACTCATATGTGGAATTTGAGAAACTTAATATGGGGGAAGGGAAGAAGAAAAAAAATAGTTTCAGGGAGGGAGGCAAACCATAAGAGACTCTTAAAATACAGAGAACAAACTGAGGGTTGATGGGGGGAGGGGCGAGGGAGAGGGGAAAGTCGGTGATGGGCATTGAGGAGGGCACTTATTGGGATGAGCAGTGGGTGTTGTATGTAAGTGATGAATCATGGGAATCTACTTCCAAAGCCAAGAGCACACTGTATACACTGCATGTTAGCTAACTTGACAATTATATTAAAAAATAATAACAAATAAATAAATAACTAAATCAGATGCAGTGAAGGAGGTTAGAGTCTTTACTACTGAGGAAGATAACTGAAGAAGATAAGGAATATCTAATAGCATATGCAATTTAAAATTATTTTACTAGTCTCACTGATTTGGGTCTCAATTCATACATCTTTCTCCAAAGCACTTCCTCTCTCTTAAGGCATTTTTGTCATCAAAATAGTTGTATATAATTTGTAAACAGACTATTTAAAATCTAGAATGGCTTTTTAAAAATTATTATTATTATCCTATAATATATCCTGTAATTATCTTTGTATTGTATCTTATAATAATTCTTTAGTAATATACATATTCTAATAATAAGATTATTATATTCTAACATAAACTATAATTATATAACAATTATAATATAAAATATTACTATAAATCATTGTATAATAGTCAACAACATAAAAACTATTGTTTTTACATGATATATAGTATGAGCTAATCATATTATAAATGTTACATAATAATAATTTATCTAATAATAGTTCCAAAATACATTACAAAGCATGCTTTGTTAAGTAAAAAAACTAGAATTACCTCTCATCCAACACAGTGGATTTTGGATCATTTTATCAGTCAGGTGGGGTATATAATGTGCTTTATTTTAATCATACATTTCTGAAGAATCTCTTTGAAAATGAAAATTTCCCACAAATTCAGATGAGAGATAAAATTGGCGGGCATCTCAAGTTATTTTTATATATATATATTTATTTTATAGCAATTACTGGAAGTGAAATAATTAGCTATAGAGTATTCCACAGCTTCTTTCAAGAATTGACAGACACCCAACATATGATGAATAAGAAAACAATAAAAAAATTATTTTCATTTGGTTTGGAGAAGGTATATTTGTTTTACCAAAGAAATTATAGAAGATTAATGCTATTCAGACTTAGTCAAGCAAAATCTGCGATTTAGTGATGTATATCAGAAGAGTTCTATTACGCAGAATTATTTTTGTTTTCAATGATGCATAGATTTATGAAATAACAAGATTAGCTGTTCAAATAATTGGCCACCTTGGTATTTATATGCAAATCACCGTCTATCAAAAGATACCGAAGTATCCTTTCATAGAATTTCCCTTGATAAGCCTGGAAGAACAGATGTCAACATCATCCCCAAAGAAAGGTGGCCCACTTACACTCTCCATGGATACTTGTCAATACCTTCAACATCTGTGCTGTATATCATGCTGGTAACCCCTTATCCTGAAGCTTTCAGATTGAAAGGTGCTTCCAGGATTATCAACCAATCAGAAACACACCCAATTGGGAATGCTAAAGAAATTACTTAGAGATTTAAAGCTATCATGTTTTTAGCCATGGGGCTAAGCAACTGGTCGTAGCAACTAGCCAATGGGTAATTCCTTTTTTTTTTTTTTTGAGAATTAAAGCAGTGATATTTTGTAGCTTCTTCTGAAACCATTTTGGTTTTTATATACTGCATAACATAATTGTATATTGTGTATTGTGAGGCAAAAGAAATGTTAGAAATTTAGGTTTTATATACTTATAGATAATAATTCTGTGATAGAAATTAGGAAAAAAGTATTCTTTACCACAGAGATGCATAATTTTGTAATGCAGAGGGTCCTATCTATCTTAGGGGCCTATCTTATTCCATTATGATCTCATCTTATTATATCTGCAACAGTCCTGTTTTCCAAATAATGTCACATTCTTTTTTGTTCTTTAAAATAAGCTTAGAAAGTGGGACAATAGTATTGTACGCATTGAGTACAGACTACAAAGGAGTTTTTGTAAACATTTGAGAACTTTATCTGTTTGCTCTTTTCCCCAAAGAAACTCATTCCAGTTTCTCACTTTTTCTTGAGGAAAATTATCTTCCTTGTTCATATTCCCATTTACCACAACAATACTAGAGACATTTAAGCAAGCTGCTATTCAGCCAAAATACTTTTTAATGGCTTTTTATCAACTCCATGATAAATCTTAATTCTTCATCACAAGACACAAGGCCCTTCAGGATGGGATCTAGGCTTGCTTCTCTAGCCAATCTGCCACACTTCATGAGAAACTCTGTGCCTCAGGGCTTCTGAGCAGCTTCCATTCCTCTGTATATCCCATGTTCTCTTCCGCTTCCGTTAAGGAATTTTCTGACTCCCATGATTTACTCAATCTGATATTCACTTAAAAACATTTAAAAGAATTGTTATTTTTACTTTTTGAAAAATGGAGACAGCAACACATATTTGTTTTAGATTTTTTCAGAGAGTATTTCAAAGAACATTTTTAGATGTAAAATAGGACCATGCCAGTTGCCCCGATGAAGTGAAGAAAGGAGTCATTGTTATTAAGAGGTGGAAGAAGTAGAAGTCCCTGCCATCAAAGAGCTCTCCAAGTAAATGCTTAACATACGCACCGACATGGCAGAGATGGAATGGAATGGGTGACCATGGCAAGTGGTACAGGCTGACAGGGGCTTCACTTAAAGTCTTATGAGAGGTGCTAAGGTCCTATATGTTAACACCTTCTGTTAATTCTAAGCATTCTGGTTTAATACAGAGTATAATTATGCAGACTGTAACTGGATCCAATGGGAGTGGATTTAAGACATGTAATAGAAGTCAGTGCCAGTCTGTGTTCTGGGAGGCAAAATGATGGCTCCCGACAGAGTCTGTGGGAGTCCCAACCTAATCTCAGGAAGCTGTGAATATGTTACCTTCTATGATGTAGAGGACTTTACCGACATGATTAAGGTTTTAAGGATGGGGGGTTATCCCAAATTATCTGAGGGGGCCCAATATAATCACAAGGGTCCTTAATAGTGGAAGAGGGAGGCAGAAAGAGATTTTACTACATAGGTCAGGGTTGTGTGATATGAGAAGGACAACTTATCTTTGCTGCCTTTGCATCTCATGGACGCGGCCACAACCAAGGAATACTGGCAGCCTCCAGAAGCCGGGAAAGGGAGAGAAGTGACTTTCCGCCTGGAATCTCCAGAAGGAATGCAGCTCTGCCGGCACCTTGATCTTAGCCCAGTGAGACCCGTTTCAGGCTGCCGACATTTTGTACTCTTTAAGCCAGTAAGTTTGTGGTGACTTATAGAAGCAATAGAAAACTAATGTACCTTGTTCTTCAGATGAAAGCGCTACCTTGGGGGCATCCGGGTGCCTCAGTCATTGCAGCATCAGGATTTTGATGGTGGCTCAGGTCATGATCATCTGGCTCCGCACTGAGCGTGGAGTCTGCTTTACGATTGTCTCTCTCTGCCTTCCTCTGCCCCTCTCCCCCACTCGCGTTCTCTCTCTCTCTCTCTCTCTCTCTCTCTCTCTCTCTCTCTCTTAAATTAAATTAAAAAAATAAATAAAGCTAAGAGCTATCTTGTTAGATCAGCCTTTGGTGTTTATAAACCTGAGCTAAACTTGAGGGAAATCCTTGGATTTCTAAGGACTGGAGATTCTTCTGCAGGTTTAAGGCATGATCATTTAAAGGATTGAAAAAAATATGATTGTGGCTTGAGCCTCCCTATGAGGAGAAGTTAATAATTGAATCACAGTATAAATTATATTTTATTTTAAAGCTGTATAGGCTTTCATAAGAACCTAAATACAGACAGCTTAATAGCTGTCTACATCTTTTTGAAAAATAAAAGGTGTTAATTTTCTGATAGTTATTGTAGGGGAGGAAAAACTTTCACTCTAACCCCTTAGGGTCCTCAGCTGGGCCTAAAAATTAAATTGACCTACAACACATTAACAGGAGAAAAGCACACACACTTGTTAAATGTAAGTATTACATGACACAGGAGCCACATAAGGAAATGAATACCCCAAAAAAGTGGCAAACCCTAAGTGCTTATATATGAGCTTGAACAATGAGAAGCAATTGTGGAAAAATAAAACGTGTGGGGAGACCAAAGGAAGAGAAAAGTTAAATAACAAAATTTGTACAAAATTCCATTGGCCTCAACTCCTCATCTCTGGTGATAAGAACGTCTCTTTCCTCCTGGTTTAGGAGAGCCAGCTGTCATAGGGGTGTGTTAGTTCCCGATTTTAGGGAATAAAAGGAGAGTTCAAAAAAAAATGGAGAGTTCAGATCACTTTTCTTGTGCCTATCTTTTCAAGTGCCTTTAGCTCAAAATAATCCTTTGGCAAAGTGGCATGTTCTGGGATGGCACGTTCTGTCACCGTTTGTTACCAGGTGAGGTGAAATGAGAGGCATCCTACACACATTTAGTAGCAAAGCATAGCAGCTCCATCTCTTCAGCTCGGCCATTTGCTGGCACTGGTAACAAGTGTTTTCAGTAACTATGAATCTTGTGTGTCTGCCGTCATCTCTCAAATGTGCACCCTGGCTTAGACAGAAGCCTTGGTGAATAGATTTACTCATTATTAAACCTTTTAAATACACTTTTCTAATTAAGTAGCAGTATCATTTCGTAGACCGTTACCACTGGAAAAATGTTATAGGAAAGGTTAAGAAACTAGATCTAAACAGTTTTTTTTTTTAAAGGACATTTACGAAAATGTACATCTAGATGAGATCTGGTTATATTTATCACTAAAGAATAGTGATAAGAAAATTTAACACATCTCGAAAGTTTTTTGACCCTTGGGATTTTCAAACACTTTAGGCCTTTACAATTTGCATATGTTCTGAACTGTTATTGTATTATGATAAATAGGGATTATCGTATATTTTCAGACAATGTTTTCTTAACAATTCAACTTTTATTTGTAACTCTTCCATTTATTTTAATTACTAGCACAGTGTGCAACATTTATTAATCAGCAGAGCCTTTTTAAGTTAAAATACTAAATTAGCTAACCCCATTAACACAGAATACTCCAAACAAGCAGTAATAGGAGAGGTAGTTACTGTGCAAATCGTATTAAACATGCGGGTGCTCTAGGGCACAGTTAAGCATGATTACCCTCTTTTGATCCAGTATTCCTCTGCCTCTCCCAGCTCATTTCCAGTGGAAATGTACAAAGTGCTGCCTTCGTTTTTCCAGCTTAATTTTTCTAATGAAGTTCTGGTACTTTATAATACTGGAGATACAGATAATAAGCCTATGTATAATTAAGAAGTTCTAGAATTTGTCTACAAAAGGGCCCTTTATTACTTTGACTCTACAGTGAGAACTGTGCTTTTGTTTTATTCACTCTATCCATGGGAAAAAAAATGATTTTTTAAGTAAGTTACTTTCCATGGAAAAAAGTGATTTTTTAAATAAATTACTTTCCATGGGAAAAAAATGATTTTTTTAAATAAATAACCACAGAACACTTGGATTGTGTTCTTAACAGACATTTAACACCAAAGAAGTTTAAGATTTACAACATCAACATAATGGGATAACTTGGAATACTTTTATTGATATCCTGAGAATATTACATACGCCTTGGTGTATGTAATTGAGCAAGTCATAAAAAGACACTTGCGGTCTTTTTCATTAGGTATTGTCATACGCTATGTACTCTTCCTAAGACAATGCCTGACATATGCTAGATAAAGTTTTGCCAGTTGACTTTAGGTACTTTATGAGGTATATGGAATTTCT
Organism: Felis catus; assembly: GCF_018350175.1. Classification (NCBI taxonomy): domain Eukaryota; kingdom Metazoa; phylum Chordata; class Mammalia; order Carnivora; family Felidae; genus Felis; species Felis catus. The sequence goes on from NC_058384.1 coordinate 55,117,128, forward strand.
TTTTTGACAGAAGAATAATCATTTTGTGCCATACTCAGCATTCTTATATTAGTGTGGCATGAATACATCCAAAATTTTCCTGTTTCAGTTTAGGGTTCAAAAGTGTGTTGGGAGCACCTGAGTGGCTCAGTCGGTTGAGCCCCCCACTCTTGGTTTCAGCTCAGGTCATGATCTCACAGTTTGTGGGTTCGAGCCCCACATCTGGCTCCACGCTGGCCGTATGGAGTCTGTTTGGGATTCTCTTTCTCCTCTCTCTCTCTGCCCTTCTCTCTTTCTCTCTCTTTGTGTCTCTTTCTCTCTTTCCCTCAAAAATTAATTAATTAATTAATTAAGAAAAAAATGTGTGTTGGGGTCAGAAGGAACTTGAAGCCTGAACAGAATTTCGCCAGACAGAACAAGGAGGGTGACAAAAGGAGGCGGCCTGGAGAAAGCCATCTCTGTGCTAAACAGTGCGTAGTTCATGGGGTTTCAGTGTGCCTTCTGAGGTGTCTTGTAGAGCTCAGCTCGCGGCTTGGGTACCTCATGCAATGTGGCAGAGATGAGATGGAAAGTGTAGTTGGAGCCCAAGTGTGAAGGGCCATGTGAACCGATGTAAAGTATTTGGACTTCACCATATAAAAGACAATATGAAACCATCACAGTTTTAGTCACTGGGGTGAAGGGGTCAGATAGGTTAAAAACGTCACCCTACTAGCTCTGTCCATGGTTAAGAAATGAGAGTCACTGGTGACAAAGACCAGTTAGAGGACTGTTACCACAGTCCAATTCCGAGATGAAGAGGACATTGGCAGTGGAGGGGCAGAGAGAGGTTGACAGATAGCTGTAGTTAGAATCCTACAAACCCTAAACCACTTTTAGGGGCCAGCCTGATAGGGTGTAGATGGCATGGTCAGGGGCACAGATATGTTTAGAGTCACTGTCTTAGAGCTTTCTTAGCTGCAAAGGACAGAAATCCACTCAAGGTAACTCAAAAAGTTAAGTTAAAAGTTATGTTTGAAAAGATCCAGCAGGGAATCTTGTAGAAATATGAGGAACCAAAGAAAAACTGGACTAAGGTGACCTTGAGGCTGCAGGGGCATGATTGCTCACTCTGGTGGCATCTCTGCTTTTCTCTGCATTTCTGCCTCTCATCTGCTGTCTGCTGACTACCTTTATCTGCTAGGAGTTTCTTTCCCATAAATCTTCAGCTTGCATTTATTTATCATGGCCATTCCAGGCCTGATTCAATATAACCTTCCAGCTCTAGAACCTACAGCTAATTCCTTTTTTTCAGTTCAAATTGCTGAAAGAGAATCTGTTTTGCTCAATATATATAAACAAACTAGCCCACATAAGTCATAACATTGAACACAATAAATAATAAATATGTGTTAAAGTAATAGATATGTTAAGTTAACATATAAATAAACCACAGTCGTGATCTTGGGGAAGGTATGTTACATTATATCAACTACAGTGTTTTATGGGAGTAAGGCCATAAGCAAAGATTTCTTCAGATTGAGGAGTGCCAAGCAAGGAGTCCTTTAGTGCCTTGACGTGATGACTTCTGGCTGAGTGGACTGGCTAGTCGGTGGTGTCCTTACGTGACTAAGAAAAAAATACAGGCATACCTCAGAAATATTGCAGGTTTGGTTCCAGACCAAGGAACAAAGTGAATATCACAGGAATGCAAGTCAAATTGATTTTTTGGCTTCCCATTGCATATGAAAGTTATGTTTACACTGTAAGTATGCTATTAAGTGTATGCAACAGCATTATGTCTGAAAATGTGCATACTTTAATTTAAAAATACTTTATTGCTATATGTAAGTGATGAATCACTAAACTCGACTCCTGAAACCAATATTATACTAAATGTTAACTAGAATTTAAACAAAAATTTGAAACAAAACAAAACAAAACAAAATTCTACGGACTCTAGAAATGGAAACATATAAGGATAATTGACAAAACATTCTTTTCCAAAAAATAAATGAGTTAATTAATTAATTAATAATTACTAAAACAGACTAACCATCATCTGAGCTTTCAGCAAGGTGTAATCTTTTTGCTGATAGAGGGTCCTGCCTCAGGGTTGATGGCTGCTGACTGATCAGGGCGGTTGCTGAAGGTTGGGATGACTGTGGCAGTTTCTTAATACAAAAGTGAAATTTGCCATATTGATTACCTCTGCCTTTCACTAATGATTTCTCTGGAGCGTGCATTGCTCTTTGATAGCATTTTACCTACAGTATAACTTCTTGTGGAATTGGAGTTAATCCTCTCAAACCTCTGCTTTATCCACTAAATATGTGATATTCTCACGCCTTTGTTGTCATTTCCACAATCTTCACAGCCTGTTCCCCAGCCTGTTCACCTCAAGAAACCACTTTCTTTGCTCACCCGGAAGAAGCAGGCCCTCCTCCGTCCAAGTGTGATTCAATCAAATCTTCAGGCTCCTCTTGTATTTCTAGTTGTCTTGCCATTTCTGCCACATCTGCACATACTTCCTTTGTTGAAATCTTGAATCCTGCAGACTCATCTGTGAAGATTGGAATTGACTTCTCCTAAACTCCTACTAATGTTGATATTTTGACCTCTTCGCTTGAATCATGCATGTTCCTAATGGCATCTAGAATGTGAATCCTTTCCAGAAGATTTTCAGTTTACTTTGCCCCCATCCACCAAAGGAATCACTATCTATTGCAACTATGGCTTATGAAATGTATTTCTTAAATCGCAAGACTTGAGAGTCAAAATTACTCCTCAATCCATGGGCTGCAGAACGGATGCTGTGCTAGCAAGCGTGAAAACAACCTCCATCAGAACTCTTGGCTGACCAGGTACATTGTCAGTGAGTGTTCATATTTTGAAAGGAATCCTTTTTTTTTTTTTTTTTTTGAGCAGTATTTCTTAACATTGGGCTTAAATATTCAGTGGGCTTAAATGTTGTGAACAGATGTGCTATGCAGGCTTTGTTGTTTCATTTACAGAACACAGGTAGAGTAGACGTAGCATAATTCTTACGGGCCCTAGGATTTTTGGAATGGTAAATAAACATTGGTTTCAACTTAAAGTCCCCAGCTGTATTAGACCCTACCAGTAAAGTAAGCCTGTCCTCTGAAGTTTTGAAGCCAAGCATTGGCTCTTCTCCAGCCACGAAATTCTTAGAGATGCCATCTTTTTCCAATCGAAGGCTATTTCGTTTACATTGGAAATCTGTTGTTTAGTATGGCCACCTTAATTAATCATCTTAGCTAGATCTTTGGATAACTTGCTGCAGCTTCTATATCAGAACTTAGCTGCTTCACCTTACACATCTATGTCATTGGCTTCTTTCCATAGCCTCACGAGCCAACCTCTGCTAGATTCAGACTTTTTTTCCCACAGCTTCCTTACCTCTCTCTGCCCTCATAGGATTGAATAGATTCAGGGCCTTGCTCTGGATTGGGCTTTGGCCTAAGAGAATGCTGCGGCTGGCTCGATCTTCTATCCAGACCACTCAAACTTTCTCCGTGTCAGAAATAAAGCTGTTTCATTTCTTTCTCGTTTGTGTATTCATTGGAGTAGCACTTTCAATTTCCTCCAAGGACTTTTCCTTTGCTTTCACGACTTAGGTAACTGTCTTATCTGGAGCAAAAGGCCTACCTTTTGACCTATCTTGGTCTTTGACATGCCTTCCTCATTAAACTTTATCATTTCTAGCTTTTGATTTAAAGTGAGAGACATATGACTGTTCTTTTTACTTCAACACCTTAGAGGTCACCATAGGGTTGTTAACTGGCCTAACTGCAGTGTTTTTGTGTCTTAGGGAAGGGGAGTTCTGAGGAAAGGGTGAGATGGGGGAATGCCAATTTGGTGGGGCAGTCAGAACACACAGAATATTTATCCACTAAGTTCCCTGTCTTATATGGGTGTAGTTCATGGTGCCCCCAAATAATTATAATAGTAATATCCTAGATCACTGATCACAGATCATCATAATGAATATAATAGTTAAAAAGTGTGATGTATTGTGGTAATTGCCCAAGTGTTACAGGGACACAAAATGAGTAAACGCTGTTAGAAAAATGGCGCTGATAGACTTGCTCTAAACAGGGTGCCACATGGGGCGCCTGGGTGGCGCAGTCGGTTAAGCGTCCGACTTCAGCCAGGTCACGATCTCGCGGTCCGGGAGTTCGAGCCCCACGTCAGGCTCTGGGCTGATGGCTCAGAGCCTGGAGCCTGTTTCCGATTCTGTGTCTCCCTCTCTCTCTGCCTCTCCCCCGTTCATGATCTGTCTCTCTCTGTCCCAAAAATAAATAAACGTTGAAAAAAAAAATTAAAAAAAAAAAAACAGGGTGCCACAAAGCTTCAGTATGCAAAAAGCACGATATCTGAATAGATCACTAAAGCAAAGTGTAATAAAATGAAGTATGTCTATACAGGAATTATAGGTTTGATTGGATGGAGGTTTTGGATATAAGCTTAATTTAGGGGCAGCTCTTTAAGATTCCTAGTGTGCATCTAGGTAGATAGATATTCCTAGTGAGCATTTGAAAATACTGGTCTTGAGTTAAAGAAAAACATGGTATATAGAGATAAGGATTTAGAAATCATCACTGTAGAGGAATTAATTAAAACCTTGGTGGTGGAAGAATCTGCTAGAGGGAAGCTATCGAGAGAGAAATGTACAAATTTCTGAGGGTTGCTTTCATGTTAGGACTACGGTCAGGATGCTCATCTACATCACCTTGAGGTTTAAAATTATATACATGTGCCTTCCCCAGTCACAGATATTTTGACTCAGTAGGCAGATGTGTTTGTGATTATGCCCAGGTGATTCAATGCACAGTTATGGCTAAGATAAGAGTCATTAATTCAAGGTATTGGCAGAAAATGGTAAGTCTGTCAAGAAATTAGGAAAGCAAAGAGGAGAAAGAGATATTTTACAGATGTAAAGAAAATTCACTACAAGGACTGGAAGAACAGCCTGACGTAGAAGTCAAGTCAAGTGAGAACTAAAAGTATGTTTTGGATTTGGCCATTGGGAAGTCATTCATTGGTAGCTTTACTTTCTTCTTTAACTATCAGCTGATTCTTATTTCTCCCATATTCTTCAGGATATCATAAAAGAGCTTGGCCAAAGCTCAGACATATCAGACAAATTCTTGGCCAAAGATCAGACATATCATGTCTAAAATTTTACTCTTACCTATGGTGATATATGTCTATATGTATATACACCTGTTTCTAAATTTATATATATGTGTGTGTGTGTGTGATAATATATATATACAAATTAAAATATTCAAATATTTAAATTTCTATTAAAATATATTTATTTTTAATTTAAAATATGGAAACACAAATTAAATTATTAAGATTAAATGGTGCCAGTGTCATATGTGTCTATGCCATATATATATGTCACCACTTTTCTAGGATTTTATTTTAATATTACACTTTAGAATTGTGCTGAAAATTAACACCAAATTAAGCCACCTATGGATTGTAGAATCTGTATTCTTCTGCTTTTAAATTCATTTTGTAACATCTTTGGTACAGTCACAATTTCTTAAGAATAACTGATAATGATTTGGTGATTTAATCCAAAGGTTGGCTCAGTGACTTGAGATATAATTTGGTTAGAGACCTTGAAATCATTGAAAATGCTTAGATGCACACATGTAAAATTTAAACCAGAGGTTGCAAAATTTAATGGCTTCTGAGCTGCATAGTCTCCAGGTATGTTATATTTGGATGCTACAATTTTCTAAAAATTATATTAATGGAAAAGTAATTAAAAATGGTAATTTTTTTTAAAATCCAGATTTTCCAGTTTTTATTAAAACCTAGATGATCTTGGGGCGCCTGGGTGGCTCAGTCGGTTAAGCGTCTGACTTCGGCTCAGGTCATGATCTCACGGGTCGTGGGTTTGAGCCCCGCATCAGGCTCTGTGCTGACAGCACAAAGCCTGGAGCCTGCTTCGGATTCTGTGTCTCCCTCTCTCTCTGCCCCTCCCCTGCTCATGCTGTCTCTATCTCTCAAAAAAATAAATAAATGTAAAAAAAAAAAAAAAGGATAAATAAATAAATAAATAAATAAATAAATAAATAAATAAAGCCTAGATGATGTAGAAACAGTGAGCCCACAGTCTCACATGGCAATAATTGAAGCTTACCTTCTTATTTTTTTTGTCTGACTCACTGGTGTTACCCGCCTAGCCCTTCTGGATATAAATATTGGAGACCCTTGTTCTAGGTGATAAGCTCCTCAAGAATATAGCCCATGACTTACACAGTACACTGAGCACAATGCTTGAAAAATGGTAGGTGTTAAGTTTTTCTTTTTTTTTTTTTTTTTAATATTGACGAGCTTGAACTGAGTCTTGTTTGTTTTGTCTTTATCTGATCACCAAAATTATTCTCACTGAAAGAAAAGTCAAACAAAAGAAAGTGAGTTCAATTGTGATTTCTCTTTGATCTTTATTAACATTTTCCTATTACTCCCGGTAATAGGCAAACCTATACTTCTGTTTTTCTTTCTCTTACTTTCAATAGCATTTTCCAAACTATGTCTCTTAAAACACTAATCTGCAAGATGTTAGTGAATTTTCTATCAGATAAATTTGGGAAAAAGTTATATTTAAAACAGTTAAACTTTTTTTTTTTTGGCATTTATAGGGCATCTCAGTCTTAAGTATACTTTTATTTAGTGTAAACCGCAAAGAAGTAGAATATAATATATAGCCTCTTGCAAACTTATTCACTCATTCATTCAACAGATATTATCGCATGCCTAATATGTGCCAGGCACACTATATTAGGCACTGGGGACAGAGCGATAAACAAGATAGAGATCTCCTGGCTTCCTAGATCTGATAGTATAGTTGGCCATGGAATCCCCTCTTCCAGAGAGCACAGTCTAGAGTATGCCACTCTGGAATGTTACTCAACAAAGAATATTTGAGTTTCCTTAGCAATTTTTAAAAAAATTTTCAGCTTACTTTTTTCCTTAGACCTTCTCAACAATAATTTGTACAAGTGTTTCCTATAGCCTTATTTCCCCCTTAGCTTTTATTTAGTTTTTTACTTAGTTTAATAAAACTGTTTTCTTTAAGTTTTTAATTTTAATTTCACTATGGTTAACATGCGTAATTCTATGTTCTTTTATATCAATTACACAAGTCCTTAAAATATCTGAGCTTATCCTTTTTAGCTATATTGGTGCCTTTGTTAGTTTAAAACATCTGATATAAATGGCCCAAAAGAAGAGCCTGTGTGAAATGTTACTTAGCTAGAACATTTAAATTTAGTGTCTTTTAGCAAGGTTATTTTTTTCTTTTTTTAAAGATTTTTCACAATTAACCAGAGAAAAGTCAACTCTGCAAAACATATGTCCGAAAGTTGTTACATAGCTCTAATAAAGGTAGTGAATCAGCATGCCTTGAGATTGTTAATAATAATAATAATATATCCAAGAATTCGATTCCTCTTAAGCCAAGAAAAATGTAAGGAGAAGAGCAAAATATGTCTTCCCACTTAAATTTAGAAGCTTGCAATATAAGCTCACTGTCGAGTTGAACAGATAATCTTGCCATTTGAGTCCTTTAAATATTACATTTCTGTCTCTACCCTAGGGAAGAGACCTGTGCTATTGATATTGCTGCTTAAATAGTTTATGAGTTTTAAATTCCCACTATGAATTCCACTCTTATTTTAAAATACTTTATGTATTAAACACTTAGAACTATGGTTACATTAAAATCTCAGTGAAAGCTGTCTTCATCCAGAAACGAAGTCTGTTTAATTCCTATTCCAGTTTGTTGCTCATTTTATTAACATCTCTTCAACCAAAATTCGACTCAACTAAAACATCTTAATAGAGTAGTAGACTATGTTTTGAGGTCTTTCTGTTGGTATTAATGAGTTACATGTTAAGTTTATTTGGAAATTTGGATTCTTAATATATATAGTGAAAATACTTTATTTCTCATATTGAACGTAATGAAAAAGAGACTTACTTGCTAAGTTTATTCTAAAATTTAGATTATTCTGTATTTAAAGGAAAAATATTCAGCTTTTTATGGGCCTTTTTTATGAATCATACCTGAGTCAGTTAACCTGGTTAGTGTTTTAAAAGGGCTAAAATTATTCAGTATGGAATCATAATTGACATAGCACTGTATAAGTTTAAAAGGTACAGCATAATTTCACTTACATATATTGCAAAATGATATACATTCATTATTCATTATATTAATTCAATATTCACTATTAATTATACATACTACAAATCTAAAACATACCTCATCCTATTTCAAATATAATTGACAAAAATAATTTGCATATTTCCAATTATGTGTTTTTTTTTCAAAATACTTTATCTTTAAAAAAAAAAAAAGCTATGATTAGTTAATGAGAACTGAGTCATCTGATAATGAGACCAGAAATGAACTGGTTATAACTCAGCCCTCAAAACATTAAATTTAGTATTTTCTATGTTATAATAATGATGATAATATTAAAGTCTAATAGAATCATTTTTGAACAGGTGTACTTTTAAGATAACATGAAAACTATTTGTTTGTTGATTGGTTTATTAGATTAAATCAATTTGCTTGATTCATGTTTAATCTTTTAGTTCTTTCATCACCTCCCTCCAAACTTTTACACCCAGGTGTCTTTGCTTGTCAAATTAACTTCTGTAGACTACAGAGGATTCCCTCTGGAATTAAAGGAAATGCCTTCCTTTAATTAGCCCATAGTGGTTTTTTTTTCCTCCTATTTTATTTTCTTCACCACCAACTAAATAACTATTCTATTTTGAACATTTCAAAGCTCTGAATCCTTGCTCCTTTTTTTTTTTTTTTGAAAGTATTTTAGATGTGCCTTTTAAGCCAAGATCCTGGGATGAATTCCAGCACTCACTCCTGCATGCCCATTAGGGAGTGTCTGTCCTACCAGTGTTGTTAATGATTGGGATGGGCTGCTCATAAACTAAGATTTTATTAACACAACTTGTGATCTTTTGAGTATATTCTACAATTCTGCTACGAGAAAACTTTTATGGCAACCATTATTGCTATGAGAAAAAATAATTGCCGTGACTCCCTCTCTGTGTAGTATATAAGGCCAAACCGATTACTGATTTTCTGAGTCTTTGGTCATTTTTTACCTCAGTAGTACATGGTTAAGAAACAATATTATCGTGAAGTCACTCTTAATAGAGTTAGAAGTAAACTACTGCTTGCACATATGAAGTTCAATTACTCAAATATTAAGTCAATAAAATTCATAAGACCTTATTTGCTATGCTATCATCTCATTACGTTACATTTTCTTGTCTATGAAGTGTAGGAGATTTTAAAAACTTGAAGACTAAATCATTTTATAACTGATCTGAGATGATGGAAAAGTATTTTTATTTCCTTTTCCCACGTGAAAAAGTGGATGTATTGATAGTCACTTATGTAAGAATCCTGTATTTATCTTATAATTCATTTATAAAATTTTTTTTTTTCAGTAAAAGGTGAAAAATGTCAGGCATGTCTTGGAATGAAAGGATCTCAAGGCATCTGATTTAGCAACAGAGAGAGAGCTATGAGACGTGGTCACAGGCTACCTTTCCTTGATCCCCAGTATTGATTAGCCTTTGTAATGCTGTGGTCAAGTCTGCGTTTCAAAGAGAGGATTGGCCAAGAGCCCAATGATGAGCCCAAGTTTGGCAATAGTATCTGTGAGGAAAGAATAAAGTAACTGAGACAGTATTTCATATAGACGTTAAGTAAGATAAAACTGTTGAAGCTTAGCCTGTTCTCATAGGAGCTGGTATGCACCCCATGAAAAGTGTTGTTTCTATTTTCTGGGAAGATGAGCTACAAAATTTATAAGACCCTACATGTGTGTTCCAGGCTTTTACCTCTGAGCATCTACTCATACAAGTCCCTGAAATGCATGCTCTTCTCAATTTCTGTGTCTGTCTAATGAAGTCTGACCCATTTATTAAAACTCAGGTTAGATATTATCTTGCTGTGCTTTGCTATTTTTCTTACCTCTGGCCTAGGCGCGCGCACGCGCGCGCACACACACACACACACACACACACAATCTTATTTGCATCTTTTGCATAGCTCTTGGAGAATTCATTGTGGTCTGGAACCAAATTCCTAACTTGCAATAAAGTGTCCCATTATCCTGAATAAAGTATCCCTTTATCTTGCTTTGTGTTAATACATGTATTTTACTAGGAGGGCTGATCTAGGGCATGTTCAGTGTTTGAGACCTGTTCCATAAGCATGTACCTTGGTATCTATAAATTGTTATCACCATGTTCATCTTGGGGTGATTTACCCAGCTAAAATCCATTGCAGCTTGCATAACTCCCCTATCAAGTGTCAAAATTTATATACACGTAAACATAAAAACAAATACTTTGCAAGTTATAAAGATCTGTAATATATAACTGTACATATTCTTCTTATTTACTGTACAGTCATCTTTACCAAAAGGCTCTCCATGATCTACTTCGTGTCCTTTATAAAGAACCCAACTTCCAGCTGTGTTGAACCCTCTCAGTTCGGAATTCCTTTTTCTGTTCTAACTCACCTCTGTATCTTTGTATATATTGTTTCTTCTGTCTAAATTGGCCTTTACCAACTTCTTAACTTGACTATTTGTCTTTCAGCTCTGGCAAACACAGCCTGGAAAGATAACTTTTCCATGTCCCATCTCCCAACTGCTTGCCAGTAACCCCAAAACATAAGCATGCACACTGGCATATTACAAACACATATGCACATGCAGACATAAACCTTCCTCTGTACCTTAGTAACCTCTTGTGCATACATCCATCACACAACTTAACACATTCTGTGTTGTCTTATTCTCTACCCCCTGCCATTAGGCAAGAATTCCTTTTAGGTATAGTCCATCTTCCATCATTCTATCTCAATGTTTTCCAAAGTGCTTAGTATATAAAAGCTTCATTGAATGTTAGTTTAGTAAGTGGATATTAGGACAGTAGAGGAATCAGTGTGGGCCTGGATTGGGACAATTAGGTTGCCTAAGATGGAAAGACAGAAAGAAAGAAAGGAGAATGGCGTCAGTGGGATGGCAGATAAGGAATGATGGAAAATGGACAGATCAAGTGCATTCTAGGAAGCTTGACAGATGGACTGAAGAATATAGGCTTCAATCAATAGGCAAGAGGGGTTCATAATTTGTAGATTTCACTTATTTGGCAGTGAAATAAATGAGTTGGAGGAAAACCTAGCATTGTGAGTGGCAATAGTAGGAATATAAAAAAGGGGTAATAAAAGGGAGTTATCAGAGAGAAAAATACATAATTCATTAGTCTTCTTTTTTTGGAAAATATAGTAAGTATACTCAGGGACTCATTTTCCCTGAAGCTAATTGACTGTTTTTAATTTTTGCTTCCCGAGATTCCTTACAGATTCTTCCCTAAATGCCCACACGTTCAGGTAGTGATGTGTTTTTAAAGCCACTGTTTGTCCACAATGTATTTTAGAATTTATTCCAGATCTGAATCTTTGATGAAATTATAAAAATAATAGGCTAACCTGTATCTTCTTTATATGCTATTCATCCAATTGAAAAGAAATGACTGCAAGCAAGAAGTGCATCTGAGTATCTATTTAAAATTGGTAAAAGATAACATTTCAAAAAGTAATTGATATTTTCTAAAAGTTTGATTATAAGCTAAATTGATGTTTTTAGGGTTTTCATAGCTACTTATACTTTTACAGAGCAAATCCTATTTAAGAATTAAATAATTTATTCCTAATTTGAAGCTAAATATTTGAAAAATATTTATAAACATCTAAATATTTTTGATATGTTACCTACATATGCACATACATACATACATACACTTAAGAATATGCATACACGTTCCTTCAGTGAAACATTATGGCTGAATGAAAGTAAAATTAACTCATGGACAGGAAAGTACTTAGTCTTTCAGCCTTGTCTTCTCAGCCATCCATTCCCTTGAGAAAGCAAATTTTGTTCAGACACAAAAGAAAAATGTACTATTAAAATGCAATTCAGAAGTGATAAAAAGTGTAAGTGCAGCAGCCGGCTCACAGCACCCCTCTTGTATACTCAGGGACATTGGGGCCACATTAATTTTTGTGCATGTGATGTCCATCCCATGTGCAAATTAGTACTGGAAGGACCATAATCTGTCTTATATGAGAGCTCTTTTCCCAGGAGCATATGTAATACATGCGTGTGTAATCTTGTGTGATTCAAAGCTCTGTGTTCTGTTTATTTTTATTTTAAACAAATTTTTCCTAAGAATTTTTCATTAAGAAAAATATTAAAGAGCAGCTTATTAATAAACATTAAAAATAAATTATAGAGAAGTGTGAAAACTGATGAAATAATGCTTGTTTCCCCTTACTTTTTAAGGCAAATTTATGAACGTAATGGCAAGGAAACAAATTTTCAATTGAATTTAGATTTTATTAAAAAGCCTTTCTTGTGTTAATTAAATGAGGTAATATATATGAAAATATTGACAAATGGTTAGGGTCAATAAATCTGTTGAACTTCAACTTTGTTTTTCCAAAGTCTGAATTTCAGAATATTCTTCTCAGCAGAATATTCCACTTCACTGTATAATATATATTTTTTATTGCCCAGATCTTTTTCTCTAAATGTTTCTTTTATTTAAAAAAGCATCAAACTCCGACTTCATTAGTACCATATCTTCTTTGATTACACTAATGAAAAGTGTTTGAAGTATATTCCTGTTTCCTTCATTAGATTTCTTTCCTCCAGATTATCTTTTATGTCCTTTATGCTTGGAGATGTGTCTGTCTTTCACGTTGGTATTTCCCCCAACTGGTAATCCATTCTTACATTCATATTAAAGGAGACTCTAAAAATCAGACTAGAAACTGTAGTTGTGTGAGTATGGCTTTTTGACTGATAGGCTTTCCATTAAGAAATCTTCAAATGTCGAAATTTGAAGTTGTTTCTCTGGGCATTTCCAAGATCTTTTGAGAAGATGCATTAGTCAGATGAAATGTTTATAAGTCCCACTGCCAGTTCACATAGACATGAGCAAGGGAAGAGTTCACTGAGTAGACACTGATTTCAAACCCGTATATCCCATTTGGTGCTTCCCCCTTGGCCTGCCACCTGCTCCCACTGAGACCAGAGCTCTCCAGTGTAAAGTTTCTGACAATAAACTCTTCTCATGGATGCATGGACTGGGAGAGGAACCTGGGGATTTAATCACTCCTTGCGTAGACTTTTAATCTGTTTCCAGTTTTATCCCTCCCTCTCACCTTCTGCAATAACTGTAGCTTTTTTCCCTGAGCCTCGCCAAGGTTGTGCAACATTGACCTTTCCCTTTAGCCTCTCCCTTTTCTGGAACTGTGATTTCAGTCATTTTGAATTTTCTATCTGCTTTTCACCTGCCCAAAATTTGTTGGTATTTTAATCTGCTGTTTCTCCTCTCCTGTCCTCTTTCTTCTTGTAGATTTATAATTTTTTTTCTTTACTCTTGTTTCAGAGGGTTCTGGTGAGGTTTTTTAACAATTCACCACATTACATCAAAATCTTAGATGTGGATTTTAAAAATTTGATCTTTTATGTTGATCATGGTAACACATTAAAATAAGAATGATGATGATAATGATAATGGTGGCTGTGACAACAAGCTACTTCTACTTGTTCATTCCTTACAACAACCCTGGATGGAAGTAAAATCTCATATAGAGGTCAAGTAACATCCATAAGGGAACACAGCTGGCAAGGGCAAAGCTAAGATGTGGATATTGTTCTGGGTGACTGAAAAGCCCCATTATTCATAACCCCTGCCAAAGATGCCTTCATTATTTGGGTGAGTTAAAGAGTGAAACTGAACTACTGTCTTACAACATACACAAAAAGTTTACTTAAAATGGATTAAAGACTTGAATATAAGACCTGAAACCTTAATTAATACTCTTAGAAAAAAATCGTAGTGAGTTCCTTGACCTCGGACTTAGGGATGATTTTATTGGATTTGACACCAAAAGCCAAGGCAGCAAGAGCAAAAATAAACAAGTGGAACCACATCAAAGTAAAAAGCTACACAGCAAGAGAAACCATCAACAAAATGAAAAATCAACCTACTTAATGGGAGACAACATTTACAAATCATGAGTCTGATAAGAGGTTAATGTTTAAAACATATAAAGAACTCATACAACTTAATAGCAAAAAGAGAAACAGTTTAATTTTAAAACGGACAGAGGACTCATATAGACATTTTTCCAAAGAAGGCATACAGATGGGCAACAGGTATATGCAAAGATATTCAACATCACTAATCATCAGGGACATGCAAATCAAAACCACAAGGAGTCACCTTACACCCGTCAGAAAGATATAAGTGTTGGCAAAGATGTGGACAAAAGGAGACTCTTGTGTACTGTTGATGGGAATGCAAATTGGTAAATTGGTGCAGCCACTGTGGAAAACAGTGTAGAAGTTCCTCAAAAAATTAAAACTAGAACTCCCTACTGTATGATCCAGCAGATTCACTTATGGATTTATTTGAAGAAAACAAAAACACTAACTCAGAAAAGCACATTCACCCCCATGTTCACTGCAACACTATTTACAATAGCCAAGATATGGAAATGTCTTGTCCATCAGTGGATGAATGGAAAAAGAATATGTGGCATATACAATGGAATATAATTCAGCCATAAACAAGAATGAAATCTCGCCATTTGCAACAACATGCATGGACCTTGAAGGCATTATGCTAATTGAGATAAGTCAGACAGAGACAAATACCATATGATCTGACTTATATGTGAAATCTTAAAAAAAAAAAGTTCTGATAGATAACCGAGAACAGATTGGTGGTTGCCAGAGATAGGGGGCGGAGGGCAGGTGGATGAAATGAGTGGAGAGAGTCAAAAAGGTGCAAAATTTCAGTTATAAAATAAGTAAGTTATTGGGATGTAATGTACACCATGATGCTATCATTTATAATACTGTATGGCATATTTGAAAGTTGCTAAGAGAATGAATCTTAAAAAATTCTCATCACAAGAAAAAAAATTCTGTGACTGTGTATGGTGACAGATATTAACTAAACCTGTGATGATCATTTCACAATATATACAAATATTGAATTATACTATACATCTGAAACTGATATAACCTTGCTTGTCAATTATACCTCAATAAAAAAAGGAAAGTATATTTGAAGACAACCCATTTCAATGAGAATTTTTTATACTGGGCATCCTTTTCATTTTTGGATACCATTTTTAAATTAAGAAAGTTTTTGTTCACACAATAAATTTTAAGTAAGTTACTTGGCATCATTAATAAGTTTATTAGAATTTTTCTATATTTCCAAAATATTTGAAACTTATAAAAAATTCTGTGAGAAAAGTTTTGGTATCTCCATTTGCTGAATGAGACATGAAGATTCATAAAAGTTAGTAACAGAGATAGTGGCAGAGGTTGAAGTGGAATCCAGGTATTCTGATTCCAAGCCATGTTTTATTTTCACTATGCTTTAGTACTTCTCTAAATTCTAATTTTTTTAATCAAATATCTGTAGATATAAAATTAACAATATCACTTAAATATTCTTTCAGGTTTTTGCCATTTTCTTCCTACCATAAAAATAAAAAGTACATCCCATTAATGCATTCATCAAGCAAGTATGGTCCCAATTCTTACGGAAGTCAACATTTTAGAGATGAAAATCCTAAGAAATGGATCTGTGACAAGGTAAGTTGGTGAACATTTAAAAATGATGTTCCTTTGGAAAGGCTAAAAATATGCACCAGTTGCAACAAATATAAATATTCTCATTGCAGCTAACACTTTCCTGGTTATAAAATTATTTATAGCTATTTTATGTATACATGACACTGCCGACTTGTGGCAGTGAAAGGTTTGTGTTTTTGTTTTTTAGTGTTATATGTCAGCCACCCTATGATCTCTGACACACATCATGGCTTTGCCAAAGCCAGTCAGGGTCAAAGTTTGAATCTGCGATTACAGAGTAGAGTCCACTTCTCAGGCACGGAGATCAGCGCTTGGTTGTTTTCTCTCAACCTCTGTGTGTATGTGGATAGATGGAGAAGTAGATGATAGATAGATGGATAGCTAGATAGATGGATACATAGATAGGTGGATAGATAGATGGATGGATAGATGGATAGATAGATGATAGATAGATAGATAGATAGATAGATAGATAGATGATAGATAGATAGATGATAGATAGATGGATAGATAGATAGATAGATAGGAATATATAATATGATATAGAAAAGAAGAGGCAAATAAATATTAAATGACTCCAGAGTTATATTTGTTACATTTACATAAAAATTTCTAAAGAGGAAAAACACCAAGATTTCTTGTATAATATGAAGCCAATGAAAGTTGCTACTGTGTGTTTGTCCTATTATCTAACAGAAACTGTAACTTAATTACAAAAATAATTACACAGATAAAGTGAAGTTGTAAGTGACTTTTTGGAAAAGGGTTAAAGCCACTGAGGTCTATATAGTATATTAGACATACTGGTTCTATTAATAGTCTGTCAATGAGGATTTATTCATTTACACACGGCCTCCTTCCAAAAGGATTTAAGGCACCATACTAAAAGGCAAATACAGCAAAGGTTATATTTTAGAAATAAAAATAAGAGAAAGTGATCTTAAATGAGAACAGTTGTCTATGCTCACAAAATAAAGGGAACATTACTGCAGTGGCAGCAGGAATTTCAGCTTATAGATGGCGAAGACGAAGAGGAAAACACAGGTTATAGACATATCCTCATTACTCAAGAAGAAGAAACATGTTAGACCCTTAAGAAAAATGAGATCTTTCTTTATTTTACTAAACTCTAAGAAAAAGTCTTTTTTTAGGATATTGTAACCATGGGATTACCAAGGGTAAGTTACTGGGGAATGCTGTGGATTCTTTAGAAAGTGCCTTTTTCTTTTCACGTACTAAGTCATCTTTCTTAAAAAATGATCTCTAAAATACTAAATAATAATTCCACAGCATAAGGAATGTGTACAGTGAGTAGTTCTTCCTAACTCCTTGATTGGCAAACCTAAATATTTGGTGATGATGTATTCTAGGCATTTGCTTTTACCTATTATGCAACCATTTAGAATATAAGCTAAATATAATTTTCCAACTATTTAATTTCATATTTTGAATGTGCATAATATGATCTACATCTTATTTCTATTTGACATAAACATATTTTGCTCTTATGCCCTCTCACCATTTTATTTAATTCAAGGAAGTGTTCATTTCTTTAAAACATAAATGACTTACCTTAGGACATTAAGCTACTTTACAGTAAGAAAGATTCTTGTGCAAATGTTTCTTTCCTAAAATAATACGGTTCTTTTTGGTTTTATATGACAGATTCACCTCATACATTCTGACATTCCAAGAATATGCATTTATCTGGGGTGCCTGGGCGGCTCAGTGGGTTAAATGTCTGACTCATGATATCGACTTAGGTTGTGATCTCACAGTGGTGGGATTGAGCCCCTGGTCAGGCTCAAGGCTAAGCATGGAGCCTGCTTAAGATTCTCTTTCCCTCTGTCTCTCTCTGCCCCTCCCCTGCGCTGGCTTTCTGTCATGTGCAGACACACGCTTTCTCTCAAAATAAATAAATAAAACATTAAAAAAAAGAATATGCATGTGTCTTACTGAAGTAAGCAACTTCATGGACATACAGAGACTTTTGGTTACTCGCTAAAGTGAAAAATAGTTTATTTTGTTCTTTTGAGGAATCATTGTGTGCCTCTGCATACTTTTAGAAAGTATACATACTTTAAAAGTTAATGACAAATAATTGTTCTTGTAGGCCCCCAAAATTAAGATGGAAACGTGTAGGGATTTTAAAAATCTTATTAAATCATGAATCCACGTAACCCTACATAAAACCATGTAGAAAAATAGTAAAAACAAATTGAAATTCCTTCTTCTCTCCATTCCTTCCTTATTTCTTACTACTTTCTAACCTCTTCAAATAACCATATTAAATAAACAAATCATTCTTCTGTGTGGCTAATGTAATCCACACAATATAGGGGGAGACATTTTGTTGTTTATATGTTAAATCTTAAACTATTAGACATAATTTATATTTTGCCTTGATATTAAGTGATTTGGGTGAGAATTGGGTCCAGTAAACTACTAAAGGTAGGCTTCTTTTTCTTTATTTTTATAAAACTTTGTTTCTTCATTACTGAGGTTGTAGTTAACAATTTATTCATTATTAGTGGAGTAAGGATAGTTTTAGGGAAGCTAGAGTTATTAAGCTCCAAATATTGAAGAAGGAAAGCTGACCTGGTTTGTGCTTCTTCTGTGGGAAGACAGACTGTTTACAAACATTTAAATGTACATGACATTGAGTTGAAAGCAGTAAATTGATTTCAGCCAAGAAACAGCTCAATTAAATATAGGTGGTTCCTGTTTCTCCACATTTTCCATCATGTTTTCAGATCATCCCTTTCTCTTCTATCTTCTATAGGCATGGAGGTTATAATTTTCAAATGATTTGTTACACGATGTTGAAAGGTATCAGTTGAGAGAAAATCAAATGTTAATTAGATACTGTTTCTCTAATCACATTCACATTAACTCAATTAAATATAAAATATTATTTAGTATTTTTGTTTTATGTTTAATGCTGTTGATACAAATAACACTATACAAGGACATCACAAAGTCAACACATGGAGAGCAAATAGTACAGTTTTTTCTTCATAGTATGAAAATCAATAATGAAAACTAACATATATATTATTTTTCTTAAAAGCATGGAAATCTATAAGAAAAAAATATAATAAAACATATCATATCACTTACGCATATTTCTTTAATCTATTCATAAAATGCTCCAACTTAAGCCTCCAACTAGATTGGTAGGCCTGTGTCTTAAATGGTCAAACTTTTTAAGTTCAGGTAAATAATTTGTATTTATAAATCCTTTGTCATGCTGATATCAATCTTTAAAATAAAAGTGAAGTTCAATAAGGAGTATATACCAGTCAGTCACTATTAATTTAATCTATTTGGGTAGATCTAAAAGAGTTGGACAATACAAAAATACAGTGTACTAGAAACATTCTTTTGGTTGTCAAAACATTCACATATGTTCATATTTACTGAAGCAGAAGTAATAGTCTAAGGCCTTTATCTAAATTGGAAGGAGTTCTCATATGCATTTTAGACAATTGATTTTAATGGAACGATTTCATGTTTTCCCATGTTTGCAGAGTTCAGGAAGAGACTTTTAAGACGGCTCATGTTCATAGAGCCTTTCTTCATATGCCTTATTGTAGGTGAATTACAACAGTAGGGCAGCCCTTTTTTGTTATTTTCACATACATTTTCGTCCTAAACAGGATTTCATAAGCTACAAAGCATAAAAATATCTAGTACTCCAAAGAATTAATTTAGAGAACCTAAGCATATTGCACAGAACATAAAGTTGACCTTTACCGTCTACAGCTTTTGGAATGGAGTGGGATGTGGAACACATCAGAGATTTAATGTGGCACATCGCTGTCTGCAGAAACTTGGGTGGGACTGTGACTGCTTGCCCATTGCACCCGGTGATTGAATCTGCTGTCACCAGCATCCTGATAATAATGAACATTCAGCTTAACGACCGTGATTATGATTATCATAATTGATGTGCAAGTGCAGTGTGTGGGGATCATTACAGCTGAACTGTACAGCAGAGAAACATGCCTCAGTTATGGATAATTTTACTTTTATGCATTGATTGGGATAAAATATGCCATTCTATTTCAACAGACCAGCTTCATATAATTTTAAGAATCTTTCTGTACATGTTGATTGATGATTACTTACTTGCTGAAAAACAGCCCCTTACAGTTGTTTGTTTTGTTTCGTTTCATTAGTAAATGTAAACAATTAAATAATTAGGTGTAATTGAGGGAAAACATTTTGCTTATGAGGTTGGCCTTCAATAATCAAGTATTCAGTTTAAGTGTTTTTTCTCTCTCTCTCTCTCTCTTTCTCTCTCACAATGCACCAGGGACCGAAATTCTTCAATTTTTTTTTTTTCCTGTGGTTACCCTCGTATTAGTCTTCTTGAGGTCAGTAGGCTTCAGGAAAAATAGGAGTTTAAATAATTTTTATTATAGATCTATAGATGCATTTGCATATGTATGTATTTATTATACTCATTTTTATGTATTTTAGAAAACAGGACAGAGCCAAATATTATTTATTAAAATAATATTTAACCTATGGAGTAATCTTAAAATATGTGTATTTACACTATCTATGTTTTTTAATCACTGCCTTGTTTCTGATAGATTTATTGTATTGTGTAGTAATTTTCAGTTATGCTTTTACAAAGGATTTCTGATGTGAATTTTAACTTGTGAATGAAAGTAATGGGTGCAATGATATATCCAAGATTTTCAGTATCTAAGATCTGACCATATTAGTCTATGATTATTAACTTAAGGGCTTAATTTGCATTTAAGTCCAAAATGTTACATTTGAGTGATGAACAATCATAATAGAACACATTTTCATAAAGCATAGTAAGCTATTAAAAAAACTTTTATTTTGTAACTGCAGTAGAGTCTGGGATTGAGAGATCTTTCCGTCAGATTATTAATAACTGTACAGCTCTAAAGAGACTCTGGCAAACATTTCCTTCTGCGATCTGTAAGATTTACGTTACCCCAGGTAAGCTGTTTGCCCTACATGTGCAGCTGTACTGCATGGTATAGGACAGAATCTTTGTTTGACAGTGAGAGGTTTTATAGCTCGCCTGTAAAATTTTTCTTTTGACAATTTTTGGTCCCAATGTGATTCTTGAACTTTATTAGAAGTTCTTCTTTAAGTTTGTCTCCAAAAAGTCAACATATGCTAGTCTTCTTTGCGTAGTTACTAATTGAGGAATTCTTCAATGACAAAGATCTTGGAGTATGTTATCTGCACTTCTCTGCAGTTAATCTCTTAACCTTAATTAAAAAAATAAAACCTCAAATGCCTCTATTTATCTTGTTGTTGTTGTAAATTAGGTTAATGTATCAGCGAAAATTTTAGGCTTCTAGACTTTTGCCCTAATCCCTAGGTATAGGATCACAGCTTTAATTTCTTCCTGTGCTCCTGATGATGTCTTTATCTGCCTTGGCAAAAAAGGAGGTTTACCAGAATTTGGAGCCCCCAAATGACTGCAAATATAACAAGTGAATATTGTTGATGTCTTAGAAAGAGGCTGATTTTGATCTTAGGCATTATGGAAGTGTTGGCACTATTATATGAACATGAGAATTAGCATGAACGATACTTACTCACGTGTCATTCTGGCTATGTCTGCAGGTTTGGCATGGAGAAGTCAAAGGGATATTTGTGTGTGGTGAGAGCATCTAAGACATACTCTCTTAGCAACATTAGTTCTCTAGAACTTATTCATCTTAAAACTGAAAGTTGCTCCCTTTAACCAATATTGCTTCATTTTCTCCATCCCCAGTCCCTGGTAGTCACCAATCTACTCTGTTTCTAGGAGTTAAACTAGTGTAGATTTCACATATAAGTGAAATTATATAGTATTTGTCTTTCTCTGACTTATTTCACTTAGTATAATGCCCTCAGGGTTCATCCATGTTATCTCAAATAGCAGAATTTCCTTTTTTATTGCTGAATGATGCTTGTGTGTGTGTGTGTGTGTGTGTGTGTGTGTGTGTGTATCATGTCACATTTTCTTTAACCATTCATTCATCAGTGCACACATAGGTTGTTTCCATGTCTTGACTATTGTGAGTTACCTGTAGTGAACATGAAGGTGCATTTACCTCTTTGAGAAGTGATTTCATTTCCTTTGGTTATATATCCAGAAGTGGGATTGTTGAGTGATACAGTAGTTCTATTTTTGATTTTTTGAGGAACTTTATAATGTTTTCCATAATGTTTTCCATAAGGGTTGTACCAATTCATGTTGCCATGAACAATACATAAGGGTCCCCTTTTCTCTATGTCCTCACCAACACTTATTACTATCCCTTGTCTTTTTGGTAAGAGTCTAGCACATTATTAAGGCTTTTGTTATATATTGTCAAACTGCCCTGAAGAAAATGTATAGTTTATTCTACAAGAGTGACAGTAAATTTGTAGAGATGTGAATTAATTTTAGAAGTGTCAGGAATACACATAATGTTAAAATTGAAAATGAATTGGATATGATAAAGTAAGAAAAAACAAAGTTTTCTGATTACTCCTAAGTTTCTGCAAGGGACAAACTGAATTTTTAGTGATACTATTCACTGAGATTGGGGGAAAAAAAGGATCAGAGTTTTCGGGGCAACTGTAGGGAAGGAATCTTGAGTTCAATCTTGTACATGTTTGGGTTTGAGATGACTTTGACTCATCCAAGTGGAAATGTTAAATAAATAGCTGAATATACATGTCTGTTGCTTCGAACAACAGCTTTGACCAGAGTCACAAAATCGAGTAGATCTGGTTCATAAATAAGATTTAGTAAATTTGGTTCATAAATAATCCTTGAAATCATGAAAATGAGCAAAATAGCCTAAAGTAAAACCACAGAATAATGAGAGGGTGGCTGGAAGTTTTGAGGAGCGCTGACGTTTAATGGCCATTTGGAGTAAGACGAGTGGTCAAGGAGGTAAACGTGAAGAAAACCAAAAGAATATGCTTATCAAAGAAGTCAAGGAAAGATAATGCAGTAAGAATGATGAACCATGGCCAGTGATGCTATGAAGTTGAAGAAAGTGAAGATTAAAAAAAGCTCCATAGATTTAGAGAAATGAAAGTCATTGGTTACTTAGCAAGAGCTGATTCAATGACCATATGAGGAACTAAGCCGGACTGTAATAGCTTGAGAAGGACTAAAAAAGTGGGGTTGGCAGGTGGGGTAAGGGAGAGATCAAACGTAGATAATTATTTGAATAAGTTTGGCTGTGAAAGGGAGAAGAGAGGTTTATAGGGCAATAGCTATAGGGAAATACATAGTGAAGTATCCTTTTTAAAAGGTGGAAGAAGTTAGCATGAATAAATTTTACTGTGCTGTGTCTATATTATTATTTAACCAATTCCTGTGATTTCATATTAATTTGTCTCTTAAATTAATCTTTTTGAATGTTCATATTCGGAAGCAGTGCTGAGGGCAGCGCTCCTGCAGCTCAGCCTTTGCCTACAAATGTGTTTAAAGCCGCCATTCTCTCCCACAGGCGATTTTGCAGTTTGGGCAACGTATAGACACATTTGTGGCTGTGACACTGGGCGCAAGGGGGTGCGAGGGGGTGCTACGGGATTCTAGTACCACCCACCTTGAGGCTCTGCACTCCTAAATTTACTATAATGCACAAGACAGCCCCCCACAACAAAGAACTATTTCCCTAAAATGTCACTCATGCCGCTGTTTAGAAACCTTGGGTTAAAAAAGAGCATGCATGTTTTTAAGGCTTTTGGTTCATCTTCCCAAATGTCTGACAGAAAGAGTAATCTCATTTGCATGTCCACCTAGAAATTTATGTGAGCTTCCGTTGCCCTGCATCTCATCAATTCTGAGTATCGTTTATCATCATTAATTTTACAAATGAAAATGGCATCTTTAAACTTTTACATTACTTTGATAAAAATTTATTCTAAAAATCTTTTCAGGTCATTAGTCACTTGCTCTATAAGTTACATGTTTATGTCTTTTGCCCATGTTTCTTTTCATTAGCTTGTTTTTTCTCTATTATTTTTTTTTAATTATATACATGAACACTTGCTTTCGAGGTAGGTTTTTTTTCTTATTTATCCTGCTTGGACATTCTTTGGGTTCCTTAATTTATAACATCTTTTACCAAATTGGAAAAATCTCAGCCACTATATCATCTTCAAAGTTTAGTATTTCTTCCTCTTCTCTAAATTTTCTGGAATTCTGATTTGATATGTTTTCTATACATGTGATGTATTGTAACCTTTATTTCATGTTTTTCTTTGCCTTGTCTCTTCATGTTGATTGTTGTATACTTTTATTAAAATTATTTTGTATGTCTGTCTTCAGTTGTGTGTACTCCATTGTTAAATCCATGGGATTTCTAGTCTCAATTTATTTATTTATTTATTTATTTATTTATTTATTTATTTATACACACTCTACTTTTTTTTTCTTTTTCAAGTGAGTCTGGTCAATTTTGATACTGCCTGTTCATTTTTTATTCTTTTAATTCTCTTAAAAAATTATTTTTGGTGGGGCGCTTAGGTGGCTCAGTTGGTTAAGCTCATGACTTTGGCTCAGGTCATGATCTCACAGCTCGTGGGTTCGAGCCCCACGTTGGGCTCTGTGCTAGACAGCTTGTTCAGAGCCTGGAGCCCGCTTCAGATTCTGTGTCTCCTTGTCTCTCTGCTCCTCCCCCACTCATGCTCTATCTCTCTCTGTCTCTCAAAGATAAATAAATGTAAAAAAATAAAAATAATAATAATAATTGGAGCGCATGGGTGGCTCCATTGGTTAAGCTCCCTAATCTTGATTTTGGCTCAGGTCATGATCTCACCATTCATAAGATCAAGCCCCACATTTGGCTATGTGCTGACAATGCAGAACCTGCTTGAGATTCTCTGTCTCTCTTTCGCGGCTCCTCCTCTAAATAAATAAATAAATAAATAAATAAATAAATAAATAAATAAATCTTTTGTGGCTGCCAGCAATTAGCCCAAAGGTTGTTTTCATTATATAATTCCAAAGTTTGATGTTCAGTCAACTCTGAGTCATGATGGATTTTTTTCATCGACAGCCTTCTTTTTGTTATTTAAAATGGTTTTCATTTAACATTTTCTATTGTCTTAATTTTTGGATTATGAGTTTTTGTTCCTTGGAACGTTATGTATGGGAATTTTTTGATGCCTGGTTTAAGGTACATTTCTTCGGAAATGGTTTCTGTTTGTTTCTACCAAGAGCTTCGTGGTACTGCCCGCCTGGGACCTCTGTGAACTGAACTTTGGTTGACATCCACACCTATATGAGGACAAGTTCATTGTTAGGAACTCGCAGGAAAGACTTCTTTTTTTCCTCTGTCTCTCCACTCAACTGACAGCCAAGAATGAGACAGGGACATACGGCAAGGTCTCCCTCCTAGGGTCATTTTCCTTTTCTCGTTCATCTTCAGAGAATGTCATTTGTCAGGAGTGCTGCATTTATACAGAGTTCTCCAGTGTAACTTCATACTCTGCTGCCGCCCAGTTGTCAGTTGCTTGATCGTGTACCCAAACTCTAAGAGTCTGTAAATAAATACGTACCTCGAGACAAACACTGACTGTGGCCCTCACGAGATTTGTGAAAGGAACAATCCAAATGACAGCCCTGCCTTAGTTTAAAGCTAGGTTCTCTTTTCTGCTTATTATGGATCTTTGATAAGAAATACAATTGCTGAGAAGTCTGTTTTGCTTGCTGTTTGCTACGAGCATTGTGAGGCCTTTCCTGAATGTAACCCGCTGTGTAGTAGAATGGGTTGTAAACCTTCCTAAATGTAGTCTGATATGTAATGGAATGAGTGATTGTACATAAACTAACCGGCATTTCTCGCTTCTGTAAACCTGCTTGCTTAGCACATTCCTCACCTAGCCTACCCCCTTCCCCCTTCCCCCTTTTTTCCTCCCGCCACAAGTAACGGACAAAGCCTTCCCGCCAAAGGACAGACAAAGGACGCCCAATCAGAGAACAACAAATGTCCTTACTTTAAAATCAACTAATCAGGCCCCTCATAATTTGAAACCTCCCCTGTGCTATTTGTCTCTGTCTATAAAAACGCTGTACCAACCCTGATCGTGGCCTCTTGCGTCACCGGCGACGAGTGCGCAGAGGACCAGGTTCGAACCTGCAATAAACGACCCTTGCCGCTTGGCTTTGACTTACGACTCTGGTGGACTTTTGTGGGAGGTTTCGGAACTTCGGGCATTACAATTTGCACTTTCTTGTCAATTCTTTCTTCCAGAGAATCCCTTATGTTTTCTTCCAGGTCATCTGTATATTAAAAAGATCTTAAAATCTTGGGGCACCTGGGTGACTCAGTCGGTTAAGCATCCAACTTTGGCTCAGGTCATGATCTCATGGTTTGTGAGTTGGAGCCCCATGTCGGGCTCTGTGCTGACAGCTCAGAGCCGGGGGCCTGCTTGGGATTCTGTGTCTCTCCCTCTCTCTCTGCCCCTCTCCTGCTGACACTCTCTCTCTTTCTCAAAAATAAATAAACGTTAAAAAAATTTTTTTAAAGATCTTAAAATCTTTTATCCAGAAATTTTAAGTGAAACAAACCTCCCGAACTTCTAGTTTGCTGTATTGCCAGAAATTAAAGTACTGACCCTTTCTCTATCTCAAATGTTGGGATAATTTTTGCTAGGTAACAAATTGTCTATTAATTTAAATTGTCTATTAATTCTGTGTGGTTATTTTAGAGGGGAATGGTTCTTACCTAAGATACCCTTGTAAAGTTTTTCTAAATATTAAATAATTCGTTACCTTAATATAGTATCAATTGATTTGAAATTTATTCTTATGTGTGATGATTCAGTTTTACATTTTTACAAATAGCTACTAAGTTCCCTTAATACTATTTATTATATTGTTTCTTATGGTTAGCAATGCTATTATTTTTATTATTCTCTTCATTTAGTTACTATTTTATTTACTTTGGGATTTTTGTAGATTTTTTTTTCTTTTTTAGAGACGGAAAGAGCAGGGGAGGGGCGGAGGGGGAGAGGTTTAGAAAGTCTGAAGCAGGCTCCAGGCCCAGCTGGGAGCCCAGCTCTGGGTTGGGACTCAGGATGGTAAGATCATGAGTTGAGCTGAAATCAAGAGTCAGACGCTTAAGCAACTGAGCCACCCAGGTGCTCCTAGACTTTCTATCATCTTATATTAACGTTTCTACTGTATGCCCCACACTTACAGTTTTATATATTGTATGTTTTTAAAATGTTACCTCAATTACGTGTCAAGCAGATACAGACACCAGAATATTATTTATAATAATAATGGCACAATGTACTCTCCACCTGACTTACAGAAAAAAATACTCCTATTATTTGGAGTCTTGCGTGTCCCTCTTAATGATTCTGTGCTTTCGGTTCCTAACTAGAGGTATCTGCTATCCTAAATTTTTAATAATTTCTTCACTTTGATCTATACTTTTATTACATATATTTATATGCCTAAGCAGCTAGTTTTGCATGATTAGGCACTTTATATATACATCTTTTTATAGGTGTGTAAATTATACCATGTGTTTTTTTTAACAACTTGCTATATAGCTACATTTCTTTCTTTTTCACTGATGTAAAGTATTTCATACATCAGTTTGCCACAATTTATCCATTTTACTGGAGATGAATATGGGCTTGTTATAGCTTTTTTGCTCTAGGAAACCATGCTGTTATGACTGTTACACCTGCTCTCTTACATATCTCCTGGCTCCTGTATGAAAGGTATTACTGTTTGTAGGATATGTACATCTTTAAATTTGTTCATAAGAACTTATTTTTCAAAAGGTTCTACAGATTTAGGGTAATAAAGGGATATCCAGTATTCCTGACAACATGCATTATTGTTAACTTGAAAATGTTTTGCCAGTCAGGGGCATCCTCGTGGCTCACTCAGTTGAGTGGCCGACTTCAGCTCAAGTCATGATCTCGCGGTCCGTGAGTTCAAGCCCTGCTTTGGGCTCTGTGCGGAAAGCTCAGAGCCTGGAGGCTGCTTCAGATTCTGTGTCTCCCTCTTTCTCTGACCCTCCCCCACTCACACTCTGTCTGTCTCTATCAAAAAATGAATAAACGTTAAAAAAAATTAAAATGTTTTGCCAATCAGCTAAGTGTAACATTACAGTTTTAATGAACATTATCTTGATTTTAATGCAGTTTTGCTTTCTTCTCAAAGAGCGCACTCTGTCAATAAAAATTATAGCTTTTTTTCCACATAGAGTCTTCACATTGTAACTAGGTTTATTCCTAAGTATTTGTTTGTTATTTGATTGTTATTGTGCAAGAGTTCTTCTCTCATTTATTTTCCAACTTTCTCTTGTTATATAGCCATTTTTTTGTTGTTCACATGTGTTTTTGTTATTGTATTAGTTTATTCAGGTTACCATAAAACACCACAGACTGGGTGGCTTAAACATCAGACATTTACTTTCTCACAGGCTAGAAGAACCAAGATCAAGGTGCTGGCAGGGGTGGCTTTTGGTGAGGAATCTGGCTTATAGACAGCTGCCTTCTCACTGCTGTATTCCCACAGGGCCTCTTCTCTGGGCATGCATAGAGGAGGAGGGGGAGGAGGAGGGGGAGAAGCACAGAGGGGGAGGGAAGGGGAGGGGGATAGGGAGAAGAAGGGGGAGAGGGAGAGGGAGGAGGAGGGGAGAGGGAGAGGCTGAGAGGGAGGGGAGGGGGAGGGGGAGAAGCAGAAAGAGGGAGGGAAGGAGAGGGGGAGAGGGAGAAGAAGGAGGAGGGGGGAGGAGAAGGGGGAGAGGGGGAGGAGGATCATAGAGGGGGAGGGAAGGGGAGGGGGAGAAGGAGAGGGAGAGGGGGAGGCTGAGAGGGAGGGGGAGGGGAGAAAGAGGAGTGGTGGGAGGGGGGGGGAAGGGGACAGGGAGAGGGATTGAGAAAGAGAGAAAGAAATGCATTTTATTCTCTTCCTCTTCTTGTACTTCTTATGATACCAGTCCTATTGGATTATGTTTTGGAGTCAGAGTCTCTCATTTCAAATTGCTACTTTGGTGTATAATTTTGAGCAAATTTAAAAAATTCTCTGTATCTCAGTTTTCTCATCTGTGGAAAGGGAAAATATTTTACCTTACTCACAGTGTTGTCATGACGACAGAATTAGGGAACCGTATAAGTGACTTAGAATACCCAACATGGTAAACACCATACAGTTTAGTTATTATATTTATGACCCTTTTGGTTTCTTTTCCCATTCTATTATTCTATTAGTATGTTTTGATCACTAATGTTGAAATGATATCCTAAATCTCTAATGCTCTCTGTATCTATCATTTAAAATTTCTCCGTCATTAGCCCCATGTTCATGTGTTAACATTAAAAAAGCTATTTAGACAGTAACAATAAAATAACATTAATAAATTGACTGAGTCCTAGATCATTAAAAGATTAATTTGCCCTGTATTACTATTAAATTTATTTTCCATACCATATATATTTCATGTTTTAATGTTACAAAAGTTAAATATTGAATTTTAAATATATCAGACATCTAACATGTTACTTCTAACACAATATGTGAAAGCTTTCTGTCAAGCTGAATTTTAATTCATAGATAACATTTCCTATCCTTTTGTATCTCTCAGTTGATTTTTATATCAGAATATAAAAAGCAGTGCTTTAAAAATCGTTTTTGGTAAATTTCCAAGTTGGTGCTTAATACTGTTTTTAACTCTTACAAAAAAGAACAGGAAACCAGCAGTGACACAGACCATAAAAAGAAAGGACAAGTCAAACACTTCTTTTGTTACCTTATTGTTTCATATCACTTTATATAACCCGCAGACAAGTTCAGCACTCCACTCATCTGTCTGGAGATGGGCGTCCTGCTTGAGAATTCATTTAAGGAAACTGTTCCATTGTGAAAATTATTGTGAATGCAATTTCTTTTAATATGCTTAACTGAATATTTTTCAAACCATGCCTAAGTGCAATATATTTTCTCCCAAAGATGTTGGGCACAGAGTTATTTATCTGAATATTCATATCCATCCTAAAAAGATACTGGACACCATACTACCCAACGATATTGAGAATTCTACAGTTAGTAACTTTGATTATACTAGTGGCATTTTGAAATAATGTCATTAACTCCAGATTAAACTACAAGCGCTTTTTTAGGTGGCTATTATAAGGTTATCAGCTCTTAGCAAAAAATTTAAATCTGCTAGTATGCTCAGAGTTTAACCAATATGAAATATCAGATGACTAAAAAGTGAGACTTGCTGGTCTGGGCAGCAACGAACTCTAAGGGTATCGATTAAATACTATTAAGATAAAAAAGTAGTGAAAATACTTCACACTGTTGACTGGCAAGATACAAATGTTGACCTTACTTTCTTATTAAATCTATTCCAAGAGCTATTCGCAAAGGTTTTGCTCACAATTGGAATATTTAAAAAAAACCTAAATTTCTTCCTCTGTAATTCCTCAGTTGGAAAATGTGGTCCCTTGATGATGATCGAAGGCTTTGAAGAATGAGTGGGTTTCAAAGAGAAAATTAGATGGTACTTATTATGCTGTCTAACTAGCAATGCGTTGTCGTTTGTTGGACTATAAATGTCTTGCTTTCCCTACCTTCTTCCTTTAGTCATGGAACTTGCCTGTAAGAAACATGAGAGGAAAAAGTTGCTATTTTACTCCTTCAACTGTTGTCTTTGCTTATCCCAGAGACAGCTCACACCTACGCCCAGTACAGAACATTTCATGGACTCCCTGACCCCCTGTTTCTTCTGAATCCAGTCTACCCACACAGTCACTTACGCCAAATCTCTACTTCCTTAGGAAACCTTTTCCTAACTATACCCCCTCTGCCAAGTGAAGTTATGCATGACTGGCAACTATAGTATTTTAAAAATTAAACCTTAATGTAAAAACTACATCCTAGTCCAAAATTACATTTTTTCATGGTAAATAAAATATCATTTCTGTGCATTTATTCAGAATTATTATTATGTATTTTTTCAAAGTATGCTTTTGTTAACCCATCTAATTATTTGTCATTAGAAGACTGAGCTAGAAACATTGAGTCCAGATTTTTTGATGCCATGTACCAGGATGACGTTTCTTATAGCAATAAAATGAAGAGCAAATAGCATTTACCATATGCTTTTTTCCTTCACTTTTATGTCATGCTTGTATTATTTTAAGAAAATTACTTCCATTTTATTTGTGAACATATTCAGTAGAAGTTCATTTATATTGCTAAAGCCTATACGCCATTAAAAAAAGACTGAAGCATCTTCTTCAAAATACTATTTTGAAGAGAAATAAATGGAATTTGAAACCATACTGTTTGAATCTAAAGGTTGCTTACATTATTTTGATGTGATTTTTGAGACATGCATATTTTTTTTCTAATTGAAGTCAGAAATCATCTGTCATTTTAGATTTGACATTTAATATACATAAATAATGTCCACAGGGTGGAAACAATCTAATTTGCAAGTATTAATATACTTTCTAATCCTAATAGCATTAATTGAGGAGCTAAAGTACTATATGTAAAATGTATATTTTGTTTTTAAAGTAGCTTTCATATTTGTGGGTAGCATTACCTAAATATCAAGGTACAGTGAAAATCCTAAAAATATACCAGAAAAAAAGATCATAGAATATATTAGATATATTGTTCACAGGTAACGTATATACTTTTTCTTTTTTACCCCAAAACATTATTAATAAAACTTCCCTGCTTTAACTTTCTAACTCTCATCTTACTGATCTATAATAGACATAAATGCTTACAATAAAAAAGGATCTCAGGTTGCACGAATTTGTCAGAATTGGGGATTTTCAGTTATCACGTGTTAAGTGTTTGGTATTCTATGAAATAACTTATCTCAGAATATAGCTACTATGTTAGTATAATGTTATGGCTTAGTCGTATTAAAGTAATCAATAGTAGCTTGAAGGATGATTTTTCATAATATGGTAACATAAAAGTAAAGTCCACATTTAAGAAAGCTTCTTTCTGCTATAGAGTACAATATGATTTATAGTACAGTCTCAGTAAAGTCTACTATTCCAAAGCAAAGAAAGGTAGTTTTTCAAATGTTATTAGTTTTTTTTTTTAAAGAAAAAAATATATATACATATCATGACCTCATAGGGGATAACAATGTACTTAGTTCTGGTTTTTTTAGTTGATTTTTTTATTGAAACATTACCAACATACAGTGCCTTTTTAGTTTCAGTTGTACGATATAATAATTCAACAATTCTCTACATTACTCAGTGCTCATCAGGATAACTTTACTATGAATTCCCCTTTATCTATTTCACTCACCTTCCCTCTGGCAACCAGCAGTTTCTTCTCTGTATTTAAGAGTCTCTTTTTGGTTTGTCTCCTTTTTTTCCTTTGTTCATTTGTTTTGTTTCTTAAATTCCACATATGAAATCATATGGTATTTGCCTTTCTCTGTCTGACTTACTTCACTTAGCATTATACTCTCTAGGTCCATCCATGTTGTTGAAAATGGCAAGATCTCCTTCTCTTTTTTATGGCGGAGGAATATTCCAGTGTGTATGTATGTGGATAGACACTGGGTTGCTCCCATATCTTGACTACTGTAAATAATGCTACAATAAACAGAGGAGTCTGGGCCTTTTCAAATGAGTGTTTTGTTTTCTTTGGGTAAATACCCAATAGTGGAGTCACTGGATCATATGGTAATTCTATTTTTAATTTTTTGAGGAATCTCCATGCTGTTTTCCACAGTAGCTGCACCAATTTGCATTCCCACCAACAGTTCACGAGGGTTCCTTTTTCTCCACATCCTCACCGAGACTTGCTATTTCATATCTTTTTGACTCTAGCTATTCTGACAGGTGTAAGGTGATATCTCATTGTGATTTTGACTTGCATTTCCCTGATGATGAGTGACATTGAGCATCTTTTCGTGTGTATGTTGGCCCTTTGTATGTCTTCTTGGTTTTGTTTATAAATGTTGTGGTCAAAGAGTTTGTTACCTCTAGAACATGTTGCCTGAGATATGTCTTCAACGTATACTCGGAGTTTGTCTTCGCCCCATTAAGCTCACAATTCCCTTTCTGCACAACTACGAACACACACCCATATATAAGGAAAGGCATCACCGGGTGGGGAGGAAAGGGGAAGTGACTAAAGAACCAGCTTTTTCATATTGAAACTTACATATAAATGTGAAATTCCATACTATGATTATTTTCTCTATGGAAGTATAATTGTTCATTATACTTGATATTAATGTATAACAATTAGACATTACAATTGTCAATTATACCTCCATGACAAGTGTGTGTTATCTAGTTGTGGTTTGGACTTTAGTACACAAGAGCTGTCCGCTTATGTAGACTCCCTAGATCACTAATGTAAGTCAAGTCACTAGCTTTCTTCCACTTAACCATATTTCCCTTTGTAGGAAATAGTTTTACCTATCTTGTTTCTTCTACTTATTTTATGTGGGAAGTTTGACTTAAAGACAGGCAAAATGGATTTTCAGTGTAAATCAGGAGACTGCTATTTTCTTCAGAAATAATGTTAAGACTTAAGTTAATAGTTTGATACCTTTTTTGACATCTTACTCTTTAGATATATAATTGGAGCTTTGGACCTCTGTCCAAAATTAAAGTGCAAATAACAAAAGCACAAAAAAATTTGTATGCCATCAATTTAATTTTATCGGATACTAATTTCCTTCACAAAACAAATAAAACAATATATATTTTTTAATATTTGTTTACAATTATTACTCTCAAATGTCTATTTTATAAAAATGGAGACATGACTCCAAATTTTACGAATCCAAATTTTACAAGTAAAGAAATGAAATTGTGTAAAAATAAATTTCAATGAAAACACTACCATGTTTTCACTTTGAATAAAACCTGAAATGTTTGGGTAGACTTCTAATGTGGCAGTACCCTTCTCTTTCACATTATTTTGATTTCATGTTTTTGCTTTAATGACAACACACGCTAAACGAATAACTTACCTAGGTATGTCAAGCAGAATCAGAACGCCGATAACTTGCTTTGCCGGAGAGCAAAGGTTGGAGTAAAGGAATATAAAAGTTTTCCAAGAAATCTCTAGATTGAATTCATGTCATTTCATTTCTTTAGTCCTTAAGCCTTTGAGGTTATGTGTTTTGGAGTCTGCATTATTATCGAGGCTGTGACAGCTGAAAGTTGTGAATCCATGTATCCGTTTTAGGGACACCGCAGAAGTGAATTGGAACAGAGATTTGTGATGTTCCTGGTGTTCAGAGATTTCTGTCTACACAGAAATAAACAAATTGCCATTTTCCATTTCAGCTTCCAAAAGCGTTTCCTCCAGAATATTAGAGAGTTGGCATAATTATCTTCCTCTAATCTTATTTTCCAGAGTAAAAGCTTTCTCAAAAGGATTCGTGACTTTACAGCACCATGTATAATATGGCTACAGTGCATTAAAGTGCATTTATAGTGCATAAAATTACCTAAGTAATCCAATCCATGAATGAACTCCATATCATATTGTTCTGACCATGACTTCCTATTTCTTCCAAGTATTTTTAAACTTACACTTAAAGTTGAATCCTTATCTTCAAGACTTCTCATTTCATATTCTGCCCTCTTCTTCTCATAAAAATTCTCTGGACATAAAAAGGCTCTGACTTAAAGTTGACTACAGGAGTACGCATGCCTGTATTCAGGATTTTGGGGTAGCCTGTTTGACAGTAATTTCATGCTGATGCAGAAAGAGATGATCAGGATGGCATGTGGAACTTTTTTTTTTTTTCATCAAACAACAAAACCAGATGTTTTTCCAAAGATTGCAGATAATACATCTGGTCATGAAGTTTGAAGAATTTCCTTCCAGTTGAAGCTATACTCAACAATAGAACTATTAATCATTTTGAAGACAGAAAGATAGTCTGTAGTTTCCAAAAGGGGCTCATAAAATAGGATTTTTTTCTGTCATTATGTTATTAGGAACATGCCAGACCAAATTAATAAGTTGGTTGCTCTCAAATACTGGAGGAAAATGTTGGCTCTGTCATTTACCCTATGATTTGTTAGAAATTATCAACTATTTGGGAGAAAATGGAGTATTTCTTCTATATTATTCTTTTGTTCTAAGTCACAACTCAACTTAAACATTTATTTCTTATGAGTTGTGATTTCTCCCCTACGGTATGTGCCTTTTTCCATTTGCAATATGAGATGTTTCCAGACAAGGGTCTTTAGATGGGGCAAATCATAGTTTGGTTAATTTCCAGCCTTTTCAGGTCAACCCACTTTTTTAAGCTTTCTTAAAAACAAAACAAAACATGGGGCGCCTGGGTGGTGTAGTTGGTTAAGCGTCCAACTTCAGCCAGGTCACGATCTCACGGACAATCTCACGGTCCGTGAGTTCGAGCCCCGCGTCAGGCTCTGGGCTGATGGCTCAGAGCCTGCAGCCTGTTTCCGATTCTGTGTCTCCCTCTCTCTCTGCCCCTCCCCGTTCATGCTCTGTCTCTCTCTGTCCCAAAAAAAATAAATAAACGTTGAAAAAAAAATTTAAAAAAACAAAACAAAACAAAACAAAAATTTTAGAGAGTGAGAGCATGAGCATGGAAGAGGGGCAGAGGGGAGGAGAGGGGAGGGGAGAAAATCTCAAGGAGAGTGGAGCCTGACGCAGGGCTCAATCCCACATCCCTGGAATCATGACCTGAGCTGAAATCAAGAGTCAGATGCTCAACTGACTGAACCACCCTGGTGCCTTTCAAATCAATCTACCTTTTATGACAAAAAGCCACATTCTATGAAGTACTTTCTCAAAAGACAGAAGTACTCCAGCCGCATTTACTTCGTTTTTTAATTGTGAAATCGTCACTCCTGAAGAAGTTTAAAATCTGTGCTATTTTATAATCTATATCTCAAGATTCTTTCTGTATATAACAATATTAAGATGAATGATTCAACACAACTTTGAATATTATGTATGAACTGTAAGAGTTACTTTGGGTATATCCTCCACTGTTCATAAATTAAATCATGGATAAATAGTAGAGATGTAAATTTGTGGAAGTAAAACCTTCCTCAGACTTCAATACCCAAACAGCAATAATCTCTATAATATCTTTTGAATAGCAAATGGCTTGGTAGACTCAACTGAGATTAGTTTCAATATGCTTTTCGCATGACTGTTTAGAGCAGCTAAATCTAGATATCTTGGTTTTGAACGTGTTTCCTGAGATTTTAGGAAGAAGCAATTTGGTGAAAAGATCAAAAAACATCATTGTGGCTAAATTAATCACAGATTTACCGATAACTCACTGTGGTACTGTGGCCAGCTAATTATCTATATATTAGAGGCATGAGTAATATTATTTTCTAACTGTCCTTCACAGGTATGAAACAATCAGAATGCACAACAGTCCCAGGGCTCCTTGCTGGGATATATAGTAACTGCTTAACTGCTAGATTTTGAAGGATGGTGGAAATGATGCTTGGGTTAGCAGCTGTTTACCAACAATAATCATAAAAGTATTTCCACGTGTTAATGACAGATAAGACCATACTGATGCATGCTGGCCGAATCTCAGCTCTGAATACAATGTGGATTTGTGTTTTAGCCATTCATTCCTGCCCGAGGAATGGGCACTACCTTTCTGGCCCACTGTGTAGCTATATTCAGTCTCAGGGTGTGTATGGCCTGTTGATTTCTTGTCTTATATTATCTTAACTGATTGTTGTGGTTCTTACAATCTATTTCATCAGTGTTCATTTATTAGCATAGGACTATATTATAGTGTTATAATGATTTCATCAGTGTTCATTTATTAATATAGGACTTTTACTCTTCATTGTAAAAAGTTGATTCAACTGCTATTGTATGTGTTCATTATGATCATGTGGGTGTAACTACACAGAACTCCAGAACTGCTGTGTTCACCAAGTAGCAGGAAAACTTCTCTTTGGGAAAGAAAGTTCTATATTCTCTAAATCTGTGTTCCTTGGTATGATTCCTATATAGCTCTTGAGCTCTTGAAATGTGGCTGGTCTGAACTGAAATGTTCTAGAAGTATAAAGTACACACTGGATTTCAAAATGTAGTATAAAAAACAGTTAACATATTCATACTTTCATATTTAATGACATGTTACATTGCCTATGTTTTAAGTTAAAATATTTCATTACCATACAGTTAATTTCACCTATTCCTTGTCACCATTTCTAATATGGCACCTAAAAAATGAGAATTACTTATTTGGCCCCATGTTATATATCTGTTAGTACTGCTCCATATTATATATTTCCCCATCTATTGGGGATGACAAAAACTTGATTTAAAATTTTTTTTTCAATGTTTTTATTTATTTTTGGGACAGAGAGAGACAGAGCATGAACGGGGGAGGGGCAGAGAGAGAGGGAGACACAGAATCGGAAGCAGGCTCCAGGCTCCGAGCCATCAGCCCAGAGCCTGACGCGGGGCTCGAACTCACGGACCGCGAGATAGTGACCTGGCTGAAGTCGGATGCTTAACCGACTGCGCCACCCAGGCGCCCCCAAAAACTTGATTTTAATGGAACCTATTTTCAATTTTTCAATTTTTCAATTTCCCTTGGAAATTCAGACAAGCATTTTTCTCTGATGTGGTTATATTTTTTTCATTTTAAAACTTTTCCACTACAATGTTGCGGATTTGAAAATATCACCAGTTTCTTTGATTATGTTTGCTTCCTTCATACCTCTCTAAACTCCTTTTAGTTTATTCATTACAGGTCGAAGAAATCACTTTAAAAAAAAGATATATAAAGTGGAAGTTTTTGGTTTAAAAATAACTAGTGAAACACAAATAATTGAATAATAGCAACTCCAAGGGAATGAAAAATTAAGCCTTTAGTAAAATGTTTAGTAACACTGTCATCAGGGCATACTATCAATTGAGGGTCCGCGTTCCTGCTGGCCAAAAGACTAAAAGAAATCCCTTTGTTTTAAGGAAACTACGTAGGATTTTCCTTCCTACAATCCCTTCTACCTAGATTTCATGAATTTACATTGCGGGAAATCAAAGTATGCTCCCTTAATCTAGGGACAAGATTATAGTGCTGTCTTTATAGATACACCTAAAATTAGTGTAGCTTTATAGGTTGGCTAAAACATTTGTAGTCTTAGAAGATTTATAAACATATTTGAAAGATGCCACCATATGATCATAGAAATATGTGAAATCACTCTTCTGCTGATCTTTAAAGAGGGAAGCTATAACTTGAGGCAAAGTACTTTAACCAAACTTCTCAATATGTTAGAGACTGTTTTAAAATTCTGATATAAATAAATAGGTGTGAGTCTTGGTCCCAGAAAACAGGAAGAAAAATCAATCAAAAATAGCCTCGATATTAAAACCGACTTTGTGCACTAATGTGAAGCTGCTTGATTGAGTAGTGGAGTGTCAACCCTATCTTTCTTCTAATGCTAAAAGTAATGCACATAGACAGAGTGACAATCACAGCGCAGGCTCCCATCAGCAATAATTAATCTTTTAGTTAACAGAGACTAGAAAAGCCTCTCATCAGCCTCTTCTGAAGTCTGAGGGACCCTGTTTTTTGATGTTTGCATTCTGAGGAAAATTGTCCCCACCAGTTCTAACAAATTGAAACACCAGGCTAATTATGGCAGCTAATGAAGTGTGTGGAATGGTCACAGCTTGTCGTGAAACTGTTCCTTCAGCTTGGATTAGAGTTTCATCAATCACTTTTTTAAACTGATCCAGAATTGCTTCTGCCCGGTGCTTGGCATTTTTAATGCTGTTTCTGTAATTGGTTTTTTCCCTAAAGCTTAGACTGTTTTTTGAAATATTACAGTCTCGGGACAGGACTTGCAAACTCTAGTTTATATAAAAAAAATTTATTATTAGTGATATCAGCTG
The DNA here is from genome assembly GCF_018350175.1 of Felis catus. Taxonomy (NCBI): domain Eukaryota; kingdom Metazoa; phylum Chordata; class Mammalia; order Carnivora; family Felidae; genus Felis; species Felis catus. Next base: position 55,155,750 of record NC_058384.1, read on the forward strand.
ATCAAGTGGTAGAGAGCTAATAAAAGACCACCAAAATAAAATTTGATATACTGTTTCAATCCTGCTAAAGGTAGCAATAAAGCATATCCATGTATATCATTTTTTCCCCAAATGTATGTATAATACAACATACGAGAATCATAGCTGGTGACATAGTTAGGTGACTAAAATTTGGCCAAGAGTTTCTATGAAACCAATACATAGATGGTAGTTTATTGTTAGGGAAGGATAGCTCTCCCTATGCCTACATTTTGCCTTGAGCCAAACATTTTGAAGCATTAAGACAAAAGATCTATAGATTCCCACTTAGATCACTCTGTATAAACCATGCAAAACTTGGAGTTCAACCATTTAAAGGTTTTTATCTCCTCTAAAAAAGGCAGTCAGTCATTTTTCAGGCACAACTGTAATTTCTAAACAATTAAATGCTTCTCTTTTTTTTTAATTTTAGAGGGAGAGTGTGTGGGTGCAGGAGGGAGGGACAGATGGAGAGAATGGAGACAGAATCCTTTTTTTTTTTGAGAGACAGAGAGAGAGCAAGAGTGGGTGAGGGACAGAGGGAGAGAGGGAGAGAGAGAGAGAGAGAGAGAGAGAGAGAGAGAGAGAGAGAGAACGTTAAGCAGGCCTCACACTCTGTGAAGCCAATGGTGGACTCAATCCCATGACCCGGGGATCATGACCTGAGCCAAAATCAAGAGTCAGATGCTCAACTGACTGAGCCACCCAGTCCCCCTTTAAATCTCATTTTTAATATTGATTCATCCGTAGCAACTATTGAGAACCACCATGTGCAGGGTACTGCCTCACTTTGTAGTACAATTCAATAAAAGATGTGTGAAATTCTACTTGCATAGGTTATGTTCTGTAAAATGGTAAGAAAAGAGAAGAGAAGGGAAGGGAAAAGGAAAAGGAAAGGAAAGGAAAGGAAAAAAGAAAAGAAAAGGAAAGAGAGAAAAGAAAAGAAAGAAAAGAAAAGAAGTGAAATGAAATGAAAATTAAAGAAAGAAAAGAGAAAATAAAGGAGAAAAAAAGAAAAGAAAAGGAAAGAAAGAAAGAAAGAAAAACCAGGGAAGGGAAGGGAGAAAGAAAAGCAAAGAAAGAAAAACCACTTTTGTGTGTTGTCTCTTATTGCTGTTTCCTTTGGAGACAGCCTGTCTGAGCAACAGTTCTTCCATGTTTCACTCCTTCCCTTTTTATTGGTAAAATTGTTCTTAGCCAACTGACATACATTAAGAAAGCTCTCCAGGTGTAGTATCCCTTTTAATCCCCAGAACTAACCTAGATATTATCATTTCTATCACTGTAATTTCCTCTCATTTTGTAGATTACAAATTAAGAATAAATAATGCTAATCATTGCCAAAGACTGGGCTATTTAACTAGGACCCTATACTAGCCCTTTAAACTTACTTTCTCATATCATATGCCAGTTTCCAAGATTTTATAAATTCTTTGCAGATATTTAGAAGACTTACCAGTAATCATATTATTATACAATATCAGAGCTAGAAGTAATGTTAAAGGTAATTTAGGTCTGCTTTATGAATTAAAGGGAAAAATAATATAAATGTAGAGAATGAGACATGTATATAATACACATATATAGTCACATGTATTCATACAATATTAAAATGTGTTTCTGTCAATTTTTGAAGTAAATTTTCTTTGGATTTTCATGATTCTCTTACAATAGAATACTTATTTTATGCTTAAGTGATAGAATTTTGAAGGTAAGCATAAAGTTTTAATCATGAAGCATCTACTGAATAATATGCAGAAGTGAAATAATGTGCAGTATAAAGTTATAAATATATTTGGTTATTTACCTTTATTTCTTAGTCAAACATTAAGTTATTTTCTGGGATAAAGAAAGGAATACTTTGGGGATATCAAAAGGAAATAGTGAAAACCTGTATGGTAATTAATCTGCCTCTGAGAAGAGTTTTGACTACATTTGATAAATTTATTTTCTCACTAAGGATCATATAAAATTCTTAATTATGAAAAATTTTACATATGTCTGCAAATATGCATACAGTATATAGGTACGTGAAGTGCAGCAAAATATATTGGTTAAAACTCGATGGTAGATACATGATATATATTATTTATAGTTAAAATATACATAAATGATATCATACATTATGTATTCTTATGAGAGTTCATTTTTTCCCAATTTTGACTTTGTACTGATGATTTTGCCAAATTCATTAATAATAATAGCTTATCTGTATGATTTCTATATGGTAATTCATATTTTCTATAAAATAAAATTTTATTTCTTCTCAATCATTTTTTGTCAAGTGAATACTTGTACTATTTTTTTTTATTATTTTTATTTTTATTTTTTTTTAATTTTTTTTTTCAACGTTTATTTATTTTGGGGACAGAGAGAGACAGAGCATGAACGGGGGAGGGGCAGAGAGAGAGGGAGACACAGAATCAGAAACAGGCTCCAGGCTCTGAGCCTGATGCGGGGCTCGAACTCACGGACCGCGAGATCGTGACCTGGCTGAAGTCGGACGCTTAACCGACTGCGCCACCCAGGCGCCCCTACTTGTACTATTTTTAATCATGATGTTTTATCATACTTTATAATATTAAAGACATTTTGATTCTATTTTAAAAAATGACTTTTTTTAATCATAATAGATAGTAAACGATCATAGGTATCTTCTACATCTATAAGATTACCGTATGATTTCTCTATCCCATTATTGTAGTCAATTATCTTGTTTGATTTTTTTTAAATGTTAACCAGTCGTCTGTTCCAGGCATAAACTCAACTTGATCTTGAGATGTTCTCATTTTTATGTGTCACTGCATTCAATTTGCTAATACTTTGTTCAATATATTTTACCCTTATGTTTGTAAAATAAATTTGTCTCTCCTTTTTCTCTCTTACAAAGTCTTTGTCATGTTTTAGTGTCAAGGTTATGCTGGCCTTGTAGAAATATTTGGGTAGTGTACCCTTTCTATCTCTTTTGGGAAAAATTTATATAAAATTCTGTTATTTCTTCCTTAAATATTTGCAACAATTTACTAGTGAGCCCATTGGGCTTGGGGATGTTCATTCTGGGAAGGTTTTTATTTATTCAATGCTTGTAATTCATATAGGGCAATTCATATTTCTATTTCTTATTGTGTGTTTTGGATTAAGTTGTGTTTTTTCAGTTTGGCCTATTAATCTAAATTTTTATATTTCCTGGCAAAGAGTGTTCATAATCTTCTTTTTTATATACTTCATACCTGTGGTATATGTAGTGATGTCACCTGTTTCATTCATGATATTAGTAAATGTTTTCTTATCTTGCTAAGGACTTATCCATTTCATCAGTCTATTCATAAAACTAACTTTTGACTGTTGCTTTTCTCAGCTGAACGGTCATTTTCTGTTTATTAATATAAGTTCTTTACTTTTTTTTCTTCACCTTTTTTGGTTTAATTTGCTGTTATTTTTTGTTACTTCTTGAGATAGATAATTAATTCATTTTCGATCTTTGTTTCTAATATGTGTTTATAAGGTTGTAAGTTTCAAAACATGGATTTAGTGATATTCCACAACTTTTTAGCACAAATCTTAAAGTGTTTTCTATTATAAATCATGTTTTGTTTAGAAGTACATCACTGAATTTTCTAAAATTTAGAGATTTTTATATTTTTTTAATTTACTAGTTTAAGTCATCTGTGGTCAAAGAATATACTCTGTAATTTTAATCTCCTGAAATTTGTTGATTTATGGCCCAGGATCTGGTCACTTTTGGTAAATGTATTTTCTGCAGTTTGGGGGTACAATATTTACCAATCTTTTTGAAGTTTATTAATAGTCTTCGTATCTTCTACATCTTATTTTTTAGCTTGAAATCATATTAATATTACTGGTTCTTCTTCATGAGATACTAAAATGAGTTATTTCTTTGATACATAGGACATACATGAAGACTTTATTAAAAGGAAGGCATGGACAGTAACTTTTCTGAGGCATAGAGTATCTGTAGCAAAAAATTCATTGTCCTTCCATATCAGTTTTCCTCTTCTGTACAAGAAGTCAGCAAACTCTTAAAGGGCCAGGTAGCAAATATTTTAGTCTCTGAAGGCCAATGGTCTACATTATCCTACTCAAGTCCATTATTGTAACACCAAAGCAACCTTAAACAACACGAAAAAATGGGCATGACTGAGTTCCAGTGAAACTTTATTTAAAAATTAGGCTGCAGGCTGGCTTGGGCCTATGGGTCATAGTTTACAGACCCTCCTTCTATACTAATAGAACCTCTGATTTATACCTGGGTACATGACTGCCTGAAATAAAAACTGCATTTATCAGCCACCTTTTAAAGCTAGTTGTAGACCTGTGACTATATGCTATAAAACGGAATGTAAGCAAAACTGTGAGTTCAACCCCCAAGAATTATTTATCAGAATTTTTCCCTACATAAATAAGTCTTCTGGTGTGAAGGACAGTTAAAAGCAGAACTCTCGCTAGAAGAACTGTACAAGCTCATAAATTCGCCTGACAGTGCCATAGGTACTGGTAAGACATGAGCCTCGTAGGTCCAAGACTATTCCTCAGAGCAAAAGCAGTAGGAGTTCAGTTGTACCAGTTCTCTGAGCCTCAGATCTCACAAGGGGATACAGAGAGCCAGGTGGGGCCTGCATGTGTGCATAGGAGAAACACCTTCACTATATGACATCCACCATGTTTGTAGGAAGCAGTAAGCAAGCCTTCTCTGTCCAGAGGGAGACCAGGTGCTTGCAGGACTGTTGTGATAAATACAGTGAAGTGTTACATCACTTCTCAGGGTTGCCAGTTGCCTAAACAATACTGAAAAGTGGCTCTTATTCCAGGGAAAAGAATGATCAAGACTTTGTGATTTTAACACATTCAGCAAGGTATGTAGGAACTCAAGAGCCCCACAGTGGACAGCCTCCCATAGTGTTTTGTTTTGTTTTGTTTTTTAAAGAAAAATGAGTGTCATTCTTTTTATTTCTTCCTGCTTGATGTCTAGAATGGCGGATTTGATAGCTAGAGATTGATTGACATCTTCAATCATATTGTAATCCTTGGATCAATGCAGGCCACAAAAGGTAGAGCAATAATATAAAAGAATCCTGGGTCCCTTACCTTGTAGAGTATAACACCAACCATGGAATCTTGTGTAAAATAGAAATGAACTTCTCTCTTAAATCACTGTTAACTTGGGCTTTCTGTCAGTTGCAATCCCAATTAAGACCATATCCAAGAGTGCCTTTCTGCTGCTTTCATGTTTCAGTGACCACTGAGTAAGTGTGTATAAAGTACTGGGCTCACAACCTTTTCTCTTAACTTTATAGATACTGCTTTGTGACTTTCTATCAACTACTGTTATAAAAGAAATATTTCAGCTGACTGATTGTGTGTGTGTGTGTGTGTGTGTGTGTGTGTGTGTGTATTGGGGGGGTGCTGTTTTTTAAAATTGTTTTCTTTATTCTAAAATATAACTTCACCATCAGTTCAACTTTGAATAGCCAATTGTTGCCTCTAGAGTGAATTTTAAGTCTGCTGCTGTAATCTTATTTACTTGTGTCACCGAATATTTCTGACCTTGTTTTTATGGGTATCTAGTGCTGTTATTTAGCCTCCCTTAGTCTTCTGGTCTTTGGCTCTGTTTTATAGAATCCATATTTTCAGGAGTTGATTGAAGTTGGCAAATATTCTCTAACACTTAAATTTTTTGGGGGGGTGGTTCCTGGAAATGATGACTTTCACAAGTCTGCTTTCATCCGAGTCTTTAACTTATGAATTGATCTTTCTTCCATGGGTCTTTATAATTGTTTCCCCCTCATCCTTCTCCTATTTGAAGAGCACTAGACAGTCACTGTTTACCAACACAGAGAGCCTATAGACTTGTGTCTTCTATCTCTTTAGATCAAGGCCTCTTTTCAGGCTCCAATTCAAAGGCAACCCAGTTCACCTGCCCTTATTTTGTAGTTCTCCAATACTAATAATTGGTGGAAGAGGTGCAGATGCATACTTGCAGATGCATACTAACCTGCCTCCTACTTACAACTCTTCTGTGCATCATATGGGGCCCTGCATGCAGTGCGTCTCTGCAAAACCTGTGTAAAGCCCACCCCACAGCTTGGTTTCCGTAGCTGAACAAGTTGGTGGTTTCCATTCATTATCCTGAAATCTCTTGGACAGATAGAAATGCAGTTTGAAGAAAAAAACAACAATGACCCCCAAAGAAATCCAACTTAAAATCTGTGATAAAGTCAAAAGTAAGGAGGAGGTCAAGGGCAATTTACTTAGATTGAGAATTATGTGTTATTTGAAAGCTTCCAAAAACTTGCTGGTGTAACTGCCTGAACATGAGATTGTTTGTTGGAGATAATTCTTTGATCCTTCTTTTTCAATTCCACTTAGGAAGATAGACATTACTAGTCCTTAGATATTTCCCCCCAACATCCTTAGCCAATTCTTTTATGTGTTACTGATAATATAGATGGGAAAGAGTTTTCTTAGGGCTCTAAATGCAAGATTTCTTGGAGAGGAAATTCCTCCTGTAGGCTAATTAACTAACCCCCATGATGGATAAGAGCTTTATGGAACATTGTAAGGTTAATATCCATTAAATCACTTTAACAGTTTTGAAAATTTGGATAGGCTCTAACCATAGTTGCAGACCAGAAAAAACTAATTGAAATACTCTACCATTAATTTCTAGAGTTTATAGAAATATCATTAATGATGACTAACACATATATCATAATCTATATTAGCTAAACATCTGTCCACATAAGAAATATATACAAGTGTTATGCATTAATATCCTACACTACATTGCTAAATAAAGAATGTTTGCATAAAATAAATCTACGACTCATAATTATTTCAGCCTAGCATATTGATACTATGTTCATAATAAAATAGAATTTTAATGTGGCTATTCAATATGGAACAATGCTTATATTTTTCCTTTTTTTTTCTTTTTAAAACAATTTTTTAATGTTTATTTATTTTTGAGAGAGAGAGACAGAGCACAAGCAGGGAAGGGGTAGACAGAGGGGGAAACAGAGAATCCGAAGCAGGCTCCAGGCTCTGAGCTGTCAGCATAGAGCCCAACATGGCACTCAAACTCATGACCTGTGAGATCATGACCTGAGCCTAAGTCGGATGCTTAACCAGCTGAGCCACCCAGGCACCCCTACTTTTCCTTTCTTTTCTTAAGTAAAGTGAATATATACTTGTCAAAACTTTACTTAGTAACACTGAATAAAGTGACGAACATTCTGGCTCTTACTTGTTAAAAATAAGCTATGATTTACTTCTAGAAGATTTTGATTTTTTTGAAATGCTTTTAACCTATCAAGCTTAATTCAGAGATGTTTTCTACTAATAATTCATATTAACCTTCAGGTGGCTGATGGCCACAAGATTTTTTTATACCCCAGTAAACTATTTAGCTGTTCATATCAAAGCCAAATCTGAACTACTTAGAACGTAATGCTGTATATGCTTGCTACTTGTTTCATACTTGTTTTTCATACTTATTTTTTCTTATATTGAATATATTTTATATTTCTTATAAAAAGGGTTTTATTAAATATAATAATAATTTAAGCAACATTATTTGAGTAGTTAACCTACTTAGCAGTCCAAAATTTGTTGTGTTTGTAAATATCAACTTCATATAATATATTTACAAGACTATAAATTATATTAATGGTTTAGTGTCAAAAGTAAAATTTAAAAAGATATCAATGGAGCACTTTAGTGGCTCAGTCAGTTAAGCATCCGACTCTTGGTTTCAGCTAGGGTTAAGCGTCAGACTCTTGGTTTCAGCTCAGGTCATGATCTCACAGTTCATGGGCTCCAGCCCGTCAGGCTCTATACTGACTACGGAGCCTGCTGGGGATTCTCTTTCTCTGCCCTTCCCTTGCTCGCTCTCACTCCCTCTCTCCCTCAAAATAAACAAACATTAGAAAATATCAACTAATTAGCAGCTATTACATTTTGGCCACAGTGAGACACACTTCCTCTTTATTTTGTTTCTGATAAGTTCCTTTTGTAGAACAAAAGTGGTATAAGTCAATACAATACATACACAGTTGAATTTAACTTTATTCAAAAGTATTTGTTCTCCTATATTGTGTGACTTTGCCAACCACAGAGTTTCAAGAGGCCATAATTATTTAAATTGTTCCATTTTTACACCCTCTCAATCTTTAAGTAATTTTGTATTGCTCAAAAATAATAATGAAATGATGTATTGAATATTGAGATTGAATTTTTATATGTATCAGAAGTTCTTGAATTTGACAGTCTTTTATTTATAAAGTTTAAATAAATTACGAGTTATATATAAATGTTCTGCAATAAATTGTGCTTTGAATGGCAACAGCAAATAAACATTCCTTAATATTTTGAATATTTTACCTACACATGTTCCAGTTCAAATTCAGTAAAGTTCAAGGGCATCCAAGTATGAAATAGCTTGTGAGGAAATTCACATTGCTTTCTTAATTTGATTTAGTTGGGGGAAAGGACACTAGTTCAGAAAATAGAACATCATCTTTAATAATTTTGGTTTAAATATAGACATTAAGTATTGTACATAGACTAGTGTGTATATAATTTTCCAATAGTTTATAGAAGGAGTTGGCATTATAAAATACATTAATTTCCATTGACTATCTTATCTGCATCTTAATGTTTTATTGCAAAAACTTGCTTATGGGAAGCATTGTTAAAAATGGTCAGAAAGAGAAATATGCCCTTAGAAACAGCATATGGAAAACCGTGCATTTAGATATTTAGGATAAATGTAACTAGGTATTTTATATAAATGGTAAAAAAAAAATAGTGCATCAATTACTGAGAGGAACGTAGTTGACAAATAATTTTCCAAATAGGAAGGAAATTTAATTCTAAGAACAGTAAACTGTTTGGTACAGTAATTATTTGCTTACTTTGTTTATATCAAAGTAAAACATGTACATAGCTAAGTAAATATGTTCAAAGACTTAGAATGTAATTTGGCATACTCCTGGCCCACTCCTCCCCATCCTTCTTATCTAGTCCTCCTTTCCAGAGACCACCACTTTCAATTCTTTTATCCTCTACCTAAATAAGATGCCATCTCTTAATTTACCAGTTTTAGATGTTAGCTATTGACTTTCAACTGCGGAAGATATGAATTTAGCCCTTTTATACTACTCTCTCCATGTTTTCTTGAAGTAATTTTAAGTCTTGAGTCAGCAAATATTCACTTTCTGTATTGGGTTTTGGGGTGTTTTCAAAGTGTGGAAAGATTATTTCCTACTAAGCCAAGAAGTGTTCTATGATGATGTTTGCTTCTTGTATAACTTTCTATATTTCCTGGAGTTAATAATTGCCTTTATCCCCATTTACTTGATTTTCTTTACACCTCTTGTCAAGTTTCCCTGTACTCTATTACTGACTTTCAGTATAATTTTTATTTCTGAAAATGGCATCTCATATGTAATTGATAGTGATTAGATATAGAATTTTAAGTTGAAATTATCTCTACTCTGTTTTCAAAAACTGATATCTGTCATTTTGTTTGGGGGAAATTTCCTTGCATTCTTTAAAAATTCTTTTCTATTTGTTTTCTGAGATACTTTTTACTGAAACATTATAGTAAGAGATCAAGTTCTCTGTATTGATCCTCAACTTTTTTTAAAATCTTTTTCTCCTACTTCCCTTTCATTGTCCCTTTATTTTACTTTTGGGGAGCATTCCTTGGTGTTAAATTCCAATTTTTCTATCTAGTTGTTTTTCCTGTTTCTGCATTAATTTACTAAAGCTCTTCCTTATTTTTTAATTTTTTTTTAAATAGCAGCCTATACTTGCTTAATGGAAGCAACTTATTTTTTAATGTCTCTTAGTATATTTGGGGTATTAATGATACTTTGTTCTGCTTCTTGAATTGTTTTGAAGTCCTCGAATTTTTTTTGGATTTTTTTTAAAGTTTATATATTTTGAGAGAGAAGGAGAAAAAAAAAATAACATGAGCAGGGGAGTGGCAGAGAGAGAGGGAGAGAGAGAGAGAATCCCAAGCAGGCTCCACACCGCCAGTGCAGAGCCTGATGTGGGGCTCGATCTCATGATCTGTGAGACCATGACCTGAACCGAAACCAGGAGTCAGACACTTAACCGACTGAGCCACCCAGGTGGCTTATTGTACTTATTTGTATCTGTCTTTTTTTTTACTTATTCGTATCTGTATCTTATTTATTTCACTTATTTGTATCTGTCTTTGTCTTTTAGTTTGGAGGTTTTTCTCAAACACCTGCTAATCTTTGCCTGTTCATTATATTTAAAAATGATTCGCTGAAATGCTAGTTGAACTCATTATGTGCATGGGTAAGGCTTGTTTGATAGCTTTCACCTCAGAGATGGCTTTCTCTGGAGGAGACACTACTCATAGCCATTCAGTTTCCCCAACAAAATTCCCTAGTCTTCCAAGTGTGTTGGTGTTCTGGGAGTTAGGAATGGGGCTGGGGTATAGCGTGGTGTTCTCACCATTCAGTGTGAAAACTTTCACTTAATTGGTACCTTAACCCTCACCTTCTACTATGCCTAATGTCTCCAGTTTTTGCTTTTGTTTTATTTCCCCTCAGAAAACAAACCCTTGAACATGGGGAGAGAAAAAGCGGGAGGTTCCTGGGGGACACTTGGAGCTTAGAAGTGTTCCTTTTATTTTTTTTTAATGTTTATTTATTTTTGAGAGAGAGAAAGAAAGAGTGTGAACAGAAGAGGAGCAAAGAGAGAGGGAGACACAGAATCCGAAGCAGGCTCCAGGCTCTGAGCTGTCAGCACAGAGCCCGACTCAGGTCTCAAACTCATAAACTGCGAGATCATGACCTGAGCTGAAGTAGGATGCTTAAGTGACTGAGCCACCCAGGAGCCCAGAAGTGTTGCTTTAGAGACTTTTAGCCAAGTCCTGTGCCTCACTTTTGCTTTCTGAGATATCTGAAGATTCCAATGCCTGCACGTTCTGGGTTTAGCAAGGAAAAATAGGATAGAATTTTATTGGTATCCCTATTTCCAGACACAAATTTGTCTCTGTTCTCTGTTCCTTTTGAGGCTTCTCAAAGGAAGTGTACAAAGGAAGTGTACAAAGATGTACCACTTCTCATCTGTTTCTCAACATAAATTATAATTTGGGTCACTGCCATCTCCCAGTTTCATTGAAGATGTGGTTTTATAGATGTTTATAGTTCTCCATGTTTCAGAACAAATTTCTAAAAGGATAAGATAGGGCAAGAAAAATATTGCTCTGCCCTTTTAAAACTGGAAGTCTCCTAAATGAGTAATTTTGAACTACAGGTCTATACAATGTTTTACACAAAGGTTTTGAAATAATAGTGTATTTCCCAAAACAGAACACCCAAAACATTTTATTCATACCAGTAGGTTTTCATTTTAAAGTGTATTTGAATGTGGGGCGCCTCGGTGTCTTAGTCGTTTGGGCATCTGACTTCAGCTCCGGTCATGATCTCGCAGTTCACGAGTTCGAGCCCCACGTCTGACTCTGTGCTGACAGCTCAGAGCCTGGATTCTTTGTCTGCCTCTCTCTCTCCCCCTCCTCGACTTGCGCTGTCTCTCTCTCTCTCAGAAATAAATAAACATTAAAAAAATTAAAGTATATTTTAATGTAATAGATGGAGGATGACACAGAAGGCGTGGATCCTACCCCCAGGAACCTTATCATCTATTGGGGAACATGAAATATGTGTGGGAATTACTATGACACCATCCAGAAGACATAACAAGGACAGTGAGAGTGACAGGGGTATAATTATGCACCATATGCATTCAGTGCAGGGAGATTTAACTTACATCTGGAGAGAGAAGGATTTCCAGGAGGAGGTAGCATTTTTGCATGGGAATTAATGTTTGGGTAAGATTTGCACCTAGCGAGAGCTTAATAAATATTTTCTGAACATAATACTGTTCAACTTTGGTGGTTTGACATTTTTCTTTCTGCTTCTGTGAATGGTAAACATTCTTTTCTTCAGTGCAGTATATCAGCTGCAGTCAGTTTCACTTATTCTTGTCTTAGTTTTCCTGAGAGGAATTAACAAAAACATTTTTATAAAGAAAACATACCATTCAATGACAGTTATTGATATAGCCTATAATTACAAAAAAAAAACCTTCCTGTGAGAATTCCATTATATTAATGATGCGTGTATATTATTAAGAATTATAAACATTGAGTAATAAACCTTCAAGTTCACATGTTCCCAGATGTTATTTTGGGACTACTAGATTAGCAATTTTTCAAAAACATAAGCAGTAATTAGAAATCTTTCATAATTTCTTTCAGAAACGGCACTTGGTTTTAATTCTTTCATTTAAAAAACTTGTAAAAAAATGGTGTCAGAACCATTGACATTTTTATAGCTTGACAAAAATCAAGGATAATTAAAATGAAATATTTGTTGCACAAATTAAACTGCAATTAATATGTTTTCTGCCACTGCTTGAAGGATAAGATTAAAATGGTGTTGTTAGCAGACTCCCTGCCGTGAGACTAATTTCTTGATTTTTATGCCACACATTATCACACACATTCTCAGAGCAAAAGAGTAAACCAACAAGTAAGAAACATTGTTTGATGAAAATGGTATACAGAAGGAGATAAACTGGCTTTTCTGAAGGCAAGGTCATATTACTTTTATTTTAAGATGTGATGACTAGTTGATTCCAAGGGTAAGATTTACACTTTTAAAGCCATTAAAATAAGTAGAAAATTGCCCTTCATTTTAGTTAGCTACACCTTTTAAATTTGCCAGTTTATTGTTTCAGGGGTGTTTGCATTTTCAAGAGGTAATTAGAAAATGAACAAGATATGTTAGGCAGAGGCCTCCCCTCCAGCTAACCAAGAAATAATAATAACTCCCATCACAAAAACCTAGATGTGAACAGTTTCAAGGAAAGTGGAGGGAAAGTGCATCTGTTACTGCTTTGGGAGGAGGATCACTTTTTCTCACTGGAGCCCATAATCAAAAAAGAAGAGAAAACAAAAACAAAAACCCAAAACCTAACCCTGACAAAAGTTAGTTACTGTTATAAAAAAAAATAATTCTCCAGCTGCCACCTATCCAGATAATGCATCAAGTATTATTTCTATGTGAATATTTTTTCTGGCTAATTACTTTTTGACATTAGACACCATTTGTGGTCGAATGAAAGAAAGAAGTAACCATTATTAATAGTCCTCTTTATTTCTCCAAATGTCTCTCTTGGGCAGTGCTACTTAAGGGATGTAAATGCACCAGTGGGAATTAGAAATTATGGGCTAGGCCCCATTCACTGAACACCTCTTCCTGGGGAGCTGGGAAGGTGTCAATGCATGTTGTGTGATGATAGCATTAAGCCATGGCAGTGCCTGTTGAAGAAGTGATGAATGGAGCTCTGTTCATATACAACAAGGCCACGGTGCCCCTTTCACACTGCCTCCAGAGAAAAGGCAACGAAGATAAGTTATTCAGAGGCCTCCCCTCCAGCTAACCAAGAAATAATAATAAGTCCCATCACAAAACTTGCTTGATGCTCACCTACATTCTGCACTGCTAATGCCAAATGCACTAATAGGTTTCAGACATCAGAAAATGTTGCCCTCCAAAAATCTTAGAGCAGATAAATCGATCTTTTTTAGGATAGCTTAGTGGGTTTTGGTTACTTGAAATGACACTAATGTTGTAGTGACAAATTTGGTGGTTGTAGTAATGCTCTTAGTTTACGCTCTCGTTTCATTCAAGTTAGTTCTCAAATGTCATATGAGAATAGTCTTTCCTGACCACTTGATTTGAAATTCCAAGCCCTTCTCCCTACTCTGCCTCATTTTCCTTCACGGCATGTATTATTATCCAACTGATTTATTTGCTTATTGTCTGTCTCTTGTTACTAGAAATTTAAGTTTCATGAGGATAGGAATGTGTGCCTGACATATTCATTGCTATATCCTCACTGCCTAGAGCAGCACTTGGCCAAAGAAAGAAAGAAAGAAAGAAAGAAAGAAAGAAAGAGAAAAGAAAAAAGAAAGAAAGAAAGAAGAAAGAGTGAGTGAATAAATGAAACGAATTACTTAAAAAGAGCAGAAAGAAATTAAATAAATACAATAACTCCTGTTGATAATATGAAGATCTAGGTTTAGTAGAGGGTCATGAGAATTATTCATTAAAGCTTCATTTATACTTTATTTTTAATCTCAGTGAAATTATACTGAAATGAAAACCTTTTCATAAAACCAAAATGTCAAGTTATAATTGATATATGGTTAGTGTTCATGAAAAGTTATTCACAACTTACCCTGTGAAGAATAGTAAACAATACTGTGAATCCCTTAGTTCATATTTTTATTTGTGTTCTCATTCATTCGTTTGTTCATTCAGTGTAACTTGTGTCCTAGGACGCATGTATCTGTAATATTTTGTAGAGTATACAAGTCTGTTCGACAGTGAGTGCACCATGATATAGCTTTACTGTGCAATAGGCATACGGGGGATTCTTGCATTTGAAGTGTTTATGTTCCATAAAGTCAGTGTGAATACTGAATCAGCGAATACTGAACCACTGCTCCTAAGGAGAATACAGGGTTAGGTTCCTGAGAACCTGCGGTCAACATTTTTGTCAACTGACCAATATATAACACTGATTTGTGTGTGTTTCTGTTTAAGCTTATTTAATATATATTGTTGATTCATTAGCACCTAACTGCAGGCTAACAGCACTAGAACTCATACCTGAATGCAAGTTATCTAACATCTTTTCTCCCTAAGGAACATAGTAGCCTTCTTCCACTTAGGAACACTAGACCACAATGCCGCCCTGTCCTTGTGGTCCATTTTAAATGGTGAAATCACCAACAAAAAGGTGAAAACGGTGTCACTAAAATTAGAACACAAAAGGACACTTGTTTACAGCATAAGATCTGAAATGAGAAAGCAGGCCTCAGCTGGGATGTGTGCATCAGGTCACTGCTTTTTTGCCACTCTGCTTATATCTGTGGGTGAGTGAAAGCACTGTGAGCATTGATTAGGAGGTTACAAATAAATTTTAGTAAATTTGCAAATAAGGACTCTGAATAGTGATGATCAATGATTAGCATTCTTATAAAGAAGTCACCATTGAATACATTGCTATAGCCTCTTGACTGGTGAATCTGGGCATTATCATCTTTGCAAAACATGGCCACAATGAGAAGTCCTGTATTTCCATTCAACCAGAATTTATTGAGTCCTGACGGGACAGGCGATGTACTGGTGATGTAATGTACAAGATAAACACACCCCCTTCATTTTCCATAGAGCCCATAGATGAATATCTGTTACTCACTTTCTCCCTACTTTATTCTCTCTCCTTTTCCTCCTCCTCCTCTTCTTCTTCTTCTTTCTTCTTCTTCTTCTTCTTCTTCTTCTTCTTCTTCTTCTTCTTCTTCTTCTTCTTTTCTCTCTCTCTCTGTCTCTCTCTGTCTCTCTCTGTCTCTCTCTCTCTCTCTCTCACACACACACACACACACACACACTCTCTCTCTCTCTCTCTCTCTCTCTCCTACCTCTCCTGATTTCTCTGTCTCTCCCCCAAATACTTTTAGACTCAGGTTACTGATGGTACAGAGGAACCTGGATATAGCATCTGCTAGTTGGAAAAGGAAAGGTTCCCGAGTGTGGAGTGGACTTTAGGAGGACTCTCTTGGTGATGGAGAAAGGGCATGCAGTATCCATCTGCTTCTCTTGGCTTCTAGAGTGACAGGGTTGAATGAGAGGATAAGGAGGTGCTATACCAGAAGGCCCAAACTTTGAGCAGATTTGTGGTTTCCCGAAGGCCACATCTGTTTTTTCATCAGTTATTCCTTCAGCCACATAATATTGACCAAGCCCCTGCGTCGTATGATACAGTGTGCTAAACCTTGGGGAAGAGTGAGAAGAGTGTGAGCGGTCTATTTAGTTCTTTCCCCTCTCGAGAAGTGTCTTGAAGTACCAAATCACCTAGAGGCATACAGTTTCTTTCTTACTAAGAAACACATAGTATTTAGGAAGGTCACAATCCTCATTTCAGTTGCTCTTCCCACTCTGTGTGGTTTTGCCTTTAGCCACTCCGATATTATCTCTGAGCATTTTTGCAGCACATTTTCCAGTACACTAACCGTATACAAGTCCAAACTTCCCTGTTAGTGCCAGTTTCATACAGCATTCTGTCTATTTAAGATGGGCTGTCATTGGATATGAAAGTAATGCTCCTGGAACCTCTTACCCTAGTATCGTTAGCTTTGTCACAAAACCAACTGAAAGGCTACAGATCATTCTAACTATAGCATTGTATCTACTTGGATGTTCCATTTCAATGACTCTTATTTAGATGACATTTTTACTGTTTTTACTTGAAAGTAAACAGATAAGGCTGTACAAATATATTTCTATATCTAGATCTATTCCTTCTGATATATCTTTATATCCTATATCTCTTTTATTATGGCCATAATACATATCCACCATAACACAATGAACTGGTCAAACAAGAAACTTCATTGTTTATCCTTCACTTTGCATGTCTGGCCACCCATTTCCTGCTTGTGCATTTATTTATTTATTTATTTATTTATTTATTTTTCATTTTTTTTAATGTGTGTTTATTTTTGAGAGAGACAAAGGAAGAGACAGCGGGCAGGGCAGGTCAGGGGCAGAGAGAGAGGGAGACACAGAATCCGAAGCAGCCTCCAGGCTCTGAGCTGTCAGCACAGAGCCTGACGTGGGGCTCCAACTTGTGAACAGCGAGATCATGACCTGAGCTTAAGTTGGACACTTAACCGACTGAGCCACCCAGGCGACCCTCCTGCCTGTGCATTTATAACCAAGACTATAAAGATGGAGGAGGAGTATGAACTAAATAAAAGAAAACAGATAAGAGGCACCTGGGTGGCCCAGTCGGTTGAGCGTCCAACTTCGGCTCAGGTCATGATCTCGCAGTTCATGCGTTCCGTTCGAGTCCCACACTGGGCTCGGTGCTGACAGCCTGTCAGCACCCAGCCCGCTTCCTATCCTCTGTCCCCCTCTCTCCATCCCTCCCCCGTCTTGCACTCTCCCAAAAATAAATAAATATTTTATAAAACAGATAAAACTATAGCAGATAAATCTAGTAAGAAGAAAGATATATAAAAATGGAAAGAGAATCAATAGAAACTCAAATATGCAATGTTAGAATTCAGATGTACTCACATTGAAATAAAAGTAGGAACGTATGTATACCAAAGTCAAATATAAATGACCTTTGAATAAGCAACTATTTAGGAATATTCATTCAAAACTCTTGCCCTCATCCCTCAAATTAAAGGCACCTGAGAGTTTCTTAGTTTGAAAATAGCAAACATTTATGAAATATCTGCTATATGCCAGGCATGGTTTTAAATGCTTTATATGTATGAACTCTTGTAATCCTTGCAACAGCACTATGAGTAAAGTATTATTTTCATGTTATTTCATCTCTTTCAAATGAGGAAACAGGAACTGCAGAGGTTATGCTAGTTTTCCAGGGTCACAGAGCTCTTAAGAATGAAGCTGGATTTCAAACCCAAGAAGTTTGGCTCCAAAGCAATATTGCCTCAGAATACAAGTCCCAAGAAAGTTTCCAAACAACGCTTACAAATACCATCAGTGACACTCAAAGCATAATGTAATATACAAATGAACCTGATGTCCTTTTCACGTTCAGACTGACAGTGCATCCTGAACTCAGTGTCCGCTAAAAAGGGGTCCCTTGAGAGCATACACAAATGGTTTAATTGGAAGAGTACATGATAAATCCTAAAGCTTTGGGATTCAGAAGAACACAAATAATAGAGAACCCTTTAGGATGCTTTTCTGAAAATGCAGAGTGAACAGGGAGAAGACAAGAACTCCTGCAACTTGTAACCATATTTTCTCAAAACCGTAGAAATGCTCATGCCATCACAGAATCTTCCACATGTAATGAGACCAAAGTTTAATTGTGCAGGAACAATGCCAAGATATCTTTTCAACCTGCCTATGAACTCTTGTTTGAAGACTATGGAAGAGCCCAAGTGTGAGCTAGACTTAACTGTGGTCTCATTTGGGAGGTATTTTCAGTTAAAATAGTATTTAGGATTCTGGTAAAAGTTCTTGCCACTGTCTCTCTCTCTCTCTCTCTCTCTCTCTCTCTCTCTCTCTCTCTCTTTTTAAGATCTAAGAGAAAAATCTTTGCAATGCTTTAGAGCTGAATATTTTAAAAAGTATTTTAAGCTGAAGAGTATGTGCTTAGCCTTTGATTTCCATCCAATCCCAGAGGTGTTTGCTGTGGTGTATCGGCCCTGTCCTGTTTCCCAACATTCAAGCTGGTTGTTTAAGGACTCAGTTGTGAGTACCTGGTGAAAAGCCTTAAATAACTAGATAAACAGCCCAGCTGCCAACCTAAAGCAATCTTACACTTAGGGGGTGAGTGGCCCAGGAAATTTGCTCTTTGTCATTTTGACTTGGGTTTGAAAATGGACCTGGGCTGCATTCCAGCTCAAAGAGCCGTTCACTTCCAAAGACTCCTAAATTGTCCCAAGGAGCTCATTTTAGCAGTGGATTATTTGTGTTTGGCCGGGCATCCTAATAGCAAAAGCTGTCTGCTTTGGCAAGCAAAGGCTATGGCAGGATTTAGAATTACTATCCCCAGTGTTTTTCTTGATGAGGTTATTTTTCAGGAAAGCAGTCCCCCACCCTCCATTTAAAAAGTGACACTGCCTGAGTGTTGTGCAGGCAGTCTTCTTGAACTCATAAAGGGCCTCCCACGGCAGGGTGTCCTGTTCTATGTATCAGAGGCGAAGTTGAAACAAACGAGAAGCAACACCAGGTATTTACCAAAACCAAAGCTGTCTGAATGACACATTCATCTTTTCCTATACCCGAGGTGGCAGTTATTGGTTGACTAGGGATGAGGAAGAATTTGGAGGTTTAAATTTAAAAATAAGAACGATAAAGAATTTGTGAAAAATTTTCTTTAGGGGATATAGAGCGTAGGTACTTGAAGAGTCCATGCTTATTTATCTACACAGTTGTAAATTGGGCCTATTGTCCGACTCTCCCCCTGGCCTATGAGGCCTCCAGGTTTTGCTTACCATCAGCTGGAAGCTAACTAGCATAGTACTTACACACTGCAGGGGCTCAAATGCTACCGGAAAGCAGAGGTGAGATTAGAACACAGGATCAGGTAATGCTTCACTCATCGTATTAGAGGAGTCCAAAATTAAGTACACGAGAAGATCCCCAGGACTGAAGGAAGAAAAAGTTAGAATTTCTACTTATATTTAGTTTTACCTCATTTATATACCTGTTTACATTTTAATATCACAGTATGATACATGTAGAATTTAAAACAGATAATTAGGTGTATATTAAAGAGTGCTTGCTCAAAAATATTTTTACTGATGGTGGATAATGATAAAAATTTTTGAGTCCCACTTTGCTGCTTTATTGCCCCATAATTAGTCTCTCATAGGTGTCAATGGAGTTTATTTGAGCTTTAAAATAACCTGGTGGGCAGAATATGAATAGCATTTTACCATTGAAGGAAAAGGGGAAGAAAATACTAGTGCTAAGTGCTGGGGGTTTTATCCTGGTTAATCCTCACAGCAGCTCCCTTTTGTAGCTGATGAAGCAGAATGTGCTATTATTTTCTGGAATAATTTAAAGAGAATTGGTATCATTTCTTCCTTGTTGGGTAGAATTCACCAGTGAAATCATCTGGGCCTGTTTTGGAAGATGATCAATTATTGATTGAATTTTTAAAATAGATATAGGCCTTGGGGCACCACTGGGTGGCTCAGTCAGTTGGGCATCCGACTTGGCTCAGGTCATGATCTCACAGCTCATGGGTTCAAGCCCCGTATTGGGCTCTGTGCTGACATCTCAGAGCCTGGATCCTGCTTCAGATTCCGTCTCCCTCTCTCTCTGCCCCCACACCCTGCTCGCACTCTGTCTCTCTCAAAAATAAATAAACATTAAAAAAATTATTAAAAATAGATATAGGTTGATTCAGATAGGCTATTTCTCCTTGTGTGAGTTGTAGTAAATTGTGTCTTTCAAGAAGTTGGTCCATTTCACCTAAGTCGTTAAATTTTTGATCATAGAGTTGTTCATAATATTCCTTTATCATCCTTTTGATGTCTGTGGGGTCAGTTGGGATGATCCCTCTTTCATTTCTGATATTAGTAATCTGTGTCTTCTCTTTTTTTTATTCTTAGCCTGCTAGGTGTTTATCAATTTTATTGATCCTTTCAGAGAACTGGCTTTTGGTTTTGTTGATTTTCTCTATTGATTTCTTGTTTTCAATTTCATTGATACCTGCTCTGATTTTATTTTCTTCAGCTTACTTTCTTTTTTTTTTATATATGAAATTTATTGACAAATTGGTTTCCATACAACACCCAGTGCTCATCCCAAAAGGTGCCCTCCTCAATACCCATCACCCACCCTCTCCTCCCTCCCACCCCCCATCAACCCTCAGTTTGTTCTCAGTTTTTAACAGTCTCTTATGCTTTGGCTCTCTCCCACTCTAACCTCTTTTTTTTTTTTCCTTCCCCTCCCCCATGGGTTCCTGTTAAGTTTCTCAGGATCCACATAAGAGTGAAACCATATGGTATCTGTCTTTCTCTGTATGGCTTATTTCACTTAGCATCACACTCTCCAGTTCCATCCACGTTGCTACAAAAGGCCATATTTCATTTTTTCTCATTGCCACGTAATATTCCATTGTGTATATAAACCACAATTTCTTTATCCATTCATCAGTTGATGGACATTTAGGCTCTTTCCATAATTTGGCTATTGTTGAGAGTGCTGCTATGAACATTGGGGTACACGTGCCCCTATGCATCAGTACTCCTGTATCCCTTGGATAAATTCCTAGCAGTGCTATTGCTGGGTCATAGGGTAGGTCTATTTTTAATTTTCTGAGGAACCTCCACACTGCTTTCCAGAGCGTCTGCACGAATTTGCATTCCCACCAACAGTGCAAGAGAGTTCCCGTTTCTCCACATCCTCTCCAGCATCTATAGTCTCCTGATTTGTTCATTTCAGCCACTCTGACTGGCATGAGGTGATATCTCATTGTGGTTTTGATTTGTATTTCCCTGATGAGGAGTGACGTTGAGCATCTTTTCATGTGCCTCTTGGCTATCTGGATGTCTTCTTTAGAGAAGTGTCAATTCATGTTTTCTGCCCATTTCTTCACTGGATTATTTGTTTTTCAGGTGTGGAGTTTGGTGAGTTCTTCATAGATTTTGGATACTAGCCCTTTGTCCGATATGTCGTTTGCAAATATCTTTTCCCATTCTGTCGGTTGCCTTTTAGTTTTGTTGATTGTTTCCTTTGCAGTGCAGAAGCTTTTCATCTTCATGAGGTCCCAATAGTTCATTTTTGCTTTTAATTCCTTTGCCTTTGGAGATGTGTCAAGTAAGAAATTGCTGTGGCTCAGGTCAGAGAGGTTTTTTTCTGCTTTCTCCTCTAGGATTTTGATGGTTTCCTGTCTCACATTCAGGTCCCTCATCCATTTTGTGTTTATTTTTGTGAATGGTGTAAGAAAGTGATCTAGTTTCATTCTTCTACATGTTGCTGTCCAGTTCTCCCAGCACCATTTGTTTAAGACCCTGTCTTTTTTCCATTAGATATTCTTTCTTGCTTTGTCAAAGATTAGTTGGCCATACTTTTGTGGGTCCAATTCTGGAGTCTCTATTCCATTCCATTGGTCTATGTGTCTGTTTTTGTGCCAATACCATGCTGTCTTGATGATTACAACTTTGTAGTAGAGGCTAAAGTCTGGGATTGTGATGCCTCCCGCTTTGGTCTTCTTCTTCAAAATTACTTTGGCTATTCGGGGACTTTTGTGGTTCCACACAAATTTTAGGATTGCTTGCTCTAGCTTTGAGAAGAATGCTGGTGCAATTTTGATTGGGATTGCATTGAATGTGTAGATAGCTTCGGGTAGTATTGACATTTTAACACTATTTATTCTTCCAATCCATAAGCATGGAATGTTTTTCCATTTCTTTGTATCTTCTTCAATTTCCTTCATAACCTTTCTATAGTTTTCAGCATACAGATCTTTTACATCTTTGGTTAGGTTTATTCATAAGTATTTTATGATTCTTGGTGCAATTGTGAATGAGATCAACTTCTTTATTTGTCTTTCTGTTGCTTCCTTATTAGTGTATAAGAATGCAACTGATTTCTGTACATTAATTTTGTATCCTGTGACTTTGCTGAATTCATGTATCAGTTCTAGCATACTTTTGGTGGTGTCTATTCCATGTATAATATCACGTCATCTGCAAAAAGTGAAAGCTTGACTTCATCTTTGCCAATTTTGATGCCTTTGATTTCCTTTTGTTGTCTGCTGATGCTAGAACTTCCAACACTATGTTAAATAACAGCAGTGAGAGTGGACATCCCTGTCATGTTCCTGATCTCAGGGGGAAAGCTCTTAGTTTTTCCCCACTGAGGACAAGATTAGCTGCAGGCTTTTCATAAATGGCTTTCATGATGTTTAAGTATGTTCTTTCTCTCCCGACTTTCTCGAGGGTTTTTATTAAGAAAGGATGCTGAATTTTGTCAAATGCTTTTTCTGAATCGATTGACAGAATCATATGTTTCTTATCTTTTCTTTTGTTAATGTGGTGTATTATGTTGATTGATTGGTGAATGTTGAACCAGCCCTGCAGCCCAGAAATGAATCCCACTTGATCATGGTGAATAATACTTTTTATATGCTGTTGAATTCGATTTGCATGCATATTCATCAGGGATATTGGCCTGTAGTTCTTTTTTCCTGGGTCTCTGTCTTGTTTCGGAATCAAAGAAATGCTGGCTTCATAGAATGAGTCTGGAAGTTTTCCTTGCCTTTCTATTTTTTGGAACAGCTTGAGAAGGATAGGTATTATCTCTGCTTTAAATGTTTGGTAGAATTCCCCAGGGAAGCCATCTGGTCCTGTACTCTTATGCGTTGGGAGATTTTTGATAACTGATTCGAATAATTTCTTCACTGGTTATGGGTCTGTTCAAGTTTTCCATTTCTTCTTGTTTGAGTTTTGGAAGTGTGTGTATGCTTAGGAATTTGTCCATTTCTTCTAGGTTGTCCAGTGTGTTGGCATATAATTTTTCATAGTATTCTCTGATAATTGCTTCTATTTCTGAGGAATTGGTTGTAATAATTCCATTTTCATTCACGATTTTATCTATTTGGGTCATGTCCCTTTTCTTTTTGAGAAGCCTGGCTAGAGGTTTATCAATTTTGTTTATTTTTTCAAAAAAAACAACTCTTGGTTTCATCGATCTGCTCTACAAGTTTTTTAGATTCTATATAGTTTATTTCTGCTCTGATCTTTATTACTTATTTTTCTTCTGCTGGGTTTGGGGTGTCTTTGCTCTTCTGCTTCTAGTTCCTTTAGGTGTGCTGTTAGATTTTTTATTTGGGATTTTTCTTGTTTCTTGAGATAGGCCTGGATTGCAATGTATTTTCCTCTCAGGACTGCCTTCGCTGCATCCCAAAGCGTTTGGATTGTTGTATTTTCATTTTCATTTGTTTCCATATATTCTTCAATTTCTTCTCTAGTTGCCTGGTTGACCCATTCATTCTTTAATAGGGTGTTCTTTAACCTCCATAGTTTTGGAGGTTTTCCAGACTTTTTCCTGTGGTTGATTACAAGTTTCATAGCATTGTGGTCTGAAAGTGTGCATGGTATGATCTCAATTCTTTTATACTTATGAAGGGCTGTTTGTGACCCAGTATGTGATCTATCTTGAAGAATGCTCCATGTGCACTCAAGAAGAAAGTATATTCTGTCGCTTTGGGATGCAGAGTTCTAAATATATCTGTCATGTCCAACTGATCCAATGTGTCATTCAGGGCCCTTGTTTCTTTATTGATCCTGTGTCTAGATGATCTATCCATTGTTGTAGGTGGGGTATTAAAGTCCCCTGCAATTACCACATTCTTATCAATAAGGTTGCTTATGTTTGTGATTAATTGTTTTATATGTTTGGGGGCTTCTATATTTGGGGCATAGACATTTATAATTATTAGCTGTTCCTGATGGATAGACCCTGTAATTATTATATAATGCCCTTCTTCATCTCTTGTTACAACCTTTAATTTAAAGTCTAGTTTGTCTGATATAAGTATGGCTACTCCAGCTTTCTTTTGACTTCCAGTAGCATGATACATAGTTCTCCATCCCCTTACTTTCAATCTGAAGGTGTCCTCAGGCCTAAAATGAGTCTCTTGTAGATAGCAAATAGATGGGTCTTGTTTTTTTAATCCATTCTGATACCCTATGTCTTTTGGTTGGAGCATTTAGTCCATTTACATTCAGTGTTATTATTGAAAGATATGGGTTTAGAGTCACAGTGATGTCTGTAGGTTTCATGTTTGTAGGGATGTCTCTGGTACTTTGTGGTCCTTGCAACATTTCACTCATAGAATCCCCCTTAGGATCTCTTGTAGGGCTGGTTTAGTGGTGATGAATTCCTTCAGTTTTTGTTTGTTTGGGAAAACCTTTATCTTTATCTCCCCTTCTATTCTGAATGACAGGCTTGCTGGATAAAGGATTCTCAGCTGCATGTTTTTTCTGTTCATCACATTGAAGATTTCCTGCCATTCCTTTCTGGCCTACCAAGTTTCAGTAGATAGGTCTGTTACTACTCTTATGTTTCTACTTTTGTAAGTTAGAGCCTGTTTATCCCTAGCTGCTTTCAGAATTTTCTCTTTATCCTTGTATTTTGCCAGTTTCACTGTGATATGTTGTGCAGAAAATTGATTCAAGTTATATCTGAAGGGAGTTCTCTGTGCCTCTTGGATTTCAATGCCTGTTTCCTTCCCCAGATCAGGGAAGTTCTCAGCTATGATTTGTTCAAGTACACCTTCAGCCCCTTTCTCTCTCTCTTCCTCTTTTCAAATTCCTATTATACGGATATTGTTCCATTTGATTGCATCACATAGTTCTCTACCTCTCCCCTCATACTCCTGAATTTTTTTATCTCTCTTTTTCTCGGATTCCTTTTTTTCCATAATTTTATCTTCTAATTCATCTATTCTCTCCTCTGCCTCTTCAGTCTGAGCTGTGGTCACCTCCGTTTTATTTTGAGGCTCATTTATAGCATTTTTTAGTTCCTCATGACTATTTCTTAGTCCCTTGATCTCTGTAGCAATAGATTCTCTGCTGTTTTCTATCCTTTTTTCAAGCCCAGCGATTAATTTTATGCTATTATTCTAAATTCTTGTTCCGTTATATTGCTTAAATCATTTTTGATCAATTCGTTAGCTCTCCCTACTTCATGGAGTTTCTTTTGAGGAGAATTCTTCCATTTCATCATTTTGGGTAGTCCCTTCTATAGCTCCAAACTGCAGGGCATGTCCCCTGTACTGTCCAGAGTAACTTGTGTTGGTGGGCAGGGCTGCGGTCAGACCTGGTGTCTGCCCCCAGCCCACTGCTGGGGCCATAGTCAGACTGGTGTGTACCTTATCCTCCCCTCTCCTAGGGTCAGGACTCACTGTGGAGTGGTGTGGCCCCTGTCTGGGCTGCTTGCACACTGCCAGGCTTGTGGTGCTGCTTCGATGAGATCTGGCCAAGGGCGTATTAGCTAGGGTGGATCTGCAAGGTAAGCATAGGGGCGGGAGGGGCAGGCTTAACTCCCTTTGCTGTTGGTGGTCCCCTGCGGGAGGGGCCCTGAAGCACAGGGAGGGAGGCAGGCCTGTCAGAGGGATGGAGCCACAGAATCCACGGGCATTTGCACCGTGCAAGCAAGTTTGGTGACGGGAACTGGTTCCCTTTGGAATTTCGGCTGGGGGATGGGAGAGGGAGATGGCACTGGCCAGCGCCTTTGTTCCCCCACTGAGCTGAGCTCTGTCTTCAGGTGCTCAACAACTCTCCCTCCCCACGTCCCCTTGCCCTCCGTGCTCTCCGAGAGCAGAGATGTTGACTTTTAACATTCCAGATGTTAAGTCCCACTGGCTGTCAGAACTCATGGAGTCCGGCCCCTCCGCTTTTGCAAACAAGACTCGGGGGCTCTGCCTTGCCAGGTGGGCTGCCCCTCCACCGCCCCGGCTCCCTCCCACAGGACTGTGTAGCGCACACCGCTTCTCCACCCTTCCTACCCTCTTCCGTGAGCCTCTTGTCTACCTTGGCTCTGGAGAGTCCATTCTGCTAGTCTTCTGGTGGTTTGGGGGTTATTTAGGCAGATGTGGGTGGAATCTAAGCGATCGGCAGGACGAGGTGAGCCCAGAGTCCTCCTACGCCTCCATCTTCCTTTAATCTCTCATTTAGTTTTTTGAAAAATAAATTGCCGTGTGTATTTATAAAAAGAAAACACTTGGGACGCCAGGGTGGCTCAGATGGTTAAGCATTCAACTCGATTTCAGCTCAGATTGTGATCTCACGGTACATGAGATCAAGTCCTGTGTAGGGCTCTGTGTCAATAGTACCGAGCCTGCTTGGGATTCTCTGTCTTTCTCTCTCTCTGCCCCTCCCCGACTCTCTCTCTCTCAACGTAAATAAAATAAAATAGATAAATAAAATAAATAAAATTTAAAAAATAAAAAGAAACTTTAAAAAGAAAACTCTTCACAGTTGTAGATTTCTGTGTGCCTACATAAAAAATCACTACCATGCTTCACACATATGCCTAACTTCCATACACTCAAATTTAAGAGTAATGTGAATTATTTACTACTGCAAAATGCTCCTACTATGTCATTGGCAACCCTTGCAAATACCGTGTCGATTCCTGAGTACCCCTAGAATCACAATTTGAACTAAAAAGAAAGCAAGAATATGGATATTGGGCACCACAGGAAAATAGTACTTGATTATATAAAGTTCTGTTGCATTTTTGCTATTTTTTTCAAATTAATTAGTTTTTTATCTAAGTGTTTCTGTCGCTTAAATTCTCTTCATACTCAAAAGCAGCGTCTGTTAAAGCATAACTGCCTTCATGTCCCTTGGGTTCTGTCACTTTGTTTCACTAACACAGAGCAACAGGTGTGGGGCTTCTCCCTGGGGCCTGGATAACGTTGGTCCTAAAAGCAGAGAATTAGGGTTAAGACCTCTAGCCGGAAGAGAGAGCCAGGTCCCTAGTGGCAAAGATACTCGCATGTTCTTCAGTACATGTATGTTTTGTGTGTTTGTAATGGATGAACTCTGTAAGAGGTGGGCTCAGGGCAAAGGTCCTTGTTTCCAAGTTTTTCTTAAAAAAAAAAAAAAAAAAAAAGAAAAAGAAAAAGAAAACTATCCCAAATCATCTCCATTAAGTGTAGGCCTCCTTTACAAAGAGACACATATATTTTTTTATAGTCTGACCATTTATCGATAGCATTCACTGTTGATTTAGTACTTTACCTCTTCTTGTGCCTTTTAACATGCATGAAGAGCATCCATTTGTATCACTCAAATGCTGCTTCTCTGGGTACTGAGTAAAAAAAAAAAAAAAGATTTTCCCCCTCTAAACTCCTTTAGCATTCATTTGAATCAATGCTATGGTACTTACCACAGTCTGCCCTCTGTTATGAGTATTTGGGTATATGACCTTTCCCATGTCATTCATCCAGTCAACAACTATTTCTTACAAAACAAAGCACCGATTCCTATGAAGCTTATAATCTCATATGGGACACAAAATAAATAAATATTCAATATCCTGGAGCGGCAATTAAGAAAATAGAGCCAGTTAAGACAATAGAACGTTTTAGGAGTGCTATTTTATATATACAGGTAGTCTGGGAAGGCCTCTGTTAACAGAGATGTGAGAAAAGGAGGGAATGAGCCACGGAAATAAGGGAGATAAAGCTGTCTAGGTGGAGGCATCTGTAACTATAAAGACTGGGAAGAAATGTGTTCCGTAAACAAGTGTTGCTAAAGAGGGTCAAAAGAGGGGGAATGTAGAGGAAAAGAAGTCATGTCCGAAAAGGACCCAAAAGTACAACTATGTGGGGGGACTTATAGGTCAAGGTAAAAAAATTTAGATCGTAAGCTCCTTTAAGATAGGTGACTAGGTGTGGTCTTTGCATCACTCAGAGGTTCTTAATAGTGCCACCCATGACTATGACAAGCTATGTGTTTAAGGAAACTTCTGTACCTCTGGCTTTTAACTGATAACAATTATCTGTTAATTTTGTCTGATTTGAGGATAAAACAGGAAATGTGAAGTGCATTTAAATAGCTATCTAAAAGTGTAATATAATATAAATTGCAATGAAATAGTAATAATAATAATAATAATAATAATAATAATACAAAGTAAGGTCTCTGTGGTAATCTTTGATCTTTTTCCTCCCAGGATTTCCAAACTGTATTACCATCATTTGATCTCTTCTCAAAGTATGGAAAATTATATTCAAAAGCTGGACAAATTATATAAAGGTATGCTATTTTGCTAAGAAGTGTTTCAAAAAGTATATTAAAAACATTTTAAAAATCAAACAAGATTGACTTTAACTCCCAAGCATTTTTAAAACTGTGCTATAATATTTATCTATAATAAAAGTTTATCTTTTGTTCTGATTTAATGGCTTTAACATTCAAAAATCATGGATTTTCTTTTTCAAATCTCCCAAATAGACTCAAAACACATTAAGACAACTGACAAAAATCTGAGGTAACCTTTTAAGTTAATTAATACAGTAAATAGGTTTACACAATGCAATGAAAAAAATACTGATAGTGTCCAAAAGTTAAAATAGTATAAAATATTATATTCAGTATGTGTGCTATTTGAAATATGAGTTGTCTTTAGGGGATTCCAAATAAGTAGTGTCTAAGGTCTCTGATTATCAAAGTTTACAGTACGGAAAAGAACAGAGATACCCATATAAACTTCAAGATCACAAAATAAGCTCTCAGTGAAAACTGTTTAATTGCCGAGAAGTTTTAGAATAGCAAGTGATTATAATAAAGTAAGGCTAATAGGGATTGCGGCACTTTCAACCAAATTAAAGGAGGTATGGTAAGAAGACAGCAAAGATGACTACAGTTGAGGGAAAAGCGCAGCAGTGAGAAATCATGCTGGGTGAGATTCCCTAGGCAGCCTCCCCCACCAAGAAGCAAGGGGAAAACAGGACTGGTTCATTGGAAAGAGCACAGAGTAGATTCAAGCAACTTGGGTTCTGTAGATTTCATGTTAGTTTAACTTCTCTCCCCACTTACAACTTTGGATACTTCAAAGTTGTTCTATATGTTAAATATCTACCTCTTAACTACTCCAAAGGAATATATGAAGGGTAATATATGAAGGAAAATATGAAATATCCTGAGCTAATACAAAAGCATACATATAATGCCAAGTGGAATTGTGGTTTCAAAGGTTTATAAAGTATCGGTACAGATTGGAGCATCTATCTAGTATCTGTGACTCACAGGATGAAGTAGTTTTAAAAAAAATTTAACATTTATTTATTACTGAGAGACGGAGCGTGAGCAGGGGAGGGGCAGAGAGAGAGGGAGACACAGAATCCAAAGCAGGCTTCAGGCTCTGAGCTGTCAGCACAGAACCCGACGCGGGGCTCAAACTCACAGACTGCAAGATCATGACCTGAGCTGAAGTAGGTGCTTAACCGACTGAGCCATGCTGGTGCCCCCAGGATGAAATGGTTTACATAAAATTTTCCATATTTGTGTATGACTTCAGATATTAGTTCAAAGATAGAGCCCATTATAATGGTGAAAGGTTGAAAACAGCATGAACACTCAACAAATGCTGAGTTAAATAAATGAGGACATGAAATGCAACATTCTGAAGACATCAAAAATACTAACATAGATCTTTACCTATTAGTTTGAAAAAAATGCTTATAATATATTTCTAAGAAAAGAAGGCTGAATTCAACAGAACCTGTGTAGTCCGATTTCATTAAAACTGTGTGTGTGTGTACATGTATATATATAATGTGTATGTATATATAAAAGCACGCATGCACTTATTTGCATATTACATGCATATGTATACATCCTTAAAAGGCAAAATGTTAGCAATAGTTATCCCTAGATAGTGAGATTATGATGTCCTTTTTGGATGACGCCTCTTTGTAGTCTCATTTTATGAAATTTGCCTCTAATCAGACAAAAGCAAAGTGTTGAAACAAAATACTCCAATAGGGGCTACTTGCCCTTCTTTACCAATTATAGAAACATCTTGACTTTCTTCTATTCAATCATTGTAATTTAGAGACAATTATCTTTTTTTTCTGAAGACAAAATAATTACTTGCTAAGTTATTTATAAGGAAGACAAGGATGAGTAACAAATGTTTCACATTACTTTTAATTAAAAAGAGTGCCCAATGCACAGATATGTGACGGAAATATGAGATAGAAATTTAAAAAAAATGTTTGCTAACGCTTCTCTTGGATCTGGAACTATTTTGTGAATTGAAAATATTATCAAAATGTCATCTCCTCTTCTTGGAAAGGAAATTAATGCCTAGTGTTTAATTTTGGTAAGTGGAGAGTAGCAGCCTTAGCTGAGGCTCTCCTATTAAGATTTAATTTCAGCAAATACAACAGAGTGCTTCTGTTCTTTGTGAAGAAGGCCAAGACGGGGACACTTACCCCAAAGTGTTGAATAAAGATGCCATAGTAATTTTTTGAGCTATCTATTTGATTGCTTCAGCTTCAAGGTAGTTCATCACTTCACTATAATTCACCCTACATTGCCTCTTACACCCATACTACATTTTCCCATCAGTCCGATTAGAATAGTGATGCCTTTACCAGATTAATCTTTCTTTCCTTAGCACGTCTGCGTTTAGGATAAACAGAGCCAACGCTACCCATTTTGATTAATACACTAGGATTTCAGCCTGGAAATGGCTGAGAGTGAATTAGATTTTAAACACGCACATATTTTAAAATCTGCTCTCTGAAAAGAATATGACTCCTTATAATTTCTTTAACTTTTCTTTATAACTGCTTACTTCTGTAACCTTTGGTTACAGTTTCCTAAAGGCAGCTTTGTTGAAAATCAGATTATACTAGAGCCTTTGGAGGATATAGACTGCTTTGCCATAAAGACTGCTACACCCATCTTTCCAGGCAGAAGAGTTTCTTTAAGGACTCAAGTGAAATAAAAATTAGCAAAATAAGGTGAAATCATTGGTTAGTCTGGCATCAGTGTGAGTTGTCTTGCATTATGTGCTCTCCAAGTTTTTCAGATTCTTCTTTGTTTGGTCCAAGCTATCTTTCTGCTAAAATGTGGTTAAATTTTGAGGCCAGATGAGTTGTTTTAATTAAATTATGATGCATGAAAACCGATGTCCTCCCCCCCCATCCCATACCCCTTTTCATAGGAATTTGGCACATAAATCACTCAAACAGCTGAGAAAAAAAATTAAAATAAAAAGTACATTTAGTCAGCACCTGAGTTAGGAAAGGGATGAGATTCTATTGTCTTTTCCCAGAAGAAATAAGGTCTTAGCAAACGTGGTAAGGAAAAAGAAGGTATCTGAAGAGAAAGGAATAATCAGGTATATAAGCTATATATGTGCCTTTTGGGGATTACTATTTTAATTCAATAAGAGAAATGATGAAACTTTGTCATTCAGTTTGACACTATGTGAATTTATAACCCTTTCCAATTTAGTAATAATGAATCGGCAAAAAATAAAACGAAACAAAAACCAAGGTATCTTTAGCATCTTTTTCTTGGCTCTGTGGTCCTTTGAATAAGGATAATACAACAACCCACTTGCCTGTAGGAAGACAGTCTGCTGCTTCTCCTTGACTGAGGCAGGTGGGCTGGGCATGCTATGTGTCTGGTGGCACATATGATCGGCATGTCTACCAGGAGCTGCAGCGGTGTAGACAGAGATCAAAGGATAGGGTAATTCCAGCAGGGCTGGGCATGAATCATATCATGGTGTAGCCTCCCAGACTTCTAACTGAGCTAACTCTATGTGAGCAAGATTTAAATAGAGAA
This sequence comes from Felis catus, assembly GCF_018350175.1. Taxonomy (NCBI): domain Eukaryota; kingdom Metazoa; phylum Chordata; class Mammalia; order Carnivora; family Felidae; genus Felis; species Felis catus. The sequence continues at coordinate 55,187,722 of NC_058384.1, forward strand.
TTTGAGAACTCTTGTTACTGGGTTCTTTTTCTTCGTTCATCGTACCGTTTTGTTTTTAGAAAGTAAAAGAAGACAAAAGGTAAAAAGGAGGTTAAAGTGTGAAGTGAGTGTGGAATAGAAGGACCCCCACTGCCTGGATTCCTGGATTCTACTTCTGTGACTGCTGAGTGACCTTGACACAAGTCTTTTAACCTCTGAAGTTTCTCTCTCTCTCTCTCTCTCTCTCTCTCTCTCTCTCTCTCTCTCTCTCCCTCTCTCTCTCTCTTTCTCTCTCTCTTATTTGTCCCAAAGAAAAAATTGGAAACACCTTTGGTTCATTCAAAAATTCTGCAGTTATAATAGTAAAATAAAAATGAGTATCCTACAGAAAATACACTTAAACCATACTTCTTACAGTGATTCAACGAACTATAACGTTTTATAGCCAACTGCGCATAATTATAGTGTGGATCTATGTACACATAGTGTGTGAATCGTGGGTATCTTGCCTCTGAGAATGTCTGTCACAACCACAGCCCCTGGTGACCAAAAGTGCCATAAATGGCTCCCCTGAAGTGGCCATATTCTGACCCCATTGCCCTAGTCACAATGGATGAAGCCAGTTTGGGGTACCCAAGTTAAAGGCAGCCAACACGTAAGTATGAATGATGAATGGTTTAAAGTATGAGTGGAATGAAGTGGTATGGTGTGACAGCTCCGCTCTGAGGGAAAGAGGGACTCATCAGACCCATTAGAACCCCCTCAGGACATTGAACTTGTGAACACAAAGACCAGTGGGTATGGGACCAGAAACGTGTAGCCTCCCTCAAATCGAGAAGACATTTGTGGGCCTCTACTGCAAAGAGAGTGAAACAGTAATCTGGCCATTAGAGGTTGTGCTTAGCACATTGAATTCACTTAATAAGTGGTTTCTGAATGAAAAACAAGTGTCTCACTGATTAGATTGTGAAATTTTAGGGTACACCTTCTAACCCTTTGAATCTGTAATAGCAATTGGCAGTCTATTAGGTATTTTGTAGATGGTAGGTGAATATTTGTTGATTCTGACTTCAGTACAAACTCAGAAGACAATTAGCTGGTACTAGAAAGAGTCTGAACATTGTCCACTCTAAAGCTACGTGGCAAATCTTATGATTAAATCCATAACCTTGCCCTTGTCATTCTGAGTGTCTAAGCTGGAATTTTAAAGCTGATTGGTATAATGAGGCATTATGCAAGGAATTATGGTTTGTGAAGTTTTATAGGAAACAGATTTACTTTAAAAAAAATAAGTTAATTTATTTACTTTGAGAGAGAGAGAGTGGGGTAGGAGCAGAGAGAGAGGAAGAGAGAACTCCAAGCCAGGCTTGAACTCACAAACTATGAGATCATATTCTGAGCTGAGATCAAGAGTCAGATGCTTAACTGACTAAACCACCCAGGCACCCCCAGATTCACTTTTAAAACATCTTCAGTGTTACTTTTTTAAAAACAGTTAACATTCATTTAGAGTCAAATTTGGTGAATAATGGTGGGAGTTATGGTAAGTGTGGGTTTGCAGAAAATTCAAGGACACCATAAAAGTGAAAGCTTTTCTTAATAAGACAATATTTATGGCAAGGAGGATTCACAGTCATCTGGGAGTGGGAAATAGAAATAGAGTCGAAAAATATATTATGATGTGTAACACAAAATAATGAAGATGGTAAATAATTACTCTGTGTTATAAAGTGTAAGAAGTTGAGTAGAAGTAGCCAGATTCAGAAGAGAGCAGACTTCTTTGAAACATTATGCATTCAGACTGGATGCATAACAGACTGGATGGTTCAACTATCAAGCTTCATTTTCTCTAGAAACAATTAACGAAAATAAAAATCAAAATTACATTATCAGAGACATGGAGTGGAGAGTATATAACTGGCCACTGGTTTTAAAGTTTCCTAACTCTACCAAGCCTCATTTCTCTCTTCCTTGATTATTATTCTGTTTTTTAATTTTTAACAGGATATATTATATTACTTTATATATAAATGAATACATATAAATATATAAATGAATACATATAAATATATAAATGAATACATATATGTATATATTTCTTTACAGTAATGGAATAAATGATTCCTGTTCTTTTGTCATACTCTTAGGATACTAGAATCTTATTCTAATGCTCCTGCCAGTACTCACAACATTTTGGGAACACATTCTTTTAAAATAACTTTCAGCATTTTATGAGGTATTACATAACCTCAGTACTTCAAAGTTGCCTGTTGTTGGAATAAACAAAAGTAATTGTGAGGGCATCTTACTTCTCTTTCTTTCTTTCCTCTTCCCCTTCCTCTTCCTCCTCATTGCCCTCCTCCTCCTCCTTTCTCTTCCTCTTCTTCCTCTTTTTTCCTCTCCTTCAAAATTTTATCACTGTGTCCATATATGTATAGACACCCAAGAAAAATAATTCTAGCTCTTGATATCTTCTTGGGAACTGCTACGTATTTCATTGTTGAGAAGGCCAGTTTTATCTTGATCTCTGAGACCCAAGCTCTTGAATGCTTCAGGTGCTCCATAGCCAGTCTTTGTCATGTTTTGTTCTTCACCACCACTACCTCCCCCAAACACACATACATAAGCTCCTGATAACTAGAGAGGTGCCCAGACAAGTCCAAAAATGCCCTTGTATTCAGTAGAGAGAAGACTGAGATGTGGAATCTTACTAGAGAATACAATTGAGGAAAGCAATCTGTTTCTTCCGGAAAACTACTTAGCTACATCAACTTCTATACAATTTTCTTCCTACATTCCCAGAATCAGCCTTTTAAGAAAGTTAGTGAGACATAGTGTCTGACCAAAACTAAGCGATAATTCACCAATTAATTCTGAATGAATATTGGCCCCATTAAAAACATTAATAACACCGTGGATGTTTAAAGGTATATACCCTGAGAACATTCAGACTTAGATCTCCAGTTCTTCTGAAATCAACATACTCGTCAACTTTCTTATGGTTAAGCAGATAATATCTTTCTTCCCTGTAGCCCATCTCTAATTTCTTTGAGGGCAAATAACTGTCTCTCATGATAAATACCCTTTATCCAACCTCTAGCAGAGCACCTGGCGCAGAGCAGAATATCTGTTGGATAAATGTTGTTAAGGAAGCTCCAAAAATCTTTCAAGGAATGGAAGCTGTAAAATAGCATCTAGCTTCCTGAAATAGTGCCTACAAAGACACCATTGCTCATTTGAATGCATACTTTGTGGAATGTTATTTTTAATTAGTCTCATTTATAGTTATGTTGCATATTATTTTGAATACAGATTTGGATATACACTAAGTTGGTTGACCCTGAGGTCAAGTTATGATTGCTGCTTGGGTAAAGTGTTCCTTCTGGAAACTAAACTTTCCTACCTGTAAATTAGTAATTTTCCTTAATTATCTTTATTTATACAATATAGTATTGTGGCTTAGGGAAATGCTGAATCTTTTTTATTGATTGTATCCCCTTTATACTCCGTTCCCCCACCTTTATGGCCTACCTCTCCTATCCATGTGGTGTCCATCATGTGCTAATTTTACCTTCAATCACATTTTTTTTTCTCCAGCTTTTTAACTTTGCCCTGATGTTCTCTTCCATTTTATTCTTTTTCCATCATGAAATGGCTCAAACCCTTTTGGGAACAAAGGTGGATATTAATAAAAATCACAAAATTGTATGTGGAACTTGTCTAAGGTCATAGTGATGCCTAAAAGCAGCAGAATTGCTGAACCAGTAGAGCTTAGTTGGTCCAAGTTCCAGTTCACAAGAAACCATTACATAAAGCATCAGAATAAAATTTTGTTGAAAAATGAGTGAGTGAGTGAGTGAGTGAGTGAACCACTGGAGAATATAGTTTGGGTTGGTCTGTATGCCATGAATTAAATTCTAGTTAGCATCTGTCTTTAAGCATATCTAAAACCGTCTCTAAGCATATCTAAAACCATACTCATTACATCTTTTGTGTTATATCTCTAATGATGAGCTTTCTAACTCTTCTACAGTAAATGACTCTTCTCTCATAAACCACTGCCAATGAAAGACTCTAAATGAGAGAAATGGCGTTCGTTTGGACTGAGAATATAAGTGATTATTTGTTGTGTCCTACAAAAAGCACACAATGCCCGAACACTTATCTGTTCTCCCAGTTGATAATTCAAAACTTTTTCCTGTGAGTATGGAGTGAAATCCCTGCTCGGCCTGAGGCTTATGCTTACCTTGCTCCTGTTGGAGCTCAATGTCCCCAGCAGGTTCCCTAGCATAGCACAGTAGGGCATTGCTAAGTAAGTATATTCTTCCATGTCTGAACACTTAAACTCATTGATGAGGAAGTCACCGTGCTGCTGGTACTAGCAGATGTAGTCACTTATCAGTACAATGAGTTTAGTTTATAATTCTCAGCCTCATAGTTATGACTACAGAATACAGTTCATTAGGACGCCATTGCATTAAGCAGTCCTTGCCACAAAGTGAGGCGTCTGTATGCTGAGGAATCCTCATATTAAGAAATGACAAAACTGTGCATACTGGTTGGAATAAATCACTGAAGCAAATAGAAGGGAAACATAGAGTGTGTGTTTCATGTTAAACTGAGAAGTTAATGTGCCCACCTTATAAGGGAGATTGTAAGCCCGTACAAATTGCAAGTGAAGCCCAAGCTCTTATTATAAAATCTAATAATGATTATTTGCTAGGCTTGCATTGTTCCACAGTTAACCTATTTTCCAGCTTGAAAGTAGTCTTTTCTACTTAATATATTTTAAGGCATTTATATTTAATTCTAAACTACAACTACCTAACAAAAATTAATTTTCACATCTCTCTTATGTGAAAATAATCCAGTTGAATGAAAGAAAGATAAAAAAATTGTGTTTAAAAAATGTAGTCCTTCATTCATACTTAACTATTATAAGCTAAGCACATCACTGACTGAGAGAAGGGAACACAAGCAAGATCATTTTGTTTTTTAGGTTTAACAATTTTTTTTTGTTAATGTTTATTTATTTTTGAGAGAGAGAGAGAGAGAGAGAGTGCACAAGGGACAGAGAGAAAGAGGGAGACACAGAATCTGAAGCAGGCTCCAGGCTCTAAGCCATCAGCGCAGAGTCTGATGCGGGGCTCCAACTCACGAACTGCGAGATCATGACCTGAGCAGAACTCGGACACTTAACCCACTGAACCACCCAGGTGCCCCACAAGATCATTTTGTGATTTGTAGAGTCTAAATAGTTTACTCATTTTTCCAAAACCTTGATATTTACTCATTCTCTGTTCAACAAGGATTCAATAAGAACACTTTTTATTTTTAAGCGTTATTGTATTATAAGTAATAGGAGTACAGAAATTTTTTAGTATATTTTAGTAAAATTTTAGTAAATTGCTACCCTCAAAGAGTTCAGTTCAGTTGACATGAAGAATCTGGAGTGTAATTAAAAATGAAAAAGTTATTTAATATAAGAATTTTTTTTTTATTTGCTGTATGCCTAAAATGAGACATAATAGGATTAAAATGGAATGGGGATAGTTGGGAAAAATTTCTTGGAGGAGACAAGAGTTAAGACATATAGTAGTGAGGACTTTGGGTGATTATGATGTGACAATGTGGTTTCATCAATTGTAACAAATGTGCCACACTGTTGGGGGATGTTGTTAATACTGGGGGGGGGGGGGGGCGGGCAGGCTGTGCATGTGTGCCAGCAAGGGTTATATGGGAAATTTACGCACCTTCCTCTTAATTTGCTGTGAACCCAAAACTACTCTTTAAAACAAGGACTTTATTTTTTTTAATGGCAATACCAAAATGGTGAGTAATTGTAACTTTCATCGAGTAAACTGGTAGGTATATAATTTTATGTAATATCTTTGTTAAACTGTTCGTATATAGCCATTAGAACTTCACATATGCATATTCTGTGACCTAGCAGTTCCTCTCCTAGATATATATCTAAAAGAAATCCAAACAAATATGTACAAAATATTCACAACAGCACTCTTTCTAATAGCCCTAAAGCAGAAACAACCCAAATGCCCATCTGCTGATGAGTGGATAAACAAATGTGGTATATCCATACAATGGAATACTATTAGGCAACGAAGAGGAATAGTGTATTAATACATGCTACAACATGGATGAACCCCCAAAACACTGTGCTTAGTGAAATAAGCCAGTCACAGAAGACCACATATTGTGTAGTTCTATTTATATGAAAGGTCCAGATTGGGCAAGGTAGATTAGTTGTTACCTTCTGGTGGGAAGGGGGGTAGAGAGCAGCTGCTAATGTCTGTGAATTTCTTTGTGGAGTGATGGACTGTTCTAAAGTTAGATTATGGTGATGGATGAACAGCTCTGTAAATATACCTAAACCATTAACTTGTACGTTTTAAATGGTTGAATTTTATGATATGTTAATTATTGCCCAAAGAAACTTTTAAAAATCACAATGAGATACTAGTACATACTCATTGTAATAGCTAAAATTTTAAAGGAATGGCAATCACAAGATATAGCACTACTGTAACTTTCACCCAATAAGCTGGTAGAAACATAAATTGTTACAATATGTTGGAAAAAACTTTTTGACTGTAGACACAAAAACTTAACACATAAATCAAAGTGTGGTGGGGCTCCTGGGTGGCTCAGTCGGTTGAGCGTCCGACTTCGGCTCAGGTCATGATCTCACGGTCCATGAGTTCGAGCCCCGCGTCGGGCTCTGTGCTGACAGCGCGGAGCCTGGAGCCTGCTTCGGATTCTGTGTCTCCATCTCTCTCTGCCCCTCCCCCATTCATGCTCTGTCTCTCTCTGTCTCAAAAATACATAAATGTTAAAAAAAAAATTTTAAATCAAAGTGTGGTTTATAGAATACAACAATGAAAATTATCTCCTCCTCCTCCTTTTCCTCTCAATAACATAGAGAGCCTCATAAATATAATCCATTATAAAGCCATCCAATACACAACATACATTCAAATACCTTAGTCCATTCATTTAAAATGAAAAAATAGACATAATCTCTGATGTCTGGGATTGAAGCCATAGCAGCTGAAGGGAACGCAAGGGACCTTCTGTGAGTGTAGGTGCTGGTAATGTCCTACTTCTTGTTTTAGGTTGTAGATACACTTATGTTGTATTTGTGAGAATTCAGTGAGCTGTATTTGTTATGAATTGTGCACCTTCCTGCATATACTTCAATTTTAGTAAGGGTGTAGGGGATGGAGGGCAAACAGAACCCAAACCCGGCAAAGCACCCATTCTCTCTGCAGAGGCAGCCACTCCTCAGCTCCACTGGTTTTGCCTACGAGAAGGCAGGCTTAGTGACTTCAAACTATCTACTTTGAGAGAAGCTGGAAATATTTACATGAAATCCTCCATTTTTAGGTGTTGGCAAAGATTTCAATTATAAAAATATTGTGAGAACCACGCAAAGCACCACGAGAGCTGGACTTTTCCGTCCCTTGGTGGTTTTGGCAGCTGGAATGGCTCATTCAGGTGGTTCTGTCACTTCTACGTACGTGATCCTAGAGACATCTCTTAACCTCCCCAAGCCTCAGCTATCTCATCTGTAACACTTAGGATAACAATGCTTCCCTCTCAGGGTTAGTAAGAGGATTGACTCATGTGAAACCTCACTTAAGACTATGCCTCTGATTCAGCGGGCTCTCAATAAGTGACCATTGTTATTATTTTTATTGCCAGACTGCTCTCCGGATAACTGAAAAGAAAAAAGGGTGACAGTTTGAACAAAGACATACAGCCACAGCTTTCCACACTGATAGTTTCTTGTCATCCCTATCTTCCTTCTCTCCCACTAACTGCCTTCCTATCTTAAATCTCCTCTTGCTATAGCCCTCCTAAAGCCCACCGTAGCCACGCCCCCTGTTTAGAATGAAAATGGAAATAAGGTAGCTGGAAGATCAATTTCTATTTACCCATGTTGAGTCTCCGAACTCATTTTTTTCCCATAGAAATACGATGATCTGTGGTAGTTTATTTCTAAAATTTTATGCTTATTCTAGGAAAAGTAGGCTATGATTCAGATAGGCTTTTCTGGACTGTCCTGGACACGTAACCACGGTAAATAATATAACATTATTTTCAGAGATAAATGCATTTACAATTGCAATCTGCCTAAAAAAAGAAAATTTGATGCATACCTGTCTCTTGACACAAAACTTCTCGTACTACAATATTAAGACTCTTAAATTTCATACGTAAACAAAATGGTAAGGGTAATTTTTATGACGTAAAATCCCATAGATAATGAAATTCTTATTTTAGCTTTTATAGGTCACATTTTACAGACATGAGTAACAAATAAGAACATTTTACATTTTAAAATCCCTCATCCTATATTTTTTATAACATTCTACTGCAGAAATAAGGAAAATAAAAGACAAGCCTTGGCAGAAAGATACAAACCTTAAGGGTAAATCAGAAAGTGAGTGACAACCACCTATATAATCAAGAATTTGCTCTACTAAATTCTGCTCGTCTACAATTGATTTTAGGCATTCAGAAAGCATTTGGATGCACTTCTCCATCTGGCCCTTTTCCCCAATATTTACATTGAAAATCATTAAATTCAATAATTAAACATTATTTGCATGGTGTGGTTCATAATTATTCTAATTAATATTTCCAAAGTCGTATGAGGTCAGGATTTATTACAACCCATATTCAGATGAAAAAAGTAAGACAAGGGGCAAAATTGGGGTTGGGCTCCAGTCTAGTATGACTTTCAGCTCAGGCAATTAGTTGTTGCCTTAGAATGATGCCCCGGGAGTGGTTGTTAACAGGCCTCCAAAGTCCATACCTTTGTCTCCTTGGCAGGAAATAATAGCATTCTGGAAACCCAGAGTATATCAATTTACTCCTTCCTTTTAGTGAATATTTCCATTCTTTGGCTCAGATCAAGGTGGTGAGGCTGATCTCTCCTGCTGTACCTTATAAAGGTCCAGGAAAGTCAGCCCATTTCCTTGTGCCCTTGTTAATAAGAAAGAAGCTTTTTATTATTATTATTGTTATAGTGAATCATTTCATCCTTGTAAGGAAAAGCCAAAGAAATATAGGAAGAAAGGGAACATGAACTCTCACTTTGCGATACAGAAAACAATTATTTCAAAGAGTGTGTCGTGTGTATAAGTAAATGTGTGCATAATAAAAATGTAGAGTGTAATTCAAAATTTTGAAGTATCTCAGCAAAAATAGAAATTCTGTGCTCCCACATCTTTTCTACCCTCCCCTCTCAAGCCGCTGGCTTATTATACCAAAATAACCCGCCCCCCTTCAAAGAAAAATAAGTGGAAATAAAGAGCAACCCTGCATCAGGAAGAGAAAAAAGTGAGAATAACATATTGGGAACAGAAACCGCAGTCTAACTAGTGCCTCCCCACCTTCATTACCATCCTTCCAAATAAATCTCCCTGCTCCTCTTGAGCTGGCAAATAAAAAAATCAAGCCGCAAGATATATGTGTGTGCTTCTTCTGATGAGCATCACCATCCATCTATGGTACGTCCCACATGCCAGTTTGAAGATGGGCTAGCGGGAGAATTAAAGACTTCAGAAAGTCCACAGCATAATCAAGAAGGCTTTTTTCTTCTGACTACACAGCTTTCATCTCTGTCTTGTGTGATTTTCTCCCCATCTCCTTCACTCTGTGGCAAAGATGCTGATGGCTGATGGGACAATAACGGATCATATACCTAACCTTCTAGGGCAACCAATTGGTTTCCAATATGGGGCACAAATGCCTTTGATAAGTTTCATTTTGGCAAGGACTGTTAGTTCAGGTGTATCCACACTCACACATTAGAATCCTGAATTCTGAAGTTTTAAAAGACGATGTCCAATTTCAAATGATTTTTTTTTATTTCAAGTACAAAATAGCTTTTAAAGTACATGGCAAGACACAAACATTGCTTCAGATTTCAGTGAAAGCACTAAACATTTTATCGGAAATAGTTGGATGTTTACCTTTGTTTTTATATCACTGCAAGTAACCCTCCTCTAACACATAATGTTTTTCATTGTTTGAGGCTTGATGGCATATGGTTAGATGCCTAAGAAGTCATTTATTCTAATTTCCCACCCTGGCTGGGATCCTTTCTACGATATCCACACCCCTGCTTGAGCACTTCTCGGTCTTGGGTATGGCTCTCCCTCTCAAGAGTACAGGTTTCATTTTGGACTTTTCTAATTATTTAAAAATTCTTTGTTACATGGAGTTTGTGATTTCACTGACTGGTACTAATTTGGTCCATTAGAAAAAGTTGATCCTGTTTTTCATATAGCTGTCCTTCAAGCATTTGAGGAAAATCCTACATCTCACCTGAGATTCCTTTTCTCTGTGTTATAGACCCTTAAATTCCAGACCTTTGTCCCCTAGTTGTTTCTACTACAACCTCTCCATGGTAGATGATGCTATTCACAGTCCTCATTTCCGCTGACCTGAGCCCAAGATCCTTTTCCTTGTAGCTCTCCAGGCAGCCACTATTCCATTTGAATTGGAATGCAAGTTGAAACCAATTTACTATCCTTGGTATTTTGGTTTCAATATGATAAAGTTCAGTGAAGATGGAAATTGGAGATGGATTAAAGCTCTTTAATAATTTGAACATGCAGTAGTTTGGGTACCGGTCCAAGGTTGATGTCAGTATTTCCTCTACTTCAAATTGAATTAAGGAATTATATAGGATGTCAACGGTGCCCTTGATAATGCAGCTTCCATTAAAACGAACTGGTTCTGAGCAGATCATTGGGGTCAAAATACCCATATTTGGCAAGATTCTCAGGGCTAAATTATTAAAAGACCAAGGCAATAAAAGTGAATGACTGAGTGATATCTGTAAACATTATGTCAGAACTTTGGTTTGGCTTAGTTTAAGAAATGATTAATTACCTTTTATCCATTGTTATTCAAGTTCATAAACTTCAAAGCTGTGTCAGACACCTAGAATCTAGGATATCCTTGTTTGATAGCAATGTATACCTTAAGTCCATGGCAAGTTCCATTTAGGAGTGCTATTTAATACCTTATAAAATACTTATAGAAGATTTTTAGAGGAAAATATTGCTCAGAAACTTAATCTCCTTTTATGCCACTCATCATCTGCCAAGAGAACTGGAGAATGTTCTATCTTTGTTGCATGAGATCATGCATATCTACTGCCAAACTTCAGAGAGGCCACCCAGAGTACATATTTCTCCATCTGTCAGCACCAGGAAACCACTGAAATTTGTGGATGAATAATCATTAATACAATTCTGTGGCTCTTTCCCTGGGTTCAGGTTTTTTTGAAGAAGTTAGGTGTACAAATATAGTGACTATCTGAGATAAGTATTATATTCATTCGGTTTTATTACTTCTTTAACAGTCAAATTGCCTTCAAACAGTAACAGAACACTTAGTACCTCCCCACTTGACCTACATATCCTATATATAACAGACTAAATACGTATCAAATATCTCTGCTTGTGGCTGGAATTCAGTGTTTACCCAATGCCTTCGCTTAAAAAAATGGAAAAACTGGGGTGCCTGGGTGGCTCAGTCGGTGGAGCGTCCAACTTCGGCTCAGGTCACGATCTCATGGTTCATGGGTTTAAGCCCCGCGTTGGGCTCTGTGCTGACAGCTCGGAGCCTGGAGCCTGCTTTGGATTCTGTGTCTCCTTCTCTCTGCCCCTCCCCCACTCATGCTCTGTCTTTCTCTGTCTCAAAAATAAATAAACGTTAATTTCTTTTTTAAATGGAAAAACTATTACTTAACTGTATCCTTTGGTGAAAATATCTTTAAAATGAACTCCAGGGAGATGCTTGGATGGTGGTGACATAGGTAAGAGCCTCGATGAAGAATCCTGTTGACTTGGAGAATGTTGATACCGTGTAAATCTTAGAAAAGGGCCTGGTTTAGGAGGGAGGATGATTCAGTCTGAGATATATTTACTTTGAAGTGACTGTATGATATTTAAGTGAAAATGTCGTAAGCATATGAAATGATGAGGTTGTGGTTCTCAGAGAAGTCAGAACTGAAAATATAAATCGAGGCATCAATCAGGATATAGGTTATTTCTGAATCAATGACAGGCTATTAGTTCACTAACGTGGTTAAAAGTGAACAGAAAGTATAGGAGAAGAGAATGAAAAGGAAAAAGAATTGGGGTAATAGTAGAAATTGTTTTAACTGTCACAGAAGCCTGTGGGAAAGAGAGCTCAGAGAGGCAATGGTCCCGAGCTTCTAATGCTGCCTACAAAGATGATATCGAATGGTTAGAGAGAAAACGTTCATTGGAACTGATTTTCCTTATCACTGATTCTTTCCATTGCTCCGTTTTATGCAAAACCCAAACCATTCTCACTGACTTTTGTAATGTGCTGCTTTCTCTTCATGGTCACAATTCGACCAGGTCACCATCACCAGGACGTGAACTTAGAACTGCTTTTATTGAATGAATGTGATGGATTTCATCATCTCTATCTCTTCGTGTCATCTTTCAGCTACTTAATAAAGATGAATTTCTGGTTACCGAATGAAGTCTGTTCCCGTGTAACCCTCACTTGACTATATATAAGTAAAGTTTAGGATTTGAGGGTCATTGATACACTACCATGGTCAACTGAGCTAACCTAGCGTAGACATTTGACTCAAGTTGCATTGTAAGTTGCCTGATTGATTCAACACTAATAGATAAACAGGTTATTTCATTTGGAGAAATATGGAGGCAGAAAACTATAGTTCCTTTTAACAATTGATCACTACCAAAGAGGAAGGAGAAAAGACCAGTGTGTGGAGGTGATTTCTTCCAAGTAACTAGCTGAATAATGTAAACCTTGTGCTCATTGGTTTTAATGTTGATCCATCTTATTAAAATTATGTTCATGAATGAAACAAAGGCCCAATAAACTCCTCACTTTTCTCTTCTCCATTTTGGCTCTTCAGTCTTGCAATTGACTTCCTGCTCATCATGCAGAGATCAACTAAATTCTCAGAAACAGATGGTGTTCCCTTTACCACTAACTTATCCTTCTGTAGTTCGGCAGTTGGCAAGGCCAGATGGATTAACATCCTGGAATTAAACTTTTCACCAAATTCTTATAAGTAAGCAGACGTTTTATTAATATGGACTTCTGGACATGGAACAATACCCAGAGATGATTGATTAGAAAATCTAATTAAAGGCAACAATGTGGAAGAACTGAAGCAGTGAGTTCATTCCGAAAATAAGCAACATATTTATATCCCATATTCTTTGAATAATAAAATTGAAACAAGAATATATTTTACAGCGGCTGGCCAAAAAACCATTGCCTACCCATGACTTGCCTTTATCCTCAGACATCTAAAACTGGCTACAGATAAATCCAACAAAAATAACATATAACATATAGGTCTCAGGAGTATTTTTGGCGGGGGGAGAGAGTTGGGATACCACTCAAATTCTTCACTTCCCTCAACTTCACTGATATTCCATCATCCAAAACTCGTTAAAAAAAAAACCCAGTAATAATGTGCCTAGTATTATAAGAACCTGCCTAGTTTAGTAAAGTGCTTCCCTTATATGAATTAGAAAGGAAATACATTGTCCCTATACATAAAACTGTAAAACCAACACAGAGCAGAATAGAAATATCTAAAGCTACAGGCTAGCTCCATCTTGGTCACTCGAGTCACACTTTAAATACTGTTTTATCAGAGAGAGCTTCCCTGATCACTAACATAACATCACTAACGTAACATAACATCTCTAGTCACTATTACTTCAGCCCTGCTTTATTTTCTTCATAGCCCTTGTTGCTACCCGATATGCGTTTGTTCACTGAATGTCTTCCTTCCCTCCCCTTTTCTCTCCCCTGGAATGTGTGCTTTCTAAGAACTGGGATTTGTCTATATTGTCACTAATTGAATCTCAGCACCTCAAACAATACCTGACACGTAGTAGGCACTCGTAAATATTTGTTGAATAAATAAGTGAATGAGTAAATGAATACAGAAGAGGTGGGTGATTTCTAGCCCAGGAAGTCTGCCCTATAATTAAGTTTAGGTATTGATGTATCTGAAGGAAGATCATAGAATAGGTTAGTTAGAACATTGAGGCACAGAGGCAAAACTTGTGGTGCCCATCTAGGAATTATCAGGAGGAGAGGACACCTGGCCATCACATCACTAGCACTCTTGCTATGAATGAAGGAAACAGGCTTTTCTCTTGCCCTTAGACCTCTCTTCTTCAACTTTCTCCTCCCTCTCTGCTTCCCTCATTCCCTTCCTCAGAGGAAACATCAGAATATCCTAGGTACTGGAGCCTAATCCCCTGGGTTCAGTCTAGACTCTGACACTTAGAAGGTGATGTTGGGCAAGTTAATCTCTCTCTACTTCACTTTCCACAAATACAAACTAAAGATGATAATAGTCCCTAAGTGTGCTTTGAATGTTGGATGAAGAAATCCATGTAAATCGCTCAGAATAGTGTCCATGACTGTGTGCTCTAGCACATATCAAGTACTCAGTGGATGTTAACTATTATTGTTACTTTGTCTTTTGTTGATTCCTATTCTGAGATATAGTAGGAACTCAAATATTTGATTTACTTTAATTGAACCTCTTGTTTCCAAGGTCTACCACCTTTTGCTTTCATGAATTTTCGATTTTTCTTGCCCTTGTATAAATGTATTCTATACTGTTGTTTCTTCTTTTCTGTTCCAGGATGTGCCCTCTGATATTATTAGTCAGCATTTTGTTAACAATCTTAACCTACTACATCCAGGCCCTTAATTATTTTTAATTCAATTGTATCTCTCCACCATTTTTTTTGAACTTCAGTTCGTGCAGGAGGCAACTCTAAATCATTAACTTTGTCTAATTCTTTCCTGCCTGAGATGTGTGTGACAGGCAGAATTTTAGGATAGCCACCCAAACTTACTACTCCCTGGCGTCCACACCTTACATAACTCCCAGGAGTGTGAACTGGGCAGTTTTAGTAATGCTATACGGTACAGTATGGACATTCTGCTGGTCGGCCTGACCTAATCACATGAGCTTTTTGAAACAGCTTTCTCTGGCTGAGAACGAGCTAAATCAGATTTGGGGCATGAGAAGAATTTGATGCACTGTCACTAGCTTGAAGATGGAGGCAATCATGTGGCAAGGAACGTGGGTGGCCTCTAGGAACTGAGAAAGACCCAAGAGTTAGAGCCAGCGAGGCCAGTGGGGCTCCAGTCCTACAATGCAAGGAACGAAGTCCTGCCAACAATAAGAATGAGCTGGGAAGCAGATTCTTCCCCAGAGACTCAGGAAGAAAAAGCCCAGGCAACACCTGATTTCAGCCTTGTGATTCCCTAAGAGAACCCAGAAATGCTGGACCAGACTTCTACCTACAGAACCTCAAGCTAATAAGTAGGTGTTGTTTTAAGCCCGTAGATTTGTGGTCATTTGTTACACAGCAATAGGAGGCTAATACCCTGTGTTTCCCTTGAGGTATGCTAAGTCTTGTATGGATTATTACAGATGCAACCCAATCATGGTTGTATACCAGCAATACTCTCAGCCTAAGCTAGCATCGATCCAGATTATTGAGAGAGAGAAGACGAGCTATTCCACTGAACTCTCCAACAGTAAAGAAATTGACTTCAAATTCATTCTCATGCCTTTATATGCAGTATACCTAAATTTCAACTTATTTATGGGATTTTAAATGTTTAAATATGTAATAATCTATAATTTCTTAAATAGCATGATTATAACATAACCATGTGAAAGGAATACTTTATTTAGAGTAGTAAATTATGGAATATGTCCAAAAGCTGACACTATTTCTCCTCATATATCACTAAAAAGAGCTTTAGATAGTTAAAAGAATATCTGATCGAACAAGCTATTCACATAACAGTTTGTAAAGTATTAATATATAAACCCATTGAAGATTTCAAATTAACCCGAGGCCTAGAAGAGGTCATCTATTTCTCCCTTCTTGGGCTGCAAGTACATTTCAACCTGTTTTGCAAGTGTCTAAGGCATGAAGTCTTATAAACCCATGAATGGGATGCTTTGGGAGATGCGACCATATTACTCCTGCTTCTCCGTATCTTTATTACTGATGTCAAGGAAATGTGACGAGTTTTCAGATGTCGGATCTCTCTGTCATATCTAGCCTTGGAGAGGTTGAATTTAGACACCTTTATTTTATCCTGTATTTGCTCAGAAAAGCCCAGGACAGTATCCCCACAGAGACAGAAGATGGAAAAGGACAATGGAAAGTTCTAGTGAGATGAGAATGATTAAAAGGAGAAAGGGGGGAAGGAAATGAGATCACTTTCTCTGAGCTCTATATGCTCTCTGATATGATGCTCTCCAAAGAGGCTTGTACAGTGAAGTCATTCTGGCTTTGCTGTTATGTTTAGCGAAAGCCATGAATCTGAAGGAGCTCTCTGAATAGAGCTCTGTAGTAATACGTCAATAAACCGGACCTATTATTGAGAGTAGCATTTTTAACAGTAGGTTTGGAAAGGGAAAATAAATTACAGGTTACATGCTGCTTTGTTTTACAGGAAAGAAAGAAGCAATTATACAAGCCCTAATCCCACTGGTATAAATTACTCCGTAATGACTCATAGAAACCAGAATACCCAGCTCATATCAGCCAGGGTCCAATCAAGGTACAAAACCACACAGTAATTTGAACAGGAGAAGTTTAATATAAAGAATTAGTAATTCTAACATAAGGTCGGAGTGCCAAGGGATTGTCTAGTAAGAAGTGTACAGAACTCTAAAGAACCTAGGAGTAGCAGAGAGAAGGAGCAGCCACCAGCTCTGGTGCTGATATAGAGCATCCGAGGAAGAGCTTCTGTGTGCGAGGCCTGGCGGAGGGCGTGACTCTAGCTCACCGAGCGGCAGAGAGATGGTTGTGGTGCTGCACCGGCAGAATTTGCTATGAATCTACGCTTCCTGGTTCTGGGAAAAGCTCTTCGCGGGAGGCGTCTCTCTGGAGCCACCCTGCTGCCCAGCTGCCCAGGGGGTGCCCCTGGGGGAAGCGGCTGGCCGAGCGTGCCACTGCCGGCCGCGGTGCGCTGCGAGAGCAGCTGCCTTGCAGAAGCCGGGCCCTCAGAAAGCGGCCCGCCCTGCGGGAGATGGGCCCCCGAGAAGCTGCCGGTCCTGCAGGAGAAGCCGCCCATCCTGCGATGACCAGATGCTGGAGACGCAGCCTACGCTATGGGAGCCAGGCCCTGAAGGAGTCGCGTGTGCGGAGGAAGCCTGCAGCCTCGTGCAGAAGCTGCACAACTGCCTGCAGAAGCCTGCCAGTGGAGCCTCTAGAACGAGGAAGCAAGCCTGTTCATCCTGATGTCTCTCTAGTGCCCTCTACCGACAGCTCCTGCCATCATGTCCGCAGACAAAGGGAAAATGTTTGAAGGACCCAGATCCATAGTCCCAGATCAGGCAATGAAGGTGGGATTGGAGCTGAGGGGCAATGAATTGATAACATCCTTCAATGTAACCCCTGTACTTGACATAGCGGGGTTTTGTCTGTTTACTTGTTTTTAAATGTTTATGTTTGAGAGAGAGAGCAGGTGAGAGGCAAAGAGAGGTTGGGGGGCGGGGGGGAGAGGATCAGAAGCAGGCTCTACACTGACAGCTGAAAACCCGACGCAGGGCTGGAACCCAGGAACCGCAAGATCATAACCTGAGCGGAAGTCAGATGCTCAACCGACTGAGCCACCCAGGCTCCCTGGCATAATGTTTTTTTACCCGTGAAGGAATTCTCCCTGATACTTGTACTAGACTGCTTGGGAATTTCTGTCTCTACCATCAGCTCTGATCATTTGAGAATGTTTACATTTTTTTATGGTCAATAGATAACACTGTTGTATTTATAACATGCCGGTAAACCCACCCAACTCTTCACATTCCTGTCTCCTAACACAGATCTACTTCTCCTCCATGCCCTCGTTGAAATTGTCCCTGAGTGAGCCTGTGTCTTTACCATTCTGAGCTTTCTTCTCCTCGCTAAATATAGCCAGCCCTTCTGGTGCTACACAAAGTAGGACAGACAGTATGATATTGTTCTTGTCCTGATTGATTTGCCGGAGGGATCGTGAGCCTTAGAAATGAGGCTCTGCTGTCTTTAACTTTCTTTGCCTACAAGGGTGACTATGGACTGAGATAGTTTTATGCAGTTTCAGTGGAGCTGAGGACTTTTCAGATATTTTTACTTTGGAAGATACAAATCATGGTTTTTAAAAACGATCACATTTATTGTATTCTGGAAAATACAATGTGTGAAAATATATTTCATTAATGAAAATGTTTTGCACACGCAGGTGTTTGTTATCTTCCTTGTTAAATCCCTGGAGACCTTTATTTCATTCATTTAATGGTTTATCCCCTGTGTTTAGTCCACAGAGACTTTGGAGGACATTTGATTATAACTTGAACTTGATGGCACTTTCCTATGCCACCAAACATTCATCCATTCATCAGTTACTCATTCACACATAGTTTAATTTATTATACAAATGGATATTGAGCATACAGTTTTCCTTGAGTAGTTGTGGGGAGAAAGGTGGTTGTGGACATGCATGACAGGTTCTCCCATCTGTACAGCACTTAAAATCAGCCAGTACAACTGTTACAATACAGAGGAAACTATGACAGATTTTTTAAGAGAGTCACAATGGCAAACCACAGAAGAGACTTGCAAATTATTAATTGAAACTGGTATTTCAGGATCAAAGTCATGTGAGAATATGAAGATCACAGTAGACTCGGAAACTCCTTAAACAGGAAAGGTCCTTATGGCTGCCGTTGCTTTCCAAGCTCCTGGTCATGGCAGACTCCCTTTATTTATTTCATGGTTGCCTTCAGGGACAAATGCATTAATGAGTAACTAGTTAGCTCTGTGCGATTGTAAAAATGAGTGAGAAGAGTTGGTTCTAATTCTGCCACTAAATAACTGTGAACTTAGGAAAGTCACTTGTGTTCAGGGATCCCCAGGACCACGCCTGGGTTCAGTGATTTACAAGAAGGACAGAATTCAGCAAATCTGTTATACTCGTGGTTGCCATTATTACAGCAAAAAGATGCAGATTAAAGTTAGCCACAGTAAGGGAGCATAGGTCAGGGTCCAGGAGACAGCAGGGGCAATCTTCCTGATATTGCCTCCCAGGGCACTCAGCACCTCTTTTCCCCAGAAACAATATGTGACAACACTCATGGAGTATTCTCAACCAGGAAAGTTCATCTATGTCTTGGTGTCCAAGGTCTTTTCAGGGGGTAAATCTCACAGACATGGCTGACCGCTTGAAGTTAGTCTCCAGCCCCTTCAGTGGTCAACGTGATAACACAGGGGCCAAATGCCCCATCATAAATCACACTGTTAGCATAGATTCTCTCATGACTCAAAGTCCCCCAGATACACAAGGACAGCATCAGAAAAGATATTCCGAGGACTTACAGGTTACTTCTCAGGAGTTTGGCCAGGCCCCAAACTTTCCTTGAGATGTGCAGAGTGTGGACAAAAGCTGAGTTAATCCTTTGCTGTTCATCATTTGATCTCTGTTTGTGCCTAATTATCTTCACCTATAAACTAAGGTGAAGGCGAGATGAGCAAAGATAATTCCTAGCTCTAAAATGCCACGCTAATTTAAATTTCTAGTTAAGCAACACGGAAGTAGAGTAAGATTTAAAGACCACTCTAATTCAACAAATAGTATAAAAAGCACGAGCATACAAAACAATGGCATTTTTTGTGTATTTCTTACAACTAAGCAATAGATCTCTTTATCTTTGCATTCAGCTTGTAAAGACAAGTGGTGTTCTTCAAGCCTCACTCCCTTCTGGCCTTTCCACCCTGCCTAGAACCCCCACCCAAATCTCTGGAAAAGAAGTACCTCTCTGGAGACTTTGAAGATTAGTTCAGGCTAATTGCTGTTGGATAAGTAGCGTTTAGCAGCTGTTTAAATTTTTTTTTGTCAAGGGAGATGGGCTTATTGTGCAGCAAGAAGAATTTAAGTTCAATTTAAGGACAATTTGCTAACAGAGAACATGAAAAACTAAAATAGTTATCAAGTTTTATGGAGTCTCCTTGCCTAGGAAAAAGAAAAAAAAACCAGAAAGCGTGTTCCTTTATTTTTCTGGATAGTTTTAGTTTGGATCTGAACTCACAAAGATGCTCTTTTTTTGTGGTAATACTCCTAAATTTCTGAGTTTAGGAGAATTACAGAACCAAAACATTACACAACCAAAATAAACTCAGCAGATTAGGCTGTGAAAGCAGACTAGAATGTTTTAGTAGACAGAACTTATTTATGGCACATTTCAGTTAAGTTTCAAGTTGAAGGTGGATTAATTTTGGAGTGCTGTACTGAGGCTATTTGGGATGGGAAATGCTAGGACATAGTTATGTTTTGAGCTGATATTCTAGCTTTCTGAAGCTGTAGGCTTCTGCTCACAGGGAGCCAAACTGAATTTGAAAGCCATGACTGCCATGCCTTTAGAGAAAGATTTTCTACTCAAAGAGCAAGGCAGTGAGTACATAGTTGAGCAGCTAAATTTGACTCAGCATTGGCCGATTAACATCTACTACGTGCCATCTGCTTCCAGCCAATGGGTACTTCCTTCATTGGTTTTCTAGAGTGGCACCTTTACAAATGGTATAGGAGGCCATCGTAGGAAATCATTACTCCTGGAGTAGACTAGGACAGTGTATCATTAAACATCACCATGGAAAGTGAGATGCGATGGCCAGCTCATGTAATTCTAGAACAATCCCATTAAGTTAAGAGCTCATTTATTATACAAATGAAAGAAAATGACACAGAATCTAACCAGGGAAGAATTGCCCTTAGTCTAAGTAAAAGTAGCATTAAACTCACTAAAACTAAAGTTCAGGACACAATCAAATCAGTACAGATCATCAAAGGTGCATGGAGTAAGAAACGGTAAAAGTATCTCAATATGAGCTAGTTGAAGATTTTGAGAAGTCGACAACTGCTACAGACTGAATGTTTGTGTCCCCCCCCCAATTCATATGTTGACACGAATTCCCCAATGTGGTGGTATTTGGAGGTGGGACCTTTGGGGGATTGATATCTTTATAAAAGGGATCTCAGAGAGCCCCTTCCTTCAGCCAAGTGAGAACACTGCAAGGAGACGGCTGCCTGTGAACCAGGAAGAGGGCCTTCGCCAGACACTGAATTTGCCAGTGCCTTGATCTTCCACTACCCAGCCTCCAGAACAAAGAGAAAGAAACATTCGTTGTTTCAACCGCCCAGCTTATGGTATTTTTGTCTTGGCAGCCCAAAGGACTAAGAGATCACCCCTCCTAAGTAGTTGAATGAAATAAATACAGTGGTTTGACGATCAGAAAAGTTTCCCAGGTTGCCCTTAACTCTGTGCATCCGTATTGTACCTGGAAGGCTTTTGGAGATGCAAAATCAGGCCCTGGTGTACACCTACAGGACAGAATCTGCATTTTCACAAGGTCCCTGGGTGGCTCAGGTCCATTCACATTTGAGAAGCACTGCTTGCAAATCTGGCCAGCTGCCTATTTCTGCACATGAAGTTTTATGAGTCAAGCTTTTACAGTTATGTATTGTCTATAGCTGCTTTTGCAGGACAATGGCAGAGATGAGTACTTGTGATGGAGACTGTATCTTCCACAAAGCCTAAACTATGTACTCTGGCCCTTTACAGAAAAGACTTATTTGTTTCCTAGATCTGTTGAGATAAGGGAACTGCCCTTTATTATCTATCATCACATAGGCTTTGCATACCTTTTTGCTTTCAATTTTCATAATCATTTTTTGCAGATAAAGGTAAACAATTTTTTCAAGGTTCCATACCTAATTAGTGGTGGAGCCAGACCTCAGACCCAGGTCTATCTGACTCCAAGGACCACGATCTTTTCACTATGCACTATGACTTGCCTGCTAGGAATTTGGGACTCTCAATGCTTTGCTTATCTAGGGGTTAATTTGCCTCAGAAAAGAGAACTAATGTTGCCCAGACTAGTACATGGTAGAATTGTTGCAAAAAGCCAGTTTCCTAAAAGCTATACTGAGAAATACCCCTGCCATGCAGGTGAGTAGATGGTGAGTATACTTGAGAAACCACATCAAGGACAGAAGCACACTTGGAGAGTTTCTGGAATCTGAGCTCAGTTGGTCTCTGCAGAGACAGATTTCTCTGGGCCTCTGCAGGGTTCAGGACTCCACTTTTCCGGTTTCTACTGGAGATTAGAGTCTGTTTCATCCCTAAAAGTTCCCTATTTTCAAATTACAGCGACTTATTTTAATGTCAACTTTGTGTTTAAGGGAAGGTCCCCAATTGTTGTGAGAAGAGTCATACTTATTCATCATACTAACAATAGGTTAGTCTATCATAATCTCTGCCTTCCAGAAACTAACAATGCAATCCGTTGGAAATAAGAAAGAGGGTTGAAACTAAGAGCTAGTTCTTTTAGGGCACCTGGGTTGCTCAGTCAGTTAAGCATTCGACTTCAGCTCAGGTCATGATCTCACAGTTGGTGGGTTCAAGCCCCACATTGGGCTCTGTGCTGACAGCTCAGAGCCTGGAGCCTACTTCACATTCTGTGTCTCCCTCTCTCTCTCTCTCTCTCTCTCTGCCCCTCCCTCCTCATGCTCTGTCTTTATCTAGAAAATAAATAAACATTTTTTCTAAAAAGATTAAGAGCTAGCTCTTTTAAAAACTAAACAAAACTTTGAAGAGAAGGATTTAATCAGTAATCAAAAAACTCCCAAAGAAACAAAAATCCAGGACCAGATGGCTCCACTGATGAATTCTACCAAACATTCAAAGAAGACTTAATACCTGTCCTCAAACTCTTCCAAAAAATTGGAGAAGAGGGAACACTGCCAAGCTTACTTTACAAGACCAGGATTACCTTAATACTAAAACCAGACAAGGACACCACCAGATAAAGGAGAAGGAGAAGGAGAAGAAGGAGAAGGAAGGAGGGAAGGAAAAAAGAAAGAGAAAGGGAGAGAGGGAATTATAAGTCAATATCTCTGATAAACATAGGTTCAAAAATCCTCAAAAAAACATAAGTAAGCCAAATTCAACAATATATTAAAAGAATCATACATACACCATGATCAAGTAAGATTTACTCCCAGGATGCAAGGATCATTCCCATGTGCAAATCGATCAATATGATATACCACATGAACAAAATGAAAGATAAAAACTATGTGATCATATGGATAAATGCATCTTAAATGCAGAACAAACATTTGACAAAATGCAGCAATGTTGACATAAACTTGGGCTCATAACTTCTTCCAGACATCAACCGTTTTGAGCAGCCAGATGGTACCCTGATCTTAAGGTTGGGGAAAAAAAATGATGGGCTTTGATGTCTAGGTACCTTGTTACCTGAGAGTCTGTAGAGGACTTTGCGGAAGATTTCACTGTGAAGAAAGGATCTGGATAGGAAAAAACAAACAAAAAAGTCTGTTCTTCCTGACATGAGCAGTACCAGAAGGTCTCTTGCTCTAAATGTTGAGCAACTGATACAAAGGAAAGTCAAATTCTCATGTTTATCATTGGAGACATTTATTAAAGAACCATTTAGTACAATAGTTTGTAGAGTGTGAACTAAATAGATATATACTCTTTGAAAAGTTGTTCTAGGAAAGATCATTTATTTATTACATTCAAGAAGTATTTACTGAGTGTCTCCTATGCCGGACACTGTTCTACCAGCTGGGGATATAGTACAGATGACGGTAAACCCAGATTTCTGATCTCACAGAGCTTACATTTTGGTGGGAGAGAGACCGTAAAGAATGAGTAAAATGTACAGTGTGTGAGAGGGTGCTAAAGAGGAAGAGGTACAGGGGAAAGGCTGGACTTTGACATAGTGTGGACAGGAAAGATCTGCCTGAGAATTTGGATGACGAGAGCCTACCATCTAAGGCCCCCCTGTAGAGATGACTGATTCAAGAATGGCACTGAGCTTATCTGGCCCGCGAATGTGACAACAGAGAAAGTAAGAACAGCCAGGAATGGAGGGCAGCACATCAGACATTAGCAGTGTGTGTTAGCGTCGGCAAGGGAGTTAGCCAAAGGAGCAAGTGTCGGGCAGGCACTTCATTTCGATGGTGTCATAGAGGAAGTGAGGTTGGAGGAGATCCTCGAAGAAGAGAAGGCTAATGTAATCTGACCACACTGACGAGTTTCTCTGGAATAATAATTGTCTCAGGACAAACAAAACGCTCCTTCCATGGAATATATTAGTTGAAAACTTTCAAAAGGCAGCAACTTGGGTGCAGACTCACCAGATCACCCTCTCCCAATGCCCATTCTCGCCGCCACTCTTCCTCCCTCCATGCAGTCCACTCGAGGGCCTTGGGAAGACCAAGCAGAACCTCTCCTAGGCCAGTCCCAGGCTCCCTGGTGACGGAGGTCAGAAGTAAGGGCCAAACACCAGAGCAGCTAAGCCAGAGGATAATCAAAAATGCAAACAACTCGTTATGTCAGTTTCCTCTCAATTTTCATCCTGCCAAGCCGAAAGGGGCCACAAAGATTTCCCCTCTTTTACAACAAAATATGATCTCCATTATAAGCTGGTGCTAGCTAGGTGCCACTCCTGTTTCCTACTGCTGTGAGGCACATATGGCTGTGTGGCCAGGACCCCACAAATCATCCAGTAAGTTCATTTTTATTAGTAGCTTCTGCTTAATTAAGGGATGCACCATGCTCCATCAATCAGCTTCTGTGCATTCGAATCATCCCCAGTCACTCCACTACTAATAGACATAGCTCTGCTCTAGGAAAAAGAAAAGATCTGGGGCATACTGGCTCTAAAAGCCAGGAGGGTAGCATCTGACAGCTGGACCACTGCTGTAGCAATTCCTTTAAACGTGAGTCTGTGACTATAGAGGCAGGTAGAGGGTGATGCTTTGAGTGTCTTTGCCCTTCAGAGATCTGAATTTTAACTTATTGGGCCAGATGCCTGTTAGATATACAGCACGTTAGCATATTTGTATTAGTTCCTCAATTGTGTACAATAGAGCGAACTATAGTTTTCATTATTTAGAAAATGTTTTTTAATGCAAGATAGTTGGAATCCCCTGAGGCAAAGAAGATGGACAAGAATGAGCATGATCTACAGTTTTAACACTCTTGCCCCTATGTAGATGCCTTATTCAAGATAAGGCTCTAAGTCAAAACTATTTTATAGCACCCTTTGTCTGGGTTGGTTTCCAGAAACTTGCCAAGTACATCCATCCTCATTATTCATGGATTCTATATTTGTGAATTCACCTACCTTCTAAAATTTATTTGCAACCCCCAAATCAATACTCTGGGTCCTCTCACTCTTATTTGTGGACATGCTCGGAGTGGGAGAAAATGGGCGTTGCTCAACACTCCCCTTCCCAGCCGAGGTAGAGCGAGGTGAAGCTCTTGCTCGGTTCAGCTCCCATGCAGAGTTGACAGGTGGACAGAGCTGACTGAAGGGGGTGGTTCAGTGCAAGGAGGTCTGGCTCTGGGGCCAGGTGGCCCAAGGGGGGCCGTTGAATTGCATCTCTGGTACTTATCAGTGGAGCACCTCCATCAAATCACTTAACACTTCAAGACTTGCTTTCCTCTTTTGAAAAATAAAATAGAATCTATCAGAATGAGTTGTTTTTAGGATTTAAGGTTATAAGTTAGGTGCGGTATGCGTGTATATGTATATTTCCCCTAGGAACAGTGCTTCAGTATTCGCTCATTCAGTGTTCGTGGTGATGTTATGGAACACAACTACCATATACAGTGAAAATTGACTGGAATATCTTCCCCACTGGCAAAAGAGATATGCAAAAGTTTTGTTTTTAATTTACACAAAAAGAATTGCCTCTCAGTCTTTTGACTAAGATCTTGTGTAACTTACATAAAAAGAAGCCATCTTAGTAGGGAAATACTTATTAATTTTGTAAGAAAACAATACAATTTAAAAATTGGCCAAAAAATATACGGGAACAGACACTGCCCCAAAGAAGATACAATGATGGCAAGTGAAAATAATAAACCTAACAAATGAAAAGATGCTTAACCTCATTTGCCATTAGATAAATGCAAATTAAAACCACAATGAGATACTACTGGGTACCTCTTAGAAGTTTTAGAACCATGAAAAGTGACAATACCAAATGCTGACAAGAGTGGCGATCAACAGGAACTCTGGTCCATTACTACTGGGAATGCAAAATGGTACAGTCAGGCTGGAGGTCTGTTGGGCAGTTTCTTATATAAACATATACTTAACATATGACCCAATGACCCATTCCCAAGTGAATTAAATTTATTTCTGAGTAAGTACATTTTGTCAAGTGAGTGGAAAACATGTTTACACAAAAACTTGTACGTGAATGCTTACTGTAGTTTTAGTTATAGTCACCAAAATCTGAAAATAACCAAGATATCTTTCAACAAGTGAATGGATGGCGTGTCTGTATACTGGAATACTACTCAGCAATAAAAAAGATGAGTTGACTGATCCATGTAACAACATGGAAGAATCTTAGATATATTTTGCTAAGTAAAAGAAGACAGGAAAAAAAAAAAGAATGAAAGAAGGCAAAACCCAAATGCTACAAAGTGTGTAATTATTTATATTTTTATGACATTATGGAAAAGGGAAAATTGTAGGGATGGGAACAGATCAGTGGTTGATTGTTGGAGAGTAGGGGAAGAAGAGAGATTATATATAAAGCAGCCACACAGGGGAATATTAGAGTGATAGAACTCTTATTTAGTCTTTTATACTGTGTTGGTGGATACATGAGTCTTACGAATTTGTTAAAACCCACGGAACTGTATGTAACAACAAGCAAGTTAAAAAAAAAAATAAACCAAAATGTTGGAGATCCTAAGATGGGATGAAGATTGTACCTAATTTTATTATAAGTGTATAATAAAAGAGTTGGGGGGAAAAGGTGTCAATATAATTCACTTTAGAAAAATAGTGTTTAACTGGACATTGTAAGGCTAAAGAAAAGAAAACTATGAATAAACAAGGGCACTCTGGTTGGTAATTTTTTTTTTCTCATAGGGGTATGCATTTGCAATTCTGGAATGAATCTACATGTATACTCGAGCTGAAAAAATAAGCAAACAAATCGGAGATCATGGGAGCCAGCTTTCTTTATGTTAGAGAAACGAGTTACAAATAAGCGGGCATAAGTGGACCAAGGTTAGAATTATGCCTGTTCACTGGCTTGGAGTTGGAAATACAAGTATGATTTACATTAACATATATGCAAATAGATAAATACAGAAATAGGAGGTGTGTTTATACATGGATCGTTCTAGCCCTGTCTCCTGAAACAGCCTAGAAGCAGCAAAACTTTGTGAGCCATGAGCACTCCCAATATCCAGATCTTATTTTTAAACATCATTTTCAAACAATAGGAACCAGGTATCCTTGGAGAAATAGCTGATTCTAGGCTTTAGCCGAAGAAACACAGGATAGTTCTAGAGCATCTTGTAGAATTGTAGTGTTGTACTGACACAAGTAAGGGAGTGCTGGGAAGAAAAGGGGCAAGGGGGAGACTATGCCGAAAAGAATATAGGAACCAACCTGAAACAATCCCTAAGGTGCCAGAGCTAGTATGATTGGAGGAACAAAGTAATAATGATAGTATTGGACTATAACCCAAAGAATAATACATATATATGAGTGTATGCTGATATAAATATGTAAATGGGAAAGAACAAACCGATCTTTGTTATAGAAGAATCTGGAATAATATAGGTTGATATTGCTGCTCCAGGAAACGAAGCTTAACTCCCCACACCTGTGTTGGCTGGACTTAGTGACTTACTTCCTTTTTTTTTAATTATTTTTTTTAATGTTTATTTATTTTGAAGGAGAGAGAGACAGCATGAGCAGGGTAGGGGCAGAGAGAGAGGGAGACAGAGAATCCGAAGTGAGCTCCAGGCTCTGAGCTGTCAGCACAGAGCCTGACACAGGGCTCGAATTCACAAGCCGTAAGACCACGACCTGAGCCAAAGTCTGACACTTAACCAACTGAGCCACCCAGCTGCCCGCTTCCCTTTTTTTAAAATTTACTTATTCATTTTGAGAGAGACAGAGATAGCATGAGTGGCGGGGGGCAGAGAGAGAGAGAGGGGGAGAGAGAGTCCCAAGCAGGATCTGCACTGTCAGCATGGAGCCCAATGCAGGACTCGAACCCACGAAGCTGTGAGATGTTGATCTGAGCTGAAACCAAGAGTCAGATTCTTAACCTACTGAGTCACCCAGGCAGCCCAGTGACTCACTTCTAGAGAACAGAATATGGAAAGAAAAAAATAGTAACTGGAACCTGAGAGATACAACCGTAACCAAATACCCACTATTAACATCACTTGTGATAAATTATAACTAATGTCATGTACTCCTGGAGACGATGTGTACTTTACCGCTCTGTTATTTTTTCCCCAAAAAACTTGTAAGCCCATCATGAAGTAACATCGAAGGGCACCGTGTAAAGCTTCTGAGCCTCCTGACGCGTCAAGGGTGTGAGAAAGAAAAAAAGACTGAAAAACTATCACAGATGACAGGAGACAACAGAGACACGACACGTTAATGCAGTGTGGTTTCTTGAGTTGGATCTTCGCATACAAAAAGGACATTAGTGGGAAAACTGGTGAAATCCAAATGGTCTGTACCTTAGTGGTGTTACATCAGTGTTAGTTCCTTCGTTTCGGCAAGTGATGTGCAATCATGTAAAGACATTACATTAGAGAAAGCTGTGTGACGCGGGAACTTTCTGCGCTATCTTGGTGACTGTTGTCTAAACCTAAAAAGTGTTCCAAAATGAACAGTTAAAGCTAATAAGTACATGGGGCGCCTGGGTGGCTCCGTCAGTTGGGCGACTGACTTCAGCTCAGGTCTCACGGTCTGTGGGTTTAAGCCCCGTGTCAGGCTCTGTGCTGACATCTCAGAGCCCGGAGCCTGCATCGGATTCTGGGTCTCCTTCTCTCTCTTCTCCTCCCCACCTTGTGTTCTCTGTGTCTATCAGAAATAAATAAACATTAAAAAAAATTTTTTTAAGAAAATTATTCCTTTTAAAAAACTAATAAATACATACGTAATTGCATAAATAAACAAATTGTATAAAATGTTATTACAAATAACTCATTTTTTCTAGGGCACCTGGTTGACTCAGTCGGTTAGGCATCTGACTTCAGCTCAGGTCATGATCTCATGCTCGGTGAGTTCAAGCCCTGCATCGGGCACTGTGCTGACAGCTTGGAGCTTGGAGCCTGCTTCGGATTCTGTCTCCCTCTCTTTCTGCCCCTCCCCTGCTCACGCTCTGTCTCTCTGGCTCTTAAAAATAAATAAACATAAAAAATTTTTTAAATAAATAAATAAATAAATAATTCATTTTTTCAAACACAACAGGGAAATGGTATTGTCATGCCGGGGGGGGTTAGGAGAGAGAGGAAATTATCAACAGTGTTCCCCCAAATCTACAAGTTCTGTTGAGTTTCTACTTACTTGTTCTCCACTTTAGAGTTTATAGAGGAAGGAGAGGAGGAAATGTAAAGGAAGATGAGGGGTAGAGGAGAACAGGAAGAAATGACAAACGAGAACGTAAATGTAATTAAAAACTTTCAGAACTGTACAAGCCACAGGTAATTCTTTGCAATCGCTCGAGTGTCACTATGGCTCAGAAAAATAGAAATAATGAAGGCCAGCAAAACCAAGCGTGGTTCAGAGGCTGTCTGGAAACTGACACTGGAACTCCAAATTCCGCAATCCTGCTTTGACTCTTCTGACCTGCCTCCCGTGTTCCGCTTATTTGCAGAATGATTACTGTGCTCATCTCCTGAGTAGGAGATACTTTAGGTCCAAATGGCTGTTTTTCATTGCTTTTGTTTTGCTATTTAATTACAAACCATAACATTTAGATCTCTTCAGGGCAGAACAATTCAGTGAGAATACCATTAGTAGAAACAGCAAAAAAGTGTGATGGAAAACCTGCAAAACATGACAAAGTTATGTCTGGGGTTAAATTTTGGCTTGGATACATTTGGCACAGGCTCCAATGACAACATGGCCACTCAAGTCTCATCTTCATCCATCCTGAGTGGCGCTAAGCCCTCTTCAAGGAGTAGCTGCACTGAAAGGCTGTTAGGAAAACTGTTTTGTGGGGTCCAACACGCAGTTCACTTGAGAGGAAAATCACGTTCTCTTTTGGTCCTGGAGCAGCGACAAGGGGCACATTAACCCCTGCATTCTTTCAATAATGAGAAAAGTAAACCTAAGTAATACCTTCCAATGAATGAGGCGATAGCGTCAAAACTACACAGGTCAACATTTCTCCCTGATGCTTTTTCACATTTTTTTACCCCCTCCACACTTTATTACTATGACAGTTATTAAAGGTCTCGTGCGCTATGTGGGAAGTGTGAAAAATGGCATTCAAACACCGAGCATGTATTTTTACAACGTAAATAAAAGCGTGCTATGTTATTTTATGTACATTGTTATATACATTCATTATTACAATAAATATACAAAGGCAGTTTAATGCCAGCAGGGCGTAATCTCAGGCCATTTGCCCTCATTTATCCTTTGAGAGATTTTCTCCCACAGGGACTGTGTTAAGGAGTTTTGTGACTTTTGGGGGAGATTATATAGGTGGCATGATGTAGCCTGAAGCTTCTCCACTTGCCATTCTGCGAATTGAGTTGGATTATGTCATTTCCTCTGATGCCCTGTAATGCAGCCTTAAGAAGAATGACCCTGCAATGTGGCTCTGCTGAAAATAGCTTTTGCAGTGCCAGAAAAGATGATTCATACTTGGCATAGGAGCCATTTCTGGAAACTGCCAGAACAAAGGACAGAGGTAATTCACTAAGGGGCTCTATCATCATCTAACTCAATTTGGATGGTACATTTAATGATGGTACATCACTAAATACAGACATTTCAATGGATATGGTTACACATATACATATGTACATATATCATGTAGCCATCTGTTTTGTATGTATATATTTATACTCAGACGTGATTATACATCTACAAATGTATGTATTTACTTAAGGGTGGAGATATACCAAGCTGTAGGCTACCATTCTTGATCATTTCTTAATTTTAATCACGTGGTCTGAGATCATTTGAACAACCACCACCTGAAAATGAGAGCTTGGTTGAAATTGTAACCCTGCCACTGTATACATTCTTGTTCTCAGAAATTACTAAAATCACACGGGTGGGGGGGGGGAGGGGGAAGAGACATAGATGGTCATCTTTTCCACTTCTACAGCCTTCCACCAAATCTCAATAAGCTTCTGGCCACGTGAATTACCAATACTTCTGCTGGCAGGGCTTTTCCAGCACTTCTCGGAGAAGACTGTAACCCTGGAGCCTGTAGGGAACTTCTCTCCACGTTCCTAGAGAATGTCTTCTTTGCAGTGTCTTGCTGACTACCCAGTTATCATATTCCTCCTTGGCTGTGTGTCGAACTGCACATTTATTTTTCTTAATCTTTTCTCGAAAATCAATTCTCTGAGTCCCTTAATCATTTATATTGATCTCTGTTGAATTTTCTCTAATATGATGGCACCTATCTGCTCCAGAACTGCTTCCCTCATCTTTACCACTCACCATTCAACTTTGACTGGGTACCACATAGTATAGAGCAAGGAGGGTACCAGCTGGCGTTTATCTCACCCAACATCCACTTCCCACCATTTTGTGAACCTCAAAAATATATACAAATGTAACCTAACAACTTGCTGTTGGACCATATATGGTGTCTCTTGGTGGTTTTTTTTTTCTAAATCAGATTCCGCTACGAACACGGTTTCCCATTACTAAGTAGTTGGTGCATTTCCAAGCTCACAACTCTCTGAATGTCTAAAGCCCATGTACTATTCCATCCATAATTCTACTTCCCATCCCTTTACTAAACGGCACTGCACATCAGCTGAAATTTTTTAAACTGCATTAGAAGGGGAATAAAATACAGATTTATTTTCAATGAAAACCTTCCTGTTTTGCAAAGATGAGAGGCTAAGCTGTACATGCAGAGAATTCATCTGGCGAGTAGCGAAGAATACCTGGGAAGTAACACAGGAATCCCAGATTCATTGTTAGGTCACTGTGTTCAGGATCTGGGGAAGGGGCAGCTTAAATTATCAGCAACACCAAGGGGGTGGGATCGACGATAGTCTGTACACGATAAGTGCTACCATTTTGTGTTTACACGTGCCGGCTGCTATTCTAAGGTTTTTTTCACACATCTCATTTAAGCTTAAAGCAAACATTTGTGGGAGACACAATTATTATGGCCATTTATATAGAGAAAGAAACGAAGGCAGAGAAACACTAAAAACGTGCGGAAGGTCAATGTGGTTAGCTACTAAATGGGCAGAGAGTGGAATTCAAACCCAGGCAGTCTACGGAAGGGTCTGCAGATCCAGCCACTTTGTAGCATCACGAATAAGCCCCCTGCTGAAAAGTGTAAGTAGATCCAGGTTGGCCATGTAGATGTGAGCTATCCTGCCTTGGTTATCAAAAACTCTTGTGAGAAACTTTGAGAGTCAAGTTGCCAACAGTGTCATGTTCACGAAGGATTGTTCAGGGAAGTAGACAGTTGTGACTATAAAAGTCTGCCAGTTGGGGCGCCTGGGTGTCTCAGTCTGTTACGTGTCTGACTTTGGCTCAGGTCATGATTGTATGGTTCGTGAGTTCGAGCCCCTCATGGGGCCCTCTGCCGTCAGCACAGAGCCTGTGTCAGATCCTGTCCCCTCTCTTTCTGCCCCTCCCCTGCTGTCTCTCTCAAAAATAAACATTAAAAAAAACCAAAACTCTGCCAATTACAGGTGGTGTGTGCTTTTAAAGGTTTTCTTTGATTCCCATTTTTATTAGAAAACAACAGCAGTCAAAATTTAGTACTTTACTGAGGCCTCTTTAAAAATTCTTTGCGTGGAGGGGCGCCTGGGTGGCGCAGTCGGTTAAGCGTCCGACTTCAGCCAGGTCACGATCTCGCGGTCCGGGAGTTCGAGCCCCGCGTCGGGCTCTGGGCTGATGGCTCAGAGCCTGGAGCCTGTTTCCGATTCTGTGTCTCCCTCTCTCTCTGCCCCTCCCCCGTTCATGCTCTGTCTCTCTGTCCCAAAAAATAAATAAACGTTGAAAAAAAAATTTATAAAAAAAAATTCTTTGCGTGGATATTGGCAAATGGACTCTCATTCAAAGGGGTATTCTTGAAATGACCCTGGGTTGTGAAATCATTCTCTGTGACTTTGCTTCGCATGTGTGCATCCTGGTTCTTCACCCATTGTTTGTAGAAATCAGCCAAGAAGGAAGGACAGAAGTTTATCTGGAAAGGATTAATTCAGAAGGAAAGGCACTTGGTCACTGGTTCTTCTCAACCTACGGTGGCCCTTTGGCCTTCGTTGGGAACCCGAGAGCAGAGAGCCTCTATCCCCAGATTCAGCTGAGCTAAAATCAAATCCATATTCATCAAATTTCTCCATTTGGATCACTTATTATGTTAAAATGAAAAGCAGTATTTCAAGGAGATTCAATTTATGTTCCAAGGGACATAAGAACCATTCTTAAAATATGAACGATTCTTGCAATGAATTATTAGTGGCAACCTCTGGTCAAGTCTCTTAGAACTGTTCCAAGGAACTAAAGATGAATTTCCCATTTCTCATTCCCAGAGTTTAGAGGCCTACAAGAATTTTTTTTTTTTAATCTATGACTTACTGCCTGTTACTAAGTGATTCTGGCTGTGTCAATAAATTTGTTCACAGCTCTAATTGTGTTAATGAATTGAACATAATTAAACTTACAACATGTCATGAGTTTCTTCTGGCAGAACTCAGTAGATTTTTCAAAAAAAAAAAAAAAAGATCTCTGTGGGAAAACAAATAAATGAACCGCACCACTCTGCCATCATCATACCATAACCTTGGAGAAAAGATTTAAATAAGGGATTCCAAAGTGGACTTTTTAAAGAATTTTTCCTCTTCAAAGTTTTATTCCATTTGCAAAGAGTGTGACCTCTCCTTTGATTAAATTCACCAGGTTGCAAGCTCCTTTGGGACAGAAAGTATATATTATTTTATCTTTCTCCCCAATACGTCATAGAAGACATATTACACAAAAATGTATGGGGAGTTGGGGCGCCTGGGTGGCTCCATCGGTTGAGTGTCCAACTTCGGCTCAGGTCATGATCTCTCGGTCTGTGGGTTCGAGCCCCGCGTAGGTCTCTGTGCTGACAGCTCGGAGCCCAGAGCCTGCTTTGGATTCTGTGTCTCCCTCTCTCTCTCTCTCTCTCTCTCTCTGCCCCTCCCCCACTCATGCTCTGTCTCTCTCTCTCTCTCTTTCTCTCTCTCTCTGTCAAAAATAAATAAGCATTAAAAAAATTTTTTTAAGTGTATGGGGAGTGAATATGGTCAGGTGAACACAGTCACTCTGGATAGTTCTGTTTGGGGGCTCACGGAGGGGAAGGGAACCTACCATTTATTTGGTCATCTACGGGCTGGTCACCAGGCTCAGAGGTCTCACATACAAAATTGTATTTAATCCTCACAAAACCCACTGGGGGGATACAATTGTTCTCACTTTATATGTGGGGAGGTGGAAGATCCAAGAGGTCGAGTAATCTGAGCTCAGACTTAAGAAAAGTGTGAAGTTTGGGACCGAATCCTTATGTGTCTGACCCCAGCACTTCTGCTCCTTCATGGCCCCAGGCTGTCCTTAGGCAGTATGTGTGGGGCAGGCAAGCTCGTCGGGTGACGGGTTGACCAAAATGCACTAGGAGGTTATCAAGTTCCTTGCTTACCTTTGTGTGAGTGATTTGCTCTTTCCTAAATCATTCTTTAAGAAATACGGTTAGTTGGCAGTTACGAAGTATTTGCGATGTTTCTCAAGACATTCAGTTTGCACGTCGCCTTCAAGGTCAAGGGTCAGGATTTAATACTTTCTGTCTGCTGCGGTTCAAGGCCTGGGTCTCCACACTGAGTGTTTCATACATGCTTATTGGGGACAAATGTTTCATTTGAATTATTCTTTATGAGATGCCACTCCCAAAAGTGCACCGTTTTTAACTTACAAGACCTTAGAACTTCTTCGACAAATAAGGGGAAAGAAGTCAAGTCCTAGAGAATATTTATGACTTATGGATAAGATAAAAGGGAAAATTCCCCAAACCTCTGGTTTAGTCGTGACGTTTACATTCACTTTAATTTTGCAAAAACCGTTCACAAAAAAAAAATTCATGATGTTATGAGAGTTTTAGCTATTTTCCTAAGGGTGAAAAGTTTCAGAGACAGGGAGAAGAGAAGAAGAAGAAGAAAAGAAGCAAAGGACCCAGAGAAATTATAATAATCTTGATATTTATATGCAATTTATAAATTTCCACCAAGGCACTATCTTATTCCAGACTAGTAAGAGAAGCCCCATGGGGAGGGCAGGGCGGTTACCATTATCCCCATTTCACAGATGCAGAAATAGAACAATTTAATGTTATACTTAAAAAGCATAAGGAGCACCTGGGTGGCTCAGTTGGTTAAGCATTCAACTCTTGATTTCAGCTCAGGTCATGATCTCCAGGTTCGTGAGTTTGAGCCCCACCTCTCGCTCTGTGCTGACAGCGTGGAGACTGCTTGCGATTCTCTCTCTCTCTCTCTCTCTCTCTTTCCTCTCTCTATGCCCCTCCCTCCCACCCTCCCTCTGTCTCAAAATAAATAAGTAAACATTAAAAAAAAAATAGCACAATCCAAGATAGGCTGGGTTTATTCACTCCTGTCTATGACTGTCATGCTCTAGAAAGTGAATTTGCCATGGCTCATCTGCTGAGAAAGTGTTTTGAGTTCCAGATGGGCCAGTACCACAAGGAGTGAAAGTGTGAGGCAGAAAATGGGTCCAAGTTCCTCCAGCCGACCCACCTGCAGAAAGGTAGGGCAGGTTGGAAAGAGCTTGGGGATGTCTGTGCATTGGGAGAAGCTAAAAGAAAATTGTAAAATGCATAATTGAGGGTAGATCAGATGGCAAAACAGCTTCATTTGTCAAAGGAGCCAAGAGAAATGATACAAATTAGACAAGTAATCAATAGCTTTCAGATATGCAAGTGAATACTGCTGAACCCAAATCTCTAGCATCTTTAATTGTCTCAGAAGGTTTCCTTTTACATAAATGCAAGCCATACTTTTCACCACTGTTTCAAAACAAAGTATTACATTTGGAAGGTCTGTAACACCATTGCCTCTTAATTGATTTTTCAGGCATACCTTTTTATTTAAAGTACAGTCAATTCTCATTATATGTGGATTCTGTATTTGAGAATTTACTTACTTGTTAAAATGTATCTGTAACCCCCACATCAACTCTTGAGGTGCTTCTGTGATCACCTGAGGACACGTGCAGAGTGGTAAAAAAATTTGAGACATCTGAGTTTGGACAGAGTGACACTCTGCTTTCCTGCTTCAGCTTCGATACACTAGAAACAAGCATTCTTTTCATGGTCTATTTAATGACCCCTTCCACAGTTTTGTGCTTTTGTGGGTGATTTTGCTAAGTGGATCCCAAGTATAATGCTGTACTGCTGTCTAGTTTTCCTGAGTACAAGAAGGCTGTGATGTGCCTTATAGGAAAAATACATGTGTTAGATCAGCTCCATTGAGAAATGAATTATATAGTGCTATTGGCCATGAGTTCAATGTTAATGAATCAACAATATTAAATAAGGTGTCTTTAAACAGAACACACATAAAACAAGGCTAGTGTTGATAAGCTGATGAAAATGTTGCGACCGGGGTCCTGCAGGAAGCTCACTCTCTATTTCCCCTCAAAGGGAAGGCTCTCATGTGCTACTTCAGCGTTCTCAGCCACTTTATAGAATCCAACTTCTGCAAATAACGAGAATCAACTGTGTGTTTTAAGGGTTAGTCCAATGAGGGTCTAGCTGGTGACTGTTGACCATGATGAACGGCAGTGACATACCGTAATAGGCCCTCAATAAATGTTCTAGTGAGCAAATAAATGAAGCCAAAGGGTTTGCACCATGTAGCTGGGTAAAGACGTTAGTAGAACCTATGCCAGCTGGTTACTTACACAAACTACATGGCTAGCATAGCAAAAAAGCGTCTGAAACTGACTCCCCGAGAAAAAGACTGCAGGAGAAGTACCCATGTGGCACTGCCTCAGCAGCTTAGGAGAGACGTGCGTGGAGGTTCAGAAACTGCAGGATCCTCAAAAACAAAACAATGAGACGTAAAACAAACAAAACAGACCTGTGACTCTCAGAGCAGAAAATTAGCAAGGCACCTCTCACTTCGGCCCGCCCATGAGAGGGGGGGGGGGGGTTGGAATGCAGCCACCAAATAGGACCTAGCAGTAGCTTCTCGCATCTTGTAGAAGCAGTCCCAGCCCCAACACCAGGCAGATGGCACACCAGTCTTACAGGAAGTGAGTAGTGATTGGCTGTCACAGACGGAATAATGGCCTCTGAAAGCTATCCAGGTCCTAACCCTCAGAACCCATGACTATGTTACATTACGCAGCAAAGGGGAATTAAAGTCACCAGGGGAGGTTGCTAATCAACTAACCTTAAAAGTCAGAGATGATCCTGGATTATCTGTGTGGGCCCAACGTTATCACAGGGGTCCTTACAAGTGGAAGCCGGGGGCAGAAGAGGCAGGGTCAGAACAGTGTGATGTGAGCGATGAGACCCTACCTTCCACTGCCTCTTGGAGAAAGGAAGGGAGTGGAGGCTGAGGGATGAGGGCACCTTAGAAGGTGGAAAAGGGGAAACCGATTCTCCCCTGGAGCCTCCAGAAAGGAATGCAGCCCTATCAACAGCTTGGTTGTAGCCCAGTGAGACCTATTTTGGGCTTCCGACGTGGAGAACCATGAAATAATGAGTATGGGTTGCATGAAGCCGCCAAGTTTGTAGGAATGTGTTACAGCAGTAGTAAGAAATGATTCCTCTCTTTGTGTGATGCTTCTAGATTTTTGGATACCTTCATCTGTGTGACCTCGCATGATCTTTATAATCGCTGGATAAGACAGACTGTGGGGGGCCCCAAACCCAGAAGCTTGTGGCTACTTAGAAATCTAACTGGATGCAAGGGTAGACCTTATTTGTCTTTGTGAAAGCATCCCTTTAGTTCATACTTAGGAAATACTAGAATCTTCTGGGATCACACTCAGATCTTTGGGGACCTTTGAGGTCTCTTGCCTAATCTGAATGATCCTTCCCAGGACAGCCAAATAAGCAGGGGATCGAAGCTTTGCCACAGCAGCTCCCTGTTAACTTTGAGCTAGCACCATACCGGTGGAGTTTGATCAGTGTGATAGGCAGAATTTTGGTCCCTATGACCTTCACCCTCTGGTGTTACGTCCGTGAATATGTTGTGTTGTGCAGGAAAAAGAACTTTGAGGTGTAACTGATGTTACTTATCAGGGACCTTAAGATGGGGAGAGTATCCTGGATTATCCTGGTCAGTCCCATGTAGTCACGTGGGCCCTTAAAAGCAGGGTTTTGTTTTTGTTTTGCTTTTTTCTATTCTGAGAGCAGAAGATGGAGGGGGACGCATGGAGACTGAGAAGGACATGAATTCCACCAATACCCAATGAGCTTGGAAGAGGAACTGAGCCCCAGATTTTAACTGCAGCCCTGGCAGACATCTTAACTTTTACCCAACGAGACCAGAAGCAAAGAATCCAAATGAGCCAGACTGTGTGCAGATTTCTGATTTATAGACCTGTGACATCATAATGAATATGTGTTGTTTGAAGCCATTAAATTTGTGATCATTTGTTATGACAGAAATAGCAAACTAATACAATAGGAAATGTACCATAAAAGAGACAGAAATAAAGGGACATTATTCAAAAAAGGGATAAAGTTACAATTTGTAACTTAGGGACCAGGAAGGATTCTGTATATGACATAGGATGAAAGGGGGGTCTCCAAGAGTAGATTTCAAATATAAAATTGGGCAAGTGGGGGTGGGGTGCAGAGAAATTTGCAGAGAACAGAGCAGCTGGGGTAAAGGCAGGGAAAGGGGAAGTTTGTGATCTATTTGGGGGCCAGAAAATGCTCTAAACAGACACAGAGCCATTTTCTCCTCATCTGCATTCTGGAGGATAATTCTGGTACAGGCTGACCCAAGGATGAGGATCCAGAATGAGAATTCGAGCCTGGATTTCAATCCAGTCTCAAGGCCCCCAGCTCAGACTAAAGATCAATTCCAGTTTGGGCTGAATCCCAGATTAACTTCTGTGTGTGTGTGAAGGTCCCAGGACTGTTGAGTTAACCCTTACCCTGGGACTATCTCACACATAGCCCACAGTAAGGGGACTCACCTGAGTCCCCTGGGGTTGGTGGGCACTGGGGAGGGGGTTGGGGACAGCAGCGGGGGATGCCAGGACTCTGACTGCTAACCTTTCATCTTAGTAAATAATATTCAGTCCACCCACTCATATCTAACTGTTCTGTTGTCCTGCAAAGGACACTGGGGAATAAAGTTAATAAAATGAGCATGTTCCACTTGTGCAGAATTAGGAGCCTTGGACCCGTTGAGCGAATGGCAATTTGTAAGCCTAAATGAAATGGACAGCTTAGATGATGCAGGTCAATGCTAAGCGGTGGAAATGGCGACTCAGTGGGTGTTTCTGATGCCCAATCATCTGCATTACTGCAGTAGCCATGTCCTGGTCGAGGTGACTAACGACTAACTGATCTTAGTCGACTGATGACGAACACACAAGCTTATTTCATCACATGGGAAGACAGTGAGCTCCTAGGGGCAGAGAATGTGCCCCTGAGACTTCTCTGCCACCTCCTTCTTCTAACAGCCACGTAGGTGCTTGATGAATGTTTTCTGATGGTGGCGAGGATATAAATAAGACAATAATGGTTTCGGCTTGGAAGTCACATCCAGCAAATTGTCGGAGGTCCTTCAGTGAGTTCAGTCTTCTAAACCACGTATTTGCCCACCATTCACCTGCCTGCACTCGGGTAACTGACACGTCTCTATAGAGCACAAGAACAGATTTTTAAGCATCTTCTCATTTGTACAAAAGGTAGAATGAAGCAGGAGTCTCAAACAGAAGGTTTACAAAGCAAAGATCTGGCCAGAGGGGTGGGGATGGAAAGAAGTTTCCAGCAGAAGCAGGTATAGGAAAGCTTGGTGTCCATCAGGAACCAGAAAACGTCCTCAGGGAATGACACCTGCCCCACTAGAAAGGCATTCACAGCTTTCGAGATAAACATTTTGTGTTGATATTCTTCCGAGTTTCTCTGGCTTAAACTCCAGAAGGCAGAGTGCAGCCAGCACTGGCGTCAGGAAGACGTGAGTTTGAATCCTGGCTCTGCTGTTAACTAACCTGCCTCAACAAGGATACCGTGAGGGTTCAGGGGGAGCGTGTGTGCTACAAGTGTGTTCTTCTAACACGCCTGGTGATTGTGCCTCTACATTCTGTAATTCCTTCTCTGCTGTCTTTGCAAGCCTGGGGGACAACTGGGACAGGTGTCCTATCATGGTAAACAGTGTAGGCTTTTTTTTTCTTTTTTTTTTTTTTTTTTTTTTTTTTTTTTTTGCTCCTTAGGGGAGGAGGTTACAGCAGGGAAAATTCTGCCAAGTGGCCAGCAGCCTGAAAATGTGCCCAATTTGTGGACATTATTTCACTTGTGTCTACTCCAAGGGAAGTTTCTTTCTCTGCAAATGAGAGCCGGTCTGTCACCTTTGCTCAGGCATCCTGTGCTCACCGTCATGTCCGTCACACATATGGCGCCTGGCAGGGTGCACCTTCACTCCAAGGCCCTTTCTGGAGAGCATCTGCTGACCCTGCCAGCCTGATGCCTTCCGACCTCAGCATCACCTTTTCCCAGGTTTCTTGCTGAATCAACCAATTAGCTCGAATCATCTCTGACTGTTTTGAACTATGCCTTGTTAAAACATGGGTGGATGGGGACCTGGTGCAGTCCAAAAGTCACTCCAAGAGAACCAAGCCTCCTAACACAGCCCTGATGTGAGAATCTCTCTCTTCCACTTAATGTACTTAGAGGTCTTGGCGCTCAGTCGTCACTTTGACCTCTGGAAGAATCTTGGTAGGGATTTTGAGCAACATCTTCATGAAGCGTTTCTCATGACGTTTCTACAGCCTAAAACCTCAATTGCGTTGTGTTTTGAAAAAATAAATTGATAACTGACTCTGAGCTCAAGTAATCAATGATACATCACAGATGG
Source organism: Felis catus (assembly GCF_018350175.1). NCBI lineage: Eukaryota > Metazoa > Chordata > Mammalia > Carnivora > Felidae > Felis > Felis catus. The sequence goes on from NC_058384.1 coordinate 55,228,940, forward strand.
TCTTTTCTTTAACAGCTGCACCTCAGCTCCTAGTGTTCCTGTGATAGCCCCCATATCCGTGCCTCAACAGTCCAATAATCACACTAAAGTTTCAATAGCTCTGTGCCCAGTTGCCAATAGGACTGAACTCTCTCTGAGACAATAGAGTTCTTTGCACTTTCCCAGGGAAGGTTGCCCTCGGGGTACCCTCAACTTTTGCAAGCCAAGTGGAGGCGAGAGCAGAGATGTCCTGTTGTTCTTGGAAAATCCATGCAGTGGCCTGGAATTTTGCCTTCTTTGGAGTTGTCTTGCCCTGATTCCAAATACCCGTCTTAGTTCCTAAGCTTCTATTGAGGGAGGTGCAAAGGCTAAATGGAAACTTCACATTCAGGAAGCCAATAAATTCATGCTTCGTATAATACACGAAAGACCTTCATAAACCCCAAAACGGCCCGTTGGAGGTTATTTATTTTTTATAAGGGAAATATTTCCATTAATAGATTACCTTTCGCTACCCCCCGATGTTCATTCTTCCATTTGAGAGCTATTCGGGTTTGTTACACACGGGGAGTATACACAGGATGCGCCAAGCCAACCTATCGGTCATTCCTCAGGCAAACTCACGAAACTTCGACCAGTGGAACTTCCACGAACACAACACAAACAAAACCTCCATTTTCTAAGGTGACGTCTGCCTTAACGGTCCACAAATTGCCTTGATATCACAGTTGACATCAGTAAGGGGATGAAGTAAATACATATATGAGATTTCCATATTTCTATATGTTTAGATGATGTCTTCGGACCGAATGGATTATTTTAGGTTTCCACACTCAGTGTAATTAGTGCATATGGTCCAGCTGTGAAGAAATAGCTGAGGACTCCTAACTTATTATTAATTAGGCTCATTAAAATGCAAGTAAGACAACGTTGCCTAGGTAAACAATACCTTATGTCAAAAAGTCATTACTTGACAAGAGCTGGTCTCCCTAACTGAAGTCATTACGGATATTTTGTGGAGGGTTTTTTTTAAGGCACTGTGGGTGCCAGTTAACTACTTTTGACTGACATCAAGGACAGACGTGCAGAGCTGGAAGGAGCCCGTGGTACAGCGCAGCGATTCTTTTCACATCATTTCAAAATACGTCTGGGGGAGGTTAAAGGTTGACAGCCCAATGACAGGCCTTCTTCAACTGCCGTGGTGTCACAGCAGGAGCGTGTCAGGAAAATTTTCTCGGCCCCTCTGAATTTCTTACATGTTCACATTTCTTTTCCTGTCTCATAAGTGGGGAGGGATTGGCAGCTTTGTGACAAACACCTGGGAAAGTGAAATGTGCATTATCCCTGTTAGGAACCAGGGGGGTAGCGAGGGGAAAAGACACCTGAGCTCAAGCCGGAAGGCTGTCCTGATCCTTTGCCAAATCACAGGGGAGATCAGGTTAGACTAGTCCAGAGGGACATTGAGCAGTGGCCCTATGTCCTATATCTGTGGGCACTTTTCCAAGCGGCGTATATAGGTCAGCTGTGGCCTCTGCTCCCAGGAAACGCGGCCCCACGGCGCGGTGGCTCAGGAATTAGCTCGGCTAACTTGGTGGAAGCCTTCCCAGTACGATGAGTGAGAGACCGCAGGCTACGCGAGATCTGAAAAATGAAGACCGGCTTCCATTCTCAGGTTCTGGGGAGCGCCCGGCTTCAGGGTCAGACGCTACAGTCAGGATCTTTGAAGGTCCCAGGTTATTATTATTCCCCAGGGATAATCTTCTCTCCAGGGTCCTTTGTTTGGAAGCAACAGAAGCAGCAGTCCACATGCCAGCTGACTTCTAGAGTTCTAGAAATGTTTCCCAGTCTTTAAAAGTCCACGCACGTGTCAGTATAAATCACTACAGGGATGCAGGCTCTGGTCTAAATGGATCAAAAGAGGCTATTGACAGATGCTGAAATGAGTGTCTACCTTTAACACCGGGTCAATTGATAAGTGTCTGACCTAGACTTTTGACTGACATGAAGAGCTGTCAAGAAGAAATCGTCTTTTCCAGTGATGACAATGAGGCAGGAGGAGTGGAGACGGAGGAAAGGAAACCCGGGGAAGGGCCCGACTCCCCAGTGGACACATTTGTGCACCCCAGGCTTGAGGGTTACATTCAGCACCTGTGCTGGATAAAGGATTGGAGGAATCCAGTTAAATTGAAGAGTTCTATGAATGAAACTTGGACGAAATTCGTTTGTCTCGCTCAAATGGGGCATTATCAGTGATATTATTTTTAATTCCTATTTCAAAATGATTGAAAGGAAAACATTAAATTCAAGGCAAAATTTTCCCATGCTGTCATACAGAAAAATTTGCAACTTTGAACATAAATAGGCATTGAATGTTAGAGAGGTCCAGAAGCACCCTAATCTGTGCTGTTCCTATTTTAGCATTTAGGCGTATGACTTCTCCAAGGAGGATGTTGTTAAGCGTATCGTATTTTTGCAATACCGTTCAGTCTATATCTTAATCCAAATAATATCTGCGAAGTTATTTCCTTTAGGTGACTCCATATGTCCAGAAGTTGTAATTTTATAGTTCAGCTCTTCACTTTTGAGTTGTGATGTCGTGTCCTACAGACAGGAGGAGCCGATCGTTAAATCACGATGCTACCCCAACCCAGACTGTCCTTTGCTTGGTGGCTGTTGCCACTGCTCCAAGGGGATGTCTCTTCCTCAACCAGGCAGGTCGGGATCCTCGCCCCTGCTTTACGGATGGCGGAGGAGACTGTGGCTCAGAGGGGTTAAGGAACTGAGCCAAAGGCACACACATACTTACTTTTTCATGTAAATAGAATTAAAGAAACTATGAAAAAGAGGAGTGATCTGGAAAAAAAAGTTACCATTTGAAGCTAGTTTTTAAGACTCTACTCCTGAAGATTTAAAAAAAATTTTTTTTGATGTTTATTTACTTTTGAGAGAGAGAGAGAGAGAGAGACCGAGCACGAGGAGGGGAGGAGCAGAGAGAGAGGGAGACACAGAATCTGAAGCAGGCTCCAGGCACTGAGCTGTCAGCACAGAGCCCAACGCGGGGCTTGAACTCATGAACCGTGAGATCATGACCTGAGATGAAGTCAGACATTTAACCCACTGAGCCACCCAGGCGCCCCTCAGGAAGAGTTTGAAAGGCTCCGTCATACTGTGTTTTTCACCTAAAAGACAGGATCAAACCGGGCCGGATGTTTACATGCAATTACAGGTGCTTAATTTTGATGATAATATTGACAAAAAGTAGCGATGTGTAGTGAGGGCGGCTACTCTCAGAATTGTCTCTAGCGATGGACCACATCAGTGGGGTATTTACTTTCCTAATATGTATGACACTACCAGATGATTGACAGTTCCTCACAAACGTTCTGTACATCTTCAGCATGTGGACAGAATGAACGCATTATATGGATAAATTATTTTTTATAAATGAAATATTTCCATTAGCAGGTTACCTGCCACTACCCCTCGTGTTTCTTCTCCAACCAGAAAGCTCGGACATCTTCCCAGGTATCCCATACTTCAACCTGCTTATTCACTATCAACGAATAGCCACTGAAATCTTGGGTTTTCAGGAAATGATTAGGTGCTAGAAATACAAAGATGAGTAGAGTTTTATTCCTAAACTCAAAACCCCTGGAGTCTAGATTGAATTCTAAGACCTGTATAAAACTAACACAATGAAGCTGTGTTGCTGTTATGATAGACTTCTGTGCAAAACTGGACCTGGGCCGTAGGTTACTCAAAAGAGAAAGTCCTATCTGGGACGGCGAGTTGGGAAATACAGTCGAGATGGGTTTTAAAAGTGAATCTGGAAAGATGAAAGATGTTTACCAATTGGACAGAGATGAAGTTAAGGGGGGGCGGAAGGGCATACCTAAAGGTACCTTTAGGTGGCTAAAGAGGAAGGGAGAGCCAAGTCCCATGAGTGAGAAGTGGCTTGGTTTGTCTGGACCACTGTAGGCACTGTAGGCTGGCTGTAGTGCTAGAGCCTGTGAGGAAGGCTCAAGCAAGTGTTGAAGACGGAGAGGTGGGAGAGCGGACGTTTGTGTCTTTTTGGCCGCCTTGCATTTGTTCACCGTTTTGGTAACCATAGCCCTTGATTTGCATCGGGGGATCCACGTGTGCCCTGTTCGCTCAATCAGTGCGGTTCCGAAGAAACTGCCTTCACCACCAGCTCCGAAGATTACAGGCGACTCAAGTCTAGAAGAATCAGAGCATTTTCGATAGCCATGTGATTGGCTCAGGGATGGGCACATGCCCCAGCAGAACCAATAAGGTGTCGCAGGACACCAAGAGGCAGGGGTCTGGAGGCTGCGACAGTAGGAGGCAGGTGCTGCGGCAGCCTCCTTGCTGCCATGGCAGGAGAACCCAGCTGGCCATCCAGCTGGCCGGAGGAATGGGAGCTGAGTATGGATGGAGAGAAACTAACTCCTGGCGCTATGATTTGAGCCCCAGATCGCATTTCACTTCAGAGAGATTGTTCTAGTGGCAGTATGGAGCCTGCCAGAAGACAGTCCCAGAAAGAGGAAGACTCGTTGGGATGGCAGTGAGGCCCGGGGCTAGACACGAGGGTTCCAGAGCCTGGTGTCGGCAAGGGATAGTCTGCCCCACCAAGTTTTATCCCCTGAGTGCCTTCTGATCCGGATCCATATCATGCTCTTCACCTGCTCCCCATTTGAAAAGACCAACAGATCAAAGTAAACACAACTGGCGAGGCACTCAGATTCTGAGAACCCACGGGGGCAGCTTATGATAAAAATCAAGTCAGAAATGACAGAAGCATAGTTCACCAAGGATTCAGTGTGTGTGTGTGTGTGTGTGTGTGTGTGTGTGTGTGTGTGAGCATGGGGGTTGGTCACAGGGCAGAGGCATGGAGGAGGGATTCTTTCCAGTTTTCAGTCTATTCCCTCATTTTCAAGCCTTTGGTGGTACGTGCACATTTGGGAACACACAGTGAAATTGTTTGTAAAATTCATCAAAAGGAAAACTTTCAAGACGAGTAATAGAAAAGAATAAAGCTGGCACTGCCCCCAGAGGGCTTTCACACTGTGAGCGGCAGCACAGACCAATCTGGAGACAGACGGGGCTGGGCGGGGGCAGCCTGCTTCTACACAAACAAATGCTCAGCCCTTTGCTCTCTTTTCTAAAATTAATATTCCAGGAAAGAAATGCCCAAGTCACACTATACAGAAGCACAAAGAATAGGCTAGACAAGTGCTGGGCTTGAAGGGGAGAGGGGGTCTTGGGAGCCCTGGGACACTAGGCTAAGGACAATGAGAAGAACCTGTGCTGGATAGCTCCCATGGCCCCTGCCTTCTGTCCCCTGATATTGACCTCTAGGGACTGCAGCAATGGCCCCAGGGCCCTTTCACGTTTAGTTGGTTTCTCTTAATATAGCGTCTTAGCACAAAGTGAGGGAAGGAACAGAATGAGGCCATCGTGTGAATTTTCCTGGCCCCCCACGAGTGGCTTCTACAAAAGTCACTCCTCTCAAGGAGGCCAAGTCTATACAACTCTTCTGATAATCCCTTCCTCCCTTCATCCTTTTGTGCCTAGGGATGCTGACAGTTCTTCTACAAGTGACCCCTGATTCTTGAAGTGTCTCTAGGGCTCCCCACAACCCACCATACTTTTATGATTATTCTCTTTATAAATATTCTTACCGGGACATGCCATCCGTCAGGACTTTGCCTGTACAGGGCTCCAGTGAATACGTCTCCTCCCTGTATTCCGAAGAAATCTTTTCTATTTCCACTTGGAAATCAGGTCCATAGTACAGAGTGAGTTCTGGGAGGTAAGAATGTCCAGACACTTCCTTTAATAGTGCAGGAGTCAGCAAAAGCCCACATTTCCCTAACTGCCCCAAAGTGTAATCCCACATTTCCCTAACTGCCCCAAAGTGTAATCCCAGACATTTTACTTAGCGCCCACTAGGACGTTACATATTTTGTTTAATATAATTCTTACAACATTATTCTCAGGTAGGTATTATTTTCATCCCATTTTATGGATGCAGACACTGAGTCTAAGGTGAGTAACTTGCATGAAGTTGCAAGTTAATGGCAGAAATTGAAAAGTGGCCAGGGACCATGGACCTGAGGTTCCAGGGTAAACTTGGCAGTCTGTGAGAATGGCAGAGTCTGGCTTGACTTACAGGGCACTCTCGAGACATCCTCACTTTTGGTTTTCCAAAATATAAAGAGCTTTAACATGTTCTCTTCCACGTGAAATGGTAAGTCCATGTGGACATCAAGACTTGCTGACTCGGCCCCTCCACCTGGTTGTCTTAGGGTGTCTCCAGCTCCACGTGACCCAGATGACGCTCTGTCCGTCGCCTCCACTGCTCTTCCTGCAACCATTTCTTCCCAGGAAACGGCAGCTCTGCTCTTCCAGTCCTTTCTGGACTGGAATATGTGACCTTATTTGGAAACAGGGTCTTTGAAGGTGTATAGTGAAGGGGCAGAGATGAGCCATAGAGCATCAGGCTGTCCCTAAATCCAATGACCGGTGACCTCATGACGAGAGGAAAGCAACACGCAGCCAGAGAAGACGATGTGAAGATGGAAGCTGAGACTGGAGTGATGTCGCCGATGTCCACCCAATGCCCCCCAACACGCCAGGCGCTCTACAAAACTGGCCGCCGTGGCCTCTTTGATTTCATCGCCTCCTACGTTCCCCTTTCTCTCTCTGGTCTAGCCTCACTGGCCTCTGCGCCTCCTCTAACATGTCGGGCCTGGTCCTGCTTCCCGCCTCTGGCTGCTTCCTTTGCCTGGGCCACGCTACCTTCTGATGTCCCCATAGCTCCCTCACTCCCTCTACGCTTTGCTCGAAGTTGACTTCTCAAATATTTTAGAAAACACCCCCCCCCCAACACACACACACACACACATATACACATCACACTTCCTTTCTCTCTTTCTCCGCTCACTTCCTGGTAGCAATCATCGTTTTCCAACATACTATGAAATTAATCACTTGTTGTGCATGATGACTCTTGTCTGGCCCCTCCCCTGTGCCCTGGAATGTGAGCACTGTTAGCGTGGAAACCCTTCTCTTGTCCATTGATATATTTCAGGCACCTGGGAGGGTGCCCAGAACATAGAAGGCACTCAAAAGTATCTGTTGAATGAATGAGTGAACGAATGAATGAATGAAAGAGAAATGGTGGAGGAGGACATTAGAAAGGTATCAGGGGCCAGATTATGTAGAGGCCATTAGATTCTGGGAAGGATTTAAATTTCATCCCAAGTGAGAGGAGGAATAATAGCATCTAACCTAGGCGAAGCATTTCATCCTTTCTCAACCTGCCTGAGGGGTTAATATGGTCCAGTTTTCTCTACCTCTGAACAGGGTCATTAGAAGAACTCTGGAAACTTATTGATAGTATTTCGAAAGATCCTCACACACGAACTTGCCTCAGCTTGTATACAAATATAACCAAGAGTTAGTGTATTTGCCTCAAGTAGGATAACTCATTAATTAGCTTAAAATAAGGAAATGAGAGGACACACAGGATACATTCGGAGAACTGGTAACCAAGCCTTCATGAAGGAGGAGACCCCTGTTTTCATGGTCATCGGAAGGGTTCAAATGATGGCAGAGAACAAAAAGCAGTTGGATTCCGCACCCCCAGGATTCAGCAGCCCTGCGTGGCTTCCCGGCCTGTGCACATCAGCAAACACTATCATCTTAAGACAATTTTGTGTGTGGCCATAGAAATGGCCAGTAATTGAGAATTGCTTCATCCTTGGCTGACATCTTTTTCTGTTTGTGCATAAAAGCCTGTAACTTTATCCCAGAGGGCAGAAATTTACCTTTTAAAGGCCTCATCTGACTTTCTTCTGAGCTTAAAAAAACCAAAAAGGTACATTTTCTTCTGAGCTGAAAATCCCCTCTCTAGTAAATTCGTTATCGTTTTCCCTTCCGTTTCAATGCTGCGAATTTGTTACCAAAATGCTTCCCTGACCTTCTCCTTCCCTCTCCATCACACGCTGACACATCTAGCCTAAATTTGTGTCTTGCATCACCTCAGGAAACTCATGGCTAATTTCATTATTTGGGAGAGAAAATGCAAATGAAGCCAGACAGCTGGTGCTTTCCTCGCGGCTGAGAGTGATGGAGGGGCGGAGGCCCACCTCATCAGAGGCCCGCACACCCTCCTGTTCAGACAGGCCCTGGCGGGGGCAGAGCACAGAGGCTACAACGCAGCAGGAACAGATGGCTGGGAGGGGAGGAGATGGAGAAGCCCGACTTGCCGGAGAGGCTGGGAAGGTGGCGTGTCAGCTGCCTGGGCACTTGGATGGAGCACACGGGACAGGGACGGGGCGCTCAGGATCCTTCAACACCGCCCCTTCCTTAAGGGCAGAGGGAGCCTGGACGCCGCGTCTAAGCGGTTCGCCCGCCGACAGCAGGCGCTGCTCCTCGGCTCTGGTCTCCGTGGTCCAGCCAACATTCCATCTCCTGTGTCTGCACATCCAGCATCTGCTTTTTCCCCGGAAGAGGACACGGACAGAGAGAAACAGAAAGGAAATGAGTGGGAACTTGTTTCTTTCCCCCGAAGGAATCTCAGTCCGCAAACCCAAGCGTGCGAGACGTCTAACTTGGCTTTTCTATAACTGAACATAATTTTGCTTTCTGATCCTATGAAACTATTGCATTCAGCATCCTGCCTTCCTCTAGAGTCCAGCGAAATACGAGGAGACATAGAAAGTTCCAAGGGAGGGCATAAGCCGGTGTGTCAGCTGAGTTGCTCTCTGCTGAGATATCCGTTGTCCCCTTCAGCCCTTGGGCATCGGTCTACACAGACTGCTACTGAGGGGGGCCTCTGCTGGCTGCTCCGTTGCTTCCTCTTGCTTCCGGGTCCTTCCAGGACACACAGCTGTCTGTTTGGAGGGCCAGGGCTGGGCCAAGCTGGGGCAACTCTGAGGGCTGTCTCAGCTCCGTCTCGCCTTTTGACACTCAGGTTCAATAGGGCTCATTCTGTTCCTGCCTCTTTTCCCCGAAGACCCAAAGCAGAAGGCACGTTCCACTGATACCTACACACTCTTCACTTTTCTGCTAAGTCTTCTTAGAGAATCTTCATCTATTTTGGGCCAGAAATCCCGTTCTTACTCATTCTGCATTCTAAGATTTCAGCCAAGACCTGGGCTCAAGGAAAAAGAAAAAAAAAAAAAAAAAAAAAAGAATAAGCCCAAAACTGTGGTTAAGAATTCAAAGATGTTTCCTCCATCATACAAAATGGAAGCCCCCAGACAAATCTAACTGGGACGGATCTGGGATTCAGGTCTCCGGGAGCTGTTTGCTTAGCTGATGGGATATTTCAAGTTGGGTGAGGCTACCTTCGTTCACCCCACAAATCTCTGTTATTATTAACACTTTCCGAGGCCCCTCAGGCTTCCTGGGAAATGTAAATGACATTTTGGTCTGAGGAGGAGAATGGGATTCCTGTGGCCCAATTTACACCAGGCACCTAAAATCCCGGAAATATCGAGTGCTTCTAAGCTGCAGGGACACGTTTGGGAAAGGAGGCAGAGGGGAAGGGAGGAAACGCTTGATGCGTAGATTTAATCATGGCCTTCAAATCATCCCACTGATTACAGAAGCCTGGAGAGGGCTTGCTGGGGACCCATGATCATTCCTTTGGATTGCACTGGGCCTTTCACACTTTAGAACATTTTTGCTTTGATTATCTCCATTCGTACTCACCATACCTCCATAAAATAGGGTTTTTTTTTTAAGGCTGGGAACAATGCTAACGTGTTCTGAAATATAAAAGGCCCAGTGCCCGTCCTTAGTGGCTCAGCTGGATTTCCTGAGTCTCCTCATCCTGGGCTGGGTTCTCCAGTTTCCTGCCTCCAGCCACACCAGGAACCCAGCAAACTTCTTCCTCTTCCCATTAGATGAGTTTTTACCTCATTGCATCGACATGATCTTACCTCACCCAATAAATAGCCACGTGGGAAAGTCCTTCCTGGTTCCTGGTCCCCGATCCACAGGACACAAATGGGGCTGTCTCTGTGTTAAAGCCTAAAATGACCTTGGTTCTTCCCATCTACTAAATATGCTCTCAGTGAGTCTGTCCTGACACGGACCTGGCCTGACCAACACCACTCTGTCTTTAATAGAAACGATGTACAAATTAGGTACAAATTTTGTAGAAACGATTACAAATCATCCCACTTTTTAAATCCTCTTTGAGCACACATAAAGTATAAACCTTGCTGATGTCTCTGTATGTATAGTGCCGTGTCTCCGAAATTATCCCCATCAAAAAAAAAAATGGTGGGGCGCCTGGGTGGCTCAGTCAGTTAAGCATCCGACTTCGGCTCAGGTCATGATCTCACGGTTCGTGAGTTCGAGCCCCACGTCGGGCTCTGTGCTGACAGCTCAGAGCCTGGAGCCTGGTTCACATTCTGTGTCTCCCCCTCTCTCTCTGCCCCTTCCCTGCTCATGCTGTGTCTCTCTCTGTCTCAAAAATAAACATTAAAAAAATTAAAAAAAATTAAAAAATAAAAAAAAATGAGAGGTTTTTGATCTCTATTACTCCTGATAATATTCGGGTGGAAGGAAAGACTGAGGCCCATCAGATGATTTGGCTCGAAGTCACGAGGCACGGACAAAAAGCTAAAGCTGTCATAGTCCATTATCCTAGTTTATATACCTTTTTTTTGCCTTTAAATACCTTTCCCTTTTCTACGCGTCTTTTTGCCCTGCAGGCCACCTGGGCCCTCGCGTCATCGTTGCCTGCTCTTTGCAGGGGAGGCCGGGGAGGCCCTGAAAGGTGGGGTCGCTGGGCCCCGCGCTGCTGGGCCTCCTCGGGGCCCCCCCCTTGTGAGCCCCGCTCAGTGTCTGCGCGCCTCCCTGGCAGGAAAACAGCTGCGGTGAGGCTCTGCACATGCTGTAATAGCATTTGTTAACCACTGCCACGTGATTTTTAAAGTAAATGTCACCCTGCATTGTAACTGCGAGCTAACAACACGTTAGCGGGTCCTCGTGGCTCTCCTGTCGCTCGTTCTGCCAGCGCTGAAGTTGCAGAGATGTCGCCCCACCAACCGCTGGGCAGCTGGGCCATTTACTCTTCGGGTGCCCCTGCCGCCTCCCTGGGTGCTTACCGAAGCTTAGTTACTGCCGTGCTTTCTCTCCTGCTGCTGTCCCGGGGAGAAGGCGGCAGCTGGTTGAAGGACTGGTCCAATCTGCACGCTCAAGCCACGGTCGTGAAAAGGTGACCCCGCTCAGGAGTCCCCCCGCCCGCTTTGTCTGCCGCTGTCCCCACGGGCAGGGCCCCAAACGGAGGCTGAACGCGCTCTGCACTTGCCCGGTCTGAGGCCGTCAGGAACTGTGTCCCCAGTTCCTAAGTGGCACTCCCAACCCCGAGGACCTCAGGACGTGGCCTTGGTTGGAAATAGGGTCATTACAGACGTAAATGGCAAAGATGATTTCCTACTGGCGTGGAGGGGACCCTTCATCCAAGAGGACCGTTGTGCTCAGAATTGTCCTTAGAAAATGAGGAACTGCGGACACAGAAACAGTAGCACCGGGCAAATGCCACGTAAACAATGACATTATGCTGCCACCAGAGCTGGGAGAGGGGCCTGGAACAGATCCTTCCCTGGAGGCTTCCGAAGGAGCACAGCCCTGCTGACACAGGGCTCTCTCACACACCTCGCGTCCAGAACTGTGAGACAAAAGTGTTTGCTGTTTGAGCATCCCCCTTGGTGGCATTCTGTTATGGCAGCTCTATACAAGACAGATGCGGGGCGCCTGGGGGGACTCAGCTGGTTTAAGCATCCGGCCTCAGCTCGGGTCATGACCTCAGGGTTCTGAGTTCGAGCCCCGCGCCGGGCTCTGTGCTGACACCTCAGAGCCTGGAGCCTGCTTCAGGATTCTACGTCTCCCTCTCTCTGGGACCCTCCCCCTCTCGCACTCTGCCTCTCTCTCAAACATAAATAAAAATGAAAAAATAAAATAAAACGACAGAGGCTAGGATCTGATCCACTTTCTTCGTTCCATCCACCCAAAGGAGCTTCTAAAAGTGCCCCAAGAAGCCAGAGAACTCGTGGTGCGCTGGGATCCAGCGATGACTTCACAGGTGAGCTCTCTGCTGTCTTAGCCAGTGCCCAGTGCTGGAGACTCCTGCACGACAGAAAGTCCCCAAGTGGGGCTCTGCGGAGAAGGTCGCACAGTTAGAGGAGCACAGTTGTAGGCAAATTACATCTACCCTGGCCTGTGAAGGATACCATGACCACGTCTTCTGAATTCTGGAGCCCCCTGCACACTTAAATGCATTATGCATCACTATATATGACAATATTGTTACATATACTATATAGTATATGTAATATACTATAGTTATATAGTAATATAACACACACACACACACACACACGCATATGCACACAAATAAAGCTGCACCCTGTGTCCAGCCCAAAGTAACATAGACTTCCAGTTAGAAGCATGCAGGAGTGATATTATTGGTGCATTATTTTACAAGGTCCATTCACAATAATAACAACAATCACAATGACATCAGTAACCAGCACCACTGACTCAGCACTGAGTGTTCATTGAGCATTAACTACATGCCAAGCCCATGCTTTATCTTGCTTCCTTGCTAAATGACCTTGACCAACTCATTTAACTTCTTTGTGCTTTAGTTTTCTAATCTGTAAAATGGAATAACAATACAAAACCTTTAAAAGTGTTACCTATTATTATTACTCTTATAATTAATATGATAGATGAGGTAAGTATGATGTTCCCATTTCAAGATTTTTTTTTTTAATTTTGAGAGAGAAACAGCGCAAGTGGGGAAGGGGCAGAGAGAGTGGGAAAGAGAGGAAGAATCCCAAGCATTCTGTGCTAACAGCACAGAGCCCGATGTGGGGCTCGAACTCACAAACTGTGGGTTCATGACCTGAGCTGAAACAAGAGTCCGATGCTTAACCGACTGAGCCACCCAAGCACCCCGTGATGTTCCCATTTTAAAGATGAACAAACTGAGGATAGGGAAGGGGCACACAACTTACCAAAGGTCCTTGTCAAGTGACACCTGTTATCCTATCCAGTGGAGGGACAGTCCCACTGCATGGAAAACAGCAAAGAGTGTAACAATGCCTGTCACCAGGAGCAGTAGGTCCGGGACGTCACCCCACTGCATGATTTACAGAATTCACGGTCACAACTCACACAGGCACTAGATGGAACAACAATTTAGTCTCTTTAGAGAAGAGACGGGGCAAGGTCAGCTCCAATAGTAAGGATTGGTCCCCCATGGCCCTGGGGTCTCACCCTGTAGCTGACACAGGACAATGGTCTGTATGCACCTGTCTGGTGCTGCAGGCAAAGGACCCGGTTCCCTCCCCACAGTAGAGGTGACCGGATGCTATGCAACATACACATACATATATGTGACCATGTATGTCCTGTCCTGAGCAGGACAAAGAAGCAGGTTTAGGTTCAGAATGGGGAAAGATACTCCCAAAGAGATATGCCCAGCATAGGCTGTGAGAGCTCTTTATCTCTTTGTGAGGAAATATTCTGGGTCCTGGGCACATTCTTATGGAACTCTACACGGGTCAAAAGATGCACATGACTTCCCTTCCCAGCAGTCATACAACTAGAAGCCAGCAGAGCCAGGATTTGAACTCAGGTCATTTTTCTACTCAGTGTATGTTGACGACCTACTGTGTGTGTGACACTGTACTAGGCACTGTCATGTCTTCAGGACTTTTCAGACACAGAAATCGAACTCTTCATCAAAAGCTTACAGCAATGGAGAAAATAAAGGTACCCTCATAAATATAACAAATTCTTTCATTTTAAAATCCATCCTTTAATAACATATTCAACATGCTTCTACTGAGAATCTACTCTTCGCAGGGACCATGCAAGGCATCAGGATACAATGATGAATAAAACGGCATTCTTACCCACAGAGCTCACCATGGATTACACAGCACTCGGTTGTGTGAGAGGCACCAGCCTGGCCCCAAGGCATACAAACAGAAGAGTTGAAGATCTGAACCTATAACCGTGGTCCTCAGTGGGCACGCAGTGTAAGGAAAGACAGAGAAGGACCGAGCACTTCCAGAACCACATACACCACGGGGAGGACACGCAGGTTGCTGCTGGGCTGTAGGGAAAGGGCATCTCGAAATGGGGAGCCAGGAACGGCTTCCCAGTGGAATGATGCCTGAGTCAAATTTGAAGGAAAATAGGTCTTAATCAGGTTTTCCCCTTTGGAAAACATTCTTCTCAGGAGCAGGAGGGGCCTGTTCCAAGTAGATGGGTGTTAGGCAGAGTACTGCGCAGTTTCGTGAGGCTGTGTTGACAGCCACGAGGAGTGAGCAGGAAGTGAGGACATAAGTGGACCCCCGAAAGCACGGGGGATGGAGACCAGGGCGGGTCCTGAAAGATCTACGCAGAAACGATCAGGACATAGCTCAGATAAAGTGCTGGGCTCAGCTTGGGAACAATCGGCAATGATTCAAGGACCGACTGAATTTGAAAGACACAGGAATAATCTGGATCCATGGAGTGCAGAACGGGCATTCTAAGTGAAGAAGATACTTTGGCAGGGTGAGTGTGGGAAATCACAGGATCCGGGTGGTGGTCATGTTCTGTAAAGCTTTGGAGCCAGACCGTGTACTAACTACACATCGTTACCTTCTGGGCACTATCCAAACTGAGCTAGACATGAGCCTCACAGAGATGCACACGCACATCAGATACAGGGACATGCTATGAGCAGATAACTGGGGTGACTGTATGGTTTGTTGTCCTGAGACACTATTGAGAGGAGAAGGATGTGGAATAGAGAAGCATAGCAGGACAGGAGGCATAAGCCAGGACAGCCTGGGCAACAGAATGCAGGGTCAATATTCAAATAACCAAATCGATTGGATTGAATATTTACAGGAGTGAAAGGCAGTGAGTAGGAGTGTTTGAACAGCACATATTGATATAAAATTGACAAGGGTTTTCTGCAGAAACATAGCAGGGAAGATTTAGAGAACCATCGGCTCACTTCTAAACACACACACACACACACACACACACACACACAATCACATATGTAGGTAGACGGACAGACAGGTGTACCCATGCATCACGGCTGCCACAAAACAAAATGCTTGCTTTGTCATATGAGATTTAAGCTCGGGTTTTTTTCTTTCACTTAATGGGAGGCAGCAATGGACAATAGTTAAAGGGTTTAGAAACATGTATACCTTAACTTGCATATGAGGGTCACTATTTAGGACCTTGGCTGGAATGTTTAACTTCTCTGAGTCTCAGTTTCCTTATCTATAAAATGGGGATAATAATATTCACTTTGAAGGATTATTGTGAGGGTTAGTTATATGCATTGCCTGGCATATAGTAAAACCTTCAGTAAATAATATTTTATACAGCCTTTTGAATAGCTTAGATATATATCTATATATTACTGGCTTTCAACATAGCACGTATTACCAAAAACTTAGAAATGAAAGAGGTATATTACATGAAACAAATCATTCACTGAACTCAAATCAGTTTGGCTTATGTAAAAAGGAAGTATTTTAATTTGTATAATTGAGACAGTTGGGGGTTAAGATTTAACTGCCCTGCTTTACGCAGGACTGTACCCAGAGACTAACTCCTCCTCATCAGCGTTCTGCTCTCTGTCCTTGACCAGCTGTGTCCCTGATGGGGCCACAGTGGCTGTCAGGGGCCTCAGATGTGTACATCACTAAGGAAGCAATCCCAGGGGGGGATAGAGCTTGTTCTCAACTAGTTCTCCCTGAAATACTGAAAAGTCTGCGAACAGCCCATCTTGTGCCTTTTGTATTATCCTTGAAGTTGTCTGAAAACTCTGACTGAAATGCCAAGGTCATATGTCCACCTCCCAGACTGAGGTGAGGATGAAAGTCAGCCTGACCTGAATCTAAGAGAAGAGACTCCTGTAACCAGCAGACGGGACGATTAAAGCTGTCTGGCACAAAGTAACCCAGTTTCACTCCATCCTACCACCCGGAGAGATCACTGATATTGTTTTGGTGCATTTCTTTCCATATTTCTTTGCCTACGCACATATAAATATATAGGACCTTCTAAAACTGTGTTCGCCACAAAAACAAATCATACTGTGCACTGGTTGGTATTTTTTTCATCACTTACCCGTATATCACGGGGTTTTTTTTTCACGCGAATAAATGTCAGCCTAATAAAGCTTTTTAAATGGTTGTATAGTATTCCACTGTGTGACTGCATCATAATTTATTTCTTTCATTCTATTAAGTTCCCTGAATGGGATGGATCGTCTTGGAAAGGACAATAGTGTGACTGATTAGAAATAAGTGGGTTCCTATTTCCTCGTATTTGCAGCCTTGGATGGTGTGTGTGTGTGCGTGTGTGTGTGTGCACGCGCGCGTGTGCGCACGTGTGGGCATGTAAGTGTGCAAGGGGAAATGCACGGGATGTTTACATGATCCAGAGTCATCCACAAATGCCTAGAGTCTTGAGACAGAAAGGAGGTCAGAATTTGCAGCCCCTCAGCAGACTTACAATCCCTTTTACCAGCCGAGGTTAGGAGACCTGGTGAGCATTTAAAGCACACGGCTTACTCCCAGTCCTCTTCAGAAAGGGATGGGGATCCAGGTCAGATGCTGACTCTCCTGTAAGACAGACGTGAGACCTCACTCTAAGAGCCTACATTTTTTTTTTAATGTTTATTTTTGAGAGAGACAGCGTGAGCGGGGGAGGGGCAGGGAGAGGGAGGGAGACACAGAATCTGAAACAGGCTCCAGGCTCTGGGCTGTCAGCACAGAGCCCTACGGCGGGGCTTGAACTCAGAAACTGTGAGCTCATGACCTGAGCCGAACTTGGATGCTGAACCCACTGAGCCACCCAGGTGCCTGCCCCTAAGAGCCTACATTTGATGTGACCCAGGATATAGAGGCCACGTGAGCAACTGACATGACTATAGCACTGGAAATGTACATGGTATGCAACAAGCAGGTAAAGAAAGGGCCTGTGTAGGGTTCCCCAGAGAACGAGGGTATCCAGAAGGCACGTCCTTTAAAAGCAAACGGCAAAAAAGCAAACTCTTTAGGAAAATACGTAGGTGACGCGGATTTCTTTTTGCTTGGTTCCCTCGCCACGTTTCCCAAAGAGTCGTCGCTGTGGTTTTAAAAATAGGAGGCTGCCGTCTACCTCCCGGGCCAGCCCCGCGGAGCCCCCCCCCCCCTCCCGCCCGCCTTCTCGAGGCTTCCTGCGCACGAGCCCGGAGCGAGCTGAGTCAGCCGCGGGCCGCCGCGCTCCCCCGCCGCTCGGCGCCCGCCGCCCGCCCCGCAGGCCCGGGCGCTCGCTGCCCGCCGCCCCGACGCCGTGCCAATCTGCGGCCTCCCCGCCGCGAGAGCCGGCGAGAGGACCAATTAGTGCAAGCTGTGATGTGGCGACGGGTCCGCCGAGGACGCAAACCCCTCCCCGTTCTCTTGGCAGAGGCCACCGCGAGGGCCGTCAGATGTCAACAGCTCTCCGTCACTCCCTCCCGGCTCCGGGGGTGGGGGGCGCTGTCCCGGCCCCGCGGCCGCCAAGCTCGCTGGGCTCCCCCCGCCCCGCGGCCCACGCTCCTACGGATCGCCTCTCGGATTCGGAACCAGCCGGCTACCGGCACGTTTGGCTCTTCCTCTAACCCGAGGCGGGACTCTGGAAGTGAAGGGGAGCCTTTTAAACGTACGGCGTTCTGGCCTCTTTGCAGAACCAGGAAATACCCTTGACACGCTCAGGAGCTTCCGTTTTCGGAGCCTCGGAGTGAGAGAACGCACAGATGTCTTGGGCTTGCCCAGGCACCAGTTCACCACGTATGTGCAAAAGAAATTGCTTTAGAGCTCTCAAACTACGGGTGGAAAGTGATCAGGTCCTGCGGAAAATTTTGTGTGTGTGTGAATTACAGGTTACCGTAGAAGAAGACCGGTATCTCCAACGCGTAGCAAGAGTTTTAAGGGGAACTCGCTTTGTACAAAAGAGTCTTGCCATGGTATCTGCTGACAAGGACATAAGCAGATGACTAATGGTGTTTTTTTTCTCTTTAATAAACTCAGGGGTTTTTTTTTTTTCCATTTCATTTGATTTGAAAAATGGACATATAATCCAACAAACCCATTAATTCAAAAATCCTCTCAAGTTCAAAAATACAGTATATGATTTGGCAAGCAGCAAACTCCCTTCCCAGTTACGATTTGATTGAACCAAAATAAGTCTGTGAGTACATTAGAGCTGTATTGGGAGGTGAGGCAGTCGAGAAACTCAAGCAAAACCAGAATAGTGGTATGGAAGGAACCATCCGAATTTGTTAGAAAGGAGATAGATATTTCGGAGGAGTGGATTATCCAAATGCACTGTTGCAGGTTGCAACTTGGAATGCACTATTTATGCCTTTTTTTTCTGCCCTGAAAAAATTACATATATGAATCGTATGTACATATATGTGTAATATATATTAATTATATATTATATGTTGATTATTAGATATTAATATTATATCAATTGATATATTAATTCTATATTAACATTATATTGATTAATATATCAATAATTATATATTAATTATTATATGTTAATATTTTATATATATATATATATATATATATATATATATATATTATGTTGGCCTGTGGAGGACGTGAGAAGGCTCAGTTCCTGATGCCAGGGAGCAAGACTCTAACTCCCTAGCTCGCAGAAAGTGATACTACACCAAAAATGACAAGTTTTAAGTTATGTGTGATGAGAGACTCTACAAAAGAGAATACACTGAGGGTTGATGGAGGTGGGTGGGGGGTGGGCTAAATGGGTGATGGATATTAAGGGAGGGCACTGGTCACTTGTCATGTGTGGAGCCCTGGGTGTTGTATGTAAGTGATGAATCACTAAATTCTACTCCTGAAAACAATATAAAACTATATGTTAACTAACTAGAATTTAAATAAAAATTTGAAGAAAAAAAAAAGAACATACTTCTAAAAAGTTCTGTGTGAATATAATTGGTGCCATAGGAGTTCAGTGATAAATCAGATACACTCAAAAGCCAGGGGATTACCAACTTTCTGACCTCATATTTATTGGCCCCTTCAATTCCCTGACCTTTGTCTCTCCTCATATTCAGGAACCTATGTTGCCTGAAGTACTCAGAATGATTCCATCTTGGAAGTATTAGGTAAAATTTACCACGGTCTTGACAAAACTTTCAATCCTCTAGCTGTCTTCCTCTCTACTTGGTCTACACTGCTCTTCAGGAGAGCTCCATATCTTGATAACTCTATCTTCTTCCATTCTGTCTTCATTCCCTTCTCTCCCCAACCAACCACCTTCATTCAACCGCCATCTCACCTACAACCTTGCTCCCTTGTCTCGCGTGTGCACAGAAACTTCAGTCCATATGTAAAATATTTCATTGATGTGCTCACCTGTAACTTTCCCCAATGTAAACAGCTAGACACGTAGTCAACCATGGCATTAGAAAGCTGTCGTGGATGAAAACGTCACATTCCAATCTTTTTGGCTCAAAAAAGCCAAGTATCAGATAAGAAACACTAGGAAAGATAGGTGATGAAGATAGGTCCATGTTTTCTTGCTGACCCCCAAGGGGGGAAAAAAATTTCCAGCGAGGAGAGAAGGGAGAAGGAGGATGCAGAAGGAGAGAAATTAAATGTGAATGTGTCCTCAGAGAGGTAGGGGTGATCATTCTTTTGCTTCAGGTATCTGGGGATCTGAAAGCCCAGGGTAAGTCCCCAGTTTCCATTTACAGCCCTGGGAAGGAGTGAGCCTTTCGTAGGTGCTCTGCAACCAGAATAGTCTAGGGGCCACATTGTGACGGCCGAAGGGTTACTGGGGGCGAGGGGAGTGAGAGGGAGTCTCCCATAGCCCCCAATTAGCAAAAAGAACACTTAAATTCCCTGTGTCCCTAGCAGCCCTCGAGGGAGCTGTGGAAGCTAGTTGAGCTGGTAGACGCGTGGGAATGTTGGCAACCAGTGTGAGGAGAAGCTTAGCAGGAGGAAACCACCTCAGCCAGCCAGTGGCAATCAGCCGTTATCTCTCCGTAGAAGCCACGTGGAGATAACACAGCAGAAAACCGGAGGGTCAAGGGAGATGACCAGGTGGAGTGCAGAGGATTTTCGGGGCAGTGAACACACTCGTTATGATACCACAATGACAGGTAAACGTCATCATAGATTTGTCCAAATCCACGGAAGGTACAACACCAAGTCTGAACCGTAATATCAACTGGGGACTTGGAATGCTTATGACGTACAGGGAAGGTTCGTCGGCTGTGACCAGTATGCCACGCTGGTGGGGGATGTTGTTATGGTTGTGCAGTGTGGGTGCAGGGGCTGTAGGAGAAATCTCTGTGCCTTCCCCTTAATATTGCCGTGACTTAAAACTGCTCTAAGAAATAAAGTCTTTTAAGAAAGCTAAACAATCGCGAAGAGTTCTATCTCAGTGTAGTACAACATTGGACTGAAGGCCCCCAACTGTTGGCCAGACACCCCACCTCCGCTGGAGGACTGCCATGACATTCCGAAAGCCTCCAGAGCAGGAGAAAGGAGGACAAACAAACAAACAAACAAAAAGTACTGAACTTGCCTGAATTTGCAGAAAGAAATGATTGATAAATGAGCACATTTGACCGAGTTTACCTGGAGTTATCAGATAAGTTTCTAGCCACAGAAAAGCAACAGGGGGCTCAAGATACCAACCAAACTTGGTTATAGAAAACATGCGCACCTTGTCACATAGCCGTTTTGGGGACTCAGATTTGTACTTACCACATTTCGTTGTCTTTCTGATGTGTTGACCCTTTAAAACCTCCATCTTCTTCAATCTCTATTTCTATCCCCAGGCTGCTGAGCCCCACCGAAGAAAAGCACAGAGAACGAAGGAGGGTAGGGAACTGGGAGGTAAGAAAGGTGGGCTTTAAGGTCTACCCTCCTTTGATGGGCAGGTTTGGACAGGCGGAGGAAGGAGGGCCTACGCAGTAAGAAGTCATAGCCGTATAGAAGGTTACAATTTACAAAGAAGGCATTTTGTATGCGTCGTTTTACTCAGTGCTCACAATCATCTAGGAGGGAAACAGACATGCCTTTTTGTTATTGACCAAAGACACAGCCTATCAGCAACAGAGCCTAGACTTGACACTATTCTTCTGACTCGAAATCTTACATTCTATCCACTGTCTCACGCTCCGCGTCCTTCTTTGGTGTCTCGAAGGCCGGCTTTGCTTGACGCAAGTTTCCTTTTAGCTCACTTGGCGAAAGGTTAGCTTTCACACTCAGAATCCCATTTGATCTTTGTACCATCAGGTCCCATCTTACAAATGAGCAAACTGAGACACACTCACCTGTTCAAGGTCACTGGACTGGAAGCAGTTTCTCTGCTTCACGGTTCAACGACCTATGCATTATATCCTGCTAACGTTAAGCTGTGATAGTACATTATTACTGTTGTCTTTTTAGAGAAGCAAAATAGAATTTAGAATTTAGTAGCGAAGTACTGCCTTATTCAGGGAAAAAATGGATCACTGACTGAACTTTTTTCTCAGGCTCTTATGAATGTCACGTGCACCTCACAATACAAAACAGTTCTATTTGATTATATTTCCTTTCCTGTTCAATGAACTTCATGAAAATTGCATATTTCCCTCTGAAAAAATTGAGAGATACAGAGGTAGTTTCTGTGACAACACTTCGAGCAAGCGAAGCATTGCTCTCTAAGTAGAAATGGTTCAAGTCAAATGCTTATTATTTTTAACAAAACACTTCCTCAGTATTAACTTTGAAATCAGCGGCAGATTTGTCCATTTGTTTTGTAAATCATTTCGCACTGGTTTTCTTCTCCTCTTTAGATCGTTTTGCTGCGCTTGCAATTTGATATCTCATTCATGGCTCTCCTGTCTGCAAACTCTGTTTAGTGCAAAGCTTTGCAGAAAAAAAAAAAAAAAAATCTCTCATTTGACCATGAACTTTCGATGATCTAGTTAGCTTTACTGTCAAGCTTCCCGCGGTCTTTTTGAAAAGCAGGACTTGTCCGTGCTGCCCTCTGGCCAACTTCAGTGGGACTAAAGCGCTAGCAAGAGCCATCAAACTGCCTGACGGCTTGTCACCAGCGAGGCTCCATTAATTTACACACATTTTCCACTGTTTGGCATCTACCATGATAACTCTTTTCTCTTCCAAGCAGCTCCTGGTTGCATTTAACACTTGGGTTAATTTTCATCAGAGTTTAAATTTACCCATCAGTTATTTCAGGGGAGCTGTCAGCCAACATATGGAGAGAAGAAGAAAAAAATCCTTCTGAATTTATAATAAAGTGGAATCTGTTGAATGTGAAACAAAACCAGCTGCAATATCGTGAGGCCCCGGTGGGGAGAGCGGGGTCAGCAAAGAATTGCAGAGTGGATTAGCTGTTCTATTCACCAGAGCCGCATCTGGGCACCTCGGAGCTTCCTGATATATCAAAAAATGATGGAAAGACACAGTTCAATTTGTCCCCCTTTTATAAAGGATAATTAACCTGTCAGTCTTGCTACTTTAACAACTTCATTAAATTGGAGGCGAAATGGGTGCTGAGAAGTGTTGTCTTTCTCCAGAAGGAACACGGGGCACTTGTATAAATGGTGGGAGAGGAAGGAAAACACACGCACGCGCACCCCGATAATGTTCTCTGGTTCCTGAAAAATGGAACATGCTTCTTCCAATTATATAATAATCCTGCCTTCACTATGACCTGCTAAAAGTAATTTTCTTAACTCGGGAGGCAGACGAAATAATGTCACAGCCCAACTAGGCCAGAGAAGCATTTAAAAATTGAGGTTGGAGGGTTTCAGATGCCGTTGGGCCAAACTATTTAAGACCCGGAGTGACGGCCCAGCATTTCACAAGTAATAAAAAGAAATAAAAACAGAGCCCCCTCAGGTCTCCACAGCTCCCTCCACCGTGCCCTCATAGCCTTGCGGCATTCGTATCTTGGCAATAAATCTTTTTTTTTTTTTTTCACTACTGCAAAGATTGTAGACTTTAAAACACATTTATTCAGGAGTCAAAGAACATCAAAATCATTTTAGTGTTTGAAACCTTAAGTAATCTTAGCCTTTTCTTTCTTAAAGCTAATAATATACTGAGTATTTTAAGTAATTGAAATAGTTTAATTAAGATTGCAGTCATTCTCTCATTAGAAATTCCCCTCTGTATACATGAGTACAAAGGCACAGTAGGGATAATTCCAAAATATTTTTCAAATTTTATTGAAATCAACATAATGTCATTACCAGTTAAAAAGGACATGGTTTTGTGAGGTTGTTAATTCAGCCCTGTAGTGTTGCATTTAATTAGCACAAAATAATAACGCGTCGTAAAACAATAATAAAAAATTTCAACTAGCTATAGTAAATATAAAATCAGGAATTCTAGGTCTGATCATATCATTTTCCAAGAAAACAATTTTATTTTTAATTTACAATTTTTAAGACCACAACACAATTTATATCTTCCCAATTTCTTTTTTGCTAATATTTTTATGAGATTATTAAAAAGTAAATATAAAGTTAATATCACCTTTAAAATTTATTCTAAAGTTATGATCCTTACGAACGATAGTATTTTTATTTTAAATTCACTTAAAAGTATTTCACTTTTGGTAATTCATGAACATACTAGGAAGGCAAAAATAGAACAGCTTATACTTCCTTTAATACAATAGATGCCATGGAGATGAAAATCTTTCAGTTTTATTAAAGTGATTTTTAGAAAGAGAGTAACTGTGTTATTCACTAAAATATTTACATGCTTTATTTGATGGAGACATCAGAATTCATCCATTCTTTTGTTACATTTGCAATAAGATTTGGTGGAGCTTCTGGAATAATCACAGCTACTGCACGAGTTACTCAATATTTAAGAACATAGCTATTCTTTTTCATGCTTTTTGTAATGAAAATTGCCTAATTTCACGGAAATAGTCATAAAAAAATGAGAGATGACACTTACGAAGGTGAGTGGCATTGAGAGATTTTTCAGAGCACATTTGGCTTTGTCACGTCAATTACAGGATTTCTCTTTACCTCGCCTAAGGATTGTATTTACCATAAAGAAGACGGTTCATCTTTGTTACCGTTTTTGGAAAAAGCTGGTCCTCAGTCCTCTCCAAAGTGAACTTTTGCCTCTTCCTGAACTTGCCTGTCTCTACAGTTAGACAATAATTAAGATGATACACCTTGTATTGTTCCAACTTAGACCTCTGTCTACATGCATTTGCAGAGAAGAATTAAAATCTTTATGAGCCCTTCCCCCATAGTATTGTAAAAAGGGGAACCATGATTCACAGTGGCAAATGTTCTTGCCACCGGAGCTTTTCCAAGTTGCACGTGATTCAAAATCGTGGTGGCGGACACACAACACCACGAGTGCTTTTCCGCAGCAATGACATCCCACCTTTTTATATATAGCACTTGGCATGTTTGCTTGCTGTGTCTTTTAGAGGAAAGACCCAAGGGCCATTGAGATTAGCAGGCTCCTCAGCCGTGTCACCCTCTCCAGCTGGTCCGGCACCGGGGGCACTGCAGACTGAAAAGTAAATGACTCTGATTCCATCTGAACTAATGTCGGGAGACTGGGGATGTTAAGAAGGAAAGCGGCACCAGTCAGAGCTTATTGGACACTCACTATATATAAATGAAATCGAACAGGGACAAGGGAGAAGGTTTTGTGAGATTAAATCCTACTTCAGGGTCCAGAGGTAGGTTCATTTTGCTGTGCCTGTGAAAGACTTATGGAGTGACCCAAACCTTAATTGTAGAAACCAAGTGTCTCTGCTTGCCCAGAGAAAATATCCCAAACCAGAAACATGACCGCCTCTGTCCCAGGGAGTCCGTGAGACAGTCGGCCTTCACAATGTGGAACGCATACTTGTGACCGATTCCAACTTTGTTTTGAGAGAAAAGAGTGTTGTCGCAATTCAGCTGCGCATCTCCTTCTTGTTTCTTATTCTAAGCCAACAAAACACTGCTAATTTTAGAGAGTAAAGACAGCCAGAGGCTCAAATGAGCAGCTAGTACCACTAAATAAACATGGGAAGAAATGCCACTTGCTATTGTAACGAAATATTGAAATTGCCTCAGATTTAATCACTGTAATTTAGCAATTTTGTGAATGTAGGTCAGCCATTTATTGGCAGCGATGTTTTTTATTGAAAGGGCGTATTTCTTTTTCACTAACAACCTTCGAATTTGCAGTCAATTTATTGCAAAGAATTACAAATTATCAATGAAGCATAAATGTAATTAGGTCTCCTTATATACAGCACGAGTGAAACTATCTACAAAGAGTTCTCTGAGCCCGATTTTAAGATCAAGTCCTCACAGTTTGGGACTGCATTAGTAATTGGGAATGAAGTGGTGTTTTTAACAGAAATGGCTTAGGTGTTTGCAACGACTGTGGAAACCTGTTATCTTCATTCCCTGATTTTCCTTTTCTTGTGCTATCACCAGACTACATCATAAAAACCACCTCCAGTTCTGCCACCACCATCACAATAAAAGAGATATGATAATCATCTGAGAAACTGAAACAAGCATATGTTGGGTTACTTGTCTGACTAGTGTTTGAAACTTACCAGTTTGGCTTTGTGTCTATATGGGGATCCACAGAAAGCCACAAGGCACACAGGGACACGTAATGTGGACTAATCAGGGTCCCCTAATACAATTCTGATGGAAAGGCCAATACTATTTCACCTTTCTTTTATTCACATTTTGGAAACAGAAATATCTGGAATCAGATCACCGGCTATCTGCATGTAGTCCTCAAGTTTGCGAAGATAATAAACGACTCATTTCCTGTTAGGCCGCTGGAGGTTTTGTGCTGTGTTTCAATGAGGATATCCCACCCAGGAGTAAGAGAGGACCTGAAACTCTTCACTACTGGTAGCAAAATTGCAAGCTAGGAACTCGATCCTGGCTTTGAATCACATAAAATAGGGATGTAGTCATTTGCATAGGACATGTTCTAGAACGTTTCAAAATAAGGATTTGTATTATTATTTGAGACATCGGTTGGAGGAAGCCTTACATTTAGCAAGACTAAAGCTGGATCTAGCTTTAGTGATGGGTGGGTTTCGGGTGTAGGTTTAGTGAGCTTGTGATTCATTCATCCACGCTCATATTTTGGGTTGGCTAAAAGGTAGATTTTTCAGGGCACCCAGTTCAACTTGGTTCTTTGCTTCCTTTTCATAACAAATAACTAAAATTCTGTATGGCGATATACAGCCTAGCTTTTTGGGAAGAATTTTAAATCCTCATATTTC
Organism: Felis catus; assembly: GCF_018350175.1. Lineage (NCBI taxonomy): Eukaryota > Metazoa > Chordata > Mammalia > Carnivora > Felidae > Felis > Felis catus. The sequence continues at coordinate 55,255,271 of NC_058384.1, forward strand.
AGGACTCATTTCTATCAGTGTTTCCTAAGTCGCTGTTAGCCAACCTGGTAAGCATTGCGGGGCACCACTGTAAATTGAACGTTTTACATAAATGAACACTGCCGTCCTCATATTCTCTCTCACCAGCCACTACCTAGACCCTCTGACTGGCCGCCGCAAATCAGTGAAGTCCCAGTGATGATCTCCCTCCCCTGGGTCCTATGGCAAGTAAAGATCACCCACTGTGTACTTAGATACAGGCTTCCTCCTGCTAGTCATTCTCTCTCAATCTGGATGTGTCTCATCTCCCCCCCGCCCCGGTCAAGCATTCTAGAACACTCTCCAGTCCCTGCAGTAGAGCAGGCTCCTGGGTAGGCACTGAGGTAAGCTTTGATTCCATAGCGTCCTCACAATCATGCAAGGAAAGCAAGGCCATATCCATTCCACAAATGAACAATGACCTGAGTCTCAGAGACGTTAAATAACTTGCTCACGGTGACCTAATTATTCAATGATGACATCAAGATGTGAAGTCGGGGCTTTTGGATTTTATACCCCCCCCCGGTATTTCTGCCCCACAACTCCAAATGTGTGTCTCAAATCAAGCACAATAAATTATTCCTCTATCTATTACCTCAGGGTACCTGGCACAGTATCACGCTCATAGTAAGTGCCCAAGAAATTATGCCATGATTGCTTAATTTCTTGGTATTCCTCAGGTAGAATGCGTATCTATATAGAACTCAGCCGCCTCATTTTAATCATCTACTTAACTGTCTGTCCCTTGCATGAGGCTTTCTTTTATTTTATGCATCATCGTACCCCAGTGTGTGACACGTGGCTGTCTCTCAGCATTCAAGAGATTCAAGACAGGGAAGCATCCAGAGAGGAGAGCAAATGTTGCCAACAGGAGAGAGAATCAGCCCCCTCAGTGGCATCTGGAAGATAAAGCTTCAACACTAGAAACCCCCTAACATGACCAATTAATTAAGTTTTCCACTTAAGAGATAAGGGCCTTGAATAAATAACCTTTGTACTGTACCACAGTTGTAGATCTAAATGGCCCGTGAGATCAGGTAGAATCTATGCAGACGTTAAAAAAGTCCCTGAGCGGGGCGCCTGAATGGCTCAGTCGACTGAGTGTCCAACTCTTGATTTCGGCTCAGGTCATGATCTATCAGTCGTGAGATCAAGCCCCAAGTCGTGCTCTGTGCTGACGGTATGGAGCCTGCTTGGGATTTTCTCTCCCTCTCTCTCTCTGCCCCTCTCCCTCCCTACCTCCTTCTTCTCTCTCTCTCTCTCTTTCTCTCTCTCTCTTTCAAAATAAGTAAATAAACTAAAAAAAAAAAAAAGTCCCAGAAGATAATCTTGTCTGTTTTTACCGGATCACTAATATTAGCTTGCTTTCTTTCTGGTCAATTGTATCTCTCTTAAATATTTCCTAAAAGGCGGCTTCACTGTTTAACAACATAGGTATATCTTTATTTGTCATTGAATCAGGAACTTAGAAGTCACACCAGATGTGACTCTCTGTACCTGCCCTTGCCCTTGCACGGGCAGATCAACATACACATTGGGGATCCATACACAGGACAGCAGCAAAATAAGGTTTGTTCTCACGGGCCGAACCACGTCCTCCCAAAAGACGCTGAAGTCTTAACCCTCAGTACCTGTGAATGTGACCTTTTTCGGAAATAGGGTCATTGCACATGTTGTCAAGTTATGATGAAGTCATTAGGGTGAGCCCTAATCCCATATGACCGGCAGGCTTATATGTAAGGGAAATTTGAACACAGAGATAAATATACCACGCGAGGATGAAGGCAGAGATCAGGATGATGCTTCAGCGAGCCAAGGAGCTCCAAAGACTTCCAGCAAAACACCGGAAGCTCAGAGAGGTGCAAGGAACAGATTCTCCTTTCCAGCCCTCAGAAGGGACCAAGCCTGCTGACACCTTGACCTCGACCTTCTGGCTCCCAGAACAATGTGACAATAAATGTCTGTTGTTGCAGCCACTCGGTTTGTGGGTACTTTCCTATAGCAGCCATTGGGAACGAATATACTTGTCTTACGCTAAGATTTATAGACAGTGGCCTTTAGTTAAATGGCTTCTGTCTGTACTTAAAATGAAAAGGAAAATCATTTTTGTTATGTTTGCTTTTTCTTTAGCCCAAAGATACAAAAGTCTGAGTCATTATACGTGAATTTTGTAAAGGAAATATAGTAATTTTAAAGGAGTTAAGATGAAGTCATTTTTGACATATCTTTTTTTTTAAGTTTATTTTTGAGCGAGACAGAACAGCATGAGTGGGGGAGGTGCAGAGAGAGAGAGAGAGAGAGAGAGAGAGAGAGAGAGAGAGAGAATCCCAAGAAGGCTCTATGCTGTTGGCACGGAACCCACTGGGGCTTGAACTCATGAAACCGTGAGATTGTGACCTGAGCCGAAACCAAGAGTCAGACGCTTAACAGCTAAGCCACCCAGGCCCCCCTGACATACCTTTTGAGTACCATGGAAATAGACTGTATGTGATAGTATATGACAGAGATGTTATTAAAGATGCTACCAAGTTATAATCATTTATTACAGAGGTGAATAGAGAGAAAATACAAATAAGATTACGTGGGAAGAAAGAAGTTGGTCAATGCCTAAATATGACCATGATCTACCCCATGTTGTTCTGGATATCAAAGACATTGATTGAAGGTGAGAAATGGAAGCAGTTGGCTCGGACACTGTGTAGAGAGCTTACTGGGTGGCACTAGGACTTCTGGGAAGATATGGGCAGGGAGCTTGGGGGCTCTACCCTCCACTCTGCATCAGCAACATGGCTCCTATTTTATTGTTTTCATATATTGGGGTCCTGCCTAAGGGTTCATTTGAAAGCAGGGCTAGGCTGCTTTTTTAAAAATTGCAGTTACTGCTTTAGCATTGTTTCCTGTTGACATTTCAAACCCTACCCTACAGAGACATAGGTAATAGGTAGGTAAGTAGATAGATAAACCCCAAGTTAATTAAAATATAGTTTTCTGACATCACACAATTTCGCTGTATCCCTTAAAATCACTGGATAAAACTCTGAATGTCTCTGAATCCACACTTAGGAATTAATGCTTCTTCTAATCATAACTTGTTTTACTAAGTTCAAACGTTTTGAAAGAATTAAAGTAGTTTGCTGGCATAATTTTCTGATTTGAAAAATTCAAGGACCTCCTGGCTCTGAGAACCCTCTGTTCAGTTTGCTGATTCTTTTCTTAAAAATGCTTTCTCATAAGTAATTGTCCTCCTTTCAAATTTGAAATAATATTTGTATCTTCTAAAACCAAGCCAGTTTTCTGACGTATGATGTCAGATGCTTACTGGCTGGTACTCTTCACTTAAGCTCTAGGACTACAAAATAAACACTCATTAAAACCAGGACCTCTCGTGCTCTGATTGCTACCAGAATAGATCTAGGTCTCGGCCACTTTTGGTTGTAGCAGACCGCTGTGCTCTGTCCACCCGCACTCTGTCAAGTTGTGTAGATGCAGCTAGATATCGTTCAACTTCGCTATGCATCTGACCCTGCTTCAGACCCACCACTCTCAGGATCCTACCCTCCTTTCTCACTACTTCAAACCGTGGCCATTTAGCCTCAGCGAGGTAGCCCTCAACTCTTCCTTCTTCCCACTCTTTTCAACTCCCAGCTCTGTGTATCCACTCAGGCTGTGCCTTTGTCCGAACACAAAGACCTACAACTACTTTCACGTTTTAAAACATCAATGCAAAACTCCTTAAAGTGAAACCAAGCTTTTCTGTCTCTCCTTCTCTTCTCTAAAGAAGTCACATGTTGGACGGGGTCCTTGATGGCACAAGAAGATGTCTGCGTGTCTGACTTACCGCTCTCTGTGTCCCCCTTTCCTCTGGTTAGAACGCCCTCGGTCCTCAACCGTGCACCTGAAATGTTTCCTGTGGTTGGTTCTGGCAGCTCCACGTAGATCTATCTTCTTTCCCCAATTAGATTATAAACTATCTGAGGGCGTGAAACAAGTCCTTTCCTTAATTTGGGTTCCTCATAGAGCTAATAGTGCTCAGCATGCTTGATTAATACCTAATAGGAAACCCTGGCTTAAATTAACGGAATTCTAAAGCTTTCCCAGACACAGAATACTTGCCTGTCGTTTTTCTGCTTTCACGGCAAAAGTGGGAGTGATGGTAAAGTCAATTTCAGGGGCTATTCTTGACAGGATAATCAAGATGACATTGATAACAATATCAGGAATGTGTGCTCTCTGATTTCTAAGGCAGGCCACTCCTTCAGAGTTGTGGCTAGTAATAAATCATTCACCTCTGACACAAGCCATTTAGCAGCAGAGTTTTAGCTTACAAACGAGGAAGATCCTGAAGGTTGGAAATAGGGTCTCTACTGTAAACCTTGTCTGAATCTGCGCACCTAGTAGGTACTTAATAAATGCCTGTTAAAAATGAAACGACTAATATAAGCCTAGAGCCATCACCAGTGACAATTGCATTCAGCAAGTGCCATTTATTTCAGTACGTCAAAGATTTTTATTTTTTTCAATATTTTTGTTCTCTTAAATAAAGAGGTTAATAGGTAATTAAATTGCCTTCCAACAGCTCTCTGAAATATGACTCTGAAATCTTCAGTGATTTTCTTTCATATCCTGATCTGAATATATTTGTTCCTTTTAGAGAGAGAAATTAAAATACAACCACTGGAACACAAAACACAGAGCAGTCTCTTTTCGGAGTGTTCCTCCGTGGCTGCCGAGAGGAGCTCTGACTGCCATTTACACGGTTCTCTGAAACAGCCGGGACTTCACTGTTCCCTTTGCCGACAAATTGGTGATAAAGCGACATCTCTCTACTCAACACCCGAAAGATATCTCTATGGTACACAGTGTTGAATTCATGTGTTCGGTGTATTTGGGTCCGGGGTGTCCATTGCCTCAATCCAAACAAATGGATCGTTAGTTTCTCGCAGTCTCTTGAAAGTCCTCTACCTAATGCCCTGTGCTTCCTCATCGCCAACTTTGTCTTTCCTTGTTATCTTCCAATTTGGAAAAGAGAATTCTCCATATTTGGAGAGCAGCTGCTGCCCATGTCTTATTCATCGCATGCCACCTTTCCGTTTCTCTAGCAGCCTGACTGCAAATTTCAGTGATCACATAGGTAATGGGGCATTTGGGATTTCTGGAATAAAACTAGCTGTGTCCCCATAACACTTACCCCTGGATCTTCTCAGCATTCAGATATTATATTCAGTTTGCTCGTATCCATATGGTTTCAGCTGGAGCTCCTTCCCGTATTTCATGTGTTCACCCTGACCTTGCGTGGGAGATTTCCCCATGGCCTCAAAGGCAGAGAGAATGCATTCTTTTTCCCAGCGAACCCCTAAAGAAGCTGACACTGCTTCTGCGCACATTAGGGCAGGAGTAAAAAAACCAGTTGAGTGTCTAATATCTCATGTTTAACATAGTCAGCCCAGGAAAGCAGCCGCTTCTCACTCTCTCTCTCCCCCCACCTCTCTCTCTCTCTCTGACACACGCACACACACACGCGCACACACACACACACACACACACACACACACAGTAACTTAAGTAACTTTACAAGTTCTTTAAATCAGATATTCTTTCACTTATTTCCCTGACACTCACAGCAAGGTTTTCTATACTTACCCAGGCCAGTATTTTCTTCTGGAGAAAAAAAAGACAGTGGTCCCGCTCCTTAATACGGGGGAGCCAAGAAAACACACCTGTAGTGGAGAATGAATATTCTAATGTTTCCGAACCTTTTGGTGAAGGTGAAGGGGGCTTGTTGAAAACATTGCTGTGAGCAGATGGACCCCTGAAACCATCTGCTATGAAGCAACTAAATGTTCAATGATGCATTACGGAATTATTCAGCTCTCAAAGAGCCTGAAAGTAGTTAGTAATGATGGCATCTGTACCGAGAGTGAACAACCTACTTATATATGATCTATTACTTCATAAACTGTTTGGAGACCCTCACTCCTTAAAGAAGCAGCAGCCTTTGATTGCAGGTGTAAAATGTTACTTGAAAATTCATAAATTATAGTATCAAAATTAGCATTTATTTTCCTCCTTTGCGTTAAATACACTTGGTGTGGAACCCCATTTTTTTCCTCATTCCTCAACAAAAGCGTAAGTGACTGAGTCTATTTGATATCGCCGAAACCAAAAGGAAAGGAAGTGTATTTTCATTTCTCCAAATGATATCCCCTGGATATTTTAACATCTACGTCAGTGTGTCTTCATTTTCAAAATAAAGTGTCTTTGTTATAAAAACGGTATGTGCCCCTCATAAAAATGAGATAAATAAAAATTTAAAAAAAGAAAAGAAGTTACTCCCAAAGACAATAGCACCATTGATAGTTCTTAGTGTATTTTCTTCAGGTCTTTTCCCCTACTAAGTTTAAAAACAAACAACCAAATTTAGTTCTATAATTCCTACAAAGTATGTTGTATTTCAGAAACTTGGTTTTAAGATGTACAACTTGATGACCCTTTATTCATGGTCTTCCAGAAATACATATTCAAACTGATATGTCCATATGATGGAAAACCATTCAGCAATGAGACAGAACTAACAATTAACATAAACAACAGCATGGGCCAAACTCAAATGCATTATGCTAAGAAAAAGAAGCCAGATCTGAAACGCTATGTGCAGTATGGTTGCACTTGTACAACATTCTGGAATAGAGATGGGATCAGTGGTTGCCAAGCATTAAAGATAGGACAATATTTGACTAGAAGGAGATAGCATGAGGGTTTTTTAAGATATTTTTTAATGTTTTTATTTATTTTTGAGAGAAAGAGAGACAGAGCATGAGCAGGGAGGGGCAGAGAGAGAGGAAGACACAGAATCTGAAGCAGGCTGCAGGCTCTGAGCTGTTAGCACAGAGCCCGATGTGGGGCTGGAACCCATGAACCAGGGGATCATAACCTGAGCAGAAGTCAGATGCTTAACTCGCTGAGCTGCCCAGGCACCCCTCTTTTGTTTTTGAAGGATAACATAATTGTTTGATGTGGGGGATACATCAATGTATGCATTTGTCGAGTGCATAAAACTGCACATCAGAAAGACTAAAGTTTACTTTATGTACATTGAAATGTAAACTAAATATAGCCCAAAGAGTATAGACCATAGAAATTATCAGGTGTCAGCTTAACCCTTGCTTAAGGAATTGTATTTATTCATTTAATAATTATTTATTGAGTGCTCCTCTATTCCAGGCACTGGTAAGTCCTAGGGATAGAGCAACGAAGAGACAAAACACCTGTATTCAGGGAGCTTACATTCTAGTGGTGGAAGACAGCAAAATAAACACTCAAGTTCTATTAGATCACGGTAAGTGCTATAGAGAGAACTAAAGCAGAGAAAAGGAGTGGAGACGAGGGCATATTTAAGAAGGTAACATTTAAGCACAATCTTGAAGAAGATGAGGGGGTGAGTCCTGTGCTCTCTGGGGGGAGACTAATAAAAGTTCCTGAAGTCTGGAGGGAGAAATGAGCTCGGTGCAATCCAAGAACAAGAGTAGATATGGCCAGCGTGGGGACTGGAAGGGAACACAGAGGGAAATGAGGTCAGGGGCATAACGGAGGTGGGTCTGTGAGCATCCTACACAGACGTAGGCACTTGGCTTGACTCTGTGTGAGAAGGAGTGCTGTTGGAGGCTTTCAAGTAGAGGGGCAGCATGAACTTACACTTAACGGGAGTCAGTCTGACTGCTGTGTGAAAAGAGAGGGTATGGTTTGGGTCGGGGAGAATCAAAGAGGGAAACCAATCAGGAGCAAGTGCAATCCACAAAGAGGCAAGGGTGGTTTGGACCAGAGTGGTGTGGGCAGAGCTGGTGAAGGGTGGTTGGATCCTAGAGACACTGGGATGAAAGCTAACAGGATTTCATCACAGAACAGCCGTAAAGTGTGAGAGAAAGAGAAGTCGAGGATGACTCGAGGGTTTGGGGACTGATTCATTGGGAAGATGGGTTTCTGTCAACTGTAATGGAAAAGACCAAAGAAAGAACAGGTTTGGAAGAGAAAATTATGGGTTCAAAATATGAGCTTGTGTTTAAACGTGTTACCTTTGAAATGTGGGTTTCTGAGTGGAGACATCTGGTAGCTAGCTTGGTATATGAGTTTGGAGTTCAAAGAGACATCCAAGGAGGAGATATAAATTTGGGTGTCGGCAGTATATAGATGGTATTTAAAGTCATGGGATCCATTCAGATAATTTCTCCATAGGGGTATCCAAATGTTTGCACTCCTACGAAACAGAAAACAATTCCAAGCTTCTATGTACTACACCCTTCCCACCCCCTAGGAATCTCAACAAGAAGCGTGAAGAGAGCTTTTTGAAACATTTGGAGAAAATGAGAAATCAGCCTTGAAATAATAGCAGTGGAAGCTTCTCCGTCTCCTTTCATATCCTGCTCCCTGAGAATTTCTCTGTGTGATAATCCTTGCTATACATATACCACGGATCAAGGTATTCACGCAGCAATGGCTTTTTGTGACGTCACTTAGAAATCTGCTGTGTCTATGTGCCATATATATATATATATATATATATATATATATTTGTAAGGGATTTTTTATTTCAGACAATTTTATTCCAGACAATTTATTTATTTTTGAGACAGAGAGACAGAGAGTGAGCCGGGGAGTGGCAGACAGAGAGGGAGACACAGAATCCAAAACAGACTCCAGGCTCTGGGCTGTCAGCACAGAGCCCGACGCAGGGCTTAAACTCATGGACTGCAAGATCATGACCTGAGCCAAAGTTGGACGCTCAACTGACGGAGCCACCCAGGCGCCCCTATTTCAGACAATTTTTAACTAAAATAATTTGGGGGGTGGTGCCTGGGTGGCTCCGTCAGTTAAGCATCTGACTCTTGATTTTGGCTCAGGTCATGATCTCACAGTTCATGCGATCGAGCCCCGTGTTGGTCTGTCAGCATGGAGTCTGCTGGGGATTCTTTCCCTCTCTCTCTGCCCCTCCACCACTTGTGTGCATGTGTGTGCATGCTCTCTCTCTCTCAAAATAAATAAATAAACTTAAAAAATCATATTCATTATATTCATTTGATTATATATAGAATTATTTAGAAGTAAAACTACACACAGAGCTTGAAACATGCACAGAAACAAAATTCACAGTGTGCAACTCTGTATAAAGATACATTTACACAGGGACACCTGGGTGGCTCATTAAGTTAAGCGACTGACTCTTGATTTCGGCTCAGGCCGTGATCTCACAGTTTCCCGAGTCTGAGCCCCGCGTTGGGCTCTTCATGCTGGTGTGTGGACCCTGCTTGGGATTCTCAGTCTCCCTCTCTCTCTGCTCCTCCCCCGCTCACACCCTGTCTCTCTCTCTCTCAAAATAATAATAATAATAATAATAATAAAATACACTTACACAAATAATATATGTAAAAGAGAAAAATTACCTTTTACTTCTCAATCAGTAGTTAACAAGACCCTTTCCTATTTCATTCATTATTATAAATTAGATGTTTATAAAAGCTAGTTCTAAAAACTCATTCGTTTTATTTATACAATTGTAAACTAATGTTCTGAATTGAATGTTCATTTCTATCATCAAAAAGCATGGGAAGAGGCAATCCAAGATGGTGGCAATGGAGACGCTGAACTTACCTCCTCCCACAGACACACCAAATCCACAGCTATGTATAGAATAATTCCCGGTGGGGGGAAAAAAATTAAAAAGAACAACTCTCTCCACAACAAGAGATAAACAGGTCATGGCTAGATGGTAGGAGAAGGAGAGTCTCACCAAATCCCGCCACCCTATCCGCGTATAATAGGGAGAGATCTCACAAATCCAGAGCCTCTCCCAAAGAAGCGGGTTGTGCCATTGAGCGACTCAACCCTTAGGACCTGCACCAGAGAGATGAGGCCCCCAAAATGCCAAGCTTTGGAAGCCAATGGGGCTTATGTCCAGGGGACCTGGGGGCTGTGGGGATCTGAGATACTCATTTTGAGGGGATGGCATGTGGACTCACTTGCCCCAGGAACCAGTACAAAGGCAGCAGCTTAAGAAGTGATTATATATGAAGGAAATTCACTTGCTAATTTTAAATTTTTTTTTTCAACGTTTATTTATTTTTGGGACAGAGAGAGACAGAGCATGAACGGGGCAGGGGCAGAGAGAGAGGGAGACACAGAATCGGAAACAGGCTCCAGGCTCTGAGCCATCAGCCCAGAGCCTGACGCGGGGCTCGAACTCACGGACCGCGAGATCGTGACCTGGCTGAAGTCGGACGCTTAACCGACTGCGCCACCCAGGCGCCCCTCACTTGCTAATTTTAAAGCATCTGTTGCGGGGGGGGGGGGGGCTGGTGCTGACCAGTTGGGACTTTCTTGGGGGATAGAGGCTCTGGTGAGAGCCATTTTTGCACTCTCCCTCTACCTTGCTAGCAGAGACAGCCATGATGGGGACACAGCCTCGCCAAAGCTGGTGGGTGAGTAGCGCCCATCCGGGGGCCTCCCTTGATTGCCTGGCCTTGGTTATCAGAGGGGCTTGTGTCTGTAGAACTCAAGAGACCATACCAATCAGAAAGATGGTCTGGCAGAGAAAGACAAATAGCATATGATTTCACCTGTGTATGGAATCCAAAAAGCGAAACAAACGAGCAAACAAACAAAAGCCAGACTCTCAGTACAGAGAACAAACCGGTGGTTGCCAGAGGGGAGCTGGGAAGGGATGGGTGAAATAGGTGAAGGGGATTAAGAGGTACAAACTTCCACTTAAAAAATAAGTTGCAGAGATGAAAAATACAGCATAGGGAATATAGTCAGTAATATTGTAATAACGTTGTATGGTGACAGATGGTGACTACATATATTGTGATGAGCACTGAGTAATGTATAGAATTGTCAAATCACCTTTATATACCTAAGACTAGTATGACATTGTATGTCATTTGTACTTTAACATTTTTTTAAAGTCCAAGGCAGACCAGTGGATTTTAATATAACAAACTGCAAAAAGTTCATGTTTCAATTAACCTTTAAGAAACGTCTATTGGGGCACCTCGGTGGCTCAGTTGGTTAAGCATCTGACTCTTTAAAAACAATTTTGGGGGCACCTGGGTGGCGCAGTCGGTTAAGCGTCCGACTTCAGCCAGGTCACGATCTCGCGGTCTGTGAGTTCGAGCCCCGTGTCGGGCTCTGGGCTGATGGCTCAGAGTCTGGAGCCTGTTTCCGATTCTGTGTCTCCCTCTCTCTCTGCCCCTCCCCCGTTCATGCTCTGTCTCTCTCTGTCCCAAAAATAAATAAACGTTGAAAAAAAAATATTTAAAAAAAATTTTTTTAATGTTTATTTATTATTGAGAGGCAGAGAGAGACAGAGCATGAGCATGGGAGGGGCAGAGAGAGGAGGAGACACGGAATCCAAGTGGTCAGCACAGAGCCTGACGCAGGGCTCAAATTCACAAACCGTGAGATCCTGAAGTTGGACGCTCAACCAACTGAGCCACCCTGGTGCCTCTTCAGCATCTGACTCTTTTTCTTTTTTTTTTTTTTTTTAATGCTTATTTATTTTTGACAGAGAGAGAGAGAGAGAGAGACAGAGCATGAGCGGGGGAGGGGCAGAGAGAGAGGGAGACACAGAATCCGAAGCAGGCTCTAGGCTCTGAGCCACCCAGGCGCCCCAAGCATCTGACTCTTGATCTTGGCTCAGGTCATGATCTCAGGGTTCCTGAATTCAAGCCCAATGGTGGGCTCTATGCTGACAGTACGGAGCCCGCTTGGGATTCTTTCTCTCTTCCTCTCTCTCTGCCCCTCCCTGCTTGCACTCTCACTCTCTCTCTCTCTCTTAAAATAAATAAACTTAAAAAAAATAAACTTCTAATTATTGAGTTTCAGCGTACCATCCGAGAAAGAAAGAAGGAAAGAAAGAAAAAAGAGAAAGAAAGAAAAAGGAAAGGAAAGGAAAGGAGGAAGAAAGAATGAAAGAAGGAAGGAAGGAAGGAAGGGAGGGAGGGAGGGAGGAAGGAAGTTTAAGCAGCCTACCACACCCAGCACACTGCACAGGTGATAGACAGAAGGACACCCCCGTCTGCCTGTGAAAAAGGCCTGTCTGCCTGTCCTGGAGCTTCCGCCTGAAGCTGAGCTTCCCCACACAGGCAGGGGCTACAGGGCTGCATTCAGGGAACATAGGCAAGGAGACACCTTTGAACCCCACTTGGCCTCACCACAGCTTACTGATAACCTCCAGAAAGGAGCTTACACACTGGTCTGGGGCCCTTGATTTTTGCCACTGGACACCTCCACGTCTCCTGGGAATGAACAGGGTCTACAACTGTGGTCCCACAGGACCACATAGTTGCATATCTTGAACGTCGCTGCCTGATGATCTTGCTTCCGATCAGCCGGCCAGCAGGTGCTATCAAAATCACTGCCTTTGGAACACTGGCCAGCACACCGTCAACAACTTGGGCCTTTCAAGAAAAGTCAGAAACTCATAGATGAGGACAACAGACTGGTGGTTCTCAGAGGGGAGAGGGGTTGACCTTGTGGGTGAAATGGGTGAAGGAGGTCGATACTCACTAGACTGTGGTGATACCCTGTAGCGTATACAAATATTGAATTATCATACAGTATACCTGAAGCTAATAACATGTTACATACAAATTTTACCTCAATTAAAAAAGTAAAGAAAAAAAACATGGGAAGTCTTTTTATTGAATTAATGATTTTAATTTCTGTTTCTCCTGAGCTTACCAAGTTAAAATGACACTTTTTTTTAACATAATTTGAACATACTATCTTTTACTGAGATATATCTGAGAAAACTTTCTCTGATAAAAGATCATCTGAATTTTTTTTTTATTTTTTTAATGTTTATTTATTTTTGAGAGAGAGAGAGAGAGAGCCGGAGTGGAGCTCTGACAGAGCCAAAATTAGACACTTAACATACTGAGCCATCCAGGCGCCCCAGATCATCTGAATTTAAACACTAAAGATTTTTAGGGTACCTGGGTGGGTCAGCTGGTTGAGTGCCGATTCTTGATTTCCACTCAGGTCATGATCTCATGGTTCATGGGTTCAAGCCCCACATCGGGCTTTGTGCTGTCAGCCTGGAGCCTGCTTGTGATTCTCTCCCTCCCTCTTGCTGCCCGTCCCCAACTTGTGCTCTGTCTCTTTCTCAAAAATAAATAAGCATTAAAACAAAAACACTAAAGATTAGTCCCAGTTGGGGCAAATAGTTCTCGATCAATTAACCAGTCAAATATTTATCAGGCAACCTTTGACAATTTTGACACTCAGTTGCCCTGCATTATGCTTCTTGCTTTTAGAAGTTGTTGTGACCAAACACAATACCTTACCGAACACAGTACCAAATAGAGTATATTTCTCAGACAGTGCAGAACTGATCCTTAATTCTGATTTTATTAGTTTGATTGACACATTTGATAAAAGTGTTTTAATATAACAAAACATTCTTCTGCGTACGAATATCTCAGAACTTTTATGTATTAATCCCTCCTCATTTTACTAGAAATAGCTTATAAAACTCAGTTCTTTAATTCAAACTACAAATTTGAGTATAATGAAATTGTAACATAATGAAACGGTAAGGCAACAGAAGAGTTAAAAAGTACTAAAAATTAGAGGCACCTGGGTCACTCAGTCAGTGAAGGGTCCAACTTGGCTCAGATCATGATCTCACAGTTCATGGGTTCAAGCCCCCCCACCTTGGTCTCTGGGCTGACAGCTCAGAGCCTGGAGCCTGCTTTGGATTCTGTGTCTCCTTCTCTCTCTGCCCCTCCCCCACTTGTGCGCGCGCGCGCGTTCTCTCTCTCTCTCTCTCTCTCTCTCTCTCTCAAAAATAAATAAAAATGTTTAAAATTTTAAAAAAAAGTACTAAAAAACACCACTAGCCTTCTCTTGCTGCCCTCTTAATGAAGCCAAGAAAATATTTTTCGAATGGTATAAGCATCCTCCCTCACCCCCCACCCCCCATTCATGTGGCTGGTCTCTGTTTTATGTTATGCTTTTGTTTTGTGTTGCATTGTTTCGAAAACAGAGCTCCTGAAACACAGAGGATAAACCTGAGGGGAAATCTATGCACAAAGCCTCGCATGGGTTCCCCAAAGCCACAGAGGGGAACCACACCTCTGCCCACCTCCCCACCGGAGGCTCCACCAGCCTCCACTTTACCTGTCAATCCATCACTAGTCAATCCGAGAGAAAGTCACAGTCAGCAGCTTAATGACAACCAGATGGCACCTGCCTTTCACAACCATGTCCCGAAGGCAGAGGCGGCCTGGGAGTAGGCTCCAGGCTCTCCCCCCAGGTAATAATGAGCCGCTTTTGTATTCAGACTAAGCTGCAATGGCTCACACCTCTGACGGGACCCCCTTGCCCACACCCTCCGTGAAGAGAGTGAGATTCTTGGCTTCCTTGGATTTGACACAAACAAAGTGGCCTCTGATCATTAAAACAAGTGACCTCACTTCCTTCTTTCCAATCTGATTTCAGAAATGATAGTGTGTTCATTGACCCTGCAAAAAGGTAGGCAAGCGAAGGGTGAATAGCCAGCCTGCATTTCCAACAGCCGAGAAGCAGTGCCGACATTCAAGTACGGAGCGAAGTGCTCTTTCGAACGCAGGTTTACCGGAGCCTTCAACCTTGACCCGAAGGGAACACCTTTTCTGGAAGTGACAGGTAATTTAGCCTTCTTGCTAAGTTCTGGGGCTCTCTGGTGGTGAATTATGTATGGTGCTTCTATGATACAGACACCTGTCCACTGAGAACCAAACCAAAGCTGATAGATTCCTCTTAAAGACCTTAGATTAGATATAAACTACCTTTTTCCCCCTAGAAAAGTCGTCATGATGCCAATCACTCTCCTTTCCTGTCCTCCTATGATTTCAGGGATCTGCACGAGGCCTAAAACAAACCGAGCGACGTTTGCTTTTATGAAATGATTCTTTGTGTAGTGCTTGGCTTTCGTTCTTTCTTTTTTTTTATTTTCACTTTTTTCCAAAACAGTCCAAAACCCTTTTATGTTTGAGCCATAAACCTGTGGATTGTGAATTACCAATGTGTGTCTTCCCACCTGCAGGCCGGGTCTTAAAGTAATTCATTAAACCATATAAACTAAGTGCATGTTACTATTTAAATCAGAGTTCCCAGCCAGGCTGCCAGTGAGTTCAAAGACAGCTTTTGGACTAAAAGCAAGGAAAATCACATCACACTATACTCCCGGTATATGTTATAATTTGAGACAGGTAAATCGAGTGTTTTGGATCTGGA
This sequence comes from Felis catus, assembly GCF_018350175.1. NCBI lineage: Eukaryota > Metazoa > Chordata > Mammalia > Carnivora > Felidae > Felis > Felis catus. Next base: position 55,270,559 of record NC_058384.1, read on the forward strand.
AAATAGGAAACAGCTAATGTCAGTAGCACAGCCAAAATCCTGGAGGGTGTAAACAGGGGCTAGTTAAATAGACATTGACGAAGTGGTTTAAATCTCTCATTTATGAAATGGTTTAAAGCTCGTTGTGGGTGGTAGGGGGGAGTGAAGGGAGTGAATGAGCATCGTTTTGGAAGAGACAGCCTCATATTCTCCAGATATGGTTCTCCAAAATAAACTTCATGTTTACTTCTTGCTCCAATGGTCCCTGGCCAAACAGATTCTGGCCAGGGCTTCATCTGGAATCCATGGAACCATCTCAAGGACAACCGGAGTGGGTCAGGAAATTTGGCGCCCTGGGGAATGTTATTTTTGTTGCTCATATTTAAAAAAAATGTTTTTAATGTTTTTATTTATTTTTGAGAGAAAGAGACAGAGAGACAGAGAGACAAAGACAGAGTACCAGCAGGGGAAGGGCAGAGAGAGAGGGAGACACAGGATCCGAAACAGACTCCAGGCTCTGAGCTGTCAGCACAGAGCCTTGACGCAGGGCTCGAACTTTTGAACCGCGAGATCATGACCTGAGCCTAAGTCGGACGCTTAACTGACTAAGCCATCCAGGCACCCCGATTTGTTGTTCATATTAGTGCTGGTGGCAAAACAGCCAAGAGAGCACCTCCACACCGGAGCAAATCTCTCTCTGAAACATGATTTGAGGCTGGAAATTTGCTTGGAGCTCTTTCCATGAAATGGTCAGCCCAGCACTAACCTTCACTCTTGTTCGTTTTGTTTGTTTTTTCTTCCCCCTGGAACTGGAAAGAAGCCCTCACTTCTCTGTAGCAATGGTGGCTTTCCCACTTCTGGCCCCGGATAGTCCAGGAAGGAAAAGATAGTCACCTTATGACTCAAGGGCAGGCAGGTCCATATCCATTAAAGATGGGATGTAAATGGGGGGAAATCTCCTGAGATGAACCCCTCCCACTGCCACTGTTCTCCGGAGAGCAGACAGAGAATCTCATTAGGAATCTAATACAATAAAGACATGTAGATCTGAAGGGTGGGGGTGGAGTGCAAATCAAATTAGCTTCATTACTTTATTCTGCACCTCACAGCGCTTCTGCCACTGGACAATTGCATTAGATCAGTGAGGAGATCAAAAGGCAAAAAACTCCCTGGAAATTCATTGTCTGAAGCAAGACTAGGGGAGGAGGCGAACTGGGGGAAGGAGGCAGGAGTAAATTGTGTTGACCCAAGACATGAATTTAGTACATCTCCCCACATTCATGCTGGACCCTTTTCTTTGCTTTTCCAATGCCCAGGTCAATGTCTTGTTTTACGTTGGCTGTGGGAGATTGAGCAGAGAAGCCTGACTTGAGAAGCCGGGAAAGAAATTCACTTCGAACTGGGCTATGGAGCCATTTGAGCTTTGAGGGTTTTGCCTTCCCACTATTTAAATGTCAGAAGGTCCTAAGTATTATTTAAGTAAATACACAAAACTGTTGCTGAGATGTCTCTAGACTTCTTGCCAATAACTGAAAAACAGAGGGAGAAATGTTCGAGAAGGAAATGTAAACATATTGGGTCAAAAAATAGGCGGCGTGTGTACTTTTACACGAGAGAAACTACAGCCAGATGCATCGTTGTTATTGAGAACGTAACACTGGATAAGTATGATAGCCAAATAAGCTTCACCATAATTCAATCAGGGTGCATTTCAAGTCAACATTTACTTAGCGAATGGTTAGCTGAGGTACTAAGAGCTGGAGGTGGCCAGAAGTGAATGATGTGTACCAGAGAGTAAGGAAATGCTCAGAACAACAACAAAATGGTGGCTGTATCAAGGGGGTACAGGAGCCAACTGAGAGAGATCCCAATAGTCAAAGCTGGAACAAGATGAGTAACAAAACAAAGGTGGCATTGAAACCCAAAGTATAAAAGAAATATCTCGGGGCACCTGGGCGGCTCAGTCGGTTGGGCATCTGATACAATCAGATCATGATCTCATGGTTCCTGGGTTCGAGCCCCGCGTCGGGCTCTGTGCCGACAGCTCGGAGCCTGGAGCCTGCCTCGGATTCTGTGTCTCCCTCTCTCTCTGCCCCTCCCTTGCTCATGCTCTGTCTCGCTCTCTGAAAAGTAAACATTAAAATTAATTAATCAATTAATTAAATAAATATCTAGATTTCCATAAGTCCATACTGATATTAATTAATAAATGGGAGGGAAAAGACAAATACCCTGTGTGGCAGAATTCCACATAATTTACGCATATACTCCATCCTCAAGGAAGTGGGACAGAAACTCCCCACCCCTTTAGGTAGAGGCTCCATAAAGTGACTTCCAAAGAGGACAGTAAAGGGAAGTGGGATAAAAGATTAATTTCACGATCGAGAAACCTGACAAACACTCCCTGAGCTAGTTGATCTAGGTCAACATTACTAGTGATGTCATGTTGACAGTATGTACCCTTGACATGCTGTGATGAAAATGGCACTTTGCCTCTGTGACCACTCTCCAGAAAGCCATAGCCCCAGTCAAGTCATGAGAGAAACATCAGACAATTCCAATAGGTGGGCAGCCTATGAAATACCCGACCAGTACTCTCTGAGACTGTCAACAAAGGTCAACAAAAACAACGACAGTCTGAGAAACTGTCACAGCCAAGAGGAACCTAAGGGCACATGGTGATTAAATGAAATGTGGTGTTTGAGGAAGGAATCTAGAAAAAAAAAAAAAAAACACATTAGGTAAAGCTGAGGGAATCTGGGTAAAGTCTGGATTTTAGTTAATAATAATGTATAAACATTGAACCATTGTTTGTGACAAACGAGACATCTAACTGTAAGATATTAATAAGAGGGGGAACTATGTGGTTGGGCAGATGGGAACTTTCTGCACTATCTTCTCCATTTTTCTATAAATCTAAAACTCTTCTATAAAATAAGGTCTATTTTAAAAAGCGAAGAACATGGCTCTGCTCTGGGAGAACTTGCAGTCAAGTGGGAAATATGCGGGAGACCTCTATCATATATCAACACCCTACCCCTTCACCCAACTCTGTGAAGATAATTGTAGTTGATCTGATAACCTCTTGGGTCAAAGGCCTTTCTGGAACTCCATACAATGTATTCATCTACAAATCAATAGATATATATTGACAATCAACTTTGCCCAGCTGTTGAGGGCAAAACAAAAGAGAATAGAACATAACATAACAAAGTTAAAGAAAAATGTAAGACAAAATAGAGATCGCAACATTTGTGTAGTTAATCTCCAAATAACTGGTATAAGCAGAAAATCTAACTAGTTGTAAAGACTGTTCAGGGGTCCCGCACCTTCTTAAACCAAGTTTTCACAGAAAAAAATGAACCTGAGCCAGGTCTTGGGAAAGTATAGGATATGAATAGGGTAGGAAATTGGGAACTCAGGGAAAGTACATCATAGAAGTATGGGAAAGGGATGACTTAAGAAACTATGAATATTATGACTTGAAAAGCGAGGAGGTTCTGTGTACAAGAATGGGCAGTTCGAGCTGGTGTTCGGGAAAGACTATGGAGGCCACCAAATAGTTTTGATGATTTTATAGGTAATGGGGATTATAAATTGTGGATCCATCAATAAACAGCACAATACCACTAAGAATTCTTTGGTCGGGCCATGCATAAGCCCTATTGTGACAAATTTGTTTCTTATAGGACAAATTGTCACATGAATATATATACATGAACATATATATATATATATATATATATGTTCATATATATATTCTAACCTCATTTAAGCTACATAATTTAGGTGATCAAACTTCAGAAATTCTATGTAGTATATATGCCTTGACTTCTAACTAGGAACTCCAGAGTTAGCAATTTGATATGCAGGGTATCCCTAGAATGTGCAGGACCTGGGACGAATGTTTTTTTGAGACTCCAGTCTATATAAACAAATCGATTAAAAGGTTCATGGACTCACGTGAGATATAGTGAAGATTTAGAATAACCAGTAGGATTTAGAATCGTGGGTAGTTGTGGTGACCAGAAAAGAAGAGCTGGTTTCTGGATCGCACTGAGCCAGAGGTTTTGAATTAGGTAAACTCCTACTGGATCCTTTTTTATTCTTAAGCCAGTTTGAGATGGATTTTTTTTTTCAATTACCTAAAACCACAAAGACCCGAATTGGCAAAACCAGACTTAGCTGGAGTTCTCATGCTGAGAAGAAAATAGCAGTAACCAGAAAGTGGATGGGCAGCCCGAAAACTTAGGAGAGGCCCCTGAGGGTCTTTCCATAGCTATTCTGACATACCTAGAAGGAAACGTGTCGCATTATTCTTGTCCCTGTCCGTTCATCATAGTGCCATCAACCTCCATTGATTAAATTCTTCCTGTGTCATTTCTATCTTTCCTGACCATCCCTAGGTCTCATTGACTGTATCATATTTGGGGATAACATGAAATGTTACCTTTTCCTTCTTTTTAAAAAAAATGTTTTAATGTTTATTTATTTTTGAAAGAGAGAGAGAGAGAGAGAGAGAGAGAGAGAGAAAGAGAGAGAGACAGACAGAATCGGAAGGAAGCTCCAGGGCTTGAGCTGTCTGCACCGAGCTTGATGTGGGCCTTGAACCCACAAACCGTGAGATGGTGACCTGAGCCAAAGTGGGACATTTAACCAACTGAGCCAGCCAGGTGCCCCAAAATGGTACCTTTTCTTTTTCTCGTATTTCCCCAATTTGTTTGTATTCTTTCTCCAAAGAGATTATAATCCTCTTGGTATAAAGGTCTGTGTAGCCAACTTGCAAGGAGGGTCCTCAGTGACCCCTCTCCTATTTACATCCTCGTAGAATCTCCTCCTCTTGAGTGTGGGTTGGCCTGGTGGCTTGCTTCTAACAAATAGGAAACAGCAAAAGTGTTAGCAGAATGTCACTTGTGTCGCTGGGTTATACAACACTGTGAGTTCTGTCTGGCCGGACTCTTGCTCTACAAAGGGAGAATATCCAAAGTTGTAAAATATAATATGAAAAGAATCACTTAAAAAATACCAGGTGCTGGCTTCTAAACCATAATCAAATACGACTGACAAGAATATCTGTTTGACTTTCCTTTCATTATCTTTTAGTCTGCAAGCGAAAAGACGATCCCTATAGCATAAGCTAGTGTCTACCTTTTATCATTCCTTAAGATTGTCTCCTAGGGACAAGCTGAATGAAAAGCCTCTGTCTCTCTCTATCTTCTTTGTTAGTTTGCACCCCCCCCATCTCATCCCATCCCTTCCCCCTACCTCCCTCTCCCCCCAAAGCATTTTGTCACTCTGTTCCTGCATTTGCCTGGTTCTTAACTTCTGAACTGAACTTTTGAGAGAGTTTAAAGGGGAGATGAACTGACAAGGAGATTTGCTTGTCTCAAAGCTCGGCTGTGCCTGCCTTTAATTAAAAATGGTATTGATTTTTCTCCGCTCTAATGATAGGCACTAGTCTGCCCTCCCAATGTTAGTCACTGACAGTTTAAGTATGAAACAAAGGGCATTTATTCAGCACTTAATGCAAAATTATGACTGATTAAAAAGTGATTTATCATAAGAACTACATCTGTATAGGCTTTGGGTTTTCTTTCTTTCTTTCTTTTTTAAATAATTCTCACTTTCACCAGAGTTTGGAAGGTATAGCTGGATTATTGGAATAATTCTCTCCTTCTCTCCTTCAGTTCTCCTTCCTTGGCTTCAGCACAAAATAAAAAACAAAATTTCCACTGAATTCAGGAGCAAAAAAACATGGGAAAGAAAAGAATTCTAGAAGTCAGACCTATAACGTATCCCAGATGTCAACTGGTAAGTTGCCAAGTTGCTAAGTTGCCTTCAGGCAACAAAACGCTCAGAACTTTTCCAGGACTGCATCCTGACACCTGCCCCTCTCTTGACCTATTGCACAGGGTGTTCGACACTGTAATATTGACCCAACATCTTAGATGAAAAAACAGTGCTAGAAACTTGAAAGGAAGACATGAAAGCAAGGGAAGGAGGTTATGCCCACATAACGCAGTCAACCTTCACTAAACCCGTATGAATTCACCTCTTTACCAGCCATGGGTAGGCCAATATACCCTCCTTTCCAGGAGCAGTGGGTGGTGGTGAATCATTTTTGGTCACAAACACAAGTTCCAGAGCCAAATGCTCAAGGTCCAAATCTCATTTCTCCCACATATCAGATGTGTGGCTCTGAGCATGTTGTTCAATCTTTCTATGCCTCAGCTGCTCCACCTGCAAAGAGTGAATAGTATCACCAGCATGTCAGGTAACTGGAGTATTCAAAAGTGGGAGTGTTTTTTTAACGTTTATTTATTTTGAGAAAGAGAGAGAGAGAGAGAGCACGAGTTGGGTAGGGGCAGAGAGAGAGAACCCCAAGGCAGGGCTCAACCTCATGAACCATGAGATCATGACCTGAGCCAAAATCAAGAGTTGGATGCTTAACCAACTGACCCACCCGGGTGTCCCCCAATGCGGGAGCAGTAAACAAAATAATTAGAATGGTGTCTGATGCATAATGAATACCCACCAAAGTATTATTGAATTTCATTAACTATAACACGCTATCTACTACAAGATACGTCTTGATTTCAGAGATGTTAATATATGGAAAAAATCTTAGAATACATGAAATACTATAGGTAGTTACTGCTGATGATACCTGCTTATTTCCAACTATGAACTCTAACCAAAGAGTGAAGAGATAAATCAAAGAGTGAAAAAGTCAATGGTGTTGACGTTCATAAATATCCATACTAAGATAGAGCTGGTACATTTGTGTTTGCTACCTCATGTCATGTCAGGTGGTGAAGAGTAGTACAAACTCACAAATTTTGGTATTAGGAAGGCCTGAGTCCCCACCCCAGCTCTGATCAAGTCACTTCCTGCTACAAGTCTCAGCTGGATGTAACGATGCCCACAACACAGTGTCTAAATACCAACCCCCTACCAAGCAAACAAGCTTGACACAGGACTAAAACTTAAGGCACATACAACAATTTTTGGAAAAATTTAAATACATATATATATATATATATATATATATATATATATATATGTAATTAAGCATCCACATACAGTGCAGGGGAAATAACTTTACTCCACTCTATTATACTTACTTGACTGGAATTTGTAAACCCTCCCACACAGTGGCACAATGAAAGATGAGAAAGGAAGCACCCATTCTTCCTAGGGTCTAGGGTATGGGGCTTCCACAGGTCTTCGCTCAGTCCCATGTCAGTAGATGGTGGTCAAGAGAAAGAGAAAGAAATAAAGAAAAAAATACATATATATATATATATATATATATATATATATATATACATATCACAGATCTGGTTACTGCAACAAGCGTTAACTATGATGTGCTTTTTAAGGTGACATCTGAACATATACTTGAAAGAGGTAAGGGCAGAAGTTAAGCATACACCTGAGCAAAGGGCATTCCAGGAGAGGATATACATTCAGGGTAGGAGCATGCCTGGCATGTTGGAGAAACAGGAGGAACGCCAGTGTGGCTAGAACAGAGTGAGCAAGGAGGACAGAGTAGGGGTTGAAGTCAGATGGGTTCATGGAGACCCGGATCATATAAGGCCTTCTAGACCATTGAGGAAGCACTATGGCTTTTGCTCTATTTTGAAGAATATGATCAGACATAAATTTTTCAAGAATCACTCTGGCTGATGTGTAGGGGGAGCAATGGTGGAATTAGGATGACCAGTTAGGAGGCCACTGTAGTGACGGACAGAAGCAACGAGTTAACTTGTTTAACTAGATTTTAGTGACAAAGCAGGTGAGAAGTGGTCAGATTCTAAACATTTTGAGAGTAGGGCCAACAGTATTTTCCCAAAGATTAGACGGAATAAAGAGAGAGAAAAAAATCGATGACGGTCTCAAGCATTTGACCTGAGTAATAATATTATGAAACTGACATAAATTGAAATGGGAAATTTATCAATAGGCAAGAAGAACTGTCTAAGGTTTAGTTTGGAGCATAAGTTTCAGATTCAAAAGATTCAAGTTAGCCCTTGAAAAGAAGATGGTTGAGTAGGCCACCGGATGCTCATGCCTTGAATTTGGAGGTATATCTGGAGTAGATGCAGATTTGAGAGCATCGGCATTGAGATGGTACTTAAGGCCATGAGACTGCGTGAGAGCGCCAAATGAATCCATGCAAAACAGAGGAAAGGACCATGAGGTCTGTATTCATCTTCTTGGGCCGTGTAACAAAGTCTCACCCCACACACATATTTCTCACAGATCTGGAGACCTGAGAATGCCAAATCTAGGTGCTGGCTCATATGGTTTCTAATAAAAATTTAGATCAGAAAGGAAGATGACAACTCAGAAAATATTTAGAAATAAAAGAAATAATCATTTTAATATAAAGATTAGAAGGAATACGAGAGTAAACAAATACGAGAGTAAAACAGTCAATGCCTTAAGACAAACAGAAAAAGAAGAGAAGTAAATTCTAAAATAATTTTTTTTCAAGCAAAAAGGTCTTTGAAAGGAGGGTGATAGCTATGGAAAGTAAGCAATGATGTTCCAGAATGTTGGAATCCCAGAAGAAAAACCATATCAAAGGAACAGGATAAATGTTAGAAATTTTATCTTACAGAAACTTTCTTTATGTTGTTGCTGTTTAGTTGTTTACTTTTAAAAGCTTATTTATTTTTGAAAGAGAGAGAGAGCATGTGTGTGACTGGGGGAGGGACAGAGAGAGAGGAGACAGAGGATCTACAGCGGGCTCTGAGCTGACAGCAGAGAGCCCAATACAGGAGGGCTCGAACTCAGGAACCATGAGATCATGACCTGTGCTGAAGCTGGACACTTAATTGACTGAGTCACCCAGGCGCCCCAAGGAAACTTTCTTGAAAGACAAGATGACTTCAAATAAATATTGAAAGGGAACACTGAACATAGGAAAACTGACCCAGAAAGGTCAATACTGAGAAATATTATAATAAAATTATTGGATATTAAATTAATTGAAAAAAATCTTTTGTCCATGCAAGCAAAAAGACCACTAGGAAATGGACATAGTTTTGTTATAAAGCTCCTCAGCATCAAGGATTTATTCTAGAGGACAATGGTATAATATTTAAGTTACTCAAAACAAAATATGTAAGCCAAAGATTTTATATCCAGCTAAATTTACTTTCAAGAATGAACCCTACAAACTATGACGTGTATGGAAGATTGCAGGGTATTTCCTGAAAAATCTGATGTTAAATAAGCCTCAAACAATCAAACAGATAAGGACATCAACATGAAGATAAATATATAGTTATCATGGAAACCAGCTTAAATAATAGTTTTAAAGGAAATTTTATAAAGTATAAAGGATTTTACCCTAATAATATCAGCACTGCATACTTATAAAAATATGAGAAGAGTTAGGGGCGCCTGGGTGGCTCAGTCGGTTGAGCATCCGACTTCGGCTCAGATCATGAACTCACTGTTTGTGGGTTTGAGCCCGGTATCAGGCTCTGTGCTGACAGCTCAGAGCCTGGAGCCTGCTTCGGATTCTCTGTCTCCCTCTGTCTCTACTCCTCCCCCGCTCATGCTCTGTCTCTCTCTGTCTCAAAAATAAACATTAAAAAAAATTTTTTTTAAATATGGGAAGAGCTCAACTTCTGTTTTGGACATGATGGAGTGAATGTGGTCCATTTATCTATGAATTACTAGAAAGTGGGGTAGGGATCTCACTCCCAGGGAAACCAGGCAAGTGACCCCATCTATTCTCCTCAAAACTAAAGACTTGTAGCTGAAACTCCTCATTAAATAGACTAATGATATTTGTTAGAGGTAAAGTCCTTAGGGGCACCTGGGTGGCTCATTTGATCGAGTGTCCAACTTGATTTTGGCTCGGGTCATAATCCCAGGGTAGGGGGATTGAGCACCATGTAGGGCTGTGTGCTGAGCATGAAGCCTGCTTAAGATGCTCTCTCTCTCTCCCTCTGCCCTTCTCCTCTGCTTGTGCTCTCTCTCTCTCTCTCTCTCTCTGTGTCTATAATAAAATTGTAATAATAATAAAGATTTTTAAAACATTTTTTATTTATTTTTGAGAGAGAGAGAGAGAGAGAGAGAGAGAGAGCATGAGTGGGGGAGGGGCAGAGAGAGAGGGAGACAGAGAATCTTAAGCAGGCTCCAGGCTCTGAGCTGTCAGCACAGAGCCCAATGCGGAGCTAGAACCCACAAACTGTGAGATCATGACCTGAGCCGAAGTCGGATGCTTAACTGACTGAGCCACCCACGTGCCCCACAATAAAGTTTTGTGTTTTTTTTAAAGAACTAAAGTCCTCATATATAGAATACTCTTTATATCATATCCCCAATTTAGGACTATTTATGGTAAATAAACCAATATATAACCTAATGAAGCATGACTCCTTGGAGAATGTCACCCGGGCTATACAAATCTGAGTTATAAAATGAGCCTGGGTGACTCAGTAGGTTAAGCATCCAACTCTTGATTTCGGCTCAGGTCATGATCTCATGGTTCATGATTTTGAGCCCCACACCGGGCTCTGTGCTGACAGAGTGGAGTCTTCTTGGGATTCTCTCTCTCCCCCCTCTCTCTGCCCCCACCCTGCCTGCACATGCTCTCTCTCAAATAAACTTAAAAAAAAAATGAGATATTCCATAGCCTAGGGACTCTGCACCATGCAAGATGATTCAGTGAGTTCACTTAGAGACCTCAGCTGCCATATTGGTCCATGTGTTCAGTGTGGGAAGGAAGGACCTGGAGACTCATGAGTTTCCACAGACCTGTCCCTGCTTTGCTTGTGCCTCTTGATTGCTTGTATCCTTGAAAGTATTAGTAAAGCTTGCCTGCGCGAGTTGGTTAGCTCAATGTGTTAGTTCAGTTGCCAAGTGGGGTCTGTGCCAGGCATGCAAGTCTGTGTTACATTAAACAAATCGATCAATGTGATTTGTCACATAAGTAGAATAAGAGTGACAGATATAAACACAATACCATCTCATAACTCAATAATCATTTATTCTGTAAATATTTATTCAGTGCCTCCCATGCCAGGCACTGCTCGATCCTCTGAGTACAGCACTGGGACAAACACTAAACACAGCACCATTGTGACCACCCCTCCCTCCCCACCACCACCAACAACAAAGCCCCTGCTCTCGGAAACTGGTATCGTATTCATCTGCATCTGGAATCTATGCAAAAAAGTTCAAATAAATACATTTCTCAGGCATTTCAGTGCATAAAATGGTAACCGCATATATCTTGATGTATAAAATGACTAACATCTCATCAATATGTGTCTAATTTCCTGAGGACATGAGGAATTCTGACTTATTAAGATTTCCTGTGCAACCAACTTAGTTCAGCTAACAGGAAGAACAGATAGACTCAAGGAAGGTGTCCGTGTGGGATATTGATTATTGAATTAGTCAGCTACGTTGTTAGATCTTTTCAGGACTCTAACAAAGCCGTCTTCAATTCAAATGCAGCAGCCAAACAGCCAAGATAATGGCCCAAACCTTTTGCATTTTTGAAAAAAATTTTAACATCTTTTATTTACTTTTGAGGGACAGAGGGAGACAGAGCAGGAGCCAACGAAGGGCAGAGAGAGAGGGAGATACAAAATCCGAATCAGGCTCCAGGCTCTAAGCTGTCAGCATGGAGCCCAATGCAGGGTTAGAACTCACGAGCCATGAGATCATGACCTGAGCCAAAGTTGGACGCTTAACCTACGGAGCCACCCGGGCACCCCCCAAACTTTTTGCATTCTGTTGAAACCTAAAAGGACTGACAGGTGAATAACTACAGTACGGTGAATCCTCTCTTAGTGGCCTGTAATTATGTATATTTTGTACGTGGTGAAGAAACCTTCGTGGTAAATGGTGACAGCTACTTCTGTACGGGCCTCCTGCGTGTGTCATCGGGCTGTGGTAAGAAAGCTGTCCTGAAGACTGTGTGCGTGTGGTAACTCCCTTTCTCCCACCTACTAGAAATCAACGATGTGGCTTTCTTAGCATTGTAGGCAGGAAAACCTTAGCCATAAGCAAGGCAGCCCTGCTCGTCATCACACGGACTTCTCATTTCCTGATGGATGAGGTGGACGTCATTATGTTGTAGCCTAGAATGCTTACCAGGCACGCCAGGACTACGAAGCAAATATATGTTCCAGATCTTGTGCTAAGCATTAAGAATATTAGAGACGGGGTCTTTGCCCTGCTGGACAGCTTAGAGTCTCCCAAGGAAGAACGACTTTGGTGTGGAAAGCATTGTAAAGGAAAAGAGTTTTTAACAGTTGGAATCAGCAAGGTCTGATGGATGAGCAAGGGCTTCCTTGAGGAGATTATATTTATGTCGAGATCGAAAAATGAGCTGAAGAGAGGGGAGAGGACATTTGGCAAATATCATCAGTGGGCCGACCCGACTGCAATCTCCCACCATTTCTTCTTGCCTGCCTCTCCAAATAAATAAGCCTGATAAAAACGTGTCCTCTCAGAGCTCCTTCCCGCTGGAGATGCCATGCAACATGGCCCTGGCTAATCAGACAGGGACTGAAATCCCCGAGAAGAACATCCTTCGGTGCAAGCCTGGCAATGAAAAAGTTTTTTTCTGTCCTTTTCCCTTTTTCCCTTTGTTTTTATTATTATTATTTTTTAATTAACCTCTCTTTTCTGCCGGTTGGGGACAATGACTTGATGCCCCAAAGTACAATTGTCATTTGGCCACCATGAGGTGGCAAACGTGAGGCAAAAGATGGCCAAGGGGAAAGTACTGCTGGGGCCCTCGAGGCATTGTTGTGTAGTTTCCCCAGACTTGGACTTCTTTTACAACTGGTGCAGATTTCTGGCTTCTGAGAAAAATACACCCTATCTTCAGGCTAACATTATTTCGATTTTCCATTGTTTGCAGCTAATACAGGACAGGAGAGATAAGTTGAAGCAGTAGGTCGGGGCTTAATAGTGCCAGGTCTTAGGGGCACCTGGGTGGCTCAGTCAGTTAAGCGTCTGATTCTTGATTTCCACACGGGTTATAATCTCACAATTTGTGATTTAAGCCCTGGGTCAGGTTCTCTGCTGACAGCAGGGAGCCTGCTTGGAATTATTTCTCTCCCTCTCTATCTGTCCCCCTACCCCCAGCTCATGCTCTCTCTCTCTTTCTCTCTCAGAATACATAAATAAACTTAAAAAAAACAGTGCTAGGTCTTACAAGAAACTTTAAGGGCTGTATCAGTCAGGGCTCAATCAGAGAAGCAGAACTGTGTGTGTGTGAGTGTGTGTGTACGTGTATACATGCAAACATGCCCACACGTGCATATACATATATGTGCACATACATATATGCATACATATATGCACACATTGGTTGATTGCTTACACAATTGTGAGGAGTGGCTGAACGTGTCTAAAGTGTGTAAAGCAAGCAGTCAGGAAGAGAAGATGATGAACAGCTGGAACCCCACAGGCATGAGCTGTTTGAATCTCTAAGTTTGGGAAAGGCCCAAGCCTTCTTTTAAGAGAATCACATGATTAGGTCAGGCCCACCCAGGGTAATTTTTGATTAATTTAAATCAGCCTATTAGGAACTTTAATTGTATCTGAAAAATTCTTTCACAATAGCACACAGATTAGTATTCGATTAAATGACTGGGGACTGAGTTTAGCCTCCCAATTTGAAATTTAAAAAAAAGCTGTCACATGGATTTTATCACAAGATCAATGGGAAGCCTTTGGATTTAAGCACGATAATGTTCACAATCACTGTGGCTACAGTGTGGAAGGTGAATTGGAAGTGGAATGAATTGGGAGAGTAGGAAAATTATGTTGGAAGTTACTGTAGGAAGCTGGGAGCAAGGAGACCCGAACAAATAGGGTAAAAGGATGAGGACAGAAATAGGAGGAGAAACTTGAGAGTCGGTTAGGACTGGGTGTGGTGAGCGACTGAACGTGAGAGAGTTGGAATGATCGAAATAGCCTTTGGCTTTCTGATGTGCAATGGCGATCGTTCACCACTTACTGGGACCTACGGGGACAGAGAGAAAAGTAGGCCATTTACTAAGATATTGATGATAAAGAGGGGTGAGCTTGGAGGGAAAGATTACAAACTCCATTTGGGACATGATGCCTATGAGGAGCCAACAAGATTCATTCTGTAGATTCGTGGGGAGGTGCCGAAATGGCGAGGGTGTGTTGGTCTAGGTCTGGTGTGCACTGGAGGCTGGTGTGCACTGGGGACATAAACACGGCAATTTGGGGCCACAGGTACTGGATGTCGTAAAAATGGATTCGTGGGTCTTCAGAGAAGACTAGAGTCAGAAGAGGAGGGATCTATGGACAGAGCCCCACGTACGTCCAGCTTTTCACAGGTGGGTGGCAAAGCATCTGGCAGGAGACAGTGAGCGTGATCTCGACACAGAGGCGAGGATGTGACTCTTGCTTAAACACCGAGATGGCCCTCATAACATGGAAGCATCTGTGACAGTCCCCGGCAAGTGAGATGTTTCTGGAGAGGGTAAACTGTGCCCGTGGGTGTGGAGGAGGAGAAAGGGGTCCAAGGCTTATCACGAGGCTCAGCTTTAGGGTCCAATAAGTTTAGGAACCCTTCCTCATCCCAACTCCAACTGTGTAACCTCAGCTAAGTTACTTAATATCTCTGGGCCTTGGTTTCCTCATCCACTAAATGGGGCTACTTTACTACCAATTGAGGTGAAGATTAGATAATGCGTTTCACATAGAACCCAAACAATACGCACAGGAGAATTTTTATTTTTTTTAATGTATTTATTTTGAGAGAGAGAGCAAGTGGGGAAGGAGCAGAGAGACAGAGAGAAAGAGAGAGAGAATCCCAAGCAGCCTTTGCACCACCAGTGCAGGCCCGGCACAGGGCTCAAACTCATGAACCGCAAGATCGTGACCTGAGCCAAAGTCAGATACTTAACCCACCGTGCCACCCAGGTGCCCACGCAAAATTGAGAGAGAGGGACAGAGAGAGCACAAGTGGGGTAGGGGCAGAGAGAGAGGGAGAGAGAATTCCAAGCAGTCTCTACACTGACACACCACGAGGCCTGAGGCTGGGCTCAACCTCACAAACCGTGAGATCATGACCTGAGCCGAAATCAAGAGGCGGACGCTTAATCAACTGAGCCACCCCGGAACCTCAGCACAAAATAATTTTTAAAAGACTCATTCTGGGGGTGCCTGGATGGCTCAGTCAGTTAAACATCTGACTCTTGATTTCGGCTCAGGTCACAATCTCACTGTTCATGAGATTGAGCCCCGCGTTAGGCTCGGTACTCTCAGCACAGAGAACACAGAGCCTGTTTGGGATTCTTTCTCTTCCTCTCTTTCTGCCCCTCCCCTGCTCATTCTTTCTCTCTCTCTCTCTCCCTCAAAATAAAAAAAGAAACATTTAAAAAATAATAAAAAATAAAAGACTGCTTCTATCATGTACCCAAACATAGGTAGTAACTACAATATTTTGTAATAACTACAAACATTTACAATGCCCCAGCTAAATTCCAAGTACGTTACATGTATTAACTCATGCAATTCTCACACAACCTTCTGAAATAGTTACTTCTTCCCATGTCTAAGTGATATGGGAAGAAGTCGGGCGCAGGATAAAGGGAACTGGTAATGCCAGGTTTGGGGCTAGAGATTGTGCATTATATGAAACAGGGCAGTCAGAGTAGGCTTGCTAAAACGTCTATACATGGATAGAACTTGGTCGAAGGAGCCAAAAGCACAGTGAGGAGGTCACTTCAGCCAGAGTGAGGTGAGCAAGACAGAGAACCGTGGAGACGTGCCTAGAGAAAGTAGCAGGGGTGCAGCAGGGAACAGGTCTTGGAGGCTATTGAAGGACCCCAGCTTTATGCTGAGTGAAATGGGGTCCATTGGAGGGTTTTCACAGAGGACATCTTTGATTCACACAGTAGAAGGATAACTCTGTCTGCTGGTGTGAGAAAAGATTGTGTGGAGGTGCATTGGCAGCTGGAAGATCAGTTGGAAGGCTATTGCAGACGAACCTTGGATTGGAATAACTCGTTCTGTGAGTGTTCCCCAAGACGAGCAAATATTTCCAATAAGTTTTAACTTGATAAACAAGAAATGTCTCGCAATACATGACGTCGAACATCACATATTCACAACTGAGACAATGGTTCCTGAAATTCACGTTGATATATGAGTGCTTTGGATTCCAAGCATGTTTCCAGAATGAATTATGCTTGCAAACCAAGGTTTTACTGCGTTTTGAAAATAGAGCTGGTAGGAGTTCCAAATGGATGGATGAGAAAAACAGAAGAGTTCAGGATGAGCAGTTGGAAGAAAAGCATTACCCTGAATTAGAATGGGCAAGACGGGGGCTCTGGGTGGCTCACTCAGTTCAGCATCAGACTTCAGCTCTGGTCATGATCTCACGGTTCATGGGTTTGAGCCCCATGTCGGGCTCTGTGCTGACAGCTTGGAGGCTGGAACCTGCTTCAGATTCTGTGTCTCCCTCTCTGTCTCTGCCCCTCCCCTGCTTGTGCTCTCTTTCTCTCTCAAAAATAAATAAATAAAGATTAAAAAAGAAGAAGAAGAATGGGAAAGACGATTGGTGAAGCAGATTTTGTATAAAAGGTAAGAAAATTAGGTTGGGACATGACAGGTTCACCATGAACCGTGATAGTCTGCAGACTATCTTTTTGTTTTCTTTTTTTTGACAGGCATATCTGCAATATTTATTCATCAAAAAATAATAGCTATCAACTACTTATGGATCATTTCTACAAGGGAAGCCATCATCCTATGTTTTGGTGAATTTGAAAACAAAAAGTGTGCTTTAATTAAAATTGTATTCTTTTACTCTAAAACATCTACTGAATAGAGGCCTCTTCTGAAGTTTCTTGATGGAAGATGGCTGGGTCAGGTCTCTGTCGGGACGAAGCAATGGTGGGACTCCCTACTGAACTCAGCTGGCTCTGGTCATCAGGAGTGCGAAAGCCGAGGTTTTCCAGGAGATGTTTCCAGCCTCGTCTTCCCAATCCCTCCATCTGCCCCTCTCCCATCCCTCACAGTCAGGCATCCTTGAACTTCATGTCTGCACATCAGATAAGGCTCTGCTCTAATCCTAAAAACGGATGCTCCTCAAGCTTTGCGGGACAGAGACCAACACTTGGTCTTGGCAGGATATGGAAGAGGATGCCTGCTCTGGAGTGAGGAGACAGCAGGTGCTCCCCCCGCCCACACACACACACTGATGAATAAGCATTAGCTAAACACCCACTTTTCTCATTTTTTATTAAAGACAATATTCTTTCTATTAGGAAACCTTTGCCCTCACCCTGTTTGACACAACGCATTCGCCATTATTGTTTGTCTCACTCCAGAGTTCAGCTTGCATTACAAAAGTCACCACATTTGTTGAAAATAGTTTCCTCTTCGTTAGCCCTGTGGTGTTTGTGTTTTTGTTTAGTTCAGGCTTAATCATGATAGGAGAGGATTTTCCACTTAATCCTGCCCCTCATAATTATAAGAATAAAATGGACTGAAAGACTAAATTAAAACAGTTCCCATACATCCATCAAGACATTTGGATATTCATTATAGACACTAGCATGAAAAAAGCACCAGAGGATGGCTGGATTATAAAAAGTAGGAATCCCTTTAATCTTAAATTCAAGATGTATTTTGAGGAGAGTCAAGATGCTAGCTAGCCTCAGTGAATAAATCGACAATGCATCTTATCCTCATATTCTGGTCATGGAAACACGTTCTTGCTTTGGAAATGTTTATCACAGCACCCCTGAAACTGGTTCTTCCTCCTCCTGGATCACCTCCCTTCAGGTAGACCCTTTCTTGCCTCCTGTGCAATCATTCTTTTCTACTGGAGCCTTCCGCTCAGTCTTTAAGTGTTGCTTATGTCTCTCAGGCAGAAAGCCCTCCCCCTGAAAGCAGTAAAGTCTGAAAAGCAGCCATGTTCCGGTACATCTCCTTCCCTTCAGCCCTGGGGTTCCCCAAATTTCTTACAGGTGTTGCCCCTATTTCCTCAACATCCACTCACTTCTTCCTCCTCCACAATTTACCCTCCACGTCTACTGATCCACTGAAATGATTTAAAATAGACATAATCTTCCCAAAATAGTCTTGGTACTGCTTTCCACACTTGCGTTCTTGAAATTCCTCCTTATCTGGCTTTCATGATGTATCCATTCTTGTCCTATCTTCTAAAGCTTTCTTTCTTAGCTCCGTTTCCTGTTTTTCTAACTGTAAGTGCTGCTGCGCTGTCATCTCACCCCCTTACACAGACTTTCAAGGGCATTTCATACTTCATTAATTTAAATTTAAATTCCTCAGTCCGTCATTCGAAGATTCTTTGCGCACTGACCCTGGAGTTTGAAATCCAAGTAGATGATCGAGTCTGGGGGGTAGAGAGCAGAAAGATTTAAGCTTTGGCCATTGTATGTTGTCTTAAGTGAAAGGACAGAGGAAGAAGAGGTCCCTGTGTGAAGGGAAGAGTGTGGACCCCTGGCCAGGCTGCTATAAATCATGGAGGTAAGGGAGTCAGTCACAAAGAGCTCCCCGAGCGTGGATGACCCCCACATTCTCAATCAGAAATGTTAGAAAAAAGTAAAAGCTACCGGCAAATATATCCGTGAGGCCAAGAACAAATGGAAATGTCAGCAGAGGTGACCGAGCTGCTTGTGAGTGTCAGTTTTGCACAACTGATACAGAAGTGACAGCTGCCTCACCGGGGGAGCCACCTGGAGTGCACCTGTAAGGACACTCGATCAAGAGTGTGTGAGAGTATAACAAGATCACACAGGAATGAAAACCCCAATGCAGAATCATTTTCCTAGGTGCACCATCGCTAATGTCCAGAAAAGGACCAACCGATAGAAAGAGGTACACCCCACTCACACGGAACTATTCATCCATTCTTGCACACACCATAGTTTCTCACTCTTTAGCTCACTTTGGCATTTTCCCCTCCGTATTTGTTTAACACTGTTACAGCACCACAGTGTGCTGGGTATTATATTAATGCTAACTTTTTTCAGTCTCATAGCAACACTATAAGGCAGGTGCTATGAATACCTCTATTGTACAGGTGAGGAATCGAAGGGAGATGGAAATGAATCAACTTGTTCAAAGTCTCATAGCTAAGAGGGGAAGAGCCAGAATTTGAACCCAGGCCGCTCCAAAGTTCAGATTCCCAACCATGATGCCACCTGGTGAACTCATTCATCCTTCAAGACTCAATTTAAATGTCCTTTCCTTGCTGGAATATCTTAGTGCCATCAGCCAGAGTTAGAGCTACACATTCCCTCCTCAGTGATCCAATGGCGCTCTGAACATACCCATCCTAAATTGTTTGATTGAATTATTCAACCTAAGGGGTGCCCCGGGTGACTCAGTCAGTTAAGTGTCCAACTTTTGGTTTCGGCTCAAGTCATGATCTCATGGTTTGTGGGTTCAAGACCCACATCAGGCTCTGTGCTGATGGTGCAGAGCCTACTTGGGATTCTGTTTCCCTCTCCCTCTGTCCCTCCCCTTTGCACTCTCTCTCAAAAATAAACATTAAAAAATTTAAAAATTTAAATAAATTTATTTTAAATTTAATTTAAAATAAATTAAAATTTTAGGCTTGGTTGAGCATCTGACTTTGGCTCAGGTCATGATCTCGTGGTTCATGGGTTCAAGCCTCACATCGGGCCCTGTGCCAACAGCTCAGAGCCTGGAGCCTGCTCGGGATTCTGTGTCTCCCTCTCTCTCTGCCCCTTCCCCGAGCATCCTGTCTCTCTCTCTCTCTCTCAAAAATAAATAAACATAAAAAAAATAAAATAAATTAAAATTTTATTTTAATTTTGTCTATATTTGTGGTAAACTTCCCCAAAGCAGGGATTGTGTTATGAATCTTTGTATCTCCTCTCCTAAGCATAATGCCTAGAACATAGTGGGTGCTCAACAAGCATTTATTCCACTGAGTTAAATTCAAACAAATTGAAATGATTTATCAGATTGTTCAGGCTCAGAAACAGTGGTAAGAAGAAACACTAAGTAAACACTAAATAAAATAATTAACAGACACATCTGCAGTCTCCAGAATAACTACTCATTAAATAAACAAACTACTAAGTGGAGGCATCATAGGTACTTTTACAAATAAAAGTTTTCTGGCCATGATACAGACTAGAAGAGCTCAGCCTATCCATCACCTATCCGTCTAAAGGTGAAGGGGTTTACAGGAGTGCAATCAAAAAGACCAAAAGTCCTTTCAACCCTATGAGATGCCTCTACATTAGCTATTAAGTAAGTTCCTCTACGTTTTCCATTTTTGTGTTGGAAACATGTCCTTGAGGCTCTCACTCACTTTTCCAAAATCTCTACTTATATTCCCTTAACTAATAGAACTGCTTCTACGCATCCCCAGCCTCGTCTAAATGTAATACTTACGTGTACACATATATCGTACTGACTTTCATAACCCATTTGTCTTATCCTCCTTATCCAAGAGTCACTATGCAGGTACGGAAGGACAGCCGTGGAATTTAGGTGGACTTTGCCCATCAAAAGTGAGATAAAACTCCCCAGAGGAGTGGAGGGTCCCATTGCTTTCCGTATTTCCAAAGCTCATTTCTTCTACTGTGCAAAATTTCTCCTGTCAACTCTCTATGCAAGTAGGCTAAAATTATCGCAAAAACTTCATATTCTGTTCCTGCTCAAAAAGCATCCATTTGGAAACAAAAAAGTTAGCATGAAAGCTGGCTGGGAAAAAAATTGGCTCAGGTACTAGGCAGATCTTTTATAGTCTTCTCTCTAAGAAACTATTTGAGGAGACAATTAGATGATCCAGTTAAAGAATTTACGGTAGTAGGGCGCCTGGGTGGCTCAGTGGGTTAAGTATCTCAGTTGGTTAAGTGTCCGACTTTGGCTCAGGTCATGATCTTACAGTTTGTGAGTTTAAGCCACCATATCCGGTGAGTGTGAGCCCCACTTTGGGCTACGCGTTGACAGTGGGATTCTGTCTCTCTGCCCCTCGCTCACTTGCGTACTCTTTCTCTCTCAAAAATAAATGAATAAACGTAAAAAACATTAAAAAAGAAAAAAAGAACTTTCTGAGTATTTACTCATTTCAGAGTCACTCAATAGCCTAATAAGAATTTTCATAATTCAGCCACACCCCAGGTGCACTAGGGTGTATAAAATAGCCACTTGCCATTATGGAGTGCATTATCTAAAAAAGAAAGCAGGTATGAAACACTTAGAAATAACTGCTTGTGTAATTATAAAGGTACTAAGTGCAATTTGAGTAACTAGAAGGGGCTATTAGTTAAGAACAAGAACCAGAATCATGTACAGGTGACAAATGGCCAGTTGTGTAAAGACGTGTGTTTAGTGTCATTTTAAAAAGCAACACAGGGAGCAATGGGCTTTTCTTTTGCACCATTAATTGAGCAATTGCATTAAGTGCTTTCCATACCTTGTTTATATGAACTTCACAGCAATCCTAGCAAGAAGAAACTATTAGTACCTCATTTTACAAGATGAGGAAGCTGGCTGAACGAGGTCAAGTATTGCACAGGACCAGGAATGAAACCTAGGAGTGACTCTAAGATCTGTGCTCTTCACCACTATAAATGCTCAGTAGGTGCCTTTTCAAAAAGTTAAGTTTAGCTGAATATTGAACTGGACGTTGCAAATCTTTCTCGCTTCTGGGAGCACGTCACCGAACGTTACCAGGACTCAGAGCTGTCTGTGGACAACACTGTCGTTGGGAAAAGCATGGAAACAGTAGGCACGGCTGATGGGAAACACTGGCTCAGCTTGGACCCTCTGAGCCTCGATTTCCTCATTAGAAGAAAGATAACAATGTCGATTTTGTAGGATCTCAGTGAGGAATAACGAGAACATCCACCCATTCGTTCATCGCCCATTTTTGAGCATCTTGCCCGCAATAGGTAACCTAGTAAGATGCTGGAAATACTAAAATACTAAAATACTAAAATGGCAGTATTTAACAAGATTCCTGTGCTAGCCGGGCAACAGACCAGCAGAAAACAAGAAAGTGTGCTAAGGGTTGTGTTAGGACACTGCGAAGGCATATAATGTGTGCAGACTTCATAACCCTTGGTCGCTGGTCAACAGAGTCCCTTATCCTATCACTCCAGAATGTCCTATATATCTGTGATTTTCCATCTCTGGTTTTCCAGGCCACTTGGTGGCCCCTACCGCTGCCAGGAGGAGAGCTGGCCTTTTATCAGCAGCGCAGGGAGAGGGGCAAATGATCTCCGTTTTCCACAAATCTCCCCTCCCCTCTGCTTTGAACTGCCCGAATGCCAAGCAATGAACGGCATTTCATCCTATCTGCCAAAGCCCCTTCCCAGAGTTGGTTTGCTGTCTTCGGTTTCTGTTAAGACAAGGTCTCTTGGCAATGCTACCCTAGAAATCTGCGGCCAATCTCTCACCGACTGTACTGGGAAGTCACAGGTCAGAAACATCCAGATTTCTGTTGGATCCCATTCAGCTCTGCTCGAAGACTTTCCCCTGGTGGAGCCAGTCAGCCAGGAGGGCTTGCGGCCAAAGGCTTCCTCCAGAGCCTGACCTGCCAGCTTATTCCCTGCCCCCCACCACACACCCAGGTAGCTGCTTTCCTCTTGCTTTGGTCTGGTGGGGGGAGAACAGGAGGTGGCCAGAAATGCCCACTGGTGACAGAGGGAGAAGCGGAGGAGGACCTCGTCACTCCGAGGAACTTACATGTAGAACCTCCCAGTTAAAGAGAAAGTTGCCGGGGCTGAGGGCAGGGGGAAGGAGCTTCCTTTCAGAGCGCCGCTAATGACCTGCGGGGAAACAGCACAGCAGCCATTTCGCAGATCCGATGGCAGGTCACGGCGACAGATGTTCCCAACATATGTGGAGAATTAATTACCCACTAGTAAACAAAATCTGTGATGCGGAGAGTCATTTTGTCCAAATTTCTTACAATTTTGCTGTTATTAGGAGCTTAATTTTTCTTGATCATCTAGATTCTCTTGGATTAAAGCACTTCTTAATGGGCTCTGAGGAACATTCCAAAGAGAGATAAGGGCCTAGTCAGCTGCAGAGGCAGGAGGAGGAGGAGGAAGAGGAGGAGGAGGAGGCGGAGGAGGAAGGGGAGAAGGAGGAGGAGGAGGAGACCAGGTCTCAGGCAGCAGGGAGGACAGAGTTAAGGGAGGGACTAATCGAAGACTACACCATACTGAGTGATTAGCAAATTATTGGATTAAAACACTGGATGCTAGTCATATTTTTTTAAATATTCTAATGGTTACCTCCTATTTAACAGTGCTTACACTTAATTTAACTGCGTGCTGTGGAACAGCTGGAGTTTCTAAAGGAAATTACAACATTCTGACAGAAACAGGCTTCTAGAAAGGTTTTCTTTCAAGTTGCTTTGGAGATTCAGAATATGTTTCTGTCTCGGGTCATGAAAGCAAATCCTGATCTTCATCATTTAAGAAAATAGATTTTCTTTGAAAAGATTCAGGAGTCTTTTGTTTCTTGAAAAGCAATTATTTCCTTGGCCATTTTCGTCAATTACCAAAACTGTCAAAATGCAATGATTCTCCAAGTAAATAAATCTGAAAGTCTTTAAAAAAAAATTGGTTCCTTATCCATTCAAAAGTTTGTGATTCCTCTAAATCTTAAATTCATAATTTTCTCCTAAATCTTTTATTTCACAAAGGAAATTTAGAACAATCATTGGTTTCATCAAACACTGTCTATAATTAAACAGACAGTCCTTGTTTTTCTCATTTAGTCACTTTCTCAATTCAACAAACATTAATTGAGCTAAGGTCGGAGGAGCAAAGATGAATAACATAAGGTCAATAATTTCAAGGACTAATGCAGAAAACAAACATGTAAATAGACAGCTACTTTACAACTAACCTCCTCGAGCTGACTGAACGCCAATAGCACCCCCATCATAAGACATACAAAATGCCCCGTAGGGGTTGGGATTGACCCCCTATCCTAGGTCAGAAGCACAGTTTCAGCAATACTTGTGAGAACAGAAAGAAATAGGCCAGATTGCTCTGGAACGCCGGTGAGCAACTTCAGGGTGGAACATTTCTGAGGTACACGGGCAATGAGAGGAAGGTCTATTGCTCCAGTGATGAAATAGGAAGAAACAAAGTCTATTGATCACAGATAAAATGGAAGGAAACAACACGCTTAAGACAAAGCCCACTTTTATTGCATTTCTTACTTTAGGCATTGATTTCCTGTCCTTTCTTTCTACAAATTTGACCCATCACAGGAAACAAAATTCTTTGTAAAAAAGCCTATGATATATAACATCAGGTTGGTATTCATTTTTGCTGGAAGTCACCAGGATCTGACAGTTGAAATTCATTTGGGTGGAACTTCCCTTCAAAAATAAAAGTTACGTATCCCACTTGCTCAGGTATTCTGAATTTCTTCCTAAATTCCTAGAAATTTGAGAGGCACGTCAGGAACTGTGGTGACTTTTACATGGCAGCTTCATTAGTTGGAACAAATGAATCCTGCTTTATGAATATTTTATGAGGTAACACTTCAGTTCTGCTACTTGTTTGCTGCTACGTGACATTTACATCTCTACGCTTCTTTATAGAGGTTGGCGTTAGACTACCATTAACACCCAACAACCTATCGCGTTAGATAGAACATGGCAGGCATGAAAGAATGGCCTCTGTCTTGCATAGTGGTTATTTACGAGTAAAAGAACTCAGAGCATGAAAAGTCTTAGGCCAGTGATTTACGCACTTGCTACAACTCACTTTTGAACTTTATGAGATCTTAGTTTCATAATCTAGATGGGGTTTTACCCACCCATGAACCAGTTCTCTGGCATTTTGCCACCATTTTGCATTTCCTTCTTCTTTCATTAGGCACAACAATAACCACCTAATGTAATTCATATGTTTTCCTGCTTCTCATCTCCACACCACTGTTTTATTTTTCATTTCTGAGCTTATACATAATTCAGTCCTATTGGAACATGATAACATGGTACAATATGTCAAATATTTAGAAGCCGGCCAAAATAGACCTAGTTCAAGAGACAGACTAGAGTCCTCAGCTGCAGTAATTTATTATTCCTTGCAACAAATGATTAAACCAATTCTCTGATTAATCAAAACTGTACTTTGGAACTAGCCACATGAGACCAGAATTTTAAATCATGTTATGCAGACTGTAGCAATATAAAGAACAAGATTGAAAAATTAATTCTATAAGAAATATTTAGTAAATAAGCGTTAATCTTCCCTCAGACTTCTTGAAAGATCAAAGCCACACTCAAGCAAACTTTAAAATATATGCCTTGCCAACCACCAAGGAAAATGTCACATTCTTTTAATGGGTGCACAGTGTTACCGTGAATCATTTCTCCTTGAAGGGCCTCAGCACTGTTTACGGCTTTCCCTCATGACACCTCTTCCCTCGCCACCTTTTCTAGTTACTGTTTGTGCCCCCATCTCAGCACTAACGGGAAGGAGCTGAATCTTCTCATTTCCCACTGCTCCCTTCACAAATCTGATTTAACAACACTCCCTCATGGGAAGTTAACGTCATTGAGTTAGACCACCTTTCCCCATCCTCACGGGGCTGATGCTATCTTCATTTCTTCACCTTCTCCAAACTTGACTCACAGTTTTCTGTTCTGTTCTATCCTTGTTCTCATTAGCTCATTCGTTCGTTCATTCATTCATTCATTCATTCATTCATTCATTCCTGTATTCATCAAACAATTATCAGACATTTCCCAAGTGTCAGAGAGGCCCTGCTAAGTGTCAGGAATACAGAGATAAAGGTGACACAGAGGTTGCTCCCCAACGAGCTTAAAACAGTGCAATGATCCCAATGACTTTACTTGGCTAGGGTATGGTTGGTGTGTTAGTAGACTGGCACTTCCCCCACAACATAACATGACCCTCCAAATCCCCACATATTATCCTGATATAAGAGAAGAAAAAAATCAGCTGCACAAAACATGGAACATGATAGTATGGGATTCAGTAGCATAAATGGTGAATGGAAGTGTAGTTCTATTCTATAGAAATATAATTTACGGGAGAGTGGGTGGCTCAGTCAATTAAGCATCTGACTCTTTCTTGTTTTTACATTTATTTATTTTTGAGAGACAGAGCACAAGTTGGGGTGGGGGGTGCTGCAGAGAGAGAATGGGACACAGAATCCGAAGCAGGCTCCAGGTTCTGAGCTGTCAGCACAGAGCCTGACACGGGGCTCGAACTCACAAACCGTGAGATCATGACCTGGGCCGAAATCGGATGCTTAACCGACTGAGCCACCCAGGTGCCCCTAAATGTCTGACTCTTGATCTCAGCTCAAGCCTTGATCTCATGGTCGTGAGTTCAAGCTCCGTGTTGGGCTCCATGCTGGGTGTGAAGCCGACTTAAAAAGAAAAGAAAAAAGAAAGAAAGAAAGGAAAAAAGTATAATTAATGGCAAGAAATAAACTAATATAATCAGTGCCTGAAAGAGCTATCACCATCTCATCCACCACCAACCCCTCACCCCCAGGCATCTTTTTTTCCAGTGGAGAGGGGGCATACCAGTAAGCTCTTCTTCATTCCCACAATTAGATCAACCATATGTGAGTGGCCAACCTCCAAGATTACAAATTCTGAAATTCATCTCTTTTGCCAAAAACAGGTTTGTGTGTGTGTGTGTGTGTGTGTGTTTAACCAGGCATCTTGCCGTATTTCCACTGAACAAACTCCTTGTTCTCCAGTCATTTAACCTTCCCTATTCTCAGTTTTTTGGTGCCTATTCTGCTTTTATGTTCTTCCCTACTGTGGCTGTTAGACACCATTTCAAACTTTCGTCACCAGCACCTTGGATAAGTCCACCCTTATGATGCTAGGACATCTGTCCTATCCTCAAACAGAAGTTTGTCCAACTCCGCAGTTTATTGTCTTTTCATTCTTGATCCAGTACAGAGATACGCAAAGTGAGTAGCTATGCAGGCTGCGTCCGTGGGGAGCCAATTACACACACCTAAGCTGGAGTCACACGGTGATTTATCAACTCTTCAACTCACCCCTGAACACCCTGCACCACTGCCCACCCCTCGCCCATGCTCCATAACAGCTACTATGAACTTTATGAACTCTACTGACATTTCTAAGGGAGGAGAATAAGGCAGCTTTATAACTATCTCGGTTTCCCTCCCTTCCATAACAAATATCTCCTTCCATTCTTTTTTCTATATTAGAGGATAAAATGCCCTGAGTTTTGTTTGAGATAATCTACTTAGCTGTGTTCTGAATACAGTGAAGACTCCTTCCCTCTCCTAGGAATCCCATCAATTATTCTATCTCCTTCCCACATTGCCCATACATCAGAATCCTTTTTGTTCTTGTTGTTGTTTAAGCAAGTTCTATGCCTAACATGGGGCTTGAACTCACAACCCTAAGATCAAGAGTTGCATGCTCCACTGACTGAACCAGCCAGGCTCCCCTCTCAGTATTCTTTTTTGCTTTTCCTGAACCTGGCCATGAACAGCCCATGAGAAAGTTGCCCTCTGATTTCATGATAGCTCAATAAGTAGTCATGACCATTCATGCAAGATGATAGATCATTTCCTTATTTTCTTTGATATACGTTATAACATTGCAACTTAAACACTTATCTTTCTTTATCGATAGATGGATAGATACATTTAGCCTGAGGAATTCATTTATTTAGGTAGGAAGATCATGTCCTGGTTGATTCAAAGAGTAACTTTTGTGACCACAGTGGTTTCTTTCTTTTTTTTTTTTAATTTTTTATTGGCCACAAATTTAAATGCTCCTTGTGTTGTTTTATACTTCAAAGTATGAGAAGCTTCGAATAACTAAGTAAACATAGATCCATAATTAAGGCTAATTATAAAGTGGGCAAGAGGACACTTCCGTAATTGGCAGTTAAGAATCTTGGGCATTGAAATTAATTCAGTTCAATTCCCTAATCTGAATATACTAACTTCATAACAAAATTAACATATAAAACATTAAAAGGCATTTATAAAAATTATGGACAAAACTTGAAGGAAATTAACTTATCTCTGATTGCATTAACAATAATCACTTGATATCCCAAGCACAAGTAAATCCATACCTGTTATGAAATGTTGGCTTCTTTCCTGTTTCTTATTTGAAAGGTGAGATCCATGCATTTAGAGTGGCCTATATGTTATAAAGTATTATTGTTACTTTCTAACAAATACCAAAAGGTGCGGTTCTCAACTGAAGAGCTTAATGCAGGCATGGAAATATCCCAGTTTGGGTAACTTGTTCTGCCATTTAAACCTCACTCTATGCATTTTTTGATTCTCATAACAAATATTTGTTGAGCCTTTGCCAGGCACTGTTGTGTGCTGAGCATTCCAACATGAGTAACACAGACCAGGTCCTTGGTTTTATCTATAAAGAACATTTATGTGCAATATTCCTCTAGATCAAAGCAGATCAGCATAAGGTAAACTCCTGACAGCAAGTTCATAAGATCTGTTTGGAGGCACATATAACATGGAACTTTTGCCCCATTGGTAGACAGAATTGAGTAAGGTAAATAAAGGCCAGAGCAATGGAGCACAGATCATAATCTTTATTAACATAGCAGAAACGAAGGCTCAGGAACTCTGAACTCTCTTACAACTTAATGCCTTTCTTCATACCTGTCTACCTTCAGTTCACTATAATATATTGTGCAGCCTGTCATCGCCTTGAAGAGATTTTCATAGATAATCTCATTTATTCCTTTCAGTGTCCTTTCGAAGAAAGTTTTACCATTTCTAGTTTAGAAATGAGGAAATTGATAATCTAGAAAAGGTAAGGAGAATAACCAAATTCACACATCTAGAAAGGAGTAGAGTTGATGGGAAATCATGGTCTGTCTATCACAGTTTTTTCCTGAAATAATATTCTCTTGTACTAAACAAACATTCAGTAAATGGAAAATGGGCAAGATGCATCTAAAATTGATAGATGTAGATAAGCCCTCACCCCTCCAAAAGAAAACCCAACCCAGTAGCTTCTCCCTTTAGTCCTAAGGCCTTTTTTCTAATTTTTTATTATGTTTATATGTTTCTTTTTTGAGAGAGAGAGAGCAAGCTGGGGAGAGATGGGAGGGGGGGGTGGGGACAGAGAAATCCCAAGCAGGGTCCATGCTGTCAGTGCAGAGCCTGATGGAAGGTGCGAACCCACGAACTGTGAGATCATGATCTGAGCCAAAACCAAGAGTTGGGCAGTCAACCAACTGAGCCACCCAGGCTCCCCTAAAAGGAGTTTCTTTAGAAAAAGTCTTTTTCTGGTGGGCAACAGCAAGAGACACAGTCTGTTTTTCCTTAGCAAGCTGTACTTCCTATGAGCTTGAACGTGTGTTTTGAAATTATGATGTTTCAAAGAAAGCTCAGTCTGTGACTCAAAGTTCTCACCATCTTTTATAAGTTGTTAAACTTGTTCAGATGTTTGTTGAAATAAAAAGTTAAGGAAATTTGATTAACACTTTTTCTTTGGTCTTTGAGAACGAGACAACAAATTTGATCATCATATTGAAAAAAAAAAAAAAGATAAATGGGGGAAATGGTGGTGTTTCCCCACGCTGACTCTTCAGTCATTTTATCTGGAAACCTATTGACTTCATTTGCAATGATTTTGGGCAGTAAGTGGGTTACTGTCAATGCGAACGGTTTGTAGATGCAACTTTTGTTCCCACAGCAAAAATGTTGGCTGAGACGCCAGCACCATTAGCTGCCTGCATTTACAATCACCCAGGGAACTCCCATTGAACAACCACCAAATGAGGAGAGCTTAATGTAAATTGAATAGTGCTCCTAATAGTACATTGCCATTTAGCACTCAACTCCTAAGTAAGTGTCAGGGTGACATGAGCCAAGTTCTACTGTGGGACCTGAATAGTGATTCATGAACCTCTATTCATGTTACCGACCGTTACAACAAAAGCGTAGAGTCGAAGAAAACATCTTGTTAGTGATGTCTTTTTTCTCCCCCACCGCACCACTTTTTTTTTTTTTTTTGCCTGCTCCTCACCGAATACACCCTCCTGTCCCATTCATTGCAGAAGAATATTTATGTGAAGATAGCTGCAGAAGGGGGATGGTAGGTCTCTCCACCTAAACCTTTTTGAGTGGGTACACTGGGTGTCATTCTCAGGCCAGGACAAAAGAAGAGTACAAACAATAATAAACCATCAAGCAAAGGACCCTGGGGCAGAAAAATGAAGGTCAAATATGAGGAGAAGAGAAAGCATGCAAACACAAAGTGAAATCAGGAACACGACCAGAAGCAAATGGCAAAGTTACCATCAAAGACAGGAAAGCCAACATTGGCATCAGGCAGAGAAGGCAGCCAGGACCACCCCTAAAATTTGTGGGGCCCGAAACAATAGTACAGATGGAGGCCCATCTCCCATATGTCTTACGTGTAGAAGTTATAACTCAAGCTCTGCCCGAGGCCCAACTTACCTCTCCCCGCTGGAGTCTCCCACTCTGGGAGCCTCAGTGCACTCCCAGGGGATGCTTCCGTGAGGCCACCCTGCTGGCTGTTAGCCTGAATGGGAACACAGATCCGCTGTGGCAAGACCCAGACCTAGGCACCGAGACAGGGACCTACCCCAACCCAGAGTGACCAAGTCAAGCTCCTCAGGGAGTCACGAGGGATAGGTTCCCTTCCCCATGATTTCCCCCAAGATCCTCAGGCAGTTCTACAGGCCTCCCCAAACTAACCCCCTGAGCACAAAGCAGGGAAGGAGTGCAGTTTCGGAGAATCTGATCTGCTAGACATCCACCTCGGAGACTGGAACCCCCAACTTTTTTTTTTTTTTAATTTTTTTTTTCAACGTTTATTTATTTTTTGGGGACAGAGAGAGACAGAGCATGAACGGGGGAGGGGCAGAGAGAGAGGGAGACACAGAATCGGAAGCAGGCTCCAGGCTCTGAGCCATCAGCCCAGAGCCCGACGCGGGGCTCGAACTCACGGACCGCGAGATCGTGACCTGGCTGAAGTCGGACGCTTAACCGACTGCGCCACCCAGGCGCCCCTGGAACCCCCAACTTTAAGCAAATTCAGCTTCTCTTCCTGTGGTGAGCCAGGGCAAGAGCTGAATCTTCCCGCTCGTGCACACACGCATGCCCTTAGGTCTGCTCTCCAGCCTGAGGAACACAGTCCCAGCTTCTTAGGAGGGTACCTCAGGTGGAATGTCTGTGTGCTCAATCAGTTACGGATCCTTCCTAAAACTTTCTTGGGAAAATAAAAGTGGTCTGGCCTTTCCATGTTTGGGATATGCAATTGCCTCTAACATGCGGACCCAGGACCCTCTTGCCCAAGTCTCAGGGCAGAACTGAAAGCACCTCAAAATTTAAGGTCTGGAAACGCCGACTGCAAGCCAGGAGGAATGCAACTGGCTGCCTTAAGTACCCGATGTTCCCTGATGGCAACCACTGTTCTGTGTGTCCCAGGTTTACCCAGCCGACTTGAGTCTTGAGAGTCCTGGCGGAGCACCACTTCTGTCTGCCAAAGAAGAATACACGAACAAAGTTTAGAGAGCCCTGAGCACATTTTCAAATAATGAGACAGAGTCATCGTTTTGTGGAAAAATTAAACGGAACGGATGAGCTTTCAAGACCGGAGTAACTACCACGAGGCACAAGCTTTAGGGTAAACTTTCAGGCTAAGCTTTTTAGACAGTACTGGGCAGTAAAATTATAATACCCATCCTGGACAGATTAGCGACAATCTAGAACAGGTGGAAAACCAAGTACTAAAGTTAGGATTAGGCCAACACCAACTACAGAGGTCTGTGCACCATTAATCCTGAGTAAATGTAAATGATTAAAACTGCAACAAACAAAATCTTTTTAGACCTCAAAGTAGCAAGCATCAAGCTTTCCTGAAATTAAACATAATTTTCAGCTATAAACAGACAGAACTCTTAGAATTGACCCGATCATACTCCTTTCCACTCAGCCAATGACTCTCCAGTAAATGAGTGCTGTGTTAGGCATTCGTGTGCTGTGACAGTTTTGATTCCACAACCTCTTGAGAAAGAGGGTAAACACAAAAAGTACTATAAAAAGCTGCCATAGGGGCGCCTGGGTGGCGCAGTCGGTTAAGCGTCCGACTTCAGCCAGGTCACGATCTCGCGGTCCGGGAGTTCGAGCCCCGCGTCGGGCTCTGGGCTGACGGCTCAGAGCCTGGAGCCTGTTTCCGATTCTGTGTCTCCCTCTCTCTCTGCCCCTCCCCCGTTCGTGCTCTGTCTCTCTCTGTCCCAAAAATAAATAAACGTTGAAAAAAAAAATTTAAAAAGCTGCCATATAAAGTTTCTTGGAATGGTTTTAAAAAATAAAAAGGAGTCTCATTATTGTCTTTACACTAGGCAACGGATTTTAGCACTGAGTCCTGAATAACGAATAAAAACTTGAGGGATTCAGAAGTCCGGGCTTCTGCACGGGACAGAGAAGCTGCAGTTCAAGGCCTCCTACAATCAGCGCCCAGAGTGATAGGTACTGAACTGGGCTCTGCATTGCCGGGTTGGCAAATACTTAGCAGAATGAGCAGCACAAACTCGTAGAGACACAAAACACAGACAGAAGAATTTTAGAAATTTGCTAACACCCGTCATTTAGATCAAAGAGAAGCGAAATATAAATTACTTCTTTTTAAAAAGGGTATTTATTTATTTATTTTAATAGAGAGAGGGAGACCAAGTGTGCATGAGTGGGGGAGGGGCAGAGAGAGAGGGAGGGAGAGAGAATCCCAAGCAGGCTCTGCGCTGTCAGCGTTGAGACCAATGTGGAGTTTGACCTCATAAACCATGAGATGATGACTTGAGCCGAAGTCAAGAGTCTGATGCTTAACTGACTGAGCCACCCAGGTGCCCCAAATTACTTTTATTTTTGTTTAAAAAAAAAAAGGCAACCCATCTATGGAAAAATATGCTTGAAAATTGGAGGATCATGCAAATGTTATCTCTGTACCTTAGACAGTAAATCTTCCTCTTGACCTTCAGAATAGGACCCACGTATAATATGCTTTTTAGTCTACTTCGGAGTTTTATTTCTGTTAAACCAGATCCGGCCCGGAAAGACAAAACTTACCAGTCGGTTCAGACTAGTAGATATAAACTCTCACCCACTGGTGTCTGTCTGCTTCCACCGGGAAGAAGATACAATCTATCAATCTATAGAAACATCTATCTCCATTCTTTACTGAAGCTCTCACATGGTGATAACTGAAGCAATTTTCCAGTGCATCAAGAGAATAAATAAATAACAAGGCAATGCAATGCTTAAGTTTTTTTTTTTTTCTTTCCTTCTCTTTTTCTTTCTTTTTCCCTCTGGCTTCAGGGCAGCAAAAGGCTTAAGCACTGCGATGAGCAAAAAGCAGTTTTAAGAATATAGGTCAGGACATTAATATAAATTTGATCACCTCCTTTTTATTCTCTAACATTCCCCACAATAAATCAGCTGGCTTTCCTCCACCCCCTCCTCGCACACACTCCCCCCTCCCGTCCTGATTTCGGATCGCCGAATGTAAATCTGTGACAAGGGTATCTATATATAATATTAATGGGGCCGAGGAGGGCCGGTGTGAAGTGTGAGCCCTTGCCAAGAAAGAGCGATCCGAGCCGGGCCGTTCATCCTCTGCAGCGTGCTCTACATCATCCGCGGGACAAATGTAACATCGTTAGGGGGGAAGGAAAGAGAAGGAGGGAGGTGGAGGTGGGGAAGCAGACATTCTGCAAGCAAATGGCTAAGTCGGAGGGTCCAATCAATCTAACTAAGTCAGGTTCCCCGAGACCCTGTCAGTGGCTACGGACAAAACGGACTGCAGGAGAGAACACTGAGAGTCAAACAAATAAACAAAATCTACGAAAATATGACAATTTTGTCATCAGAGGTTTACTCAAGGACAGGTTAGGATGCTAAACCCACTTGCCAGTCTAGCCCTACTTTGCGTGACCAGGAAAGAGAAAGACGTTTGCTTTATCCTTAAATTTAAAAAATCTAAGCAGTCGGCTCTCTAGGGGGCTCTTTATTAAAGCCATTAAGCATTTGGGGGCACCCACGTGGCTCAGTTGGTTAAGCGGTCAGACTCTTGTTTTCGGCTCAGCTCATGATCTTATGGTTTGTGAGTTTGAGCCCCGATTCGGGCTCTGCGCTGGCAGTGCATCGCCTGCTTGGGATTCTCTCTCTCTCCCTCTCTCTGCCCCTCTGCCACTCACATTACCTCTCTCTCTCTCTCTCTCTCTCAAAATAAACAAACCTCTTTTTACTTTTTAAAATAAGCTTTATCTTAAAAAGTCAATAAGCATTTGTTGTAGACATCAAAAGAAATTATTGCAGATATTTTGTGCAGAGTTAAAAAATGCAAGAAGGATAGATTTAATCAGAGTTAAAATTTAATCAGAGTTAAAAAATGCAAGAAGGATAGAGGAGTTTAAGTTTCAATCTTAATGTCAGAGTCGAGCTTCTGGGTTGGTGTGTGCCTGAGTCTGTAAGGTGGAAAGGGGTTCCGGTTCCTTTGGTGCCTCAATCAGTTGCATGTATAAGGACTTTGTGGAGCTAGAGATCTTAGACAATGTAACTACAGGCCATTTGCTGGCCAGGTCCCTGCTCGTCACATAAGGATCATCTGTGCACAATATTAAACCGACCGGTCCACTGATAACTACAGACAACCACTGCCAAGGCAAAACCATGAACGGAGAGAATGGAATTAACTAATCTTTAATTATTTAAAAAGACTAAGTAAAATAAAACCCTAGTCCCATTGCCCCTCTGATTCCACTTGCTCACCTGTGGGTTAATTCAGAGCATGACAACTTATTCTGATTTGTCATCTGAACTGATACCAAATTTATACTAAGGTACTCTTGCAACTTGGTGGATTTTCTCTTACAAATAGTTTTAGCATGTGCTGCGGACGATTCCCCAGTCCTTTTACCAAGGGTCAGAACTGATCTGAACCCAATTCAGGGTTTTCAGATCTGAAAACTCTTACCCCCAAATCAACAACCTCAGTGACTACTGAACAATCAATTTTATTTCAAGTTTTAATGAGTGAATACCCAGGATAACGCAGAAATTAGTTCTGAGCACTTAAAATATCTGTTCCCTCTTCTGCATCCAATATATTTTTATAAATTTTGCTCCCTAGGAGTCTAAAGTAAAAGAAATTAGGTGCTTGCCTTTTACAGGAGCCATGTTTCCAAATTGTGATGAACAAAACTATTGCTCATACAGCCATTAAAATCAGAACTCTGGTGAATGGAGAAGGTGTGTGGGTAGTTTTAGATTCAAACTACTGCAGAAAAATAGTATTTAATGCACCCAGACTAAGAAAATGCAAGATCATATTTAATGGCACCAAACTCTATTCTTTAAGCTCTAACAGGATTTGGTCACTAGTAACTCATGGAATGCTGAATTTGTCTAATGATGATTCTTTTTCCTTCCATAAATGAGCATAGTTTATACTTAAACTGAGATGCATAAAATTATAATGATGCTTATAGAAGAAAATCAGAATAATTTTTATTCTACTAACAATAATGTATTTAGTATAAATGGTACTATACACAATTATACCAATAACTGTGCAAATAAGTATAGCGAGTCTCTGAGTAGGCAATGCAAAAACGGGAAACTATTTAAATTAAAATTTGATTTTGACACACATGGCCCATTATCTAATTCTGACTCTAGAAAGAAATGTCCCCTAACCATAATTATCACTGCACTAACAATTCACCGATCCATTCCAGAAAAAAACAATTGGCAGAACTAAACAATTAAGGGGTTGTGGGCAAATGTTTTCACATTTTCCCTTCTAGTCTCCTTTGTAAAATAAAGAAACAGGAGTATCCAGGCATGATGAGAATTATTTTCATATTTCTTAAAACAAACAGGCAAGGGGCAAATGTTATTCACACTAATTTAAAATAAAGATACAATACATTTGCTTATTCCATTTGAGTTTGTATCGCTTTACTTATGTAACAATGGAGAAATTTGCAAAGTGAAAATAATGTTGCAAATATAATTTGATTCAGATGATCTTGGTGGCTCGTTTTTATGGGTCATCTCTTTTAAATTTTAAACAGTAGGAAATTAACTTATTTCCTAACATTTAAAAAGTCTCTATTGTGACTCCAAATAGAATCTACTGCATTTTGGAAGCTTTAGGAAATATACGGGGTACCATGATATTCAGATTTTTTTTTCAAAAAATAAACCTGTGACTCAGTAACTAAATATGTGTCACATCTTCACTGAATTATTAGCTCATTGTGGGATGGAACTGTCTCTCATTCACGTTGTAACCGGAGCACTGATGCAGGATTGGGTCTTCATGTGGAATTGAACTCTGCGACTTTGTACAAGTTACTACCTGTCTGAAAGCCTGTTACTTCCTTTATACACTGGAAGTCTGGATGAGGTGGTCAGTATAATTTCCTCTACAAAGAGAGGATTTGATGAATTATGAATGGAGGACACAGTGTCTGCTCTATTAAGTCTTAGTAGTTGTAGATCTTTGAAGGAAAAAGTCATGTAAGCAAATAGCACTTACATAAGACGAGGGAAAACAAGTAGTGTAATGAACAAATTGCATAGGAAGACCTGGTATTTTTAAGCTAGGAATGAAAGACTAAAAGGAAGAGAGCGTCGAGCTGGGTCTTGAACAATAAGTAGTATTTCTGGAAGGAAAAGAGGAGAGAAGGCATGAAAGTCTGCAAGAACAGACTGAAAAAAGATGAAGTATGTTTGGAGAAAGGTTGATTAGCTTAAGGCAGCTGGGGCATATTATAGGTGAGCAGATGTAATAGAAGATGAAAATAATGTGGATACTAAGAACTAGGATTTGAGAGAAAGGAAAGAGATCAGGTCGTGGTGCACAAGAAAGCTTTAACAGAGGAGGTGGGATCTGAGCTGAATCTTGGAAAAGGAATAGGATTTAAAGGAGAGAATACGAGGGAGTTTAATGTAGAGAAAAGTGGATTTGGTAAATAGATCCAGGTCAGGAAAACAACTTGATTAGGATGAGCATTCATGTGAACATCGAGACTGTAGACAAAGATTAGGAAGAGTTTGGAGAGATCAGATCATTCCAGGCTAAAGAATTTGCCTATTTCTCACATGCTGAGTAATCATCGCTGTGCGGGATGCAGGGGAATTGAGTGACCATAGCGTTGTAAAGCCTTGGAGGGCAGGAACAGAGGCTGGCCTAGAGAACAGGAAGGCTAGAATGGGAAAACACCCATCCAGGTCCAAGCATGTGGAGATGACTCAAGCAAAAGAAGAATGAACCTCAGGACTTAGTTGATAAAACTGATATGAGAAGGTAGAGAGGAGGTAGAGAAAACATCCAAGACTTTCCAAGAATGTGGTACCTTTACCATTCACGTGTGGGACATAGAGAAATATCTCACACACCCTGAGGGGTTCTATTCTTTACAGGCATACCTTGTTTTATCACTCGTCACAGATACTGTGTTTTTGGTTTGGTTTGATTTTTTCACATCTAAGGTTTGTGAAAAACCAGCCTCAAGCAAGTCCGTTAGTGACATTTTTCCAGTAGCATTGGCTCACTTCGTGTCTCTGGGTCACATTGTGGTAATTTTGTAATGTTCCAAACCCTTCCATTATTATCACATTTGTTAGGGAGATCTGTGATCAGTGATTATAACTCAGTGAAAGCTCAGATGATGATTAGCATTTTTTTTTAGCAATAAAGTATTTTTTAATTAAGGTATGTCCATTGTTTTTTTAGACAATGCAAAATTGCACACTTGATAGGCTACAGTAGAGTGCAAACAGAAAACTTACATGCATTGGAAAACCAAAAAATTCATTTGACTCACTTTATGGCAATATTTGCTTTATTGCGGTGGCCTGGAACTTAACCCAAGGTATTTCTGAGGGATCCCGGGACATGGAGGGTTATTGTGAAATGTAGCAGGCGAAACCAGGTCTCATAAAACAGAGGTGGCTCATTGGAAGGTAATAAAATTGGCAAAAAAAAAAAAAAAATGCATCTGCTGAAAAGTTTTCAGCTACATGTAATTTAAATCCCCAACCATGGGTCACAAAAATAGAAACTTAATTATCTCGCATGACAGGAAGTCTGTTAGTATGTATTTGTTGTTTATTTCAGATGCTTGGCAATTTTCCTACTCTGACATTCTTAAGTCACAGCCATTCATCTCAGTGCTACTCCCTTCCTGGTGACAAGATGGCTGCTAAATCTCCAGACATCACGTTCATTTCCAAGGCAGGAAAAGGATGTAAAGGTTTTCCCTCTTATGTTGGGAAAGTAAAACCTTTCCTAGATATACCCAGCAGACTTTCATTTACATCTCATTGGTCAGAGCTGCTTGACACGGCCACTTCCAGCAGCAAGGAAAAATGAGAACGTGTTTTCTGGGTATGTTGCTTACCGAAGTCAGGATTCTATTAGCGCAAAATAAAAGAAAATGGTATTGCGTGGGCAATGAGAAAGATACGCCAGAATATATTTTACAGCTTAGTAAATACAAGTTCTACAAGGTGATTTCTTTCAAGTGATAAAAATTTGTTGCCATTAATGCTTGATACAGGTGGTGACCCTTCTGAGCCTCTTTTAGAATTGCATCTCTCCCTGTCTCCCATCTCCACGAATGCTGAACGCTTCCTGTCTGGCTGGACTGTGGCAATGATCTCACCTGGTCAGTTTGCCTCCATCCTCTTGGCCTATTACTGTCTGTGTCTGTACAGTCATGATGACCTTTTTTACAGGAGGAAGTTACAACTCAACTTATAGTTTACCTAAAAATTAATGAAAATAAGAACACTGTATATCAATGAGACAAAGGTATTTTAAAGAAAATCCTTACTCTTAAATATTTTTTTAAAAAGTTTTTAATGTTTACTTATTTTTGTGAGGGGGGAAGGGCAGAGAGAGAAGGAGGAGACAGAGTCCGAAGCAGGCTCCAGGCTCCCAGCTGTCAGCACAGAGCCCGTCACGGGGCTCGAGCCCACGAACCTTAATCTCACAACCTGAGCCGAAGTCAGACACTTAACTGAGCCCCCCAGCCACCCCCAGCCTTAAATATTTTAATACAAATATTAAAATGAGTTAAAAAGCATTCGTTGGCCTGGAAAAAAAATCACATCAAATATACTAAAACTAAGTGGGAATAAGGAATTAATTAATAATGACAAAAAGATAAAATAGTTATTGGGAAAAAATCCGTAAAATTGATCAATAATAAAAAGAACTAATACTTTTGAAACAACTACTAAGCTAAAGTTCTAACAAGCCCCTGTAAGAAAAAAAAAGAATATACATGTGCACATGTGTGTGCATACATTATATATATATATATATACACATATACATATATATATGACATAATTCATAGAGTAACAAATGACATTAAATATGAGGAATATGAATAAATCTTTCAAAATATTTTTGTAATACGAGAGATTATACAGTTTCACATAATACATTTGAAATGAAATACCCGATTTTTTTTTCAAACAATGTCTAATAAACAAAATTACTTGAGGTAAGGATAACTGTAGAAGAAAATGAAGAGTTACCTGGAGCTAACACCAAAAAAAGAAAGCTCAGGTCATTTTAGAGCTGAGTGTTACCAAATCTTCAATAATACAGTGTTCCCCATGTTGCTTACCTCATTCCCAAGCACAGAAGAAAGCAATAGCTTTCAGTATAATTTTTTGTGTCCAGCAAATTCTGATACCAAAACCTGACCAAGATTGTACCAAAAATGAAGCCCACGCATGATCTGGTCTCAGTCATGAGCATATCTTGCGTATCTACAAAGTTTGTTTTTCCTATTTCTTAACCACCCACCTGATCTTCCTCTATCGTTCTCACACATGATCGTTCCAGAGAGAAAAGAAAAGCCAACGTCTTCAAATTTTTTTAATTTTATTAACTTTATTTTTTCTAGTTTAATTGAAATACAATTGATAGGTAACATTGTATTAGTTTTAAGAGTATGATTTGGTGTGTGTATATATATTATTGCAAAATTACTACCACGATAAGTTTAGTTATCATCCATGAAATCACATAGTTTCAGGTTTTTTTCTTGTGAAAGATCTTTTAAGATGTACTCTCTTAACAACTTTCAAAAAGACAATAGAATGGTTAACTAATGTCACCATGCTGTCCCTTACATCCCCATGACTTAACAAACGGAAGTTTGTATCTTTTGACTGCCTTCGCCCATTTCACACACCCCACCTTCTCACCTCTGCAACCACTAGTCTGTTCTCTATATCTTCAGTTTGCTCTTTTTAGATTTCACATGTGAGATTGTACAGTATTTGTCTTTCTCTCTCTGACTTACTTCACTTAGCACAATGCCCTCAAGTGTCATTCATGTTGCAAATGGCAAGATTTCCTTTATTATGCCTGAATAACACTCCATTGCACATATAAACTACATTTTCTTTACCCATTCATCTGCTGATGGACAGAGGTAGTTTCCATGTCTTGGCTATTGTAAATAATGCTGCAGTAAACATGGGAGGGCAGACACTCTTTCAAGATAGTGATTTAATTTCCTTTAGATATATACCCAGAAGTGGAATTGGTGGATCATATGGTAGTTCTATTTTTAAAGTTTTGAGGAAACTCCATATTGTTTCCCATAGTGACTGCACCAGTTTGGAATGTTCTACATCTTTAATTATGCCCCATCACTTCTGCCTAGTTAACTCCTATGCATATTTGTTCTTTGACTCAAATATCACTTCTACTGAGAAGCTCGCTCTAGGCTGTCATGCCTAGAGGCTGTCATGCCTCCCCAGTACATGTCTTTTTTAGTGATCTATACTCTATTTCAATTACAGTTCAATCATTAGTTTTAAAACGTGGTTCCCCACCAGACTGCAAACGCTGGGAAGGCAGGCCCTGGGAGTCCTCATTCACAGCTATCTTTTCGGTTCCTAGTATAATGCCTCGTATAAAGCAGACATTCAACAACTGTCTTGAATATGAATATCTGAATGTAAAAACACCTGTCAGCAGCGTAGTCACCTAAACAAGAGGTTTATTTCAGGAATGCAAAGACGGGTCAATAGCAGACAACCTATTAATTTAGTACGTAACTCATGTATTATTTATTTTTTTAATTGAAGTATGATCAACATATAGTGTTATATTACTTTCAGGATTACAATATAATGACTCAACAATTCTATACATTACTTGGTGCTCATCAAGGTAAGTGTACTCTTAAGCATAACTAATTTATTAAAGGCATAATCATGCACAGATAGGCCAAAAAACCATTTGATAACTTGCAGCTAACATAATATAAAGGTTTAGTAAATTTGAGAATAATTATATAATACGATACATAATACAATAAAGACATAATACGATAAGGAATCTATGTCATTGGGGCACCTGGGTGGCTCAGTCAGTTAAGCATCTGACCTTGGCTCAGATCATGGTCTCAAGATTTATGAGTTTGAGTCCCACATCCAGTGAGCTCGAGCCTTGCTTTTGGCCTGGCTCCAGGCTCTGCACTCTCTCTCCCTCTCTCTCTCTTCACCTTGTGGGATTCTTTCTCTCTGTCTCTGCCCCTTGCTGTCTTGTGCTCTCTCTCTCTCTCTCTCTCTCTCTCTCTCTCAAAACTAAAATAGGGGGACCTGGGTGGCTCAATTGGTTAAGCATGGGACTTCGGCTCAGGTCATGATCTCACAGTTTGTGAGTTTGAGCCCTGCATCGGGTTCTGTGCTGACAGCTGAAAGTCTGGGGCCTGCTTTGGATTCTGTGTCTCCCTCTCTCTCTGCCTCTCCCCTGTTCATGCTCTGTTTCTCTCTCTCAAAAATAAATAAACATTAAAAAAATTTTTTTAAATAGGGTTGGCAAAATGGAGACAAGTAAAGATTAATGTATGGGATTATAAATGAGTTTCTTCCATGTTAAATTTTCATTGAAAAACCACAAATAGGGCTCATAGAAAAAGTGTTCTTGAATATCTAGAAGCATATAACCATGGACTGCTAAGATATAGCAATTACCAGGGAAGCTGATGTAACACCTCTCAGCCCTAAAGTCCCTTCTAAGTAAAAGGTTTGGAGACATGTTTAACAAAAAGACTAAATGGAACAAGAGTATGGGTGTTTATTATAGATTATAGGAGGCAGTGGCGTATATCCAGCTATTTAAGTATTTTTGTCTTAAGAGCTAGGCACTAGAATAATCATCAAAAACTTATCCTGAGGTTCTTGGCCAGAGACTGGTGGACTAGTGAGAAGATCACTAGGCCAAGAGCCATTAGAAGTCATTTGTCCTTGGATATACCCTCCTCCGGGTGATCTTGAGCTTGACATTTTCTCTCTAAAGCTCAGCGTTCTAATTTGTAATATGGAGTTACTGTGTCTGCCTTTCCACGCAGTGTACTTCTTGCCAGGACTAATAAACGAAGCACCACACCAACGTGAGACTAGCTGATACTTGGAAAAATCTTGAACAAAATTCTTTGAATACCAGTTAGAATTCTTCCCATACCCCTGTTGCCATTATCACAAGCCTCTTTGCCGTATGGTGAAAACAGTTTCCAAAACTTTATACTTGCAATTTACTTTAAAATGCTTCATACATAAAATGGGTTGATGGATGAATAGAAGAGTGCCTATAGATAGGTCACAAAGCAAGTAGAGTAACTATAAATAACAATATCGAGGCGGTGGGTATATGGATGCTGGTAAAGTTAATTCATATATTGGGACCCATGCAATGGAGGCCACCCCAGTTGTCTGGCCCAAGTCACAAATATGATCCTAAATCAGCCCACGCTTAAAGGAAACACTTGTCAAGGAAAACTAACATACACCAGTCACAATCCTTCACTCTGCTTTGGCCAGCTTACCTCACCCTAGAAATTAGGGCCTGCTGGCCTTATGAGGAAATTCCCAATTTCCTAGCCAACCAGGCCCTGTTTCTATGTTGCCTCATCTAACATTGTGTAAAACTCACTCTTGCCCCAAATCCCCACTGTACCCGCCCAATTTATGGACTGTTCTCCCTTGAACAAAAGACACCAAACTCAGTGCTAGATTGCTTTAGTTGTATCATTTGGCAATGCTCACTGTTGAATTCTTTCCATTTTTCTGTATATTTGAAACTCTTCACAAGGTAATGTTGGAGACAACACTCATTAAAAGCAGGAATATGCTGTTTCTCTCTGGTCAAATAAAAGCAGAACGGTTCGACTCAATTGCTCAGAGAGCGTCCTACATTGATGGCAGATCAGTTGTATTATGCTAATTTAAATGCCAGTAATTCTATGCCAGTTAATTTTGCCCCAAATGCCAGTTAACTATCTCA
Organism: Felis catus; assembly: GCF_018350175.1. NCBI lineage: Eukaryota > Metazoa > Chordata > Mammalia > Carnivora > Felidae > Felis > Felis catus. Next base: position 55,313,907 of record NC_058384.1, read on the forward strand.
GCCAAGCCAAAGCACGACCTCCTCCCAGCCCCCTACACCAATGACTGTTCCAGAGCAGTTTCAAAGCCAGGAGACTGCTGTTTACAGTAGCTTTCCGGAATTTGTATCTATATTGTTTTGTGACCTTGAGAAAAGTACTTGACCTTTCCTTTCCTGAATTGCCCCATGGGAAAATGGTGGCTACTATTAATGATCACAGGACCACTGAGAATGTTACAGAATGATTTTTAAAGCACTCAGAAATACCTTAGACAAATCAAATGATTCTTTCTCTCTTTCCTATTGATTTCACTTTTGACAGCTGTTTGAGAATTTAAGATAAGGCTCAAAATGCACTGCCTGTCCCATCCTCTAGGACCTAGCATAGTGCCTTATACATAGTAATCACTCAATAAATATTTATTGATTTGATCTGATAACCTAACAGTGTTAGAATGCATTTATTCAGAAAACATGGTAGTCATTTGATCATTACAATTGCCTCGTCCTGAAGTATACATCACAAACCTTGAGAACTGTCTGATGCAGCAGAAACTAAGCTCAGAGACTAATCCTAAGAGACCTTGAAGCGAAGGCAACATTACGTCTGGGGGTTGTTTGTTTTTTTTTTCTTTTTTCCTACAGTGATACATACCATCGAGTCGAAAGAAGAGATAATAAATCTAATTGATCGCCTCGTACGTTATCTTAACACAGAGTCAGGCACAAACTGTACTGTAATATTTAAATGAAAGCCACGCGGAGTCAACACGACGCCAGGGAAGAGAATAGACTGATATTCTTGATTCTGAAAAACTGTATTGGTAATCAATTGGAATGTGAGAGCAATTGAAAAGCTGTCCAATTTTCAATTGCAGTATAAGTTGGGAAACAATTTGAAAATAATAGCTCATACAAAGAGTTTTTGAAGCAGTCAATATGGACTTCATGTGAAGGACAAATAGAAATTTGGCAACATATGCCACGTTCAGCTACTGCGCGTCAGATAGCATGTGTAGCCCCCGCTGAAGGGTCTCCCCTCGTATCAGAAGGCGAAATCTTTCAGAGCGTGGCTCTATTGAGACTCTATTAAACGGGATATTCACTGAGAAAGCATTTCCAATGAATGCACATTAAGAAGACTGTGAACATTCCTATTAATGTACAATCACTGCAAATGTATTTACATATGTGGTTTACTGAACTGATTCACATTAGAAATGTTTATCTTATATCTTTTACGGTATAGTGACATTACAAAACTGCCGATAAGATTAAAGATAGCTTCTGCCATCACCCACAGACTTGGATCCATTGCTTGGATGGTTTTTTTTTATTCTTATACGAAAGGCTATGTAGGTTAAAAAAACAAAACGACACAGAAATCTGAACATTATGATTTACTTGTTTATTTCCACGAAGAAAACAAAGTTCTCTGGCTAGATGTCACTTTCTCACAAACTACGAACACAGAGAAAGTTTATAGAACTCAATTAGACGTTTGACTTGCAGAGGATTATGCCTTTTTTTTCTTTTCAAAGCTAATATGATCTCCGTGGGTCTAGTACAAATGATATCGAGGATCCCCATCACCTACATCCCCAGCCTGGCTTCCTCTTCCCAATACGGGGGCCCTGTTTGTATTATAGTCTGCATGATATATAATGCAAATAGTTATTACCGTTAAAAGCAAAGACAGCAGCTAATTAATTTAGATGTTTTGTTCTGCTGCAAATGGGATCTCAAACTAGTTTTTAAGAAAATGAGGATTCCAGAATGAAATCCTGGTGCTATCCCTCCTCTCAGACTGAAAATAAGAAATGAAAAAGAAATTCACATTATATCCTGGTTGGGTTTTTTTGTGTGTTTGTTTGTTTTCCTGTCCATGTGTCATTCATTTCTAACTCTCTTTAGAGGTTGGATCTTGTCTAATGATTTTTCACCAGCAGGCTCACGCCTCCCTCTGGGATGATTCAAATGTAGCGTGCCTGACAATGGCCCGGATGGCATCTGACACTCTCTTCCAGCCCTAAGTTTGCAATTTTGACAGAGGTGCATTTTCTGCAGGCCTCACTCAGACCACACGAGCCCAGAGCACACAGCTGTTTGGCTCACACTGACTGCTCTCCACCCGCACAGACATGCAAATCAGGTGATGCATACTTAGTGCAGTCGTGTGCTTATTAAATTTCCTCACTTCCTAATAGGCCTGGCTGACAGGGGCGGGAGGAGGACTTTTTAAATGTTGAGGGAGAAGGTAGACGATAAATAAGGCACTGGTTTTGAAAAAGACACCTTGAAAAGAAACATAAATTAGGGGACGCCAAGAAGCTGGTTTCTTTCACCTCTAACTTCAGTGGCTAAATAGATGCTCCCTAAATGGTTAAACTGGGCTGAAGTTAAACAACTAGGAATTTGTCACCGTTCATAGCATACTTTCTCTGTGTTCCAAGTCATCTCTGACCACTGTTATTTCAAACTTGAGCTCACCCTAAAGACAGATTTTCTCCTCCGTTGATGATAATGTTGCCTTCTAGAAGGGAAGATGCTTAACAGGACAACTGTTACTTTCTTTAGAACAGATTCCTAACCCAAGGACGGGGAGTCCTTGGTGGGACCCCAAGGAGTTTTCACCCATCCATTAGCACCAAGCATTGCCTCTGAGGTGAAGACACAAACACCTGTTCAACGTGTGTGTATAAACAGCGATGGCCAAAACCAAAAAATTCACGTCAAAGTGTACATACTATATATGAACAGCCGTGCGTTGTTCTTGATGTACTTCTCAACTAGGCACTAAAATACGATGCCATCATATGCATGTGTGACTTGGATAATTTTGTTATTTAAAGATTTCCAGCCTCTGACTGGACTCAATTGTGAACAACTACCTCAGATAATCTTTGTTTCTCTCCTTTATGTTATCAGAAGGGAACAAATGTAAGGACACAGAGCTCTAAGGCCTAGAAAATCCCCAAATGGATGCTGAAATAGGAATAATGACACTACACTAATGTCTTCCAAGCCCTAACTTTCCTTCCAGAAAACAAACCCAACCAAGAACTCCCTAAAGGTGATGGCGTGCCTGAGACTCTTCTATCCCCGTCCCAGATCTAACCAGCACAACAAGGTCTGTATACAGCTCCTGTGACTCGCTCGACTATTTACTTTTCAAATTTTTTTATGTTTATTTATTTTTGTGAGAGAGAGAGAGAGAGAGTAGGGGAGGGGCAGAGAGGGAGACACAGAATCTGAAGCAGGCTCCAGGCTCTGAGCTGTCAAGATAGAGCCCAACGTGGGGCTCAAACCCACGAACCGTGAGATCATGACCTGAGCCGAAGTGGGACGCTTAACTGACTGAGCCACCCAATCTTATTTTATTTTATTTTATTTTATTTTATTTTATTTTATTGTTTAATTTTTTTAATGTTTGTTTTACTTTTGAGAGAGGGAGAGAGAGAGCACGAGTGGGGGAGAGGCAAAGAGAGAGGAAGACACTATCTGAAGCAGGCTCCAGGCTCTGAGCTGTCAGCACAGAGCCCAACGCAGGGCTTGAACTTACAGACTGCAAGATCATGACCTGAGCCCAAGTAGGACGCTCAAACAACTGAGCCACCCAGGCACCCCCCTGCTGACTATTTTAATTGGCAAGGCAGGTGGAGGGCTTTCAAGAAAATTTATCATGGATGGTGCAATTTATAAACAGAAATTGTTACACTGAACTCACTATTCAATCAACAAAAATCAAATTGTCCTTTTCCAGTTGATATTCTTTCACTGGAAGTGTGTGTAGACTGACTTCATAATATTCTTGCTTTCAAAGCCAGAAAGGGACATTTTTAGCCACTTCTTCCTATGACTCTATTTTTCAAAGATCTCCAGGGAAAAATAATTTCAGACCTTTTCTAGATACACATTTCACTATAACAAAATCCCTCCCTGTCCAGGCTGTCTTCAGGATTTCTAACTTCAAGCTGTCCACAAGCTTTAGACTTACCCCTTCTTTCCTCCATCTTGGTAGAAATTAGAACCCGATCATATTCATTTTCATCTCTTAGAGCTTTTTACACACTTAAACATTTAGCACAAATCATTTCTTGACTTTCATGTCACCAAACTGGAAAACCCCTTTGGTGACAAGTTTTGGAAAACCCCAAACCTCTAAAGTTTTTGCCACGTGTATAATTCTAATACCCCTTTATGTTTCTGTGACTCTCCTAAGAATTATCTGTAAGTTTAGTTTATCCCTTCGGTTAAAGACCTTGACGCCAAGTTCTGATCATTGTCAGTATATTGAGAGGGTTAGTGGATTCTTTTTTGGTTTCTTCTATCTGTGCTTTCGAGATATGATCTTGTAAAGATGCTGCAAAGCCAAATTAGAATCAACTTGTGGAACAGTGAAATTGCATCCTTTCCTGCAAGATTCCTGCGTGTCTACTCATTTCTCAAGCTCAGGTTTTATTTTCCCAGAAGCCTCTATTTTACAAAGTGAAGAGCTGTTTAGGACGAAGGTGTTTGCTGTGGTTGCTCTTGATGAAAACACAGCATATCTTACTGAAAATGCATTAAGTATGTTCCCCACACATTTTTTCCCTCTCTTCCTGTCTCTATTTTCAGTGAAGATCTCATTAATACCCTTAGCAGTCTGGCATTTTTAAAGGACTCACCTTCAAAATATTTCTATCCTAGTCCATACAATTAAAGAAATCCATGAGCATGGTGAGCGGAGCCGCCATAGTAAGCAGCAGCTGTTGGAGGAACAGGAAAAACACCTTCAGCCCCTGGAATCCTGCTGATCATGGCACGTAAAACTCTGTTTTGATCCTAATCCTAATTTTTCAGGATTGAAAGTTTTCAGTTGTCATTGTTAGAGCGAAGCGTCAGGATCCTCAGCATTCCAAGAGACTATTTCCTGTCTGCTAATTACCATGAACACAAAGGCTTTCCCCTGCCTTCACAGCTCTGAGAAACAACCCAAGGACCCTGAGGCCATTAGCAAATTTTTCTATTGTCTGAATTCCTGTTGCATTTATTGTTTATGCCCAAAAGTGTATTACTTAATTGTGTGTTGTAATGTTCCACACAGTTTCTTCTTGTGTGTTAATTCTTGCCCCTTGGTAGAATTTTAAGATATAGTCATCATTAAATGATGGTTATTATATTGAACAGGTGATAAATAACATGGAAGCCTTAATAAATTAATGAAAGGAAAGGTAACCAATGTAACTCATTTATTCGTAGCCCATTTTCTATCCAAGCAGGCTCCTTACTGTCATACCACTGAGCTAGGTCTCTCTACCTGCAAATATGCATGTACTCCAAAATGGAGAACTAATTTTAAAGTTCGCCTACCTAAAAGAGGAAACAAGTCCTTCTTTCTTTCTTTCTTGAGAGATAGAGAGGGAGAGAGAATGCAGAGGAGGGGCAGAGAGAGAGGGAGAGAAAGAATCCCAAGCACGCTCTACGCTGCCAGTGCAGTGCCTGATGTGGGGCTCAAACCCACGAACCACGAGATCATGACCTGAGCCAAAACCAAGAGTCAGATGCTTAACTGACTGAGCCACCCAGGCGCCCTGAAAAACCAGTCTTTCTTTAGTGCCGATATCCCCATGAGACTCTCTGCTAGGCACCTACCACTGAAAACATCCAGATGTTTCCACATGGAAACAACTCCATGCTTCTATCAAAAATTCACCTTTCTACCATCAAAGATCTCAGGGTATTCTCTTGGTTTGCTTGTCTTTGCTAAATCATATCTTCAATAAAATAGGGAACTGAAAATCTGCTGTGGTCTTCTTCTGGATTTAGTCTTTACAGAAGAAAACCGAGGCAACCGCTCAACAGGATTAAGCCAAAAAAGGGTCTTTTGGAGGAAGACAACACACTAATTTTTATCTTGCAGGTTGATATCACAGGGGTTTACCAAATACTCCCACGTCTTCCCAGTTTTGTAGAGATGAAACACAGGCTCCCCGAAACTCCAGGGCTCTCCCCTCAAGCAGTTGCTTAAGAAATAGGCAGCGATACTGCATCCCTCCAAAGGCAGGTGCTGAGTTCCATAAAAGCCTCACTCCAGATTTCTTTAATGAAAGGAGCCTATTTTTTTTTTCCTGGGAGTAGCTTTGAAACAAGGCTCATTCTCCAGGCGAGAATGGCTATGCTTTGTTAGCTGATTGCTTGTGACATAATTAGCTGACAATCTGCCACCAGAATATTATGTGCAAATAGGACAACAATGCAGGAGAGGGTGGTCAGGTTAACCAATTTGGAAGCCTTTCAACATCAAAAGCAACCCTGAAAAAGTAAATTAGACCCTGGTGTGGATCTTTTAAGCTAAAATCAATCCGAGTCATTATGATTGCTGTACAAGAAAGGAGCCGCGCCAATTTGTCATAGGTTTAGAAACATTTGCTGTAGGGAAGGCAACCTCTCCAGTGTGAGAGTCCTGTCCCTTCACTGAGAGCTGTGGAGAAGGGTCAGAACAAGTGATGAGTTAATGATTACCAGACTGGGGGGGGGGGGAGGTGTTAGAATACACCACACCGACACCCACCGCCTGTCTGCAAGCTTCAGGGTGCTCCCTGGAAGATTTTAAATCATTTTTCTCTCTGCGACATCATCTTCACCTGTTATTGGGGGACAGATTACCACAACGCTACAATGTCGGAGGCAAACACAGAAACTGAAGGGGAAAAGGGAAAAACAGGGATGTACTCTTTGAGACACGGATCATCACTATTAGAAACAGAAAAATCTGTATTTTTAGAAGAGGGAAAAAAAAAACAACCCAAACAAACTTCGCAGCCTGTCTTTAGTGAGTTTGTTTTGACATTAAAAGTGACGTCTGAATTTCTCTTTGAAAGGCAATACCTTTGCTGCCATCTTATGTCTCAGTCCATAGCTCTTCTTTTCTCTCTAGTCTCTCCTTTCCTTTCCCAGGGTGGAGTTTGCGTTTTTGCCGCTGTTTCGCCACCTTTTTCTCCTTCTGGGCTGTCAGATTTCGAAGGGGACCTGGAGGGAGAACGCTTGAAGAACTTGTTAGTCCACAGCTGCCTCTCTGTCGAGGGCGGTGGGTTTGATTAAAGGGGAGCGCCCCCCTGGATTTCTCAGGTCACATCAATCACGCTGATCAGCCCCCGAAAGGCAACATATTGTCTGGGACTCGGCCAAGGAGGGATATCAATTTCACAATTGCACTTATGTCTTTCAGCCAAGAACCAGTTTATTTTTGGCTGCTGAAGTCTGAGACTCACTTTGGAGCCACATTTACCCGTTCACGCTTTATGCCAGGCTCTGAGCGATAACTTTCTCTTGAGTCACATAGAGGCATCTTTACATAGCAAGTAAGCTCTATGACACGTTCCTTCCCCGAGAGCCTTGTGTTATATTTTGACAGAGTTTGGAGATTTTTTTTTCTTTTCTATGATTAATTCTTACTTCTACAGAGAGAGATTTCCTGGTGGAGGTGTCTCCTTTCAAACAAAGCTCTGGGAAAACAGAACCATCAGAGCTGGTATTATTCTAAAAAAAAAAAAAAAGTTAAAGAGAAACAACAGGAATGCTTGACTCTTCAGTATCTGCTGAGACTGGGTTGGTAGTGATAATAATATCAATAACAATATGGGAAAGTTAACACTAATGACTGCCTTGATTTTTGCTCAGGTACACTCTTAATGCTTTTTGAATATTGTACTTTGCAAGTTGTGGAGAATCATGTATATGTCATACCTTAGGACGGCGTCAAAATGAGACATAGTTTGTTCATGTAAAATTCCGACCTGTGATTCCTTTGTATTGTCTCTTCGCTTTAAAATATACACTCTTCTTAATCCACATATTGTGATTGCTTTCCTATTTGCCAGTTTTTAATCCTGTACTCTTTTTGTCTGGAATTCTGGCTTATTTAAGGAATAAAATGTCTACCAGGAGATGTGTTACAATGAAAATGAAATTAGTCATTGAAACAAATATTTGCCGAGGGAAAAAAGGTAAAAGCGTACCTCCTAGAACTTCATAAGTACAAATACACCTTCCAATGAATGTAAACATCTTGCAACACATTTCAGGTTAATAAATTAGAGCAGATAATGAAAGTGTATTGTCTAGCCACTTTTGCTTGGGAAAGTACACAGTGAGTTACAGAATTAAGTTTACTGACTTTTAACAACAAGGTCCTAGTTGGTTTTGATATTCAAGAATTTAGAAAATGACATAAAAATCCAGAAGCTTTATACTGTTAAATCTCTTTTTCAGAATAGCATCCCTGTAGCTTTAATGCTTAGTGACTATAGCTTCTGCAAAACTTCTTTAATAATCAATGATTAAATACTTCCTGTGACATTATTTGTGAGTTACATTTATTCAGTTGACATAAACCTATTACTGTCAGCTACGTTTTTTTTTAGTTCTGAATATTCTGCCACAGATTTTTAGTACCAGTTTCAAACACTAATATATTCTTTTAATAATTAAATAAAGTAGGTTTCAGGGAGAGATATGTTTAGGAAAAACTGCTTGATCATGCTATTTTCTTTTGAATCATCAGAAGTAGGTGATGCTTTTTTTTTTTTTTCAATTATTTTCTCAGATAGCAAACCATAAAAAGACATCATCATGATGCGTTCCTGAAAATTAACTCGAGATCTCCGGCTTTCCTGTTAGTGTGATTATATTACAGGCATTTGGAGCTATAATAAGTGCTGAAACCTTATTGTGTTTAAATGAGGTAAGATATGTTAACTACCTTCTGCAATAACTATCTTTGAAATGTACTGCTGGATTCTTTAAATACCTTTAAATGCATTCCTTAAATTATTTCAAAATGCTGCCTCTGAGTTCTGGGAATATAAATGATGCTTTTAGAGCCTATGTTTACAATATAACCTTGATATCTATAAACAATCTTGTTTAATTTTTTTTTGGCATAGGGATTATTTATTTGCTCTAGCATTTCTTTTGTAATAATACAAAGTACTGCAAAATCTAATTTTAAATCCCATGCTTATTATTTCTCCAAAGGAGACCGTTGTGCAGTTGAGTTCATTTTAGAGGACACAAATGCTAATTAACACTTTCATATCAACCAGTATTTTGATAAAAAATCTTCATTTTTTTAACCCCCTGACTCACATCTGTTTTGAAGTGTGAGTGACAGGGATGTCTTTCCCAAATTGGGCACAGAAGAGAGATAAACGTTTGATGTCCATAGCATGACGTTATTTGTCATAGTGAGATGTCCCTGAGAACATGTGGTGTGTCTTATTTCTCTGCAATTTGGATTTTGATAAAGTAAATATTTTAATGTAGCTTTAATTAATTATACTTCTAACATTCTTATTCAGAAGTTAAAGTGTTTGTTTCTCTTTAAGTCACATATCAAATCTCAGAATGTAACATTGAAAATGGAGGAAAGCTATTATTTGCCTAAGTGAATTTCACAACCTGTGATAATTTATCATTAATTTAACTGAGTTCCTTGACTTTCTTCATCTTGATTTTCCTGTTAGATATCTACTACTTGAATGCATAGCCAATATTATCATGCACTGAACTAAGTCAGCAGTTTTGACATCAGCAGTTTTGACATCTTCATTTCAATGTCCTTTTCTGTACCTTCAGCAATGTTAATGTTACAAATTATAGGAGGGCATATTAATAGCCATACCCAAGAAGCAGAAAGAAAAGTGCATTTTTTTAAACTAAGTACTAACTTGGGATTTCCCGGGCCCATTGTCAAGTCAGCCGAACCCACGGCTCCTCCATTGTGATGATAATGGATTCCGTGTTGTTGGCGCAAAGGTCGTGAGGTCACCGTAAGCTCCTTAATGGACTGTGAAATAACTTTAACTGCATTAACCTCTCTGGATCACATGGGTGGCACCAACAGCCACTCCTGAAATTCTCATTCGCTTATAGAGACAATACCATTAGATTATTATATTTTCCATTTCGAATAGCAATAAGCTCAAAGCAATTATGCAGCTAAGCATTTCCATTAAGTGAATAAGACCTTAAAGAAGATTAACTAGAACATCTCTGGCATCAGATATGTGGGGAGACGAGTGGATTCTTCTGAAAATTTCCCTGGACTTTCAGATACCTTAAACTCAAAGGGTCTACTACCTTAGATTTAAGCTGTTAAGTCATTGGGTGAATTGAAAATATCTTCTACTTATTGCTAAGCCCAGATGGATTCATCCTGGTCCCTAAGCCGAGCAATATATTTACAGGATAAAAATTTTCCCCATCTATTGATTTTCCAAAATAAAAGAAATCATCAATGGTGAAGCCAAGAGAACTGAGAACTAAGAACTCCAGCCAGAGAAAAACACATTGAAGCCACGTGCTATTTTTTTTCTCTGACTCCATGTAACAGAGATACCCTTTTCCCCAGGAATTTAAGTGCTGTTCTAATTTCTGTCTGCTGGTTATTGTGTTTAAAAGACCAAAATGCTTTCCTTTGGAACGACACAAAGCTGGGAAGCCCTTATTATCTGAAGCACAAGAATAAATGGTATGAGTTTGCATAGATATAATCAGACATCTATTTACCTACATGGTAAGCCCAGTTGGATAAGTATCCAAGCAAGATTTAGAGAGCTAAAGAGTACCACGGTCGTCAGTATTATCATTAAAGTACCTCATTGTCAACTTTTTATGACATAACAAAAAACACACATTAAACACATGTTTTAAATGCTTTGATTTTCAAGTGGGATATCATGAACTGAAAAGTGAAAACAGATAAACTACGTTTCTTTGTTTTTAAAATGCATACTTTAATGTTTCCAAAATTAAGATTCAATGTGCAATCAATTTTTATATTTACATAGAATTTTTTAAAATTCCGGGCAATCTGTTGTAATTGACATCTTAGAATTGGGAAAATACAGTTAACTAATTGAAGGTATAAACATCCTTTCTTATTTTTTTTATTTTTAATTTTTTTCAAAGTTTTTTAACTTGTTTTATTTTTTATTTTTTTAATTTACATTCAAATTAGCATATAGTACAACAGTGATTTCAGGAGTAAACATCCTTTTTAAAATCTTGATCTTTGTGTGTGTGTTTTCATCTTAGAAAAACAGCTTTTTGAGAAGGAGATGGGAGTTGATTATTGTTTTTTTCTAGAAATGAAAGAGGAAAAGCATGCAAGCACGGCAGCTTGGCTCTTGGCGTATAAAAGGGCATTGTTTGTGTTATCTAAAAAATTTGCAGAGAGGGCAAATTACGTTTCTGCTCGAGCCAAATACATGAAAATCTATTATGTGATCACGGCAGCTACTATTATAAAAAAATCTTGCGTGAAAGTCTTTGCCTCTTTCTCTGGGAGCTGCTTTGCTTTATGTGGTCAGAGCTACTGTGCCTAACTGCTGCCCACCAAATGGGTCAGCCAACTTATTCACTTATTCAACAAGCAATTATTGCACATTTTCTGTATGCCAAACACTTGTGATATGCAGATGTTCTAATTATAGAGACAGGCAAGTAAATTAGCAGTGAGGTATGATAAGTGTTATGACTAAGGCCTGTACAGACAATATGGGAACTCGGAGAAACGTATCATGCGCTTTTTGAACATTTGACTCATAGTTGCAGTTCATGGTTCTCTATCTCCCCTTTCAGTCCAGCCCACAATAAAACTACTATCCAAGAAATTTGGGGGTGTTTCCTAGACATGATGAAGGAGTTTAGAGCAAGTTTTCTCAAACCGTGCCACTTTGGCATGTGGACTATTTGCAGCTGAAAGCAATCAAGATCCAACAGACTCAAGAAAAACTTTTAACTCTCTCTTAACCTGCCTAAAAGAATCTAGATAGGAGGCCAGGCCCAGAAAGAGAGCTATTACCAAGAGATAACTTTTTTTATCTAAGTGACCTAGCCGTATATCAAGACAAACATCTAATTACCAAACACCTGCTCTTCCTATTGTCCTATGAATCACCCTCCTCCCCTTTGAAGCCCCAGACCTCTATCCTGTTTCTTAGCTCAAGGTAGCATATAAGCCTCAATTGCCTGGCTTATCCTTGGGTCTCATACTCTAATGGAATGTCTGTATGTACATAATTACATTTGTTTTTCTACTGTTAAGCTGTTTATGGTAATTTGATTACCAACATAAGAGCTAACCAAAGAACCTAGAAGGGAGGCAGGAAAATTCTTTCCTCTCCAATAAAGGCATGCTTACTCTGCTCCCTTTCGAACTTTCTGAGTTGGCTTTTCCAGCCTACCACTCCATGTTGAGTCAGATGTTATCTACATGGAAGTCTAATGAATGTGTTCAAAATATCAGACATGATATGAGAGTTGCTTGCTTGACTCAAGACCTAATGACAAAACACAAAGCAATCAATTAATTAGTCTAAAAATATGTATAGAGCATCTACTATGTAACAGCAAATTGCCAAATGGGCCTTTTTACTCAAATGGTGGATAAAACCCATTAAAAAGTCAATAGTATATCCAGCGATATATAAAAAGAATTATGCACCATGGCCAGGTGGGATTTATCCTTGGGATAAAAGGTTGATTCAACATCCCTAAATGAATTAACACAAAACATCACATCAATGGAATGAAAACCAAAATTACACAGTCATCTCAATAGATAGAGAAAAGCACTTAACAAAATCCAACACTTTTTCATGATAAAAGCACTCAATAAACTAAGGACATCTACAAAAAACCAATAACTAACATTATACTTCATGGTAAAAGACTGGATGCTTTAGATAAGGAATACAACAAGAATATCTGCTCATGCCACTTCTGGTCAGCATTTGTGCTTGAGGTCTAGCTAGGGAAATTGAGCAAGAAAAAGAATTAAAAGGAATACAGATTGGAAAAGAAGAAGTAAATCTATCTCTATCCACAGATGATGTGCACTTATGTATACAAAACCCTAAGTAATTCATACACACACAAAAAAACTATTAAAACTCATAAATGTGTTCAGGACACAAAGGGTTCAGGATACAAGATCAATACACAAAAGCCCATTGTATTTTAGTTCACTTGCAATGAACAATCTGAAAATATAATAAAAAAAAGAATATTGTTCACAATAGCTTCAAAAAGAATAAAGTACTTGTGAATGAATTTAATAAAAGAAGTACAAACCTTAACTTGTACTTGGAAGCTATAAAACATTGTTAAAAATAACTAAAGAAAACAAAATAAATGGAAAAGCATTCCATGTTCATGGACAAAAGACTTAACATTGTTAAGATGGCCATATTCCACAAAGTGATCTGCAGATTCAACACAATCCCTACCCAAATCCCCTCTGACTTCTTTGAAGAAATTAACAACTTGATTCTAAAATTCATATGAAAGTTTAAGGAACTCAAAAAAGCCAAAATTATCCTGAGAAATAAGAACAAAGTTGGAGGACTTACACTCCTTGATTTCAAAACTTAATACAAAGCAACAGTAATCAAGACTGGTGCTGGCACAAGAATAAATGTACAGATCAAAAGAATAAAACTGAGAGTCCAGAAATAAACCCATACATCCACAGTCAACTGATTTTCAGTAAGGGTACCAACACCATTCAGTAGGTAAAATAGTTTTTTCAACAAATAGTGCTAAGGAGTTGCCTTCTACTTGCTAGATGGCATGTTGCCCAATTCATGAATCTCTTAATAAAGCCAATTAGGTCTTCAAGTTTAAACAAACTAACAAACAAACAGTGCTAAGACAACAGGACAGCCATATGCAAAAGAATTAAATTGGACCCTTACCTCACATTATATAAAAAACTAACTTGAAATGGATCAAAGACCCAAATGTAAGAGCAAAACCTATAAAACTTTGAAAAGAAAACATAGGAGGTAAATCTTAACAGGAAATCTTAATTGGAAAAGAAGTAAAGCTATCTTATATTTATCTTAGATTTGTCATTATCTTAGATTATCAAAGGATTATCTTCATTATCTTAGATTTGTCAAAAGATTCTTAGATATGACTCTAAAACGATGAGTAACAAAAAAATGGATATATTGGATTTCATCAAAATTAAAGCGTATATGCACTAATGGACTAATAAATAGAATATAAAAGGACACATAGCTAATAATAAAAAGATAATTCAACTTAAAAGTGAGCAAAGGGGTGCCTGGATGGCTTAGTTGGTTAATCATCTAACTTTGGCTCAGGTTATGATCTCACGGTTCATGAGTTCAAGCCCAGTGTCAGGCTTTGTGCTGACAGTACAGGAGCCTGTTTCAGATTCTCTGTCTCCCTCTCTCTCTGTCTCTCCCCTACACTCTCTCTCTCTCTCTCTCTCTCTCTCTCTCTCTCTCTCTTTCTCAAAGATAAATAAACATTTCTAAATAAATAAGAAAAATGGGCAAAAAATTGGAACAGACATCTCTCCAAGGAAAATATGCAAACAGACAATAAGCATATAAAAAGATGCTCAATTTCAGAGATATTATGATATAATAAAAAATATATTTTTGGTCCTTGTCCCCAGTTCCTGGGACAAGAGTTTCTAAAATACTTGAAAGAGTCCTTTGATCTAACGAGGCAAATCTTGGTGGGTCCCTAGGTAGCTTCAGGATGGGGACTGGTCACCAAAAAGCCTTGACTAGAAGTTTGGAACTTTTAGCCTCATCCCCAACCTCTAGGGTAGAGAACCTGGTGACTGAGTTAATGAGTAATCATGCGTACATGATGAAATCTCTAAAAAAGCCTAAACAACAAGTTTCAAAGAACTTTAGGGTTAATGAACACATCTATATGATAGGAGGAAGGTGTACCCCAACTCCATAGGGATAGAGGCTCCTGTGATTGGGACCCTTCCAGACTTCATCCTATGTACCTCCTCATCTGGTTTTTCATATGTATCCTTTATAATAATAAATATATCCTTTGTAATAAATGGGTAATAGTACATAAAGTGGTTTCTTGAGTTTAATGAGCCATTTTCTAGCAAATTATTGAAATGGAAGAGAAGGTTGTAGAAACCCCTGATTTATAGCCAGTTGATCAGAAGCACAGGTGACAATCTGGGACTTGCAACTGGGTGTCAGAAGTGGGAGCAATCTTGTGGGACTGAGCCCTTAACCAAGGGGGATCTGTGCTATCTCTAGGTAGATAGTGCTAGAACTGAATTGACTTGTAGTCCATGTAGTTGGTGTCTAGAGAGTTGGATAATTTGTTGGTACAGGAAAAATACCCCACACATTTGGTTTCACAAGTGTTGTGAGTAAAAACAGTTCAACATCATTATTCATCAGGAAACTACAAATCAAAATCACAATGAGATATAATTTCATACCCACTAAAATGACCAGAATAAAAAAAGTCAATGATGGGGTTCCTGAATGGCTCATTCAGTGAAGCATCCAACTCTTGATTTTGGCTCAGGTTGTGATCTCATGGTTTGTGAGTTTGAGCCCCACATTGGGCTACATGCTGACAGTGAGGAGTCTGCTTGGGATTCTTTCTGTCTCCCTCTCTCTCTGTCCCTCCCCTGCTCCCTCTCCTAAGGGAGGCAAGAATGAATAGAAACCATAACCCTCATGCACTGCTGATGGGAATGTAAAATGGCACAGCTGCTTTGGAAAACAGTCTGGTAATTCTTCAAATGATTAAACACAGAGTTACCAGATGATCTAATGATTATACTCCTAGGTGTATACTCAAGAGAAAGGGAAACATTTCCACATGAAAACTTATACATGACTACTTAGGTGGGCATTACTCATAGTAGCCCAAAGGTGGAAATAAACCAAATGTCCATCCACACAAATCAATAAAGAAAATATAGTGCATCCATACAATTGAATGTTACTCAGCCACAAAAAGGAATGAGTACTCATACATGCTACTCCATGGATGAGCCTGGAGAACATCATGTTAGGTGAAACAAGCTAGTCACAAAGGATCATAGTTTCTATGGTTCCATTCATGGAAAAGTCCAGAATAGGTAAATTTATAGAGACATAAAGGAAATTAGTGGTTGCTTAGGGCTGCAGAAGAAATGGGGAGGGGGGTGGGTGGGTGGAGGGATGATGGCCAAAGGGTGCAAGTTGCCTTTTGAGATGATGAAAATACTTTAAATAGTATTTAAATAGTATTTAATACTTTAAATAGAAAATACTTTAAAATAGACTGTGGTGATGGTCGCGTATATCTGTGAATATACTAAAATCCATTCTGCTACACTCTTTAAATGAGTGAATTGTATGGTATGTGAATTATATCACAAACTGTTGTAAAAAATTTTGCAATAATTTTTTGTCACGTACTCTAGAACTACTAAACTGCCTTTCAAACATGGGGAAACATTTTCCAACAATAAGCGTGGAAGATAAAGAATTTGTGATTCTCAACACTGTGTCTTAGGAATCAGACTGGGGTAGGAGTTCAAGTAACTGGCAGCAAGTCTTGGAGGCAAAAGCCAACACAGGGCTTCAAGTGCAAAAGTCTAGGTTGGTTTAACCTCTGCTGTCATATCTATATTTATATAAGCAACACTGGGAACTTGAAGTATTCAATCCTAAAACCTCAAAGTATCTCAAGTTCAGTTATTTGAATCTCATAATTGCAAAGCATTTGCTGCCTTAGTTATGCCTAAATAATTGCTGGTTTTTCCTTAGTAAATTGGACTTTTGTATAATTCTTGTTTCCATGTGGTATTTTCCAATACTCAGGGTTTGTATCATGCCTACCTTCTTGCCGCAGTTTTTAAATAACAACTGATCTCCTCCATAATAGTTACAAGTGACAGCATCACTCTGAAAGCCAAAAATAATATTGTTTTTAATATCCTAAAATGGAACAATATTTAACAAGTAAATGTATGAGCACTTCGGGATAAATGGAGCCACCAGACTCAAAGAGAGACCCTGAAATATTTCCTGTCCTTGTACAGAAGAGAGATAATGGGTGAATGTCTTTATGTAAGTGTTCTCACTGAAGTTTATTTGCTTCAGGTCTAAGGTGGAGTAGCGTTTTGCCACGAAGAGCCTTACACGGTGCTGTGTGAGGTGTTTTACCTTCACAGGTCTTGCTCCCATTAGTACCCACTGAATGATGGATTTTTAATCTACATGGGAATTTTTCATATATAAGAAGACAATTTTTAAATCCTGGAGATACCTATATTAATTTCACACCCTTCAAGGACATTTCCTAGAGGGCTGTTTCTTTTTCTCTCTGCAATACACCTGCTGTAGGAAAATGTTAAGCACTAGTATTGAGTACTTGGACTTCCATTGTTAGGAAGGGATGATCAGGAAATCCAGGAGGATTTGAAGTTGTCCTGGAGACTAATGCCTCATGGTAATCACGACATCAAGACCCAATTACATGGGAAGAGTCTCAGTTATTCAACAACTGTGTGTTGTGTCCCTATCGTGTGCAAAGCACCGAGCCAGCTAGTGAGGCATTCAGCACCAAGGCCAACGAAGGGGATGACACACACATAGCCATCATATCAGGCCACATGTAATGAAAGCAGTTGAAAAGGTACACAGTTCTGCAGGAATTCTGAGTGCGAGGAGCTAATATTGGCTTCATTGGAGATGGTGGTATTTGAGTTGAAACTTGAAGAATGGCATTTCAGCAGATTAAAGGAGGGTGAGCACATTAAAGACAGAGGTAAGTGGGCAAACGAAGAAACATAAATCTTGAGATATTTTTTTCAAAGGTGAATAATTATGTTTGACTGGCCCATAGAAAATGAATAGGAAAGAGACCTGGAAAGTACGTCAAAGCTAGCTCATGAATGAGATTAAAATATCAGTTTATGAAATTTGGATTTTATAAAGGGGAACTAGCTGACTGTTACAAGTCCAAGCAAGATACATGAGGGTTTCTAGCATATACAGAAAGCGGCATTTTAACAGCTGAATCCCTAGAAGTGGGAGACAAGCTGGATATTAAGTGTAAAGGAAAGGAAAGAGGCCAAGGTCACTCCTGGGCACTGAGATTAAGATGTGGGATAGAAATGGGAATATGAAAAGAAAGCTCTAGTTCGGGGAGGAAGCATACCAATTAAGTTTGTGAAATTAGATGGAGCATTTCAGGGCATATCCAAAATGTGTTCCTGGGTATCAGGGGGAAGCATGAGATTAGTGTTTGAAGAGAAGTCAGCACCGTAGACTGTAGGTTTGGGGTCCACGGACACACCAGTGATGCCTGAAAGCCTCATGAACTGATAAATAAAGAGAATGGATTACAAATAAAATCGAGTAATTCGAGAGACATTGTCAGGAAATAAAAGAGATCACTGAAGGAGAAACACTAGGTGAGAAAAAGAAACAAACCCCAGGGACAAGCCAAGGACAGAATATGGAGGACACCCACTTTTTCCAATCAGAGAAGAGTCTAGACAAAGGAGGTGTCAGAAAGGAGAAAGAGAGAGAGTGGAGGGAATTTCAAGGAAAAGAAGTTAGGAGACAAAGGAGAAATAATGAGAAAAGATGCAAAGCTCATGGTTTCACAGGAGGTAAACTGTTTGGAGAGAAATCATCAAAGAAGTGAATATATAATAATACTATTATTAACTTACGGTTATATAAAACACTTGCATAACTTATCAAGCACTTTCAAAACTCCCAAGCAATGTAGAAAATTTTACTAGTAAAGTTCGTTTTCAAGCTTAAATCGTCACTTACAGAAAGTGTGAAACCAATGAGAAAACCAGCAATAGATCAGAGAAAAGGCTAATTATCATTTAGAGTGTAATTAACGCACCTTATAACTAATTAATAGACTCCATGAGAGTCTCAAATTCCTACATCATTTGTAGGTGGATCAATTTTATATACCCATCTCATATTAAAAAGGAAAAGTGACCAGGGTTTTGAATTTAAAAAAGGAAAATGTAAAGGTCAGCTTTAATCTTTATAACTGTAATAAAAATGAGACAACTTTTCACTAAATTCAAAGGTTAAATAAAGGAATCAAGAAAGAGAAAAGGTGTGTTCAGGACAATCATTTTTAAACTCCAGAAGATTAAATAGACCCAAGAGATAGACTGTAAAACTATACAAATCTCCTTTCACCAATAAAACATTTACCTTTTATTTTTTAAAGATGTTTTCCTTTTCCTAAATATATATCATGTAAAAAGATCTTTCCCTGAAAGCAATTTAAGCTCAAAGTTCTACGAAGGAAAAACTGCAAATTTAGCAAATTGCTTCCTTTATTATTTTCTAAGTGAGTACTTCAAATATAAAGGCCATTTCATTTGGCTCATCGGCAAGTCCTTTTGTTTGTTAAGGTTAACTATATTTAGTTAGGAGAAGATAATTCTATAACTGCTTTGAAGGGTAACCTTGACTGTTCTGATAAAACATTCAGTTATACAATCTTCAGCACCATTACTAAATATTAGCACATGCTGGAGGGATAGGAAGAAATAACTCTTCCTACTGGAGCTGGATTCGTTGAAATGTTACGTATGTTTATATTTTCCATTTAACTATAGGCTTTCTTTTCTTTGAGTACACACAGACCTTATTTTGACCTTACATTTGTAATGTATCTTACAACTTGAGGATTTTCACAAAACTCATCGCACTGGACTCTTTAAAAAACTCCATGTGGTAAGCAAATCAGAGATTATAATTCCAATTTCACAGATGAAGAAAATGACTCAGAAAAGTGAAGAACCAACCAGAAGACCTATTGCAAGTTAGTAGCAGAACCCTGCTTTTCAAGATAATCAGGGAATCTGCTTGTTCCTCTAAGATCTGTTTTCCACACTGGAATGCAAGCTCCCAAGAGACTGTCGTTCATCGGCGAAACTCCTGTATCTGAATCATGGCTTGGCAGATATTAGATGCTCACTAGTTATTTCTTAAATAAATGAATAGATAGTGATAAATTCAAGTGGACAAACATCAACAACAATAGCTGCTGCATTGATGGAATGAGGACAGAATTATGAAGAATGTGTGAAATTTGAGTCAACATTATGAAGACTGTCTTCTTGTTAGAATAGGTTTGTTGAGTATAAATCACCCATTTAAAAGGACAATTAAATGAACTGGACAACCATCCTCACAGTACAATTTTAGAACACTTCTATCATTTCCAAGAGATTGTCCATGCCGATTTTCAGCCATTCTGCATTCCTACCCTGAGTCCCGTGCAACTGCTAATCTACTCTCTGGTATAGTTGCCTTTTTTTGGACATCTTGTATAAATGGAGTCATACAGTAAGTGTTCTTTGTCTTGGGTTTTTCCTAATGTCTTTGGGGTTCATACATGTTGTAGCGTGTTTTCAGTGTTCATTCCTTTTTATTGCTAAATAATATTCCATTGTTTGGATAGACCACATTTTGTTTACCTATTCACCAGTTGATGGATACTGAGTTGTTTCCACTTAGCTGAAAACCAATCAACCATAAATGTAAGAGTTTACTTGTAGACTCTTAGTCCCAGTCCATGGATCTATATGAAAGATTATGTTCTTGGTTGCTTCACATTTACACATTAATTTATTGATTCAATAAATATTTTTGAGCCTCTATAATATACCAGACATTGTGTTGTGCAGTGAGGTTGGAAAAATGATGAGTCTTCATCTAAGGTAGGCTCAAAAGTAAGGTGAAGCATTGGTGAAATCTACTTTAAAGATAATCGAAGCAAGGTACAAGTTTCTTTCGGGTTTCTGGTTAATTGCTCTATCAGAAGAGTTACAGGAGTTACATAGGGCAGGATCATGATTGTTAGAACTCTGAATAGTTATATTTCCTTATATTTATTTTTATGATCCCTTGTCACAATTTGGGATTATGTGCTTGTTTGTAGTGCATGGAAAGGCAATGCTGGAGAGGTTATTTTTAAAGCAATTAGAACAACGTAAGTGCCTAGAATATAGAGCACAGTATGTGATGAATATGTACCTGTTAATAATAATGTCTGGTAAGTAAATGTTGCTGTCATTTCCAGAATATGAATTCTCCCTTTAAATAAAGCAAATATTCTTATCTTCTGAGAACTATAATACCAAGTGGTAAAACCTGATTAAAGAAATAATTTAGGTGATCCAAACAAATCATTTAATGCTTCATGAAGCAGTCTGTCTCCATCCCCACAGGTCCAGAAAACTGAAAAAATGTAGCAAAAATAGGAAACTTTTATGGGATAAAGAATAAATAACACAGAGGAGAAAAATGTTTTAAAACTGACTGGGGCCACACAAACAACTTTGTTTGGGATGAGAGGGAATAAGGATGTAAGCATGGAGCCCAGAATTGACTTGGCCTTAGGGGGTTGGCTGACGGGATATACTGTGTTTCTGATCAAGGGGAGCATTGACAGGAACGTGAAAGTGATTTAAGTCCTTGATTTGCTGACATGGCTCCCTGGGCAGGCGTGGCTCCATCTTGGGCTTACGAATTTATTTCAACACAAAGTTTGCTCTCTATCAAAAATTTTACTAGAAAATACTCTGATCGGCAAGGTCAAAGCATATTCAATAATTTGTACAGCTGCATTAAAGGATCAACTGGAAAGATGAATAATTACTGAATTGGACTCCTGACAATGAAAAACAAATGAGAATAATTTCAAATGGTGAAGAACAATCTTGCATAATTTTAATGATCTAAACCACAGAAATAGTTTTAAACACTTTCAGTACTAAAGAAGTTCATTCTTGATTCTTGTCTAATGGAGTTTAATAATATAATTAGAAAAACAGCTATTAAAGTTGAAATGAGTTAAACATAACTACCTGCCTTCTGGTCAGTTCTTCCCACTTGTACTCACTAGCTCAGATGCCCAGAAGGCAGGGCTGGGGCCACCATCAGGACTCATCATTGTACTCACTGTACATCATTCTACTCATCATTGATGGCTTCACTTAAAACTCAATCCAAGAAATGGCAAATTATAAAGTGGAAACAAGTGATGAAGCAGAATGGAATAGAAATTCTTGAAGGTTTTGGGAATCATTCTGATCCTCAGAAAAAAACACTATCCATTTTCATTTCAAAGGATTTTTGGCTGTCTCTCATAAAACCTGCCAGAGGAAAGATTACTTTTCTGAATAATCTTATATATGTCATTGAGCCACTAAAGAACTATAGATTTTCCTTTTTCATCTTGGCTTCCAGAAAACTTAAAACTGAATTTAGTGTCCAGTTGCTGCATGGATCTCCACGTTTTTTTTAAAAAAAGTAAAATAATACAAAAAGTAAAAGTAAAAGTAATATAATACTTTTTTAAAAAAAAAGTATTATATTCATACTTTAAATGTCAAATCCAAATGATTATCTTTCCTTTTTTTATTGTAAGATACTTCAATTTTTTAAAACCAGGGCAGAGTATAATTTTTCTAAAAGAAAGATTTCTGAGGTACTACATTCCAAATCTGTTACCAGCCAGTAACTTCCTACCTTTCCGTACCCACAAACGTATTACCACTCCCCACCTAAATCCAAATAATCTAAAGGATTATCTTTTTCACCAATTAGAGGGAATCTTATTTAGAGATAGGATTTTATTTTTTTAACATCTTGGGTATTAGTAAGATTGATGGTTTTGTTTATTTTTTTAATACAGTTAAGTGCTAATGAAGAGTCTGTAGAAATAGTGGGAAGACAGAATCAGTATATAAAAATCCATAATATAGATTCTAAAATCAATATTGCACTATAACTTGAGAAAATTCTTTTTAAGGAAGGTTAGGAACTATTGAGATAAACACAGGACTTTTTTTAATCTTTTCACTCACAAAGTGTATGTCATTCTTCTGGTAGCATTTCATTTAAAATATGAATTCCAGGGGTACCCACATGGCTCCCTGGGTTAAGCGTCCAAATCTTGATTTCAACTCAGGTCCTGATCGCATGGTTTGTGAGTTAGAGTCCTGCATCAGGCTATCCACTGGCCGTGTAGAGCCCGCTTGGGATTCTCTCTCTCTGCTCCTCCCCCTCTTGTGCGCTCTCTCTCCCCCTGCGCAAAAATAATAATAAATTTAAAAAATAAAATATAATATGAATTCTAGCAGAATAAGAACTATACCAACTGGGATCCATACCAAAGGACAACAGTTAAACCAAGATTTTTTTATAGTATAATAATATTTAAAAACTAGAAGCATTTGAGATTATACAGGTAATAAATATTATACATAATATATAATATAAATATAGCAAGTATGCAATTAAAAACAAATCGAAGTGACATTGCATAAACATAATAAAATGTTATCCGGAAATTTGGCCAACAATCAGAAATACATATGCCTGGAACCTATTCTGGACGTGCTGATCCAGTAAGCCTGGAATAGTGTTCTGGTGTGTGGTTAGGCTGAGAACCTGAAATCAGACCACAGCAAATCTGGACATCCTACCTAAGGAAATAATCAGAAATGAAAAAAAATAAATACGCATAAAGATGTTCATCACTGAATTATTTATAATGGCAAACTAGTGACATGCTATTAAGTAAATCAAATAAACTACATTATATAAATGGAATGGCACCAGGCTATTTATAATTATGTATGTGGAGAATTTAAAGACACAAGATATTTTTATAACATTAGGAATCCACTAGACTGTAGGCTCCATAGAAAGTCTTTTCGTCCCTTTGGTTCACTATTCTATCCCTGAGTGCCTAAATAGTGTCTGACACATAGTATGTGATCATTAAATTCTTGTTAAATAAAAGAATGAATAAATAAGCTAAGAAAAACAGGATATAAAATTGCACATATAGTAATAGCTATATGTATAAAGAATTATATTTTAAACATCATTGAAAAGTTAAAGGAAGTGTGCTACTTGTTTTCATTCATAAAAAAAATAAATAAAAGCCAAATAAAAATTTTAAGGGAGAATCTATGTTCATGGCATCTGTTAAACTCTGATATGGCAAGGTAATTCAGATTTTGACTGTGAGAATTGGGGATTCATGAAAACATTTACTCATAGATTCTCCTAGATCAAAAATCTTAGAATTAAAGTCAGTCAGGCAAGGGTGGGAAGATTGATCTTGGCAGGAAAATGCCAGAGATGGCATCCAAAAGAACACACAGATAGACCCTATGTGTCTCTCAAAAAGCTACAATTACAACCGCCCCCCCCCCCCACGCTTTCTATAGATTGAATCTGATTCTTGACACCTAGCTGTGCCTCTAGTTGATGTGGAGGGCGCTCTGGCTCTGTGTGCTTATGTCACGGCAGAGGAAGCCTGTTGGGCACAGAAGGTGTGCACAAACGCTTGATGATTGACTGGTTGATTGGAAAGAGGAAGATATGAGTCTGGAGGACAGACTGTCAGTTCCAGATGGTTCCCTGAGGAAGAACAGGAGGCGATCCAGGAATCTCTGCCCCAGAAAAACCACAGGCTGTCAATTACATGCATCAAGCAATGTTGAGAAGAGACAAAGTGGAAGGGAAAAAGAACCAAGAAGTTACTCTTCTTGAATGTGTGGGTTTTGAGCTATTTTCATCTCACCTTTGCCAATTTGCAGGATCTTCCCAGAGTCCGCATACAATCCCCCGAACGTCTGTACCTCTCTTCATGTTTCAGTTGTGACTAAAGTAAAAACAACTTGGCTTCATGATTCTATTTCAGGTTTTTCTCCCAAACACCATCCTTTCAATAATTTTTCCTCTTTTTTTTTTTTCGAAAAAGTTTATTTGCTGCCAAAGAGAAAGTGTGGGTCTTTGTTATTAATGTTGTAGAAATACAAATATGTCCACCTCAGAAAGGAGTCTTCATTAACTCCCACAGCCCAGAAAATTAAGGCACGCCTCATCAGGATCCGAGCTTGCTGTCGACTAAATTGCAAGGGACTAGTTGAGTTGCTGGGGTTCATAATGCTGATAGAGCGGTTTCCACGTGAATGAAGGATAAACAGCGATTAATTTCAGCCAATAAATAATGGTTTGAGGCCCACATTGAAAGAGGAACAATTACTTTTCCATTTTTCCTGCCAAATGAGCTGATAAGAGAAAACAGGGGAGTTGGCCACGTAAATCAGTCTTAATTTTATCTTCCCCATTAAAAAGCAGCCATTAAGACCATCTTCGGCTCATTTCATCCTCCTCTTGTTTCACTTTTTCAATTTGCACAAAAGGGGGGAGTTTGCTCGTCATAAAATTTCACTTTGGCCAACCTATCATTTGCATCTGGGCCAATAAATAGCAATTAGCATAAACATTTAAATCAGGAACTGGAACAAATTCTTGTTCCCCCAGCAAGCTGTTAAATTACAGTATTTTACTATATATAAGAAGCACTAAACAAAAGATCTGTCGGGCACTATTATCCTCTTTCAAATAGGACATGGTTGAAAGAGAAATAATAACTCCAAACCCACAAACTTCTCACTCAGATCCAGGGTATCTGTCTCCTATGGGCTTGACCTGTAGAGTCAATGTTTCTTAGCCACTGTTTAAATCTCAACCAAGCAAGTTTTTATATATATATAATTTATTTTGATAGAGAGTCTGCATGAGTGCGGGAGGGGCAGAGAGTGGGGGAGAGAGAGAATCCCAAGTAGGTTCCAAGCTATCAGTGCAGGGCTCCATGAGGGGCTCAGTCTCGCGAACCATGAGATCGTGATCTGAGCCGAAACCAAGAGTTGGACACTCAACTGACTGAGCCACCTTCGCTCCCCAAAAAGTGAGTTTTAACTCAGTTTTGTAAAGGATAGTAATTGCAGTAAAAATAAGTGTATGCTCTGCATTATTATTAAAAGATAATCAACAAGAGTTGTTTTGAGCTCAAATCAAAGTCCATTACACAAAATGCAATAAGATGCATATAATAGGGAGATAAGAATTGTCCACTCTTGGCATTAAGGTGTGCTCCTGAGTGCAGAGGACGAACACTATGATCAAAATCTCAATGTGGAAAGGTTCAGACCCATAGCCCATCCTGCCCAGTGCTCCTTTCTCACCGTGGCCTCTGGAGATGGTTATAAGAGATTCGTTGTCTTCTGGAAAATTGTTCTCAAAGACAGAAAAGTATCCCCAGACTTGCCTTTACCTAAACCCAGTCACATTTTTGGTTCATGTTCTCTCCTGACACATCAGAAGACTATGATAAGGCTTTATAGAAAGAGATTAAGTGGAGAAATGTAGAGACTGGCCCTGGGTGACTGTCTCCAAACTAAGTATTAAGTCTGGCACCTTCTTTCCTTTCATTGTCAACTGAAACTTACTTCATTATTTATCTATGGCTCATTGAAAGTCAAGGTGAGTGCTTCTCTTGATTAGGCCCTAATTAATTTTGGCTGGAAACCCAGAGTGGAACGGAGTGGTTCTGGTGTTTTTTATGAAAGCTTTCATCGGGAAGATTCGGGTTTGCCAATGAAACATTAACTGCTTCTAGTTTGCATATATGTGGAAGGGTTATTTGCTATTCATAGGTTCTAGTGAGAGGACCCTGAAAAGTTGAATCAGTTGTTCCTTTCTGCTATTATTGACAGATTATTTTCTTATTTCTACAAGGCATTTAAAATGAGGGAAAAAAAACTTCCCTTACTTCTGTGGAATTTGAACATAGTCAACCTGATGTCAACTGAAAACATAGAGGCAAGGCTTCCACCATCTCTGGAACTAGTCAAATGTTAAATGATGTTCCTTCTATTTCTTGTAGGACATCAAAAATTGCTCAAGTCTTGAGTTTATGTTCTATGAGTTTAGCTATGTGAATGTACACGCCCTCCTTTATTCATTCCCCTTCATAGCCCCCACCAAACTATGTGCTGCCTCTTATCCCATCATACCTATTCTTGGACTTTGGCAGGGGGGAAAAAACAGGAGAAAAGAGAAAGAGATGCTGATGTTTCACCCCAATCTTCAAGGGAATGAGCAGAATAAAAGGCACCAGGACCCAAAGCTTCTCTCCTTCTTCACTTCCTCAACTGCCACCTTCCCCAAGTAGGTGATGATAGATTTATTTAATCTACAAGCATTTGGTAGGTCCTGATGTGTGCCAAACCCTGCTAAAGCCACTTGATGGAAAGCCTGTGGCCTTCTCATCTCAATTTTGGGGTAAGAAAATTCAACATAACAAGTGAAGCTATTTGCCAGGCTATGGATCAATACACTTCAAAGCAGCAATTATATTGGATTGCAAAAGCACATAAACTGCTTTCAGTCTACCTGTCCAATGTATTGGAGTATAAAGCTCAAGATAGGTAGGTTACTATTCACAACTACAGCAAACATCTCAGCATTTTCTGATTAGTCTATAGCACTCATGTTGGAAAACATTTTGACAGGTGTTCAATATTACACTGAAAGGGAAACCCTGTTGAGACAGTTTCTCAAGAAACCCAGGTCTGGTAAATAGACACCCTGTATATGTGTAGAGAATGTGGCCAAAGCAATACTACCTGTAGCCACACCAGTTTCTTGTCTAGGGTACACAGAGACACTGCATTTCCCAGTTTCCATGCAGTTAGGTTGCGGCTGGCTACATTTTGGTTCATGAAATATGGACAAAAGTTACAAGAGTCACTTCCAGGACTAGCCCTAAAACATCTTACCTCTTTTCTTTTTTTTCCTTTCCTCAGTAGACTTGCGACCACTGGTTACAGTGAAGTAGCTCAGAGATGGAGAAGGCAATATTAGCCTGTAACAGGAATTAAAAAAATCAACTTTTAGTACACGAAACCACCAAGATTTCAGGGCTTGTCTGTTATGGCAGCTGTTCAATTATCCTCAATACTGCAGAATAGGTAAAAAAATAAGTAGGATGATCTAAAACAAATGATCTCTGTAATTGGGACAGCCAGGGCTCAGATGTGTAGAATACCCAGAACTACAGAAATGTTCTTTCTCATGGACTTAGAGAATAGCAAAAATCAAAACTGAGTAAATTAAATAGTAAGTTACGGCAGAATGGGGCAGACTTATTTTCATGTTTAATACTATTCCTTTGTACCTTTCCTAGGTTTTAATTCATTTGTTATGCACTGGATCAGTGGGAGACAGACCATGCCTCTTCTAAGGAAAAGAATCAAACGAGCAGCTAAGGAGTTAACACTCAGTTGTCTAGTCCCAGAGACAAGCTGCTGAGGAAGTGAGGGTAGGAGAGTGGGGAAATACTTTCAGACAAAATTAAGGAAAATTAATGTCAAAACTTATTGAAGCGCTTAAAGTAAAAGTTAAGATATATTTAGAAAGAGGCGCCTGGGGGCTCAGTCATTTAAGCGTCTGGCTTTGGTCCGGGTCCTGATCTTGCAATTCACGAGTTCAAGCCTTGTGTCTGGCTCTCTGCTGTCAGCACGGAGCCCACTTCAGATCCTCTATCCCTCTTTCTCTACCTTTCCCCTGCTCATGCTCTCTCTCTCTCTCTCAAAAATCCGTAAACATTTTTAAAAAGATATATTTGGAAATTATAATGAGTAGTAATATTCTGAATAAAATATCATTATGGGGCACCTGGGTGGTTCAGTCGGTTAAGCATCAGACTTTGGCTCAGGTCATGATCTTATAGCTCGTGGGTTTAAGCCCCACATCAGGCTCTGTGCTGACAGCTCAGAGCCTGGAGCCTACTTCAGATTCTGTCTCCCTCTCTCTCTGCCCTTCTCCTGCTTGTGCTTTCTCTCTCTCTCTCTCTCTCTCTCTCTCTCTCTCTCTCTCTCATAAATAAGCATTAATTTTTTTAATATCATTATAACATCCCTTAATAAGTTAATGGATATACCACATTCAACATAGTTACACATTTGGATTCTGTTTTGCATTATTTATATATTGATCATATATATGAATGAATGAAGCAGAACTATTTTATTTCATTAATCTGTTGATTTCTTGCACTAAGACAAATATTTTTGTCTTATTGGGGGTTTTATACTATCTTTAAAATTTTGGAGATTATAAAGAAAGAAACTATATTATAGAATATTTAGAAAATAAGGATAAGTAGAAAGAAAAAAATCAATCTCTTGTACTATTACCTCCCAGATAATACAGTAGCATTTGTATAAATGTGTTATGCCAATTTTGCAAACTATGTTTTACCCAAATTGAAAGTTCGTTTATATTGAAATTTGCCCTATGAGTTTTTTCCCTGCCATTTACTTCTTACTAAAATTTCCCTTTGGTTTTCCACCTCGAGAATAGCAAAATCTAAATCTATGTACAGTAGGACACACGGAGTTACAGGTGTGCCCAGATATTGGCTCCCTCTGCTAATATGGCCACCTGGTGGGACCTGAGGCTGTCAGTATCCTCAGTCCCTTATGCTAGTGTCTTGTAAAAATCTCGTAACTTTCTATGTCAGCTGTGACATGAAAAGGATCCAGAAACACTATAGACTATTATCTTCCCTTCCAATAACGACCCGTGGATATTTGTATTAAATTTGTTAACTGTACATATAATTATTACTTGTAATAATTGTAACAATGCATTAATTTTAAAACTTATTTTCATGTTTACTACCATGCCTTTGTACCATTCCTAGGTTTTAATTCATTTTTCATTTTGCTAGAGTTTATGTTATTTTTTTCCCAGGCAGGGTACAGAGTGATATATTTTTTAAAATATTTGTTTGTTTGTTTGTTTAGAGACAAAAAGAGATAGAGAGAGAGCACTCATGAGAAGGATAAGGAGAGAGAGAGAGAGAGAGAGAGAGAGAGAGAGAGAGAGAGAATCCTAAGCAGACTCCACACTGTCAGTGCCGAGCCCAATGCGGGGCTCAATCCCAGGAGCCGTGAGATCATGACCTGAGCCGAAATCAAGAGTTGGATGCATAACTGAATGAGCCACCCAGGCAGCCCAAAAGTGATATATTTTTTAGCCCTTTTGCCTGGAAGCCTTCTTATTTTGGCTTAGCAGCACGTGAGTGATAACTCACATTGGAATTTAATTCTTAGGTCACAATCTGTTTCCCTTAAAAGTCTGCAAACATTTTTCCAACATTTTTTGACATTTAGTGTCAAAGTCCAAATGCTGTAAATAACTGCAAAATAACTGCTGTTATTTGTATTTATTTTTAAAACTCAACTTTTTACAATTTTAGGGTCTATTTTAATCAAATTGGTTTAGATTTTAGAAATCTCTTCAAATTCTAGGTTGATATTTATTGAGCTCAGAATATTTTCCATCATGACTATGGTTAATTCTATCCTTTTGTTTTGGTTTATTCCTCTGGAATACAATTAATTAATTTAGTTAATTTTACAAATTTATTTATCAATTACCACCATGTGCCAAACACTGTGTTGAAAATTGGTAGGTTGGGTGAATATAGCAGTGAGTAGGAAAGATTCGTAATAGTTAAGGAAAAATATAGGATCCTAACTCGTAAGAAGATGCATATTTATAATATTTAAGATGGGTATTCATTCTCTGTGGCTGTCATGTCCTTATTTTTTTAATATTGGTCATTATGCTCTGCATTTTATATTATTTTTTTAGGTTTATACCATCACTTCTAAAATCTTATGGTTTCAGTTTCGCCCCTAACCGCTTTTGACAAAAACTTCAATTCTACTCAATTTTTGTGCTTCATAGATGGTTTATTACCCCTGTCTCCCCTCTTATCATGTCCTTCCCTTTAATCTGTTCAAAATAAAGTTTCTTTTTGCTTTACTGCAGAGACTATGACCTCCAAAATCTTTTCCACCTTCAACTTTTTAAACAATTAGGATATAATTCATATACCATGCAAGTCTTACAATATATTTGTATATTTTAAAGTATACAATATAGTGGTTTTCAGTATCTTTTTAAGGTTGGGCAACCATCTGTATCTAAATCTAATTCCAGAATATTTTCATGACTCCCCCCTCCCGAAAAAAACCTTGCACTTGCTACAGTCATTTTCCATCTCATCCAACCCCCACCTTCTAGAAACCCACTAATCTGCTTTCTAGATCTTTAGATTTGTGTATTCAAGACATCATACAAATGGAATCTTGCAATAAGTTGCCTTCTTTGTCTAGCTTCTTTCACTTAGCATAATGTTTCCAAGATTCATCCTGTTATAAAAATGTGTGAGTACTTTAGTCTTTTTAATTGCTGAATAATATTCCATTCTATGTATGTACTACTTTGGCTTTTCCATTCATCAGTAGAGGAACAACTGGGATGTTTCCATCTTGTAGCTGTTTTTGAATAGTGTTGTGATCAGCACTGTAGACAAGTTTTTGTGATATGTTTTCAGTTCTTTTGGATATCTACCTTGAAGTGGACTTGCTAGATCATTCAATAAGTCTATGTATGAGTTTTTAAGGAACTGCCAGACTGCTTTCCACGGCAACTGCACTACAGCATTTAATAATAGTTTCCTTTTGATTTAGTTTGGTTACTGTTTCTGTTGTTTTTAGTATAGCCATCTAGTAAATGTAAAGTTCTGTCTCACTGTGGTTTTAATTTTCATTTTCCTAGTGACTAATGATGTCACACATGAGCACATTTTTATGTGCTTATTGACCATTTACATATCTTCTTTGGGGAAATGTGTTTTGGGGGTTACCCCATTCACTTTTTATCTGGGTGTTTCCCTTTCTGTTGTTGAGTTGGAAGAATTCTTGATATACTCTGGATACCAGAATTTTATCAGATACATGATTTACAAACATTTTCTCCCATTCTGTGGATTGCTTTTTGAGTGTCTTGACACTGTTTTTTGATGGACATCTTTTATCTTCATGAAATCAAATTTATATACCTTTCCTTTGGTTGCTCGTGTCTTTAGTGTCATAGCTAAGAAACTGTTGCCTAACCCAAAGTCACAAAGATTTATGCTTATGACTTCTTCTGAGTTTTACAGTTTTGCTCTTTCATTTAGGTCTTTGATTCATTTTGCATTAATTTTTCCATATTATATGAAGTAGAGGTTCAAGTTCATTCTTTCGCAAGTGCATATCCAGTTGTCCATTTGTTGAAAAAACTAACCTTTTCCAGTGTATGGTCTTGGTCTCTTGGCAAAAATCAATTGACCATAGATGTCCTTCGGTTCTCTTCCTTTGATCTACATGAGTATCACTGTGTCAGTACCATACTGTCTTGAGCACCGTAATATTGTAGGAAGTTTTGAAATAGAGAAGTGGGATATCCCCAACTTTGTTCTTCTTTTTAAACATTAGTGGGCTGTTCTGGGACCCTTGCATTATCACATGAACTTCAGAATCAGTTTGTCCATTTCTGCAATAAAGACAGAATTTTTATAGGCATTGTACTGAATCAGTGGACGATGTGGGTGGTGCTATAACCTAACAATATTGTCTTCTAATCTATGACACAGAATATTATTCTATTTACTTAGATCTTTATTTTTTTTCAATCACATTTCATAGTTTTCAGTTTACAATTCTTACACTTCTTTGGTTAAATTTATTCCTGGGGTGTCTGGGTGACTCAGTTGATTAAGCACCCGACTCTTGGTTTCAGTTCATGAGTTCAGGCCCCATGTCAGGATCCATGTTGGCACTGAGGAACGTGCTTGGAATTCTGTCTCCCTCTCTTTCTGTCCCTCTTCCACTTGCAGTGTCTCTGCCTCTCTCAAAATAAATAAGCTTAAAAAAATAAAATAAAATAAATTTATTCCTAATTACTGTATCATTTTTGCTTCTTTTACAAATGGTCCTTGACATTTTATTTTGGGAACTTACAAACCTACAGAAAAGTTAAAAGAATAAGTAACACAATAGAGTTCCATATACCCTACCGTTCACCTAGATTCACCAATGTTAACATTTTGACATATTTGCTTTCTCTTATTTCCTCCCTTCCTTCTCTCTCAACCACTCCCTTTTTCTTCCTTGGAAAAATATTTCTAAATTTCAGAAAAGTGACTCACAAATAAACATTTTGAATAATATTCTTTATATCATTTGAGGACAACTCATTTTTAAAAGAGTAACATTTAAAAAAATGCTTTCTTGGCCCTGCTTTGATGGTACTTCCCCTCCCTTAATGTTATAATTCTGAATGCTGTTTATAATTGGGCAGGAAAGCCAAGGATGGTCAATAACACCTCCAACTGTCGCATATTCCAGTGTCCTACATCCTGGGGCAGGAACAAACATCAACAAATAAAATGGGAAGTCTTGCATGGAACCTCAATGGGTGTCTTTTTATTACTGCTACAGTATTTTGTGAGACAACAAAGGACAAGTAAAGACTCTTTCAGGAAAGGGGCACCTGGATGGCTCAGTTGGTTAAGCATCTTACTCTTGATCTTAGCTCAGGTCTGATCTCAGGGTTGTCAGTTCAAGCCCTGTGTTAGGCTCTACTCTGGGTGTGGAGCCTGCTCAAAAAAAAAAAAGGCTCAGGAAAAAAAATCATGTAGTTTTATTCATTCATTCATTCATTCATTTGATAAACGTTGTTCCAAAGTCTGTAATTATCAGGTATGGTGTTAGGTACTAGGGTACAGAAATGAAAACAGACCTGGTCCCTGCCCTGATGGAAGTTAAAAGCTAGTGGGATGACAGATCATGAGCACACAAATAAATATATACAAGTCCATAATTCCCTATCAAATATTTTGATGTCTATAAGGATATCAAAACAGAAAACATTTTCTCTGGTAACAGAGAGTATTTTCATAATTTTGTTATTAGTGATACCTGATCTGTATTGACATAAAGCTGCTTTGTTCATCTATTTATTCATCCATCTCACTTGATAGGAATATTCATGTCTTGAGCTACAGAAATATTAATGTTCTTGATTACAAGGTGCTGCCCCACACTCTTTAAATTAAAGTTTATGTACCATATCATCTCTCTAAAAGAAAAAACTATCTAAATTCTGAAATACACCTGGCATCAATACTTCAGGAAAAGGAACAGAAGGGAATATCTGGAACAGAAGATATTTGACAGTTATTATAAAGGAAACTGTCAGGATGGAGTGATAGCAAATAGTGAGAAATAGTTGGTTAGGGACAAATAGAATCCATTTGGGAGCAAAGCACTCTCAGAATGTACAAACTAAAGCCTGAAAAATAAGAAACCAGTTATAGAAAGTTTCAGGGAGGGACAGCGTGTAAAGCTTGTTACATGCAAAGGAAAAGTAAGCAAAAATTCTAAGAGGTAAATTTTGTGGCTGGATGTAGTAACTCTTGCTACTTTGGAAAAGTAGAGAAGGTTTTCTAAATCCATCCACAAATGTAAGTCTACACCCCCTTCCTTCCCCCAATCCCAGCTCTTTAAACAAGAGTGTCCTATTATGTGAGAACTTCCCCCTCCCACAGAAGATATGTTCTGGAATAAGAGACTTGCTTGACTGGTTGGAAAACTCTTAGTAGCCACTAAACTTGGTACTCTGTTTAAAGTCTCCTGTCGGACAAAGGGTATTGTTTCCCTGCTCAAAAACTATGTGTTCCCCTAAAGATGGATCTTACAAAAAAAATGACTTAATCAACAGCTGAAATGTTCCATTAGACCAAATTTTGGCATCATACTTAGAGAACGGCTCTAATAGGCCTATTCTCAGCCCCCCCTCCAGAAATAAAGGTATTTTGTTGAATTCAAATAGAACAATGTAATTTATGCTTTGTATTGAATTCAGATAAATTGATCTGAAATTGAACTGAAAACAAGACCAGTTAGCTAACAAGCTTAACCACTTCTGTTTCACACTTCTGTTTTACCGAGAGGCCCTGAATGCCACTTCATTGTACTATGGAAAGCATCTCCTAGCCACGGGCAGTATTTACTCTGTTGAGAAGGGAGCCAATGTATGGCAACTCCTGTTTGGACAAGGATGAGAGTGTGTAAGCAGCTACTTTTTGAATCTACTAACTGGAATGAATTCTTAGAACACTATGCTCAAGGCCCAGAAAATTGGCAGACCTTACCAATGTTACATCTGAAAGATGGCTGTGATTCTGCCCAGGTAGCTAAAAAAGAGTTAGGCAATGGAATTTTGATTGGCAAATGGCGGTGCAAATGACTTCATCTTATGTTAAGACTCTCTGTTTTATGAATAGAAATTTCTTCATAATTGTTACAGGTTCATAAAAAAGTTATCAGAACATAAGAAGTAATTTCAATGCACACCATGGTTTGAACTCTTCCAGAAAAAAAAAAAAAAAGATTGCTAGGCAGTCAACAGTACTGCATGTCTGTAGAAAATAAAAATATGTTTCTACACAGAATCCACAGAGTCTGGAGCAGCATTGACTCCAGCAACTATTGGATTAAGAAGATGATTCTGTCATCTGAATGTTTAATCATGTAACATCTACATCAGCATAATGGAAAATAGCTAATAATTGGCCAGATGTTTGGCTTTTCATGTGATTGGTTGTTTTCAAATTATTTTCTACCCCAGCACACCTGAGGGTAACAACACACCCCATCAGTTAGAGTAATTCTCGAGGGGAGAAGGGGCCTGCTCAGCTCCGGATGGAGGGAGGGGGCTGGAAAAAGTCCCTCGGGTGACTCTGGTATGTGCCCCTAGGGGACCATCATGTGTCAAAGACTAAGTAGAAATGAGGCGTTTTATGAGTGAACTGTTTCAGTGGCATCACACTGAAAATGACATCATCAATTATGGTATTTAAGTCCTCCATTTTCAAAGATAAAAACTCTAGGGCGATTTTAAGGCTAGGCTTACACGAGCAGAGATAGAAAACCAGGTAAGAATGACGGAGGGGGACTGATCAACTTTGATGAGGATGTGTGACTCTTGAGACAAATCTGCTGCCCTACCTTCTTGCTATGTAATCTTTGGGCGGACGGGGGGTGGGGGTAGTGCTCATAAGCAAGAAATCATTGCAGTCTGTATCTTATTTATCTGTTAATTCAACATGCATTTTGGTGCATCTACTCTCTATATTGTACTGGATTCTACAATTCCATATTGTATAGCTCTGTTAATTGCAGTTTCTCGGGCATTAAAAACAAGTCTTGAATTGCTTTCAAAAACTGGTCCAGTAGATGCATTTCAGCATTAAGAATGTAGAACTAAATAAAATCCAGTTTTAAATAGGAGAAATGAATTTCCTTTATGCTTTTTTTAAAAGCCATGCCTTAAGGAATTTTCGAATGCCATGTTTTGTATATTTGTATAACTACATATTATATACATGTATCTACATGCCCATGGTACACAGACACACACAATTTAACAAAATAAAACAAGGATTAATGTCTAGAATTAGGTGACTAATATACCACATGAGCTTGGTCATTTAATTAATATCAAATGTTCAAACATAAAATAAAAGAACTCTTAGCCTCACTTTAACATATAATTTACCTAGACAATTAAGAAAGATGGAATCATAGAAGTATAGTATGCTAATAACTCTGTTCCCTTTACCTTGATTAATTGTTTTGTTCCTGACCATGCCTGGGTGGATTCCCAATTTCTGAGGTCCAACTGTATATATATCTGAATGTAAAGGTCTTTCTTGTTTCCTGTGGCTCGTTAGAAAACTGTGCATAGACATATCTATGGGGCTTATGAGGACGGCCAGTCAGCTCCAGAAATGACCTTGACACCTTCCAATTGCAAAATCTACCTGCAAGCTTTTGTGATAGGCACAGTTCCGTTACACGCCCAATTACAAAACACTTCCCAAAAATTACCCCTCAGAAAGAAAGAGTCACCTCATATTCAAAGCCATAAATGCTTTTATCATATTCAAGGGTTTACTCTCAGTTACTTCCTTTTAAAAAGTAACATAGTGTTTAAGAAAATAAATAAACAGCTCTAAATGATTTCAGTTAACGTCTTTGACGGAAACATTTATACGATGAAAATATAATACAGGTCAATAATTATTCGGAGAGTATATACCACAATTACCAGTACTGTTTGCCATTATATTCAGTCTTTTAATGACCACTTTAAAACGGTGCCATGCCATGAAGAAATAAAATGTACACTTATAGAATAAGTAGAGAACCATAAGCTATCCAAATGTAATACGAATGGTCACTGTGGCTTGGGATAATATTTTTAGCAGTACTGTCATATATAAATTTAAAGGTGTTCTGTCTTGAACAGCTTAGAAGAAAATGCAAGGAAAGCCACTGGAAAACTCTTTCATGATAAATGACGCTCAGAGGTAGAGATCCTGAGGTGAGAGATAGGAGGGAAGAGTCTGAATAAGACTGTGGTATGGGATGCGACAAATTTTATAAAATAACAACATTCAAATGAAATAGTGTATGTTTATGCTATGTATATATAAACCTCTAAAGTAAATGATGTAAGTAGACATTTGACTATTCCAAATACATCGCAAAATTATTCGTTCAAGTTCAGTAATCAGTTTTAAGATCTTAACAATGAGATAAATGAATCTTGCCTTATATTTGAGCTCACATTATATGTGGGCATATATGATATTATGTTTATACCCTTAAATTTCAGAGTTTAGTACAGTAAACCGTGCCTGACTTATTTGTTCACTTTAAACACCAAGTATTGTTGTTCATCATTTAATAATAATTTTATATTAATTGTAAGAGCAGTCTATATCTATTTTTTTTCTTACCTTTGCAAGTATATTTTAAGTCATTGAAGTCAGAAGATAATGTGTTGGTCGCCTGAAATTTTAATGTTTATGATATGAAATTTTCCCTGGAGTAAGGAGGCCATATTTGGAAAAATATAATAAAGGATGTCTGGCTGCATGTCAATCTCAGAAAAACAAAGAATTTTTTTTAGTATAAGTACATCCCATGAAAGTGTACTTACTAAAAAAAATGTTACGCTAAAAAAAAAATCAACTGTTTATCTGAAATTCTTATTTAACTGAGTGTCCGTATTTTCTCTTTTCCTAGAGTGAAGAATTTACTTTTGTCGTATTTAAATTGTTTAAGGTTTATTTTTGATAGAGAGAGACAGACCGACAGCATGAGCAGAGGAGGGGCAGAGAGAGAGGGAGACCCAGAATCCAAAACAGGTTCCAGGCTCTGAGCTGTCAGCACAGTGCTCAGCGGGGCTCAAACTCACAATCCATGAGATCATGACCTGAGCCGAAGTCAGACACTTAACAGACTGAGCCACCCAGGTGCCCCTACTTCTGTTGTATTTAAAAGGAATGAGTGGAGGAAATTGTTCGTGGGATTTTCAGCATGCTAATTTTAGGGGCATATTTATTTTCTTGATTCCCAAACACCGAAAACTGAGAACAAGCCCAGTATGTCTGATCGACTCAGTATCTAGTATATCCAGTCCAAAATAACCTCTTTCTCTGTCTTCCTGTTGTCTTCACTCCCACAGCTGATATATATATCTTTTACTTCCACTCTATAGAGCTATTTCAGACACAAATTGCATGAAAGATGCCATATCAAACAAAGCAACATTGTGCAGGATGCTGGAAAGAACTGTTTGGGGGGCCGCACATTATTCCAATGATGGGAAATGCTCAGTCCATCAGGAAAACATTCCTCAGAGGTGTATTCCAGAGACGTATAAAAAATAATAAAATTCGAAATTCTTCTTATCATCCTTCCAGCCTTCAGAAAAGGTTTTTAAGAAAGGGTAACACGGAGCATCCCGGTGTTATTTCTGCATGACATTAGCGCCCATTACTGTTCCACATGCATTATAAACATTACACGAGGGTCATCAGGAGCCCTGCAGTGCAAATTTTCATAAGCGATTTATTCCTACCTGGTGGGCACTTCAACCTCCTTTGTGTATAGGAGCAAAGTGCGTTCTAGCAATAAATAGCAGAGAAAGCACTAGCGTGTCTCTTTTCTCCCCCACAAGTGCAGACCTTGGTGGATCAGACTAATTCTTCTCCTCTTTCGAACCATTGACAGGATGCTTTGGCACAGGTACAAAAGTCACACTACTCTAGATGGTCTGTTATTGGTTAACTAGACAAAGCCCAACAGGTCGGGTGACCTATTTTTGCTTTTTGACAGTGCAAGTCAAAGTACTTAACTTCAATCACGATCTCATTTACAACCCCCCCCCAAAATAAAAAGCATGACAGTGAACACTAATATGATGGTAATTTCATATTGTTTCTGCTTATGAATTTGTCTTTCCCTTATTAATCATCCAATAAAGTACTGACACTGCAGAATCCTGACGTGGCTCAACAAACCATGTACTAAGGACAGTAGCACCCTAAAGGAAGAGGCTACAGGCAAACTGGAGAAGCGCAAAGCTTTTATTAACACCAGAGGCCCATTAGAGTGCTCTCTGTTCACCTTCAGTGGAGCAATAAATGAAGAGAGCTTCACCGGAGAGGACTCCTACTGTCTTTGTGCTGGTAATGCACAGCCAAGCTGTAGTCATGTTGTAACGCTTGTAAGAAACAGATGTTCCTTCCCTGACAAATCTCCTTTCTTGATTTATTATTCATTTGCTCAAATCACAATGGAAAGTCTTTGGCCCATTAATTAAATTCCAAGCAAAATAAAATTTGCAGCAGAACTCATTACTGGTAAATGACTTTGACACTTCATCAGATTTGAAGGTAAAATAGGCGACTTTAAGAAGTTAAAGGTGGAGGGAGCCTAGGCCTTTTCTGCAACCACTGCAAGATGATAAAGATTGTGATGAAATTTTTATGTTAAGTACTGATCTTGGAAAGTTCAATTTTCTCCCCGCACCCATCTGCCCCGCGCCCCCCCCCCACCCCCTCTATGCTCTACTTTCTGGCTTCTTTTAAAGGAAGGTCTGAAGGAGACACTTGGATTTCAAATATATTTATGTATGTGGGTATCATGTCTTGTTCCGAACACTAAAGCACACATTTTTTTCAGTATGCAGAGAAGCTGGGCGCGTTGTATATTTGATGTATTACCTTTTGAAAAAAGGTCCCAGGGAAATCTAATAACCGTGAACTGCAGCAGGATAAAGGAATTAAAATTAGGACTTGAGGACGGAGCAGAGGAAATTTTGATATCCTGATCCAAATATCCAAAAATATTATCCACAGGGAAGCAAAAGTGTTACAATTTCAAGCCATGCATGACTTATACCAAATCACAAGCAACTGAAGAGCAAAGGAGATAAATGCTTCCAGGAGAAGAGCAGAACTCAGGGTTTTCTTCAGAAATAGAACACACATGGAAAATGGAATTTTGAAAATATAAAAAATATAAGAGGCTGTACAGCAAAGTTTGCTGGTGTGGGAAGTTGAGTTCGATTTCTATTTCTGCAATGGTAGTTAGGGGTGTGGGTCTTATTAACGATCTGTCTGGTCCCAGTGACTCAAATCTACTTTTCCCATCCAATTGTGTGTTGTGATACTTTTCTCCTGCAGTTATTTTTTGTATGAAGGGTATTCAAACATCAAGGGTCATTGTATTTTAGATGTCACATCTTGAATCCGGGTCACCGGAAAAGGAAATACTTGACAAGTACCATATCAAAGGAGTCTGTGTTAAGGAATGAGACAAATAATATATTTTTACCAGTTGAATCCAAATATATATTTCTGAAATAGGGACTATGGGTGAAGGCCCACCATGTGACAGTAAGTGGCTCTGCCAATCCATTTTAAGCAAACTTCTAATTATGGAGCTTATGAGAAAGCCAGAAAGTGAATGGTAAATGGTGGCAAACTTTAAGCAAAATGTGAATTCATTTTTGTTATTTCAAGGACCAGGTTCTGATACCTAGGTGCCTAAAATTAGGATGAAATGTGGTTTCCAGACATACAATAAGTTTTCACATGAACATCAAAGCCTCAGGTTAACAGCTTTTAATAAAGATGCCACAGTCACATCCTCAAAATGTAAACTCTTTTAACTGAAGATTTATGATAATTCAGGGACAGCCAGCACTGAACTTGCAGACTGTGTCAAACAGTGTTTGTTACACAGATGAGATATCACCAAGGGAGAAGGGTAATGTTAACATATTTGGGAAAATCATCTATGTTACCTAAAGAGATTGATAAGAAGTTTGATTCCATGATACAACTTATTTTTACCAAAACTTTAAGTGGATCCATCAAGTTTCCAATTGCAAACAAAGATATATTTTACATAAGGTGAAAAGTAGCGGCTCCATTTCAACTGAAACATTCTTCTCTTTAATCCAAATGGTCTTTGTTTCAGCTATCCCAGTTAGACTCTCTGTCTTCCATGTCGGTCCCTTCTACTTGCTCTGAGAAATAAAGATACAAGAACAAACCCATATGTGAAAACAACACAGTGACAGGCACAAAAGAGGCCCATGTAAATCAAAGAGCCAAAAAAAGCCAGGAGAGTTTTATGAAGTCTAAAGAAGGAATCTGGTCCTTGGTCCTGCAAAGACCAGCTGCCTTTGCAATAGCCAAATGAAGGATACTTTTGGCCTAATTCTTGGTAACATTGGACTTCACACAAAGGTGAAGGAAGTTATAAATTATGCATCTAATTCCTATTTTTAATTTAACGAACATACCAGAGTCTTTCTGTCAAATAGGTTGCTGTCTATCAAAGTAGTCATCTTAGATGACCACCCACTTGTTCTAATGACACTGTCATTGCTCAAAAACTCTGTAATGCCTTGAGTAGGAAATGCCTTGAGTCATTAGTGTCTTTTATTACAGTCAGACTTCTTTTTAGACCATGAGTGATATTGTACCACTGATGATCAAATTAGCTGCCTGATTTTATGCCTAAATCATATTTGGCTATCCTCTCCACCTGCCCCCCAAAAAAGGCCATTTGCAAAAAAAAAATCACAATTTTCTATGAATCAGAACATTCTCTGGTTAAGATTATTTCAAAAAATGAACTACAAAGTATTGCACTTATGTATACATTCCTAAGGTGACTGCTTTGAAGGGGACACCATTCATTTAGATGAATTAGTTCTAGCTTATTAGCTAAAATGTCATGTTATAGTTAGACCTCTAGAAAGTTAAGAAACTGGGATAGATATTTCTGTTCCCTTATTTTTGTCATACTAATGGACTGAATGTGGGAACATGAATTTCATAACATCACAGATACCTTTAGCATCAGCTTCTGCCTATTAAAGTACAAAAT
Organism: Felis catus; assembly: GCF_018350175.1. Classification (NCBI taxonomy): domain Eukaryota; kingdom Metazoa; phylum Chordata; class Mammalia; order Carnivora; family Felidae; genus Felis; species Felis catus. The sequence continues at coordinate 55,355,746 of NC_058384.1, forward strand.
AACAGTTGCCAAAACTTTAAAGGTACCTATCCATCCTTCAAATACCTCAAATAAAAGTATTAAAAGAACACAGTTATAGACACTTAGATGATACAATAGGTATGTGGTGTCTAAATTATTACAAAAATAAAGACATAATGCAACTGACAAGGAAAATAGAAAAGTAAACATAAATAAAAAGACGATTGCATAAAATGGAATAAAAAAAATTGAAGAATACCATGAGCCAAAGGTCGTTCCAATAAATGTCAAGACCTGTCAAGGATAATTAATTGAACAAAAATGTAGTTTAAAAAAAGAAGAAAAGAGAAGGTGGAAGAGGAGAAGGAGATCATGGCAGTGGACTGCTTTCTTCCATAGGTTTATAAAGAAGTTGGGGGCGGGCACGCCTGTAGGACAAAGGAAGGAATATATCATGTTGTTCTACTACTGAAGGAAAAAACATCAACAATGTCAAGGTTTGGTGGCTTAATCATATTTTAGTGGTATCTTAGTAGGCTTTTTTGGTTAGATGACTTAGTTACGTAAAACAGTGGGCTGCAGGCTACAGTCAGTAGTTTATTTTCTGATTTTCTCCCTTGACTCTAGACTCCACCTATAACTCCACATGACCTCTTTAGAAACAAATATCTTTTTAGAAGGAGTGGCAGGAGCCAGGTATATGGATCAGTACAAATCCATGCCCCCTGCCATAAAAGGAATCCTTAAGAGTAATTCAGATGATACTGAATTTCAAATCTTCCCATTTGTATAAGTGTTATACAAGCTCTTAAAATGAGTACATTATTTTATGACATGTATTGTAATATATAAGCATATGTAACATGCTATAGGATTGTAGATATTTGTTTGGGGGAGAAAAAAACAAAAGACAAATGAAGTCTGCATAATATACGCTCCCTTATGCAAAATAAAACACTAAATTTGAGAATCATCAAATGTTATCCACGTGAACTTCTAGTTAAATTATTGGAATGAAAAAAAGGGTTTATGCAAATTCTTGGAAAATACTGTTATAACTGCTCAGTTTCAACACCTAGAAAAGAATTAAATTTGTGTATTTATGTTTAATATTTCAAAGGCACACATTACAGTGCCCTAAATTTTAGACTCATTAACAGCGTATGATAATAGTGAGTCAGATGGTCACTTTTGCCTAGGAGAGCAGCGCAGATCTGACGAGTGTCAGCCTGCTCTAAACCATTTCGTTCTGTGATGCCAAGTGTAAGAGCTCCACTGTGACACTGGGGAGTGGCAGGGTAGCAGAAGGCATCCTAAGAAACACAAACAAGTCAAGTTTGAAGGGCCTGGAAGCTCAGTGCTGCAGGAATAAAGAACAAAAGGACTGGGAACACTCTAGATTTATGGCTCTGATCCTCTTCATGGCATCTCTGTCTCAGAGGACACCATGTGTGCCAATGGTTCAAAATATGGAGGAAGGGTCCACTTTGGTCATTACTTTCTGGGCTACCAACACTTCTTTTCCTCTTCCTCATATTTCTCATTGCTACATGTCTTTGGCTAGATTTGCACACATAATGTGCCAACATGAGCAGTAAGGGAAGAGAGCATTGGCCACTAGAATGTAATGGATGAAAGCCAGATTCACAGACTGACCAGACTTTTCAGTAATTAGCCCTCCACAAAGAGTTGGCTGTTACTGGGAGTTTTAACAACAACCATTAGTAAATGAGCAATGCGCTTGGAATCAAAAGACCAAGACTTGAGTCCCAACACTGGTCCTTATTAGCTGTAAAACCTCAGCATAAGTAAGTCACTTTGATCTTATTGAGACTCAGTATCTTCATCTATAAAGAATCAAGTTTGTAATCCTAAATTCCTTCCATTTCTAACATTCTAGGATCTGTTCATTATTTTGAATTGATTTTAGCTCTTATCTTGGACTCTGAGCTTCACACTTAGGAATGAGAAATTTCACAGCATAATTATAACAACTGTTCATTGAGGGCTTATTATTATTATGTATGAGCTCTGGGGAAGGTGTTTTATGTATATATTTTCTGCTCTTTCTAACAATCCTCAATTTCCCTTTTAGTCGAAAAAACTGATCCTGAAAGATATTAAGGAATTTTCCCAAAGCCGCATTAGCTGTTAAGAAGCTGAGCTGGAACTGAAACTCAGGTTTTTAAGATTCCAACATCTATCCTTTTTCCATTTTACTACACTGCCTTCTCTTCCAGTTTCTCAAATAAGACATCTCTTTTAAAGAATCACAGGGGTGATTTGCAAGGATGGAAAAGTTGAAAATGAAACATATCCTGAGAAAACAGGTAAAAATTTAGCACAAGAGATTACACACACAAACACACACACACACACACACACACACACCCATTGCACATATAGCTGTGCAGGCCGTTTTAAGTTAATGTATCAGAATAGAGGATTTTCCCTCTAACATTGAAATCCACCACCACCCCCCCAACCAGAGGGGATTGAAATATAACACAAACTGGCAAACATTGCTAATCCAATAAAATCTACTAAATGTTAGGCTTGATGAGGGACACCCTGGATATGTAGCCTCTGCCCTTGGAGAGAATAAGCCAATTCTGACACATTGTAGGGGATACAGAACAGTATAGAGAAGGAGTTTCTAAGCCAACCTAGAAATTAGGAAAGATTCTCAAGAAGATATAATGTAAAAGTTGAATCTTGCAGAATTGGTATAGGTTATACAGAGGACATGGTTATGGGGTGGTAGGGGACAACAGAGGAATGACAGAAGGTTTCCCAGACTGAGGAAACCACATGTTCAAGACAGCAGGAAACTCAGATCATAGGTTTCATGTAGGAAGAGCACGGTTGAAGAAGAGGCTAGACAGGAGAAAATAGACCAGATCATAGAAGTCTGTGGAAGCTTAATAAAGAGATTTGACTTTGTCCTGAAAGGAAATGAAGTTATGAAAGAACTTTAAGATGGAAAGTAGTATGGTGAGATTTTTGTGCAGAAAGTTGACCATGGCAGTAGTGTGAAGGACCTGTTAGAATAAGGTAAGATACTGGACCATGTGAAATAACCATCAAGGAGACATCATTGAAACCCTCAAGAGAGATGTTCAGAGTTGACTATACAGAAAACAGAAGATGATGCATGCTATCAGAAAGCTGTTGACAAAGTGCTATAGAAGTGAGACCTATACAATCAGACAGGGTCCCACACACAGAAAGGTCCTGAGCTTGGGTTAATGCTCTGCTGTTGACATCTTATGTTTTGTAGGCAAAGACTGTTGGGACAATGCAGCATGAACATAAGTAGAGGAGATAAACACAATATGTGAGTCTGCTATTCCTTGACACTCCATTTGCATATAGTGTTTCCAATGCCCGATAAGCACAGAATTTCAGTGGGCTCACAAGGTGTAGGAGTTCAGCAAGATTCAAAGCAAATACAAGATTAGTATGTTATGTCTATGATTAATTAAGCAGGGCCATTGAAAGCCGCAAGAGGCTACTTTTAATTTGAACCAGAAATGCTTCAAACACAGAAATGCAGCAATGTCATTCTAAGAAATGGGAATGACTGGGGAAGTCTACCATATTTTTTCATGAGTTCCTTCCTTGTGTCCATCTAAGCTGAAAATGATGACATAAAAGAAAAGAGAAAGAGAGGGCAACCCAACGCTCCTTTTCTTTTCAATTCAATCCTTTTCTTACCTTGGGTAAGTCAAAGGTAGTTGAGTGTTCATGAATATGTGCATATCAAGAAGTGAAATAAAACCAGTTGAACTTGTTTTGTGCCACATTTCCACTGTTTTGGTAAGAACAAAAGACATGCATATCCAAGCTCTAAAATATGAACTACATAATTGTGCTGACTCTTCATATGATTACATACTCTTCTGTTTGAACTTAAAACTGGCATTGTACAATATAAGGATGAATGGTAAAATTGATGTTAATAATTTAAATCCTAGTTTTTCTTTACTTAGAACATTACATAGTAAATACATAACATTGTGGCAAGCCAAAAGACCATGGAAGAAAGAAAAAATTTTTATATTTAGTACCTTTAATGTCACTTCCCCCCCTTTTTTGTTTTTTGAACAAAGGGCTCTGCATTTTCATTTTGTGTATTTTATTTAATTTTTTTCATGTTTATTTATTTTTGAGAAAGAGAGAGTGCAAGCTGTGGAAGAGCAGAGAGAGAGGGAGACACAGAATCCAAAGCAGCCTCCAGGCCCCAAGCTGTCAGCACAGAGCCCAATGCGAGACTCAAACTCATAAACCATGAGATCATGACCTAGGCAGAAGTCGGATGCTTAACCAACTGAGCCATCCAGGTGCCCCCTGCATTTTCATTTTACACTGGGCCCTGCAAATTATGTATCTGGCCCTGGCTCTATCTAGGCAGGCAGAGAGATTTGTAAAAATGGCAAAAACCACAGGTGAATATTTCCAAGTAGAGGAAGGAACTGCGGGTACCGAACATATAGTCCAGGGACTGGATCTGGTCTCTAAAGTGTTTGCTCCAAAATGAAACATTAAGATACAGCAGTTGAAGGCATTTAGAAAGATTATAGCAATTAGGGGCTCCTGGGTGGGTCAGTTGGTTGAGCATCTGACTCTTGCTTTTGGCTCAGGTCATGAGCTCACAGTTTGTGGCATCAAAGTCCACATCCCTCTCTGTGCTGAGAGCGTGGAGCCTGCTTGGGATTCATTCTCTCCCTCTCTCTCTGCCCCTCCCCACATGCTCTCTCTACATTTCTCTCTCCCTCTCAAAACAAATAAAATAAACTTCAATAAAAAAATAGACTCTAGCAATTTGACAGAATAATTCTAAGTCTGTTGAATCTACCAATATAGATATTTGAGCATTTATTTGTATGCATTTGAGTTTTTACATTCATTTTCTAGCAATTCGCTTTTATTCTATTTTACAAATAGCTCAAAGAGTTTGAAATTAGAACAAACAAACCCACAAAACTGCTGTCACCTCATGAATAGTTTGAGAGGCCTTAATGAAAAAACTCTTCCTTCACTGCAAGTTGTAGACATTTTGTCCATAAGCGACTTTTGCTTTTAGACATATTACTCTGTCTTTGCAGAGATGTGGTCATTTCTGGAACAGATGTTTAATTCTTTCTAGAAATACTGACAGCTTCAGCAGATTTAAAATAATTGAGAATGTCCTTAGTTGATCACAACTTCCTCTCCTACCATCCTTTCCTTCCCAATATGGGCCCTCCCCACAAATCTGGTTCTATAGAACCTCCATCCTTCCCTGTCTTCCTACTCTGCCCACCCATCCTCATCTGTCTTCATTTGTGTTCCAGAAACACATGCATAGGCCTTTGATTGCCCCTCTCCTTCATCCCCTACCTGGATTTTCTAAGCTTGGTGGTTTTCCAACCTGGCTACCTGTTAAAATCACTATGGAGCCCTTTTAAAAACAATTCCTGGACCTCACACTTAGTCTTTGCATATTATTGCACTGGGATAGGTCCTGGAATATAGTATTTTTTAAAACTCCCCTGGAGATTTCAGTGGACAGGCTAACCTCAGACCTTGGGAAATTCCCTGTTCATTTCCTCTGCTTCTTTCTTTGGGCTGTGGAATGATGCTAAAGAATTCCACAATGACTAATTAATTCCATTCCCAACAAAGTAACATGACTCACGTGTGTCATGGGGGCTGCTAGCCATCTCCTTTGCTTGTGGTCAACGGGCAGCGATCAGATGAAATTCTGAAGATTGCAGAGGTTAAGACATCAATTCTGGAACCAGACTGCCTACATGATGTTGACTCTGCTGCTTACTAGCTCTGTGGCCTTGGACAAATTTCTTAGAGTCCACGTACCTCAGGTTCTCCATCTGTAAAATGGAGGTGATGATACACTTGCGATTGTAAAAAAGATTAAATAAGCTAATACTGGTAAAGCATCTTTATAACAGTGCCAGGTACAGAGTAAGCACTATACAAATCTTGTTAAAATACTAATTATCAATCAGATTTTCTAGAGGATCAACTCCAGTATACTTAGCAATCCCTATTCTGTTCAACTTTTCCAAACTCCTTAACCTTTTAAAAATTAGCTTGTCTTCGGGGTGCCTGGGTGGCGCAGTCGTTTAAGCGTCCGACTTCAGCCAGGTCACGATCTCGCGGTCCAGGAGTTCGAGCCCCGTGTCGGGCTCTGGGCTGATGGCTCAGAGCCTGGAGCCTGTTTCCGATTCTGTGTCTCCCTCTCTCTCTGCCCCTCCCCCGTTCATGCTCTGTCTCTCTCTGTCCCAAAAATAAATAAACGTTGAAAAAAAAATTTTTTTTTTAAATTAGCTTGTCTTCATTAGTTAACCACTTCTGCTCAAGAAGCTGCTTAGTGGTTTTATTCCCTTCAGTTATGATGCTTCTTTGCAGTATTTAACACATTGACCACCTCCTCTTATTTAAAAGTCCCTCCATCGTTGACTTCCATGCTGTTACACACACCTGCTTCTCACTCGCCTTTCTCACCCTTCTCTGATTGGCTGACTAGACATTCTCCTTGGCCCACACTCCAGTGCAAGTGTTCCCTAACCATCTGAGTTGGGCTCTGATTTCCTCCCTCAATCTCTCTCCCTTGATAACCTGACTCAAGGTCTTGATTTCTCTATGTAGATGAAACGAAATTCTCTCTCCCTGCACTCCAGTCTCTATTTTCAAGGCATCACTAGCTAGGCATCACTATCATGCCATCACAAAGAGATCTCAGATTCATTATGGATAAAAGTCCAATAACTATTTTCCCTTTCTGAGTCTCCTGTGTTTCCAGATTTTATTCAATGCATCACTTCCCTGCTAATAAAAGAGACTTGAAACTTCAATGCTAGCTGGCATTGCTTCTCCTTCCCCAGTTTTCTCCCCCTGCAACCCAGAATGAAGTCCCTCAATTCTATCTCTACAGTGTCTTTGATACCTGCTTTCTTATTTCCATCCCCACTGCCCAAATACCATTTCGGGGCTTCATCGCCTCTCAGCAGAGCTACTTCAGGGTCCTTGACTCTGCCTCTCATCTCCCCATCTTGAATTCATCTGGGACCGTGCTACCACAGAGCTCTGAGAACGTCGCATTCCAAGAACCTCCAAAGATTTGCCTAAAAAGTAACGTATTAATCCCTTGGGCCAGTATCTGAAGTCTTCTATGATCTAGGCTCAACTGCCTCTCTAGTACCCCAACCTGGAGTCAAGCCCAATTACTCATTCCATGGACTGAAGTATCCTACCTCTGTGCTTTTGTCCCTCTGACCACTACCAAAACTCAATTTACCCCACCATGCTCAAATCCTACCTGTTTTTCAGTGTGGGTGCCCTGAATGGAATTGACAAACAAGGCTAGAGGTTTGTCATTCATAAATTGAGATAGCTGTTTGGCAACTGCAGGTGGAAAGGCAGTCCTATTTACTTTTGATTTCCATGATGACAAGAGTACAGTGGTCTAGAAGGCTACTCAGCCTGGATTAATTATTTCATCGGTGCCCTAAAGCAGATCGAGAAATTGCAAGGATAAGTAATAACTTTAGATGAGAATTTATCTGTAACAGAAGCATTCAACTAGCACAAAGCAATGGTAAGAATATGTCAATAGTTGTATATATATATATATATATATATATGTGAAAAGTATAATAATAATAATATATGAACCATATATATGTATATATATAATACTATGTGAATTGTATATATATACATATACACACTAACATAAAACACATTGTGATTGTTAATGCTGTGATTTAATAATTTAAAATAACATAAAAGGCAGAAGAACATTTGGACTTCAAATGGATGGTATTGTATTATTGGGACGAACAACATTATAGGAACAGAATACCTGAGTTGCATCTCATTCCAGCTTTGTCTTGGCTTTCCTGGATACGTTGGAACACCATGCCTCCTTTTTGAGCCTCATTTTCTCTACACAGGGAAATCCAGGCAGCTCGAGAAGAAGCTCTACCACAAAATACAACCCTCCCTATCTCTCCTTCTATGTAACCTTACCCTCTACCACTGAAAATTTATTTCCAATAGTATTTTTCTTTTCTTTTTCTTTTCTTTCTTTTTTTTTTTGAAATAGAGAGGAGGGAGGGGGAGAGAGAGAGAGAGAGAGAGAGAGAGATGGGGGGAGAGAGAGACAGAGAGAGAGAGAAAGAGAGAGAGAGAGAGAGAGAGAGAGAGAGAGAGAGAATCTTAAGCAGGCTTCACGCCCAGTATGGAGCCCAAGGCTCCATCTGACAACCATGAGATCATGACCTGAGCCTAAATCAAGAGTAGGAGGCTGAGCCGACTGAGCCACCCAGGCATCCCATAACATGTTTCTTGTGAGGGAATAAATATATATTACGATCATACAAAGCCTTTATAGTTCAGTTGCTATCTAAGCTAGCTTTCTTTCAAAAGGTTTAGTTTTACTTTACTAAGGACTTTTGAACTTTGTCAATTGAATGTCATCTAAATATCCCAATGGTTAAATATATGGAATAATAGGTGTAGAAACGAACAAAAGAAATGAAGACAAGATGCAAAGGGGAAAGACTGGAAGGAAAGAGTGAATTGTGGAAGTGAAGCATAACTTAAGTCATGGATCAAGCTGATACTTTGGATTTCTCATATACAAATGTGTTGTCCACAGCCCAGCCAGACCATCCTTTCTCTGCACTGTTTGTGCCCAGACGTCGCAGGGCAACAAAACATGTTCTCCCGAGTAAGGAATGAGTGATTAAAGTCTCTTTGCCAAAGGTAAAATGTATAACTTTCAAAATATCAAGTTACATCTAGTGGTTAGAACCATAAAACTTTCATTTAAATTGCTTCTTATGAATGGATCATGATATAAGAATGTGACTTATGCTAAAGCAAGAAACGAAGAAGCAAACATGTAGGGATAATTTGGGAATGTAAGAGTTTACTTTAGGTGTGACCTTGGAAAAGTCATTAAGCCTCCGGGCCCAAGTTTTTATAACATGGAATAACTTGGATTTCTGTGAAAACACAATGAGCAGCTCTCAAAGCCAGCATGCGACCAGGTATTCTCCCAGCAGCCACAATATTCTCCACAACGGATGACAGCTTTGTTTTTTTCATATACGGAAAGATAGACACAAATACTAGAGAACATCCAATGATTAAAGTTTTCTCGTGCATCAAATAACAATGCAAGTAGTCAGAACACACGAAAACTAAGTGTAATCATTCTATCAAGGTTTAACTAATCAGAAGCTTCCACTGCAAAGCTGCTTGAGCAGTATCTGAAACACATACACCATGGGCAGCAAACAGCCGTTTTACATTTAATTAGGCAAAGAAACTCCAGCTGAATGGGTTAAAAATTGCCACTATTTCACAGTAAGTGATTTTCTTAACCCCCAAGGGTTCAAATTACTTTGGCAGGAAAAGCAATTATGCAATTAATAGGGGAAAAATCTCCAGAGCTCTGTAATTTGCAAAGAGGTAAAGGTTCTGCTGTGGCCTGCAGGGGACAGCTGAGCTCTGAAGTCTCTCTTTCTCTCTCTCTTTCTTTCTTTCTCTTTCTTTCTTTCTTTCTTTCTCTCCCTCTTTCTCTCTCTCTTCCTTCCTTCCTTCCTCTCTCTCTCTCTCTTTCTTTCTTTCTCCCTTTCTTTCCTTTTCTTTTTAATTTTGACCACACCCGAAATAAAAACCAAGGATATTTTAAGGAGTAGGAAAGCACAACAGCTCAGATAATGTCCCTGCCAGTATATTCATTACAGGCTCATCAGAGTGGATGCCTGCAATTGGAAGATTAAATACCCATTTACCAGGATCAGAAGAGAGTTTGGTTTTATAATGTATTGTCCTCTATTCCCCGGGAGGCTGCTTTGTTTGATAAAATGCTGAGTGTGGTGTAAAAATATCCCTCTCTCTGTAATTTGCACTCCTCTCCATTTAAAGCTATTCTTGCTGCAAACGAGAATTGAAAGCTGCTAAAATTAAGTGGTGTCAGTTCTCAATGACACTTTAATGATAGAGCGCTCAGCAAATGAGATGAGAATGAATTCCAGCATCCCTGCTACAGACAGTAACCAGCCCCAAACACTGTAATGCTCCAGCGGGGCCACACTTCACCTGCTTCATTCATATTTAGTAGAACTGAAATAGGGAAACTATAATTTAAATGGCCATAAAAGGGAAGGTGAAAATAACTGATGGACATTGGTTCAAAGCAATTGGGAGTTTGAGGTTGTAAGTCTAAGATAATCTTTCTGGCTGAGCACCCTACCTCGGTACCAAGACACCTTCTGTCATGGACATAGGATATTTTATTTCAAGCGAGTGAATGTCCCATTCACCAAGAAAATCTTTTCTGATACTGTGACCAGAAGGACACAAGGCTCTAAGTCATTTTATAGAAAGTACTAGAAATAGTTAAATTATTGGCTTCACATTCTTAGTATTGTCATGTCCTGGCTCACTTGAGTGTCTGAGGCACTTTTGTGCCACCATGGCATCATTCATGAAGAATGACTCTACTCTTATTGTGGGTGGAGTAGAAGTTCTAGGACAATAGGAGCAACCCTCCTGAGGCCCCTAATGCATCAAACAACACCACACAGGGGGCCCGCTGGAAAAACACAACTGTCCTTCCAACCCAAATTCAGGCGGTCAGTATCATATTTAGAGTCCTGGGAACTTACTCTTGAATGCAAATTTACCAAAAGTTTCTTTCACGACCATACAACTCAATTCAATGCTTAATTTCAGCGTCTAAGACTATAAAAGTCACCCTAGGCAATGAAAAATACCTATGTAGAAAATAAGGTCTTCAAGGTGCTTAAAATCTACTTAAAGGGACAATCATTAAAAATCTAGATAACTATCCGTTTCAAAGTAATACCTAGACATATCTAGACCAACAAGGCACAGACTCTACGGATGGATAAAGAGAGGAAAAGACCAGTGTGAAAGGGAGAGAGGCACTTGGTTAAAAATGGCTTTCTGGAGGAGGTAATCTGGGAGAGGGCCTTGAAGAAGTTAAAAAACCTGGCTCGGTAGAGAAGGATAAGGAAGGTGTTCTGGCAAGGAAAAAGCATGGAGCAAAAAAATATGGAGGAATGTGCCACCATGTATCATAAGTGACACACTTATGTGTCACAGTATCATAGGAATAAGTGACACAGTATCATAAGGAATAGTGAAAGACAGGCTGGCTGTCTATGGTGCATATTGCACGGAAACCTTAAATGGGCGTCTGAAGAGTTGAATGTGTTCTGAAGAGTACCCAGATGTCAGATCCCTCACCACCTCACGGGTGTGTCCTAAAAACTCAATGGGATGACACATGGGAAAGTAACCAGCATGACGATACGTGGCAGTATGGTGCCGTAGCGTATACGATACGTATCTTATACGATACGTATCGTATCGTATAAGAATGTCTTGCAGAATACGAGGCCACAGATGTAGCGGGCACAATACGTGGTACAATACGTGTTCGTATGGTGTGGTGTTATTTCTGAATAGGGGTGAGACATAATGAACACAAAGCTTCAGGAAGAGTGATCTGTGTAAGATGAAGTCGAGGCAGGGAGATCTGTGACTGGTGCAGCAATCCGGCCACAGGGTGACTCACACACCTCACCGCTGAGAATACAGACCATATGTCACTGGATTTCAAAAAAGCCACCATCTGCCACTGCTGCAGTCTGATGGACCTCTGCCGCCCGTATGATGCTGGCCAGGGACCTTCTGGACAATGTATCCTACTGTAAAATGTAGTTCACACATGTTTCTTAGAATTACAGTCTGGTTTCAGAAACGGGCCGAAGTGACATGCAGGAAACTGAGGAAAACAGCGAGGCTGTTGACTGCTCTTTCATGCCAAGGATTCATTAACAATCTTCCAGAGAGCAGTGGAATTCCTTCTGGCTGGGTGCCAACAGTGTTGGTGAAAAATGCTTCAGAGTTTTTAAATGAATCCCTATTTTTGCGATCCTAATGGAAAACATTGAACCAATCTATTTCTACCTCTCCCGAGCGCGTTAGTGGTCTGACAGTATAGCAAGGTTAACTGCCATGATGCTAGCTAGCCTCCCCTGAGCGCTCAAATTCTTGCATATCCATCTACCAGCTTGGCAGGGAAGGCCGACAATGCGTTACACTCTTATAGTAGCTAAAGATGCTGGCAATATGCGTGATGCCAGCCGACAAGCCTATGATCTTTTACCTTAAACATAATTGGTAAACAAAGTGGTTACGAGTTCTTAACTTCAGAACGCAAGGGACACCTAAGTGAATTGCTTTATTTGTCTTTGTTGAATTGTCAACAGTTTGCGCTTCTTCTCAACTCATGGCAACTTCTTATCAACTTCACTGAGGGATGACTTACGTATTATAAAGTACACTTTATGCGTACAATTCATTTTCAGTATACACCGAAAATACATTAACATTAAGAAGCTTGAAAGAAGAGGAGAAACTAGCCAAGAAAAAGCAATGATCAGTGATGGAGGAGGAAAGCTAGGGGATGTGGTGCCCTGGAAACCAAGTCAAGAAAGCACATCAAAGAAAAGAGATAGGTCCATGATGCCAAATGCTGATCCTCCAAGTAAAATGAAGAGCATCCACGATGGGCTTTCCAAAGGGCCTTATTAGTGGCCTTTCTATCAGATAGAAAGGTAGAAGAGCTATAGATTCAAGTAGGTATAACAGAGAATGGGAGAACACTAACTGGAGACCGCAGATACAGACAACTTTTTCTAGGAGTTTTGTTGGGAAAGAATGGCTCAGTAGCTGGTGAGAAAATGGCATAGATAGTCTTTTTTTCATGCCAGTCATCTTTCTATCTGAAGCACTTGAAGGACTGGTATGGATTGATCAAAGTGAATGCATATGACATCTAAATCGTACAGATTACAGTACTTACTGTGCAGAGAGCATCAAACACATGACGACTGACTGGAGGGAAATATGGCTGGCTGGAGGTCTCATTGGTCAGGACCCCTTCGGTTACAAGTAACAGAACCCTTCTGGAACCAACATAAGCCAAAAGACGTTTACTATACGAATATAAGAATGTCTTGCAGAATACGAGGCCACAGATGTAGCGGGAACAGGCTGGAACTAGGCATGGACACCTGTAGTACTCATTCTTCATCTACATCTCTGCTCCTCTCTATACGTCTGGCCCTTTCTTCTCTGTTTGAAGGCCAGTTTCCTCTGCACCTTCCAGTTAAGTGCTGGAGCACACCTCCATCAGTAACCTCCCCAGGTTACCTATCGTTGGCCCACTCTCCAAACCAAATTCCTTCATTAACCCAACCATGTCAAGGGCCCATCTCTGAACCAAACATCTGAAGTCACGGGGATTGTCTCACATTGTAAAGCTACAGCTGAAAAGAATCATTCCTGTGGACTGAATGGGCAATTCCTGGATTACGTAGGGGCCGAGCCTGGGTAGACAACACAAAATGTAAGCACTATGCAGATTAAGAAATCTCCTCAGTACAACAATGACTTTACTGGAACATTTATCTTCCTAATTGTGATTTACCTAGGCTTAGAATAAAAAGGACTTATATGTGATTATGATTACATTGAAACAGGATATATATGGCTAGATAAATGAGGAAGTCTTAGTGGTTACCTGCAGATATGCCCAATCGCAGATTTTCCAGATGAAGATATTGAGCTACTAAGAACTAGAGTGACATGTGCAAGACCTTTTACCTGGTTATCAGAAGAGCAAGAACTTTTTCACCTACACTAATCCTACCATCTGCACAAACACTGCTTAGTATGAAAACTTCCTTAAAAACTCATGATATTATTATACATAACTAAGATATATCTGGAAGGAGCGCTCTTTGGGGCGCTTGTGTGGCTCAGTTGGCTGAGTGTCCAACTCCTGATTCTGGCTCAGGTTATGATCTCACAGTTCATGGGATTGAGTCCCACCTTGGGCTCCACACTGCCAGAGTTGGGATTCTCTCCCTCTGTCTCTGCCCTTCCCATGCTTGCGTATGTGTGTTTGCACTCACTTGTATGTTCTCTCTTTCTCTCTCTCTCTCTCTCTCTCTGTCTGTCTCTCAAAACAAATAAGTAAACATTTTAAAAAGAAGAAAGCTCTCTTCATCTTTAAAGATGAACTGATGTAAATCGTAATTGTGTGGATTGAAATTTAAAAATATATATGCCTTTCAGTTTACTTCGCTTAGAAAACAACAATCTATTTAATTGATAGCTATAGCAGCACTTTTATAAATGTGAGAAAACTAACCTTGAATTAAATTCACATTACAAGAGGGGCGCCTGGGTGGCGCAGTCGGTTAAGCGTCCGACTTCAGCCAGGTCACGATCTCGCGGTCCGTGAGTTCGAGCCCCGCGTCAGGCTCTGGGCTGATGGCTCGGAGCCTGGAGCCTGTTTCCGATTCTGTGTCTCCCTCTCTCTCTGCCCCTCCCCCGTTCATGCTCTGTCTCTCTCTGTCCCAAAAATAAATAAACGTTGAAAAAAAATATTTAAAAAAAAAATTCACATTACAAGAGAAGAGGAGGGCTGGAATAATGCCCCATGGCAGCTGGGAGCCTTCTAGACACATCCACAAGAGCAGAGAGACAGCTCATCACGCGCGTCCCACTTCCCCTCAGTTCCAGCATGTCCTCCAAGTGGTAGGGCATCCCTTCAGAAAGTGTTAGGAGACAAAGCAAGAATGTTCTCTTTTGAGCGTGACACAAAAAGTGTCTTATGAGCCTAGTTAGCAGAGACTCATCTTTTCCTGTATCTTCTATCACATCTTATTAGATTTAGGATACTGCCATCCTACTCACCTAGGAGATTTCAAATGTCGTTTTGATAGCTAATGCCACACGTAAAATGTTAAGCTGTGGACATTTTAGAATAAAAAAGTAGACCAATTTCTCTAAAAATGACACTAGAAGGGTGTCAGGATTTCATTAAAGTGTATCTTGACTTCCAAGTCAGCTTTATCAACTCTTCATAACTGACCTGGTATTTTAATCTTGCCCTACCTCAGTTTTCTCTCTTTGAAACAAAAAGCTAACAATAGTTACTTGATGGAGCTGTTTCTGAAATTAAGTTAGGTAATGTACACAAAGTTCCCAGTGACCAACTCCTGCCAAAATAGAACAGAACAAAATGAAAAAAAATGTTCTGTTGTCTACCCTCAATCCTTATAACCTCACAAAAGCCCTGGACATACAGATCGTGTACGGCTGGGGCAGGGAGAGGTCAGAGGTGATCTTAGTTTAAAAGGACGTTGAAGAGGTGCATGAAGACAGTAACATGCAGCCCATGAGAGGAATTTTACCTTTAACCTAAAAAAACTTTGAAGCATTAAAGGTTTTAAGCAATGGAATGGCATACTCAGTTTCACATTTGATAAACCTAACTTTGACTTCTGTGTGGGAAATAACATGAATAGGGACTGGACTAAGCATTGGGTAGGCTAATTAGTAGGCTATATGATAAAAAGTTTATGATTTTTTAATAATTTTTTTTAATTTTAGGGATAGAGAGAGCATATACACAATCAGGGGAGAGAAGCAGAAGGAGAGAGAGAGACTATTAAGCAGGCTCCGTACTCAGCACAGAGCCTAATGAGGGGCTTAATCCCACAAGTCTGGGATCATGACCTGAGCCAAAATCAAGAGTTGGACACTCAACCAGCTGAACCACCCAGGTGCCCCGTATGATTAAAAATAATTAAGATAATGGTGATTGTAGATACTGAAAAGTGGTTATATAAAAAATATATCCAGGAGATTCTATTTTGGCCAAGATAAGTAACTAGTATCAGACAGTCCTTTTGCAGTTAGAAAATATAAACCTGGACAAAATATATGATGCCACTCTTTTTAGGTATTAAACAAACAGAACTTGTGGGAAGGGTAACTCATGAAGCAAGCCTCATAAATGGCCTAGATCTCTGACTGGGGGCAAGTTCCCCACTGTTAGTGCAGGAGGCAGAGCTTAAACAGAACAGCAATTACACTGAACTGAGGAGACAAAGATCAGAATTTGAGGCTGCTGAAGTTGTCGGAGTTTGTAAGACAGAGTACCTGAAAAGAGTAAGTTTTGCCAAGATCAATGTAGCCGACGCCACTGAACTGTTATGTGCGTTTTACCATAACAAAAAAAAAACCATTATTTCTTTTTTTGAAAAGGGGAGGGGAGTTGTGCAAGGGTTAGGGGAAAGTCACTAAAAGTCTGCATTGGGAGTTCACCATGAGTCCTTAATTCAAGGCGAAGCTGTACATGAATAGGGAAAGACTTGCAAGACCTAGCAGGAAGTGACCTAGCAGAGAGTCCTGTGGGACTGAGAGCCAAATGGTGATCTCAGAGTCAGTGCTGGGAGACAGCTGAGGTTCAGTTCAACCAGAGGAGAGAGACCTAACAAACTTCTCAGCATTTAGTTAAGAAATCTCAAGAGTCACAACTTTTAAATAGCAATATTGCTACACCCAAGGACTAAAGTCGAAACCAGAAGAAATTCACTCCAATAAAATTATAAAATGAATATTGACAGGTTCAAATGGCATGGCCAGTAATTTGTCTTCCAGAACAAAAATGAACAGCAATTAAATGAGCTGACATTACATGGAATCTCTACAACATGTCATCCAAAATGTCTAGCATATAATCTTGAATGTTCTAGATATGCAGGAAAATATGGCCCACGATCAAGAATAAAAGCAGTGAATGGAGGCAGAATCTGAGATGTATCAAGTATTGGAATTAGCAGTCAAGGACCTTAAAAGAATTATTATAAATATGTTATGCTCCAAGGCTTAAAGGAAAAGATAGTTATAGTGAATGAAGAACTAGCAATCTTCACTGTAGACATGGAAACTATGAAAAGAGAATCACATGGAAAAATCTAGAAATGGAAAATAGAGAATCTAAAGTTGAGTAAAAAATAAAACAAAATAGCTAAAGGATTTAACATAAATTAAAGCAAAAGAGTCAGTATACTTGAAAGAAAGATCAATAGATATTATCTGACCTGAAGAACACAGAGGAAAAAAAGTCTAAGAAAACTGCAGAAGAACAGTCTCAGTTACCTGTGGGATAGTATGTAGAAGTCCAACATTCATTTTGAGTCCCGGAAGGAGAGGGGAAATGAAGCAAGAAAAAAAAAAAAAACTTTAAAGAAAAGTGGCTAAAAATGTCCAAAATGTTTAGGATAATACAAAGAGAACCACATAGGCACATTCAGTCAAACTGCTAAAACCCTAAGATATAAAAAAAACTGATATGAGCTTGTACTTTAAGAAGCGAGAAAAAGAAGAGTAAATTAAACTCAAAATATGTAGAAGTAAGGAAATAAAGATATCAGATGTCAATTAAGAAATAAAGAGAACATTCACAAAGAAAAATCTTGTTCTTTTTAAAGATTAACAAATTGACACATTATAATATCAGGAATGAAGGATATCCTACAGACATTTAAAGAATAAAAAAAAGTTATGAATAATTCATTTAACAACTTAGTTACAGTACACAAATTCCTTTGAAAATGTAACTGGCCAAAATTAACACAAGAAGAAATAGAAAATTCAAATTGCCCTGTATCTATTCAATTCTTTAATTCATCCTCAAAATGTGACATCACATCATGGCAGTGTGATCATTCCTTTTTTCTAGAGCAGAAACACAATACATAAAAAAGGTGGAGACTGAGAAAATCACCATGGAAAATCACCAAATTACAAAGGTAGGCATAAACAAAAGAAAAAATGGAGAAACAATGGACAGAAATAAAATGATTAGAAGGTAAAAGATAAAATGGCAGCACTACATCCTTACATACTAATAATTACCCTAAATATAAGTGAATGGAACTCCCATTCAAAAGGTACACAGCACCTGCATGGATTAAAACAAACAAACAAAAACAAACAAAAAAACAAGATCCTATGTGATGACCACAGAAGCTTCATCTTAGCTCTAAAGACACACATAGACTCAAAGTGGAAGGATAGAAGATGATATTCCAAATAAACATAATCCAAAAGAAGGTTGGCATAGCCATATTTATATCAGACAAAATATACTTCAAGAAGAGACAAAGAAGATTATTATATAATGATAAAGGGATCAACTTATCAAAAAGATACAACAATCCTGGGGCGCCTGTGTGGCTCAGTTGGTTGAGCGTCCGACTTCAGCTCAGGTCATGATCTCATGGTTTGTGAGTTCAAGCCTCGCATTGGGTTCTCTGCTGACAACACAGAGCCTGGAGCCTGCTTCAGATTCTGTGTCTCCCTCTCTCTCTGCCCCTCCCCCACTTATGCTCTCTTTCTCTCTGTGTCAAAAATAAACAAACATTAAAAAATTTAAAAAAATTAAAAAAAAAAGATACAACAATCCTAAAGACATGTGGTCCCTACACTCAAGCACTGAAAAAATAGTAAGCAAATACTAACAGACCTTAAGGGAGAAATAGACAACAATAAAATAATTGTAGGGGACATCGGTATCCCACTATCAGCAATGGATAGATTGTCCAGATATTTCTGTCAACAAGAAAGTGTTGGGATTGAAAGGCACTTTATAACAAATAGACCTAAGAGATATATATAGAACATTCCATCCAACAGCATCAAAATACACATTCTTCTCAACTGCATATGAAACATTCTCTAGGATAGATGATACGATAGACCATAAAACAAACCTTAGCAAATTTAAAAAATCAAATCTCTTCTTTAACCAAGGTGGTATGAGACTAGAAATCAATAAGAAGCAAATACAATATCTACAGGGGGACCTGGGTGGTTAAGTAAGTTAAGCATCAGGCTCTTGGTTTTGGCTCAGGTCATGATCGCCCAGTTCGTGAGTTCAAATTCTGAGTCAGGCTCTGCATTGAGAGCATGGAGCCTGCTTGGAATTCTCTCTCTTTCTCCCTCTCTGCCCCTCCACTGCTAATGCTCTCTCTCTCTCTCTCTTTCTCAAAATAAATAAATTAATTAAAAAAAAAAGAAATGTGCTATTTAGTTTGCACATATTTATAGATCTTTTTTAAGTGTATTTATTTATTTTGAGACAGAGAGAAAGAGAGCAGGAACAGGGGAAGGGCAGAGAGAGAGGGAGAGAGAGAAAGAATCTCAAGCAGGCTCTGCACTGTCAGCTATAAGCCTGGTGCCAGGCTCAATCTCACAAACCATGAGATCATGATCTGAGCCAAAATCAAGAGTTGGACACTTAATGGACTGAGGCACCCAGACACCCCTAAACAGCACATTTCTAAACAACCAATGGGTCAAAGGAGAAATCAAAAGGGAAATAAAAATTTTCTTGAAACAAATGACAATTGAAATACAACATATAAAATATTGTGGGATGCAGCTAAAATAGTTCTGAGAGGAAAGTTTATAGCAATAAACACATTTATTAAGAGGTTAGAAAGATCTCAAATAAGGAACCTAACTTTACACCTCAAGCAACTAGAAGAAGAACAAAGTAAGCCCAAAGTTAGCAGAAGGAAAAAAATAAGAAAAGAGGACATCCTCCCATTTGGGACAACATGGATAGACCTGATGCACATTATGCTAAGCAAGATCACAGGAAGGCAAGCACTATATGAGATCACTTATATGTGGAATCATAAAAAGTTAAAACAATGGAAAGACAGACTAAAATGAGTTGCCAGGGGATGGGGAGGGGTGGATAACAGGGATGGTGTTTAAATTGTTTAAACTTGTAACAAGTAGTAAATAAGCTATAGAGACCTAATACACAATATAATGCATATAGACAATAATATTGTACTATAGTAATGTAATGTGACAAATATCACTATGTTGGCAATCATATTACAGTCCATAAGTGTATGAAAGTAACATACCAAAGGGAGCCTGGGTGGCTCAGTCAGTTAAGCGTCTGACTTCAGCTTAGCTCATGATCTCACGTTTGTGGGTTCAAGCCCTGCAGCGGGGCCTGTGCTGACCGCTTGGAGCCTGGAGCTTACTTCAGATTCTATGTTTCTCTCTCTCTGCTCCTCCCCCACTCAGACTCTTTCTCCCTCTCTCTCAAAAATAAGTAAACATTAAACAAAAGTAACATACTGTATACTTTAAACTTACACAAAGTTACATGCAAAATTTATAAAAAAAAAAAAAAAAAAAAAAAAAAAACTTTTCACAAAGAAAATTCAAGGTCCAGACAGTTTCATTAGTGAATTCTATCAAATATTTTAGAAGGAATTAATAACAATTCTGAGCAAATTCTTTTAGAAATTAGAAGAAAAAAGTGAACATGTCCCAGTTCATGATGAGGCCAGTATAACCCTAATACCAAAACCCTAATAAAGATATTTTAAGAAAATCAAATTACAACTCAATACCCCCCATGAATGTCAATCCAAAAAAGAACAAGCTGCTGATATATGCAAACCTATAAAAGCTCAAAAACATCATGTTGAAGGAAAAAGAGTAGACAAAAAATGCATCTTATTTAATTCCTTTGGTAATAAGTCCAGGAAAAGACAAAATAAATCTAAAAGTGAGAGAAATTAGAACTGTGGTTTCTTATGGGGTGGGAAAAAGAAATGGAGATTGGCCAGGAAGAGGTATGAGGAAACTTTCTGGACTGAGGTAATGATTATACAGATACATAGGTGTAAAGGTATATAATGAGAGATAATTAGATAGAAGATAGACAGATGATAGATAAATAGATGATAGATATATAGTGAATAAAAATTCACCAAATCATATATTTAGGATCTGTGCATTCCTCTTTATGTATATTTGACCTCAGTTTAAAGATATGGATATGTGGGCAAAATGATCAGAATTTCATGGCCAATTTCATATGGCATGTGAGAAGAGAAATGCAGTTATGATGGAATAGAGATATTCAAGAAGAATAATGATATTTGAAGAAACATTTTTCATGCTTTAAAACTGCTTAAATTTCTCTAGCTGGCACTGTGTAGACAACAGAAGAGAGATAGGACCGAATAAGATATGGTCTTAAAGGAACTTAAAAACTCTAATGAAGTCAGAAACATAGAGTTCTGACATAGGCAACTGTAATTCATTTGTCCTGTAATTGAAATATAACAAAATTCTACAGGAAATGAAATAGGTTGTTGATATCCTGTGATGCCAAGTATATTATTCTGGAAGCTTCCTGAAGTCCATCCACAATGGATTGCTCTTGCTTTTCAACTGCATATACCGGAAGGGTTTTTTTGTTTTTTTGTTTTTTTGGCAAATAAGGACATGTACATGGAAAAATGATCATTGCCAAAGAAGGGGACACTAAAAGAACAAAGGGATGAAAATAGCATGGGAAAGCATCGCTTTATAATTCTACTACATATTGATGGATAGAACTGGCATTTTTCAAGCTCTGTCACAACTGCATTATAAAGCCGTCACTGCACAGGATATTGATGAATACTCTCAAACATGCAAATAGCAGGAGAGATCATTTTTCACAAAGTTTTGGGTAATGAGAAAGACTTGAGTCCCAGGGGGAAAGGAAAGGGAAAGGTCAGCCTTGCACTCATTCAGAAGGAAGCTGCATCATCCTACTGGGCTTTGGATGTTAGGGTGAGTTCCAGAAACTCTGCCAGTATCCTATTTAGTGTGGGATGGAGATCCACAGTAGTTAATTGGAGAACATGCATACTCTAGTTTAAAGAAAATTAACAATTTTATTCCATAAAAATCTATTGATGAGGTGAATTAGCTTAAACACATTTGCTCATGATAGCTTGTAGTTTTCTTCAAAAAAAAAAAAAAGCATGTAGTTCAGGAATGGCATATTTAGCATCCCATCAATATTGGTAAAGATATAAGGGGACGTATCCTTTATTGGCCATTTTTATGTATGTAAAATTAAGATGAAATACATTATTAATTTTTAAGAATGTAAATCAAGTCAATGAACTTATTTTGATACACCAAAATATTATTCTTTTTAAGTTTTAGAAATTGTCTTAGAATAGTACACCCTGAAGCAGAAAATAAGATACATACACATACATATGTATATATTTCTCTACCATTATAAATAATGCTGTTTAAAATTTCTCTTTATCTCTCCAAGTTTTTGTTAATTTGGATTTTAGATGTGGAATTTAATAATTAATTTTATGACCTATATATACATCCCTCAGGAATTATTATGATATTTGCATTGTTTCATGACTGCTGACAACCAATGTGGATATAACCCCATGCAGATATGCAGTGTACTGGCACTGGATTAATTACACATTTAATGGTTCCATTGCTGGACACTGGTGGGTTTTTTTTTTAATTTTTTTAATGTTTATTTATTTTTGAGAGACAGAGAAACAGAGCATGAGTGGGGGAGGAGCAGAGAGAGAGGGAGACACAGAATCCACTGCATGCTCCAGGCTCCAAGCTGTCAGCACAGAACCCCATGTAGGGCTCAAACTCATGAACTGTGAGATCATGACCTGAGCTGAAGTCAGACACTTAACCGACTGAGCCACTCAGACACCCCTCGACACTGTTTTTTTTTTCTTTTTTAACCTAAGCCTTCCCTATTCTTAAATTCCTTTTTATGACTCATTTCTCAATCTTCTACACTTTTCCTTCGAGAGAATTTTTTTCCAGAAAAATGTGAGAATGGTATATCTTTATTTGGTTCTTCCATGTCTGAGGATCTGAAAAATGGGTAGGATATAGAATTCTTGAATGAAGATTTTCATCATCAAAATTCTGGGAAGTGTATTCCAAGGGTTTCTGGTTAATTTAGTATAAGGAGAAATCTGATATCAAGGGGAGATTTTTTTTCTTTTGCATGAAATCTATTTTAATGATTTTTGTATTTATTTTTCTTTCCTGAACATGCATAGATGTGTTTTTCTTTATCCTTTAAATACAAACCTCTCACCAGCTAACAAAAATATAGCTCTTTTTTGCTGCTTTCCTCTAATCCTTAGAACTTTCAAGAAAATTTATTCATTTATTCAACAAGTATTTATTGAGAAGTTTTATGTCCAATCAGTATTCTAAACTCTAAAGACACAATAAGGGAGAGATAAGACAAAAGTTCTTGCCTTCATGGAACTTACATTCTAGTGGGAGAGAAATGAAGGCAATAAACAAGTATTAGATTGTGCTACATGAAATTAACATTTTTGTAGGTCCAAAAATGGCGTAATGCCAGCTACTGCCTGTGGCTTGACCTATTATTATTATTGTTTTAATGAATTTTGAGAGAGAAAGAGAGAGAACAAGCAGGGGAGGGGCTGAGAGAGAGGGAGACCGAGAATCCTAAGGAGGCTCTGTGCTGTCAGCACAGAGTCCGGCATGGGGCTCCATCTCAAGAAACCATGAGATCATGACAGCCAAAATCAAGAACCAGATGCTGAGCTGACTGAGCCACCCAGGAGCCCCAGGGCTTGACCTATTAAATGAATGGTAGATAAGATGGTGCTAAGTGCTGACATTAAGTAACAGGGGTGAGGGACCTGGGAGAAAAGGTGGTCATAGTATTCTGTTGTTAATGGCTCTCTGTATTCTGATGATGCACATCAAACCCAAGACGTGATTAACACGCCTTTCCCTGCCCTGACTGCTGCCTAATTTTTTCAGCCTCATCTCAAAGCACTCTCCACTTCTGCTCCGGCCATACTAGCCAAACTACTCTGCCTCAAATACATCTATTTTTCTTCTCCTGATCAGACATCTCCTGGACAATTGTTTAGTTCTCCACTAGAATTTTTTCTGATTTCAGATCCTGCTCTAATCATGTGCCCCAGTTAGTTCTACTTAGACACTTAGATGCTTCCCCCACGCCTGCATTATACTTTGAAAATCAGCTCAAAACCGCAGTTCCTCCAGTTCTAAGACTCATTCTTCTTGGGTTTTGTTCTTCAGGTAATTAACACGTGCTCTAATCGTTCTCAGTTTCGACTACAGATTTTATTCATTTTGAATTTTTTTTTTTTAATGTCAATTTCTGGTCCCATCCGGATTAAGTCAGAATGCCCAGAAGCAGAATGCCACTACCAGTGTGGCTTAAATACTACCTCAGGTGATGTTAATTTGCTTAAACCTTTGAGGAATTTTAAAAAATTCAAATATCTGAGCCCTACCCCCTAGAGATCTGATTGTATTAGTTCTTGGGTCCAGCCTGGGCATTGAAATGTTTTAATGTTCCCTAGGTGATTCTACTATGCAGTCAAAGTGACAACTGGTTTGAGCAAAATTGTTGCAGCTAAACCTATATTGGGAACTGGGAGAATATGAAGAAAAAACATATAAGGATTTGGTAGAAGGGAGGATGGAGGGAAAGAAATGAAATACAGATGGAGAAAATCACTATAATAAAAATAGTTAAGTGGAAAACATGTAGTGAGTGTGATGTGCTTTTCTATGCACCTTGCATATTTTCACTCATTTATCCCCCCACAATGATGCTGTTCTGTTCTATAATTTTGACAAGACTAAGATCAAACATATCAAGTATCTTTCTGGAGATCACACAGCTAAGTAACTGGCACGAGTCAAGATTCAAACCCACCTTGGCTCCAGAAACCCACCTTCCCCGTCAGTAGTCTAGACTACTTTGCCTATAAGTGTCCCACAATACCTCCAAGGCTGTTTTTACATAGCACTAAAAACATTATTTTATTGAAGTTGACTTGCATTAAATTAAGATGGGAACA
Organism: Felis catus; assembly: GCF_018350175.1. Taxonomy (NCBI): domain Eukaryota; kingdom Metazoa; phylum Chordata; class Mammalia; order Carnivora; family Felidae; genus Felis; species Felis catus. Next base: position 55,380,372 of record NC_058384.1, read on the forward strand.
AAACTGCATTTATAATTACCTATCTGTATATTGTTTGTATCCAAGATTACCCAATAGCACGGTAGACCTCCATGTTTAACCTAAAGAGGATTCTGAAAATGTTTTCAAATCCAGAAGCAACCTTTATTATAATCCAAGGCTGTGTTTTCCAAAGATGCCCTTGAAGACAGTAAAAGGGGTCCATGAGATATTTTCAGTATTTTCAAAATTCTAGTGGAATTTGTAGATCTACCTGGCTCGTTCTGAGGCAGCACAGGCCAGTTAAGACATCAAACTTGCTTTTGGCTGGAATTTTGAATTTAAAATACTAAATCTAGTATCTCTGCTAATCTGAACTCTGGTTACCAAATGTAAGCACATTCACTTATTTAAAAATGGGAAAATGACTTAATTATTATTGGCTGGCTCAGGAGACACAATCTTTGTTTTTCATTAATGTATTTAAATTCAAGTTAGTTAACATACAGTGCAGTACTGGTTTAATGAGTGGAACCCAGTGACTCATCACTTACATATATATAACACCCAGTGCTCATCCCAACAAGTGCTCTCCTTAATGCCCATCACCCATTTAGCCCATCCCCCACCCCCTGCAGCAACATCAGGAGACACAATCTTACAACATTGAGTGCACAGAGGAAAAAAAGAGAATCTTTGAAAAGGGTAGATAGCAATGATAAATATTTTTTTTTTTTACTAAGGAGAGAGTATGACAGTGACAAAGCTATTCACAACTTTGTTTCTCTTATTTTTAGCTAGTTATTTATATTTTTTTCCATTTCCACATTAGTGATATTATAGAAGAGTTAGCAAAAATGGTCTTTAAGGAATGTCTAGGATATTTTCATTATATAGAACAGAAAACAGAGCTCCATCTTGCGAGAAAGAAATGTGATGGCTCATGTCGAAGTTCAGGGTAATGTAGCTATGGCTGGGTCTGGGCTATACATACACCACATGCTCTTTCGTCTTCTCAAATTTGCTATCTTCTTATTTTGGGATCACTCTCAGGCAGGTTTCCTATGGGATGGGCAAGAGCTTCACTAACCACACTCAGGCCAATTGCTAGGGAAGAAAAGAGAGCAATTGTTCCCTATGTGCTCCCATGAAAGATTCCAGGACAGTATGGATAGGGCATGCCTGAGTCATAAACCTGCTTTCAGAACCAGGGAAGTAGAGTCAGCCCTACTTGATTGAAGGAGAGGCATTCTCCCAAAGAGATGCAGGCAGGCCAAAAGGATATGTCTATTAAAAGGAAGAAACTGTGGTTATACTAGATGATTTTAAAAGATCTGAAATATCAAGGTTAATCTAACCCTTTCCGTCAACATTATATTCTGTAAAAATGTTCCTGTTGGCCAGAATCATACAGAAGTTCAAGTGGGAGGAAATTATAATTCAACCATAAAGTTTTGTACTCCTTTTTAATTTTTTTTTTTTACTGTTTATTTATTTTTGAGAGAGATAGAGTGTGAGCAGGGGAGGGGTAGAGAGGGAGACACAGAATCTGAAGCAGGCCCCAGGCTCTGAGCTATCAGCACAGAGCCCGATGCAGGGCTCGACCGCACCAACTGCAAGATCATGACCTGAGCCAAAGTCAGATGCTTAACCGACTGAGCCACCCTGGCACCCTAAAGTTTTGTACTTCTTGAGTCATAGTATTCAGCTAATTCCAAATATATTTTTTCAGGTCTTTAATTTTAGGAAATGTATTCTATTTTTTTTTAAGTCCTTAAAGTTTGAGAACTGCTTTTGCATTTCATATAATGAGCTAGACATTTATTGTTCTTGTAAAACAGGGAATGAACCTTGAGATTCAAATTTGACCTGTACTGGATCACGCTAACTCACGTATATGAAGACATACAAACTATTGCTTAACAACCAGGACATTCAATCATTTTCAGCTGGGTTTAAGACAAGGTAGGTTGAATCTCTCTTAATACCAGAGTGAGCTTTTACAAGAAAAGGCCAGGGACCATGTTGGATTTTGTGTTTCAGCGAGCCAAATTGAAAAAACAGAGATTCAAACCCCACAGTGAGAATTTTTCAATACTTCTCATTCTTCTGATTTTCTTGAAAACAAGTCTCCCCTGTTTGTTGGGTGTCTTTAACCTTCAGACTGTCCTTTCTTCAACAGCCCTGCTCCTTTAGAAGATACATGTTGACTTAGAGAAATCTAATTTGTGTTTTGTTAATGTGTGCTGTCTCCACTTTCTATATTACATTAAACGAGAAATAGAGTTACCAAAAAATCATCTCACTTGAAATCATTCATAAGCTATCAACAAGGGAATCCATATGCCAATTTCCTTTTTGCTTTATAACCAGCCACAGCACCAACTTGACCTTTACCTAAACAGGACTATAATTGCAGTTAAGATTATATAATTTACAATAACAACAAAAAATTACTTTGGAGGAACTGCTACCGGGCACAAATGTCTCGCAGCCATTAAGTGTATCATTCATCTTGAGAAGAAAATTATTCTTATCCACATCGACATTTTTAACATAAACTGTAGTACTCTCTGTTGGCACCTTTTTACGTACCCATTAATCTCAATAGTAAAGCCTCGGTCTCACCCACCTAGTCTCTGAAGTTTGGATGTCACTACTGTGTACAATAAAAATTGTATATTCATGAACTCCATTTGTTTTATGTCCTTCTCTCTGTCAAAGCCTCCCAAGCAGCATATGCTTTGCTCTGTGGAGAATAAAATCAAATTTGTCTGTCTTGTCATATTGTCATCAAAGTGATAGTATCACAATTAGATTAACATTTTGTGAAGGAGCTGAAGGGAGGGAAATGAAATAGGAGCACATTATAATAAAATCCACTTAACCCTTTCAGTCACAAATCCCTTTTTCTCTAACACCCGGAGGCAAAGAAGGCAATCAGACTCTAAAATAAGTGACACTGTGAAATTATTATGATCTATGTTGGAATCAAATAGGTCAGTTACTAGGCCTGCAAGGTACATTTTCATTTGAAAGGACCATTAAGATTTTGTGACAACAACAATCTTAAGAAGTAACACACTTCCTGGGGTTCTTTAAACGAATCAGTTTGGGATTAGGTCAGCAAAAATTGGCCAGAGTGGTTGGGGGCGCTATTTGACCCTTCATACATTGTCACTCATTGAAGTCTTAGGTCCCAATTAAAAAAAAAAAAAAATCTCACATCCTGTAATGGCTAGGCCCTAGGAAATTTATTGAGTTAAAATTTCTGTGTATATCGTTGAAATAGTATTTTTATTATTCTGCCACCTTAAAAACAAAACAAAACAAAACAAAACAAAACAAAACAAAAAAACTATGAGGTTTGAACAGAAAATTTTATGAGCCAGAAGTGAGGCGTGAGTTAAGAATGGACCGAAATCGGATAATCATTCTAATGTCAGTTATTCTTCTGATAAGTTTTTCCTCTTTTCCAGTGTGTGAAGAACAAAAGAACTCATGCATGCCAGGAAAACATTAGTCAAAATGGAACCCACATCCAGTTTTTGCCTTTGCAGAGAAAATTTTGAACTACCTTCACACAAGACTGCCTTCACTAAGGCTACCCAGAAGGACAGGAGAAGTCCTTGTCCCACTGCCCAGAAGGGTGTTGGGTGAGAGCTTTCCAGTCCTTGGAGCTGCCAGGGACCTCAGGGCCTGCGCTGATGTGGGAGCATGGTGACCTCCTCATGACCTTTTTCCAGAAAGAAGGCATAGTTGGAGAGTTAAGAGTCACAGGTCTTAAAGTGCAGTCACATCCCACTCAGCCCCTTACATAACCTTTCCCCATCCATTTTGCACTTAACTTTTTAACATCAGTCTTTAACAAGTAGCCTAGCACTAAATCATGTATAATATGGTATTGTTTTCTAGTTAGTTCATATCAATTCATCTTGCCCACCTCTCCACCATCATTTCTTACCTTTTCCTAGACAACTCTATGGGTCACACTGGCTATTTTCCCTGTCTCAATGGTTACCTCTGTCACACACCTCTGCCCCTTTACACATACACCTCACTCTTCTTAAGATGTCCTCCCCTTCACGGTGGTTCACATGTCTTGAAGACTAGCTCAAGTGTCACATCCTTAAGGAAACCTCACAGGAACCCTGCCTCTGGACTTTCATGGTCCCTGTTATAATTTCCTCAAAAAATTATGATGGTTATTTATATTTCCTTAGACTATAAGAAATCCAAAACAATAATTTACATTCATTTCTTGATCGCTAGTATATAGGTCATTGGCCGACTCATAAAAGTACTCATAAAGAAAAAAAGAAGGAAGAAGGAAGGAAAGAAGGAAGGTAGGAAGGAAGGAAGAAAGAAAGAACTTATGAATACTGAAACATTTATGAAAGACAGTGATGATCTCTAGTATGGTAGATATTCACAGAGGAAGAGTCATATATAATGAAAATGTGTTTCAGGTTTCGATTGGGGTTATTTACTCATATCAGGAGAATATATTGTGCACCTTGATTTGAGCAACATATGTAACAAGAACTCTTATTTTATTTTTGTGAGAAGGAGACGGACTGAATGCTACTCTGACCAAATGGATTATTCATCACTGGTGAAATAAGCAAACTCAAATAATTTTGATGATTAAATCATTGATCCCTGGAAAGAGATTTATAGTAGCTTGTGGATTTCTATGTGGAGTCTGGTCTTGGTTTTGAGTTCATCATTAGCTTAAATCAGTTTATTGAATAATAATAGCAATCATAATATTTTAAGTATTGAGAGTTTACTATAAATTTTCATGCAGGGGCGCCTGGGTGGCGCAGTCGGTTAAGCCTCCGACTTCAGCCAGGTCAAGATCTCGCGGTCCGTGAGTTCGAGCCCCGCGTCAGGCTCTGGGCTGATGGCTTGGAGCCTGGAGCCTGTTTCCGATTCTGTGTCTCCCTCTCTCTCTGCCCCTCCCCCGTTCATGCTCTGTCTCTCTCTGTCCCAAAAATAAATAAAAACATTGAAAAAAAAATTAAAAACAAAAAAAATAAAAAAAAATAAAAAAATTTTCATGCATTAACTCATTCAATACGCAGAAGAAACCTTTGGATTAGATATTATTATTATCCCCATTTTATAGATGGGGAACTGGGTTGCAATATGTCTAATGACATGCTGATTATGTCTGGAGATTAGATAAAGGTGAAATAAGGAGTCATCTATTGGATCATAAAAGTAGGCTTTCAACAGAGCTCAGTAGACTGGAATAATGGATGAAAAATATGATTACTGTGGTATGAGGAGTCTTTGACAGAAGTTTGTAAAAAAAAAAAAAAGCTTTTAGTAAAGGCTTGTGAAAAATCTCAAATAATGGGATTGTTCAATAGGGAAATATTCATAAGTTTATTTACTGACTCTTCTTAAGTCCCTGTCACTGACAATAAGAACCAGGTAAATTTTCAATATCACTCCTTCTTGGAGATGGAACTCAATAATTTGACAACAGATGCATCAGAAATTTCTGCACACAGAATTACTGAAGCCAGTCCAAGTATTATTACAACATTTCATTACCATATTCCAGGATAACCTGCCAATTTCACCTCTTGTCCTTCAACTTTGTCATTTATCATCCTTAATGATGCAGTTTCCCAGTCTTGGAAAGAGCAGCTGCTAGGTACCTATAGGATACCCTCCTCAGCTAATTCTTCTCAGGTGGTGTCTCCTCACTCAAAGCATGTTAGGGAACTGAGGCAATTTACAGATATCCAAGTTCAATACCACATTCGTATCATCATTTAGATCATTTAGACGGGAGTATTTGGAAATTTTAGGCACATTTTGTATGGAAAATGGTAGCAATTCTCAACTTCATTTCTCATGAGTAGAAATAGTCTCTAAAATAAGCAATTTAGAATAATCTGCACATGTATAACCAGTTATTTTTTATAATATGATCTTTTCACATGTGCTCCATACCATCTACTGAGGCCTCCAAAAACCTTGTAACAACAAAGAAAAACGTGAACTTATAACCCCCAACTAATTTATGGATCAGGCAGGTCTGTAAGTAGTGGTCTTGAGGTAGAGGTCTCAAGGGTAAGTGGTGAAACACGAAAAACGAAAAACAGCTCTCTTCGAACCACTCTTCAAATCTATTTGAAGAAATATGATAAAATGATAAATTTGTGCTTTGGGTGTGAAATTATTTATTATTTATAAAATACATCCGTGTTATCTTTATTTTTTAATGTTTATTTATTTTTGAGAAAGAAAGCACAAGTGGGGAACATGCAGAGAGGGGGACAGAGGATCTGAAGCAGGGTCTGTACTGACAGCAGAGAGCTCAATGCGGGGCCTGAACCCATGAACCATAAGATCATGACTCGAGCCACAGTTGGACACTTAACCAACTGAGTCACTCAGGCATTCCTGTGTGTGATTTCTTTTTAATGTGACTTGTTGTTATATTTCTAAACAAAAAAGATTGACCAAGTCTTTAAATGATTTTAGAAATAATACTCAGAATTTTTTAAAATCTTCCCAATTGGTTAGCCTATAGCAAAATTGCTCCAGGAAGAATTAAATGAAACTTTGAAATAAATGAACAATATTGTCTTTCCACCCCTACCCCAATATTTATCAACAGGGGTTCAAATATCTGTTGTAAGCTGTAACATCTTATGTCAATTATAATATTGATATAATATTTCAATTAGATTTTATAGTAGCCATAATATCTAAAGGAAATATATGTATATAGGTACATATTTATAGACATAAATATACCTAAGGGATTGTTTCTGTTTCTTCTTGTATTTTTTTCATAAGTTGTGATTTTCAAGGAATTTATCCATTTTATTTGATCAATGTATTGGCATAAAGTTATTCATAATATTCCAATATAAAACTTTAACATCTTTAGACACCACCTTTAGAATGCCTCTGTGAGGAGCTTGGCCAAACTTTTTCCTCAGTGAAACAACCATTTAATTGGTGAAAATAATTATTTTTTTAAAATATTCAAAGTGTCTTGAAATTGACTTAAAACCATACAGCAAATAGGAAAACATTTGCCGGAAAGTCTGTCATAGCTCAGTAAGAACAAGGGCCACATGCATCTGAGTCATGAGCTGCTTTTATTCTCCCTTCGCCCAGTTCTGCTACCGAAGTTTTCCTTGGCTTTTAGCCTATGGCTTTGGTTTCATCCTAAGAGGAACAGGGCACCAGTGTTTCTCATCCCTTGCACCCACCCTACAGCTCTGTGTCCTAAAAGTTCTATTGTGACCGGGCATTATGCAGAGCACTGGGCTCCCTTTCCTCACCTAACTTTTAGTACAGAATGTCTATGCTAGCTTCAGCATGCCAATAAGTTGCTGGGGCCTAATGACCCCTTACCCCATACTCCTTATCCCAGCATGCTTGCAGGCCAGAGATTCCATGCTGAGAAGGGCAAGCCTAGAAGACCAGGAGCCAGTATGCCTTTCTCTGGTGTCTAAAAAGAGGCTCACTTCAGGAAAAACAGGCAACTTTTTCGACTCCCAGCAGGTTCACTGGAGAGGTAGACGGTAAATACCAATGGCAGCTCCAGAGCTCCGCCTGAGAGGACTGACTTTATCTGAAATAGAATGGAGAGAACTCCAGGCCTACAGGCATTGGTCAAAGATACTGGAGCTCTCGGTGGAGAGCAATTAAGAGGAGTCTGCTAGCTCAGTGAAATAAGAAAATCACAGGGCAGGCAGAAGTTTAGAAGAGAAATAGCCAAAAGAGCCCTCCTGTGATCACAGTCAACTCTGGGTTCTAGAAGTCTATGTGCATGTTCTAGGCTGCATCCATATGGGACTAATGAGAGAAGGCCATGGGACAGGCTTCAAAAGCATACCCCAAACTACACACAAATTCATTAGCAAAGGGCAGAAGCCTTAGTGGCTCAAGACACTTCAGTATAACCTCAGACCAACCACTGGCTGAACAATAAGCTACTCTCACCTGGGAACATTAGAAATGCAGGTTTAAGTCACACTCATCCCCAGTGGCCTGGAAGATTGTATGCATGCCCAAGGCTGAACTCTCTCAGGAGTGACCAGAAAGAGTACCTCTGAGCTATTAGTTTCTGGATGAAAGCAGAGCAGTCATGAACTCCCTGAATTGTGAAAGCAGTGTCTTAGACACATGCATCCAATTGTCAAAGGCAAAAATATAACTGGCTAAGGGGACATAAGCATAAACTTTGACCAATAAATACTTATGCTGACCTGAGGTGACCTCTAGAAAGCTAAAAAATAAAACAAAGGGAAAAAAATCTGAGTAAGGATGTCATAGGGACTGGACACTGTAAGGAAAATAGACTTCACAGTATTCCAACTGTCACTAAACAAATGAACAAAGAGTCAAACAAACACTAATCAACGCCAGAGGGATAGAATCAGTATCCGGTATTGCTATAATATATTGTATAAAATGTTCACTTTCAACAACAAAAAAAGTAAGACATGCAAAGAAACAGGAATGTATGATTCATATCCACATTGGTTTAATGATTGTAACAAGTATATCTTACAAATGTTATGTTAGTAATAGAGGAAACTCACTGTACTTTGTAATTTTTCTATAAACCTTAAACTGTTCTAAACTAAAGTTTTCTAAAAAACAAAAATAAATAGATTTAAAGAGTTGTAAAGTACCATAACCTAAATGAACAATTCAGTAGAAGGGCTCAACAGTAGATTTGAATTGGTAGAAAAAAGGACCAATGAGCTTATAGATCAATAATGATTATACAGTCTGAAGAACAGAAACAAAAAGGAGTAGAGAGAAATGAACAGAACCTCATTAGAAATTGTGGCATACCATTAAGTGCACAAACACATATATAACAGAAGTGCCAGAAAAAGAGGGGAAAAAAAGAGACACAAAAAACATCTAAACATAGGTGAAAACTTCCCCAATTTGATGGAAAATACTAATCTAGATCTTCAAGAACCTTATCAAGCTCCAACTAGGCTAAACAAACAAACACAAAAATCTACATGTGGCTACTTCAGAGCCAATGTGCTGGAAGAAGAAGACACAATCTTAAAAGCAGCAAGGGAAAAGTGACAGATCATATACAAAGAAACTGCAATGAGATGAACAGTTGACTTCTCATCAGAAATCATAGCAGTCAAAAGGGAGTGGGATAACATATTCAAAATGTTGAGAGGAGGGGGCACCTGGGTGGCTCAGTCGGTTAAGCTTCCAACTTCGGCTCAGGTCATGATCTCACAGTTCATGAGTTCAAGCCTCATATCAGGCTGTGCACATACAGCATGGAGACTGCTTCGAATTCTGTCTGCCTCTCTCTCTGCCTGTCTCCTGCTCACACTTTGTCTCTTTCTCCCTCAAAAATAAACATTTTTTTTTAAATGTTGAAAGGGAAGAAAAACCCGTCAACCTAGAAACTATGTCCAGCAAAACTTCTTTCAAAGGTGAAAAAAAGACATTCCCAGAAAATTAAAAGTGAAAGAATCCATTGATAGGACACTTGCCATAAAAGAAATACTGCAGGGAATTCTTCAGACTGAAAGGAAGTGAGACCAGACAGTAATTCAAATCCACATGATAAAGAAACAACAACAAAGACTTCCGATAAGGATAATTATGTAGGTAATTATTTACATTTTCTATATCACTTAAACTATTAAACCTCTATATTTGTGATCTCCTTTATTGTCCTAGCATGTTTAAAAGATAGAATATTATATAAAAATATTATATAAATATAAAGATAACAATATATTGTTGGGTTTGTTACCTATATGTACACACACACACCATACATAAGCAATTGTATAATATGTTATATATGTTGATAATAACGTATATATTACACATATATATGTAACAGTTTAAAAATAATACACACACACACACAGAGGAAAGAGGAAAGTATCCTCTCTTTCATTCCCAATAATGGTAATTCATGCTCTCTCTCTTTTCTGTTTCCTTGAAGAGTCTGGTGAGAAGTTTATTAATCTTTTTAAATAGCCAACTTTTTACTGTTGATTTTCTCCTTGCCTTCAATTTTATTGACTTGAATTCTTATCTTTATTATTTTCTTTCTTCTATTTACTTTGGGTTTAAATTGAACTTCTTTTCCTGGCTTCTTCAGGTGGCAGCTTAGATAATTGATTTTATAACTTTCCTCAGATCTAATATAAACAGTTTAAAGTAATGCATTTCTTCTAAGCATTTCTTAAGCTGTTCCCATAAATTTTGATATATTGTGGTTTTATTGTCAGTCAGTAAGATATTTTTTAATTTCTCTTGTGAATTCTTCTTTGAGCTATTTTCATTATTTAGAACTGCTATGTGTGAGGGGCACATGGGTGGCTCTGTCGGTCAAGCTTCCAACTTTGTCTTAGGTCATGATCTCATGGTTCATGAGTTTGAGCCCCACATCGGGCTGTCTGCTGTCAGAGCCCACTTCAAATTCTCTGTCCCCCTCTCTCTGCCCCTCCCCCACTCACCCTTGCTCTGTCTCTCTCTCTCTCTCAAAAATAAACATTTTTAAAAAAGAACTGTTGGGCATTAATCCGTGGAAAGATTAGTACGGTCAGAGCTACTTCACCATTATTTGAACCTGAGACAACTATAGTTCTCTTAAAATTTATTTTAACACAAAAATTGAAAGACATTTTGCAATTTCATATGTTGAAACCAGGATAAAGTCTTATGACATTATTTAAATGACTTAAAAAGATATTTCATAGTGAACATAGCCCCTAAAAGGGCTTAACTAAAACTTATAAATAAGGAATAGGTCATGGCAGCCTCTTGATTGGATATATTTGGTCAAAGTGAATGTATTTTGCAGAGATATAGATCTAGATTGAAATCCTAGCTCTAAAATTCACTAGCTGTATGAACTTGAATGAGTTCACATCTCATAGCATCTGTCTCCTAACCTTCAAAATGGAGATAATACTTATCCAATGGAACTCTATGACTTAAATTAACAAATACATGTGAAGCAGCCATTACAGTTATCTGATACATGGTGTTAGTGTCCTTCCTCACCATCCATAGGGTAAGCAATAGCAAAAACAACAACAGCTAACTCCTCAGAAAAAGAAACTCTAAAGAACTGTCATACAACTTAATTATTAAAGACCATGGAATGCTAACCCCAAGGTCAGAAGTCATCTATTTCAACTTTCTCATACACAAATTCACTCTTCCAGTGACTTAACAGCCTTAACATAGGAATGCCCCCAAGTTCCCAAGGCCAAATGCAGTGGATCACAGTATGTTCTGGATAAGCATTTATTAAATAGCAGAGTGAATGAGTGTGTGGATGTATGTATTGCCATGGATCACACTTACTGTGTTTAAAAGACTCTAAAATGCCATGCACAAGGGCTCCTGGGTGGCTCAGTTGGTTAAGCACGGGACTCTTAGTTTCAGCTCAGGTCATGACCTCATGGTTTCGTGGGTTCAACCCCTGCATCGGGCTCCGTGCTGGCAGTGCAGAGCCTGCTTGGGATTCTCTGTCTCCCTTTCCCTCATTCTATCTCTCTCAAAGTAAACAAGTAAACTTAAAAAAAATGTTTTCAAATGACATGCACTGTAAGACATACCATTATTTTATGTATCTCTGATTAAAAAGAAACACCATAGATTAAACTATATATGCATCCTGATTTCACAGATATTGAAATTTGACCAAAAAAATCTTTTAAAATCTATGAAATAAAGTGTACATCAGTGATAGACAGAAATCCAGGTTTCCTAATTCCCAGTCTAATGCTTTTTTATTTTATTTTTTTACAACACTGCCTCAGTCATTCGATAACGATATTTCAAAAATCATTCCCTTAAGCATTCCTGTAAGTAAAGATTTTTTCTGTTCAAATGAAAATACTCTTAACTTTAAACCTTTGATGAGGTCATATCTAGAGATACCTTTTTTCCAAATGATTTCCAAAAAGAACAAAAACAAACCTAAAAAGTTGGTGGGTATGGAACATAAGACAGGCACTTATAAAAACAAAAAGAATTGGGAGGATATAATCTGGAGGTGGGTGGCAACAAGAGGGAAATTGGGAAGCTACAAGGAACATTATTTGCCAACTAAATTTTTGTTCTCGTCGTCCTTGCTTATTGTAACCTTTGTTTACTGCAAATCCTAAAGGTAGGGGAAATTTTTCTTTTCTTTTTTTCTTTCTTTTCCTTATATTTTTTATTGTGGAAAATTTGAAACATACAAAAATGGAAATAATAAAATAAACTCTTAAGTACTCATTCCTCCACTTTAATGATTATCACTTCATGGTCCACTGAGTCTCATCTACAGCCCTGCCCTACCCCCTTGTTCTTTTGAAACAAATCTGAGACATTATATCATTTCATCTGTAAATATTTCAGTATGTACTTCTTGGGGAAAATGATTCAATCTGCTAGAGAAATTTTCTCTGAAATTAGAATCCTTTCTTTTCTTGTACTTGATTATTATGTGTCAGCCATTTTCTTTTAAAGGTTATTTATTTTTATTTTTGTGTGAGACAGAGAGAGCATGACAGGGGAGGGGCAGAGAGAGAATCCCAAGCAGGCTCCACGCTGTCAGTACAGAGCCCGATGAAGGGCTCAAACTCACAAAACCATGAGATCATGACTTGAGCAGAAACCAAGAGTTGGATGCTTAACTGACTGAGCCACCCAGGCACCTCTGTGTCAGCCATTTTCTTAGCTATAGTCTAAAAATATATCTATAGTTTTATGGATGCATGAAGAAGTGTTTACAACTGTAATCATCACAAAAGACTGCAGACTAACATGAAAATAAATTGTAACCAGAGAAATCAAAGTAATGTAAAAAAATATTTGAGTAGAAAAAATTCTATGCGTACATACATTGTATTCAATCTAAAATCAACTTTTATGAAACCCTCAAAAGCATCAGGAACAACACTAGGTAGTAAGTAGGTAATCAAAGGTAAATCAAATGTAATTAAATCTCAGTCTTTGCCTGAGAAGCTCATCCCATTAGGGAGGCCAGACATGTGGACAGAGGACAAATGTTCTGGGATGCGTGTTCCCAGAACACAAAAGGAAAGAGCAAGAGTAGACATCACTCCCAAAGTGTTACTGAAACAGAGAGGGAACAATTAATTCTGCATTCCTAGGAACTGGAGTGGGGAATCAATAAATCTGACCAAGGGTACAGTCAGGGGACTGTATTCTACACGCCTCTTGGAAGATGAGTAAGCATCGGTCAAATGGACAAGATGGAAAGTACAAGTCTGGTTTTCAGTTCAAAGTCTGCAACTAAAAACATGAAAAGTAGAGCATCTGTCTTGTGATACATACTTGGCAATTTTTCCTTAGTTTTTACTCTCTTGCTATTTGTGGCATTCCTTCCTCTTCCTGGAAAATGTTAAAGTACTTTGGAAAAACTCCCTGCATGATATCGACTAAGTGTTCAGGGTATCACTATTTTTCTGTGCTCCATCTGGGTCCTTGGACTCATTGACCTTCTCATAAAATAAGACTGCCAAGATGTTCTAATATCTACTGTCATCACATGGCCCCTCTTGCTTGCATCTCAGTCTCTAGAATCTTGTCTCTGGTATGAACCACTAACTTGATTTGCACCTGAAGTGTTCAAGGACATGCTGTTGACACAGTGGTGTCTAGAAGCCAGATAGACGGCTTCAGGCCAGAGAGCTGCTGTGGAAAACTGTCCACATCTACCTAAATTAGAACTGACAACCAGCCCTGGATTTATATCATAAGATTCTTCAGTTTGGAACGTTGGACACTAGCTGGAAAAAACAAGGGCACAAACTGAGTTTTTCTGTTTCCTTGTTTTGCTTTGGGGCACCTCCTTTGTAAAAATGTCTCTTTATTTTAAAGGAAAATATTTCTGAAGCCCAAATGATTAATCAAAAGGAGTTATTCCATTGTACTGTCCAAAGTGACCTCAATGTAGCCCATGGTTAGTGTTTGTGCTGAAGAAGTGGGAGGGCACAAAGACTCTGAAGTATGTTACCCTCCCACTGATGCGGGCTGTAGCTTTTGCTATAGAGAGTTTATGTTGTGGAAAAAGTTGGCTATTGTTAACTTGTGGGACATGTTTTAAAAATTCTTGCCTCTTACTCGAAGCTAATGGTAAGGTATTATGACTAATGACAGATCTACAGTCTCCAAAGTAGGGGGCCCGCATCCAGAGGATTTGTGAGAATCCTTTAGATGTGGTAAACAATAATGACACAAGTTTTATTTATATTTATTTGATGTAGCAATTGTAGAAAGGCAACGAAGCTCTACTGATCTTGCATATGGGATTGATGCTGCCTCCACGTTCCGGTCCTTATATGCCATATAAAACCCAGGCGAGCCCGAGAAGGATGGAAGAACTATAAATTGGAACAGTTGACAGCGTAGCTCCTAATCTCCACTTACCAGCTGCAATGTGTTGCAGTTCACACGCTATAGGATGCTATCGATGCGGTTAATTTTCTAAAAATCGGTCCTTTTAATAACACAAATAAAACTAAGCACTTTACGTACACATTTTATATCATACAAAATCCAACCCACTTAAGATCAAAAAATATGGAAAGTCACACTGCCTCTCTTGATTCTCACCTTCAGTACTTGTCTTAGAGCTGATCAGATGTACCCCCTCGTTATGGATCCTTCCAGAGACATACTATGTACACGCATTAAGATGGCATAACTCCATCACCACCACCCCTTTTACTGTAGTAGTGGCAGCCCGCACGTATTTTGAACCTCAAATTTTTTCACTGGCTGTTCCATAGAGACAGGTCCCTATCAGCACATTGAGTTTTCATGCTCTTTTTTATGGCTGTACCATATTTCTTTGTATAGCTATACCATGATCGATTTATCAGTGCCCAAAGAGTAGATATTTTTTTTTAACGTTTATTTATTTTTGAGACAGAGAGAGACAGAGCATGAACGGGGGAGGGTCAGAGAGAGAGAGGGAGACACAGAATCTGAAACAGGCTCCAGGCCCTGAGCGGTCAGCACAGAGCCCCGCGTCGGGCTCGAACTCACGGAGTGTGAGATCGTGACCTGAGCCGAAGTCGGCCGCTTAACCGACTGAGCCACCCAGGCGCCCCCCAAAGAGTAGATATTTATGTTGTTTCAGTCTCTTGCTATTGCAGATAACGCTGCATCGCATAACGCTTTTGATGTGCCATTTTAAACACCATGTTCGTATAGCTGTTAGATAAATTCTTAAGAGGTTGAATATCTGGACCAAAAAGTGTGTGCATTTGCAATTTTGAAAGATACTGCCAAATTAACTTCATAAATGTTGTACCAATTTACACTCCCACCAGCAATATATGAGCATGTCTGTTCCCCATCGTCCTGCCAACAATAAATATCTTTGCATAATTGGAGTTTGGGATTGAAAAATGAGTATCATGATTTAGTAAGATGAGCCAAGAATGAACTTCTTCCATTTGGATCTATCTTTCTTTCTAAGGCACCCCTTTTCCAGCAATGACATTCCTTAAAACTCTGCGCTAAAATAAAGACCTTAAAACCACACCTGCAAATACTATACTACAAAGTATTTACCAAAAAAATTTAAAACCAATGAAGCCTATTCAATTCCAGTTTATATGATACTGTACTGTTTATATCATCAAGAAAATTGTATTTAAACATTGTTGATTTCATATTTAGCTTAACCCTTTTAAAATTCTACTTTATGTAGGTTTTATATGTATGCACACACTATATATACGTTTCATGATAAACACACGATTAGCATTTTAGAGTATTATATAATTTTTGAGTAAAAATTTTTCTGTGTACATTTTTGCTGATGGAGTCTAGGACAAAGTCATTTTAAAGACCACTGGTCTACATCATCTAAATTACCTGGTACTCATAAAAATAAAGGATGTCTAAAATTCACAAGTATTTAAAACATGTAACTTTTTCCTCTGTTTAACCTCCTTCCAGGGGCAGCAAAATTCTGTCTGGGAATCTGAGCATCGGTCTATTACTTATGATCCGTAAGGCTCCACCCAGAGTGAGCTTCAAGTATCACCAGGTGGCCAGGAGAAAAAGATTTTTTCTCTTAGAGCGGATTATAATGAAAAGTCTACAGTCTTCGCTCGTCCCTAAAAGGACGAGTAGAGAAAAGGAGGCCGAGCCTCTTCATGGGCACGAGGCCCCTCACCAGGAGTTGGGGGGAGGGAGGCTGATGATCTCTCTGCAGAAAAGACTTCGCGTATTGCTCCCACCGCAGGGGTTTCTGGGAAATGAGAACAAGTCTTCCAACAGCTGCTCCTGGAGTCTGGCTCTGGCCAGGGCTTCCTTCCCCAGCAGCAAATATTACCCCTCTTGGCAGAGGTTCCTGACCACAGCTCCTACCAGAAACTAGTCTTCCTTCTCCTTGAACGGCTCCTGGATTCCTCAGTTCCTGGACGTCTCAGCACAACCTCCCCCTGAGGAGCGTCTCTGAGAATTGACCGCTAAAAGCCACTCTCTAGGGGCACGGCTATTTTAAAGTGTTTTTCCTGAAAATTTTTTAAACCTGGAAAACACAGGAAACGATTTAAAAAAAAAAAGCAAAAGAAAATGAACTATTATAAAAATAGGTAATTAAGTATAACATTACAGTTCAGAGATAACTGCTATTAACCTTTTACCATGACTCCAGTCCTTTCTCGGGATAGAACATGGTCTTTTGTGTAATGGGATTGTATGGGATACACAGTTTTGCATTCTAATTTTTGCTCTCAGTGGAATGCCATGAAAATTTCCCATGCCATGAAAAGCACTGTCAAAATAACTTTTAACAGTGACTCCTTAACAGATCATGTTATGACGGAATACCATTTAGCTGTCCCACCACTGCTGGGTGTTTGGGCTGTTTTCAGTGTTGTACTCTAATTTATCTACTGAACATCTTGGTATAATGAATTTTTGCTAACGATCCTGAGTTCAAATTTCAGATTCTGTCCTTAAGATGAATTCCTGAAAATAGCCAGAGCTTATGGATAGCTCTTGAGCCGTGGGCACTCTCTATATTTGCACTAAGAGTTCTGTCTCACCATACCACATGTATTCACTGCACGTCCACTGCTAATTTAGTAGGGAAAAATGGTAAGTTGATGCTGCTATAATCTGTACTTCTTTAATCACCAGTTAGATTAAAAAGCTTTTGTGTGTTTTTCCTAAATATTTTTTTGTATGATAAAAGCAGCACAAACTGACCATAGGAAATTTGCAAAAAAGAAGTGTATAAATAAAAATCATCATAAATGCACAGCTGAGAGAGATCATACATACTTAGTATTTTGCTTTTTATCAAATTCTTACCCCAATGAGAACTTTTATGTATTCACATAATTGGATCATATAGTGTATGTAATTTAGGAACTTAGTCTTCATTTACAACATTTTTCCCATTTTTAAGAAGGATTTGAAAATATAACTTTAGACAGCTGCATAACTTGCTACTATTCATTGAAATACAATAGTTTATGTAAGCGTTATCTTTTGTTAAGCATCTAGTTATGATTTTTAATACAAATAGTGATATTTTCTTATTTATTTAGCATTTATTTGATTACAAACAAAGTTAAATATCAAAATGCTTACTGGCTGCTGTACTTTTGCTTTTGTGGATCATTAGTTTATATCCCTTTGTTCATTTTCTACCTGGAATTCATGGTTTTCTTGCTTATTTGTGATAGCTGTTTAGATTTTAAAGATATTAACCCCCTTCCCGGTTCTATTTATAACAAATAATTTCCCCATTTCAGTTGCTTGGCTTTTATTTCTATTTATTTGACATGAAAAAGCTTTACATTTTTATTAGGCCAAATTTATTTACCCATGCTGCCCTTTGAAGCTTTGTCTATTGCTTTTATGCATTAAATATATACATATTTTTTTCCAAGCCAAGCTCAGTTCGATATTCAACTCTGTCCTTCAATTCTTTTGCTTTTTAGTATTATATATTTGACATTGAGTTATTTAATTTATATAGAACTTGCTTGGGGATAGGGTAACTATTTTTTAAATAATCATATTTCTACATTTTTTGTTAGTTTGAGAACTTTTTCTTTCATAGAGAAAAATCATTATATATGGTGAGACTCACTTAGAATCAAAATTACCCTTGAAAAACCCTTTATGTAGCACCCAAAATATCATGTGCAGATATATAGTCTCGCTATATACTCAACACAGCTACTGTCTTCTTAAGTGGTGGAATAATTGATATGTTTTAATATATATCATAACCTTAAGCCAGTTTTTAATTCTAGAATCGCACACAATATGAGAAATTCTCACGCTGTGAGAGGCTCCAAGGAACTGAGATTGAAGAAATAAAAAGTTCCTAGGTCTCTTTTACATTCACTCACTCTTAGGCACGTGGTCAAAGAGTGGAAGGGAAGGCATGTGGAGATCACCTGTTCTATTTAAATTCTCCAGTCTATCTCTTTCTCTGTTTTTCCCCTCCCTTAATATACGTTAAAGATATATATGATGTGAGCCATGCTAACCCTTCTTGGATCACACTTCTCTGCCCTTTTTAGCTATTCTCCAGCTGCCTCTCTCCCCTTTGTCAAAGTCACATGCTGGTGGTCCCTACAATAATGTTCCAAGCCATCCTAGAATCCATTGCTTCCTGAGTGTCATTTTCAAGTATCTGGAGAAGCACTGGCCAATAGAAATATCATATAAGCCATATGTTCCATTTTAAATTTCCTACTAGGCATCTTTTAAAAGTGAAAAGAAAGAAGACAGATTAATTTTAATAATGGATCTTATATAATCCAATAAATGGATCACATCAATGTGTAATCAACATCAAAATTACTGTGGTATTTTACATCTTTTTAAAATACCAAGTCTTCAAAACAGGGTGTATATTTGACAACTTGCAGCATATTTAACTGTAACTATCAACATTTCAAGTGTTCAAAAGCTACATATGGCTAATGGCTACTGTATTAAATGGTGCGGATTTAGAGGGCTTACTAACAATCTGAAATTCATCACGAACTCATGAGCAGCTGTATTTTTGTGCAAGTGCTCTAAAAACTAACTCCCCAGTGATCCCATGCTACACCATTTAAAAAGTAAATCAGGGGCACCTGGGTGGAGCATCTGACTTCGACTCAGGTCATGATCTCGAGCTCAGGAGTTTGAGCCCTGCATTCGACTCTTGCCTGTCGGCCTGCAGTCCACTTGGGATCCTCCACCTCGCCCCCCTCTCTCTCTGCCCCTCCCCCACTCTGTCTCTCTCAAAATAAAATAAACTGAAAAAAAAAAAAGTAAATCGAAGTGGGGCACGTGGGTAGCTCAGTTGGTTGAATGCCTGACTCTTGATTTCAGCTTAGGTCATGATCCCTGGGTAGTGGGATCCAGATCTGTGTCAAACTCCACACTAAGCATGGAGCCTGCTTGGTATTCTCTCTTTTTCAATATCTCTCTCTTTCTTTCTCTCCCTCTCTCTCTCTCTCTCTCCTACTCTCTCTCTCTCTCTCTCCCCCCACCTACCTCCCCCACTTGCCCACTCTCTCTCTCTAAAATAAAATTTTCAAAACATTTTTTTAAAAAGTAAATTGAAGTAAGAATGAGATGCTGCTTATTTTTCTGCTCTTATCCTCCTCTGTGGAATTATTTCTTTTCTCTGCATCCATAATCTTTAAATTCTGGGTTTTTTTTTTTTATTTTTTAAATGTTTATTTTTTATTTTTTTTTTAAATTTTTTTTTTCAACGTTTATTTATTTTTGGGACAGAGAGAGACAGAGCATGAACGGGGGAGGGGCAGAGAGAAAGGGAGACACAGAATCGGAAACAGGCTCCAGGCTCTGAGCCATCAGCCCAGAGCCTGACGCGGGGCTCGAACTCACGGACCGCGAGATCGTGACCTGGCTGAAGTCGGACGCTTAACCGACTGCGCCACCCAGGCGCCCCTTAAATGTTTATTTTTGAGACAGAGATAGAGAGAGTGGGAGAGGGGCAGACAAAGAGGGAGACACAGAATCCAAAGCAGGCTCCAGGCTCCAAGCTGTCAGCACAGAGCCTGACTCAGTGCTTGAACCCAAGAAACTGTGAGATCACGACCTGAGCTGAAGTAGGACGCTTAGCCAACTGAGCCACCCAGGCACCTCTAAATTCTATATTTCTATAATCCTATTGCTTTGTATTGGACAGAGGCAGCCCTGGGACAGGGCAGTGAATTAGTCCCTGAGACCCCTCCATGAAAAAAATGGGACAGAAACAATATATTTTCTGCCTTTGGTGACTTAAAATCTCTTTCCCCCCCATTATGTACTCCTTTTTCCAATTCTAAAAGCGTAACAGATACGATTTTATTTTTAACTGGGTTTATTTTAGGGTTTTAAGCATTACTAAACACAGAATAACTGGGTTTATTTTAGGGTTTTAAGCATTAGTAAACACAGAATATACACCTTCTGCACAGCTAAGGTTATATGCCTTTGAGAAGGAGCATGCAAATGGGGCTTTCGCTGGCATTGTTTTAAAATAAATAGAAAGCTCTCAGTAAACTTTTACATCACTCTGCAACATGTTTTGTTAGAAAAGCCTGTGGTAGTATCTAAAATTGTGTAAATCATCAGTTTTTAATCTGGCAGGAAGTAGATAGTGGCCCATTAAACTTTCGTAATTAAATTTTCCCTGTACTCCCCCATAGAACCATTATCTGAGTTTTCTAATTAACACAAGAGGAGGGAGTCAATTCAGATTGATGGGATCTAGAGCCATCCCCTTTCATTTTAATGACCTTTAATAAACTTTTATTACTATTGATATTGATAATTATAATACACCCTTTAATTCTGCAATGTGATTCTAAGGACCTTTTCAAAAATTGCAAAATTCACCTTTAAAGCTAGAGTAGACAGAATTATTATATTCCCAAATGCTGTGCATTTAAGGCGGTGACTTTAAGTGAGCTGAAGGGTAGATAGACATCACGGAAATGGCTTTTCCTTTCCTTGATCCACAATGCAGGACCTCAGTCCTGACATAGCCTCCCAGTTTCAGAGCACAGCTCCCTTTCCAAGAATGGCAATCAGGTTGAATTGGAAGTTATTTCATGATAAATAATCCACAGGGAGTAAGGTGGAGTTTGTTATATTTGCTGTATTTTCAACTGGAAAAGCCTTAAGACTGGGACGTCAGATGCCTAAGAGGACCAGTCATCAGGCAAGCTACACTGATTTCCCAGAATGATTTCGTGATGTTTTGCCAGAGGTTTTATAATTTTATATCCTTTCAGAGCTCCACTCCTTTCATTGAAACTGGCCCTTCTGGGTGAGAAAATGATCTGCCAACATAAACATCTAAGCACTGAGAGGAACTCTCCCACTATTACTATCATTTGGTTTGGAAGCTCCAAGATAAGCATAAAACTAAAAGTATAAGCTATTGGGGTCATGTGCATAGTACATGATGGAGGTGGGATTTAGCTAATGCTCTCACTCACCCAGCCATGCTGCCCACAAAATCACAAAATCACTGTGTTGAACTCCCAGGGCCTTGATTAATGAAATCAGAAGTTGTGAAGTTGAGATCTACCAAACTCAGGGTGTGTAGGGAAGACTGAATGCAATAGTCTCATAATCTCCTCATGTACAAAGTCAAGATTAGAAGATTTTGTGTCATAAGAATGTTGTGAGGGTTAGATAAGATAAGGTATATAACATGCTTAGCATAGTGTCTGTTTCAACAAATGCTATTCTCATTTTTATTGTAAATATTGTTTTCACATGATCTTTTTTTTTTCTCACCTATGTGTGTGTGTGTGTGTGTGTTTTTAATCTCACCTGTTTTCTTTTTTTCAAAGTTCAAGTGTTTGATGTTTGGTATCCCAATATACTATATATATATATATATATATATATATATATATATACACACACATATATATACACATATATATATACACACATATATATACACATATATATATACATATATATATACATATGTACATATGTGTATATATATATACACATATATATACATATGTACATATGTGTGTATATATATATATATATATAAAATAAACGTCTAGACTTACCTAAGGGAAGAGATTAGAAGGGTACACTCAAGATCACAATCATTGTTTTCAAAGATTTTATAATCTAGCTGTTGTAGTAACCTAAGGACGAGGTTGTACCAGCCTGTTCTTGTATAATAGCAAAAGGAATAGAGGAGAAAGGAAAAATGTGAAAGGCGTTTAAACAGCAAAAATCATGATTTTACATTTATTTGTAAATTTAGTTTCCAAGAACAATAGACATGTTTTAAAATACTTGTTGAGGAGAAGCCCCGTTTCATAACATGTTGGACTACCTGGGACCAAATATGCCCTCCCACTGAACACAACAAGAAAAGTGTATGTGTGGGAATACCTAAGGCAATCATTTTGGGAGAGTGTGGAGCTCATTAGAGAAGAGAAGTAAATGAAGTAAGACTCCTTCCTCACTGCCCTGAGTTTCTGTCTGCAGGCACTTGCAGGGCAGTGAAGAGGTCCCAAAGAGAGCATGGCAATTTCATTCAGCTGAGAAAATACAGATCAGTTTCAGAAGACTAAGGTGGCTAGAGAGGGAAGAGAACTGTGTGGACAACAAGCTCCAGAAATGTTCCTAGAGGTCCCGTGAGCCATTGAATACTAACTTCACATGCATAAGGTGAAAGTCCATGAGGCCAGGCAAACAGCAACGCAAGAACTATATGCAGGACTATTCCCACAACTCAAGCAAGGTTGAGAAACACTTTCATTGGAGAACAC
The DNA here is from genome assembly GCF_018350175.1 of Felis catus. Lineage (NCBI taxonomy): Eukaryota > Metazoa > Chordata > Mammalia > Carnivora > Felidae > Felis > Felis catus. The sequence goes on from NC_058384.1 coordinate 55,403,132, forward strand.
AAAGAGGTTGCACTTTATCAGTTATGCTAAACCAGTCGTAGAATAAAGGATACTCTAGATCAGAATTGACAAGAATGGTTTAAGGGCCAAATCCAGTCCATGACCTTGTCTCATACAGGCCCCCAGCTAAAGATAGTTTTTACCTTTTTAAAGTGGTAAAAAGAAGAAAAAAGAAAGGAGGAGAAGGAGGCTATAGAATATATAGCAGATATCAGGTGTGATATGGAAAACTTAAAATGTTTACTACTTAGCTCTTCGTAGGAAAGGTTTACTGACCCTGCTCTAGACCTACTGTAGACCAATGTAAAAAGTCTAAAACATAGCCTTTGAAATAATCAAACTGATCTTCAGTTCATTTATTTTATTTTTTAAGCTTTTATTTATTTATTTATTTATTTATTTATTTTAAACTTTTTTAATGTTTATTTTTGAAGGAGAGAGAGACAGAGCATGAGTGGGGGAAGGGCAGAGAGAGAGGGAGACACAGAATCTGAAGCAGGCACCAGGCTCTGAGCCATCAGCACAGAGCCCGATGCAGGGCTTGAACCCACGAACCTTGAGATCATGACCTGAGCCGAAGTCGGACACTTAACCTACTGAGCCACCCAGGGGCCCCAAGATTTTATTTTTAAGTAATCTCTACACTTAACGTGGGACTTAAACCTATAACCCCGAGATCAAGAGTTGCGTGCTCTACCAACCAGCCAGGTACCTCAAGAAATAGTTGGCTGATCGTTAGTGAATTTAACTTCCAACCAGAACAGGGTCCAACATCCTGTACACAGATACAAGAAAATCTAGAATTTAACAGCATACAATTCACAAATCTTTAGCATCCAATGAAGAAGTTATTAGACATACAAAAAAGCCGGAACATTCTGCCCATAAGCAGAGGAAAAATTACTCAATAGAAACTGACTCAGAAGTGGCAAAAGTGATGGAGCAAACAGACAAGAACTTTAAGCAGCCTTTGTGAATATGCTCGACAATTTAAAAGAGAATATTGTGGTAATGAGGAGAGAAATAAAGGGTATATAAATGAGCCAAACAGAATTTCCAAAAATGAACAATAAAGAATCCAATATAGATGTTTACTGTGTGGGATTAATAGATTAGATTCTGCAGAAAAAGGGAGTGGTGGATTTGTATACATGTCAATAGAAGTTATCCAAACTGAAGCACAGAAGAAGGTTGAAAAAAATGAACAGAGCTTTAGTGACTTATAAAACAACATAAAATGGATTAACATATGTATAATTAGAATCCCAGAAAAGAAGGATGGAGAGAAATATTAGGGAAGGAAATATGGTTAAAATGTGCTAAATTTGATGCAAGCTATAAATTTGCTGATTTAAGAACCTCAATAAGCCCCAAGCAAGATAGACACAAAGAAAACACCCCAAGACAAATTATAATACTTGTAGATACTTGATGTTGTGCATTTGTCAAAACCCTTTGAACTTTTCAGCCCAAAGAGTGAACATTAATATGACATATGCATTTAAGATAAATCATTTAGGAGGTTTAGAAAATACCAGGATGGAATGCAAAATGTTACAGAACAATCTAGCTGTATGACAAATGTATAAAACAACCTCAAAGAAAGGGTCAGAGGGAAAGGGATGATTTTAGTAACTCTAGAAATAAAGTGTTTGAAACTAAAAAGAAATTTTATGTAAGGCACTGTACTCTGGTTGATAAAACTGTATCTCACAGGAATAGAGGTTAATAATTCTGATACTTCTCTCTGTGTATAAAGACATTGAATGCCAGTAAATGGAGCATAGAGGGTAAGAGTCAGGTTCCTCACTGTTGGAGTGACAATTTACAAAACAGGAAGAAGAGGAAGCTACAATAATCCATGTGACAATTGATTTGGGTTGGGGATATCAGCATGAACTCACATTTAGCTTAATATAGATACAAATATTTACATATAAAATATAGCAATATATTTATAAGGGGTTGATATATACACATACACATTTCTTTGTTCTGTCAGCTGAAAGGGCTTAAAAGCACTGATACCCGCTAGCAATGAGAATGTCTAGCACCTAGATCTTGGTTTCTAATATTATCCTTCAGTAAAAGCACCCACGGTTTCTTTAGAGAAATGGCTGATTCTAGGACTGGGGCAGAAATATACAAAATGAACCAGGCATGTCTTGTAGTGCCAGAAAGCAAGGAGGTGTTTGAAACAAATGACCCAATCCTCACAGCGATGGGGTTAGGTCAAAGGACAGAGGAAAACGTTTGGGGCAATGACATAAACTAGCGTATCAAATCCATCAATAAATAAGCTATTCAAAAAATAGAAGAGGAACTCTTTCCAAATTATTTTGTTAGGCAGTTTTCTTCTGAAACCAAAAGCAGAGATATCACAAGAAAAGGAAATTACAGCCCAAATCCCTCACGAGTACAGAGGCAAAAGTTCTTAACAAAATAGGATTAAAGCAAATGAAGCAATACATAAAAGGTAGTTGTGGTTGGTTTGCATTGAATCAACTTAGCTAAGTTGGCACAGTATTTTCCAGAATTCTTGTCCTTCTATACTGTAAGTTAGTATTGGCTTGAGGAGACATATTGCATGAGATTTGGAAGGGAAGTCGAGCTGCAAGCATATTTCTGTTCTGCACAGAGCGGGGGATACAGGCTCACTGGGCCCGGTTGCAGGGTGCTCGCACTGCTGTTGACCTGCCAGCTCACTTCGTTGGCACGGGGCAGTGGCTGTTCCCTCAGCCCCCTTAACCCCCATTGGATTGCTTCTTACAACTTTTTCCAATTCAGAGCCAGAGTGTGCAGCTCCAGAAACAGCAGCTGAGCCCAAGACTCTTCCAGGTCCCTCCAGATCTCCTCCTTCAGGCTCTTGCAATCTTTGGCCAACATGCGCACCTTCTGGGGCAGCCGCCAAACCTATGACTCTTCCAGCTCACATTGACTCTCTTCCTTCAGGTTCTCCAACACTTGGGCCAGTTCCAGCACCAAAGATAGAAGAAATCAGCATACATAAAACGTTTAGTCCTCCAAATGACATGAAGTTAAATTCTTATAATAAATTTCATCATCTGTGTGATTTACAGTGGTTCTTTTCCTCTGATCAAATCCTGAATGACACAATAATACAACTTGCCTAATTTGAATGGATCCCAGGAATGCCAGGTTTGCTTAAGATTTTTAAATCTGCAATGTAATTCACCATATTAATAGAGAAGTATGACACTGTGTGATTATCTCAATAAATCAAGAAAGGGATTTGATCAAATTGAACAGTCCTTTATGATAAAAATTATAAAAGGAAACTAGCTATTTAAAAGGATGCTTCCTCACACTGATAAAGAACATCTATGAAAAATGTATAGCTAACATCATATTTAAATGGTGAAAGGTTAAATGCTTCTTCTCTATTAGGAAGAAAATGATATGCAATTTCACCACTTTTATTTAACATTGCATTGGAAGTCCTAGCCGGTGCAATCAAGCAAGAGAATGGTAAAAAAGCATCTAATCTGAAGAAGGAAGTAAAAATAGTCTTTATTCGTAGATGACACGATCATGTAAATAGAAAATCATGAGGAATACACAAAAGACACTCTAGAACTGATTTAGCAAGGTTGCAGAATGTAGGATCAATGAACAAAAATCAATTGTATAGTAGCATCAAACCATGAAAGGAATAGGGATTAATTTAAAAAATTATGTGCAAGACTTACACATTAAAAATTCTCTCAAAATATTGCTGAGATTAGTTAACGAAGATCTGAGTAAGTGGAAAGACTTCCTATGTCCACTGACAAAGACTATGTTCATTATTCATTTTTCAAAGGCTTTCTATGATTGGAAGATTCAACAGTGTGAAGATATTAATGCTCTCTAAATTCATCTATAGACCAAGGCAATGTCAGACAAAAATCTCCATAGGATTTTGTGAAAACTGACACAGTCATCTAAAATATATTGATAAAAATGCAAAGGACCAGATTAGTCATAACAATTTTAAAAATAAAAGAACAAAGTTGGAAAACTTACACCATCTTAATTTTAAGATGCAGTAATCATTTACTATCATATACTACTTTATCATATTATAACATATCATAGTATATCATATACATATACTACTTTATCATATTATAAAGCTGCAGTAATCAAGACTGTATGGTATTTGTATAAGAATGAATGAAAAGAACAGAATCCAGAAATAGATCCACATGAACGTAGGCAATTGAGGTATGACAGAGGCACCAAGATGATTCAATGGGAATGGACACTCTTTCCAACAAATGGTGCTGCCTATCCATTTTTTTAAATGTCAACATCAATCTTTTCTTTACACCATACACTGAAATTAACTTGAAATGAATCATATACCTAAACATAAAATGTCTAAAAGAAAACATAGACTAAAAGTTTTTAACTTGAAGTAGGCCAAATTTTTAGATAGGATACAAAAAGCAGAATCCATAAAAGAAAAAACATATAAAATGCATTTCATCAAAATTAAAAATTATGCCTTTCAAACACCCCATTAGAAACATGGAAAACATAGGAGTGCCTGGGTGGCTCAGTCAGTTAATCTTCTGATCTCATGATCTTCATGATCTCACAGTCTGTGAGTTTAAGTCCCGCATCAGGCTCTGTGCTGACAGCTCAGAGCCTGGAGCCTGCTTCAGATTCTGTGTCTCCCTCTCTCTCTGCCCCTCCCCCACTCACACTCTGTCTCTCTCTGTTTCTCTCTCTCTTTCTATCTCTCTCTCTGTCTCTCTCTCTCAAAAATAAATAAACAATGAAAAAAATTAAAACAAAAAGAAACATGGAAAACCTCTAACTGCAAGAAAATATTCTGGCAAAAGACTTAAATCCATAGTTTGTATTAGCTAACCTATATCTGACAAGTCACTGTTACCCAGATTTTATGAAGAACTCATAACTCAGTGCTAAGAAGACAAAAAAGCCTAGCTCTGAAAAAATCGACTTGATAATGGGGGAGGCCATGCATGCATAGAGGCAGGGGTATATGGGAAATCCCTGTACCTTTCTCTCAATTTTGCTGTGAACCTAAACTGCTCTAGAAAATAAAGTCTATTAAAAAATAATAACAGCTAAATACTGCAAAAATTAACAAAAGACTCAAACAGAGGCTTCACAAAAGAAGATATTTGAAAAGGCCAGAATCCCATGAAAAGATGTTCAGTAGTATTGGCCATCATGAGTCATCAGGCATATCCAAGCAGTTTAAGCTTTAATAGCTCCACGCTGGAAATGACCCAAATGTCCATCCACAGGTGAATACATAAGCAAATTATGGAACATCCATACAAAGAAAGATTACTCAGCAATAATGGCCATGAAGGATCAATACATAAAACCTCATGGATGAATGTAAAAAATGTTATGCTGAAGACAGGAAGCCTGACACAAGACTACCTACCGTGTGGTTTTATTTATATAAAGTTCTAGACAATGCAAATGCAATATGTAATGGCAAAAGATAGAACTGGGGTTGCCAAGGGCCAGGGAGGGACGAGGCGGCTGACTACAAAGGGAAACCAGGATGACCTTGGGGTTATTCGGCACCTTGACTGCGGTAGTGGTTACATGCGTGGATACTTCTGCCCTGGTGAATCAATCTACACACTACACTTCCATAAAGTTGGTTTTTAAACATGATTATTTTCCATTTTATGAGTAAGGCATTAACGTGCTCACTTGAATGTTCCTCCTCTGTCATTACACTAATACACATCTCCACTATCTCACCGAAAGCCTCAATTTCTCACAGTGTAACATTTTTGATAGGGAATGATACCTTCTTGATTGTAAATACATCTTAAAATCTAGAATATTGATCAAATGCTATTGCTGGAGCTGGTTGTCTCCATTGACCTGAGTAGTACACTTTCCCCAAATGGGAAACAGATGTTACTAGAAAAACTTGGCACACAATGTAGAGGCATTAATTTTAATGGAAAGTAAGTAATTTAAAATAATATTTTTTGGATGAACCACAGATAACTTGTGAATTTGAATGCAAAGTAAACATGATGTTTTTAATTATTTTTAATGTTTATTTATTTTTGAGAGAGAGAGACAGAGTATGAGCAGGAGAGGGGCAGAGAGAGAGAGAGAGAGAGAGGGAGACAGAATCCGAAGCAGGATCCAGGCTCTGAGCTGTCAGCATAGAGGCCAACACGGGGCTCGAACCCACAAACCACGAGATCATGACCTGAGCTGAAGTTGGACACTTATCTAACTGAGCCACCCAGGTGCCCCAACATGATGTTTTTAGATAAAATAAGAAACTTCTAGTTCGTGGTTGTCTAGGTCCAGATTACTGTATTTAAGGTACAGATACAAGAGGAGATTGATAAAAAAGGCAATGTTTCCAGGTTTTGATGTAGAATTCAAAAGGGAGAGGGACAGTCTTAGGAAAGAAATATAACCCGAGGGTAAGGTATTGCTACAGAATGGAAATGTAAAAAGTTCTAAAAGTGGAGTATTTACTAGAGTACAATTTTAGAGAGAAACATGTAATAATTCTTCAATAAATTTGTATTTTGCTGGTAATGATATTTAGATTTTGTTTTGTGCCAAAATTTTTTCTTGAGACAGAGAGAGAGAGAGAGAGAGAGAAAAGGCACGTGAGTGAGCAGGGGAAGGGGCAGAGAGAGAGAGGGAGAGAGAGAATATTAAACAGGTTCCATGCCTAGCACAGAGCCTGACGTGGGGCCCGATCTCACGACCCTGAGATCATGACCTGAGTCAGAATCAATAGTGGGACACTTAACTGACTGAGCCACCCAGGTGCCCCATGCCAAAATTTTCAATTTAATATTTTATACATCAAAAGAATACATGTCAGAATATAGCTAAGAGATTAAACAAAATGCCATGACCACTAGTAAATCCACTATCCAATTTAAAAACTGTATTATTACATTTGCATGCCGCTTTACAATGCCATTTACATTATGAGTGCCCCACTTGCTCATGCTCTCTCTCTCTCTCTCAAAATAAGTAAGTAAATTTTAAAAAAAGAAAAAGAAAAGAAAATTACAATGACTGAAGAGAAAACCTCACCCAATAGGCAAATTTGAAGAAACAGAGTAATCAAGTAAATTTGAAAACAAATCAAGAGAAATGACATAATCTAAAGAACAGAGAGAAAAAAATATTGCAGAAAATTGAACAGAGCAAGAGACACAAATTGGGGCAGTATGAAGCAAACCAAAATACATACAGTAGAAGTCTAAGAAATAGTGAAGGGAGAGACAGAAAGGAGGGAGGGAACGTAAATAATAAAAATGAGGACTAAAATCGTCCCAAATTTGATGCAAATATTAATCTACCCATTCAAGAAAGTCAACGAAGCATTACATTGAATAAAAACAAAAGGTCCACACTTAAAAGCATCATAGCCAAAAACTGTTCAAAAACAAAGAGAAAATTAGAGAGGAGAGGGAAGATTACCTCTCTCTGTAAGGGGAACAATATTTTGATTAACAGTTGACTGCTCTTTCTAAAGAGCAGGGCTCAGAAGTAAGTGAAATGAGGTATTCAAGGTGCTTAAGAAAAATCACTGCCAACCAAGAACTCTACCTCCCACAAAACCATCCTTCGAAAGGTAAAGAAGAGACCTTCCCACATTAACAAAGACTGGGAGAACTCACTGTAAGCAGACCTGTGTTAAAAAGAACACTAAAGGGGGGCGCCTGGGTGGTTCAGTCGATTAAGCTTCAGACTTCGGCTCAGGTCATGTTCTCGCGGTTTGGGAGTTGGAGCCCCGCTTAGGGCTCTGTGCTGACAGCTTAGAGCCTGGAGCCTACCTCGGATTCTGTGTCTCCCTCTCTCTCTGCCCCTCCCATGCTCATGCTCTGTCTCTCTCTGTCTCTCAACAATAAACGTTAAAAAAAAAAAAAATAGAAAAAAACAAAAACAAAAAAGAACAATAAAAGAAGTTCTTCATTCTGAAAGAAAATTACACCAGATGGTAATAAGTCAAGATAAAGAAATAAATGATAAAAGAATGACAAAGAAATAAAGCTGCCATAATTGTAGATGAACTGATGGGGTACCTATAAAAGCTTTAAAAAACACTTAGATCATCGAAATATTAAATAAACTTAGCAAAATAGATAAAATGTCAATAATCAAAAATCAACTGTATGTGATGTTGTAGCAAGAAATGAGAAAAATGAAGGCTTAAAAATATGTAATTTATGATGACATCACCAATATTAAACACCTAAAAAATCTAATGATTTATTAGGCATCTCAGAGAAAACTACCAAACATTTCTGTGAGAAACCAAGTAAAATCTCAATAAATGGACGCGTATATCATATTCATGGCTTGAAAGATTCAATATTGTAAAAATGCTGGTTCTCCCCCAAATGAGTCTTTGGAAAATGCAACTAAAATTTGAAAATTGCACATTTTTTTGTGTGGGAACGAACAATAGGTTCTGAAACTTCTAACAAAATGTGAAGGATCAATATCAGCCATAACAATCTGGAAAAATGACACCAAAACCGAAGAACTTAGACAACCAGAGGATTTATAAATCTACAATAATTGGGACAGTGTATTATCAGTGTAAGAACAGACAAACTGACCGATGGAACAAAGCGGAGTCCAAGAACGCATTCAGATATGGGCAGTCAGATGGATGTCCATGGAGACAAAAATCGTGACCCTTTCCCTCATAGAAAACAAGAAAATCGACTCCAGATGAATTTCCTAAATGTAAAAGGCAAAATAACAAAGCTTCTAGAATTTAACATAGAAAAACATTTGCAGAACCTGAGGATAGGCGAAAATTCTCAAACAGGATACAAAAAGCAATACCTGAAAAGAAAAAAAATTGAAAAATTAGGCCTTATTGATTTTAAGAACTTCTATTCATCAAGGTACCATTAAGCAAATGAATGAGAAAGCCACACAATGGGAGAAGATATGTGTGATACGTATACCTACAGGTTACTTAAATGCAGAATATAAATCAATCTTTACAGATCAAGGAAAATGTAGCAACACCAACAACAAAAGATTTAAACGAGGCATTTCATAGTATATTTAATGGCCAGTAAGCATGTAAAAAGATATCCAACATTATTAGTCATCAGAGAAATGCAAATTACATCTTTATTTACTTTTGAGTGATTGTCATTTTAAAAACAAACTAACAAACAAAAAACTCTAGCAAGTGTGAGGAAGAATGTGAGCAAAAACCTCTCAGACATACTGGTGAGAACTTAAATTTGTGCAATCACTTCACAAAACTGTTTAGCAATATCCCCTATAGCTAAACACAGGCATACCCAATGGCGATTCCAGTTTTTGCCATATACTACTCATCAGAAATATGTACATGTGCAGGCGCCTGGGTGGCTCAGCAGGTTAAGTGTCTGACTCTTGATTTTGGCTCAGGTCATGATCTCACAGTTTGTGGGATCGAGCCCCGTGTTGGGCTTTGTGCTGATAGCACAGAGCCTGCTTGGGATTATTCCACCCCCCCCCCCCCGCTTCTCCCCTGCTTATACTCTACTCTCTCAAAATAAACATTTAAAACAAAAAAGAAATAGGTACAATGTTCACCAGAAGACTTGCTCATAGCAGCACTATTCATAATAGCTCCAAACAGGAAACTACCCAAATGTCTATCAACAAAAGGATAAATAAATTAATTATATTATACTCACATAGTGGAATATTATATACCAATGACAGTGAAAGACTATACACATAAAACGTGGGTGAATCTCAAAACCATAATGTTAAGCAAAAGAAACAATACGAAAAAATATATAGTGTGTGATTCCATTTATATGAAGTGCATAAAAGGCAAAATATGATGAATGGGGTCATAATTGTGGTTTTCTTTGGAGAGGATATGATTCGGAGAGGTTCAAGGAGGGCTTCTGTGATGCTGGTTATTCCATTTTTTTTTAATTTAGCTGGTGGTTAGACAAGTGAATTCACTTTGCAAAACATTCATGAAGCTGTCACCTAAGAGAAGGTCACTTTTCTGTACTATTTTTATAATTAACTTTGCTTTTATTATAGCATTATGTAGCCATTCATAACAAATACATTAGAGCAAGAGGAGAGGGGCATAAGAAAGGGAAAATATCTAAGATAAATTTTTAAACTTTTAGCTCAATGTAATTCTTATGTCATTTTCTGTCAAAAAAATTAAACACTGCCAAGAAGCAATCCCAAGTGTCCATGATACTTTGAAAAGATTCTATCTCTACTGAGTTTCCTAAAGCAACTCAAAATTTTTACCTTATACATATGGAGTTTTGAAGTATCACTGGGTTAATAGCGAATTATTGATAGGTCTGCACTCCTTTTAGAGAAACAATGCAAGGGGATGAAGGAACACAAGGAAGAATATGTTTCCTTGACTTTCCCAGCTTCTAGAAGCCCACATCCCTCGGCCTGTGGCCCCTGTTCATCTTCAAGGCCCGTATTGTCATCACTCTGTCCTCTCCTTCCATCTGCACGATTTGTGCTCTGACTCTCCTACCTCTCATCCCTTTATAAGTATACTTGTGGGGCGCCTGGGTGGCGCAGTCGGTTAAGCGTCAGACTTCAGCCAGGTCACGATCTCGCGGTCCGTGAGTTCGAGCCCCGTGTCGGGCTCTGGGCTGATGGCTCAGAGCCTGGAGCCTGTTTCCGATTCTGTGTCTCCCTCTCTCTCTGCCCCTCCCCCGTTCATGCTCTGTCTCTCTCTGTCCCAAAAATAAACGTTGAAAAAAAAAAATTTTTTTTTAATTAAAAAAAAAAAAAGTATACTTGTTACGTTGGACCTACACTGATAATCCAGAATAATCTCCCCATCTCATGATCTTTAATTGCATCTGCAAGGTCCCTTTTGCCATATAAGATTACATATTCACACACTTTAGGCATTAGGAAGGTCATGGACATCTTTGGGGGTCATTTTTCTGTTTACCAGTGTCTATGGTCACATAGACTGCCATTTAAAAAGCTTTGGAAACATTTCACCCAATTCAACATAATTGTTTCTATTATTTGATCTCCTCTTTTTTTCAAGTATGCCTCAACATAAGTGAAATAATTAATGCAAATTATCCAGTAATGTGGTCTTAAAAAAAAACAAAACACAACTGTTGACCTAAAGTGTGCTGCACTGAAAAATCACTACATTTACTCATTCCTGCATTCACTATAAGAACTCAGCTTTGAATTTCATTTTACATGGGTGTGTGTGTGTGTGCCTGTGCTGGAGAGACTCTCCACCTTAACTCAATGCAAAAAAGAAAAATGTTAATTTTAAAATATAAATTAATTTTATTTACTTTTTTAAAATTTTTTTAACGTTTTTTATTTATTTTTGAGACAGAGAGAGACAGAGCATGAACGGGGGAGGGTCAGAGAGAGAGGAAGACACAGAATCGGAAGCAGGCTCCAGGCTCTGAGCCATCAGCCCAGAGCCCAACGCAGGGCTTGAACTCACGGACCTCAAGATCGTGACCTGAGCTGAAGTCAGACGCTTAACCGACTGAGCCACCCACGCGCCCCTAATTTTATTTTTTTAATGTTTGTTTATTTTTTTTCAACGTTTTTATTTATTTTTGGGACAGAGAGAGACAGAGCATGAACAGGGGAGGGGCAGAGAGAGAGGGAGACACAGAATCGGAAACAGGCTCCAGGCTCCGAGCCATCAGCCCAGAGCCTGACGCGGGGCTCGAACTCACGGACCACGAGATCGTGACCTGGCTGAAGTCTGACGCTTAACCGACTGCGCCACCCAGGCGCCCCTAATGTTTGTTTATTTTTGAGAGAGAGATAGTGAGGAGTGTCGGGGGTGGGGGGAGACAGAGAGGGAGACAGAGAATCTGAAGCAGCCTCTGTGCTGTCAGCGCAAAGCTGGGCACAAAGCCCAACATGGGGCTCAAACTCGTGAACTGTGAGATCATGACCCCAGCCGAAGTTAGCTGCTCAACCGACTGAGCCACCCAGGCACCCCAATTTTCTGATTGTTAGAAAAAAACTATTATTCTACAGCTATATTTAAAATTTTATTAATTATAAAATGTAACTATTTTCTATATGTCACCAGAAATACTTAAATGAAATAAAACAGCTGTCACAATTAAGTAGAGGCTTCTTTTTTTTGTTTTTGTTTTAACGTTTATTTGTTTTTGAGACAGAAAGAGACAGAGCATGAACGGGGGAGGGTCAGAGAGGGAGACACAGAATCTGAAACAGGCTCCAGGCTCTGAGCTGTCAGCACAGAGCCCGACGCGGGGCTCGAACTCACGGACCGTGAGATCATGACCTGAGCTGAAGTCGGATGCTTAACCAACTGAGCCACCCAGGCGCCCCAAGTAGAGGCTTCTTAAGATTGCAGTTTTTACCATTTGTTTTTAACAGTTACTGACATTTGAGTGTTTGTTAAAGTTTTTTGTTGTTGTTGTTAAGGGACATCTGGATGACTCAATTGGCTAAGTGTCCAACTTTGGCTCAGGTCATGATATCCCGGTTCGTGGGTTCAATCCCTAAATTGGACTCTGTGCTGACAGCTCAGAGCCTGGAATCTGCTTCAGAGTCTGTGTCTCCCTCTCTCTACCCCTCCCCCTCCCTCAAAAAATGAATAAACATTAAAATTTTTTTTAATATTTTTCATTACAATAGGGAACTGAAACACAGAAAACATACCTAGTTCTTAAGAAGTCTCATTGTAATGTTCTTATTCTTTGAACATCTTTCTTTAATCCAAATTATAATTTGTGCCTCATAGATTATTTTTTTATTTTTTCAATTTATTTATTGTTTAATTTATATTCAAGTCTGCATATGATGCAACAATGATTTCAGGAGTAAATACCTTAATGCCTCTTACCCATTTAGACTATTCCCCCTCCTATAACCCCTCCAGCAACCCTCTGTTTGTTCTCTATATTTAAGAGTTTTTTATGTTTTGTCTCCCTCCCTGCTTTTATATTATCTTTGCTCCCCTTCCCTTATGTTCATCTGTTTTGTATCTTAAATACCTCATATGAGTGAAGTCATACTATATTTGTCTTTCTCTAATTTCGCTTAGCATAATATCCTCCAGTTCCATCCACGTAGTTGCAAGTGGCAAGATTTCATTCTTTTTCATTGCCAAGTAATACTCCATTGTATACATATACAGCACATCTTTATCCATTCGTCCATAGATGGATATTTGGACTCTTTCCATACTTTGGCTATTGTCAATAGCACTGCTAAAAACATTGGGGTGCATGTGCCCCTTCAAAGCAGCACACCTGTATCCTGTAGATAAATACCTAGTAGTGCAATTGCTGGGTCATAGGGTAGTTCTATTTTTAATTTTTTGAGGAACCTCCATACTGTTTTCAGAGTGGTTGCACCAGTTTGCATTCTCACCAGCAGTGCAAAAGAGATCCTCTTCCTCTACATCCTTGCCAACATCTGTTGTTGCCTGAGTTGTTAATGTTAGCCATTCTGTCAGGTGTGAGGTGGTATCTCATTGTGGTTTTGACTTGTATTTCCCTGATGATGAGTGATGTGGAGCATTTTTTTCATGTGTCTGTTCATCATCTGGATCTCTTCTTTGGAGAAGTGTCTATTCATATCTTTTGCCCATTTCTTCACTGGATCATTCGTTTTTGGGGTGTTGAGGTTAATAAATTCTTTATAGATTTTGGATACTAATGAAATATATTTCACATGTATATTTTTAATCCATTTATTTTCCATACTTTAATACTTTAGTATCATCCATTTTAAAAACTAATGTTCAGCAAACATAAAAGAGATAATACACGATTGTTCCCCAATCCTCCAACTTAAAATAGGCAAGCTACATGGATTATTTTATGCCATAACTTTTCCTTCCTAGCACTCATTACAACTTGGGATTACTGTTTTCTCTGTTATTATTTGTATCCATCTTCCCCAATATAAACTCTTTGAGGATGGGAATTACTATATTTAACTCCTATACACATGGTACACTTGGAATATTTTAGGATCTCAAGAGGCTTGGGATGAATTAGTGAATTAAATAAATTTGTATATGTGTATATATGTGTGTATTGTGCTTTGAAGGTGGCTTAACCCTGACAATGAACTTGTATCTTCAGCAGAGAAAATGTAAGGTTCTTTTCACTTTGTGTCATCAATTCTAATTATTTGAATTTTTGAGCTTAACGGCCTTTCATAGAATCATTAGTGTCTGTGAATAAATGATAATGTACTTGTATTTTCCTATGTTAGTAAGTTACATATGCTTATATATTTTGAACGGGTTCTATTCTGATTCCTCCAAGTGTTTGTGCATTTGTTTAGAGGAAGAAACAGAAACTGGCCTAAAATAATATTATTTGTGAGGTACATTTCCTTTGTACTTGGTTTGTTGAGACTTTTTATCATAAAGAGATGTTGAATTTTGTCAAATGTTTTCTCTGCTTCTGTTGAGTGATGATATGATTTTTATCCTTCACTTGGTTGATGTGGTACATCACACTGACTGATTTGTGGATGCTGACCCATCCTTGCATCCCTGGAATAAATCCCCCTTAATCCTGGTGTATGATCCTTTTAATGCATTGTTGAATTCAGTTTACCAATATTTTTGAGGATTTTTGCATCTATGTATTTTTTTTTTCTTGTGGTGTCCTTGTCTGGAAGAGTTTGAGAAAAAATTGGTACTCATTCTTTAAATGTTTGGTAGAGTTCACCAGTGAAGTCATCTAGCCCTGGACTTTTGTTTGTTGGGAGGTTTTTGATTATTGATTCAATCTTCTGACTAGTAATCCACTGTTTACCCTAATCATTTTATACATATGTGTGTATAACATAATTTTATATATGTGTGTGTATATAATATATGACATATATATATACATATATATATATATGGAATATATATAATCTATGAGATTGAAATGTAAACAGATAATCAGCTCTTGAATATCCTCTTTGTGACATTTTGCATGATGTTTGTGTTTCCACTTTGGGTTTTGTGTCTAAGGCCAAACTGTTTTAAAATTTTATTTATACTAATATATTCCTTATAGAAGTTCTTTTTTTATTTAAAAAGGATTTTTTAACATATATTTTACTTTTGAGAGAGAGAGAGAGAGCAGGGGAGGGGCAGAAAGAGAAGGAGACACAGAATCTGAACCAGGATCCAGGCTCTGAGCTGTCAGCACAGAGCCTGACAAGGGGGTTCAATGTGAGATCATGACCTGAGCTGAAGTCAGAAGCTTAGCTGACTGAGCCACACAGGTGCCACTAGAAATTCTTGATTTTTCATTTATGACTTAAATATCTTCTCTTTAGAAGAACTCCCCAGTTAACTGCAGCTCCTGTACCCAACCAGCCTACTCACTGAAGGTTTCTAAGTACAATTATTTCTGCTTTCATAGTAGAAACACCACAACTTGAGGAGTCCCATCCCTCATAGGGGTTATTAAAAGAAAAGTTGAGAAACTGAGAGAATCATACCAGCACTCCATCACAAGCAATCCATCTAGAATAGGCAGCCCTTTATACAATACCCCCTTTAAAAAATTAGGGCCTCCTCCCCAGTTTTGAGCATGTCCTTTCAAATCCTTTTGACAGCCGTATTCTCGAAGGAAGAAGACATATGTGCAGACTTATGCAATTTCCCCTTTTAGTATAATCTCACTAGATGTGTGGTCCCATTTTCATTTCACATGATACTCACCTTCTTGCTTCCTTAGGTAATTGCCTGTTTCTATAATGATTTTGCTTTTATTTCTGTTGATGACTTTCAGACATAATGGGTTGATGCCTTCTTTAATGGGCACAATGATTATAAACCTCTATTAAAGCAGGGATCTGTATGCCTTACACTGACAGGAGAGTTAATTGCTTTTACAATTAAGATTTTATGAGAAATACATTTTTTAAAAAATTTGTTAATACTCCAAGTTGAGGTCTTCCACAGAAGAAGAGGAATCCTTCCCAAAGCTGCTGATGAATTACTTTTCTCTCTTTCAGCATTATGTCTAGATTTCTCAGCACATTTCTTCAGGAGGTGGGTCCTGCCCATTGATACAGACTTGTCTCTTATCTGTACTTTGCAGGCAATCTATACCCGCCTTGTTGCACTCCTATGGGGTTGTAGACTGGCTTTTTCCACATCTATGCCTCTTTTCATGCTGCTCTTTTTGCCTCCTTCTCTGGATAGCAGTCTCCTCCTTTAAAGTATTAATTCCTTCACAAAGCCCTTCCTGATAATGGTGGTGAAAGTACAGTTGCCTGACTCCTCCTCTCAGAGCACCCTGTGTGTGTCCATGAGACTGCCCCCATCACATAATCCCGCCATGGTCTCGTTACTCCTCAAGTTACGGCTTTAGACTCTAAGCTTCTGGAGCTGTGTTTTTAAATCTGCAGGCATCACAGAGCCTGCAGACGGCCCCATCGTGTTTGTTGCATGAAGCAAGCAAGAAAGCAAAACATCAAGAACATGGCCAAACCAAGTGTATTTATTTGGTGTTTTAGTAGATGTGATTTCCTGCGACTTGTCTACTCTAGTGAGATGAATTGCAAGAGCCTGAACTTACAGGTTCCTGCTGTTCATGTTTAGCCTTCTTAATGCATCATGGCTGATTGGACACAGAGAAACTCTCAATTAGTCTTGTTTTGTCATGGTGCACACAGCTCTATCCAGAAATGATAACAAAAACATCACACAGCTGCCTGAAATTGTAAAGGGAGAGGTACCCTATCCGACCCTAAAATCTTAACATATATGAGATTGTTACCATTTGAGGGACTCTACCCCTGAAATGTGGATCAGGAAGCCTCCAATAGGTATTCTCAGAGTAGCCTCGGCTTCTTTATGCTGGCTACGTCCAATTTTGCTTCACTAGACAGAAGCTAGGAGGGGACATCCAAGCTATGGTGGCCAGAAGTTAAAGAACCGAAGTGGAAAGCCCAAGACAAAGTCCTTCAGCAACAAGTAAGCTCACCTCTTTATTAGCATCAACCCCAAATCTTAGAAAATCCTGTTCTTTATAATGCTGAGTTAACCACCTACAATGTCTCAGTAAGCTCTTTTCTAGCGGTGAAGGAAACTCAAACAAACCAGAACAAAAACCTTGCCTTCCCTACCCTTCCTAGTCCCCACCCCAGAGCTTCATTCCTGCTTAGTTGAATCCATCTCTCTCTCTCAGAAGAAAGAGTGCTTGTTTTATTGTGCCCAAGGACATATGTAAAATTTTATTACTGAAAAGTTGGAATTCAAAATAGCCAGAATAGAATGGTCTAAAATCCATAACAGTTGGCACTGAATCTCATGGTGATCGCACCATGACCTGAGGTTATGTACTAGACATGAGAAAGGGGGTGGAGCTTTGTTACGGCAAAGGTTCAAGTCTCACTTGATATGTTGTATTGACCTCACTGTGTCTGAAAGAAATGAACGACCCAGACAAAAATAAAGTGGAAGCAGAATAAAGTGGTCAGTGTCCTTAAGTGACTCTCAGGGTTTGCAATGCATTCCCACTAACACATCTGATTTGAGATGAGTAGAATTCCTAGGAAAAGCTTCTGAATTAAGAATTAAATGTAGGGGCACCTGGGTGGCTCAGTCAGTTAAGCTTCCTACTTAGGCTCAGGTCATGATCTCGTGGTTTGTGAGTTCGAGCCCCGCGTCGGGCTCTGTGCTGACAGCTCAGAGCCTGGAGCCTGCTTCAGATTCTGTGTCTCCCTCTTTCTCTGCCTCTCCCCCACTTGTGCTCTGTCTCCCTCTGCCTCTTAAAAATAAATAAAAACATTAAAAAATTTTTTAAAGAATTAAATGTGCGATGAGTGGTAAATATCATGATAGAATATCTAAAATACTTGATTGACTCTCCTACAATAGTTCCACTGAGAATTAAATTTATGTAGGATGGGGTTGAAGGGTTTTTGAAGATTGTCTAATTTCTGAGAGGCACACAACTGAAGCTTACAATAAAAACCCAAAAAACAAAAAAGACACACACACACATGCACATACATGTGCACACACAGGGAAGTTTACGATATCCTTCAAAGGGAACGAATGTCTCTGGCCAGTGTGATTAAAAGAAAAAATGTTATTAAATCAAAAATCAAATGCTGTTATTTAACACTATTTGAATGTGTACTAGTGCTTGAAAATAATTTTACGAACAATATAAAAAATGCCATGAGAATAATCTTTAAAGCCACCTATAATATATTTTCATTTATATATATATTTTTTTTCATTTATGCCCTTCTCAATTTGAATTTAAGTCATTAGTTCAATCGATAGCAAAAGTAAGGTAATGGATAATGGAAAGAATTCTTTGTATTTCCATCACCTTCCTTTCAAGAGTGTAGGCATTTTTGTCGTTAGAGCTGATGCTTAGATGTGAAATTGTTTTTACTGAGTTATTGATGACTGTATCTATACAGAGCCTAAGTCAAATTATAGTGTATTATGGAAGCAATAGCTTCCTTCAATTTTTTGCATTATTGTGCTATAAGAGCCACCTCAGCCCATTACCAAGCTGCCATGAATATTGTGTCTAGACTATAAGTCACCTAGGTTTTAACCAAATTAAGTCTCTACTGCATGACGCAGATTTAGTATCTTCTGAACATAGCAATGTAATCTGTAACCATGGAATTATCGTAAGAAAAAACTAAAATGCAGTGCCTTATACACAATAGGCATTCAATAAATATTTCTTGAATTGCAGATATGACCTGGGCCTACTACAAATCTCTCCTATTTTTCTCCTATCAATGAATTAAGAGCTACCAATCTATAACACTTTTATCATGTCATCAGCCTTGATATATGAAGTGATGTTCCTGAGGAGAATTTGGAACTCAGATTAAACAGAATAGAACAGACTAACCCACACCTTCTGAATGAACAATGCATGCTTTTAATCTACCCCAGTAGGCAGTTTCTTAGTGGTAATCAATAGATGTTAAAATTTCTTCTTAAAACTGACTTCACTGGCAAGGACCACTCCAAGAATATGCACAAATAGACTAAAGAATAAACATTTTTAAATGGCTATTTATTTTTGAGAGAGAATGCACGCGTGCGCGTGCGTGAGCAGGGGAGAGCCAGAGAGAGAAGGAGAGAGAGGATCCAACGTGGGCTCTGCGCTGACAGCAGTGAGCCCAATGCGGGGCTCCAACTCAGGAACCGTGAGATCATGACCTGATCCAAAGCCAGTTGCTCGACCGACGGAGCCACCCAGGTGTCCCCAAAATAAACATTTTTATTTTACTTTATTTTATTTTATTGCATTTTACGTTTATTCATTTTTGACAGACAGAGAGAGACAGAGCATGAGCGGGGAAGGGGCAGAGAGAGGGAGATACGGAATCCGAAGCAGGCTCCAGGCTCTGAGCTGTCAGCACAGAGCCTGATGCGGGGCTCAAACTCACAGACTGAGAGATCATGACCTGAGTCGAAATCGGACACTCAACCGACTGAGCCACCCAGGCGCCCCAAGAATAAACATTTTTAAACAATAATGTCAGGAGTAAATTCCATTAGTATTCAGGAAATATATCATACATTTAAAGGGAGAAAAACAATACATTTGTGAAATCTAATCAATGAGCTCAACTTTCTCTAAATGTCTAAATTTTTAGTTGGCAAGAACTCTCAGATTTATCAAGCCAGTGGTATGTTTTGAACCACGAGCATCTAGGGGAATTAACTTCTGTCCACGAATGCTTAACTAAAGATGAACCTGTTTAATTTAAATAGTGTTCTACATGGAGATAAATGTCCAGCTACCATTCATCTCCACTAAGAAGAAAAGGAAGAAAAGAAGAAAGGAAATGGATTTGAATAAAAGAATAAAGAAAAATAGGCAACTAACAGGAGTTTCTGTATGGATTATTCTATTTAATGTAATTACTCAAGAGGGACCTTTAAGAAACCTTCTTTTGGGGAAGGATTTAAAAAGGAAATCTGTCCTCTCTTCCCGCACAGTCACGAGGGTGCCTTGCCTAAAGGTGGGATGAGAACAAACTTCATTTTTACAGCAATGAAAATTTTGGAAGATGGGTGGAGTTTGAGTTCCGATTTGTAATTTTCTCCACAATCAGTTAATCAGTTGGGTTATGCAATTAAACTCTCCTAGTTTTCATAACCACCAATGTGTCTATTTTTAATCATATTAACACATATACATTCTTTTACTCGATGGATATAAACTTACAACCATAGTTCCTGAAAGAATCCCAGGGACTTAAGTCAGGAAGGATGGATCGTATTTGGAAAATACCGTTCCTGTTTTGGAGTAAGCACTCATATTTGTGGATCTTTTTTTCATGTTTTACAAGTTCCCATCGGTACTAGAATCTTCTGTTTCAAACTCACCAGCTGAGAAAACCGAATAGGTTTTCCCCATGAGATTCTTGTTCAATTTTCTACATTCAAAGGGTTATAACGTTTACCAGTGTCCATTACGCCGTAACTATAAAGTTAAGATGTTTTCTGAGAGGCGAGTCTCCAGCACCACTGACTGACTTGTCGGCCTAGGTGTGCGAAGAGTTAAATACAAAACAGGAGAATTAAAGCCGAACACTAAAAGCAGTAAGTGTTTTACTTCTATCTCATTTGGGACCTCCTAAGGGAAGAAACTAGTGAGCTATGCAGACTTGAGGGGAAATAAAAAAAGAAATTGTCCCAATGCTATTCAGTAATCAATTGGAGAAAAAAAAATCAGTCAGTATCAGGTAATAAAATATGGAATTAGGGTAGAGCACTTGCCTGAGGTTATATCCTGTAGTAAAGGTTATTTTTCATGATTTATAAGGGTTTTTAAAGAAGCTTGCGGAATGCCACAGGAGAAATGAAGACTTCAGAAAGCTATACATTGTTCTGCAAGTGCTTTCATAATACTTGTTTATGTTTTAAGGTGGGGGTGGCGGGGTGGGGGAGAAATTGTACAGTGAGGTGGAACGTTTATTGACCAGATTGATCATGGGAACAAATCTGCCGGTGGTAACCTTGTTTAATGATATGTTGCTGGGCTCAGCACCTTGCTGAGGCTGTGATTCTTCACCGGCTGGGGCCGCATGATGGATCGCGGCAGGAAGCTGATGGCGCAATCACTCACCGGCCCGTCACTGCCACCGCACTGCCTGACACTTGTCCCTGCTGAATGGGGCGGCCAGGCTGCCCCGCCCACTGGGAGACCCAAGGGCTCCACCAGAGAACACACGGAGCGCTCTCTTGGCCCTGCACCTTCCTTTGTAGGGCATTTCTTTCCACTCTGGGCTTATTCTTCCCCCCCCCCCAATAACCTGAGTCCCCCCATACACCTTTGGCTTCTCATTTGCTTCCTCGCACCCGCAGCTCATTAGGGTTTATTTTCCCGTGGCCAAACAGAAGACCAAGCGAGGTCTTTAAATCGGAGTGTAGGTTTCCCAAAGACCTAAAGATTCAGAAAATAGGAGAACACGATGAAATCGTATTTTATCGTTATTTTTCTATTTTAATAAATGCATTACTGGGGCAAAATTATGCTGAGGTCCTTCCTTAGGAATGGGGCCATGTGGGCCTAGATTAAACGCTGGGAGCTGTGCTTTTCATCTTCCTATATCCACCCTCTCACACACAATCGCTCAAAAACACGGACACGTGAAATTCATTTCAGAAAGAACAAAATAGGACAAATGAATACTTTTACGCAGTCACTCAACCAATCTATAATTCCCTATTGCTTATCTCAGTAAATCTAAGCTGGTCTCTCTCTCACAAGGTAACCCCAGACACCAAACAACTCCTGCACTCTCCAACCTCAACGCTTTGGTTTAGCCAGGAAGACTTGTGTTCTCATTGTTCACCGCTCGCTCTTCCCCGTCCCCTGCTTGGAGTAGTCTCCCCTTTCCCTCCATTTGCCAGTCCTTCTAGAGCCAACCTGCGCCACCTCTTACAAGAAGTATTCCTCGATTCCTCCGGCCTTTATTCACCCCTTATATTAGAGGTTTGTTGTCTGCCTCCTCATCCTTCACTCCCTCTCATGTCCCACATTCCATTTGGCAAGGCTTGTTCACCCCAGCCTTAGCTCTAAACTGGGACTCGAGACTTGGGCTACACCAGTCAGTGCACTGAATTGCCTCGGTGGCAAATTTGGTTCAGGGACAGGAATACAAAATTTATTAAGGTTTTGCTAAAATGCTGGGACAAAGACGTACTACTCTTCCTGTGCACAAATAGACATGTAGGTATAGGGGCTTCTGGAAAACATCTTGGGACTGTGAATAAGGGAGGCTTAGGATGAAGCGGACATTGCTGAAGGTAAGGAAAAGGAAAAGAAAGACGCAAGATATCTGATGACTCACTGAGATACTCCGGTCTTATCGTTGCCAGTCCTAAGAGTACTCAGGAGAGAACTCTCTTCGGGTTTCAGCCAGTTGCTCAAGGATTCTGTTACTTGCAACTAAACACCGTCTTCTTTGAACTCAATTTGCATTTATGATAAAAACAGTGCTGTGGGCTTTGGCTTTCCTATTTTTTGAATAAGCAACCATCCTCTCTTCAACAAGTCAAAAGCTTTTTTCTTTTCAGTTTATAATATACATATATATATATTTTTTTAATTTACTTATTTCAAGTCAAGTTAGTTAACTGGCTTCAGGAGTAGAACCCAGTGATTCATCACTTCCATATAACACCCAGTGCTCATCTCAACAAGTGCCCTCCTGAGTGCCCATCACCCATGTAACCCATTTCCCCACCCACCTCCCCTCCAGCAACCCTCAGTTTGTTCTCCGCATTTACGAGTCTCTTATGGTTTGCCTCCCTCTCTGTTTTTATCTTATTTTTCTTATTTATTTATTTCTTCCTTATTTTTCCTTCCCTTCCTCTGTATTCATCTGTTTTGTTTCTTAGATTCCACACGAGTGAAGTCTTATGACATTTGTCTTTCTCTGACTGCAAAGTTGAGAGCTTTTGCAGGGTATGTGGACTGCTTTGAGTCTTCTGTGTTTCTTCCTGATACTTTGCACCGTGCTGGGATTGAGTATACCCTCAACACGCACTCGTGGTTTAATTCCTGAATGACAAACTCATCATCTCTTCGGGCAGGTGGTGGTACCACGTGCTTTACAGCTTGCTAACTCCATTGGCAGGGGAACTCCATTGGCCTGCAGGAAAGAAGTCGTTATCATCTGTATCAAGAAGGAGATTTATAGACAGAGGAAGTGATTAAGAGTTCGCTAAGCAGATTTTTACTAAACTATTCAACATACGTCTATTGACCCGATCTAAGTTACACTAGCTATTCTTTTATGGACATCTCAGCCTTGACTCAAGAGCTGTTTCCCCCAAATGCCACTTGTTATTTTTGCCAAACAACATCACTGCTTAGAGGATTTTATTTCTCTGTTTCTCCTGCTCTCTCCCTCCTTTGGGATCCTGGGTGGAAAGTGATCTACACAAAAGAAACGGGCTGGTAACAGACCTTCGAAAATTGTGGCTGGCAAGTCAGAGCCTTCAGGGCTACACGTGTAGTCACTAAAAACAAAACACCCAAACAACTACTGCATTTACATGTAACTGCTTAACACGCTTGTGCTTTGTGCTAGTAAAACTAATATAGGAAAGTTTGTACATTATGAATACAAGAAAGTTTGCCCATCATCTCAACCTTCAAGACGTCAAATTAAGCACATTATGTGGACAGTCTATGAGCTTTGGACACAGGTTCCAAATCTCTAAGACTTTCTAATCAGTCTCACTTTTTATGTGAGAAATAACTTCTCATCTAAACATATTTAAAGTGTAAACTATTTTGAAAAAAATAATTACTGAGAAAGACTAAAACAGCTTGCTACACTTCAAGTTAGGGTTCTTAAACATTACGGCACCTAAGATTTACCTGTGTGCTTGTTAAAATAGAGCTACCTGGGCCCCACTGTTGAAGGATCTGGTTTGGGGCTCTAGCTGATGAGACGTGATACTGTGGCCCCACACTTTGTGCAGCACCTCCCTACGTGGTGCTCTGCCAGAACTCCCTCAGGATAGTTGCAAGTTTACCTGTTTTCCGTTTTTCGGCCATCTAAGGCAAGTAAGTTGCTGGGAGACAATTGAAAAAAAATCACATTTTTACCCCCATGAGTTTGGTTTTCTTCAATTTCTCTTTACAATCTAGAGTTGTAGATCTAGTAATTTTCCTAAATTGCTCTTTAGCTGAAGAGAAAATAATAAGACACATATTCTGAGTTTATGCATTGAGTTGAAGAGATACCTGTAACCTGACTTGGTTCTATGTTAGAATTTGCCCATTTCTCAGACAGGCACTTAAGCCCTGTGTGTTTTGAATTCCCGATATTACTAATTACACTGCTTTCACTTGAAAAATATTCCTATGAATGTTATTTATACTAGTACGAATACATCAGTATGCCAGTCTTCATAAATTTACATGTGCAAGCTGTGTATACAATACCTCATAGGAAAAAAAAAAGAGCTCGCGTCGTAAGCCATGAAGAATCAGAAGCATATGATATTAAACAAAAAGTAGCTGCCTTAAGATCAACTGGGAGTAAAAGGGATGTAGAAAAGTAAGAACTGTGGCTTTCCAATAGAGAGCTCAGCTGTGGTACGGTCTCTTTAGCCAGCTTACTCAGGTCACTCTGAGGTTTATTTTTAAAGGCATTATCCTAGGTTGCAACTAAAAGGTGCTTTGGGAAACTGAACCCGATAACCACGTCCTCTCTCCCTCGAGAAGCAAAAATTGAAACAGACAAAAAAATGGAGGTACATTACTCAAGCTAACTGAAATCAATTTTTAAGCTCGAGATTTTCATATAATGTATTTTTTTCTTCCTTCACTCCCACCAATGTGGCATTATGGTATTATTCTTTGAAGAATGCCAGTGATGTGTGTGTGTGTGTGTGTGTGTGTGTGTGTGTGTGTGTGTGTTGAGAGAAAGACAGAAATGTATACACGCTTTTATTCATTGAACAATACCTCCTATTCAGAAAAAAACTCTCCACTTCTCTTTCTTCCAAGGTGGCGTCACCCCAATCGGCAGTGAAGATGATGAAGATGTCCCCCCACTGCAGCTTCTGGATCCTTGGCTGACGGTGGCAGCTTCAGGTCTGCTTTGGAGCATATCATATGCTGTAAAACCTTGGTTTGCAACCCTAATTCATTCCAGAAACATGCTTGTAATCCAAAGCGCGTGTCTATCCAAGCGAATTTCAAGAACCATTGGTTCAGTTGTAATCATGTGGCACTGGGCATCACGTACATGCTACTCATCTTGCAAGACATCGCTCATTTATCAAATTAAAATGTATTAGAAATGTTTGCTCATCTTGCGGAACACTCACATAACAAGGTTTTGCTGTATTTATAAAGGCAAAGAGAGGTTAACTTGTCAACTGTGTGGTATCTCATTTTGGCTTCCTAATTTTGGGGTCTATGTCTATACTTAAACACAACTATCAACAACCCAGTGTGAAAAGGACACATATTTATACCAATGCCAATCAAAGTGTCCTTCACTCTCTCACAAAGTTTGTTTCATTTAACTATAACCATCTTTTAATCTGTATTCATTTTATGTGTAAGTCATCAATGGACTTTGAAACAGAACTGAAATTCACTGATATTTAAGAAAATGGCAAGTTTCTCTCTATGTATACACACAAGTTATTTCTTCTGGAATAAGAACGTTAACATAGTGATATTCTAATATAAGAAAGAGGACATTTTTCATTTTCAAACAATAAATGACATGCTAAAGGCACATTCTGCATCATGAACACTTTATAACTACTGGTCTCGTATGATGGTTAACATAAAACAAATGGACAGAATTAACTATGAATCTAGTATAGCCTGGTGTTAACTACAATAAAGCTAAGTGCATTTTAAAATTGCTTCTTTATATTTTAGCATCTTAAAATGGGCTATCCTCATAGGTACAATATTAAAGGTCCTCCAAATAATACTTAAAATCCTTGGGGCAGGGGGCAAAGGGTGTTACTGTTTTTCAACATTGTTCCAAATGAAATTAATGCACAATTTTTAAAAGATAGGAGTTGACATTGTTTGTAATTACATACGTTATATCCATAAATACAGCAATCTACACATTTATTCGGCATTATGCTTATTGAAATAATATCAATTTTCTAGTCATTGAAAACTACTAG
Organism: Felis catus; assembly: GCF_018350175.1. Lineage (NCBI taxonomy): Eukaryota > Metazoa > Chordata > Mammalia > Carnivora > Felidae > Felis > Felis catus. Next base: position 55,429,299 of record NC_058384.1, read on the forward strand.
AAAACATTTAACATTTTATACCCCTTTCATTCCAATTTTTACAAAAAAAGAGAGAAAATGGTAATAGAAGTGACCTTTTATCAATATACCTTCCTAAATGCGGTTATATAAACATTTACCCCAAATGACTTAGATTTTTTAAACTGTTGTATTATGCCAGATTGTTGCTATAATAAGGGAAATATGAAAACAAAAATTCTTTATAGGTATAGGCCTCTTTTCTAGAAAGAAATTTATCTGCTAAAGTGTTTAATATATACAGACTATATATACATATATTAGTATATATATATACACTATATGTATATATATGTACATATGTGTGTATATATATATATATATATATATATATATAGTTTGCCAGTTTAAGAAAAATACACTAAGCATAAATTGATGTTTGAGAACATAATTTAGTTGGCAATTTCTTAGGTGAAATTTAATATTGTTTGATACAATTACAGAATTCAGATGTACTGATCTAAAAGAATATTCTGGTGTCAAAAAAAAAAAGGGGGAATGTTTTAAATCCCCACCCCTGTTCTATCATTTTCATCAATCTATCAGGCTGTGTATAAAAATCACAAGGAAAAATATTAAAGCACTGTGGTAAGTGCATGAACATCTGTGGACATCATTGAAAGCCACTTAATAATCCCAGTGAAAGAAGTTTTACATTTTAAAATCTGAGACCTCCTTATGCAAATCATTTTGCCTTTAGCCATTTCAAAAAGAAACGAAGGACCTGGAAGACTTTGCAGTTTTACAAAACACTGGCGACTTGGTTATCAACTTTGATCTTACATTAATTAGTTAAGATCTTGACTGATCATAGCAAAAGCAAACTAAAAAATCTGGTCCCCAGTTAGAATGAAGTATAGTTACCATCTATAATGACGAAAATTCCTGCTTTGTCTGTGATAGTCTCTGTGTTTGGTGTGGTATTGAAGGGCATATCATAACATAATTCATTGTCTAGTAAAGCGATTCACATGATATAAGAACATTTTTAAACCTTATTACATAGACATCAATCTCAATGTTAGGTTGTTGTATACTTAAGCCATTGGGGGTATAAATCAAACATGTTTGGGGTGTTTTGTGTTTAAAGACTAAGATTTGAGGAAAATAACTTTACATGCTTTAACCCAATTATGGGAAATTAGGTTGTGGCTGTACGTCTAGAACACGTCGACTTTAAATAAAGTGAAGTCTATTTTGTTACAATTCACTGTTCTGTTTTGGTTTGGTGTGGCCTTCCCCCACCATAAAGTTTATGCTAAGATAAAGCTTAAAGCTATATTTAAGTTGTAGAAAATATGACCTTTGTAGTATATATGAAGAACTAAAATTTAAAACTCACTAAACAGCCAATCCCTGCGAAGAATTTCCTTTTCCCTACAGGTAGCATGAAATGGAGCCCAAATGACAGGACCCCATCTGAGCCTCCCCAGCTCCCCCAGTCTGCACAAACCCACTCTATCAATCATGGCAGGATAATGCATAGTGGTTGCACCTGTGACAGGAAATGATTGAGTGCTGAACACAGGGCCGGCTTCGCCTGTCGCTTTGTGCATTTGTATTTCTCCAGGGCCGGTTTGAGAATTTCCAGAACTTGGGGGCGGGGAAGGAGGGATTCCCATTGTATTTTGAAAAAGAAATAATAATGCATTTTGATTATGAAGACATAACACAAAAGAGAAATTAGGCGGCAGAATGGCCCTGTCCGCTCAGGTGTGGGAAGGCATCGGTGCAACACAGGATGCAATATTATTAAGCTGTAATTTAGTTTAGATAAGTAGAGGATGCTGACCATGGCCGTTCTTTTGGAGATGTCTTACTCACCCAGTTGCAACACAGATGTTTGTTCCTTTATGACCACATAAAAGAAAAAGAACAAAAGGTCAAGGCTCACCTCTTGTCCAAAAAGACTGTATAATACAACCTAATTTAGGATAGGAGACAAAAAAAATAGATATTTTTTCACCTTATAAGCTCTTCTGCAGTTTTTTGGAAAACTCTGATTTCATGTCATAATCTTATTTGAACGGTTTGAGTAAGTGTGATAATGTTAAGAAATTGAAATTACAGTATATACAGCTTAAATAATGTTCTGCTAATCCAGCCATTTACTGAAAAATATATATGGTGGAAATCTTTGTGAAAGTGCCTATTTTACAACATTTAATATTTGAATTGATCCTTCTATGTAGAACCATACGTATTTCCTATTATACAAGAATGAAATATTGATAGTGTATTTTATTGTATACATTGTTCACATAATTCGAGTTGGGGTTTCTTAAATGACCAAATGAATACTTTTGTTAAAATAATAAGGGTACCTGTTAAAGAATGTTGGAGGGAGGGAATAACCAAAAATTTAAAAAAAAATTTTTTTTAATTAAAAACACAAACAAAAAACCCACCACACTAATTGAAAACTCTCCCCAACAAAGGGAAGGAGGCAGAACAACAAACAATGAGAACAGCCAATCTAGATGTATAAACTCAGTTTCTCCTGTTAGAATTTACATTTTTGTCTGAGGGGCCATTCTCCGTGGCACGGGACATCGCCACATGCTGACACTTCTAAAACATTTTGTGGGGAAAGAGTAGACTGCCGAGTGCTCTTTTATTTTTCCTATCCGGTGTCATTACCTTCCACCTTCCCTAAATGTAGGCAAATAAAATTACAGAGAAATACAAGGACTGCAGCGTTTTGAGGGTGGCTTGTTCCAGGACAATCGGATTTCCCTGGGTAATGTCTATGCAAACACACACGTCGCGTCTATCTCATTGTTTCCACCGCGGAGAATCTTTATCGCCGGTTCCCCAAGCCTTTGTTGACCCTTGGCGAGGAAAGTTGCTTGGCTGCTAACAGATAGAGGCCGCTGATTAAGCAAGAGGGGCGGAAACTGACTTTCTCCGGGTGCTAACCGATCGGTCACTGCTAACGGGGTAGGGGGTGGGGGGTGCAATAAAGTAAACTGCGGGGCACTTTGGCGCAGTGAAACACAATTCGCCCCAGGGCTGTTGTGGCCAGATGTGCGCCACTCCTGCAGCCCCGAAGCCTTTTCCGTCAGCGACGGGTCACCAACCACACCGCGGGATCGGGGTGGGAGGTCGGGCCGGTCCGAACTGGGGGAGGAATGCGGGCTGATCCCCGAGCCGGCGGCGCGAGCCCCGCGGATCCAGCCCGCCCTCGCCCTCGCCGGGCCCGGCGCTCGCTCCTCCCCAGCCCGTCGCGCACTTTCCCCGGCAGGGGGCCGGGGTCGCGCCCGGACGGTCCCCGCGCTCCGGGCACGACCCCTCCCCGCCGCCCACCGCGCGGCAGCTTGCACTCGCCCAAATTGGGGGGGGGGGCGGGAGGGGAGTCTTCTCCATCACCCCCGCCCCGGCTTCACAGCGCACTTGGTCTGCGGGCCGAGAGAGGCTGGCTTCCTGGCTGCCCGGGCCTGCAGGTGCCGGAGCGCCCCGGGGCGGGGGAGTGGGGGGCAGGGGTCGCGGAGCCGCCGCTCGGCTGCGCACCCTCCTCTCCTTCTTCTGGGGGATCCCTGCTCTCGGCGGGGCGGGGACCCCACCCCCACCCCACGGGGTCACGGAAGGCCAAGTCGTCCCGGGACGGCGCCTCGCTGGGGGCCCTGCGCTGACCGCGGCACCCTGTCCCCGCACCGCACCGGCCACCTCCGCCCGCCTCCCGGGGTCCCTCCTCCGCACCCCCACGTCGTGTTAACTGACCAGGAGCCTTACTTTAGTTGCAGAGTTAAACATAAATCATTAGGTTCAAAGAAACCTCGCCTGCCTCCCCCTAATCAGCTAGAAAGGGAGGCCGGGGAAACAAAAGACGTAAAGGAAAATTAAGCTACTTCTCACTCGGCGCTGAACTTGGAGGTGGGGGAGCGGCGCGGGGCGCGCGGGGAAGGCTGCCACGAGCAGGGTTTCCAACGAACCCCGAGAAGGGGGAGGGGGGAGCGGAGGAGGAGGAAAGACAAACATCTGGGGATTGGACCATATGCTGAAGCTTTGTCTTGTCCTTCAAAGTTCGGCTGCCCTTGAAGTGATTTGTCAGGCGGCCCACGGGTGACAGGGAGGATGTTCGGCGGGGAGCGGGGAGGGGGAGGGCGGGGAGGAAGGGGGAGACGCGGCCGAGACGGGGAGCAAAGTGACCCCACCGCCCGAGGAAAAGAAGCAGCCAGTATCCGCGGAGGTGCGCGGCCAGAGACGGGGGGAAGCGGGCCGGTGGTTCCAGGGGAAACGCCAAGACAGCGAAAGAGAAGCGGGAGGGAAATAGAGGTTAAGGAAGAGGAAGGCCGAGTAGCGAGAGAAAAACGTGAGAACGGGAAGAGAGGAAAACAGACGGGCAGCATAAGCTGAAGGCAGTCATCGGGGTGTCTGAAGAAAGGGTGCATATCTCCTAGTTTAGGAAGAGTGGCTTTGAGCTATACCGAGCCCCCCCCCCCTCCTTTTTCTTTCTTTTTTGCCCGCCAACCGCTGAACTGATTAGACTGTAATTAAGGCCATAAAGCCCTCAGATTATCCACCTGTTTATTCACTAAAGTCGGGGTCTCATCAAGCAAATTAGCTGCTTCCAGGCTACACATTGGGCCTCGAGCTTGCCTGATTAATGAAGTTTATTGGGAGCTGTTAAAAGCATTAACTGGAGAAAATCTCAGCAATTCGTCATATTTAAGGGATGGAAATTAAATCTTGCTATGCAAATGAGAAAAAAAATTTTTTAAACCATCTTTAGGGGCTACTATCTGCATATTATTTTTCTTTAAAAGTCTGTTCAGGAAATAGGCATTAGAACACAAAACATTATTTGGACTTGAAGTCAGAAATACTGCCACCTTACTTGGCATTATGATGGGGAGTGGAACAGAAAGCATAATATAACCGTTCCCAAGTCAAAGAGATTTTTCAGACATCCGGTCCCAAAGCCAAGCTCACGAGAAACTCAGTTTTTAAATTAAAGTTAGTGTGTCCTTCTACAGAATGGGATTTGGGAGCAATCCTTACAGGGGCTTAGTGTTTGATTTGTGGGAGGGAGTGCGATGAAGTCAACAGATAACCGAGAGAGGAGGGGAGTTAGGTAAGTGCCTTCAGTAAGGAGCAAATGTGAGGAACACAGTGGAGTGACATTAAAAGCACCCACAATAAATCAATATTCCTATAGACTGGCCATAGAAAATGTTTCTGTACCCAGCGTTTGTAGTCACAACTAGTGTGGTTCTTTGGATGGGTCTGGGCAGGTGTGATTAGAAGAATAAACCCGGGAAGTGGGAGAAATAGAACCAGGTGGAAAGAGGAAATGTGGTGCAAATTGAGAACCTCATCCAGAGTCTGTAAAGTACGTATTTACTGTAGGTGGTGCTTAGTGATGTCACTGCCACATAAATGTTTATTAATGGTTGTCATTCTAGAAGTGAGGGGCGAGGGATTTCAGGATGTTAGTTATTCTTGAAAAGGGGGAAATCTTTTCTACAAGAGTAACAAAAGTCCACGTAGAGATGTCTTCTATTTCAACAGAATATTGAAAATAAAAATGTGTAATGAATAAATCGTTTAGTCAATATAAAGCTTATTGTAATGCAAATCTTTCAAGATTTATTTTTAATATTTTTCTATTATCTTTTCCAGAGACATTTTAAGTATTGGGGCAGTGTGAAATGTTTGCTTGACTAGTACATTCTATATTTGTTTAAGGACAACGGTGTATGTTTTATCATTTCAGTAAAATATATAATTATTAGAGTGCATAAAATTTGAAAATATGAGACAAAAGGGACAGACATAGCTAATAGGAAATTAGATAATTTTTAAGAGTATTTATCAGCATTATACTCATCTCTTAGGGATTCAGTTCCAAAATAATACACTTTTATAGTTATTCTTACTGCCCTTCAAAATTGATCTTCTAGATAATTCTAAGTTTTTTATTTTAAAAACTTAAAGTGTTGAGGTTTATTATTTTCTTCCTTCTTGATAAAGTCACTTACAGTCAGCTAAGGAAAGTAACAGTAATCATTTGTATTAATATTTCTGTTTCAAAGGTTCGAAAAATTCTAATGTATGTATTCCTACCCTTTGGTAGACAGAGTATATAGCTTTGTGAAACCAAAAAAATATAAATGTAAATTTGAAGTCTAGAAAATTCAATAAGACTCAAAAGCATAGGTAACCTTGAAAGGCAGTCTTCATTTGTCTTAATCTTTAAAAATCTTTAAATTATTTGTTTACTGTCCTCCCAAAATTCCAATATATTCTAAATATGAACCACAAAAATCCCCTTTTGTTTCTGTTAATACTATATATTAGATTATTTGGCTTATAACATGATTATTTTATAACAAATTAACTAAATCTTTTTATTTAATATTGAAAATAAAATAATCACTTAATATAGCTTTGGTTAATCACTAAAAATTCTTGATAAACGCATCTGATACTGTCCACTGTATTATTTAGAATGTACTTTATCCTTACATACTAATTATTAAGGGTTTATTTGGGAAAAAAAGCATGTATGCAATTCATTTTTGCTTTTGCAAGTACAGGTTTTAAAAAGACTTAGTTCTCTAGAATTTTGAAGTAACTTGAAGAAAAACAATTATCCTTTGTACTGAAAATTGGTCATTCATTAGGACTTGGCTTTGTTTTTAATATTTGACTTAAACACAAACGAGAGAAGAGGGACAAGTAAATTCTCTGAGGGTATTTAACAATACGTTTTGCTATCAGCAGAATTTTAGAAAATGTTTTGTCTCACATTTTTAAGATCCAAACATTTTTAAATGATATTATACTGATCCCAGAATGCTTGTCATCACAGTACCACGTGTATAACCGTTCATTTAAAATATGCATAGTTTTGTACAAGGATAATTTGCCTTTAGAGTGTAAAGTCATAGAGAGTGGGCTTCTGAGCTACTAACTAATGGGTATCAATTATTATCATTTGTAATTCTGATCTCCAGAGTGGTATGGATAAAGAAGGTCAAAATGGTCCCTGATGAAAAGAAACTTTTAAAGCGTTTGGAAAAGTTAATGAATTAGATTTCCCTGCACTTGAAGATATTAGGATTGGGAGATCAAGACTCCCATCAGCCAAATCAAGAATATTCACAGTTGACAGGAAAACTCAAAGTTTCTTTTTTCCCCACCAGAGAAATGCCCTCCCGCAGCTCGTGGTGGTAATTCATAGGAGCGATTATATTAGCTTAAAGAGTATGTTTCAGAAGCAATAAACTTTAAGTACACTCAGCCTGATTTTTGTCATATTTATTTCACGTAGCTCCTCGTAAGTGCTTGAGAATGCTTCTTGTAAAAAATATCCCTTTCACTTTATAAAACATGTTTTCTGCTGTGGATAAAATTGCAATGCGAACACACCATAATTATTGTTTTTTATCTTTGTAACAATAATGAAAGTTCAATGAAATGAACAAAAGGAGAAGACATGGGCAGCACTCCCACTTTTCCCCTTAATAGCCTTTAAATGATTTATGAAATAAAAATGCGACTTCAGTTTGCCTTTAATAAACAATACTTCCTTCACCAATTAGTCTCTTTCTTCTTCAATATTCAAACTATTAGGACGTAAAAGAGCTCTCACCCTGGGTTAAGACCTACTGCATTTTTATCAAGGCCTCCAAAAGATGGAAAGTATTCTGGTGCCTACGTAATACGATGAATTGATTTTAAAAATATATTTGTTTTCATGGAGTAGTATAGGAAATAAAGAAATATGGAATATACTTTTAAAGAGAAGCCAGAGTGTCCACAATACTCAGCAGGTGCATTTAAAATGCTACATTTCATATCTGGGGGTTCTTAGAACTAGGAGCTTCTCTATAGACGCTGACTTACGTGTTAGAATTGACAGTTCAAAACTGTGTTTTAGTTCCCTCAGTCCTGTAAAACTATTAATGGAAAAATAAGTACATGAAGATAATAAAGCTGATAATATTTTCATTCTCAACTATGCAAATATTGCTCAAATGAAATATGTTTCATTATTTTATATTTCTAGAGCAACCTTTTTGAGTCTAGAAAGGTTAGTGCCGGGGTTTTATTTTGATACATGATATGACCTAATTCTTTTCAATTCATTTTTTCATTTGTTGCAGAAATCCAAAGGGGGGAGACGGTGCCTCTCTCTCTCTGTCTTTTTTCTTTGATGTAAGTCTAAATTGCAACAGCTAAAATGCCTTCCCATAATTGTAATGAGATCAGTGGGTTTTAAGTATGGAATGAATCAATTATTGTAAGCAGAGCCCCTGCGTAAATCACTGAATGCCAAACCAGCCTCAGGATTATAAAATGAATCTTTGACAAGTATTCAAGGTTTCAGCATGGTCTCAATAATGAGGATTAAGTACTTACTATCAAGTGAAAGCAAAGTTTTATTCACTTACTAAGGAATATGTGCATATGCATTAAAAGAGGTCAGATTGAATAAGGCTTTAAAAAAAAAGGGAGCATCTAGTAGCAGAATTGAAGGTAAAAATCAATGATAAATATGTCTAGTTTGTGGTAAAAAGGGAAAGATTCCAAAAGCGTATTTCATGAAATGGCAATATGTTTGTGATTGAGAAATAGTTATATTAACAATGAAAAATAACAAGTAGCTTTTGCATTTTCATTTCTATCAAACTCTTAAAAAACAAACAAACAGAAAACACACACGCACACACAAACAATCCAGGGATTATCATAAAAGAAATCAGGACTACCCATTGTCAGTTTTTGCACTTCTTGGCACATGATATTTTTGACTGGCAAGAACAATAGAATGTAAAGTTGTACCAGAACAGAAGACAGGGAAAGATTAACTTCATTATTTTTGATACACTGTCAAAAGCAGACGGATTTTAACAGGGTAGGGAGATTCCGTTTAAATAAGACAGTTCCCTCGTGCACACATTCCAACAGTCTGCTCCTCTTCCTTTTCTTTTCTTTTCAGATAACTGTCTTTTGTTAATTTCGCTGTCACTAGTTGTAGCGTAATTTTATAATTTACTGTTGTAAATGGCAAGTCAGAAACAAACTATAGTGGCATATGTTTGTGTCCTTACTAATCTGCTAACATACTTCAATGCTTATGCTTATGATAGGCCTTAGAAGTCTTTAAAAAATCTTTAATTATTTTGGTTCTTCATCACATAGAATCAGATATTAATCAAATTAATAAATATTAAATTTAAAATCTAAATATAAAAACTGTAATACTGATGTTTTCATTATTTTTATATATTTTTATACTATATTTCCATGTAAGCGTTTCTGGCAGCATAGACAGAAATAAAAGATAAGATTCTTTTGAAACATGGGATAAAGTTTTTTAACAAAGTATTTCAATGTCACAACACTTTTTAACTCAGTGACAGCATAAATTTATATTTTAGTAACTTTTACTCATTTGGGCCATAGTATATACAAAATGCAAATTATGTATATTACTCTGGTGTTTAATTTTTAGGTAAGCTAAGTTAATTATGCTTATTTCTCTAATGAGAAAATCAAGAATTTTGGTATAGATGTTGTATATATTTGTGAGAAAATAACACCTTTGTAATGGTTGCATTTTATGTGAAAAAAATATAGTACTTAAGTAGTATTTTCCTACTGGGTTTCTTATCAATAAACTATATTCTGATATTCTTAAATTTTAATTTTCCATTTTTCTACATTTTGTTTCAAGTATAGTCCTATCGCTTTGGCGTTTGTATATGTCACTTTAACTTTAAAGCTAAGAGATCTATTATTGATGTGCATATATAAGCGTAGGTATCACAAAATAAATAGAAAACTCACAAGAGTGAATTGAAAGAGGAATACTTACATAGAAACTGCAAAAGTATGCCTGAAACAGCTATAATCAACGTCTGCAAATTCATATTCAAAGATAAGTTTTGAAGTCGTGTGCAGAAGTTGAAAAAGATGATTTCGCAATAGTGAACATTCACAAATAAAAAGATAACGGTGTCTCCTATGCCAGGGAGGAATTGAAATTTGCAGTGAAAGTCTGACATCTGGTGGTGAGAAGGAGGAGCGTCAGAGGAGGAGAAAGCTATTGGAAAGCCCCTCCTGACTTTCACAGGACAAAAGAAAGCAAATTAAAAACGAGAAGAAATTCTTTTTTTTCTAACTTTTAGACATTTTACATTTCACCCCCTATTAATTATTTTTCCATGAGTCCTCGTTTATATTTACATCTCCTAAATACTGTTTGCATTAAAGATATTTTTTCAAGAGGCTCTAAATACTGATCAGCAGTTGTTTCTAAAACAATAATGATTATGCATTTAGAAATAGTTTAACACTTGTAAAATTGATTAAACTTTATATTACAGCTTTAGAATGAAAATTAAACTTTCCTAAATTTTCCCAGTAAACAAAGGAAAAAATTTAAAATTCACAAAGAAATTTCATTGTTTTTAACAAAGATCAAGAATGATAGCAAAAGAATTTTAAGCTTTGGGTTGAAAGGTAATCCTAGTTCCTAATACACATTAAAAAGATTATTCATAAAACACTTATTGATAAGTAATACCCTCTGAGCCCAGAATACCATTTTTTAAAATTAATATAGTCCAAAGGAATCACCAAATTGATACAACAAACTAATAACCCACTACAATGCAATACGTTTATACTATGTGAAATTAATTTGGTTTAAATTATGCAAAATAAATTACGACAGCTTAAATATAATATTAGTAGTAATACTATTATTTTATAAAGTAGATTTTTGTAACATATTTCATCTTACCATTTTAACACGTCCCTCAAATAATTTTTTAAAATGGCACTGTATCAGAATAACACTAGGCTTTTATTTTTACCGTAAAATTTCAAAAACCCAAACTAGGAATTAATGCAGCATTTGGTATCTTCTTTTGCATATTTAAACTGGAGTGAAATAGCCAGAGACGGAAGCTTTTCCATAAGTTATATTGCTTAAAGTATCTGACCAAATAGTATGAAAATTGTTAGTGGTTTTAAGATCACATCCTGATAATTGCTTCAAATCCCTCATTTTGCTCAGTATATGTAAGTAATATTTTACTGCTATAATGATTGTTTTTTGTTGTTCCTTTTTTTTTAATGTTTATTTATTTTGAGAAATAGAGGGCACTAGCAGGGGGAGGGGCAGAGAGAGAGAGAGAAAGAGAGAATCCCAAACAGGCTCCCCGCTGTCAGTACAGAGCCAGATATGGGGCGCGATCTCATGAACCAAGAGATCATGACCTGAGAGGAAATCAGAGTCTGAGGCTCAACCGACTGAGCCGCCCAGATGCCGCTGTTGTGCCTTTTTGATGTCTTTATCCAAGAGGCAGTGTGGCACTCAGAACAGAGAATGCTGCTGATAAATGAAAAGGTTCCTGTCATTGTAGCATTACATAAATCCTTCTGGAGTAGCAGATAAGCAATAGTATCATAAGGTCAGCATGTGGTTCTTCCATGTTTCCCCACAGCTTTAAATTAAATTAACGTATAGGGCGGATGGTCGTATTAGGTTGGTTACTGGTCTTCTTCACGCCATTTGCTAACGTCATATGTGTGATGGCGTAATGTCGGAGATTGACTTCATAGCTTGTTACGAATTTGCTGAATGAACTTCCAGGAAGACATTCCAATACTCAGGACGGAGCACCCAGTAGTGATGGGAAGGATTCCCTCATACCAATACAATCACAGATAGGAAATCATTTCTATTAATTAATTCATGAAAAGTGGGTATTCCCACAAATGGAAGAGAGTCCTGAGAGTGTTTAAAGGGGAGAAACATTTTTACCAGTAACATAAACATTGCTCTCTTCTTACGGGACAGGTAATTCTAGGAATGCTTATCAAATAATAGAAACCAGAGAATTTTTTTGCCTTTAGAGATATTTATTTTTATTCTATATTAAGTAATCACTGTTGCAATTATGTGTCAACACACTCTAAGTGCTCTGGAGATAGAAATCCCTTCTTAACAGAGAGTTCGGAATAAGTAATCCAATTAATTTCAAAGCATTTTAGAATAGAACAACTCAACATGTCATTAATAAATGTTGCCGTTCATTTTGCTCATAAAAATACTCAAATTTTCTTTTTCATAAAAATTAATATATTTTTGTTGCAGAATATACTTTTTGAGGGCTCTTCAAATAAGGAGCCTCCCTTCTTCATTCATAACACCCTGGCTACCCGTGATTTGAGCTCTCTCCTTATTTGCCCAGGTCTGAGGAAAAAGAATAACCTGTTCTTGCTGATCTTTAATTGCTTAGTGCCCTACACAAAGTAGGATTTCAATGATGATTTTTTGAACAAATAACTAAATAATGAACGCATGCAAAATACTTTTCTCCCCCCCCCCCATATCAGTTATTTCCTTCTAAAAGAGAACATAAAATTCAAATATGTATCTATCCATGTTTGAGAGAAAACAGTAAGATGAATTGTTACAACAAAGACACAGTCACATTAGGCTTGAAGTCTTTGAAGATTCCTTTCTTTGGACGGAAAAAAAAAAAGATGAAACAGATGAGAATCGTATATCACAAACCTTCACAATTAAGCAGTCCTCGGGGTCCATGTTATAGAAGTAGGTACGTGAAATAGATAACGTTTTAGTCGCTAATATCTGCATTGATAATGTTTATACAGTGAGATGCCATCTGTTACATGAACATTTGCACATATTAATGGGCCCTGAGCTTGCGATAATATATTTTACATGCGGAGGCATGTCAGAGATTTGTAACAGATCAAATATGTGGGTCTGTAATAGGCATTCTATTATCATGTTAACCATAATTCGACATTTGGTTTTCTGATGATTTTACTGTGAAATTGTACATTTTTAGAGCCCTCTTAACTTCCACATCTTTCCAAATCACTACTGACTACATTATTTTTCCCTTTGATTCTATCCTATAGTATTTACTCTCTCTGTTTCTCATTAGTACAGAAAACCTTATTTCACCATTTAACTACGTCATTAATGACATAGTTGTCTTTCCCAGATGGTTGTAAGTTACCCAGATCAGGGTTTGTGTCTCCTGTCTTTGGCATCCATGGGATACAGAAAAGCAGGGTTTTCGGAGATAGTCTTGACTTTTGAAGAGCCAGCACTAAATATATCCTGGAAGTTTGTTTTTATGGAAAAGCTACTAAAATATAATGCAGATTATATAAGACATAAAATATGTCTTCTTCTTGTTTGCTGGCTCATCTAATGTTATCTGGCCCTGACCCCAGTCATTCTTTGTACACTAGCCTAGTTTCTTTTTTCATAGCACTAACCGCTATGTAAAACAAACTTATTTGTATATTTTTTTACTTACTGCCCATCTCCCTTAGTGTATTCTAAGTTCCACGAGGACAGGGACTTTTCTGCCTTGATGAAAGCTGTATCCTCAATGGCTAGAACTATGTTTGTCTATATAGTACATACTTAATAAGTGTTAATGTTCCTTATCCACTCTCCTTAGAAGCGATACCTTACTAGGATTAGATTCATAGTATTAGAAGGGAATTTAGAATTTGTTCAATCTCACTGTCCACGCAGGACAAGAATCCATACTATAATATCCCTGGGAGATACTTGTGTGGTTTCTGCTTATATTTTCATTACTGGAGGCTCATTGCACATTAAGACAACCTGAGCCATTGCTGCAAAGCGTGTGTTTTAAAAAGATCTTCCTTGTAATGACTTGAAACCTGTTTGGCCGATCCATTCACACCAGGTCTAGTTTTGCTTTATGGAACTATAAAAGCAAGTCAGTTTCAACGTAACTACTCTTCCAATATGTTCACACACACACACACACACACACACACACACACACTTATTTTCCTCTTTGAATAAAACATTACTGACATTGTTCGTTCGTTCTGTGAGGTGTGCCAGACAGGAACAATCCCTGCTTTCATGTCCACATAGTCAAATGGGAGAGACAGATAATTAAACACATTATGTTCATAACACATGTTAAGCGCAATGCTTGGCTAAGAAGTACAAGATCAAAAAGAACCAAAGTAAAATCTGGTCCCGAAGAGAGGCGTCCCCAAGTTGTGCTGATTCAAACAGATGTACAATGTAGCACCCTCCTGCCTCTCCCCATAAGATGTACATTACTTAAAAACACTTCTGAAATTGGACTGTGGTCTTGGTTTTTTTTCTTCTAGATATGGGAACACAGTAAGTATGGTCTCAACAGAGTCACAGGCAAGAGGAAATTCTACCAAAAAGAGCACATTGTATCTGGTTTGGCTACATACGAGATTGGATGTTACCATCATCTGCTAGAATTTCATCTTGTTCTAATTTTATCTGTGGTGTCTCCAAAGATTGAATTGGCTTTCTAAATACGGTTTCATATCTTTCCTAATAAAATAATGTGTGAGTCTCCTAACGAATCTTATGTGTTTCTAGAACTTGCTTATTTCTAATACATACTTCTAATTTACTATTGCAAATGTTTTCTTCATAAACATTTGGATCATTAATCAAATGCGGAGCTTTTTAAATAATGTATGTCATCAGCCATATCACACAAAGTTGTTGATAATAAAATTTTGAATGGAGATGCTTAGATGTTATCATATATACTTATAACTAGACTTAATCAGGGTGAAAATTAACTCCTGTTATAAATATTTGCTTTAAAATGTTTTCCCTCATGTTTGTTTACTTTGAATCTTGATTTTTTAAAATTTTTTAATTTTTATTTTTTTATATGTATTTGAGAGAGAGAGAGAGCAGGGGAGGGACAGAGAGAGGGAGACACAGAAGCAGAAACAGGCTCCAGGCTCTGAGCTGTCATCACAGAGCCCAACGCGGGCCTCGAACTTGCGAACAGTGAGATCGTGACCTGAGCTGAAGTCGGACGCTTAACCAACTGAGCTACTCAGGTGCCCCTCAATCTTAATATTTTTGTTTTTAATGATGCCTGACAATTCTTGTCACACATACTGAAACACACATTCTTTTCACAAGCCCACATTTTATTTACACCATTATTCTCTCCTATTCTTTCACTTTCTGAATTTCGTTTGATCCTTGTTATGAAGTCCAAGTGGTCCTGGAGCTGCATGGAAAGAAAGACTGGCTTCCGTAAATCTGAGGAACTTAACAATTTTGGCCATTGCACAGATTTTAGGTATAATGAGAACACAGCAAACTTAACATAAAAGAAAGAAACAGAAAAGAAAAAAAAAAGCCAGAAATACAAGCCTCACAGAAAGGTCTTTCGTGGCTGACTGGTTTTATTGTCCAAAGATGGCCACCACAGTATCTCTCTGGTTACATGCGTTTCTAGAACCTGTCAAAAGATGGAGTACAACTCCCTTCCCCTTGATTCTAGGAAGGCTTCTCGCTCACTTGCAAAAACAAAATAAAATGAAGCAAAAATACTGCTGTGTGACTTCTGGGCCAATTCATAAAAGGCAACATAGCTTCCATTTGGCTTGGCTTCTGTCTTGAAATCTTTGGCTGCCATGTAAGCAGTCTGACTATGCGGAAGCCATCGTGTGAGAGGAAGCCCAAACTAGTCCATGAGCAGAGATCAGATGGAGAGGCCCTGAGACCACACGGAGAGAACCAGATGCCCCACCAGCCCCTGGCTGATTGCTACTCTGACCCCACCCTTGCCACTGTTTCAGCTCGAGCCCCCATCTGACTGTAGAGTCCCGTAGCCAGAACTACCCGCCTAAGCCCTTCCCAAACACCTGACCCGTAGAACTATGAAGGATAATAAAATAAATGCCGTGGTTTCAAGTCACGAAATTTGAGGGTCATTTGCTATGCAGCCATAGATAACCACCATGGCTTGCAGAAACTTGGTGCCGAAATTAAGATAATGAAGGATAATCTCGTTCTATGCACAACTTCAAAAGCAGTGTATGAGATTCAGAATTCTCTGGTCCTCTAGAAATTTCCAGCAGCTGGTGGTATTTGTAATACAGCAATATCTATCATTATGTTTTACCATAATTTGTTAAATGTTATTGAACTTAATAAAATATGCATCACATTAGTATAATCTCTTAAAATCAGCTTCCACATCTTTATTAAATCTAGCGGGAGATTTTTTTATTATGTTCTGTAAGGGTAGATGCCAAATCAAGGTCTTTTAAATGTATTACTTTACACATGTGTTAAATCCTGATATAAAATAGCGTGTTCAGATTATTTCAGCAAGAAATGATAGAAACCCTTACTTCAAACTGGTTTACACAAGAAGGACATCTATTGTCTCAAGAAATTAAGAAATCAGGGATCTGCAAGGATGGCTTGTACTCTGCCTCCTGGAGTCTCTCGTGTCTGCCTCATCCATGGGTTGACTTCATCCTTACATCAGTAGCAAGATGGCTGCCGTGGTTCCTCCATTACCTCCAGACACAGCAATGTCCAGAAAGAACAATCTCTTCCAGTGAATTCTTGCTTTGAAGGAAAAACTCTTTTACATTTACATTTGGTTCAATCAGCAATTATTTATTCAGCACCTGCTAAATGCCAGGCAGTAGCCTAAGTGCTTGAAATGCTTGTCATGCTCCTAGGAAAACAGTAGACCTCCCACCAACCACTGTGAATGGTTGAAATCTAATCCAAGGTATTTCAGGAAAAACATCATTCTCCCCTAATCACTTGTACCACTTGGGGCTTTTCTACCAAGGGTACAATGGAGGAAAGGATATTCAGTAAGCAGTGAACACTGTCTATAAACAGAACTTATAAGAATATATTGTTATTCGGGGCACCTAGGTGGCTCAGTAGCTTAAGCATCCCAACTTCAGCTGAAGTCATGATCTCAGGTCTCCTGACTTTGAGCCCGGCATCGGGTTCTGTGCTGACAGCTCAGATCCCGGAGCCTACTTAGGGTTCTGTGTCTTTCTCTCTGTCCTTCTGCTGTTTGTGCTCTGTTTCTCTCTCTCTCTCTCTCTCTCTCTCTCTCTCTCTCTCAAAAATAAACATTTATATATATATATATATATATATATACATATATATATGTATATATATATATATATATATATATATATAGTTTTCAATTTGTGAGGACTGTGTGATAATGTAAAAGTGTCTTGTTACCTGTTAGCTTAAATAACCAGGATTTTTATTTTCATTTTTTAATGTTTTATTTATTTTTGAGAAAGAGAGAGAGAGAGAAAGAGAGAGAGAAGGATGCAGACAGAGCATGAATGGGGGAGGGGCAGAGAGAGGGGGGAGACCCAGAATCTGAAGCAGGCTCCAGGCTCTGAGCTGTCAGCACAGAGGCCATTGCAGGGTTCGAACCCATGAATCGTGAGATCATGACCTGAGTCGACGTCTGAGGCTTAACTGACTGAGCCACCCAGGCGCCCCAATCAGAATTTTTAAAAGTGTATATAAAATGATTGGAACTATATTTTTAAAGATCTTGGCATATTCAAAAAGACCAAATAGCAATACTAAAATGCTAGCAACATATTGCCTGTAGTTCCGGTGATAGAACTATTTGCATATTTGCACGTTCTATTTATGTTTCCACTTTCCCCCTAAATTTTCTTTAATGAGCTTGTTCCTCTTTAAATAGTTCTTTAAATAAAAAGTAATTTCTTGTCAACTGTGTCCAGTGACATTATCTACTGCCTAATCTAAATCAAATAAAACAAATTTATGGAGCCTGAAGTTTCCCAGTCTCAGATCATAGTAATGACATCTTTTTTATTTTTCTTCGGCACTCCCAGCTCAACCGAGAAACAAGCAATTTTAAATAGAGAAAGAACTCTCTTGTCAAGAATCTTTAGGTCAATGATCAGGAATATATAACATTTTAGAGTTTAAATATTTACCAAAGATTGAGATGATTATAAATTCACTACATATATATATTCTTACAACCATACTTGGTTTTGGTTAGTGCTAACGTATCTTCTGTTTGAACTAGTTAACGATTCCCTGGAAAGTCTGTTTTTAGAGTATAAAGAGGAATAAAAACCATTTCTTCAAGCATCTATATCATGATATGCCTGGAGCCTACTAACATCAGGCCTAAAAATAAATCAGATATAGTCCATCTATCTATCCTTTCCATTACTCTTTGGTTTCAATTTTCATTAGGACTCATGTTTGAGGGGCTAAATATGAGCACTTCCAGGCTGTTTGGAGACACACATTCTCTTGGGAAGGAAGGGTATGCAATGGAAAGGCAGCAAGCCTGCTTTCTACCACTGTGAGTAGGACAATTCACAAAATACACTCAGTAAGAAGAGTTTGCAAGCAAAAAAAAAAAAAAAAAGAAGAAGAAGAAGAAATCACAATTTCTCGTTGCACTAACACATCTGTATTCACTAGCAGAGCTCCATTTAAGATTTTGAAAATGTAGTTATGGAGGATGAGCATGCAGCGATCTGCTTTTTAAAGGTGACTACCAGGGCGCCTGGGTGGCTGAGTCGGTTCAGTGGCCGACTTCGGCTCAGGTCATGATCTCACGGTCCGTGAGTTCGAGCCCCGCGTCGGGCTCTGTGCTGACAGCTCAGAGCCTGGAGCCTGTTTCAGATTCTGTGTCTCCCTCTCTCTGACCCTCCCCCGTTCATGCTTTGTCTCGCTCCGTCTCAAAACTAAATAAACGTTAAAAAAAAAATTTTTAAGGTGACTACCCACGAAACAAACTCCTGTGACCAGTGTCTAAGCACTTGCATCTAGAGGAAGGAAGCCCACATCTGGTCGCACGGATGTGTTCGCTGCTGACCTCTCAAAGCTGTTTGCAGGAACACAGTGAGTCCTGCTCTCTCCTATCAGTTTGACACCTCGACAACTCAGAGCCGGTAGGATTCTTCATCAATCACCTTGATCACAATGGCTGTATGGACAGGGAATTTAGGAGAGCTGATCTGCCCTGTCACTTTGGGCTATGTGAAGAACATTGTTCTTTTTTTCTTTCTTACTTTTCTTTAGGCTATCTCATCCATCAACCGAGCTGCACAACAAGTGAGACCCAAAGCTAAAAAACACATATAATGACACTTGGTTAAATGATTGGGCACCGCTAAACCCACAAGGAATCAGGCTAACCATTCAGTTTGATTTACAGAATCAGTCCCCCGGTTGTTATATACTCATGTAAACAAATGAATGTTTGCCATCATGCATCATCTGGCTATAGGCTCTGGTCTTGCAAAGACTTTAAATGTCCAATGTAACAGGATACATTTTCAAAATTAAACCAAAGACTTTGAAATCTTGGAATAAATCAAAAAGTACATTCTTGGAAAAGAAGAGGTGCCCACAGAATATCGTAGTGCTGGTAAGGAAGTTTCGACATGGGAGGCAGATGCAGGTGTACGTAACCTATTAGTTCAAGGGTAAGCAGTGCCTAGGTGTGTCAGCCCAAGTTGTGGCGATGCATCGTGAGAAATACAGTGAGCGTGGCTGCAGTGGCTCCTAGAGACAGCTGGGGAGCCTCTGAGCTCTGATACCTTGGAGGTCACATCTCCCTCTGAATTTAAAGGTGCCTTATTTTGTCTTTTACATCAGTGAATATGATTAAACTCCTACTGTTGTGTTAAATTTCCAAGATTGTAAAAAGTCAGGGGAATTAAAAAGGTCACTGCAGTATTTCATTTCACTAGCAAATCTGTGGAATAATGTTATAGGAGGACAAGGGAAATTGCTTGAACTGAGAATCTGTATCCAAATTCTGGAAAACCTAAGTGGGAAAACCTAGGTGGGAAAGGTATGTACTTACACACCTAAGAGGAATGTAAGTACAAAATGAGACTCCTTACCATGTGGTATTATACAGCCAAGAAAATTAGGATGCCATTTTAATGGCAGAAGGAGACTAGATTCTGGTCACTTAACATGAAGATTTGCCACCTGTTAGTGCCAGTGGCCCTCTTTCTGTGAACACCTGAAGTTGTTGATAAATTAGAAATGTCGGTTCTATACCTCAAAGCCATAAAGTAACTACACAATATAACCTTTCCTATTTCAGTAAAATACCACTATTTTACACAGATGGAAGTAAAAAATCAGATATAAATACGAAATTAAGATATAGTGAAATCCACAAAAATTGAATATACACATGCATGAGCAAGTCTGCACCTCATTTACCCAGCAACAAAATGTAAAATCCTTTGCTTAAGTCTATAAGATGAAAAAATATTCACGTGGCCCATAATAAAAATAACTGCAATGCATGTTAATGCATATGTGTTCTAAATTCTGGTGCGAGTCGAGTCCCATTAGCAATATGATACTTTGCGATATTTTGAAATTCAAGTTGTTTCAAGGACAGACCTTTCAAGGCATCCAAAAGGACTGCCTCAACTTTAACCTAATTTACTGTCTGCACAACCTCAAACACCAACATAGTCCAGCTTCAAAATAAGCTAATAGTCATGATGTTTGATTGTAGAGAATACATTTTCAAAATCCTATAAATCTTTGATATTAGAATTTTGGATAGGATTTTTAGGCTTTCCGAGGTAAATGGTGTGCTCTATTAATCAACATTTGCTGAACTCTAAAAACATGTCAGGCAAGTGCGTTATGGGTATTACCTCATTTCATATTCTCAAAATTCCTATGAAGTAATATTATGATGCCCATTTTATAGATTAGGAAACTGAGCTAAACAAGCTAAGCAAATTGGATGAAGTATATGGTGAGCTGTAATATGACTCCGCAGCCCAAGCTCTATTATATACTTATAGACTTACATATTTGGTATCCTCTTTTATGTAGACACGATTTAAGCCCCAAACCACAAAGTCCTTCATTCAGTCAATTGTGTTGTCAACAATCACATGGTTAGGAAAATAGTTTGATGACATTCACGTTAACAATTTTTGGTCTTCTTCATTTTTTTAATCGTCTACTTAATCAGAACACCAAACTGATGACTATTAAAGAGTACGTGTTAATCTGCTGTCCAGCAAGGGTTTGGTGAACTACATGAAGAGCGAGCCACAGGATTCTCAGCCAAGGTGAACTGAGCACTGTTACAATTGTGTGCAACATGTGACACACACTCCCAACAGACAAAGCTCCTAATATTGCCCATGTTTGTCTCAGTGTCACCTCATAACCTCGGGACGACAAATATAAACATGAGCTATGGTTTGATAGAAATGACAGGTAATTTTGCAACATACGGAAGAGGGTCAGAGCAGAGTGTTGGCTTTGGTTGTCCTGAGATCGGCCCCGGAGCCAGGGCATGCGGGCAGCTAGTCTACGTAGGAAGTGACCGTAGGAAGCATGAGTAAGAAAGCAAGGGGAGTCAGGAGAGTGGGAAGCCCCAGCCAGGCTGTCCTCTTAGCTCTCACTGGGGGCAACTGGGCTTCATCCCACGGGGACCCTCATGGATCCCATGGACATGTCCACATGGACATGTAGGTTGTGCCTCAGAACGGTCCCTCTCAAAGATGGAGAGCTGGAGCATTAATCCACAGATTCCTGTCCAGCAAAAGTTGAAAATCTCCCAGGGATCGAGGTAACTGATTTGCACTTCTCTGTTGCGCTCTAAGCAGACTCTGGAGAAAGCTTTAAGGTGGAAGAGTGGAGAGAGCCTACAGCAGCAACATCGTCGTGCACATGGGAAAAGTGACCTGAGGAGTCAGAAGTGAGCGGGAGACGTGCAGCGAGGCACAGGTGTGCCCTGTGAATTATTTTTCTTATCTATCCGTAGCCTCACCTACTGACCTTTGTTTAGGAGAAGATAGATGTGTATGAGGACAAAGAGTTGATAAGTCTGAGGTCATCGGGACTCTGCAGGAGTTTAAACTAGAATTGTGACCTTATTGTTCCTGCCATCTAAGCGACTGACCTAACCAGTGTGTAATCGTGGGTTTTTTTTTTAATTGCTTTAATGGAGCATAGTTGACATACGATAAATTGTGCATAGAGCGCATAATTTGCTATATTTTGACATATACCTCTACCTATGTATATCTATATCTGTACCTATATCTATCACCACAATCAGGACAATGAACATACCCATCACTTTCAGTTTGCTTATTTTTTCTAGATGTTATAATGAATTCTCTTCCATTTTTTATAACAACAACTATTATTATTATTAATATGAAGAGTGACTAAGCATGTGAAATGGCTGTTACCTTCCTTTCCCAGTAAGACTTCATTTCATTTGCAACTGTTTATGAATAGAAAAGATCATGTGGACTTAGGCATCAAGCAGACCTGGTTGGAATATTGGCTCTTTCTTCCAGTTGCTAGTTGTGTGTCCTTGATCCAGCCACTCATTTCGGTATTTGCAAAACAGGGATGATTAAGCCTATCTCAGATGTGAGGATTAATACAATGTCAAGCACGTAGGGGGCTTCAGCTCAGGTCATGATGTTGACGTTTATGAGTTCAAGCCCCGCCTCTGGCTTTGTGCTGACAACCTGGAGCCTATGTCTCCCTCTCTCTTGGCCCCTGCCTCACTCGCACGTTGTCTCTCTGTCTCTCTAAAAATAAATAAACATTTTAAAACTTAAAAAAAAAACCCACAACACCAAGCACCTAGAGGTACAGCCACCACATCATAGACACTCAGTAAATGGCTGTTTTCTGTCTTACTATTACTTCAAGGTTTGAAATGTCTGCAACCGGAAAGTTATTCAATTTAAAATCCGATTGTGTAATGCTTTGAGCTCTTAAGGACCTTCCATATTCCAATAATGGACTATTTAACCCCATGATAATACTTTTCTTCTCTCTCTTCTCCTTTCGCATGTGACCAGACAGTAACTTATATGATCAAATGGTAAACTATTCTAACAATACTATTTTGAGGGGCCAGAAGCACTGATACAATCTTTCCCTTTTAGGAGGTCCCGGTCCCGCTTACATTCACGTGAGCTCTGAGGACATGACCTGATTCATTCTAATTATGTTTGCATTCGACAGGGTCCTTTACAGGAGTATTTTTGTACATAAAGTATAGCAGAGGTTACCACACTTGGCATCAGATTTATCTGGGATGCTGTTTGTTAAGAACACAGATTATTGGGGTGCCTCAGTGGCTCAGCTGGTTAAGCGTCAGACTTTTGATTTCAGCTCAGGTCGTGATCTCAAGGTTCAGGGGTTCAAGCCCCGCGTTGGGCTTTGCACTGACAGCACGGAGACTGCTTGGGATCCTCTCTTGACCTTTCTCTGCCCTTCCCCTGCTCGTGCACATGCTCTCTCTCTCGAAATAAATAAATAAACTTACACACACACAGATTATTTTTTTTTTACACACACAGATTATTGTACTCTATTCCAGACTAACTGAATCAGAATCTCTCAAGCTGGGGGCCTAGAAGATTCCGATTCACTAATGAAGGGGAACAGCAGCACCGGAAGACCTCGCACTGGCGTGTGACAACCACAGAGAAAGCTCACGGTATACTAGAAAGTGTAGAAAGCCTGTGGTTTGGTTTGATTTTTGTTATGAACGAGTTTGTATGTCTTTGTGCAACATGGAAATTGGAGACAGGATATTTAAGCAATGCTTTTGACTGTTTAACCTAAATAATTGGGCTCATTCACCCTCATGCTGGCATATTCAACCTCCGTGGACTTGGGGGACGTTCCTGAGCAAGCACAAACACCTAGTGAAGAGTTAATTTCCTTTCTTGTATTTTGGGCTCCTGTGAAAGCTGACATAATTGTGAGACCAAGCTGTGTTTAATATCAGCAGATGTACTTTCTAAGTTTTTCAGTGTGATCTTTGTCTAAGTATTCAGGGATTTCGTGGTTATCCGTAGCGTACTCGGTCCATTTGCACACCTGTGTAATCCACACCTTATGCAAGTCTAACAGGGTGCATACTATGAACTGATGTTTTCTGCCTTAAGCACGCATTAGGTAAAAATGGAAAAAGATTCTTTGACATTGAAAACCATCAAGCTCAAACACCTAGAAAAGAAGTATTTGTGGGTAACTAACAGCTTTCAGATTGCAAAACTAAGTTATTTCAGACTCAAATAATAGTCCTGGATAACAGCTTTTGTGGTAACTGGATTTTTAGGTTAATTTGTGTAACAGAGAAGCCATTTGTGTTTCTGGCCTCTCTATGTGAGTTGGCCTTTCATGTAAATAAATAGAAAGATCGTTGAGGACTTACTCTACGTTGCAGCCAAACCCTTGGCATACTTAACATTTACTATGTGCTCATTAAGTATCTGTTGATTATGTGAGCTAATCCGTTCATTCATTCATTATTGAACATTCAGTGAGGCAAACCCTAGTCTGATGAGCAAACTAATATATGTATTACACACCCTAAAAGAGGCTTCATAAATATGCAACGTTAACTTACCTCTGGTGATTTTCTATTTCGGTCTTGTTCCAGAACAGAGTGGTATTTCTAAAACTGTCAGAGTAATCTTTCTAAAACTCAAACCTAATCGGTAATCCTTCTTAAAGGCCTTCAAAACAATGGCTCCCATGCTGAAATTTAAAAAAGAATAATAATCAAAAAAAACTTCCTTGGCCTGATATATCAGGCCAACATGCAGTGACACTTTCCCACATCTCGAATCACGTGGTTCGCCTCTGACTTCCTACAGTCTTGGCTGGACTGCCCACCTTCTCATGTGCTCCCAGGCCTCACCTTATCCATTCTATTTTCTGCCTGCTCAAGTCACCTGTATCTGCCTCCTGATTCCTCGAGTCTGTGCACACGGGTCTCTCTTTCCCTGAGGCTTTCCCTGACCCTTAGCCTGAGTTCCAAGCCACCCGTTGTGCTCCAGGGCCCCTGATCACACTTCTCTCACTGTGCAATGCACTGTGTGTGTCACTGTGAGAACCAACTCTCTCCAGGAGATGATGCATTAGCAAAGAACACAAATGGTGTTATTTCTGTGTCTTCAGTGATGACTATAGAGTCAAGCACGTAGTAAAGGTTCACAAAACACATAACGTTTATAGAGAGTTGACTATGTAGCAGGTAATGTGTCACATGCTTTGCGTGGATTATCTCATGTAATCCTTGCAGCAAACCCTAGAGGGGGCTCTATAATTATACCCACTTTACAGATGAGGAAACAAAGGTATAGGTAGGTAAGTAATATGCACAAAACAGCTAGTAACGGAAGAAACATGATTTTTTTTCCCTCTAAAACATCACTGAAGTACGAGAGAGAAGCAAGTCTAGAATTTGGTGAGAGGCCACAAAGGAATAGAGTTCTAGCTCTATTGGATCCTACTCAAACCATTTAACCTCTCTTGGTCTCAGTTTCCTTAAATGTTAAATGAGGGGAAAGGGTGCTAACATTTTTTGAATGGCTATTGTGTGACAAGACTGGGACTGTGCTATACTTTGCATGGATTATAGATAATGAGGTAGGATAATAGCGTCCCCATTTTAGAGATGGAAAAACTAAGTCTCCAACAGATTAACGTGGAGATACACGTTTTCTATCTTAAGATCCTGGACTTAGATCTGAAAAAAAAGGAAAAATGTAATCATTGGAAAGCTTTTGCTAAAGAAGTCAAACTTATTCAGGTGGTTAAAAAAAAGGTAAATCAGAAGTTACTTCTGAATTTAACTTTTTGGATACCCTATAGAAAATGGAGAACAATATTTATACTGGAATCACAAGTTTAAACAAAGGCATTGTTTTAGTTCAAGCTGCCATAACAGAATACCATAGACTTGGTGGCTTAAGCAACATTTATTTCTTGGAGTTCTGGAAGCTAGAAAGTCTAAGATCTGGTGTCTGATTAGGGCCTTCTTCCTGGTTTGCAGATGGCCATCTTTATTGTAACCTCACATGGTGGAAAAGAGGGGAGCAGAGAGAGAGAAATCTGTCTCCTATCCCTTATAAGGGCAGTAATCCCATTTATGAAGGCTCTACCCTCATGACCAAATTACCTCCCACTGCGCCCCCCCTTAATACTTTCACTTTGGGGGTTAGGATTTCAACACATGAATTTCAGTGGGACACAGACATTCAGTTCATAACAGACATCAAAAGAATATCAAGTCAATAATTATTCCTGTTACTCATTCTTTCTTCCTCATATGCCTTTGTTCTGAGTTATATTTCTGCTCTCCAGTTTCAGATTTGTGAGTTTATCCATGCCTG
Source organism: Felis catus (assembly GCF_018350175.1). NCBI lineage: Eukaryota > Metazoa > Chordata > Mammalia > Carnivora > Felidae > Felis > Felis catus. The sequence continues at coordinate 55,455,363 of NC_058384.1, forward strand.
TGTAAGAATACTACCAATTGTGCACAGTAACCTATGCACCCATATTAATTTCCTCCTGAGTGTGATTCATAATTAATTTAGCTTATAGGTGCCAAATAACATACCATGGTTTCCTGCTTGCCTAAGACTATAGCAAAGTATAGTCTGTAATCAACATATATATAAAATCTCTCAATATAACTTCAAAGTCTTTCTTAAAACTGTGCTTCTGTACAACAGCGAGATCGCTTATGAATACAGATATCAGGACATCCAGAAGAGTGGTCTGCTCTCCACTGATTGCCTGAGACTCTGGATTCATTAGTATGCCAGCTGACTCATTAATGTTTGGACTGCTCTTGCCACAAAGTAGCGATGGGGTTCCCATCATATCATTTACTTCCATGCAACCAACATCTTTAACAAGGTCCATTTTGAGGACCCCAGTAAAAGTTTATGAATAAATGGGGAAATATTGTAACTCTCACCCCCTTGAGGTAAGGGCATACCTCGTTGGAGGATTGTATTCAAAGCTCTGGCATCTCTCTTAAAACCCTGAAAAACTAGAGGAAAGAAGTGACACCAGGTTCTAGGTGTGCATGTTCTTCTACACTCCTGTGTTTCAGACTACTCTAACTTGTGTCTCACAAAGACAGAACTACAGACCTGAGAGCCTGCTGAGTACTTTCTTCCCATGTTAGGAAGATGCATGGCTGGAACTGTCCAGTGAGCATCCTGATTTGGGGAAGAGAAATAACCATTAATATTCAAGTCCATCAATATCGTTCCTAAATTTCCACATCAGAACATCAGAATAATCAGTTTACAGGCTTTCTATTCAAAACTTGGATACTAAGTGATGTCTTGCTTTCCCCTTAATAATCCCTCCTCATTGGTTGCATGAGCAACCTTTAGTAAGCAGAAACTGACCCATTACCTCCATCTCCTTCCTCCCCCTAAATTCCTTGCCTGTGTGGCTAGCAGATTCAACATTTGTGATTAAAGAGAGTCAAACCAAATAATAGAAGCAAAATATTCAGCCTTAAGCATTGAGGTAGCCATTTACATGATCTGTCTCTGATAGAACAGGCAATGGAAAGGGAAAAAAAAATCTACATTTTGAAGGCAGTTTTAATAAATATTTTATATGCTTCTTTTGAAATATAGTGGTATTTCACAGAGACATATCTGCTCAAGTTTATCCATTTTATCTTGAAAAAGAAGTTTTCATTTTCACACAAAGTAGAACAGTAGATAGAAATAGAAACATAACAGCAATCATTATAAATGTTTATAGACATAACTAAAGCCTTATCTAAAGTTCATCCTGTTTAAGGACATGTTTTATGTTGTACAATTCCTCTTAGAATATCAATCTAATAAGCACCAAGTGAGGCTGAAGACAATGCTGTTATAAAAAATGGAGAAAAATGATTAAAATATGATAATTATACTGACAGCTTATATGCTCAATCTAATCAACCAAGCTTCCAATTTGTCATAATGTACACTCACTCATACATTATTGCTTAATTATAGCAACACTTCTATTTGGAAAGGTTGTCAATCATGCGAATACCCATCATTTTTCTTTTTTTTTTTTCCCTTAAGAAGGGGCATATTTTAAGCAAGGATTTGAAGCCACCGTGCTATTAATTTAACCCTTGGAGTACTCTTTATGCAAAAACCACAATTCCTATTCAACGTTTTTCTTTGTACACAGATTAATATAAATTTATATTATGTAATATTACTTTTTTAAGTCAGAATTGATATTCGTGTTCAAAATAAAATTAAATGTTGGCAGAATTTGATGATTTTAGGGTTATTAAGATATCTACGTGCTTGCAATAAAAGAATACGTAGTTTTTTTTTTTAAGAAAGAGAAAATTTGGCCTGAATGCTTCCAGTTTGCCTGTGATCCATACTGATCAAGAAATGAAATGCTTGAGGGTGAATTCTAGATAGCTCTCTAAAAAGAACATGAACGCTTATGGCAACAGACTTTACCCATAGCAATTAAACGTTTCTCTCACCCTTCACTCCATCTTCTCTAATTCCATCATTCGTCTTCCAATTGGTAAAAATGCTTAACATATTACTAAAACGGTCATGTGAGTGAATCTTTCAGGGTCACCTACTCAGCGTTAAGCGACCTGACCATATTGCTAAGTCTACCCTAGCAAAAATGAAGCAGAGTTGAAACACCTACTCATAATATTTAAAACACTGAAACTTTGCCTCAATTATTTTGAACATAGCATTGATTTCATGAGATACATATATACATCTTTATATATATATAAAGATGTTATAGATTAAACAGATATTTATATATGTATATATGACTTACATGTATATAGTTTATTCTCAATTTTTTAACCTAGTTTACTTAATAGACCATTTTGTCAAGATGGTGAGATCAGATTATTAGCTAAGAATTTTTAAAATATTCTTATCGAGTGTGGGCATTTTGGGTACTTAGGTATAATTGGATAATTATTTCTATGACTCCATTCAACCACCAGGGTAGCAAAGTCCATAGAAAATGCTTTTTATTGTTAGAAAGAGGGAGGGAGAGAGAGAGGAGAAAGACTATTTCTCCTTCATTTCTCTAAATATTCTCTTCTGCAAGCATAAAATAAAGAAGCAGATGTGCACATTTGCAAGCCTCCATTATTCCCTAAAAGCTGGTTTTGTGATGATGAGATATCCTGATATGTACAATTGCAAATGTGGAATACGAGCCCATATGTCAGTGGTACCATATTCCTACCACTTTTGCGAATTACTAACTCTTAAGCAATTATGTCAAATGTTCTATTCTTTAAAGACTTAGGTGTAATACAAGCTGCATCCAAGGACGTAAGGACATGTAGCACATACCTCACTGTTTTTAAGGGATTGATTTAAAAATTCATTACAAGTGTGAAAATACAAAAACCTAAAAGCATAATTAAAAGTGAGTAATAGTTTCATGGGGCACCTGAGTTAAGCATCCGACTTCAGCTCAGGTCATGATCTCATGGTTCAGGGGTTCAAGCCCCGTATCGGGCTCTGTGCTGACAGCTCAGAGCCTGGGACCTGCTTTGGATTCTGTATCTCCCTCTGTCTCTGCCCCTTGCCCACTCACGCTCTGTCTCTCTCTCTGTCTCAAAAATAAAAATAAACATTAAAAAAATTTTTTTAAGTGAGTAATAGTTTCATAGCATTTGGAACTATAATACTGCTTGCAACGTTCGACCAATTTCTCTGTGCTGGAGAGCAACAGAGGCTTGCACCACAGGTCGGGCTCCATAACCAGTTGGTTCCATTTTTTAATTAAAAAAAAAAGTGTACTCTTTTCCTTTCTAAACTAGAAAATTTTAACTAATAGTTATAGATCATTGGAAATTGAAACAAGTGACTTTATCAGATCAATGTGAATATCACCATTAACTTGAGCTAAAAAATAACGGTGTAAATTCTCAATGTAAATTATTTTTGATGTTCTGTCAGATACAAAGTGAACATGCATATTGTATTCAAAAACTGGAAGGGGTAATGTTTTACTATGAGAGATATCAGCCAGTAAAATCCTAAACCTCCTTTTGGTTACATTCAATTGTGGAAATAATGTTTGTATAGTTTGTTCCTGCACCAAGGTGTGCATTTAAAATAAGCCCAATAAGGCAACATGTATAAACATCTACAACTTACTCTGAAATGCTTCTAAAGAAAAAGGTGAACGTGGTCAAATGTTACTTGTAGAATCTAGGTAGAAGGTACATATATCCACCTACCTATTTTTTACTGTACAATTCTTTAAACTTGTCTGTATGTTTGAATACCTGCAGATTACTTTTGTAATAATATGTTGAAAAAATAAATTCAAGAATATATCATTGATTTCTTTTCTCCCAAGTAACAAAAATCAATGTTGGAAAAGAGTTACAATCTTGGTATTTGACCTGTTTTCCGGAACTGTAAAAAACTGTAATAGTTCACCCTTAAAGTAATAAGTTCACGCAGTTGGAGATACCCAACATATGATGGTAACAGGCCATTTGAAATCATAGGACATGGGGGGTGCCTGGGTGGCTCAGTCGGTTGAGCGACCGACTGCAGCTCAGGTCATGATCTCACGGTTTGTGAGTTCGAGCCCCGCGTCTGGCTCTGTGCTGACAGCTCGGAGCCTGGAACCTGCTTCAGATTCTGTGTCTCCCTCTCTCTCTGCCCCTCCCCGACTCACGCTCTCTCTCTGTCTCAGAAATAAATAAGCATTAAAAAAAAAGAAAAGAAAAAAAAGAAATCACAGGACAAACTCTGATGGTATCAATGATGTCATGAAGAAAATGTTTTCTCTTTTACCAGATCACAAAATCTCCTGTAAGCACCTTCCTTTCTAGAGCCCAGGTATGTTTATATGGAGAAGTGAGGTATATTTTTTCCCCTTCTACTCACTTAGTGACTGCAAACTAACTATAGTCTCAGTTTTCCCTGTTTCTTTCATTTTAAATTAAGATCAGGGAGTATATTGTTTATTTCTATCTGTTCTGTGTAAATAAAATGGAGTGTGGATTTGCATGAAACGATAACCTCTCGTATTCTCCACATTGCCTTTTCCTGTTTACAGCAGTTTTTAAAAAATGGCCATGGATTCATTCACAGCTTTCTCATCCAGAGTTGAGGTCTAAATGCCCTGTCCTTGAATCTGGGCTAAACAGCACTTGCTTGTAACCAATGCGATGGGTGGATGTGAAACCATAGGATTTTGAAGGCTAAATCAGAAAGGCCGTGTAGTGTCCCCTGAGTCTCTTGGGACAATGGCTCTGGGAGAATCCAGTTGTCTTGTCTTAGTACCTCAAGAATGTCATGCTATAGAGGCCACGAGGGGTACCATGGCTGATAGTCTCCCAGCCACCCCACCAAGGTGCCTGGAATGGGGATGAGGCCTTTGTGGATCTTCTGGGCTAGCCCATCTACCAATTAAGTATCACTACACGATCTTTGTCACTAAGATAAAGGCTGGAAGAATTGCCCAGCTGAATTCCTAACCTATGCAACATAATTGACTGGCTGTTGTTTTAAGCCTCTATGTTTTGGGATAGATTGTTATGCAGCAATAGTGACTAAAACACGAGAGAGAGCTGTTCTGTCAGTTCTGATGCCAATTCATCTTTTCTAGTAAACATGAGGGCTCACAAAATTACCAACTAAAAGCCAAAGTCTCCAACGTGAGCTTTCACTAATAATCGGAGAAAAAAATAAATCTCTTTTCGGTCATTCTATACGTCATATGTGCCTGAGAGTAGTTTTATTCAACGTTAAACTGAAATATCTGACAGTCTTAATAACAGCGAAGTATGGCATTGAGATCAAGCGATATTCAACAGTTGAGTTTGATGAAGTAATTTTTACCAAAGAATTCATTCAGCTTTCTCTTTGTATGTATTTATCATTAATACTGTGGCTGGATTTATAAAATTATTTGGAAAAGTTCAATTTAATTACCAGAGACCACTGAGCTTCTTTGGGGGGGGTTGCGGAGGGCGGTGGAGTAAAATTGTTATAACTGTTTGCTTCTTTCATACAACACAACTGGAATAATCTTTGTTTACTATGAAAAAAGGCAGGAAAGTGAGTCTTGTTCCTGGGTGTGTGTCCAACAGTGACCAGAAAATGCAAGGATCTTTTGATAGTCAAAAAGAATATTGTAAAGAACTTACGTTGGCTGTAAGGAAGAACAACCTGACATGGAGAATATTTCAACATGATGCTAAAATCCATAATAAATTTTGATCAAATTTCAGCCAATTGGATTAAGAAGAAAAAAACCAACCAAGCCATTTACATGGTGGTATTAGATCTAGAAAGCCTGTTAATGATTTACTGAATTCTTTATTGACCTGATTAAATTTACCACACAGTTTGATATCAACATGGGTGTCATTAAGTACTAAAGAGAATCTATAATCTCATTCCACGGAGATGTTGAAAAATGTAACACCTGCCCTCCTGTCTCAAAGAAAGTGGCTCTTTTGAAAGAGAAAACAATAAACAACGTTGATGCATTCAGTTTTTTCTTGTTCTTCTAAGGGCACCTGGGTGGCTCAGTCGGTTAAGTGACTGACTTTGGCTCAGGTCATGATCTCACGGTTTGTGAGTTCGAGCCCCACATCAGGCTCTGTGCTGACAGCTCAGACCCTGGAGCCTGCTTCAGATTCTGTGTCTCCCTCTCCCTCTGCCCCTTCCCCACTCACACTTTGTCTCTCTCTCTCTCAAAAATAAACATTAGTGGCACATGGGTGGCTCAGTGGATTAAGGGGTTGACTTCGGCAGAGGTCATGATCTCACAGTTTGTGAGTTCAAGCCCCAAGTCAGGCTTTGTGCTGACAGCTCAGAGCCTGGAGCCTGCTTCGGATTTTGTATCTACCTCTCACTCTGCCTCTCCCCAACTTGTGCTCTGTCTCTGTCAAAAAAAAATGAATAATCATTAAAAAAATGTTTTCAAATACAAAAAAACTTTTTTTTTTAATTCTTTTTTCAACGTTTATTTATTTTTGGGACAGAGAGAGACAGAGCATGAACAGGGGAGGGGCAGAGAGAGAGGGAGACACAGAATCAGAAACAGGCTCCAGGCTCTGAGCCATCAGCCCAGAGCCCGACGCGGGGCTCGAACTCACGGACCGCGAGATCGTGACCTGGCTGAAGTCGGAGGCTTAACCGACTGCGCCACCCAGGCGCCCCCAAAAAAACTTTTAAAAATTAAAATAAATAAACATTAAAAAAATTAAAAACCAAAATTTTTCTAGTTCTTCTAATCAGTAACTAAATACATATGTAAAAATTGTTACTATATGTGCATACATATATATTTCCAGGTTAACAGAAGCAGATATATTGAACTTTTTCTCCTTAACTAGTATAATGATTAAAAACTTCAACACACATTTATTTCAAGCCTACTATGTATCTAGTGTTATAAATAAGGACTTCTATGTTCTCTATCTTATTTAATATCTCTATTAAATAGTCATTTTCATTTTCCTTGTAAAAAATAAAATCTAATTCCTCTGTTGCCTGAGGGAAACCACTTAACCTTTATTTTTCAATTTTATTTAAAATTAAGATGATAATATTTACCTCCCAAGGTACCGTGAATACTGATTAACTAATGTTGGCAAAAGATCTTGATCAAAAAATATTGAAGCCCTAAACCTAATATTATTATGTTTTTCTTCTTCACAGTCCTTAGTATTATTTTTCTTTTTTATTCCATTTCCTATCAGTAAATTAACATTTAACTCAAAACAATTTGGCATTGGCCATACCTACTAGCTATTACCAAGTTCACTTGGCTAGAGATATTTATGCTCATGTTTGTATATACATACCAAAGTATATGTACTTGTTCACAAAACATAGGTGTATTTAAGTGAAAATGATATGACGAAATTCTTAAAATATTTAGGATAGCCCCAAAGCACTGCAGATGTTTTAGAAATACTCAGAATAGTATTGTTCTTACCTTTCTGTGGTTTACTTCATAATAATTAAGCAACAATTTTATATTCTCAATCCAAGATCAAAGCTCTTTCAAAGCTATAGTTGAATTGGGTTCTTGTCTGAAAATAATATTAAAGTTTTCAAATATAGTTTATTTTATATGGCATTCATTTGATACATGCTACTGATTGAGTCCTAATGCCTGTAGCAATGAAAGAAGCTCAGAAGTTCTGAAATAAAAAGGAAGTAGTTTGCAAGTAAACAGAATGAGTGTATCCATGAACTTGTAGTATGCTTCTCTTTAGGCACCGTTATATGTTATATATTTTTTTAATTTTTAAAAAATTTTTTTTAATGTTTATTTATTTTTGAGACAGAGAGAGACAGAGCATGAACGGGGAGGGTCAGAGAGAGGGAGACACAGAATCCGAAACAGGCTCCAGGCTCTGAGCTGTCAGCACAGAGCCCGACGCGGGGCTCGAACTCACGGGCTGTGAGATCATGACCTGAGCCAAAACCGAGAGTCAGACACTCAACCAACTGAGCCACCCAGGTACCCCATATGTTACATTTTAAATGAAAAAGAAATGAAAAAAAAAACCTCTCTTTTAACTTCAATGTCAATGTCAATCTCAGTCCCTTCCCTTCCCTTTCTTTTCTATTTCTAGCTTAAAGATCTATGAATTGTGACGTGATATTGCAAAAGCACTATCTTTCAATATAGAGCAACATATATGCCTTGATTTCTACCATATTCTGAGATTTAAAAAATTAATTCAGAAATGTGCCTGCTTTATCAGACTCAAAGCAATTCTGTCACTACTGTTAATATAACAAAATATTGTATATATAAATCCTTACGAATCCTCTAAGATACAGTACAATACTAACACAGTAGACAAAATCTGTAAGGAGCTTGCAACCTACATTAAAGTTATAGAACATATATAGGAAACAAAATACCATTAGAATCAAAATGGGTTGATGTATTATAGCATAGGTTCAAAATTAGGAGAAAAGAGGGATGTTTGTATGACCTTGGACAATTGATGAAGCCATCTTAAATCAAGGCAGTGATATTATATTAGAAATAGAAAATGAGACAACAGAAGTGAAATTGTTTTAAACCTCTATACAAATGGTAGATGTTATTATAATTATATAAATCAACGTGAACTTAGGGGAAAACCTGTATGTTAAACTACTCCATGTTTCAAAAGGATGGGATATGGAGAAATGATGCAAGTCTCTACTCCACATGGGAAAGTTTTCGCAGAGGGACATTACAGTGCTTCAGACCTAGCATATTGCATACTTCATGTCCATGTTTAATATGCATGCACAGGAATATCTCATGCTTTTAGGGCAACATCTCCAGAATGGGAATAGAAGGACTACCATGAAGGAAGCTTGGGAGGATCTTGATACTGAAGGAAGCTATGTTCATGAATGAGAGCGGTGGTTTGTAACCCAAGGGTTCCTCCAATTTCGGGGGCCCACCCTTGTCTATGACTTTAGAACAAACACTTCTGCACAATGATATTTAATCAACGAATGTGGAATCTAAAATAGTCAAACTCATAGCAGCAGAGAGTAAAATGGTGGCTTCCAGGAGCTTAGAGGAGAGGAAATCAGGAGGTAATGGACAGAAGGTACAGAGTTTCAGTTATGCAAGATAAATAAATTCTGGAAATCTACTATATACCATAGTACATACCGCTAACAATACTGTATTGTGTATTTAAAATTTCCTAATGATGGAGTGATGATCACTTAACATAATATTATATCTGAATGGTGAAATATTTTAGCAATAGTTATTTTTGTCTTTCTAATGAGATTTCTTCTAAAAGGCATGTATATTTTGTGAAAAATCATAATTTTCCAAACAATTTGGGAAATTAAGCACATAGTAAAGAAAACTTGGCTAGGATTAAAATGAGTGAAAACTTTAAAAATGGGCTGTCATTCTTCACTTCCATAAATTAAAAATAGTAAAATCTGATAATATTATTAAATATTATGAGGGTTCAATGAGATAGGGATCTTCATACACTGCTAGGAAGACTTTGACATGACTGATCTGGAAAGCAAATGGGCAATATGATCTAAAAAGGTACAGCCCTATACCCTGTAATATGGGTTCTGGAACTCTATCTTAAAAAAAAAAAATCAGAGTTTTATTATAGTAACAGTAAAATTTTGGAAACAGCCTAAAATTCAACAACAAAGAAATGACTAATGAGTAATCGTATACCCATTAAAAATCATATTTGAAAACTAATAACCTGAGAAAATGTTTATTACTCAATATGAAATTTAAAGAAAAGCAGAATTCTAATTTGTATACACAAGGTTTCAATTTTATAAATCATATATTGAGTGTGTGTGTGTGTGTGTGTGTGTGTCTATGCATGCATAGGAAAAAGACCATTGGTATAAACATATCAGTAACTATTTCTCTATTTTGTAGGATTGTGCTTAATTATTATTTTCATCTTCATACTTTTCTGTATTTTCAAGGTTTTCTACAACTAGAATGGGTTAAAAATCTCTCAAAAATTAAGATTTTTTTTTCTCATTAGGAAGTAACATGTTTTGTCAAAATTTATTCTAAGAACTAATACTGAATTTGTGGAAAAATTATGTACTAAGAAACTTATCACAGACTAATTTATAATCTTAAAAAATGAAAATATATATATATATATCTGTGATGCCCATGAACAAAAAGGATTACAAGTTACGTGGGACATCTCCAAAGAGAAGGTACTGCATGAATTTACACCAAGGACCAGGATAATTAGGTAAAAACAAGGAGAATGCTTAACTGGAAAAAATAATCATCAAATGGCATGCAAAGTTTAATAAAAATTGTTAAATAAGTGCAAATATATATGCACACAAAATATTAGAAGAAAACTTGCAAAAGCTATTTGTTATGCTATTTTTGTGTTCAATAATGAGTGAACTTTTTACTTATTTACCTTCTCTTCAAACTTTTCTGTATTATGCTTATTTCTTTCATTATGATAACACCTACTTAGAAGACAAGCCATGACGTCTGAATCAGGGAAGAACGACAAGCATAGTCATTCACTTCAATTCTGGTTCTTCTTCTTAATCTCTCACCATGTGGATGAACTCACATTTTCAGCCTCACTTTAAGAAATAATGTTTGTCGGTGTAGGATTGTGGACTTTAATATTGAGTTTACAAGGTATTGACTTAATGTGACTCACTTACTTCATTTCATTTACATCATTTCAAGATGTGTGTATGGTAGCCTCCTTCCAACCTTCTCTTATCCTCTTGAATCAAATATACTGATGTTCCAAATGTCTGTGGAGCCTGCCTTTTGTAGGAATCCTGCATCAGAAACCATTTTTTAAGGATAACACACATGGGGCTAACCTTAAAAATCTCCATCATTTATAATAACATCTCATATATGTTAACATGATGAGATACAGAGTCAATATTTTGTGAGATAATTTTATTCTATGGCTAGGTTCTTATTTAAGTTATCAAATAATTAACCTTCACAATAAAGTACATGTATGTACCATCTTTTTCTTCTATAGAATTCAGGCTCTATTGAATAAGCAAAGTTACCATCTTATTAAAAGGAGATTTTCTCTGACACTTGGTTTTATTTCTTCACTTAAGATAATGACATTGTTTTGAGAGTGTTCCACCGGTTGGGGTGGAGGGTGACAGGGAAAGCGAAAAAAATAAATAAAAGAAAGCAACACATACTTTGGGAATTTTCCCAAACAGGTGAACAAAGAGTCCATAGGATGGGTGAGTTGCTCAAGCGAGGCCTTTGGATCAAGTCCTTTCTTTGCCAGGTTCGTACACATTCTCCATTTCATTTCACCTATTGCCAAAAAAAATGGGGGAAGGAAATAAGAGAGCACAAGAGTGACAAATTGAGGATGAAATATACTTTATATGTAATCTCATTGGATGAAATATATATAAATAGTTGGAAACGTCATGTTAATTACTACCTTGTGAGTACAAAAGTATTTGACTCAACACTAATGGTCTTGATACTCTCACTGAACCATAACTAATGTCAAAAATTTGCAAAATTTCAAAGAAGAATATCACCTATAATATCCATGTGTCCTAACATCAAGGTCATTCTCTAATGATGAGGATTTTATCCACTTACATAATTTATGTGTAAATGAAGAATATGGATGCTTTATGTTTCTGAAGGAAAAAAAAAACCCACTTCTACCAATTCCAAGTTTCTGATCCCAGGCAGTACTCCCATTAATATAATTCCAAATGATACCACATTTCCAAAAACATCTCCTTAGAGTGACTTGAGGGCTGTGCCACTCTCTCTAAGAATTACCAATTACTGTCTTGCATTTCCTCCGGAGCTGGATAAAAATTACCCATCTCCAATTTATCAGCAGATACATTATGGTTCTGTGGCCGAGAGTAAAAGAAGCTTTTCCTTAGATTGCCAGCTCTCGGGAGACTGGCCTTTTCTACTGGTTAGAAGATGTAGCCCCTGTTACCTTGGCCTTCATCAGTTTGAAGACTTTATCTGAGGAAGCAGTCCACACAATGTCCTCTTTATCTAGGGGGACAGGGTCAGTTTCCCGGTTCGGGTCAAGGGAAAATCCCTGTCTTTCCAACCCATGTCAAGACGCGCCAATGGGATCTTGGGAGAGTATAAAATGGAGTCACCCAGACTGGTGCCACGGGGCTTCAGAAGCCTGTTCAGTGAGGATTGCTGTAAACTTTACACCAGACTTCCAGACTCATGAGTTGAGTCAGTGAGCCCTCTCAGCTTCTGCTTTTATTCCATCTGGTATTTTAGGACCCTTTGCAAAGCTGTAGGAGCCCTAACAGCGGATTGACACTAACAGCAAGTGCAAGGGGCAAAGCCTCCTGGTTAAATGACCAGCATAAAGGAAACCTAAGTTCCCTGTGCTGAGGCACCTGTGCTATGGTAGGTCAGTCCAAATTAGGCTCAGAGAAGTTGAACAACTAACCCTGGGTCACAAAGTTTCTAAAATGGCAGAGACAGGATTAAATCCAGAGTTGGTTTTTTCCCAGGATCCTTGCTTTTTTAACCACGTACTTAAGAAGGAATGATATTCTAGCATGTGAAATTGTGTGTTCTCACTGGGTGGTCAGAGAATAAAGAAATCACTGAACCCCTGAATTCAAAAGCTCAACCAGGGTCATTATTGTGAAGAACGGAGGAAGTTATATCCTGCAATGAATAGTTCTGTGCATTGTGGTTTTCTAATGGGAGGCACACAGGCAGAGCAGAGGTGAAATACGGGGGGTGGGGAGGACTGTCGGAAATAAAGATCAGAGTCTAAAAGAAGCAGAAATAATCCAGTAATACAGCGGAAGACGAATAGCTTAGGATGTACTATAAACAGATAAGTGCAGACCAGCTCAGAACTGTGTTTTCAGCTCTTGTGTGAAGCAGCGGGTTTCAGGCTGCAGGTAGTAACGGCCAAGTTTTCACCTTCACATTACACCCAGCTCTTCCCCCAGAAGATCATTCTTTGAGCTGAAAGAAATAGGAGTCAGGAGCTGTGCAGTGGCGCATGCCTGCTCAGCTTATTAAAACATGGGAAGAAGGCAATATTTCACCCCCCAGAAATAAAAAAAGATAGACAAGTGAGAGCAGCTAATCCATCGGAAGAAATTAGCAGGCAGAGTATGTAGCTGTTTGAAATGATGAACGAGGCTGAAATAGCTACACAGGCTAACATCCAGTGGGATAATTACTCCAAGCTCTCAGGCTAAAATCTGTCTGGAAGGAACTGGGAGGCTTTGATGACTCAATTTCAATGGGCATGCTTATGAAATACATAGTAAAACCTATTAAAATTGAAATTGTTCTTGGTAGGTATTCTGTGACTGGGCTGCTGACCCTGTCAGGCGGCTTTTAATAAGGTACACACTATTTTTATTCTCAAAAGTGGCATGTACTTTAGCTGCCCACATGCTCAGTTTTAACCCTATAGTAACCCGCTCTCTGATTTTTCCACATACGTGTGTCGGGCACACTCGTGTTCTTCTTCTACCAAACAAAGTGGGTCTCCCAATGAATGCAGACATTGCTGGCTTCCGCTGTAACAAAGGCTGCTCCTTTACTATTCTGTCAACCAGTTTTCCAGCTTCAGGAACAGCACCCATCAAGCTTCATATCCACATCCAAGCAAATGTTGCCGTAATACATACCTGCTGATTTAAAACAATTTTGTTTTTCCCTTAGATAGAGTCTATTACGTGATGCCACAACCATCATTAGGCTATTCATGTGGAATATACCCAAGTATAATCCCAAATAATCCCCGCATTCTGAAATACGGGGTGCCTGGGTGGCTCGGTTGATTAAGCATCCGACTTTGGCTCAGGTCACGATCTCACGGTTTGTGAGTTCGAGCCCCCACGTCGGGCTCTGTACTGGGCTCCGTGCTGACAGCTGGGAGGCTGGAGCCTGCTTTGGATTCTGTGTCTCCCTCTCTCTCTGCCCCTCCCCCCTTCATGCTCTGTCTCTCAAAAATGAATAAACGTTAAAAAAAAAATAAAAATTAAACATACATTGAAATAAGTAGACCCCACAACTCACATGCCTGGGCGGAATTGTTGTAAGGAAATCCTCAACGGTAAGAAAGAAGCTGGAAGCTAGAGAATTGCTAAGGCCATACTACTTACTGGAAGTGTGCCCTTGCGAGCAGTTGGAGAAGACATCTGGGAGCTTGACGGCGACGCTGGATCTCACGCTCCGCCTCGGACCTGCTAAATTAGAATCTGCATTTTAACAAGATTCCTCAGGTAATATGCATATACATTAAAGTTTGAGAACTGCGCTTCTCCTGCACACCTGGTTTTAGATTTCTACGACCGTTCATCCTTGAAGCAGCTCTGTGCTCAGCCACACCTTTCTCAGATAAAGCCTATTTGGAAGGGAAACAACTACAAAGAAATAGGGAAAATCCACTCACACTCCTGGTATTTCTAAAATCTTCCTCCGTTCAAATATATTAAAAGACAGGGGCGTCTGGGTGACTGAGTCGGTTAAGCCTCCGGCTTTGGCTCAGGTCATGATCTCACAGTTTGTGGGTTCGAGCCCCACGTTGGGCTCTGTGCTGACAGCTCAGAGCCTGGAGCCTGTTTCGGATTCTGTCTCTCTCTCTCTCTCTCTCTGCCCCTCCCCTGCTCATGTTCTGTGTCTCTCTGTCTCAAAACTAAATAAAAAAATTAAAATTAAAAATTAAAATTAAAAAAAAAACAGAAAATGCAGAGTCAAGGTGATGAGGAGAAGAAGGAGGAGGAGGAGCAGAAGAGGAAGAAGGAAAAGAAGATTCATGTAAGATCAGCCCAGACACCTTTTTCTCTCATTTACTTCTAGATTAGGGTTACACCAGTTGGTAAATATAAAGGCACTAGGAGTTGTTAGTTGATCTCTCATACATTGTGTTTGTAGTTCTGGGGGTGGGGCACAGGTCCATTCATGCTTCGTGATATTTGCTAATGCTTTTATGAAGCCCACAGTCATAGAATCCCTTCAGGTATCTTTAAGGATACGTATATCTTTCCCATCCTGCTTTGATATTCTGTCATCCTGTATATTCCACACTAATACCGATCATCCCTCAACCTGCCTCTATGTTACTCACTCCTTATTCTACAGACTGGTTCATCCGTTACTACCTCCAATTGTCAATGACCTTCACCCAGCCTCCTCTTTAATTATAAGTTCCTATGGCCACTCTATGAAGCTGGTGTTTTGTTTTGTTTTGTTTTGTTTTGTTTTGTTTTGTTTTTCTTCCAGCAGGTCCAGAACCCTGGAAGTCTTAAATTCTTCCTGCTCTCTCTTCCTGTTGAACCCAACTTGGACTCAATTTCCTTTTTTTATTGGCATGTCTAGCATCTACCACCCAACCCATCGCTCGATCCAGGTACCTGCATAATGTTTAAGAAAAATCAAGCAGTCATGAAACCCCTGCAAGTATGTAATTTCAGACCTCTGCTGACCCTTAACCTACTCTCATCGCCCTTAACATACTTCACATCTTCATCATTGTCCTCAAACTCTCTTTTTCAACTCCTGTATCCTCCCAGTCGTCAAAACACACGAAGCCTCCTGTTTCATACATAGAATTAAGGCATTATCTCTCAACTGCTACCACCGGTTTAATGGTGTCTTTCTATTCATGCTCATTCCTAACTTCCTTCCTTTCAATCTTAGAGAAAAAGAGATCTGCACTTACTCCAGCCCGGTCTGTGCCCTTAATTCCTTTACCTGCCAACGCCGTGACTTTGCCCCTCAATCATCTCCTCTCACGTTCTCTGTTGGATCTTCAATGGCTCTTCCCCTCCTCTCTCTGCTAATTCATTGTCCCCAACTTGGAAGCAGAGCCCAGTGTCTCCCAGACCAAAAAGACCTGGCTTTCGCCTCATAGCTCTCTAGCTTCAGGCCAGCTCTCCCTTTGTATTAACGTTCCTCTAACGTGTCGTTTTATTTAATTTCATATTCTCAGTGCACGTCGACCCACTGCGTATTGGACTTCTGTTTCCTGGCTGCACTTGCTGAAATGTCAGTCACCTTCTGATTGCCAAATCCAGATTGACACTTTATCGTTTTTCTGTAGGGTATTTGACACCTACATCTATTTTTTTAGCCTCCGAACTCTCCATTCTGCTGGCCGTTCCCACATCTCTGGCCATTCCCTTCACTCTGTCTTATTCAAGCGTTCCTCTGCTTTCTCCCACCTTTAAATGTTCCTACATTTCTCCCAAGACTTTACTAACTTGTTTATATGTTTTTTCCTGCGAGATTAGATTGACCCACGACTGCTTATGGTTTCGGCAACCATTTGTATGCAGATGACCAACAGATTCACACCCTGAGATCATACCTCTCTTCAGGTTCAGGCTCATTTATTCAAACCCTCTGTCGGATAGCTCAGTCTAGGTTTTACTCAAGCACCTAAAGTTTGGAGAGCACTAAGTTGCCTTTTTTTTTTAGGTTTATTTATTTATTTTGAGAGAGACATAGAACGTGCAAGTGGGGGAGAGGCAGAGAGAGAGAGAGGGAGAGAGAGAGATGTCTGCACGGAGCCGGATATGGGGCTTGAACCCACAAACCGTGAGATCCTGACCTGAGCCGAAGTCGGATGCTTAACTGACTGAGACACCCAGGTGCCACTTTACCCAAGCACCTAAAACTCAGTATGTCTAATATGGACCCATCCTTCCACCAACCTGCTCCTTCTCCCATGTTCCTAGTCTTCGTGGTACCACATCCACAAAACCCCCAAAGTTAGAGCTTACCCTTGACTCCTCCCCCAACAACGGGTTATAAAGGCTCAGTGATACAAATTTCCTGAATATCTCTGGGCTCCAATTCTTATTTGCCCTTCCTTCTTGTTCAGGCCATTAGTCTGTCTCATGAGGATTATTACAAAACCTCCTGCTTCTAGTATTAACCTCGCAGATTCAGCTACCACACAGCAGAGGCTTCTGTTCATTCATTCACTGCACAAATATTTATTGACAGCAAATGTTTATTTACAATATACAGTATAGAGGGAACAGCTGTTATGTTAACGACTAGATAAGGGTGATAGCAATGTAAAATTAAATGCTGTAACGCAGGGGTCAGTCACCTGTTTTTGTACAGCCCATTGTCCTATGAATGAATTTCATGTTTTTATGGGGTTGGAAAAATAAAAACAGAAGAAAAATAATATTTCATGACACATGAAAATTGCATGAAATTCGAACTTGGTATGCCAAAATAAAGTTTTATTGGAACACAGCCATGCTCAGTAATCTATGTTTGTTCTATGGCTGCTTTTATGTCATAGAAACAGAGTTGATTCGTTGTGGTAGAGGCTGGTCAGATTGTATGAAAATTCAGACATCTGAAAATACTCACTATCTGGCCCTTCACAGGAAAAGATTACTGATACCTGCAATGTGGCATTTTAAAAATTTTTTTTCAACGTTTATTTTTGGGACAGAGAGAGACAGAGCATGAACGGGGGAGGGGCAGAGAGAGAGGGAGACACAGAATCGGAAACAGGCTCCAGGCTCTGAGCCATCAGCCCAGAGCCCGACACGGGGCTCGAACTCACGGACCGCGAGATCGTGACCTGGCTGAAGTCGGACGCTTAACCGACTGCGCCACCCAGGCGCCCCTTAAAATTTTAATCATAACATTACCAAAATAATGTCCTGGGGAAATGGATTAGACACACTTACATCTTAAAGATTCTAAAAAGCTTATTTAATATTACATATGTTCAAATAACATTAGTTTAGTAGACATTAAATGTAAAAATGATCTCTCTGGTTAGTTTAATAAAGGGTTGGTGAGTATTATGCATCAAGTATTTTTCGAGACACTGAACATACAAAGATAATAAAAACAGGCCCATGAAGGGCGCCTCAGTGGCTCAGCTAGTTGAGCGTCTGCCTCGAGTCTTGCCTCACAGTCCTGAGATTGAGCCCGAGAGTCCTGAGTGTGGAGCCTGCTTGGGATTCTCTCTCTCCCTCTCTTTGCTCCTCCCCTGCTCACCTTCTCTCTCAAAATAAAGAAACATTAAAAAAACAAAAACAAAAAAACAGGCCACTGAGCTGAAAGAAATAGATATTTCTGTGAAATTAATCAGACTGATAACAGCCTTACAAAGGATTATAGGTTATGAAAGAGGAGGGGCCATCGGTCAAGCAGGAATGTCCAGGAAAGTCTTTCTGGTAGGAAGCACTGCTCAGCTAGAACTAGACACAGTGTGTTCTTACCCAGTCCAGTCCCTGGATGCAACATTCTTCTGTTACAATCATTGATTCTTACATTCTTAGTGATAAGAATGATTCATGTATTTTTAAAGTTTTAATTATTTTTTTTTCAGTTTTTATTATCGAAGGACAATTGACATACAACGTGTATCTTTTAAAGTAACCGTATTTTAAATTCTCCATTACTATTTTGAAACCTGCTGTATCTGAAAGCTTTCATCATCACACAACTGCTTGCACACCAGTGTCTTCACCGGTTTAATGCCATTGCCATTTGAGCCTGCAATCATAATGAACGTGGAAAATAGCATAAATCTGATGGATGGCGCATAATGCAAATATTTTATACTTGTTAGCTGTGTATGTGTGTCAGATAATTGTACATTTACTACTCTTGGATCTCAATTAATTCATTCAGGATGATTGGATATTAGTGAAAATCAAAAAAAAAAAAAATGCAAACACCATAATAATGTTACCTGAAAGGGTATTTCATTACCTATAGAATGTAGGAGACATTTTTCTCATTAGCATCTTCTACTGAATTAGGGCTTTATGCTGTTAGAGTATTTGTGGCTTAGTCAAAGCTCATAAAATAGACAGTAGCCAATAATGGAGAAGAATGATTTACTGGCAAGGAGCCATGTCTCTAAGTCTTTTTTTTTTTTTTTTTTTTTTTTTACATTTATGTAGTCAGAAATTACTTGGACTCATTTTTTCACATCTCCTTCAGGAAGAAAGAGAGAATAGATATATTTTAACATCACTGACTTTTTAAAAAGAATAGATATACATTTAAAGACCTTCATCCTTTTATACTGGCCACTAAAATTTCATTTGCATCGTTCCAAGTACCAACTTGATATACAGATAGATATATAACATGGTTTTTCAAAAACTTCATTTTTCATTTGTTCCTCCTGTTATATTTTCCAATTCTACCATCTAGATAAGGAAACAATTTAAGATGGGCTGCATTAGTGACTTAGGTATGTACTAGCAAACAAGATCAGAAAGAGGACTCAGTTTTGGGGAGCCAGGGTGGCTCCACTGGTTGAGTGTCTGACTCTTGATTTCAGCTCAGGTCGAGATCTTGAGGTTGGGGACAGAGCATCGCATGGGGCTCTGTGATGAATGTGGAGCCTGCTTTGGATTCTCTCTCTTTCTCTCTCTCTCTCTCTCTCTCTGCCCCTCCCCTGCTAGGGCACGCATGCTGTCTCTCTCTCTCTCTCTCTCTCTCTCTCTCTCTCTCTCTCAAAATAAATTTAAAAACATTAAGAAA
Organism: Felis catus; assembly: GCF_018350175.1. Classification (NCBI taxonomy): domain Eukaryota; kingdom Metazoa; phylum Chordata; class Mammalia; order Carnivora; family Felidae; genus Felis; species Felis catus. The sequence continues at coordinate 55,474,909 of NC_058384.1, forward strand.
AAAAAAAGAAACAGGAATCAGCTTTAATAAATCATACAGGATGTTGTGCTAAAAAAGCCAAAAAATTAATAGGTCTTAGGGCTGCACAGCCCTTTTTCCTGGGGCTTTCTATATTTTTACAGATGAGTTTATTTACATTTTATCACAAGATGATAGTCTCATTTTAAATATAATGTAGAATACAATGAGGTATAAAAGATTATATTCTTATTTTTATTTATTTTATTTTATTTTATTTTATTTTATTTATTTTTTATTATTTTTATATGTAGTTTTTATTTGAGAGAGAGAGACAGGTGAGCAGGGGGAGAGAGAGAGAGAGAGAGAGAGAGAGAGAGAGAGAGAGAATCCCAAGCAGTCCCCACGCTCGGCACAGAGCCCAATGCAGAGCTTCATCTCAGGACCCTGGGATCATGACCTGAGCCAAAATCAAGAGTTGGACACTTACTCGACTGAGCCACCCAGGTGCCCCCCAAAATACATTTTTAAAACACTTTCCCTTCTTAGAAGTAGTATTAAGTAGCATATGCCCCGGCCATAATAGTGGTTGGCATATGTATCATTTAGTAAAAAAATCTCAGAATGCTATGACATTTATAACAAACTGTTTAATTACATCTTTTTAATGTACATGGACAATTTTGGCCTCAATTCATGTAATTTAAGTTGAAAACTAGATTTTCAATTTTAGAATGTCTAAGATCTTACAAGTATCCACTGGAAGAATCATACTTTGAATTGAAAATACTTATTCAGTGATTTTTAGAAGTAAAACACTGTGACAAGTAATTGAGTATACAGAAGTGTTCTCACACCGCTTATCCTCAATGATGGAAACATCAAAGTAAATAGGATATATCACACCAAAGAAACAAAAACAAAAACAATGAGCTAGGCTTTTTCTCTGGTAGAATAATAGAACTTCTTGCACGATTACTTAATTATGCGCTGTCTTAAAAATTAATTTCCTATGTAATACATTATCAAAAATATTTATAACCTAAAAAGTACTGTTTTGCTTCATATAAGAATGTGCTATTTTGATATTCTATGATGGTAGAGTTTCAAAGGTTTAGGAAATATAAAAATTAAGAAAATGCCTTTCCAAATAAAGTTTAGTCACTATAGCTGGTTTAATTCATAAATATCTTTTTATGTTTTAAGGACAGGATGACTTTCTGATAGCATCAATATCAGAAATTCTGACGCCTTCTTCAGTTTTTAAAATCTAGTTCTCTACTCTGCCTCTCATAGCCTCATAGCCACTTTGGTATTGAAAATCTTTCCTGCCTTTGCCTTTTTTCACATAATGAAAATTTACTCAGTTCTTTGGAACCTGTTAGGAGAAATAAAATAACCCTTTTCCTTATATGTATATAAATAAAAATTGCCTGGTTCGTCCACTTGTATATACACAATCCCAAATCTTACAACGTTAGCACTTAGATATTCAGTGGATGCTTCATTGATACCTCTATTGTCCAAACCTACAAGAATAAACATTATTGGTATTTTCTTAATGTTCGGTCATAATTTGGGTTAGTGAAATCCCAAAGTAACAAACAGTTTTCCGAAGAGAACTATCTCACAAAGTCCAATTTAATTTGCTAGCAAAGTAATATTCAGACTGAACGTAGCAACAATAGAGAAACAGGATGTTCAATTGTTTCCTTAGCTAAAAAAAAATGCTATATTTTCAGTTTGAATGGATTCTCTCCTCTACGTACAGATGTCATTTTTCACACTGCTTGTGGAAACAGCGTAACATTCCTGCCATTCACCTGTTTCCAAACAAACCGTTTCATGGATCAGTATTATTTCTTTGTACAAATAAATGAGTGCCGTTAAAAGAATCCTGTTTTTGGACTTCAAAGCGATCAAACTTGACAAGCAGTGCAGCTCCTGGCTGTCGGTAGCTAACCCTATAACGGTAGGCGTTAATGTACAGCATTTAATGGACTTCTAATTTCCCTGTAATTTAGGGAGCTAAAAGGAGCAAAATATGGCAGATAAAGAATTATAGTGTTCCAGATTTTAGGAAAAAGGTGCATTATTAAGTGGGAAACATTCAGTTATAAGAAAGAGTAGAATTGCATTTCCTAAAAATGTTAAATATAAATTTTCTCACTTCAACATTTTAATACGAACTCCTGAAGCTTTGGGGGAGGATCATATTTCTTCGCTTTTATTTTTTTAACCTCTCTGCCTTGGAGGAATTTAACTACATTTTTAAGCAATGGTCCATAGACATTATAAACATAATTTCAGCTCTCGGAAAGTTATGGTGCAAAGTGCAGTTGTTAGTCAGAAATCCTCCACCAAAACCCTGTCAGATGTAACAAGATAATTCAGAAAGGTGACTGGTTGCAAAATAAATCTCAAAACCAGTAGCATTTCCATAGACGAGCACTAATCAGAAAAGTCAATGGGAACATTACGATTCCATTGGCATTAACAACAAATAAATGTAGACGAGTAAGACGTAAATACAAGCAAGGTACAGGCTTTCTTTCACAAAGCAAATCAGAACATTTTCCTATGGGATACGAAAGAAGACTTGAAAACAATGGACTTATTTCTAGCTGGTAAGATCTAACGGCCAATTTCTCCTCAATTAGTTTGTGAGTTAATATACATTCTTTCAGAATTCAATGGGATTTTATTTTTTGCCTTTATAAAAACGATTCCATGTTCACCACAAGGAACCATAAGCCTCTGTATGCACATGTACATACACACCGTGTGCGTATATGCAGTTGAACTTTGAACAATGTGGGATGCCGACCCCCACGCGGTCAAAAATCCACGTATAACTATTGACTCTCCCAAAACTTAACTACAAATACCTCCTGTTGACCAGAACCCTCACCAATGAGACAGTCGATTAATGCATATTTTGTATGTTGTGCGTACTGTACTCTGTACTTTCACAATCAAGTAAGCTAAAGAGAAGAAAATGTTATTAAGAAAACCATAATGAAGAGCAAATATGTCTATAGCATTATACTGTAAAAAATCTGCATACAACTGAACCCAGGCAGTTCAAACTGAGTTGTTCAAGGATCAGCTGTAGTATAGAGAGAGAATGATGAGGGGAGAGTTGAATTTTTATGTATTTCAGGTTATGTGTTATAAAGCTACAACATTTAGGGGCGCCTGGGTGGCTCAGTCGGTTGTGCATCCGACTTCGGCTCAGGTCGTGATCTCGCGGTTTGTTAGTTGGAGCCCCGCGGTGGGCTCTGTGCTGGGAGCCTGGAGCCTGCTTCAGATTCTGTGTCTCCCTCTCTTTCTGCCCTTCCCCTGCTTGTGCTCTGTCTCTTTCTGTCCCTCAAAAATGAATACATGTAAAAAAAAATTTTTATAAAGCTAAAACATTTAATAAAATATCATTATCAGTTCAACGGTTAAGAGACAAAACAATGAATATATTAGAAAGTCCCAAATCTACCTAATTTATGTTGGAGTTTAATATATGATAAAGGTGGTATTTTTGAATCAGTGAAGAAAAGGCAGACTATTGATTAAAATTTTCTGGCACAATTAAAGCAGGTTGTCATTTTCCTCATTTTACCCATGAGGAAACTGGAGCACAGAGAGGTTAGGTAAGGTGCCCATAGTCAAACAGCTTGGAGGCAATAATAGGTGTAGGACTCAAACTCAGGCAGGCTTACTCCAAAGTCTGAGCCTTTACCATTACACTGTCTCTTCCTAAGTTTTTACAACAATCTTAGTTTACAAGTAGAAAAACTGAATGACAGAAAAGTTAAATAACTTCCTAAGATTACATAATCAAGTAACTCAGGCCATCAGAGTAGTCATCTGATTTTTAAAAATACTGTTTGTCCATTAAATCTGAATTCACAAAAATCTAAATCTTTTGATGTAGGCAGATTATTTTTTATAAGAGAGTCTCATCAATTATTATTAACTACTTAATACAGTGTTATTTCTAGTATTTGGGTAAACTGCGAGAAGAGATATCTAACATAATCAACTATGGCCCTCCAATTTAATAGAAACATGGATAAAAATTATTTACATACTGTATCAAATTCTCCAAAATAGGCTATGTTCAGATTTCACCACCTTTGAGAATATTTGGGGGGCTTTATTTCACTTCCTTTCCCAACCTAATGATAAAATAAGTTGTTCCCCCCTTCACTGTGCTATGTTTTTCTTTCTTTTATTTCCTTCTGTCTCTGGTTGAGCACATACCCCACTGGATGGTAGTTACCTGTAAAAATGTTTTTGTGTCAAGATACCAGGAGTGAAGCAAGAATTATTTGTATTCTCAGAGCATATTACAGTGCCTATCATATATTAGAGACTCAATAAATATTTTGCATTGTCCTGAAACTGTTCATCTATATTACAGTATAATATATATAATATATATACATATAGTATATAATACAGTGTAAGATATAGAGTATCTTTCTCTACAGTACAAAGCTGGAGGCTCCTTGGAAATAGACAAGAACATTTGTCATAATCTGCATAATCTCTGGAAGATGTAAGAGAGCTAATAAAACATCAGAAATAAGAATTTTAAAATCTGGTTTCAGACCCTGGGTCTACAACTGTTTATTGATTACCGAGCTTCCTTTAATCTTGGAAGGATTCCAGGGTGTTTGTGAACTATAATAGAGGACAATTTAGTAGAAATATCGATTATGATGCTTACTTGTACTATCAGTCAATGTTGTTTATCCTTTTAACATTAATATAGCTGGGGCATCTGGGCGACTTAGTTGGCTAAGCGTCCAACTCTTGACTTTGGTTAAGAGCATGACCTCATATTTCGTGGGATCGAGCCCCGTGTGGGGCTCCACACTGATAGCACAGAGCCTGCTTGGGATTTTCTCTCTTCCTCTCTCTCTCTCTACCCCTCCCCTGCTCACATGCCCTTTCCCTCTCTCTCTCTCTCTCTTTCTCTCTCTCAACATAAATAAAGAAACATTTAAAAAATCTTTAATGTAGCCATTTATTAAGCTATTATAACACGTCGTCTCTTCTGTCAACCACTTCATGTACTGTATCATCTAATCTCATGACAATGCTTCAAATGAGCTAATGATACCCTCACTTCACAGGTAGGGAAACTAGGAGGGTCAGGCTGCCAAGGTCACACAGCTAGAGAGTAAGAAAGTTGGAATTCGAACTCAGAAATGCCTGATTACAACTGCTGATCATGGCCACTATAATTTTTTCTATGAAGCAATACCTTAAAAAATTGCAAGTTGCAATACTCTAAGAAAGCTATATTCTGAAACATAGACAACTAAGAGATATAGATTTAGATGTAGATAAAGACTTCTTAGATGACTTACGTTTCACAGAACATTTTGGAACTGAAAAAGAACATGTGCTACCAGAGTCAGGCTTCAGAGCATGCTCAATGGTTTCCAATTTCTTTCTCTATTCCAAATTTTGTTTCCAATCTAGAAACTACTGAATATTTTCACTTGAGTGTCTCAGAGACTCCGCAAACTTAACAGATACAGGCATTTATTTATTTATTTATTTAGCGAAAGCATGAGCATGGGAGGGGCAGAGAGAGACAGAAAGAGAATCCCAAACAGGCTCCGCACTGTCAGCAGCGCGAGCCTGATGCAGGGCTCGAACTCATGACAGCAAGATCGTGACCTGAGCTGAAATGAAGAGTCAGACGCTTAATTGACTGAGCCGCCCAGGGGCCCCTAGATTAGGCTTTTGTCTTTAGAGTTCTTATGACTGGATTGTACGACCCCCCCCACCCCCGCCTCCAGTTCACTCTTCTCTCATCTACTTGACATGAATTAAAAGAAGTGTTTACTGTCTGCTTCCAGACTGAGGAGGTTGTGAATGCACTGATGGCAGAAAATTTATCTTCCTCAAATTCTGTGTTATACTTTGCAGTACCTAGCTTGGTGCCTGGCTCCTAATTAAAACAAAACAAAACAAAACAAAACAAAACAAAACAAAACAAAACAAAACTTCTTTATATGCATGTATGTGCCTACCAACCTATCTAATTGGTCAATTGAACACAAAAACTAACCAATTTAAAGACAGTTAATTATTTGACCGTGGGTAAAGTATTCCATTTTTCTAGTTTTAGTTCATTTATAGCTCACCTCAAAGAAATACCCCAAACCTTCTACCTAACTGCTGGTTAATTTTTATACTAAATAACACTTTACTACAAATGTAATCTTTAGGCAAAATGTATTCCTCTCATCTCGACCCCTTCCCAATTTAAAAATACTGTCTACTTCTAAAACACTATAGAATTTTGGTGTGACCACATGAGGAAAAAAATTCTGTAGGTTATTCCTTTGTTTTTGCCTTCTCCAAAGTATTAAATACTTTGGAATTCAAATTCTCTGCCCAAAAGTTAAATGTTAATTTTTAATTAAAATTTTTTAGAAGTTAATTTTTTTAAAGCTAACTACCTATATTTATATTTGTCTAACAAAGATTTTGAAGACCTATCACATGGAAGGCACTTTATTAGTCCCAAGGATAGATTTATAAAGCAAGATCTCTGAACTCTAGAAGCTCAGCGTATGAAGGCTGATAATGTGCACGTTCAGGGAGGCAACATAGAGTCTCCAGTTAAGTGTTTTTGCTACATAGAAAGTACTCGATCAATTTGTTCAAAGAAATAATCAGAATATGATATAGTAATTACCACCTTATTGGTTTATACAGAAATCACATTTAACATACTCTTTGCAGCTGAAATTATTTTACAGAACACAAAATTCCAATAGATTTACTAAAGAGGTCTTGATTTAAAAAAAAATAATATCTCTAAGTCTGCCTACACCTGACATACATAACAATTTTAATAAATCATAACACATTGGGTCGGGGGGAAGCAATTAATGCCAAGTTAAATAAAAGGTAACTGATAGAAGCGAATTCACAACCTGAGTAACTGCAATTATTTTAGATATTTCATTTTTACCCTAAACCTAATGTCACTGAATTGTTTTAAATGGCCTTACCGAAGCAAGGTGATTGTTTTGCCACAGATTAGGGAAATCATGGTTTATTGGCCAAGTCACTGACCTTCCAAGATCCTGAGCTAAAATCCTGTTAGCACAAGTTGTTTTAATGTGAACTTGATACAGAAACTCAGAGCCTGAGAAAGGAGATCTGAAAGGCACCTTTCTAAAAAACAATTGATTTGCTTCATTTCATTGAAATGGCTAATGCTTTGATGGTTCATATTTACAATGGCTTGTCCTGCTCTTCAATGGAGTTGATATGTTGGAGTCTTTAACACCATAAACTTGATCAGAACTTCCTTAGTAATAAACAGACTGGATTTCAGGGGTGTGCCCCTCCTCCTCAGGCCTCTGGAGCCCATTTGCTTACCAATTTGTAGCTAAAGACATCGAGAATGGTGTTCTTCATGCTCAACTGCTCCAGGTAGTTGAAAATAGTTCTGGGAAGCTCAGTATGCAAACTGGCTTGGGAGCCTGAAAGGCTTCAAAGAGAAGAAAATTTGACCTTCCTTAGAGAAAGGCTGTTGCTCAGTGCAATTCACTTCTAAGTATGGAATTTCTGTAGCATTCCTAAAACACATGAAGAATGTCTATTTTCCCTGGAAGCCACTCCCTAAATGACTGAGAAAATTAAAAGCGGGGATTCTTGTTTGTACAGTTTTCTTAAATACCGAAGATGTTTCAAATTTCACAGTGATTCATGTTGAAGCCCATGGTTGAAGCACGTGGCCTGCTAAAGAGCTAGGGACACATGTCTCCTACACATTAATGCACATAATGTCGAGGCTGAAACTTAACAGCTACTGAAGGGCCAGGGGTCGACAGGCTTGTTTTTCCTTTTCAAATCCACTCCTTTGGAGGTGTTCTAGGTGTATTTTCTCTCTTTACTTTTGAACAACAGGTCCAATTCAATCATGAACGTGTTGGAACCAAGCTATTACATTAGTACAAAAATGCTGATTCTCTCTGCCCCCACCTTTTTCTTTTTGTAATGTTCGAAGGTTTTCACTGAAAGCGTATTTCCTATGCCAAGGTGCAGAATCTCACCCAGATTACTTTTCTATCTGTTTGCAAAGCAATTTTGCCATAGCAGCACTAGCTAGGGTCTGTTATGGTGAGTTCAGGGTTAACCTAACAGTCACCAACCAAAATCCTGAAAGATAAAAGAAGTCCATGGGAATCATACTTCAGTAATCATGAATAGAAAACAATCCTCTGCTGCTCTGTCGAAAATCCTTGACAACTAATGCCACCCCAACCTCTCTACACATATATCCTGCCTACTAAAAGAATTCCATGAATGCTTTATGGAAAAAAAAATCTCGGGCCCCAAATTAAAGGATCTTTTTGTACCCATTAGTGGACTCTAACTCAGCATCTCACCCAGATTTCAACATAATCCTTCCATGATTCCCAGCTCTATTTTTAGTGTATGTCTCTTGTATTTAACTTGTTTCTCTTCATGGTGGAAAAAAAAAAAAAAACTCATTGGGTCTTCATTAATACGATGGCAATCATAACAGCATGATTAATGGTAAAAGTCATTGCAGGAAACAAACGCAAGATGACATGATTTTATGTCAGGATTTCTTAAGTGTTGCTAATTTGACTGAAAATAAGCAGCTTGGGAATTGTTTAAATCATTTTTGAAAACAAATCCAAACCTGAAGGTGGATCAGAAAGCTTTTCCGTAAAGGTGTTCATGAGCTAGGGAACATTCCCAAAGAGGAGCTGAGCCAATTAAAAAGCAAAATCACATTTTAAATCAAATTAAAGCACAAAATTGTAAAGTTGTTTTATTATTTTTACTGTATATTAGGTATGGGTATGTGAGTATGTATATATGGGAATAACATATGCTGCTTCTTTTTTTAAATCTTTTAATGTTTTTATTTATTTTTGAGAGAGAGAGAGAGACAGACAGACAGACAGACAGAGTGTGAGCGGGGGAAGGGCAGAGAAAGAGGGAGACACAGAATCCGAAGCAGGCTCCAGGCTCTGAGCTGTCAGCACGGAGCCAGACGCTGGGCTCGAACTCACCAACAGTGAGATCATGACCTGGGCCAAAGTCAGAGGCTTAACTGACTAAGCCACCCAGGTCTCCCACTTATACTGCTTTCTTATGTCTCAGTTATATAAATTACACAGCAATTAATAAAAACAAAAAATTTAAAATGTCCTTATTTCTTTATATTTTAATGTTTATTGTTATAATAATAAAACATGCAAATAATTTTTTTTCTCATGTTTTTCTTTAGGAGCTTAGTTGCCAGTTAAATGAGAGAGTATCTACATAAAGTAAAAGTTAAGAGGATAATTAATTAAAGCTAAAGTATACATACGGATTTAATAATCTGAGTATTTCAGGCTCTGTAGATATAAATATTATCAACAAAGATGGAAAATTAATTTAGTGTCTCCAAATATCTGTATACATATACATATGTGTATTTATGTATTTATATAATATCTCAACTCAATCAATAAATAATGGCCTGGCAAAAATATCATGAAACCTTTTGCGTTTCAACTATGGTTCCTAATCTCAACAAAAATACTCAAGGAAATTTTAAATCTCCTCCTGACTATCTCACCGGATTGCTAATTTACACTTCAGAAGTCACTTATCTTTCCTGTGTCTGTCTCAACTACAAAACTGGACCAAAATCTTTCCTTCTCTGTAGATAACTTCTATAAAATCCTCAAAGTAAAAGTTATATATCAGGTACAAAATGAGGCTGTCATTTCTCCTTTTTCTTTGAAGAAGAGTTAATGTGAAATACAACTTGCACAGTTACAAATGAAAGGTGGAAGTTGAAAGAAAGCAATAATCGATAGCTGTGAAATCCCAAAAGCTACCGAATCCAATCGACAAGGGAAGAGTTAAAATCTGAGAACTCCCAAAAGCTTAGATGACTTTGGAAACACAGATCAAAAACAAAGAGACGGAAAGTATAATTAACTCCATTACTGCTCAGTCAAATGAAAACAGCCATGACATCCTTTCTTATTTATGACACCAGCAAATAGCTCAATTCCACTCCTGGATATTGCTGTAGGACAGCACTGGCTCCACAGTGGGTGAAAACAGAAACAAGCTGCTAAAATTTATGTCACTAGATCACATTAGAGATGTAAGATTTATGCAGAAGTCCCATAAAGAATAAGTAGCTTTTATATCTTATAACAATTCTTGTTCTCCAGCAAACAAAAGTCTGGATGTAGAAATATCCATGGAGACCTAGAATTTTCCAAAGTGCACTAGAATAATCGAGAGTTATTTACCTAAATCTACATTTTATCTCAGATATTGGAACTTGTCAATAATAATAAAAAATCTTAAGTAATCAAGCCATTTATTACCACTTATGAAATGTTTTTATTTATGAGCCGTTCTTAGTGATGGGAGAATTCATCAACGTGGTACATATTCACCATTGTATAGAAGGGACAATAGAAATAGCAAAGGGACTATTCAGGTCACACGCAGCGTTTCTTCCTGGGATGTTTTCGATTATTACCTACCTCTGTTCTCATCTTTCTGGTCAAATTTTGCCTTCTTAACCATTTTGGTAATCCTACTGCCTGGCACAGTACCTAGCAGGTAGTAGTTACTCAGTTAATGTATTTCCCCATAAAGAATCCCATCGTGCATACATATTCTATTACTATTTCTTTGCACCTATTATCAATGCCTACAACAGGCACTTTATTCACAGTAGGTGTTCAATAAGTATTATTTGTTTGCCTGATTTTCTGAGTTAAATAAGTAGTTTTACAGTGATTTAAAACCTCTTTTTCACAGCTGGTGGAAACATGAATTGGTACAACCATCTGAATGGCAACTTGTTTTTCATACTTCTGGTCAAGAATGCTCATAGCAGTATAGTTCCTGAGAACAAAAACGGAAGGATGGATAAAGAGTGGTATATTCCTATAAGACAAGGTCATAGGACAGTGGAAAAGTGTCAGTTACCCCCGCACAGGTTATCGTGAATGACTCTCCCAAATAATATGTTGAGAAAATAAAACCAAATTGTACATCATTAATTATGTAAAGTTTTGAAGCATGAAAGCAATACTATACTATATTATATACTACATGTTATAATTATTTATTTTAAATGCATAGAGGTAGGGGCGCCTGGGTGGCTTGGCCGGTTAAGCGTCCGACTTCGGCTCAGGTCACGATCTCGCGGTCCGTGAGTTCGAGCCACGCGTCGGGCTCTGTGCTGACCGCTCAGAGCCTGGAGCCTGTTTTGGATTCTGTGTCTCCCTCTCTCTCTGCCCCTCCCCTGCTCATTCTCTGTCTCTCTCTGTCTCAAAAATAAATAAACGTTAAAAAAAATTTAAAAAAAAATAAATGCATAGAGGTAAAAAAGCACTGCGTCCTGCAAAATGGTTGCCTTGGCACAAGGAAGGATACTGCGGTCATGGAGAGCTTCAGGAACCCAGGACACTGGGGAGTCCAAATGTATTTGTAGCATTTTACTTTTTTTTTTTTTTTAATGTTTATTTATTTTTGAGAGAGAGAGACAGAGTGTGAGTAGGGGAGGGGCAGACAGAGAGGGAGACACAGAATCCGAAGCAGGCTCCAGGCTCTGAGCTGTCAGCACAGAGCCCAACGTGGGGCTTGAGCCCACGAACTGCAAGATCATGACCTGAGCCGAAGTCAGATGCTTAACCGACTGAGCCATCCAGGCGCCCCAGTGACATTTTACTTCTTAAGCTGGGTGGTAAGAGAACGAGATTTTTAACTACTCTTATTCTCTTCACCTTTCAGTAGCTCTGTAATGGTTTTCAAAGGAAGAAGAAAATAACATTAACAAGATAGTAGTTACTCTTCCATGGGATAAACACCTTAATTAGATTCTTCTTACCATCCCCAAATTGTTAAGGATAATACCACCTTGAATAGAATGGCGTGTTGACATGAGGGGCACCTTTCAGATCATGCTTGGCAAAGAGATGCGAACCTCAAATACGGAACCCGGAAGAAGAGAGACAAAACCACAGAAAACAAAGGAAGCTACTCTCTTGAGTCACTCAAGAATAATATGAATAGAGACCATCGTGGTCAAGAAGCCATCAGATGCCAGTTCTGCCAGCGATCTCCCTCTTGAGAAAGACCCCCTCTGCTCACATTCCTTCTATAAATTGGGTGAACACGGAGCATCACCCAAATAACATAGTTTGAAAATAACTAGGGACACTGTTAAAGACTACACTGGGACAAAACATGTAAACCAGAACTATCCTGGGCAAACTGGGCTGAAGAGGCACACTGACCAGCAGGTTTACCTACGTGAGCGGATTCTACAGAGGCAACTGTGGAAAAGAGGCAGTGTTGCTAGACTAGGTTTCTAACAACATAGACACTTGATTTGAAGTGCTATTTTTAGATAAACTGGAAAATAAGCTAACAAAATCCAGGTGGACCTAGAGAGAAGGGAAGAGAAATCGTTCTCTTTCACGGTGGCCTGTCTGGAGATTCTGTCTAAAATTGACATTTGGGAATGGCATGTGAAGGCATTGAACTTAGAGTTATGGTGACAGTTTTAAAAGTGTTAAGTGATTATCTCTGCGGACTGGAATAGCAGACGAAGGAGGAATAATCATGTCCATATCCATTGACATAGTTTGAGACTTTCTTTCCTATATATATATGCATTATTTTTATAATATAAAATATTATATAACATAATATAAAATATATATAATATATAAAATATAATATAAAATAATGCATATATATAATCCATATAATATAATAAAAATATTAAAAATTTAGAAAAGTGATAATACGCAGTACTGACCAATGGATGGGGTAAATATAGTAATACCTAATATTTATTGTGCATTTAAATGCCATGTGTTAAATGTTTAATATAGCTTATGTCATTTAATCTTCAAAACAACCCCGTAGATGATCATGCCCACATTCTAGATGAGGAACAGATGTTGGGAGGTAATGCAACTTGTCCACAGTCACGTAGCTCGTGAGTGCAGGACCTGAGTTTTGACCAAACTCCAAAGCCAGCCCTGTGATACTATTCTTCTGTTCTGCTCCGCACTTGAACTTGAGGTTGCAGAGAGGATATACTGGTACAGATTTTCACGTGGTATTTTGAAATATGTATCAAAACATTTAGTATTGCGAAATTTAGAAATTATATTTCTATATGTTTGTGCTAAGAAAGCATGGTAAAATGCACCAATGGATTATCAAAGGAAGCACACCTCAGCAATGCATGTGAAAGAAAAAAAAAGTCAAATCCATCAAAAGGAGATTGAGTTGTAAAAATTATAATGTCTTCACACTGTATAATATTCACAATCCGTATTTATTTACCTGGAAGATTTACATTAACAGTGTTATATTGAGAAGGCAAGTTGTAAAACAGTATGTGTCTATAGTTTTGTAAAAAATAAAAATGTCTGAACACAAACATTGCAAACAGTTTAGAATTCTCTTGCTCTCGGGGCGCCTGGGTGGCGCAGTCGGTTAAGCGTCTGACTTCGGCTCAGGTCACAATCTCGCGGTCTGCGAGGTCGAGCCCCGCGTCAGGCTCTGGGCTGATGGCTCGGAGCCTGGAGCCTGTTTCCGATTCTGTGTCTCCCTCTCTCTCTGCCCCTCCCCCGTTCATGCTCTGTCTCTCTCTGTCCCAAAAATAAATAAAAACGTGGAAAAAAAATTAAAAAAAAAAAAAAAGAATTCTCTTGCTCTCTCTTGCAAGGCCGCTCGCTCCCTCAGAGAGACTGTCTTTAGCAGCCTGACCTAGGTAATGCCTCTTCTGTTGATTTTCCACCATGATTCTCTGTTCTCAGCCTTCATAAGAGCGTAATATATACTCATTTGTTTGCTTTCTTGTTTATTATTTGTATCTTTGACCGATTTTATGCCGGCCAAGTGTAGGAACCACATCTGTACTGGTCACTACTGTTTACCCAGGACGGAGTGCTATGGAATATGTGCTCAGAAATAATGCCCAATAAACTCATTTGGAAGTGATTTTCACTTTCTACTCTATGCCTTCATCCATTGTTTCAGCTTTTACAAGAAGAATGGTGAGTACTGCAATGGGGGGGGGTGGCGGGAGAATAGTAAAGCTATTTTATTGTGGCTAACCGATCAATCGATTAATCAATCTAGCAATGCAGAGGCAGTCTTGATGAAATTTAAACCCCTACTAGATTTGCATCCACAAGACTTTCCTACAGCTTTTTTTCCTGCTCTGGCACTTTCCAGGTAGGAGCATTATTCCCTACCCCCACATTATTTCCCCACATAGTCTTTTCTTTTTAAAGTTTCTTTTTAAATTTTTTTAAATGTTTATTTATTTATTTATTTGAGAGAGAGAGAGAGAGAGAGAGAGAGACAGAGTGAAGCAGGGGAGGGGCAGAAAGAGAGGGAGACCCAGAATCGGAAGCAGGCTCCAGGCTCGGTAGCCCCCGAGCGGCCTACAGTGTGAAGGCCCCCTATGCGGGGCTTGAACCCACAGTCTGCAAGATCATGACCTGAGCTGAAGTCGGTTGCTTAACTGACTGAGCCACCCAGGCACCCCATCTTTTTAAAGTTTTAAAGCACAGGTCTGTTACTCTCATTGAAACATGTATGTCATTGTTCATTTGCAGGGCAAAAAACAAAAAACAAAAAAGAAACGCTACCTGCCCACGGGAAGCAAGAGAATCTTCCAATCTCATGGCCCCGAGTGGACCAGGGAGAGTCAAGGGTCAAAACCTGTACAGAGACGGGGCCACTGAGGATTTGTTTTGGGTTTTGTTGTTACTTGTTTTGCTTTTGGCGGGCCATCAGGAGGTAGAGGCCATCATTGAAAGGGCTGCTTTGCCTTGAATTCTTCTGGAAGAGAACAGGCTGACCTCGCCCCAGCCTTCTCCTGTCAAAAGAATAGTCATTCCATAAATATCTGCTGCAAAAAAGAATGAAATAGTGAACGTGTAAAACATTCTTTTCATTGGTCTTGCTGTGGCAGTAAAAGCCATAAAAACCATAACTGAAAAATATAAGATTTGATAAATATTGAGTTTGGGGAAGAAAAAATGTATTTATAAATTAATTTGTTTTCAGTATAAGACCTTGTATGTAAGGTTCCAACACAGTGAATTTTTACAGTGAAGCTATAAACTCTAAAATGGGGATTATGAGTGTGGACAATATAATTTATAATACTTGCATAGCTTTCAATTATTCAGGTGCTCAAAGCCCAACAAATTGAATAATGAACAGGGGTAATGAATTGAACCCGGAGAAGATGATAACAGAAAACACGGGGTAGCCACCACGAGGAATTCACATACAGAAGTAGCCCTGAAAGAAAGAAACTTGTTTGAAGGACACATTTTCTCTTTCAAGCCAAAACATTTACGGAATAGTAATGCAAGTAGGAATTGCTTTGAAGAAATACCTGTGAAAGGTATAAAGCTGCTAAAATAGTATATTTCAGATGACCAAACAGAGAATTAGAATCATAAATTGGCCTGTTACATTCTCTGAGAGCGTCGGTCCTCTATTTCATTATTTTTAACAACACTGGGGGCGGGGGCGGAGTGGGGGAAATGCGGTCATATAAATTATTAAGCACCATCGCTTTAGATTTAGGCTTGGAAGTGTGTTGATATTCCACAGACCCTAAAGCACAGAGTTCCTAATGGTATTTCATACAACACTGCAGATCAGAAATTTAAATAATGAAATGGCTTCTGAACTCACTGTTCGGACCTGGGTTGGATGATGCATGTACGTGTCTGTTAGTGAAGGTTCTGAAGGAAGGGTGCATACTAAGTGTTGCATCAACTCCTCTGCTTCCAGGGATACTGCAGACCAGCAAACTGTGCACTCGGCCAAAATCAGGGAAAGATTCAAATGAAGTACAATTAGCTAAAGTCAATAAAAATTAACTATTCGCCCCTCACCCCCTCCCCCCCCCGCCCCCACCGTCACGCACAGCCCCGAACCTGCACGCACAGCATCCTGCTACATGAAGTGTATTTAAAATACACTTAAAAATAAAAAAGCAACTTAAAAATAATCTGTTTTGTAGAATGTTGCAAGCCAGAAGGCGATACTGTATAGTAATCAGTGTATTGCCCCTGAGGTCAAACTAACTGGTTTCAAACCTCAGTTTTATTGTTTTCTAGATGTGTCTTAGGCAAACTACTTAATTTTCTTCTTTTTTTAAAGTTTATTTTTATTTATTTTGAGAGAGAGAGAGAGAGAGAGAGAGAGAGAGAAAGCACAGGAGGGACAAAGAGAGAGGGAGACAGAATCCCAAGCTGCTCTATGCCATCAACACAGAGCCTGACACAGGGCTTGAACTCACATACTGTGAGATCATGATCTGAGCCGAAATCAAGAGACAGACGCTTAACCCAGTGAGCCACCCAGGCACCCCAACCTACTTACCTTTCTAATCTCCAGTTTCTTTATCTGAATAATGTAGATAATAACAATACCTACCTCATATGATTATTGAGGGTATTAAATGAGATAATACGTGCAAAACACTTAGGATAGTTCCTGGTCCACAGTTGGCATTCAAACAGTATTGGTTCACACCACTGGGCAGCAGCTGCCTTGGCCAAGGTTGTTTGAATGTATTTGGGACACTGGTATCTAATACCTGTACATATGAGCTCTAGCATTCACAAGAACTAGTTAAACGATTACTGTTGGCTTGGGGCTATCAGTGGTGACTAATGCTACTGTGTCCTTAGTAACAATTTTGTAGCAGCAAACACAGGATAGTTTACAGGGACACCCCATGCTTATTTACCTTTGACAATTATGCTGAGGCAGACAAAAGGGTCTCAACAGTCTGATAAGAATCGTCAAATATGTGTTACATCTGTTAAACTGCTATGCATGTGTAACTTGAGTTTGATTGTTCTGATGCTAAAATACGGTTCTACCCAGCGGGCTTCATGATAATTAACCCGAATCTGTCCTGGAAGTACAAGGTCGACAGTGCACGGCTCCAAAAGCAGTGAGTCTAGCGGGAGAATTTCATAGAAAATTCTCAGCGGTATTTCACCACTCAGACAATAATTTAAAAAGACTGAGGTGCATCCAGACTTTTCTCAGATCCAAATGTAAATCTGCTAGAACATCTGGAGTGTTTTGCATTTTGTTTTTGGTCATTCATTAATCAAGGGAGCATAGAAGGTGAAAACGTGTAGTGACCTTAAAGATCATCTGATCTGACCACTTTATATCAGAGAGGAGGGAACCGGGATCAAGGGGAAGCTGTGCTTCAAAGAGCCGAGATTCAAATGGATTTTGTTCCTGGGTCCTAAGCATATTCTCAATGATGTGAATGGCCACTGAACTACCCAGAAAACTTCAGTGGTGTAGATCATAAGGTGTCAAATCTTATTTCACACTTTTATCTCACAATACCTAATACATTGATGGCCCTCCACATATTTATACAAATCCCTGGCCATGAATTTCTTTAAAATAAAGCTTAAGATGTCCGTTCACTAGAATTCTCTTCACATTCAGCATTTACGTACATACATCAGGCATTTCATTTCTCCTGTTGATATTTATACTTCTTAAATCTCCAATTAAGATGTAAGATATTTAAGTGCAGGCACCTTTTTTAAATCACTTATAAGTGTGGAGTACATTCATTGTGGGTTCCCATCATGTACCGCCGAATGCAATGAGTTCTAAAGGGAAGCATTTCAAACTGTTATAACTGATGGGTTATGAACTCTGAACGCTAAGAAACCTTGAGAAAAGATTTTGTGTAAGAGTGACCTGGAGCAACAAAAGGACAATAATTCACAACATGACCTTGGATAAGTCAATTAACCTCTTTGGACCTGGGTTTTTTCACCTGTAAAGTGAAGGGGTTGGCCAGTATGACGCCTAAGGAGCCCTCCGCGTCTACTACCCTATGATTCTGTTACTTCATTACCATGGTTTCTCAGTACAGTGTTAGGTTATACCCGTCACTCCTTCTAATAGCTATTCAATCTTACTTCTAAAAGTCAGGTCCCACTGGTGTCGGAGGGTGTGATGCCTGTTTCTAGTGCACAGTGGAGAATTCAGTGGTGGGGAACAGATGAGGATCGATGCCCCTGTTATGGCCACAGCTGGGAAGCAATTTCAACCCTCGTGCAGAGGGGCGCTTTGCTCTGGGGCTGGGAGCATTTGAGATTGGAGGGGAATGACCACTGGTAGTATAATCCCAACAGAAGAGCTTTGTGTTTGGGGATGTTTTTGCCAGGATGTCACTCTCCTCTAGTGAGTATGTGATCTGAAGAAAAAAACAAAAAAACAAAAAACAAAACTGATCTGTTGATCTGTGTTAGCGTGTGGAAGCTTCCACCCTATTCCACAGAGTACAGAGATGGACCCTGTAAAATCACAGAAGAGTAGAAACGCTCCCCTTTGCCCTCTATCTCTAGCTTTTCCCTCAAACTGAGATTTATGGATAGAATCAGGAGCCTTTGCCCTGCCCCCCTGGAGTCCCTCAGAGTGTGCAGAGATTTATAAAGAACCAAAACTCCTCCCCAAATCATAACACTGGCATGAAGAGAAGGCATCTACAGAGGGGATTAAAAGGAAGAAAGAAAACGGGTTTGGGTAAGAGTAGTGTGACTATGCTACTTGAATAAATCTTGTTAGATGAGAATGTCACAAAAGAAACAGCAAAAGGCAAGAAAAATAGGACAATTCTACAGCAATATTAAAGGAGTAAAATGCTATGTGCTTTTTCAGTTGAAGTTAAGTTTGAAGGTTTGAATACAACAGGTGTCATTGACAAACTAAGGTTGCAAATACCAGTTGCCTCCTTAGACAAAGCTATGACTCACCCAAAAGTCTAGAGAAAAAAGAATAGATATAGACAATGTGAAATGACCATCTCCTCTTCATTACCACAAACCACTCAAACATGGTTTTTCCCAAACTGCCCACGGTTCTCCATTCATACCATAGTAATGTTGAGAAATGGGCTTCAAGAACAAGCAAGCTCTTAGAAAAGTAAGCCTATTTGAGAGAGAAGGATAAAACAAAATCTCTTAGAGAAGGAAGTTTCCAAACTGCACACTTCCAAACTGTGCCATTCATTCCCTCAATAAAAACTTGAGGAGGGGCGCCTGGGTGGCGCAGTCGGTTAAGCGTCCGACTTCAGCCAGGTCACGATCTCGCGGTCTGTGAGTTCGAGCCCCGCGTCAGGCTCTGGGCTGATGGCTCAGAGCCTGGAGTCTGTTTCCGATTCTGTGTCTCCCTCTCTCTCTGCCCCTTCCCCGTTCATGCTCTGTCTCTCTCTGTCCCAAAAATAAAAAAAAAAAAAAAAAAAAAAAAAAAAAACTTGAGGAGACAACGATAATAATGAATGTAAAATTCCTATCTTTAACTGGATTGTCAAGTCTCTATCTGACTCGGATAGCAGAAGGCTGGAACACTGGGCCGACTGTGGACAAGGACTTAATCTCTTCAAGTCTCAGCTTCCTCATCTGTAAAATGAAAATAATAGAATATTTTTTTTAATGTCCAATCATTTTTGAGAGAGAGAGAGAAAGAGAACACAGACACAGACCCAGACACACACACACACACACACACACGCACACACACGTGTGTGCGTGTGTGTGTGAGTCAGGGAAGGGCAGGGGGGAGAGGGACACAGAGGATCTGAAGCAGGCTCCATGCTGACAACAGACAGCCAGCCCCATGCAGGACTCAAATTCATGAACCATGAGATTATGACCTGAGCCAAAGTTGGATGCTTAACCAACTGAGCCACCCAGGTGCCCCAGAAAATAGTAGAATATTTTTAATAGACTGCCATGGTACTGAAGCCAGATACTGGACATAAATGGCTGGAACAGTGCTTGCAACATAGTGGGATCTCAGTAAATGACAGCGAGAATCATTATTATCATTGCCATCATTATTTCTCTGACATACCCTATGTCCTGTTAGCTACCTTCCAGTTGTGTACTGATAGTTCTACTTTGATACAGGTTTCAAGCACAAGGGTAATTCTATTACCTCAAGAGTAAATCATCTTCTTTTCTTATCAGTTTCAACACAGGGAGATCATAGAAACAGGAAGAGTCATACTCAGCCAAAACTAGGGCCCATCCACTCAAGTAGTCTATCTCCAAAAAACATTATCAACAAATTGTTAGTAATAGTGCTAATTGTTGCCATTTATTGAGCCCTCAGTGTATATAGGGCTTGCTAAGGACTTTTATGGGTTGTTTCATTTAATCCTTACCAAAACCCCTATGAAGGTGGTATTTTTGTCTGCATTTTCCAGATGAAGGATGGAGTAACAGTGGGGAGTTGCTTGAGAAGAATGTATTACCTTACCCAAAGTTGACACAGCTAGTCCCTCTTCTGAGAAAGTTTTATGCTTTAAAAAGTATTGAAGGTCTAGTTCTTTTCTGAAAAATCATACCATTTTTTGAAATCTAGAGAAGGTTGGAATTTGGGGGGTTTAGTGCAAAACCATCATCTGAGAAGGTTGGGACCTGAAGTGTTCTAAACACTTAAACAGTAAAATCCCTGGGTTTGGAGCCCAAGATATATATGCTTCAAAGTTTCCCAAATGATTTTGATGATTTTTGGAAACGATTGCTCATCTTAATCCCATTTATAGTTCTAACATACATGAATTTTTTACATTCTTTCTTGATCAATTTGTATTTCATTCCAGGGCTTCCTCATAGAATACTGAATCCCCCGAATTAACTATTAGGTAACTGAAATTATAAATCATAATTTAAAAAATTTGTTTGAAGTTTATTTAGACTTAGTTTCAAATGGTGGCTTCTCTTTACAGTATTTCTGGCTTTATAAAGATGGTCAGATTTATTTACCCACATTCTTGTCTTCAAGTTCCTTTTCAGAGGCGAAATTTTAACACTCTTATTACAGGTACTTTCCTCCCATCTCATGTCTTCAACCATTTTAGTTACTCTGACGCTCGTTCAGTTTTGTAGATTATATATGAATGACCCCCAATGAATCACACCTCCCAATACCCAGACCTGTGTTAGTTCCTTTCTATGTTGTCTCTAGACTTGGACATGACTTGCTTTGGCCAGTAAGACACGAGCAAACATGAGGACAAGAGCAAAACTTGGGTTTTGGGGTCAGCAAGACCCAGGTTCAGTTCACAGATCTGTGATATGTTAGCTGAGACAGTGAAAAAATGATTTGATTCCTCTGGTCTTCATTTTGAGAAGGACATTGCAGTGGTAGAATGGGACCCAACTTTGAGTCCTTGTTCTATCATTGTGGACTTGTGCAAATCAGGTTCCCTGATTTCACGTTTCTTAACACTAAAATGGATATAGTAAAACTTACCCTGTAAGTGTTAATATTATTCACTTAGCACCTCACAGGCAGTAGGCACTCAAGAAATTGCAATACTTGTTGAATGATTCTTTCCTATTAATTCTCATCCTATTTTTTAAAGAGAACAAAATGTTCACAAATAATCCACTAAAATTTTCAGTGGCTCATGACAGTGTTCGTTGCATTTATGTATTATAGCTTGATTCAGCACGTCTTTCATAAATGAGAGATATGTTGTTTTCACTTCATAGAAATGAGGACATTTTTAAAAACACACAAAATAAAAATTTCCCATTTCCTACCAACTTAATTTTTTTTTCTTAATGTTTATTTATTTTTGAAGGACAGAGAGAGACAGAGTGTAAGCGGGTGAGGGGTAGAGAGAGAGGGAGACACAGAATCCATCGGAAGCGGGCTCCAGGCTCCCAGCTGTCAGCACAGAGCCCGGGCGTGAGGCTCAAACTCACCAAGCTATGAGGTCATGACCTGAGTCGAAGTCAGACGCTTAACTGACTGAGCCACCCGGCGGCCCCTCCTACCACCTTAAAATTAACAATCATTAATACTTTTGTTCCTAGACATTCAGACGTTTTTCTGAAAACCTGGAACCATACTGCTTCACAAATTCGCCCTTTTTTCACTTAAGAACACGGTGAACAGCTTTACATGTCTATAAATATATTCCCAAGACAGCTTTATCAATGGCTGGTGCATATTCTATTGTATGGCTATATTGTAATTTCTTTAACCAATCCTGATGTTCACATTAAAAAGTAGCTACATTTTGTTCATTTGCCATATACAAATCAAGTCAACCATCAGACTTCAACAGAAAGAGATTTCATGTTGACTTTAATACAAAAAAATCTTCAATTTATAGATGTCATATTGGAAACTAAAATTATGGACTCAGTCATGAAGTACACATTTGGCTTGTATCTTACCACTACCCAGGTCCCTGGCTGGGGATGTTTGTTGACTAGGGAAGTATATCAATACAGTTGCACTAATGGCCCTCCTATTGCTCTGGAAAACAAGTAACCTGTCTTTGTCCCAGAGAGAGACACTCCTGGGACTTTGAGGAAAACTAAGTCTATTTTTTCCCTTTCTATGGACTTGTAGAAAAAAATATTTTCCGAAGCCAATTTATAGGTTGGAGGCAAGGAGAATTGGATTGAAAGGGAGAGATGCTGGTATACCAAAGCAACTTGACCCAAGCCAAGAGAAAGTTGGAGGAAATGCTGCTTGGCCTTCTGGCCAACCCCTGCCTTGAGAAAGAAGCAAGTGACCTACGGAACCGGCCTGATGATGAACATCTGTTTTTATAATAAACCTCTTCTTCAAGCCTGACTAAAACATGAGGGCTCCCTAACAATTCTTTAGAGATAAAACCAAAAATAGGAGGACAGTATGCCTCAGCAGAGTATAGGCAGGAGATTTAGAGCCGCAGCACCAATGACACATCAGACACTAATTGACTCGCTGTGGGTCAGGCACTATACCTCGTGCTTCACGCACATCTATCTCATTTGGTTCTCACAACAACCCAGGAAGTAGGGACTAATATCATCATCATTTTTCGGAAGAAGAAACTGAAGCTCAAAAAAGTTAGTGGCTTGCCTTACGTGTCATAGGGGTCAGAGATAGCTGGAAGTCTGGTGCCTGAATCGATGTGCATATTCTCTGCTAGCCTGACTTTCCAGAGCATGAGCCATTCTTCTCCAAGACAAGGCTTCCATTTCACCTTCATCCCTCGATGGGATTACTGTATATTTCAACCTCACCCTTCCCTGGAGGCACAGTGCATGTCATGTTCAAAATTGCCTATGTGTGGGGCACCTGGGTGGTTCAGTTGGCTGAGTGTCTGACTTCTGCTCAGGTCATGATCTCATGGTCCAGGAATTTAAGCCCCAAATGGGGCTCTGTGCTGACAGCTCAGAGCCAGGATCCTGCTTTGGATTCTGTGTCTCAATCTCTCTCTCTCTCTGCCCTTCTCTCCCCCCGCCCCGGCCCCCACTGTTCATGGTCTGTCTCTCTCTGTCTCAAAAATAAATAAACGTTAAGATTTTTTTAAATCACCTATGTATGCTAAACCAACACCATATGCATATTTATTCTATCATATCCCAAGATTTCCTCCAGAAAAATCTTTTCCTGAAGATCAGTAGCTTTATTTGAAGGGAGCTTTAGCAATAATAATATGATAGCAAATCCTTGAAAATATTATGGCAAATCTGTCCTGCATAATGCATGTATTCATCCTTTCATTCATTCAGAAGACATTTATTGCAGGATAATTCAGTGATCAGGAGTGCAGGCTCCAAACCACACGACTTGTGTTGCAGCATTAGCATTACCCTTCTCTATTTGGATGGTCTTCCACAGTTGGCAGGGTCTATACACACAAGGGGACAATTATATGAGAGCTTCAAGTCAATTGCCTAATCTGAATTATTCAGTCACTTATCTATCAGCTTTTGTTGTTATTGTTGTTCGTTCTTTTTGGAGAAGAGTATATGCCTCAATTCTCCACTGCATTCTGAAGTTATAGGCAGTACCTCAACAAAAATTCACATGGAGTTCTATTTCCAAACTTCATGTCTCTAGCTGCCTGGAGGTAGTTCGGTTCTTCACTTGAGTTTACTCACGTCTTTTGTGTTGAGACTGCATGAGGATAAATGAAAATAGGGCATATGTGAAGTGATCATCAAGATTGGAAACAGAGAGAATTTGGAATGGAATGCTGTTCGCTTTATCCATTCCCCTTGTGAGAACACATCATCCTTTTCAACAATTCAGAGCTTCAGCAGAGAGAGGGTCTGTAACGCTGCTAAGAAGAACTGGTCTGCCATCTGTAGAATCCTGGCGCTCAAGGCAAGTGTGAGATTTCTCCTCTCAGTGATTTCCTCACTTATCAGACATCACATTGAAGGGACCTTTGTAGACCTACTGAAACCCCCCCTCCCTTGACTATGGTTTTCATAGCCATGAAAATATAATTAACATGTGGAGATACTTGTTCTATATTTTCCGTATCAGGGGAATATACATGTAGATGCACTCTGTCCAATAGAAATAAAATGGGAGCCACATAGGGTAATTAAACATTTTCCAACAACCACGTTGAAAAAACTAAGAAGAAATAGGTAAAATTCACTTTAATATTATATTTTATTGAACTCCATGTATCTCCAATATTATAATTTCATTTTGTAATCAATATGAAAGTTATTAATAGGGTACTTTACATTTTTTTATATTAAATCTCAATTCTGACCAGCCATCTTTCAGGTGGCTAATGGCTATCTTTTTGGGCAGTATAGGTCGAGATCATCAGAAAGGGGCTGCAGATCATTAAAACTAAGTTAAAATAAAGTGCCTTCTGAAGAGAAGTCAATTTCATTTGACTCAAAACTGGTTTCTACCGAGAGCTGTATACCTGGAGTTATACACTTACACTAAAGATAAAGGTTCTATGTAAACAGGAATCTACTCTCAGCTGATGGAGTCTAACTATAATGAAAGTTTTTTTTCACAAGGTCCAAGGTCAAGGATATTTCTGTAGACCACAAAACTTTTCAATATTTTTGTACTATAAATAACAAATGTTCCATAAAAAGTTACAACTGAGTAACAAGAATTAATTGTAGGATAGTATGTTCAAGTTTGCTTGCTCCCTGTATAAAAATAATTTGCCAAGCAAAAACCTTTATTATGGATACCTATTAATTGTACAATTCTATTTACAGGAAGTTATCCTAAGGGAAAAATTTAAGATGTATAAAATTATCTGTCTATAGGGAAGTTTACTTCATCACTGTGTATAAGAAAATGCGATTGTAAGCAATATAAATGCCCAACAGTATGAGGTCGGTTACATAAATATGACACAATATAGTATTGTTCAAATATTTAAAATTATTTTGTAGATAATACTGACTACAGAGACATTTTTATATTTTGGTAATAAATAGATTATTTTGTAAATAGGTTACTGTTTTTAAAAAGTATATGCATTATACACATATGCATAAAAAAACTGAAAGGATATTCACTGTGATATTAATGACTGTGTGTGGCAGAATTACAACTAGTTTTTCTTTTTTGCATATTTGCATTTTCTAATTTTTTTGCAATAAATACCTATTCTCTAATAAAACAAAATCAGTTAACTTTTAACATAAAAAGATACATTTATCTATTGATTATCCTTTTAAAACAGTCTCTCTTGGCCTAAGAAACCCAAATGTACAATTTATCAGGGAAAAAACTAGCATAGGATTTAGAAGAAATGCCCATAAAATATTACTAAGTCAATTGTTAATAGAAAGTACTCTCCCTAGACTCAAGGATCTCAGGAATTCACACCCCCAAGTCAGAAGAAGTTTACAATAACAAATCTGGTGTGGGAAAAATTTTTTTTTTCCCTGGGACCTCACTTAATTGCAATCAACTACGCTGAAAAAGTTAAAGGAAGATCTGGGATCTTCATCATTTGGACCAGCTATCTTGCATTCTAAAGCAAAGGGAAACAATATTTTCTCACACTCTTTGGTAATTTGTTGCAGACTCTGGGTGCTAATGATCAGAATTATCGCCCTCTGCCACATACATATTTCCTTAATGTACAAAGTCACAGGTGGCCTCTTCTGAAATATTCATCTTAATTTGATTGCCAGTTTGTGTGTTGGTGGGTTTTTCCCTTATTTTCTCTAACAAGCCAAACCCCAAAGAACCATATTGATTCACATTTACCTACACGTGAAACAAAAGCAATAATCTGTTGATTTTGAACGGGGAGGAAGGGACTTCTCTGTCAAATCACCAAAATGAAAAGTTCTACATCTACAGAGAGAAGAAAATCACCATTACAATTCTAAACACACTTGCAGCATTCATTACATTGAATATTATCCACTGAATACTTTTTCTCTTTCCAAGCTAAAAGAAGTGGATGCTAGCTCATTCACAACTACACCGAAAAGTGAAGATATTGGGCGTTTCTCCTCAAGTGAAACAGGCAAGTATTACAATGACCCAATGATGCCACTCTTAGATATTTACTCAATAGTAATGAGACCATGTATTCAACAAAGAATGACAAAAGCATGTTCATAGCTTGAGTAATAGAATAAAGAACTAGAAACAACCCAAACCTCCATCAACAGGTGACTGGTCCTTCACACAATGGAATAGTACAACTGTAAAAATCTGCAAACTGTCAAGTGCAAACACCCAAGTAAATATAAAAAATAATGTGATAAGCGAACGAAGCTGTACGGTTACATCTACATGATGTTGTAAAACAAGCAGAAGGAAGTTGTGGGAAAGAAAGCATGTGGAAGTCTGACAGCTAATTGCCTGATCGAGACGGTGGTTACATGGGTGTACATTTCTGTCGAATCTCATTGAACTCAGTGCTAAAAGCTGCTGCATATACCACAAAATAAATAAATAAATAAATAAATAAATAAATAAATAAATAAATAACATAAATTCAAAATTAAGTAAAAACTTTTAAAAGGAATAAAAGTAAAATGGTCACCTTTATTCAGACTCTAGTTATCCATGTTCTTGGGTGACAGCATTCTGTCTCTTTCACCTATTTCACAGACATTGTAACTGCCCCTTACCCCCACCAAGTCATGCTGAGGATGAACAACGAATGGTCTCTTGATGACCATTTTCACTAAACAGCTAATATTAGCTGAAAATATGGATGGGCATTTGTAGGCCACTCACACTTCTCTGTCATTTCTATAATAGTTTTTTTTTTTTTCCTTGCAGGCATTCAATGACGACAAATGATTTTTCAAAGGGTAAACAATTAGTATATAAGATTCAGCACATTAAGCAGACTTCATGGTCTCTTTATGAATCTTGAACTTGACAATTTCTGGAAATTTTGAATCAATGGGTTTCTGGTTAGTTTCCAATGACATTTAACAGTTAGACTTAAAAATACAGAAGAAAGCATTATAAGTTTTATCCAAAATGATTATGGCCATCATTTGAATAAAATACAGATTTTGCAAGCTGTAAAGCATATCATTACTACACCCTGGCCTAAGTAAGGTTTGGTTCACAAACTACAGAGCTCGAACCAAGTCATTAAATCTATCTAAAAGGGCCTCATTTGAGAAGCAATAAAATTTTTAATCATTTTATTATTAAAAGAGTGTTTAATATGTAGCTAATTAAATGCCAAAGGCAGGTTATCTGAGTTTAACCTTCAAAAAGAAAATGATGTATCAAAGTCTGCCTCTGGCATCATGGGATAGAAATGTCATCCTCATAATCATTGCGTGACAACTAGCTGGTGGCCTTTTCTAGAGCTATAGTTAAATTACCTGATTAAATTAATAGCCATTTAGATGTTTTAGGAACTGCACAGACCTATACTAAATGAAAATTAGGTCCATTACATTTTCTGAGTGGGCTAGATAGACCCTAAAATAAAACACGTATGCCATTGCCCACATTACTTAGATTAGGCAATTAAAAGCTCTTTCTAAAAAGCGACTAATTCCCTATAATGTACAGACAACTGGATTTACACTAACGACCAGAAGTAAGTTTTTTTCTCCTTATTTCTCCCCATCCTTGAACAAACTCTGTGTTTGTTTATCCTCAAATAAAAGGTTAAAACTTCAACATATCACCTAAATGGGTAGCTAGATAAAACTGTTTGTTATTATATTTCTAGAAGACAACGAACAGTGATTCTAGGAAAGTCAAACAGCAAATTACAAAGCACAGTAGAAAATCGTCCTAACTGGGAATTCACCAAACCATCACTGAAGCTTCCTAGGAAACAGCTTTCAAACTATTCAGTCTCAGCTACCTGGAATGAATACAAAAGGAACTCATGCATTCTTTCTTTCTTAAGAAATCCAGATAATCACATAAACATATCAGAAAAATGCAAACAGTATATTAAACTATTAACTTATTTAGGAAGCAAACTGTTACTTGGTTCTTATTCCTCCAGCTGCAAATGAATATAGATTTAGTGTAAGTTTTAAGAACAGAAGTTTTGGTCACTGCTATGTCCCAAGTACCTAGAATAGTGTCTAATACATAATAAATATTTGACAAATATTTATTGAATTGAAGGCAAGTCTGAAATTTTTTCTCAGCTTTAATTAATAACTTATTTGAAAGTCAGATTGGAATGTCAAAATCCTTCATTTGGACAGTATGTTATAAAATTAAATATTTGGCAAAGAAGTTTAAGTCCAGTGCCATTTCATATACAACTATGGAGTAAATGAAATGCCACCAGTGTGGGGGCTTCCTTTATTTATAATTAAGATTTTGCCTAACTTCATTTCTTCTCCCTTCTTTCACACTTAGCAAGGATATAAAGTTCTATCTTATTCATGAACTTTAAGGGGTTCAAGACAAACACAAGCTCTTAAGAATACTTATTCTCAGAATCCTTCCCATGGCTCCAAAACTTAGATCCACTCTAAGTTCTGGTGTTATTTAAAGATATATTCCACCTATGACATGTTCATGATGCTTCTAACATTAAACAGAAAGAGCCAAAGCAGCATTGATAAGAAAATTGATAAGCAGCATTGATAAGAAAAGCAGCATTGATAAGAAAAAGAATGCAGATTTTTGGAAATCTGCAATACCTATGGCATAATCTGGTTTGATGTGTGTCAATCTTTCTCCATTGAATCAACATTAACTGGGGGGTTTATGGTATGTCTGCATTGCACTAAGCTGTAGAAATACAAAGATTATTAAAACAACCACTGTCTTCAGTCTAGTGTAAATAAATATTCGACATTGATTATGAAAGAATGTACATGAGCAGTTTCGTAATATGCAGAAAGCACAGTGGTTATAGTGAGGCAGAAATGATGAACTGAACCGTCTTGTGGACAGTTGGGGCAAGTTGGGAAAGTTATAAGAGAGAAGATTTTCTGAATTGTCACAGGGCAAAATAATAAAGGTTTTACATGAGGATGTCAGATCTAAAATATACCATTAAAATGATGAGCAAGAAACTAGATAAAATTTAGTGTAGACTAATGTCAGAATCTGATTTAATAGATTGAGCTTTTAAAGAGTTTTTGAATGGTATGTCAAAAAAAATATTCCAGCTGTAATGCATTCCAAGCACTGTGTGATTTTTCAATGTTATCATGGAAGAAAATTCCTACAAAGGAACACCATGGGACAATTCCATAATAGAGAAGACAAAGGAATGTTATGTTTATAGGAATGCGCAGAAATAAAAATTGAAGACTTTCAGGAGTCCCAGGCTTTAGAATGTATTTTGTTGATAGCACGCAATGCCCCACAGACCCCAAAGCCAAAGTGTCCTGGGAAGACAGGTGTGAAGGACAAGACCCAAAGTTTGTGAGGATCTCAGTTCATGGTAACATAAGGAAGAAAGAGGGGAATAGAATATCCAGATAACCATAAGAGCTCCAAAACAGAACATATTGGAAAATGAAGGTTAGAAAACTATTTTCAATTTTATTTTCAGACTACGCCTTTCTTGCTCTAGTTGTCTTGCATATCAAGGGTTTTTCTGTTTGACATACAATAATATTGACAGGAAAATTCCTTTATGCATGCACGGAAGTCTGTTTCAGCCTAGATCCATTTTGAATGTCACTGGAGCTATTGAGAATAGTTTTTAAGTATGTAATTGATTATGTACATCTCCAAGGAAATCTTGGAGTTAATTCATTATAAAGGCTAGAGAAATATTTAGTCTATTCACTCTACACACACAATGTTTTTACATTAGATCTAGTTTTGAAACATTGCAGGTAATAGTAATAACCATCACCTCCTGTCCACCTGCTATGTGCTCTGCACATATTCAAGTTTTCTACCCTCCACACTGTTGACACTTAGGCCAGATAATTCTTTGTTGTGAGGAATGTTTTATGCATTATAGGTTATCTAGCAGCATCTTGACCTCTTCTCTAGTTGTGTAAACCAAAAATGTCACTAGCCTTTGCCAAATGCCCCTTGGTGGAAGGGGGTGAGTAAGGGACACAAAATCATCTCCAGTTTAGAACTACCGGTATAAATAACAATTTATTGGTTACCTATTTATTCTCATAACAATCCTGCATGGTAGGCATTATTATGCCTATTTTAAAAATGGGAAGACTAAGATTTATAGAAGGATTTACACCTGGGTCTTTTAACCACAATCTTTCTTCTGCTATATTATCTATATTCTCTTCACTATATGAAGATACGATACTATACTATTTTATACTATACTATATTATATTATCTCCACCTTTAAGGAGTTGGTACTCTGAATTTTCTAAAGGTTTAACATTCATTCCAGAAGCATCCTTATGATATAACTCTAGAATTATAGATTACTATACAACCACATTGAGTATGTGAAGGACAGTGGGTCAAGATTTTCTCTTAGGGTTGCTCTGCCCCACGGATTCTGCTCCTATTCTACACTGTTCTATTCTGTTACAGCCTCAGGACAATGGCTGGATGGCAAATAAAGGCATCAAAACCTTTGAGTGACTTTGATGATTGGCCAATTTTCAGAAGAAAGGGTGATTTGTATGTTTTATATGGGGGAAAGAGGAGGAATTCAAATAAATCTTTGTAATTTATAAAAACATTGTTTTGTGTTCCTACTGAATAGTAAGCTTCGTCTAATCTCACAATTGTGAATCAGTTTGCATACTTGTGAATCTGGCAAAAGATTCAGGGATTCTCAGTGATTTTACAAATGGATTAACATGGGAAATGATGGAAGAACTGTGTTATCTCTTTTTCCTTTTGTGGCCTGCTTCCGCATATCATGCTCCAAATTGCCTTTGAAAAGTCCTGGCTGTCTGATAGAAGAGTTTCCTCCCTATGTTCACCAAAGGCAATGGTTTGGTTTTACATTACACACATTTTTACTTGATTACCTAGCACAGAAACCAAGGGTCAAAAATTTCTGTTGAATGAATGAATAAGTAAATAAATGAACCAATGTCAGATGAATGAATAATTGGCATTTTCTTGAATTCTGACTACGAATAAAACATGTTTCACTGATATTGGTTGCAATGATTCATCTGCAGAATGGAATAGAATATTAGAGATGATCATTTCTTCAATTTCTAAACTTCAGCCCCCTACTCCCCACCGCCCCCAATTTATGTGTGTGGGTGGGGGGTGGTGGTGAGGAAGAAGGTAATATCAATTCTTTTTAAAAGAAGAATAGGTATTTGGGAAGTTTGGGTTTTCACACTTAAAATATTCATTATCTGGAGAAAAAAAAAGCATACAGTATAAAGAAAGAGGGAATGAGTACTTTTTACTTGCTCTTCTAAAATAAAAGAAAGTCTGAAGTTTACTTGTGGATGTTATAATATGGCTTTTTAATCTGTAGAAATCACCCGTATCTATTAAAATCCAATTTTTAAAAGACTTGTGTATACAAATTATCAGAATGAACAGCAATTTAAAAAACAGTTATTTGGTATGATTTGACAAAACAGAATAAAGCTTCACTTTACAACTGATTGTGTTGACCAAGAATTTTGAATTTCTTATAATGACGAAATATTAGCATTAGTGTTAGTATTTAATTTGCTGGCATTTTCCTTATTCCTTCTACAAATATATTATGAATCAAAAATTATAGAATGCCATGTTTTTGGAGCTGAAAGTGGCCCAGTATTATCCACTCCAAACCACATCCCCTTCTTTAAAACAAAACTAAACTAAACAAAAAAAAACAACAACAGTTGAAGAAACAATGAAACCCAAGTAAAGCAGTTAGGTTTTACCTTTTTCAACTAAATAGAGATTTAATTGAAATTTTAACATTTTAATTTATAAAATAGGTTTTTATTCTGATGCTTTGGGTCCAGGGAGCACTCCTAGCATTATCAGAATTTCGAGACAAGATTCTTCCTCTATATTTGTCATTCAGATAACAGGGGCTGAAATTTCTGCCAATTAAGGCAGGAAGCCTTGGGTTAACTTCTTAGTCATTCTCTGCCTCGGTTTACTCTCCTAGCAAATATGTGCTTCAGCTATGATGCTCTGAAATTCCTTCTAGTCTTACTTCTCTAATTCTGATTCACATTAAATATTCTTTTTACAAAAAGCAAGCTTCTTTTCTTAACCTCAAGGTGAGTAAGGGTTAAAGTCTATTTTAAGTATTTCTTTTAGAAGGTTTTTGTCCATTGTACTGCTATTTGATTATCCGAGAGCAAGTTTCTATGAATACCTCTCTTTAAAATGACTTTTGAAGTGGAGAGTTCAAATCTATAATGAATACCAGGAATGAAAGAGTTTCACACCCTAAAAGGAACAGGTCATGACCATCAAAGGAGACATACTGGTAGTAAATTTCCCAGGTAAGACACCACAAACAGCAAATATTTATTTGTCACCCACTCTGTGCCCAGTTCTCATTTTCTTTTACTTTGTCTCTTTAGTGATCGAATCAGCATCTTGACGTTGAACTATCTGTGTGTCCTTATTTCATTAAATAAAATCTCTCTTCTCAGATCTAGAGCTTCACCGACAATAATTTCCACACATTTGTCCCATGGACACCTCAAATAGAGAAAGTCTCAGATTCTCCTTTCCACCCACCTTATAATTGTACTTTCTTCCAACACTTCCCACCCATGTGCAGAGTGGCTGCTCTCAGTCTTGTAACTCAACACACCTGGAAGATCCTGAGGGCAGATGAAGGACAATGGGATTGGAAAAGAAGAAGTGAACACACAAGATGGAGAAAGAGAAGGTGAGAAAACAAGCAAAAGAAAAAAAAAAAAAAAAAAAAAAAGGCTTAGATTGAAGATGAATCAGCTGGGAGGAAGGGTAGAGAAGTGGTGACAAGCATCGAAAGAGAGAGGACCTCAGGGGGCAGGCCTTTGAGGACGTAACGGGACGAGGAGTCTCTATGCAGCTTTTTAGGACCTTCCATTACTCCCAGAGCCGACATTGTGTGGCAGGAGAGCCCAGAGTTTGGGGAAACTTTGCTGTTCCTGTGAAGTATGAGTAACTTAGCTTTGGTGACCACTGACATCTATCCCATGCCTGCGTGTGCTATTCCCTTTCCCCGGTGCTCAGAGACCAAGCCCAGCCCCTGCACGCACTTGATTTCTCAGAATCTCTTCTCACCAATAAAAAAAAATCTGGAGGCCCAAAAAAAAAAAAAAAAAAAAAAAAAAAAAAATCCCGGGCATGACGGGATAAAGGTTTGGAACAGGGAACATGCGTGACCACTCTGTAAACGAATGAACGAATGAACGAATGAACGAATGACTAAATGACTATGTGTATGCAGTTTGTCTGTTTGGTTTACCAAGAAAAATAATAGGACAGGGGTGCCCAGGTGCCTTAGTCAGTTGAGAGTCTGACTCTTGATTTTGGGTCAGGTCATGATCTCAGGGTCGAGGTATTGAGCCCCCCGTTGGGCTCTGCGCTGAGCGTGGAGCCTGCTTGAGATTCTCTCTCTCGCCTGCTCTTCGCCGCTCATGCTCTCTCTAAAATATAAATAAATAAATAAATAAATAAATAAATAAATAAATAAACAAACAAATAAATAAATAAATTCTTTAGAAAATAAAAATAATAGGGCAAAGAACAGACATTGAAAGGAAGAGAACTGATGCGTTAGCTCTTATTTAAAATACATGGTATCATCAGTTTTTATTTTTTGTTAAAAAGTCACAGAGTGTGCTCATTTTTATTAAAAGCGTGGAGGGAATGTAAAATCTGAAAATCATGACCATTTTCAAACTAATTGCGGTTTGGCTCCATGTGGTTTGCAGCAAGGAAGATGAGTGCTGCTGTTTCGGTGTGGACTCCACTCTGAGCCACGCTTCGGAAACATCAGCAACTTATTCTTCACTGTGTGGCTCTTGAGAATGTCTTTCCTAGGCTTGGCCTATCACCCTCAATTCCTATTCCTGTATAAAAGCACGTGGCGACGTGTCCAAAGATGGAATGTCGACACAGTGATACTTTTCTAGAAAATTAAAGATATTTCTGGACCAGCTGATGGGCATACATGAATTTTAAATTGCATCTTATGCTTAGCTATTAAAATATGTCAGAAACATAAATTCCCCTTTGAAGCTATTCTCCTATTTCTTTGAAAATAAAATGTTGGGGTGTCTGGGTGGCTCAGTCAGTTAAGTGACTGACTTTGGCTCTGGTCATGATCTCATGGTTCCTACGTTCAAGCCCTGCATCTGGCTCTGTGCTGACAGCTCAGAGCCCGGAGCCTACTTCGGATTCTATGTCTCCTTATCTCTCTGCCCCTCCCCCACTCACACTCTGTCTCTCTTGCAAAAATAAGTAAACACTAAACTTTTTTTTTTTAAAGAAACAAAATGTTAAAGAAAAGACAATGTTACAATTTTAATGCAGAAAAAAGATAAGGTTCTCAGAAGAGTGTCTTGTTCTGGATCAATCATAACTAAAAAACATCTGTCACAACGCCTTAAAACTTCTTACATGATAGGGGCGCCTGAGCGGTTCAATCGTTATAAGCTCTTGATTTTGTCTCAGGTCGAGATTAGCCCTCACGGGGCTCTGTGCTGACAGCTTGGAACCTTCTTGGGATTCTCTCTCTCCCTCCCTCTACCCCTCCCCTGCTCGTTCTCTCTCTCTCTCTCTCTTTCAAAAAGAAACTTAAAAAAACATATGGGATTAATAAATCCTGAGACACTTCAATGTAATCTCTCAAATATTATGTTACACAGAAAGTCAACAGTGGTGAGACGAGGATTCAGCACTCCTGACCCAAATCCTCTCCCTCTTTCATGCTTCCCAAATGAGGTTTCCAAGACCTTATAAAATCACCAAAAGGTGTCCTGCCCTGGTGTCTTCCGTATAAAATAGCTGTTGAGGTCAATGAGAGTTCTTTGTCTATAGCAATCTCAGAGATGGCTTAGAGGTTTTATTCCACCGGGAAAAACAACATGTTCGCCAATCTGATCTGGGTTCATTTGCTCTACTTTTGGAGGAAAAAAAGGAGAATAAAAATATACGTTCTTTCTGTGATTTTTCTCCCAGACATTTCCCTTTTTATTTCTCAGGCCAAGTAGGCTGCCATCTGAATGGGAATATGAGGCGCCATGACCTTTTTCACCCACCCGTTATGCAGAGTCAGTTTTCCACCATTTAGAATTTAGTGCATCTTTGGCGAAGCCTGACAGGTACATGGAGGGTCGGTGGAGGAGGTTGGAGGAAGGTAAGAAGGCTAAGAAAGCAACCACATAATTTACAATCCTCATGCCCGTAAGAGCACAGCAAGCAGGTAAGGTCGAGCACGCTGTCACAGAGGCACCAGCCAGGCCTCCAAAAGCTACAGGATCTCATTTCATTATCCCATGACCTGCATTGCAGTGCACAGGCATCTCCCTCTAGGACCACAGCTAATCTACTGTGACAGAATGGGACAACAAGAGCAAAATTGTATACCTTCACTTCCCAGTAACAAGGAGGCTGAATGCAAACCACAGAACCAACATTGCCTGGGGGCCGACATT
Source organism: Felis catus (assembly GCF_018350175.1). NCBI lineage: Eukaryota > Metazoa > Chordata > Mammalia > Carnivora > Felidae > Felis > Felis catus. The sequence continues at coordinate 55,510,764 of NC_058384.1, forward strand.
CTTTTGGAGAACAGCCATGATGAGTTAGAATCTGTAGAACTTAATGATCAAACTCTGATTCAGTGACTTCACAGTTGTGACCACAGTGCTACATAGCTCTTAAGGGCATTGGCTGTGGGTTCAAATTCTGCCATCTGTGAGCTCCATAACCTTCACTGTGACATGTCTCATTTCAGCTTCCTTAATTATAACGTGGTGATCAGAATAGAGCCAAATGCTTAGGGTTGTTAAGAGAAATGAAGAGACTAATCCATGTAAAATGCATAGCACAGAACATGGTCTCTAGTAAGCACACACTAAATACTAGCCTTTAGGATTATGACAGATACTTCATCAGTGTGTCTTTGATATGTCTCCCTATTTCTTTAGGTCAAGCTACGTATTTTTTGGCCATTCATCTCTCGCTACTAAAGAGAGTCTCTTCAATTTCTATAGATTGGCCTAATCAACTTGCCAAGTCACGACAATGAAAAGCTCACATCTTGACCAATGGCATCACAATTATCTGAATAACTGAGGAAATAGTTACAAGTGTGGTTCTGAAAAGGAGAGATTAACCAAATGTTCCCAGCGTGCTCCACACATTCTGCATTCATTGCTTATAATCAGTTCTTACCCAGCTCACCTTGGGATAGTGTAAAGTCACAGTACAGAAACAACTGAAGAAAAATAATTAATCTCATGTGCTGCTTTGCCATTTAGAAAACACAATATCGCAGCAGATCATAAATAATACCTTACAGTAAAGAGTCCCATTAACATTAGAGAACGCTGCAGATTCTGAAACTCCTCATTCAGATCGGGCTTTGTATCAGAGATTCCTTTTGTTACTGGACAGGGAAATAAAGGGGGTAGCAGTCAACATTCACTCTTTCCCTTTTAGATTTGAAAAGAAAATGATCCACAGGGATATTTTTGATCTACAGTGAAATGTAATATTCTGTTCAGGAGATGACATAAGTATCACTATTTTGGGCGTGGGGAGGTGGAGGCAGAGAGGACCCTGCATATTTTTTGCTTGTTTCCTCTCTCATCAACTGGAAACATGACAGTGTTAGTAGCAAACCTTCTATCCAGTGTATAAAAACCCAGCACTTAGGCATTTTTGAGTGATAATTCAATAGGATTAAATTACACTCATGTGACAGGTCAACCTCACTAATGAGGTACATTTCAGTAAACTGTTGACAGAACTGTCTGGAAGGTTTCTTTAATTTACCAACATGTAAGAACATGGGAAAAGCATTAGTCAACTAGATGAAGATGAATACGTAGTGAGGTCTAGGGGTATTTTACATTAATATCTGACAACCTGAAAGGGTTTTTGTCACCTGCTCTACTTAGCCCAAGGCAGGCACAGAAAAACTGGTACCTGTTAGTGTGAATGACTTACCAAAGTAATGAAAGGAATTATCTTAAAGAGGGCTGAGTGGAAAATATGTTAGAGAAATTTCTTTTCCTTCCAGTTAACAGGAAGAGTGTTCCTCACAATGTGGGCGATGGTTGCAATAAAGTTAAAAGAATGTTTCAAATCTCTTCAGACAGCTACACCAACACTTTCATTCTTGGAATCCTTTGAGTTTGTCCTTACAGATGAAAACACCTATCTTTATATAGTCATGTATTGACTGGGAATAATGTAAGGTTATTCTTGTCCAACTAAGTAATTTATTCCAAGCCAAGGAAAGAAAGAAAATATAGGAAACACGGAAGAACAATAAGAAAGACAAGGAAATCTGCTCATTAAGGTATCAGATACTTACAGAAAAGCTTTCATAGCTGAGATTACACTGGCCAATAAGAAGAGGGCCATGTGGGGGCGCCTGGGTGGCGCAGTCGGTTAAGCGTCCGACTTCAGCCAGGTCACGATCTTGCGGTCCATGAGTTCGAGCCCCGCGTCAGGCTCTGGGCTGATGGCTCGGAGCCTGGAGCCTGTTTCTGATTCTGTGTCTCCCTCTCTCTCTGCCCCTCCCCCGTTCATGCTCTGCCTCTCTCTGTCCCAAAAATAAATAAAAAAACGTGGAAAAAAAATTAAAAAAAAAAAAAAAAGAAGAGGGCCATGTAATCATTTGCGTCCTTTGGAAAATATTCTGAAACTATTGTTTCTCTAGTGGCAAGCAATATGGCTGAAGAGAAAAAGCACATTAACTTCAGGTTAATGGATGAACATGGTAACCAACCGGTAGGGGTGTTAACAGATTCCAAAATAGACATCTGGGTTCCAAGATCTACCCGTTTCAACAGTTACTCTCTAGGAGCACCTGGGTGGCTCAGTTGGTTAAGCATCCGACTTCAGCTTAGATCATGATCTCACAGTCTGTGAGTTTGAGCCCCGCGTCTGGCTGTGTGCTGACAGCTCAGAGCCTGGAGCCTGCTTCGGATTCTGTGTCTCCCTCTCTCTCTGCTTCTCCCCTGCTGGTGCTCTCTCTCTCTCAAAAATAAATAAATGTTAAAAAATTTAAAAAATAGTTATTCTCTATATCTAATCATACTAAAAATCTTAATTTACAGATGTCTTCATAAGACAAGTTATGCTATGAAGGAAAGGTGGGAGCAAAGATGGAAATACTATCCGACTGCATCTATTGGTCAGAAATTATTCTAAACAACTGAGCGCTTTAGAAGGATTAAGAGAAAAAAAGAATTAAGCCAGTAATGACGCCTATAACTCTTGAGTATCAAACATATTACAGGAGACTATGGATTTAGCTACTCCATGCCATCAGCCAATTTAGAAAGCACACCTATTTAGCTTTGAAAGCAGAATAAGCTTCATAGCATTTCCTTGTAGCAAGTTACATTTCTCATTTCACCTTGATATGGCTCTTGCTCTAATGATTTAGCATTTCCAGAATACACAGTGATTTGTTGGAGGTCCCTGGGAGACAGGCTAGGAGAGAGAAGATGGAAAGATTTAAAGAGTCAGAAACCAAACTTTTACACTGGGCCAGCTAGAAGTACACTACCTGAGTGGTAAGAAAGGTGAGGAAATCATTCAGTGTTGTTGTCAACACACACACACACACACACACACACACACACACACACACACACACGTAAACCTTCAAGCTGGACCCTGGAGTAAGAGAGAAATTCTGCCAACAGAAAAACTCTAAGAGGTCTGAAAACACTGATAAGGTGTTTGCCAAACAGCAGGGAACTATCACAAAAGGGATACTGCACCAACAGGGTAAAACTTATTTTGCTGGTCTCAGATACGATTTCTGACTCTGAACATTATTTTTGGTATCAGTAATGATCATAATGACAATAGTTACTAACATGTGCCCCATGCTCTGCTATTCACAAAGAACTTTCATCACCTCACTTGTTCCTGTGAGGTAAGTAGGGTCAGTTTTTTTTATAACACCTGACAGATGAAGAAGTTGACTTCAGCAATTCCCATTTCGGAGCGCAAAGCTGCCGAGTGAAACAGAAACTCAGGTCCTCTGACTCCAAATCCAAGTACTTTTTTCACTGTGCTAAACTATACCAAAATATCAATTGGTAGAATATCCGGAGGCAAGGTTGCAGATTCTGATGAGGGCTGATACAACCCAAGTGGGAATCAAATATCCCAGAGGGCATTTGATCTGAGTAGTCCTTATAGAGAATTCTAGAGGAAGGACTCCAGATCTCTACACCCAGGCTAGGTGTCAGGAAGAAAAGCAACTTGATTCTTTTACTTTCCCCTGACTATGTAAAAGAAATAAAGAAGGGGGCAATTTCCAATGTACAATACAATGTTCATTTCCAATGAACAATATAAGATTAAAATAAAGACAAACTAGCAGCAAAGAAAATAATTTAGAGCAGTTTAGAATTCACACCTATAAAATATTTTAGTAAAAAGGTCTTAGTTGAAAATATTCACTTTAACAGTGATACTTTTACACAGAATGTGTATATAGGCGTTGGTAAATCTTGGGCCATACTTACATATAATATGGTTCTGGGGTGCCTGATGGCTTCATTGTTTGAGTGTCCAACTCTTAGTTTTGGCTCAGGTCATGATTTCATGGTCACGGGGTCAAGCCCTGAGTTGGGTTCTGCACTGAGCGTGGAGCCTGGTTGGGATTTTCTCTCTCTCTCTCTCTCTCTCTCTCTCTCTCTCTCTCTCTCTTTCTGCCCCCCCCCCCCCCCGTTCATGCTCTCTCTCGCTCTCGCTCTCTCTCAATAATAATAATAATAATAATAATAATAATAATAATAATATGGTTCTAAACAGTTTTAGGTTAAAAAGGCTGTTCTGGCTGTCACCCTGACCAAGTAACCCTCAACTGTCAAACAATAGCTTGATGTAAATAGTTTTAAAATTAAAAATAGACAATGAAACTTTGTGTAATATTGACTCAGCTAGCTAATCAATGATTCTGGAAAGCTTTGGTAACACTAATAGGTGATAGTTTTTTGACTGCTTACTATGAGTTAGAAACTGTGCACTTATAAGCATTATGTAATTTCATCCCCCCATAATTCTGTGGAGGTTGGCGCTGTCATTAGCCACACAGAATATGCAAAAAGCCTGCTGAGGGCATAGGTACACTGTCCACACTGCACAGCTAGTCATCAGCAGGGCCACCACTTGAATCCAGGTCTGTATTACTCCAGAGTCCAGCCCCTTGACCATGCTGGCTTGGCTTTACTTTGGCCACATCCTGCTTCTCAGTGAACTTTCTAATGTTTTGCTATATGACTCATTCTGGCTATCTAACCTAAAGATAGCTTGGTTTGGAAAGACGGAATGAAGTTCAATCAACTGGAAGCAAAATGGAATATACAATAGATAATTTAAAAAGTCTACCTTCTGATCAATGGGTGCCAAGCTGAGGAACCAGTACATGGCCAGGAATAGTACCAGAAGTGGTTCCCTTTTAATCTTCTAGATAAACTTGAATTTGTATGCCAATATGTATTACAAAGATTTTAATACTGTTTATAATAGGAAAAAATACTTGTATGGAACCAAAGGAATAAATACATTCTGACAATTATATGTGATAGAATATATATAACCATGAAAAGAAATTAAGTAGATTCGTATGTGCTAATACAGATCAATTACTAAGATGTATTGTTAAGTTCAAAATGCAGGTGCTAAGGAGTATGTCTGGTAATGTTACAAATATTTTTTAAAGGATAGATACCCAAACTTACATGAAATATAATATCATTGGAAGGATCTACAAGATTCTGACATTAATTTTCTCTGTAGGGGGTGTCTGATTTGGAGAAAAGGGAAAGGCTCCTTTTTTTTGAGAGAGACAGAGAGACAGAGAGCAAGTGGGGTAGAGGCAGAGAGAGAAGGAGACACAGAATCTGAAGCAGGCTCCACGCTGAATCTCAGGCTCCAAGCTGTCTGCACAGAGCCCTATGTGGGGTTTGAGCCCACAAGCCACGAGAACATGACCTGAGCCGAAGTTGGGTATTTAACTGACTGAGCCACCCAGGCACCCCCAAACTACTTTTTAATGTATAATTATTGGTATTGTTCCTTGTGTCATGTGCATGAATTACTTAAGATTATTTTAACATTAATAAAAAATAACAGGTTCAATGTTTATTGACCTGAACAATGGTTAGAGCACATGGGCCATGTTAATCCAGAAACACTGGCCTTGGAAACAGATAAAAATGTTAAATTTGGTTCTATCATAAGCTAGCAGGGCAGAGTTTTTGTACAAGGTATTTAATCTCTCTTTCAGTAACGATTTCATTTATGAGAAATTGGTATCACAGTATCCACTCTACATCTACAAGTTCCTGAGAGATAATACACAGTAAAGCAGTCTCCAAAGTATAAAAAATTGTTGTCATTGCTGCTGTTGTGGTTACGTGGTGAGGTAGGTTCTGGTCCTGTCTGGAAAGACACGCAGTCAGGAAGGCGAGACTTACCACGGGTAGCTTGACGGGCTACGTTGAGGGGTCAACCAAATACTTGCCAAATACTCACTGTACTTAGTACCATATTCCTATTGTTTTGCAACTAGATGTGAAAATATTCATGACTTCCCTTTTAGAGGAAAATATTTGTTTGGAGAAATACTTGAATGAGTCTTTGGGGTAGAACCAAAGGGACCTTGGCGAGACAGAGAGAAACAGTCTTGCTCCTTTGAAAAAGGTGAAGACGAGAGAGAGAAGGATGAAGGTTGAGACCAACAAAAAGGTTGGGGGCTCAGCAATGTGACCCTGCCACACCGTGTGTCACTGAAACAACAAAATGGCGAAGGTGAGCAGAGTTTGGGGGAAGCCAGTAAAAAGGCTAACTATAACATTCACAGGTTCTCTCAAGACAACGGAGGCAGGGAGCATGAGAGGCAGACCCAGAGGGAGAAGCACAAGGAAGTAAAAACTCAAGGACTCCCATGGATTGAGATCCGGCTCAGGTTTATCTTAGAAGAGTAAGGGGCAGGGGCCCCAGCCGACTTCAGGGTGAATGCTATTTCCCCACACAGGTACTTGGCCATTAAAGTACAATACGCCCTAATGTTAGACTGAGTTTACAGAGCACAACTCCGGGAGAGTCGGCCCAGAGGATTGATTATCCACAATCAGCAGCAGCATTTGTAGGTGAAGCGCAAATTGCCTTCCCTGGTGCTTGACCCTTCCAAACCATAATGATAATTGCCACTGTGTTGCAAGCTGGACTTATGAACAACTCAGGGGTTAGTGCCCTCCCCTCAGGAAGGCTACCAAGTAGTAGGGACTGCATACATCTGATTGTAACAAATTACTAGTTTACCTGCTAATCAGTGCACAGTAGGAGGTATTTTGTAATATCACCAAAGCAGGAAACACCACCAGTCTCACCTCAATAAAATGAAATGAGATGAAATGAAATAAAATAAAATCTACTGCTTCTATATACTTCTAGTAAGAAATGAAACAGGCTCAATTTTAATCACGCGAGCAATAAATCAAATATCAAATTTAAAACAATGAACTGCAAAGAGCCTCCTCAAAGTCACTTAGCATTGATAAATTAGTAATGTATTATTAAATTATTCATATCTTTTTTTTTTCCTTTGGACTATAATGATATACTGTACACAGCACTGATAATTTACTTAGGCTGAGTCCATTCATTTAATTATGCTGCTAAACTTGGTAGGCCAATTGGTCATCATGAGAGTTTCCAGGCAAGCTAATCACAAATATATAGAACATGTCCCTTATTGTCCCCAGCGGCTAAGTGCTAAAATGCTATTTAGTGCTCAGAAGGTTAATGTCCTGCTTATGTAAATTGTCCAATTTAGCATTCGGCAGCAGTATCATAAATTCTGGCTCCAGGATTTCATTAAACGTATGTTCAAACTAGTTGACCTTAAAGGTTAACAAGCACAAGTTAAACAGGACAATTATTTAACTCACTTCTTATCAAGAGACTGAAGCGTACTCGCCATTTAATGGCTCCGCATACTTCACAATTAGAATTCTTATAAGGTCTCTGATAAAAGTGCAGGTCATGAATTTTCATAAGGGTGTCAGATAATAACTATTTATCTGCACTTGTTTTTCTTTCTTATAAACTTAAACTTTGATCTTAACATTCAATTAGAAATGATTCCACAGAGAAGGACTAGGTGACTCTAGGAGCTAGTGTTCGCTTTCATCCGGGTCTGCACGAGGATTTAAAACACAGGATCTGCGTGGCCATTCGTGGAAATTAATGTAAAAGTCAGAGACTCACCGTGAAGTGTGCAGAGCTCAGATGAAGCATTTGGCCCAACACTGAGTTACAGTATCTCCTACTGTTTGGGGGCATTAGATCAAACATTATTCTTTTCTTAAAAGGCCCTCAAATGCCTATTAATCTCCTGGAGAAATTGCATTGTCCTTTACACTTTTATTATTATGGGTTGTAATATGACGTAACTGAAAGTTAGATTATTCCAGGCATCCTTTTCCCCGATTCTTGTTTTCTCTCCTCGCTCTCCTTGGGCATTTTGAAAAATGAGCAAAGCTTGGGGAGACTGCTATCCGGGGCCGTGGTGACGCAGAGACTCGGCCATGGGCTGACATTTCCTCACACTTCCCTATGTGGCAGGATCGGGCAGTGACTTCAGGCACACATTGCATCGGTAACTGCACACAAAGATTCTCAACGGTAGCCAGTCGCCATACTCCAGGAAAGGCACAGGAACACCCTCTCCTTGCAGGCTCAACTGTTCCTACTACGTACTCTTTGGGAGATAAAACGACGACTCAGAGCAAACAGGGTCTTATTAATAAATCATGCGCTGAATTTCTGTTAGGAGCTGAAATGGAGCAAAATAGGTCAAAATTGCCTATGGGCACATCTACTGGGGGCATAATAAATAATTTTTTTAATTTGGTAATCCTCATAAAAATATAATTAAATGTAATGAGAGGAAAGGGACAGACGGGTGGGTAGGTGGGTGGATAGATATTAAATACCTGTGCTTGGCCCGGTTCTTCTTTTCTGCACTTGTTATTCCCCGAGGTTGCTTATTGTGAAGAGCTATTTAAAGAAATAATACGAGGAAGAAATATTTTCTGGCATGAAAAAATGTGACAGTGTTTTATACCCTCTTGTGTTGCTCTTCATCCAAACTTCATCTTGTGAATATTGGCTTCAAATCCTGCCTGAAAGGGGACATAAATAAAGTGAAATGGCTAATGGACTAAAAACACTTATGATCAGGTTTTCATAACTAACATTATTGATAGCTTCTTTTGCACATGCACTCACACATAGCACAATATCCATTCCTAAAGTAAGATTTAGAGCCCTATTTGCAATAAAAAGGCTAGCACATGCAAATAAAGAATGCGAAAGTGAGGCCAGCAGATGGCATTCCCCCAGAAAGGGAGAAAAACGCCCCCCCCCCCCCACCAAGGCAAAGCTGACCACAGGGGAAACAGAATCCTTCAGATTTCAGACGCGCCTGGGCTTTTCACCACATCCTGGAATGGTCTTCAGGGACAGAGAGTTCTTTAGTCCTTCATTTGGAAACGACCACTCCTTTCTACTTTATGGCATTAGTATTTGAACTTGGCCAGGTAAATAGGTATGTGTGTCTGTCCGTTAAAACAACAGCAAGATTGTCATGCAGGAAATGCGACAGTAGAAATCAGGATGGTGGCAAGATGGGAATTATTTTCATAGGATCTGGTGCATTCCATGTCAATTTTGGCACGGTCTTCCCGGGTTTTCTCCTCATTAATTTCTCCATGTTAGCAAACACTGTTGAAGAAAAACTTTCCCAATGCCTAGAAATTCATTTGATGTTGAAAAGTTTCTTACCAATAATTATTTAAAAATATTTTAGCTGTAGTTACAATTAGAAGATGCTAACAAGGCAGAAAGCATTTTATCTGTCTCTTGCTATTTAGATACAGTTTTGGGGGCATGACTTTTTTTCTATTTTAGTTTGTATTCATTCCTATGTCAGCAGAAAAAAACTTTTCCTTCCAAATCTGGACTTTATTATTATGCTATTAAAAATTAAGTCTAGATTACATAGCAAACTGTAAATTAGGGATTTATTAAATTAAATCAATTAGAAAGAACATTGAAGAAATTGGTATACTCAGGTATACAGTTTCTATTACACTAGAGTCCCCTCCTTCAATTATATTGAAAACATGAAAACAGTGGAATCTTGATGTACTGTCCCCTTTGGGGGGAACTCTGCATCAATATTGGAGTTTGTCTAATATTAGGTACAGCATAAGGAATATAGTCAATGATATTGTTATAGCATTGTATGGTCACAGATTGTAGCTAAACTTGTGGTGAGCACAGCATAATGTATGGAGTTGGGGAATCACTATGTTGTACAACAGACACTAATGTAACATTCTGTGTAAACTACACACACACACACACACACATATAAATATAGGAGCACCTGGGTAGCTTAGTCAGTTAAGTGTCCAACTCTTGATTTCAGCTCAGGTCATGATCTCATGGTTCCTGGGGCCAAGCCCCAGGTCAGGTTCTGCACTGACAGCACAAAGTATGCTTTGGAGTTTCTCTCTCTCTCTCTCTCTCTCTCTCTCTCTCTCTCTCTCTGCCCCTTCCCTGCTCATGCTCTTTCTCACTCAAAATAAATAAAAAAAACAAAAAATTTTAAATATACATATAAATATATATGTATTTGAATTCTTCATCTCTGTACTCTAAAGAATAGTGGTAAGTTCAAAGTTATACAGCAATCAAGAACAAAACCTAAGGCACCTGAGTGGCTCAGTCAGTTGAGTGTCTGACTCTTGATTTCAACTCAGGTCACGATCTCACTGCTGGTGAGATTGAGCACCCCTCGGGCTTTGCGCTCATGGCACGGAGCCTGCTTGGGATTCTCTCACTCCCTCTCTCTCTGTCGTTCTCTCTCAACACAAATAAATGAACATTAAAAAAAAAAAGGAACAAAATCTTCCTCCCTTTCAGAATCTGATGGTCCCCCAAAGTATTACTACTGAGCGAAAAAAAGTGTTTTATACAGGGAATTGCAACCGGGACTTCAAGCATGATACTATCAGTATTTAGGTGCAAGTACTTGTTTTTGTCCTTTCTTTTGTCTGAGTTTGAGTGTGATAGAGAACAAAGAAAAGCGTGTCAAGAGGGGTGCGATAGGACTACAGATTTGTCATAAGTGGAATAGCCGTTGCTCAGAGCTATGCGTAGGCCTCACTGCCAATAGCAACCACAAGTGTAATCAACAACATCTGCAGGGGAGCTGGAAACCATGAGACTCATGTGGCCCTGCTCCCGCAGCCCCTCATTCTGCCCACTCTCACCTCCTAACAAAGAAGGGCCAGCAGCCCAACTCCCGAAGCTGCGGGTTAGCATCGATCCAAACAGCGTCCACTCCAGGAGAGGCAGCTCAAATGTATTCCAAGTCATGCGACATCTAGGAGCGTGAATCCTGGTCGACATCAAGAATGGCTGCCAGCTGGGTAAAGACAGACGGAAGATGTGGTGCCTGGTGGTTCAGTCGGTTGTGCTCTCGCTCTCTCTCAAAAAGAAATAAACTTTAAAGAAGGATGGAAGACACACTGGAACAAGAGAGGGGAGGTGGTTGTTGTAAGTTGACTTGTCTCCCCCAGAAACAGATGTTGAAATCTTAATCTCTGGTGCCTGCGAATGTGATCTTACTTGGAAATAGGATCTTTTCTATACTGGCCACCCATTAGGTGCCAGATACTGGAGTTACAAGTCAGACACAGAAACTTTACTCAAGAAGTGTCATTCTCCTCCAAATCTCAGTTTCCTCCTCTATTAATTTGGGGCTAATTAGGTGAACACCTTATCCATGGGGGAAAGTATAAGGAATGGGTAAGATATAATACATGTGAAGGGCGTTGAAAAGCCCAGTAATATTAGCTACTATTTCCACTGGATTGGAAAAACAATTTGCTATTTACCTTTGTATCCCTGCATCTTGCACAATGTTTGGCATTCAGCAAATACTTAATAAATATTTATTGTGTGATTATGAACACCAGTACAGATCGAATTAGTCACATCCTGGTCTGCTCGTCTTCATTCAACTAGTATAGCACTTCGCACATTAAACCGTAAGATGTGAGAGTGTATCATGGGCATCTTTGTAATCCTCTGCCCCTCACCTGACACAATCCCCGGAACATAGAAGGTACTTCGTATTTATCAGAGTAAAAGCTTGTCAGTTAATAATCATTCTAAATAGAAAACGTAAGGTTGGAAGAAGTAGCAGCACTTAGATATGTCTTCTTCGACCCTTTCAGAACTGGTGTCCATACGGCTGCAAATACTGAAGATTTTAGGTTTGTAGACTCTTCCCTCCTCAGGCTTTGAAATAACCCTAGCCATGCTTGTTAGTGTATAAGAGGCTGGGTGGACATCAGGCAAGATTTCCATGAAAAAGGGACTTTTCAAGTAACATTTAGATGAGTAGGAGTTGTAAGACTACAAAGACCTAGAAATGGGAGATAAGATAGCATACTTGTAAAACTAATAAAAACCCAGCAAGTCTGAAGCATAGTGAGGAGGAGAGTAGTCCAAGATAAGGCTGAGAGGTAGGCGGGGGTGTGGCCAAGATTTTCAACCTCGGCACTACTGACATTTGGGGTCAGATAATCCTTTGTTGCGGGGGCTTGTCCTTGCTTTGCAGGATGTTTAGCAGCATAATCACCAGATGCCAATAGTACACCCCAGTGTAACACCAAAAGGTCTCCAGGTACTGCCAAAAGGCCCCTTAAGGAACATACTCTCTGGGATGGAGAACCACTTGCAGGCCACGTGAAAAAGGACAAGAGGTCACTACGATCGACTTGCATTTTGAAAAAAATAAAAATAAAAATAAATCACTCTGCTTAGTGCACACACGGAGACCAACTGGGAGGCCATTGCAAGAGGTCCACAGGAGGGATTTTGGAGGTTTTGACCAAGATCATGGCAGTAGGATGGAAAGAAGCTGATAGATTCAAGAGGAATTAGGAAGCAAAACATGAATAGTGTTGATAATCTTGCCAGGCATTTTGTAAATGACCATTTCACTGTTTTATCTGACCCTGCTCAAGACCTAGGAAAGAACCAGCAGAGCCAGGACTTCCTGTTATTGTCTGATTCAACTGGTTGCATCCTTTTTTCACATCCAGGAACCTTCTTTGCTTATTAGTTATTGCTCATCCCTGTAATTTCTAACTCTACACTTTTTATTAAGGTTGACCTTGGAACTGTGATCTGACGGACACTGTTTGATTTCCACTTGAGGTGAAACTCAAGCAACACATGCCCTTTTCGATTACCTACCTGTTTGTCCCGGAAGCAGGATTACTAGAAGCTTGTCAAAGCTGTTAGCATCTTTACATTGATCTTTATTTTACAAGAAAAACTCAGGAATAATCTCAGTTTTAAAGGAAAAGAAATATAATTGTTAAGTGTACCATGGCCTAAGCATCTGCTGAAGGCCACAGTATGGTCTTTTGGTTATCTCACAGAAAAATCAACAGTCGTCAGAATATATTTATTACCCTACTTAGTGGATTTCAGTAACAATCTCATTATGCCCACCCTCACACAGTACAAGCCTTTCTCCATTAGAAGAAGGAACAAAAGGTCATAGCTTTCCTACAATTTCTATACACTAATTACAGAGACCCTTTACTAGGTAAGCCTGAACATAATTGGGCCATTACTGAATCCCACCATGAAATCAAAAATATACAATTTTATTCTTATTGGTTTTCCTGTGAGTGAGACACAGATCATCAATGGATATTCAAAGGGTAGCAAGAATTTTATTGATGGGTTTTCCAACTACGAAATTCCACCTCCAGGGATTCTATTAATATTCCTCATATTAAAGAACCTTATGGACAGGTGGCCATTTGCGACCTCCTCCTGATCCAAAGCAATTCTAAATATCTAGTTTTATAGTTGTGAACCTTATTCAATGGCAAGTTCAGGAAATAATATTGATGCCTATAAGAAAACTTTTTCCTTCAGAAAGTCATCAAAGTGTCCTTAAAGCCAGCAGTGTTCCAGGAACAATTTAATAAGACCCCTTCAAAACTGTGTGTAAATATACATAATAACAAAAAGGTAGTACCGTTTCAACCTAGAGCTATATCAGACATAGCTATATGTCTGAATTAGGACATCTGAATCTGGTCTCAAGTCACTAAGAGAATCACTTGCTTCATGGACACACTTCTACTCTGGAAGTGAAGCTAGCTGCTAACTCCTATTGCAAAGCTTAACATTCTTCATCCAATTATCTTTCTTCCAGTGCAATGACAAGGTCCTAGTGCAATGAGTTTGGTGAAGTCAAGGCCCAATGTTGTCTAGTTTCCTTCTTAAGAAAATTAAGTTTTGTGGTGTCTGGGTGGTTTAGTCAGTTGGGCAACCGACTTGATTTTGGCTCAGGTCATGATCTCACAGTTTGTGACTGCATCAGGCTCTGCACTGACAGCTTGGAGCCTGCTTGGGAGTCTCTCTTTCCCTCTCACTCTGCCCCTCCCCTACTCATGCCTTATCTTTCTCCCAAAATAAGTAAATAAACTTTAAAAAAAAGAAAATTAAATTTCACGTTTTCCACTTTTATATAAATAAATCCATTTGAAATGACAAAATGAAAAGAACTTGAAAGAAAAATCAGAAAAGCCAAGGAGGCAATGTCCTTAGAAGGTATTTGTTACGATAATGGCCATTTTTTTTCTTTCTTGTGATAATGACTATAATTGGGCTTGATGAAACACATGACCACACCCAATTCTTTTTTTAAAGTTCTATCAATACCACAACAGCACCCTGAGGTAGCAGAGTACAAGAAATTGGAAAGTTAATATTTCATTAGAGCCTGAAAAAGCCAATCTTGTTATCTGTGGAGAGGCAACATGGCACAGAAGGAAGAACACAGAGCTGGGAGTCAAGCACATGAGTGCTGGAATGTTCCTCCTCCTGTGTGGCCTTGGGAGTATCTCAACCAAACTCAGTCTCTTCTACTGAAGGATTGCAAGCATTAAAATTCTATGAGTAAAAAGAAATAAAATCTACAAGATTGCCTGTTGTTGTTTTTTAACCCTCTATGACTTTATATGGCCACGAGAGGCAACAGAAACATAAATTCCTTTGCCCACAAATGAATGATTTGTCTTTTGGTGATTTGTTCCTGAATCTCTTTCTCAACTTGGGAGCTCCGTCACCTGACTCAGTGCATATTGTGATCCTTTTCTGTCCAGGTCCAGGATCATTCTGAAAATAGAAATGTTTTTCTCACACCACTAGGCAGCAAATATTCAGACCAAGATTGGCAGGGTAGACAAATCTCTCCATTGTCTAAACTTCGAGCTTCCTGTTATTACCCATCTGTGAAGCAGAGATTCCAAAAACAAAAATCCCTGTTTTTTTGGACAAAGAAGCCTGAGGGTGTGGAATAGCGCACTGTGCCACATGCTGGTTCCATGTTTTGATCCCAGTAAGTGTAACCAATACCCATAAATTCAATAAGAAATAATTCCTGAAAAACCTGTAGGGTAACAACATCGGTGCTCAGTGCTGAGCTTCCCTTCCAGGTACTGAAAGGAAAGAATATTTCGGTGCTAGCAATATTGTAATGAGATGGCAGAAAATCTGATGACAAAAATCCTCATGTCATAATATTTAGTAGAGAAGTACTATACACAGCTTATGATGCAAATTGTATTTAAATATAAGTATATTTTTCTTTATATACATCTTTTAAAAACTCTTACAGTGAAAATTTATCAATTTGTTGTAAAGAATACAACAAATTAAAATGTTTTTATTAATTTTGAAAAAGAATACAGCAAATTTAATTTTGAAAAAATAGAAATATTTGGGAAATCTACATAAGTTGAGAAGTCATTTCAGTTTTATTTTTACTTATTATTTTACAACTTATTATTTATTTATTTTAAAATCGTATCCATATATTGATGACTTTGTCTTGATGTGCCAAAAATTTACAGGCTTTGGCTAAGCACAGAAGAGATGGGTATTATTGCATTCAAATGCTCACTTGCTTTCTTTTCTTCCTTTCTTGCTTTCTTTCTTGCTTTCTTTTTTTCTTTTTTTTTTTTTTTGGAAGGGGTAGGGAGATTTTGTGACACATATGGTCTATTAGAAGCAAGAAACTCAATATCCCTGCCATCAATCTCATAGCACTTGGTATTATGAGCATTTGTCTACAGTGCTTTATTGTGCAATTAACAAAAATGAGGGGGGATGGCTTTAAAGTAACTAGTTTGCAAACATTCTATCTTTGTAGATAAAGCTGAATGTGTTATCTTTCCTGAATCAATGAGATGGTGCTCATGAAATGACAACTACGTAGTCAATAAAAATAGAACTTAAAGGGGCGCCTGGGTGGCTCAGTCAGTTGAGCATCCAACTCTTCATTCAGGCTCAGGTCACGATCCCAGGTTGCACATGATCCCTCAGTGCAGAGCCTCCTTGGGATTCTCTCTGTGTCCCTCTGTCCCTCTCCCCTGTTCTCTCTCTCTGTCTAAAATAACTTTTTAATTAAATTTTAAAAAAGGAAACAATATAGAACTTAAATACAAAAGTCTATGTACTGTATAATTCTATTCATAAGAAATTCTAGAAAAGGCAACATTCTTGTGTCAGAAAGTGTATCAGTTGTTGCCAGGCGCTGATGGTGGGCTGTGGAAATCTAATACAAAGGGACACAAGGGAATTCAGGGAGAGGAGATTTTTTTCTATATCCTGATGATTGTGGTGGTTACACAGGTTTATAAAATTACAAGCATTCAACAAACTATGCATCTCAAATTGTTCATATTTTAGTGTATGTAAATGATACCTTAATAAACATAAAAGAGGGAGAGAATGGGCAAGACTTGTCCAGACCTATTTATTTGAGGCGAGACCTAAGTTTCTGGCAAGAAGGCAAATGGCAGTATTTACCATACACGGTAAGAGTTCTGTGAGAGAATCCCTCAGAGGATCATTACTTGACATTTTTCTGGTTTATTTCTTGGTTGGTTGATAGGATTTATGTCTACCCACTCCTACAAAAATATAATCTCTAAAAGAAGAATGCCCTCTTTGGTCTTGTTCTTAGCTATATCATAAGCATACAGAATACTAAGAAAGGTAGCCCAAAGTACTTTTTGACTGAATGAAATAAATGAATATATAAGATAATTTCAGATCCCCATAGGACAATGGAGATTCCTTATGATAACTATGATTTTCAGTTAACATTTGCCCGAACTAAATATTTCCTGTGAGTATGGATAATAATTTTGAGACATTAATTTGTCTTTTGCCTTCTAATCTCTCCTTCCTTTCCAGTTGTGAGCAGACACCTAGGCTTTTGCAGTTACATTGATCATGGGACTGTTGCAGAGTGATAAGCAAGCTGTTTGAAATCCGTTGCTCTTCAAGTCTTTGTAAAATCATGTGTTTTTTCCTAAGAGATTGTGTGTCCCAGTGGTGTTAGGAAGAGTTGGGAATACTTTTAAGAATAACAAAGGGGAGGGGTGCTTGGGTGGCTCAGTTAGTTGAGCATCTGACTCTTGATTTCAGCTTAGATCATGATCCCAAGGTCATGGGATCAAGCCCTGCATCAGGCTCTGCATTGAGTGTGGAGCCTGCTTAAGATTCTTTCTCTCCTTCTGCCCCTCTCCCCCACTTGTGCATGTGTGCTCTCTCTCTCTAAAATTAAAAAAAAAGAATAAAAGAATAACAAAGGAGGGTAGAGGAATTTCCTGGCAACTAGAACAAGGAGTCGTGGGTCACCCTAAGGCGGCAGTATAGGGAAGCCATACTGAGTGGAAAACAGTCACCACCAGACAATCAGACCAACTTTCCCAGTTGAGATCATCCCTCCTAGATTGCCATGGGATTTCATACTTGTACAGTGAGCTCAGATCCACCAAAGACTGGACTCTGGACTGTATGTGACTTTCGCTCATCTTCCAATATTGATGATCAGATGAACTCCATCATTACTGCATCTCCTTGTTTCCCTCAGTCACCACTTCTGGATCATCCATTTTCATCCAGAAACTTGTCCAGTGCTCCTTCAAAGATTCCTTACCTGATCCAGTCTCTCTACTTCCTGCCCTTTCAAATCCCTTTACTGTGCTCTACATTAACCAGAATTGCCATCAGCAAACCCTCTACATCTTTAACCTCTTCTTGCAGGATTCTTTTCATACCCTTGTTTAGATGGAAGTTGGCTGACCTTGGAAGTTCCTCATAGGAAGGCTTGTTTTTCTTTTCCACCTGTACCTAAAGTAGCTCAAGTATTCTTCACGTTCTTCTCTGCTAATCTTGCTTCTCCTCTTCTAAAACCACATTTTCCTGAAATGTCTGCTCCCTACTCACCTGTGTTGGCCTCAATCTCAGCACTGTATTTACTAAGGATAGTAGCACCTGCTACCATCATTGGTTACTTCAGCCTTCACATTGACTTGTGGCACTCTCACTGTGCATCAGATTCAGCGGGGACAGAGGGCTTTTAAAAAATACCAGTGCTGACACCCTATCCCCAGAGATTTGGATTTACTTATTCTGGAATAGGACTTGACTCTTAGTAGGAAGCAGATCTTCCACCTCAACCCACTCCCATCCATCCCACAGAAGGAGGCAAAAGTGCTCCAATTCTCCTGCCCAATGAGATGGAAAGCAGATTTAACTTTAGACCTGAGTTTTTAATGAAATCATAAGGGTTGCCAAAAAAAGGAGCTGGGGCATGAGATACTGTGTTTATTTGGGGCCATCTGGGAGAGCCTAGAGTCATTCATTTATTCACTTAATAAGTAGTTATTAAGCATCTAAAATAACCTAAGCAATTATTTTTAGGTTCTCCATACCAGAAGGCATTTCTCTGCACATATGGTCTGCCATCTTGCTGAAAACCAGAGTCTTTTGTTTATTTGCTAGCTCCCTCTTCCAGGGCTTTCTTTCCAGTCATTCCACTGAACTCTTGACAAATTCCCTAGTAATCTCCTCTTTGGATACATTCCCGTCCTCACCTAGCTTGACCTCACAACAGTATCTATGAAAGATGATGCTTGCTTCCTTTTTGAAACACTTTCCTCTCTCGCTTTCCTAATTTCCCAATTCTTTCTACTTTCTGGCTATATGTTTAGAGCTCCTCATCTCTAAATACCAGAGTTCCTGTCAACTGGATTGTGGCCCTCCTTTTTTCTCATTTGTTCCTGGGCATTAATAACCACCAAATTGATGCTGTCAAATTTTATACCTCGCATCTCTAGCCCTGGCCTCTCCTTTGGCATCCAATTATTTAGTCAACATTTTTACTTAGATATCAAGATCTTAAACCTAACAAGTCCAGATAGAAACAATCTTTTCTGCAAAGCTGCTCTTCCCCAGCCTTCCCTATATCAACAAATGGCATCATCATCCACCTAGATGTTAAGAAATCTAGGCATAATATTTTATTCCCTTACTTCCTGTATGCATCCAATCCATCAACAACTGTTTGTTTCCACCTCTAAAATTAACTCCTTATATGCCCATTTAAATTTATTTCCACCCTATTCCAAGCCACCATGATCTCTCACATAGAATTTTACAGTAACCTCCTCTCCGGTCTGAGCATTTATACTCTGACTCCGACAATTTCCAACAGAACTAAAAAAGAGTCATTGAGAAATGAGTTCTGATCCTATTATCACTGTGTTAAAATCATACCAAGGCTCCTCGTTTCTCTTTGGATAAAGTTGAGTGTCTGCCATAGATATGCTTGATCTGGCCCCTTCTGACCCCTGTCACCTCTGCATGAGCTACACCTCCCCTGATCACTAGGCTTTACTCCTGCAGGCTTCTGTTTCCCAAAGGAGCTTGTTGTCTTCTTCTGAAAGAATTTCCCCCAGATTGTCACATGGCCGTCTCAATCCCACCGCTCATATCCCAGCTCAAATGACATCTCCTTAAGAGTTTCTCTGACCTCTCTCCAAAGTATCTCACTCCAGCCACCCCTCTTCCCAAACCATTCTCTATTATATTATCACATTTTACTACCTTTCTGACACTTATCACTAGCTGTAGCTATTTATTTTTATTTACTTATTACTTATGTTTCACTCACATAGAATGCAAGCACCATAAGTACAAGGATCTTGTCTGTTTTGTTAGGAATCCCTAGTGCCTAATGTAGAACCTGGTGCATAGTAAGAGCTCATTAAATATTTGAGGAATAAATGACCTGCCTAGGAAGCCTTAACCCTGGGACTTTACCATTGCACAAACAGTCACCTGCCTTGGATGATGTGGCTGTTCAACTTTGGAAGGATGGAATAAAAACGCCCAGCTTTAATGCCTCTTTCACTTGTGTCATTGATCCAATAGGGACACACAGGTCAAGTTTACCTGTCACAATGAGAAAGAAGTTCCTTGTATACAATCAGGATGCACTTTCTTAGCAGAAATGAGAACCTAAAAGTCTGGAGGGATCAAAGTAGCCCACTTTTTCTTTTGTTTGCTTGATCATTCAGAAATGCTGGGCAAATCTTGTCATTGTTGATGGATACTGCCTAAGAGACTGTTAAATCCCATAGCGAGGTGAATTTTTAATGGAAAGGTTTTATGCAAGGTGGAATATGTCTCCTTGATGCATGATAGTACCTGTCTCACTAATGCAGGCTCTGAGACCAGGAGTCCAAGAGTAATTTGTTCAAATGAAATAAAGCCTATTCGTCTTGCCAGTACTCACCTGTTCTGTTGTTTAACACCAACCAGATGATGTAATCTGTCCCTTTCTTGTTTACAGGGATGTTTCTAAAAAGACAATCAAACATTGCCTCAGTCTGGTTAGGAATAATGAGGCGACTGCCTGGGCCTTAATTAAAGCAGAAGTTCAGTGTTGGGGGAGAATAAAGAAAGGAAAGTTATCCTCTTTTTAAGGATGTTCCAAAGGATTCGGAGACATGTATCCTTAAAAATAAAGATTGTGAGATTCAGAAACAGCCTTATGAACAAAAGGAGTCTACAATACTTGAACTTTGGAGGTAGTTCCACTTTTCCTTAAGAGAGCAAGATTCCCCAGTCTGTGAGAAAATGGAGTTCTAGTTACTTGCTTCTTAATGGATTTCAAAAGTCTTAAGACACACATGAAAAATTATTACTAGTAATTTCTTCTGTCCAAAGGGTCAATGCCCTGAGGAGACGCAGAATGCCATACACTTGTAGGCATCTAAATCTATGAGTCCCTGTCCCCCACAAAGGAAGGTTACTCACTGCTGTGTTCAGAATCTGTCGACACACAAGGATTTAGGTTCATCTTTATAGTCTCTGCACTCTGTGACTACTTTCAAACTAGAGTCCGGGGAAAAAAACCACATTATATTATTTGTATTATTATTATTAATGTCAGATTACTGCTATTAACTATTTTTGCAGAGGTTTGCATTTTAGTCTTGAAGCATGGATTTATTTTTTTATTTTATTTTTAATCAATTATTTATTTTTAAATTTACATCCAAGTTAGTTAACATATTGTGCAACAATTTCAGGAGTAGATTCCTTAATGCCCCTCACCCATTTAGCCCACTCCACCCCCCAAAGCCCCTCCAGCAACCCTGTGTTTTTTCTCCATATTTAAGAGTCTCTTGTGTTTTTCACCCTCCCTGTTTTTATATTATTTTTGCTTCCCTTCCCTTATGCTCTCTGTTTTGAATCTTAAAGTCCTCATATGAGTGAAGTCCTATGATATTTGTCTTTCTCCGACTAATTTTGCTTAGCGTAATACCCTCTAGTTCCATAGTTGCAAACGGCAAAACTTCATTTCTTTTGATTGCTGAACAATACTCCACTGTATATATAAACCACATCTTCTTTATCCATTCATCCATTGGTGGACATTTGGGCTCTTTCCATACTTTGGGCTATTGTCGATATTGCTGCTATAAACATTGGGGTGCATGTACCCCTTCAAAATAGCATACCTGTATCCCTTTAATACCTAGTAGTGAAATTGCTGGGTCATGGGGTAGTTCTAGTTTTAATTTTTTGAGGAACCTCCATACTGTTTTCCAGAGTGGCTGCACCAGTTTGCATTCCCACCAGCAATGCAAAAGAGATCCTCTTTCTCCACATCCTCACCAACATCTGTTGTTGCCTGAGTTGTTAATGTTGGTCAATGAATCATGGATTTAAAAAAATTTTTTTAATGCTTATTTTTGAGACAGAGACAGAGCATGAATGGGGGATAGTCAGAGAGAGAGGGAGACACAGAATCTGGAGCAGGCTCCAGGCTCTGAGCTGTCAGCACAGAGCCTGACGCGGGGCTCAAACTCACAGACCATAAGATCATGACCTGAGTCAAAGTCAGAAGCTCAATAGACTGAGCCACCCAGGCACCCCTTTTAAAATATCTTTTTAATGTTTATTTATTTTTGAGAGAGAGAGAGACCCAGCGTGAGCAGGGGCAGGGCAGAGAGAGAGGAGACACAGAATCTGAAGCAGGCTCCAGGCTCTGAGCTGTTAGTACAGAGCCCAATGCGGGGCCCGAACTCATGGACCGTGAGATCATGACCTGAGCCGAAGTCGGATGCTTAACCAACTCAGCCACCCAGGTGCCCCAGTGAATCATGGATTTTAGATCAAGGGGGAATTATTTAGCAAAACAAAATCTACTTGTAAATTTATTCCACAATTGCATAGACATGTAGGCTGAAAATATTTTAAAAGTTTATTTAGTGTAGCCTCATCTTTTTTTTTTTTTCAAGTTTATTTATTTATTTTGAGAGAGAGAGGCAGAGAGAGAGGAAGAGAGAGAATCCCAAGCAGGCTGCATGCTGTCAGCACAGAGTCCAGCCTGGGGCCCCAGCTCACGAACTGTGAGATCATGACCTGAGCTGAAATCAAGAGTTGGACTCTTAACCAACTGAGCCACCCAAGCATCCCCCACTCATCTTTAAATACAAGAAAACTGAAACACTTTTACCTTTTTCAAGGTAAAGCAAGTTGACAAAGGTCACATAGTACATTGAGTGTAATGATTTGGGGATGCAAGGAACGGAAAACCTGACTTATTACAAACTGAACGATGATCTAATTTATCTTACTAATGGAAGGACAGATATAGGATGGGAGTACTAGTTTTCTAAGTGTCATGACAAAATATCACGGACAGGCAGCTTAAACAACATACCTTTATTTTCTCACAGTTCTGGAGGCTGCAAGGTGCCAGCACGGTGGTTTCTCCTGAGGCGTCTCTCTTTGACTTATCAATGGCCACCTTCTTATGTGTCCTCACATGGTCTTTTCTCCGCGTGCATGCATCCCTGGTGTCTCTTCCTCTTCTTTTAAAAACACCAGTCCTATTGGATTGAGGCACCCATATGGTCTCATTGAACTTTAACCATCTTTTTTAAGGCCCTATCTCCAAATATAGTCACAGTGCAGGTAAGGCTTTAACGTAAGAACTTTGGGGAACATGATTCAGCCTGTAACACGGGCTTTAGCCTCTGGTGATTTAGCAGTTCGATAAATTATTAAAGTTTAAGAAACTGCCAACTTTTTCCCCCAAGTGGTCGGTCGCTTTACATTCTCACAAGCAGTGCATGAGAGTGCCACTTACTCTACATTTTCACCAAGATTTGGTGTGGTCAGTCGTCTTCATTTTAGTGACTCCGAAAGAAGTGTAATGGTGTCTCATCGCGGCTTTGTTTACATTTCTTTAGTGACTAATGATGCTGAACAGCTCGTGTGTTTATTTGCTATTGTATATCATCTTTGATCAAGTGTCAGTTTAAAGAACTCCCAAAACTCAATCTTTTCCATTAAAAAAATTTTTTTTAAATAAAGTTTGAGTTTTGAGAGTTCTTTATATATTCTGGGCACAATCCTTTATCAGACATATGCATTTTAAATATTTTCTACAAGTGTGTGGCTTATCCTTTCTTCTTTCCTTCCTACCTTCCTTTCTTCCTTTTTAAATTTTAATTAGCTTTATTTTTAGAGCAGTTTTAGGTTTACAGAAAACTTGAGAAGGCACAGAGTTCCCACATATGGAGAGCCTGCCTCCCTGTTACCAACCAGCCAGCAACAGAATTGCCACATTTGTTACAATTGATGAGCTACATGACACATCAAAATCACCCAAAGGCCATGGTTCACACTACCGTTCTTCATTTTTGGTGTTACACAGTCTACAGATTGGACAAAGGTATAATCACATGTATCCATATTTATGGCATCAGACAGAGTATTCTCACTACCCTAAGGATCCCCTGTGTTCTATTCATCTCCCTCCACCCTGCCCATCCCCAGTCCCTGGCAACCACTGATCTTTTTATTGTCTTCATAGTTTCCCCTTTTCCAGAATGTCAAGAAGTTGGAATCACACAGTATGTAAGTTTTTCCACAATGGCTTGCTCCTATGCTTTCTTATAGAAACTTCACAGTTATATGTTCTATGTTTAGGTCTATTTCATTTTGAATCAATTTTTATGTATGGTGTGAGGTATGAATTGATGTACAGCTGTTTTTGTGGGTTTTTTTTTGCATATGGATATCCAATTATCCAAAAACATTGGTTGAAAATACTATCCTTTCTCTGCTGAATTGATTTTGTTTCTACCTTTGTCAAGAATCAGTTTTCCATATATGTGTGTGTCTATTTCCTGACTCTCCATTCTGTTCAGTTGATCTATTGGTCTACCTTTATGGCAATACTACACCGCTTTGATTATTGTAGGGTTATAATATTAAGTCTTGAAAGCAGATAGTGCCAGTCCTTCAACTTTGCTCTTCTTTTTCAAGGTTTTTTATTTTGCTCTTCTAGCTCCTTCGAATTTTCATATGAACTTTAAGATCAACTTGTCAATTTCTACAAATGAGTCTGCCAGAATTTTGATCAGGATTGTAGTGACTCAACTGACCTGTGAACATGGTGTACGTCTTCACTTTGGAGGCTCTTCCTTAAATTTGTTCGGCAACGCTCAGTAGTCTTCAGTGCACAGGTAGGTCTTTCACACCTTTTATCCCTGTTTCACACTTTTCGATGTTACCGGAAATAGCTCAAGTTTCTCTCCTATAAGGCAACTCACCACATGTGCAAGGCTCATCTAGCCTTCTTTGAGTCACCCTGGGGGAACTGGGACTCAGAGAATTGTTAGAAAAACAGCAGATACTCTTGCTACTGTGATTTCTCTAAATAATCAATACACTCCTCCTCTCATGCTTAGGAGTCTTGTGTCTTCCACCAGCCTTCATGGCTGCTTGTTGGCTTGCAAATAAAATAAAATCTCATATCCTGTTACAGTTTCTGACATGTGCTATAGCAAATGCTCTGTGAACAGTGAGGTTTTTCTAGTCTGGCTGGTGGGAATAAGCATCATTCCTAGTCCTCTATGTGCATAGGTAACTATCACCTCTAATTCTTTTGGGTGGGTCTTTCCCTGGTCTTGGGTATTTTCCCACATGCAAGCATTGATGGGTAGTCACCTAAATTCTTGCTGGAGCCTCTTTGCAAATCTCCTGAGTTCTCTCTCTTCTCTGCAGTACTCTGCCCTGCCAATTTCAGTTGCCTTGACTTCCCTGACTCTCAGCTACATCTTTTCAGCTTGGAAAGTTTTCCGGGGTGAGTTTAAATTTCCCCTCCCCATGCCATGGTCTGGGAACTTTCTTGAAGAAGTATGCTGGGGTAAATTATGGGGCTCACCTAGGTTTGGGAAGAATTCTCACTTCTCAGTGATCATTACCTTTCATGATCTGATATCTAGTTCTCGCAAACCACCGCTCCATGTATTTTTGTCTATTGTTTGGTTGTTTCAAACGGGAGGATAAATTTGATTCTAGTTACTCCATCTTGACCAGATTCAGAAATCCTATGAATTCTTCTAAGCAATCATCTTAAAATTAACTTTCTGTCTCGTTCACATCCAATTTGCTATTTTGGCTATTTTTTAGATACATAGTTTTTTTAAGTTTATTTATTTATTTTGAGAGAGACAGAGACAGCGTGAGTGGGGGAGGGGCAGAGAGCAAGGGAGAGAAAGAGAATCCCAAGCAGGCTTTGCACTGTTAGCACAGAGCCTGATGCGGGGTTTGAACCCACGAAATCAAGAGATTAAGACCTGAGCCGAAACCAAGAGTCAGGTGCTTAACTGACTGAGCCAGCCAGGAGCCCCTATAGTTTTTGGTTTTTATATATTACATCTATTGTTCTTGTTTTTAGAACTCACTCTCATTGATTTTAAATTTGGAGAGTTGTTTGTACAATCCCAATAAATCGGTTATTTTTTCTTTTTTTTTTACATTTTGTTTCATATTTAATTCTGGAATTAATTTTAGTGTAAGATGTGAGCCTCTAATCTTATTTTTCTCTGTAAATTAATTTTACTGAAATAAGTGTTGCATAATGCCCCTTTTTTATTCATGATACTTCCTGTGTAATATTTTGTTTTTATATATTCTAGAATTTGTTTCATTTACCCTTGTTTTTTCTTTTGATTTGTACATTTTAATTACCATACCCTTGAGGCACCTGGGTGGCTCAGTCGGTTAAGCGTCCAACTTTGGCTCAGGTCATGATCACACAGTCTGTGACTTCAGGCCCCGTGTTGGGCTCTGTCCTGACAGCTCAGAGCCTGGATCCTGTTTCAGATTCTGTGTCTCCATCTTTCTCTCTCCTACCCCGCTCATGCTCTCTCTCTTCTCAAAAATAAGTAAACATCAAACAAAAATTGAATTACCATACACTTATAATATTCTAATATCTAAACAGAGAAGCTTCACCTCAAGTCTTGTCTTTTTAAAAAATATTATTCTCATTTACTTATTTTGAATCTTAGAATTATTTTATCAAGACATTACTCTCTGCCTCTTCTCTCCCAAAATTTATTCAAATGGGATTTTGATTGGCATAAATAAATAACTTCACAACACTTGACCTCTCCTTTAGGAACACAATATATAATCTCAGTTTTTAAAAATTGTCCTTTATATCTCTCATTAAAGTGACACATCAATTAAATTTTGTGATTTCTTTTCCTTTGAGATCACAGTAGGATTTAACATCACTGACAATGTCTTCTTTGGGGGAATTTGTCCCAGCGGTGCTCTTCCTTCTCCTAACTCTCTATCCCCATCCTTCTTTCTTGTGCTTTCCCAAGTAGCAGTGTTGATAGTCACTAAGATATCTTCTCTCTCTTTATGGTCTCCCTTCATAGATTTTTCTCTGTGTAGAGAGCCCCTGAACTATCACTTACCCAGAATCTCTATCCACAGCCTCTGTCCAACCATTTTCGCATTCAGACCTTGACAGATAGCAGTGCCCTCTGCTCCAGATACGCTGTGCAATTACCTTTCCTCTGATCTGTTCCATGTTCCTCAGTTTAGAGCACTTCAGTGTACTGACATCAGCCAAGCTGGAGCAAGTCACCTGGAAGAAATTATTTTGTTTTCCTCCTATAAATATTGGTGTTTTAACAAGGAATCTTTCTTTTAATTCCTCTGATTCTTCCAAAAATGACTAACCCTCTATGGAACTTTCTAATAGTGCTGTAGGCAGGCAGGGACAGTATGTGGGTGCTGATATTATTTCCATCACACCATTTATTCTAGCTTTGTATCAGTCAGGGCCAATCAGGAGATGAAAATTACTTAGCAATTTAAATAGGAATGTTTAATATAAAGAATGGTTAACTATAACAGAGCATTGGAGTAACAAGGGATTGGCTAGTCAGAAATGAAGAGAATTCTAAGGGGTATAGTAACAGCAGATAAAAGGAACAGAGAATACCTCCAGAGCTGAAATAAAGCACCCAAAGAAAAAGTCCCTCACCAAACTCACACACATAACTGAGGTTCAGATCTTGTTGGAAAGGGCATAGCAGTGGCTTACTGGGGCTGAGCCAGCAACACTTGCTGGAAATTTACCCTCCAGAACTTTCTGGAAATTGCTGCCCTTTAAGGTGCCAGAGAAAATTGTTCATGGGCAGGTGTCCTGCTGGAAGTATTCTGCTATGTGATGCATAAGGGGGTTGGCTGGGGAAAGCTGCTGGCCACTAGGTACTTCTGACCACTGTGCACTGCAGAAACCAGATGCTGGTTTCTGTACCACAGGAGTTTGGGGATAGAAAAGCTAAGGCAGGAGTCTGAACGGAGGATCATACTCGTCCTGGGAAGAGGGCTCCTTCTTCTTACAATGTCATTATAGTGCCCTCTACTGACAACGTCCTGATGGTAGGCAACAGAAAAATATTTAAAGGATCTGCCTGTTTTTTCAGAGAGCAGCCAAAAAGGGTGAATGTGGCACTCAGAGGTAACAAGCTGGCAACTGTCATGGGTACGTTTATACAAGGATATAGGTGACTTTAGTCATTTCCACCATACAATGGATATTTTATTTGCAAACCTTTCAATTATCTTAGTTCATTATAAGGGCAGAAATTTGTCATTTTTTAAATTTATGAATTCCAGTGCTTGCCAGAAATTTCCATTGTCTGCTCTCAGTACCTACTTGTTAAATGCACAAGTGCAACAGTATGAATAGGCAGTATTGCTCCGTGGTTGAACAGACCCTGGAGCAGACTACTTAGGTTTGAATGCGATGCTGTCACTTCCTGGCTGCATGACCTTGAGCAATTATTTAATCTTCTCTGTGCCTCAGCTTCCTCATCTTTAAAACAGGAACAATAGTACCTAGCTCACTGGCTTATTGTGAAGATTAAATACGTTAATACAGGAATCTCCCACTTAGTAGTAGTAATCCCTTTCTGAAAAATCACATTTCTGCAGGAAAATCTGGAGCCTATTTTGTGTTCCTTTTAAAAAAGAAAAAATTGAATGAATAACCATGAACCAATTCAAGCCCCCAAGCAACTTAAGTTGCAGCTAAACATAGTAAATCCCTACGTATAAATAAACCATCACATTAAGATGTAAAATGCTGACCTCCAGTAATATTGGCAAATGGTACCTGGATGCCACACCGCTTCCTTTGCGCTGTAAGCATCTTTCTCTCTCAGGTTTGCTTCCTTGCCTGCAATTTTCTTCAAGGCTTTCCCAACTTTGTTTTGAACTCAATGTAGAACAGTAGGCAAAAACAAGGATTAAGTATGAAAGTCAGCAGGTCACAGGTGACTGACACTGAATGGCAGATGGACACTGACCAGGATTGGGCAACTTCTCTGTCCCAGCTATATCCTAAGGGGATGTACTTTTGGAGTTGACAGCAATTGCACTTTTCAAAAGATTTATGCTGGAATTTTATCCTTTTCACCAATTGTATTTGGAATGTAACACTTCCTGTGCTGTTAAAAACAAAACAGTGTTTTATTTTAAAACATATTGAGTTTGGGGTTATGTAAATATAATCCCCCGTCCCCCCCATAAACACCAGCTGGTACGTGCGGAAATGAGAAATCTGTACTCCTTTACAGATTTTAGGTATGAAAAACCAAGAAGAGAAGACTTTATTTGGAATGTATCTGGCCTACAGAACGTGATGCCAAGTTTTACTGTCTTAGTCTGACTTATCAACTTTGTCAATAGTTGTATTGTCATTCATTAATTCACCCCCTCCAAAGATGTTTTTTGAGCACCTACTCTGGGCCAGCTTTGCTAGCCTGAGGGATGGAATGGTGAATGAGCTATGGTCCCTACTTTGAAGGAGCCAACAATTTGGGTGGGGGGGGGGCGGGGGGACGGCAGGGGCAGATTGCAGTAGCTGCCTGGAGGCGCTGCACAGGCAGAGGCTGGCCTTGGGGAGAAGCTGGCCGGGGAGGGAGGCAGGAGCACCGCGTGGAAGCAAAGGATCCGCATGCCACGTCTGCTCTAAGCGGTCGGAGCCAGAGCTAGGCCCGCAGGAGAGGGCGGCCTGGGCCCCGTGCCACCTCGAACCCAGGGGAAGAATGCGACATTCTATTCGTTTCACGATTGGAAGCCACGGCAAGGGTTAATCAGAGGGAGATTATGTGATTAAGTTTTTGAGACAGATCCGGTGTGTTACGCTGTGAGTCTCTGGCGGTGGTGCCTGGGGAGAGGGGAGGATACAGATATTCTAATCGGCACCGCCGAGCACGCTTTTCTCGCTTCCCAGCTGTGGGCGCGGTTAGTAGGCCCGGGAGGGGCACTGGAGGAACCTCCTAAACCAACTTTCTGAAAGCGGTGTAGGGAGGAAATCAAAGTGAACCGCTCCTGGTTGCGGCAGCGGTCCAGGGCAAGGGCGAGCTGGCCGAGGAGTCGGCTGAGAACGTACAGTCACCGATGGTTTTTCTCCCAGGAGCGGACCTCACCTGGACACTCACCAATTCACAGTCTGAGGCCCCGTCCCGGAACTCCGGGCTAGACGGCCCCGCCCCGGAACCTTGTGTTCCCGGAACTAAATGCGGAAGTTCTTTTTGTTACCACCGGTCGCAATTCTCACGGGTCGCTTCCGGTGAGGAAAGATGGCCGCGGCCGCTCGGGACTCACGTGTGGGTGCGGGGAAAAGGCTGAAAAATTCACTGAAGAAGAAAAAGAAGATGAAAATGGTAGCCCAGGCAGTGGCTTCGGAGCTGGAAGAAGAGGGCAAAGACGCTGCCGACAGTGGAGGTAACGTACTAGGGTTGAGCTTTGGCTGCTGAAAAAGAAGGCCCGGTTGAACTTGTGGCAAGGAGGGGATGCGAGTGGCTTTGCCGCTAGTTTTATCTCGGCGTGGCCTCGAAGGGGCGATTTGGGCCCAGTGAGAAGACGAGGAAGCGGTGTTCAGGGGGCAGACGCTTTGAAACTCCATATTCTTTTACTACACATTTCCATTGTCACTGTTATTAATGAAAACGGATGAAACTAGTGCTGACAGAAGCAAAAAGGTTACAGAGACGGAAGGCGAAAGGAAGGGGGGCCATTTGAAATTACGAGTGGGATAGGTTTCGTAGGGAAGGAGCAAAAGGCCAAAAGAGGTTAGAGGGAGGTAGGTGGTATACTTGACTTTTCTTGTGTGGTAGTTGCGTGACTCTGGGAGTTCGAGACCTGATAGCGATGAAGGAAGCGAGTACGTGGTTGAAGTAGAATAAAAGTATCAGTTGAACTCTCAGAAACGCTTGCTATTGAAAGGAAGGAAAGATACTCTGAGGCCTTCAGCCCTGATGTGACCGTGCTGCACCTCTTTACCTTCGTCCTTGGCATTAACTTCTTAGGTTACAAGAAATTACAGACAGCTCCTGACCTTCTGCGGTCCAGTTATTGCTCCTTTGTACTAGCTAGAGCTTTGCAATAGCCAGAGTTACTCTTTTACAATGTACAGGTCATGGGAGTTATCTGCTCAAGATGGTCCAGTGGCTCCCCATCTCAGAATAACATCCAGAATCCTTAGATTGTATGGTGACCTTCAGGCCATCTTCTCTCCTAATTTCCTACTCTGCCCCCCACTAACTACTAACTGTAATCTAGCCTCATTGATATCCTTGTGATTTAACACATCAGACAGGCTCCCACACCAGGGTTTCAGCGTTCCCTGGGGCTTCACTGCCTAGAGTATTTTTCAAATGCTTGCGTGTTTCTCCCTCACTTCCTTCCATCTCTGATTCAGTGTTTTATCTGCAAGACTTGTCCCTGATCACCCTCCGCAACGTACTGCCACTGCTCTTCCTTCATCTTGCCTCCCTGCCTTCATTTTTTGACTTCTCAGGCTTTCTTTTTCTGTCTTTCCCCAATCACCTGACATATTGTGTAATTGCTCTGCATCTCTCCCAGCTGGAATGTATACTGGATTTTTCACAGAAATTTAAGTAAATGAATGGATAAACCTGGACTTCCCAAGACCAAGAAGAAGAAACTGCCATTTACTACTGCAGTCTCTAGGTAATTACACTCCTCATCCCCTTTCAAAGGAGTTGAGGAAAACGGTCCATTTGTTGAGCAGGAATTAGAAGTTGTGGTTCTGATATTTCTTGTACTCAACAGACTAGTTCATGTGGGGTTGTCAAAGAAACCCTGCATTTGAAGCAGAATGTCAGTACTGCTTACAAATTTGGGTGTCAATCAGATTTGTCTCTTCAAGTACTGAATAATTCCAAGTTAGAGCTGTTCTGACTTCTCAGTGCAGTAGTGTCAATGCTGATTAGGTCCTGAGGTTCTCTCACTACTGTAGATCCATTACATTGTGGATTAAGAAAGGTCTGGGGTAATGTGGAAACCTAATTATCTGATGTAGTTGGATGACTTCATGTGGAGGATACAAAAGATGAATAAACTTCTGCTCTAGAATTATAGTCTTAGGGAAGATAGATATTAAACACAGGACTGCAATATGTTTTGAGTGTTATTAAAAAGTAGTTGTTACAATCGCGGTCCAATTAAAATGGTATAAGGATGGAAACAGAAACCCATATCCTGTAGAACCCAGCTTAGGCATTGCTTTCTGTCTTACACGTATTACTCAGAGTATACTCTGTTATTATTTTAACATGTCTTTCTCCTTATAGATACAGGTTTCCCAAATGCTGGAACTATGTCCTATTTATTTTCATAGGGCCTTCCTTGCATATTTTAGTATTAGGTAGATTTTCTTGTTGAATAAATGGATAAGGTGGCATTTCATCTAGGCCTTAGAAGGATGAATAATTTCCTAAGTCTGGGGGTGGAGATGACGGTTTCTCGGGCCTACAGGAAAAAGCAAGTACGATGGCATGCCGTCTCTTAAGATGCGTGGGCTAGTTAGGACACAATGAATTGTCTGCTATGGCTGTAGCTATTCAAAGAAGTGAAACAAGTGAAACTGGGAACAGAGGGTGAAGCCAGACTGTAAAGAGCCTTGTGTGTCATATGAAGGAGATTGGACTCTCCATTTGTAGGGAGTAGGGAGCTATTGAGAACTTTTAAGGCAGAGGATGACACATGTTTATAAATACCACTGCCGGCCCTATGGAGACTGACATGGAGTGCCAGAACCATTGATTGGCAGTTGCAAACCTGTGTCAGGGCTTGCACTAGGACAGGACTCTGAAGAGAGAGAAGGGACCCACTTGAAATGTTTTTCAGAAGGAAAGCATTCAGTTTTCCAAATAACCAACTTACCAAAAAACTCGTAGCACCATAAATTTTGGGTGTACTCTAGTGGCAGAGCAATTACATAATAACAGCTGTATTTTTTGAGCATTTCGATGTACTGTTCTATGCTCCTCATAGGTGCATCAGTGCAGTTAATTCTGACAACAGCCCTATGAAATAGATATTATTTTTACTTTACTTGTGGGAAACTGAGACCCAGAGAAGTTACAACTTGCTTATCCCAATACATAAGCTGATCATCGCATTGATAAATGACAGCCATTATTGAAGTTTGGCTTTAGTGTCTACACTCTTGACCCCTACTTCTTTTCTCTTCACTTTCTGGTCTGTACCCTGTAAGTTTTGACTTCGTTGTCTCCATCAGGATTTCCTTCAGGATTTAGACTGTACCTCTGCAACAGAGGTAAATTATAAAAAGCCTTTTATTTAATAATACATTGAGTAATGTAGGTCCATTGGTTATAAGATGGCACGTCCTCCCTTTGTCTAATTCAGAATTTGTTATTTAATGTAAGGATTTGCTGTTTTCCTCTCATGAAATCAGTTTCTGGAAAGGTGACCCATCTTTGGTAGTTCAGTTATTTATGTACGTGTGGCCTTAGCAGAACTAGTAAGATTTCAAAAAATTTCAGCTAATGGACGCTGAGAAACTTTAAAGGCAGAAGATTGAATTTGGCTTCAGACACATCAGTGAATCAGTGTGCAAATTATAGGCTTATTAAAGTGAAGTGTACCGACTCATTTTATCAGGAAACTGAATCAGAGGCTTCTCTTTGAACTTTAATTGGATCCTAAAAATTGATAAAGATGTGCCTTATCATGAATATTTGAAAGCAAATTCATTTAGCAAGATGCTACTTAAATTTCGTAGAAAACACACAGGTATAACCCATGCATTGTTTGAACTTTTCCCTCTGGCTTTAATTTGTTTTGACACATTATGTAAGAAACATAAAAGCGTATATATACATAGATGCTTTTACCAGTGTAAAACTCTTAAGTATTGTTGTGAGACTTTGCAGAAGTTTCCTGATTCTGATAAGAGAGTTTGTCAGCTTTGGTAACAGCAGTATCAGAATTTGGCATAGAACCTAATACATGATATAGTACTTAATATCCGTTTAGTTAGTCACTGAATAAATTGGAAGTTTCACTTACTGTGATTTTTTTACACTTTTCTCTTGTAGTAGGTTTTGTTGAGGGTAAAATTAACAAAGTGTATATAATGTAAACTTACATGATAACAAAATGATTCAGACTGAATTTTAGTAAATTGTAATACTTTTCAGTAGGGTTTGGAATTTGATCATAGTAGTATCACAAGTGATTACAAATCAGAGCTATGTGGGAGGTAAAATATCAAGCATTATAAAGGGGGATGATGACACCTGTATCTGAGTTAACCTTAAACTGCTCAAATTTATTGAACTGATACCTTCTTGCAGGTTCCGATACAGTGTATAGTTGGTTCTTAAGTTTGTATTCTTAAAACACACACAGGCACACATAGCCTCCCTAGTTAGTAAAACAAGTCAGGTGAAGACGTAAAAACAATGGTTGATGATATCAAGTATCATGCAGGGGAGGTTGATAACCTCCACCTCTATGTTACCCTGGAACTACTCAGATTTATTGAATTGATGCAGTGTTGGAGGTTTAGACACAATGCTAACTTTATTCTTAAGCTTGTTGTCTGTTTGAAAAAAAAGGTTCTGTAGTCAGTAAATTAACCCTGGTGAAAAAAGCCTCGGTCATTATCCAGCACAATGATGCAATCAACCCCTCCCTCATAGCATGGGCTCATGTGACTGTAACCTGGTAGAGAAGAATGGTAATTTCATGTTTTCTAAATTGTTCTGGTCATATATGTGAAAAATGGCCATATACGTCTAACACAAGACTTGATAACAATCCAGTTTCGAAGGTCCTAAGAGCTATCGCCTCATTTTTGATAAACTATAAAGCTGTATTTTAGATATAATAACCTAGCAGATAAATGTGCTTTTCATCAAACTGTAGCTTATAGCTTCCTTCATCATGTAAGTTACTTAAAAATAGCAAAGGAACACGTCTAAGAAATGAAATATATCGTAATCCTACTTTAGTAGTTTAGCAATTTATAGGACAGACTCAGGAAACAAACTACCTCCAGGCCCTATGCTTTGGCTTGCCTAGATAGCACATCTTTTAATTTGTCTTATAGTAGAACTTTAATTTTAATTTTGGTTATTTTTATGGAAAGCTGGGATGACTTCATTTTTTTCAAAGATAAGTGCTTTAAAATTTTTTAAAACATCAATTTTGAATATTCTAAATTCAGTAGTAATTGGCAGGAAAGATCATGTGGCTTGAGCAGAACAAATGATTTACAACTAGAATGGGGAGCAGTAGTTTCAAAACTCTTGATAACTAGGGCAATGTGCATTCTTAGGCAGACTCAGAATGGGGATGAGGAAGGAACTCTTCTGTTACTGAGGCTTAGAAAAAAATTTTTTTAGTGTTTAGTTATTTATTTTGAGAGAGAGAGAGAGGGAGAGGGAGAGCGTGAGCATGAGCATGTGAGGTGGGGAGGATCAAAGAGAAAGGGAGAGAGAGAGAATCCCAAGCCGGCAGAGCCCAGCAAGGGGCTTAATCTCAAGACTGCAAGGTCACGATCTGAGCTGAGATCAAGAATCAGATGCTTAACCAGTTTGTCCACCCAGGTGCCCCTAGAAATTTCTTTTTAATTCAAGCTTTCTTAAATTATTTAATGAATATTTTCTGTTTTAGCTCAGTACAGATTAGTCTGAGTTGAATCTTTGATTCAAAGCTTTCTAGGGCCTCAGGAATCAAACAGTTGTATTTCTCTCTCCCGTTAACTTTGTAACTTTGGACAGATTTTTAACTTTTCTAAGCTTTGGAATCATCCCCTGTGTAAATAGAAGAATAAGAGCAACTCATAGAGTGTTTTGAAGATGAAATGGTAATCATAAAAAGTGTTTATTTAAATAGTATCTTGCTCCATCCGGATGCCTGGGTGGCTCAGTTGGTTGCTTAAGCATCGAACTTTTGGTTTTGGCCTAGGTCATGATCTCAGTTTGTGAGATCAAGCCCCACATCAGGCTCTGTGCTGACATCAGAGTCTGCTTGGATTCTCTGTCTGTCTCTCTCTCTCTCTCTCTGTCCCTTCCTGGTGCGTTCTCTCTCTCTCTCTCTCTCTCTGTCTGTCTCTCTCTCTCTCAAAATAAATACACTTTAAAAACAATAAAAATAGTGTCTTGCTCTAAATACATGTTAGCTAGTTAGAATTGTCAGTATTTTAGAGTACTTTGAAAAGTTGTGGCACATGGTGCACCTGGCTGGCTCAGTTGGTAGAGCATCCAGCTCTTGACCATGGGGTCGTTAGTTCAAGCCCCACTTTGGGTGTAGAGCTTACTTAAAAAAAAAAAAAAGTCATGGGACAGTGACATTGATCACTTCTAAAATAAAGTCAAAATTAGTCTTCATTTGATAATTCCCTGGCACGTGCCTTATAGGCTGTAACTGAGACAGTAGATAGAATTGTAATGGAAGCAAAATTTGTTTTACCCTCTGTTTTTTGGCATCCTTTTTTAAATTTTTTAAAATGTTTGTTTATTTTTGAGAGAGAGAGAGAGACAGAGACAGACAAAGCACGAGCGGGGAGGGGTAGAGAGAGAGGGAGACACAGAATCTGAAGCAGGCCCCAGGCTCTGAGCTGTCAGCATAGAGCCCTACGCAGGGCTTGAACCCACCAACTGCAAGATCATGACCTGAGCCGGAGTCGGTCACTCAACTGGCTGAGCCACCCAGGCACCCCTTTTGGCATCCTTAAAGCTTTTCCTATCTCTCATCTCTGGTCTGTCTTCCAGGTTTTCAGTGTCCTTGTTTGCCTGGTTACTCTCTGTTATTTATTTCATGTTGACTACCAGATCTGTAGGAAGTGCTTTTCATGTGTTATCTCATTTAATCAACATAACAAATCAATGAGGTAAATCCTGTTTTCATGCCTGTTTTGCTACAAAGAAACTGAGACAAAGAGGAGACAATACTGTTGGGAAGTAATGGAATCAGGACTTAATGCCAAGTCTGTCTGATTTTATAACCTGAGCTTGTCATCCTTGAACTGTATAACTAACTGGTCGTCCAAAGATTCCCACTCAACTCTTCACATGTCTTGTAGATTCCGGCTACCAGAGGTGTTCCTTGCTTGTTCATTTCTCCTTCTCCACAACCACATTAAAATTCTTATCATGTGTGTCTGATGTGTGTGATATGTAATCAACACTTAAATGTTTACTATGGGCTAGGCACTCTCATAAACGGTATCAGATACTGAAGTAGATACTATTTTATTGCCATTTTTGCAAGTGAGGACACTAAGGCAGAGAACTTAATAACCGTCAGAAAAGTCACATAGATTTATATCTGGAGTTGAGGTTGAATTCAGGCAGCCAGACTTCTGTTTTCATACTTTTAACTACCACTAGCTGATGTCTACCAAGTTTTTATGAGGGATTCTGTTTGATTTAGAGTAAATTCTAAAGGTGTGAAGTAAGTTAAATGTTAACCAATAGCCTTAATGCTCCCAGATGGTATTTGTATTTTAAAAGAACAACCTTCTTAATCCAATAGAGAAACTGTTTAAAAATAAAGTCCTAAGGTAAGTACCAAAAGGAAAAAAACACAAGAAATTTGGCCTCTTACTGGAACACACGTATAGTGCTGTAATTTTAAACTGCTTGGTTTTAATTTGGGGGTTAATGTGCATATTTTATTTCTTGGATCGTAAATCAGACCAGCTTTTTTATAAACCAGCCAGCTTTTTATACTCAGTCCTTACTTTCTAGTTCCCAGATCCGGTTTCAGCTGGTCTGAACTTGTTGTCATTTCATAAACATTTCACCTTTAACATTCCCATGCTTTTGGACGTGCTGGTTTATGCTGCCTGGAATGCCCATAATAATGATGATCATAATAATTTTAATTTTTATATAGGGCATTGATTCAGATCTAGGACGTTTTTGGTTCTAGATTTTAGTGATCATGCCCCCTGCCTCTTTCAATGCCCCTGGGTTGTGGAATCTTACTTCCTTGGCCTCCTCCCTTCTCTTGTCATTGAAACCCTTGCTTAACCTAAGAAGTAACTTTAATATCCTTTGTTAAAGATAGCCCCAGTCACCCTTTCCTCATTACCTTTTCTTTTCCAAAAGAGCACTTACGAATTTTACAAATTGTAAAACCAAATTTTGCAGTTGGTTAATGGATTTATCGACCCTACTAAAACATGTGACTTCTTCAAGGAGAGAAACCTACATCTAGATTTTTCACTTTCCCTTTCCTTCCCCATCATTCATGAATGCCCAATAAATATTGAAGGACTGAGTCTTCTTAAAACTTTATCCCATTTCCAAAGGCTAAGGAAAGTAGCTCCCTAAGTCTGGGATCAGAGACAGATGGTAAATTTGAAAGGGA
Source organism: Felis catus (assembly GCF_018350175.1). Taxonomy (NCBI): domain Eukaryota; kingdom Metazoa; phylum Chordata; class Mammalia; order Carnivora; family Felidae; genus Felis; species Felis catus. Next base: position 55,548,703 of record NC_058384.1, read on the forward strand.
GCTGGAAGTTTGGGGAGAAGGCAGCAGGAGATGGAAATGCCCATGCCTACCACAGTACCGCAGAGCTCTAACCCTGGCCTGCCAGTATGGTAGGTAGTAACCGCTAGCCACACGTGGCTTTTTAAATGTAAAGGGAGGGGCGCCTGGGTGGCGCAGTCGGTTAAGCGTCCGACTTCAGCCAGGTCACGATCTCACGGTCCGTGAGTTCGAGCCCCGCGTCGGGCTCTGGGCTGATGGCTCAGAGCCTGGAGCTTGTTTCCGATTCTGTGTCTCCCTCTCTCTCTGCCCCTCCCCCGTTCATGCTCTGTCTCTCTCTGTCCCAAAAATAAATAAACGTTAAATGTAAAGGGATTAAAAATTCAGTTCCTAAGGTGTCCTGGCCTCATTGGAAGCACTTCAGTAGATTCTAATACCTGGTGGTTAGTGGGCAGCTCCGATAGAATATTTCCATGAATGCAGAAAGTTACATTGGAACCTTTAGTTATTACTTCCAGTAAGCATTCTTTGTAGCCCTTCCTTAATTTCCCGTTTTTAAAAATAGGATGTAAACTTAGAGTTAATGTTTAAGGTAACACACAAGACTTCAAAGGAGGTTTTACTTATATGGTGCTGTGGATATATTCACTTAACTTCTGTTGTTAAAGATCAGTTAGTAGAAAATTCAAAAAAAATCTCATTTTCATAGTGTACAGTGAAATTTTAAGAACCAGTTCTACTTTCTGATTTGCTTTATCTTCGGTATCCTTGAAGTAAATCCTGTTTTTTAGTATGCTGGAGGACCTCATTACATTGGCATTTTTTTATTTATATAAAACCTGATCATTTCCATTATTGCAGTGAATGCCTGACACCTCTGAGTTAGAACTTCTTTTTAAAGATCAAAATTTATGAATCATGTGGATATTTTGGGATTTTTTAATTGTTTTATATGGGTTGTATAAAATGGTGTTATAAAACTTTTCATGGATTTATTGTGTGCCTAGAATATGCATATTGCGATAGTCTGAGTAAGAAACGTCAAGAAAAATAACTAAAGTTTAGAAATAGAGAATTGGAATAGCTTATTACAATCGTAAAGTCTTTTGGCTGCCTTTACAGTGCAACTGAAAACGTGAAATTTGTTGCAGTTTGTGTGTGAATTCATCAGGACAAAACACTAGATGTCAGTATTGTAGTTTTGACATTTTACCAGGAGCTGGTACAGACTTCTGTTTTTAATCACCCAGCTCTTCTTCATCAACACAAACTTTTAAGCTGTTATGCCTCTTTACATTTAGATTCATTTCTTACTAGGAGAAGCACTTGTCACAGAATTGTTTATTTTGCTTTTATATCGGTGCAGTGCTAACTCAGGAATAAAACATGTATATTTTTTTTCGTCCAATTACATTCTCTAAACTTTGTTTCTCAGTGTACTTTCCAGGGAACTCTGGTCCTAGGAGATGCCTCTCAGGGAAAAACTGTGTGACTCTGAAATCTGGTATATAGTAGACAGTCAGATTCATTGAATTGAATGATGGTGCTAAAAGCTTTTGTTTGGCAAAATCTAAGTACTTTTTAAAATGTTTTATAAATAATAAAGTCCTTAAATCACCTGTATTTGCTTGTCAGAGCTTACAGTCACACTTTCTTAGATTTTGTACATTTACCCAGCATGCAGGATACAGAGAAAGCTTCAGATTAAATATGTGGCAAATGAGTTTCTACTTAAAATTTTTTTCTCTTTATAGAAATGTGCAGAATGTCCTGACTCCTTATTTCAGCTCAGGCCGTGATCTCAAGGTTGTGTGGGGCTCCTCACCGGGCTCTGTGCCTGCTTAAGACTCTCTCTGTCTCTCTCTCTCTCTGTCTCTCCTCCCCCCCCTCCTTCTGTGTCTGTCCCACTCGTGCTCGCTCTCTCTCAACCAAAAAAAAAAAAAGGAAAAGAAATGTGCAGCATAGCATAGTAGGGCAGTAGAATTATTAGCAATTTCTCCCATTATCTCATTTACTTTTTGATAACATTGACACACTTATCACGCTTTGAAGATACTTTATTTTTGCTTATGTGCTTGAGGTTCATTTTTTTCTATATGTGTAAAATGTTTCATATGTTTTTATTTTCCGTTTCCTAATGTTAGAAATTTTCATCTGAAATGTATTAAATAATTTGGTTTTACATCTTTTTCATTTCATAAATTCCCAATACTTAAATAAAGGTATTAATAGCAGAATTGCAGGTATTACAATGACTAGCAAAGTCGGATCTTTCTGGCACATCTCTCTTAATTCATGACCTACAGGGGAGATGGTAGAGAGGATCACCCAGAAGTTAACAGCTGACTGTACATTCAGCTCCTTTTATTTTTGTCACGACAATAAGCTGAATTAAGGGAAAAAAAGAAAGGATATTTAAAACAATATGCACATTTAATTGAAATTACTTAGGGAAGGGGGGAGTTGAGTTGAGGGGCAGGCAGGTTATTTTGAAGTAAGAATAAAAAACAATGAGACTTCTCAGAGGTAGGAGCAGACGTCCTGGTTATGATGCTTCACTCTGGTGCGGGGAGATAGACCCAGCACAGACTCCCAGAACGCGGTGCTTTTTTAGCTCCTCTTCTGCTTATGAAGAAATATTCCAAGTTACTAAGCTGTTGGATGATTGTCTCCTTTGAAGGATTTCCTAATAAGCTCCATAGGCTTCTGAAGAACAAAACAGAAGCTGTCCAGAAGGCTGTGGCTCCTGTCGATGTAGGCATACCATGCTGGTGGTCCTGTTGGTCAAGTGCATTGAGCTCCGGACGTTGAGAAAGCATGCAAAACTTAAAGTTCAAGAGCTTCTCAGCAAGTTGATTTTTAGGCAAGGCCACTGATTAGACTCTTCTTTCTGACGACCTTCTGACCCCAGCTATTTGAGTCTTAAAAGATGAACAAGCTGGCAGGAGTGCCTGGGTGGCTCAGTCAGTTAAGCGTCTGACTTCCCCTCAAGTCGTGATCTCATGGTTTGTGAGTTCGAGCCCCACATGGGGCTCTGTGCTGTTAGCATGGAGCCTGCTTAGGATCCTCTGTCCCCACTTCTCTCTTTCCCTCTCCCACTTGCATCCCCTTTTTCTCTCTCTCAAAAATAAATAAACATTAAAAAAAAAACCCAGATGGACAGGTGGCAAATAACCCATCTGTACTTTTCGTGGAGATTGTGCACGATAAAATTCCAGCAGTCCACTTTCATAGCCGCGGCTCAGAACTTGATGTTGTCATTCAGTTGCCATTTAATCTTCAGTATCTTCGGTGGATGTTACTTTATTAGATTATTTTTCAGAAATGTTAAAACACCTAACTTTATAATGTTATGTGCAAATTCTATAAAAGAAGACTGTGTTTTTATGTTTGTTTTATAGATTTTCACACACACAAATTGAGAATTTTAAATCTCTGAGTCAAATCTCCAGAGAGGTTATTCTGACTTCCTGTACAATGGAGACATTATACCATTTTCTTGATGATTAAAGCTGTTTGTTAATCGTTTTAAAAATATAATCTTCAGGGGCGCCTGGGTGGCTCAGTCGGTTGAGCGTCCGACTTCGGCTCAGGTCATGATCTCACGGTCCGTGAGTTTGAGCCCCGCGTCGGGCTCTGTGCTGACAGCTCAGAGCCTGGAGCCCATTTCAGATTCTGTGTCTCCCTCTCTCTCTGCCCCTCCCCTGTTCATACTCTGTCTCTCTCTGTCTCAAAAATAAAATAAAACGTTAAAAAAAAAATTAAAAAAATATATATATAATCTTCATTAGTCTCTTTGAGTAGTTTAATGACACAATTAAGGCCCATGGACTTGAACGCACCCTACACTGCCCCCATGTCAGTACCTGCTGCTACCTTGATGGCTGAGAGGTGGTGTGGGCTGTCGGATTTGTTTCTCCTACCTGGGTCCTGGGTGCTGAGGCCCAGCATGACTGGGCCTGATGACTGCAGGGTGGAGGGTCCTTTTGCCCTCTGCTGGCATTGAGCTGCGGGACTTGAAAAGCCCCCTCTTGCAGGAACAGAGGCAGATGGAGGACTGTCAGCTTTAGAAAGGCCCTGGGGGTCGGCATGGCCTTGGCAGCCTCTTCCTCAGGTGTTAGAGTTAACTTGTTTCTACTCTTAGGTTCTGTAAGAAGCTGTGGGCCAGAAAAGGATCACTTTTCTTCTGATGATGAAGCGGCGGAAGCTGATAATGAAGATGAAGTTGAACCCAATGGCAATGAAAATGGAAATGCACCCGAAGCTAGTGTTGGAACTAATGTGGGCTGGGCGGATGCCATGGCCAAAATTCTTAACAAAAAAACTCCTAAAAGCAAACCCACGATTCTGGTCAAAAACAGAGAGCTGGAAAGGGAAAAAGAAAAGTTAAAACAAGAGAGACTGGAGAAAAGAAAACAGGTGTGTCTTACTGGCTGTTTTGTAGATCAGACTGTTTGCCTCGTCTGGTTACTATCTGCACCGAATCCTTCCTGGCAGTGTTGGTCCAGTTCCCATTCTGGCTGTTAACTGCCTTCACAGGGGTTATTCACAGGTTATTCACAGGGGTGAATAACCACAGTTTTGTTCAGAAACCTCATCTAAATTACTCCGTTGAGCACATTCACTTTTTAAGCATCTAAGCAAAGAAATAGAAATTAAACTCCCAAGAAATTTATCCTTTTAAAAGCAAGTAAGTTATACATGTGGCAGTGACTCCTAGGGCTAAGTATTTCATTCAGTTTTGCTGTTTGTATCATCATCATTAGGTTCTGAACCAATATAATCCTGTTAGTTACTTTTTGCTAAAAACCTATTTTGTAATATAAATCTATGAAGATGTCATCCTCAGGGATTGGTTGCAGTTCTGCAAACGGACTATTTCAGTGCTAGATAAACTTGAATTCATTATAACTTTGGTTAAAGCACTGATGATAGAAGTTAGACTCACACTGTCTGCTGATTAGAGGGCAGAAGTTGGACTTCAGTTTGCCATTGTGTATTATAAAAATAAAGAAACAATAAGATTTTTAAATCTCTTGTACTTGATGATGTATTTTTATGTCTAAAATACTTTTTAATGAAAGAAAAATAACTTTCAACGTTTATTTATTTTTGGGACAGAGAGAGACAGAGCATGAACGGGGGAGGGGCAGAGAGAGAGGGAGACACAGAATCGGAAACAGGCTCCGGGCTCTGAGCCATCAGCCCAGAGCCCGATGCGGGGCTCGAACTCACGGACCGCGAGATCGTGACCTGGCTGAAGTCGGACGCTTAACCGACTGCGCCACCCAGGCGCCCCAAGAAAAATAACTTTCTATAATCTTACTGACAATGTAAAAGTACTGATTTCCAAGAGGTACTTCCTAGGTAAAAAAAAAAAAGAAAAATAGATTTGAATTGGCATATATTTCCTTTTAAGTTCATCATCCCCCTTCCCTTGTTTCAAGGGAATTGTTTTCTTTGTTTCTAATGCTAGTTACTCTGTGCAGAAGGCTGTATGAAGATGAGCTTTTTCAAGTGTTGCGTTTAGAAACAGTTATTAATTCAGTGTTCTCATTTTACTTTAAGATAAATTTTATCTCTAAATCTTACTAATAGCTTTTCAACTGAAAATTTGGATCTTTATTTTCTGACAAAAGCTGGAGGAAGCTTTAAAAATAAGATCCTTAATTACTTCTAGCCCCAGTGTTCTAGTGAAGGTAAGAACATTCTGAAGCCAAGAGAAATGGGTCTCTTCACTCTGCTTCAGGCCAGTGCTTTGTAAGCTAGAGATGATACTGTTCGCATAATGTAGGAAAACATTGGGGCGCCTGGGTGGCTCAGTTGGTTAAGCATCCAACTTCGGCTCAGGTTATGATCTCACGGTTCGTGGTTCTAGCCTTGCGTCAGGCTCTGTGCTGACAGCTCAGAGCCTGGAGCCTTCTTCGGATTCTGTGTCCCTCTCTCTCTGTCCCGGCCCTGCTCACACTCTGTCTCTGTCTCTCAAAAAAGTGAATAAATGCTAAAAAATATACATTTGCAAAGGGGGGAAAAAAAAAGAAAACACACCTATTGATACCAGAAACAGGACACAATAGATACAAACGCTCTTATATAGTTCTGAGTAGAGTCTATGCAAATCACATTGTTTTTTACTGTTAAATATTGTCAGTTTCTGGAATATCAAGTACTTATTTCTAATCATAAGTATAAAAATATACTTCAAATTTTTTAAAAAGTATTTGGGGGTTATGCATGCCTTGGGTACTACAGAAAATTAAGACTCAGCTGTTTTAAACTTACAAGTAAGATTTTTAAATTTCTGGCATAATCTACTGAATTTCATGACAGTTAAAGTAAATTATCTGATCTGGGGAGGAATCTATTCCCTTAGAAAGGAATCTGGCTAATCTTTTATAGCGAGAGCAGGAATTTGATTTTACTGTGATTAGACGTTTTCATTAATACAAAATGAGACATTACACAGATGGAGAAAAGGAACAGATAAAAGGAGATTTTTTCCTACTGTTTCTAATTATGCCTTTGATGCTCACCAGCTTCTTGGGGATGAGCTCATCGTATTTGGTGTATTTGATGTATTTGATATTAGGTGATACGTTGGTCCGAGACGGCAGTATATGCCAATGGAGTGTGCTGATGTGTCACGTCAGGTGCCTGGGACCAGAGTACTAATGGATATGATGCTCTGCTTTTAAAAGCTGATACAAATTCTTAACAATTCTGACTACTGAGAAAGACAGTTTCTGAAAAATAAAGAATGTTTAAACTTGTGGTTACCAAAGACGGTAGTTTGGGGTCTGCCTGATGCTTAACCTCCGGTGATCTGGTGGTGGCAGGTCAGGTAGGTGGCTCTCTCACACCCACCTTGTCCTGCCTGGCTCAGTCAGGCCCCTGCTCTGGCAGCTCTCCAGGCCCCTGCTGTCAGAGAGCCTGACGGAAACTCACTTTGTGCTTCTCACATGACATGCTGAGTGCTAACCACAGGCCCCCTGAGCTGAACCCCCCAAATGTGGGTTTTTTCAGTCCTTGTGACAAACTAAGCCAGAATGATTTATTACCTTTGTCCTTTCACAGAGTATCATATCAAAGTATGCTGCACTTTCAAAAATGCCTAATATTCTCTCACATAACAATATTTATAACACAGCTCGATAAGAAGCGGGAATGGGAAATGATGTGCAGAGTAAAGCCAGATGTTGTCAAAGACAAAGAAACAGAGAGAAATCTTCAGAGAATTGCAACAAGGTAAGACTGTTCTTGCCCTTTAAAAAATAAGTATACTAAAGCTTTGATAGTGATCCATTTCTGACTAGACCCGATTCTTAAGCTCTGCCTTCTCAGAGCCATGTGATTTATATCAAAACCTGCCTACTTAATACTGAATTCAGCCAAAGGTTTTGCAGGTCTCGTGAGGCAAGAATACCATGTCCTCAGTGTATATTTGGTTTGAACCAATTTGAGATCATCTTGTTTTTATAGTCACGAGAACAGTGTAATTAGACATGCATTTCTCTTATGACGATTGTCTGAATTTATGGCACTAGATGACTGTTATCTTGCATTGTACTTGAGGCATAAGGAATTCTGCATTATAGCAGCTTTGTGCAGGCCTTTCGCTCTGCATTTTTTATCATTGGCACCAAATGTTTACTTGATGCCCTCTGTGTCCAAAGATAAATAGAACCTGGTGGCTGCTGGGTGGTCCTTGTCTACTCACCTGTAGGAATTCTAGTCTCTTTGAGACCAGAGGTATATCCTGTGTGTTGGGAACATACAGCAGCAGATTGTCAGGGCAGTGGGGAAGACTTCACAGAGGAGAGAACATTTGAGCTGCTACTTGAAGAATATAGCAATTATATGTAACAGAATTACTTTTAATTTTCTAGTTACCTGCATTATTTGGGTCATTTTTTAAATCCATCTGACTGTTCTACAGTGAGATAAGAGTTTGAACAGTAGAGCCAGACTGCTGGGTTCAGATCCCAGTGCCGACTTAATCATCTGTGTGTCCTTGTGCATGCTACCTAATTTTTCTCCATCTCAGTTTATTTACTTGTAAAAACAGTAGAATATTGTGTCCACCCTGCAGGATTTCTCTGAGAATTAAATAAATTAATAACATAAAAAGAATTTAGAAAAGTGTATGGTTGGTGCACAAGAATAAGTACCTCCTTAAATTTTATACCTTAGCTACCTCACTTTCCTCACTTTGGTCCCAGCCCTGCTTGGAAGGCTATGGATTTTTATCCTCCTTATAAGCTAATAAGCTAGCCTGTTAGTTTCCTGGATACTGGCAGAAGACAGGAGACTTTGGGTCAGAGACAAAGGACTGTTGGCAAAGCAGTAGCCAGAGCGTCACGTTCCCACTGGTTACCGTTGTCCCTCAGGGGCAACACAGGTGCCCTGTATGGATGCTTGAGTGTGCGATGGGTTGTGTTACAGGAGAACACTGTTCTTGGGAATCTGTTGCTTTTATGGTGAATGGTAACAAGCCTGCTCTTTGTCTTGGGGAGATGTTACCTCTTCCCTCAAGGTTGCATACTGTAAACTAACTCTCAGAAGTGACCTGTGTAAGGAACAGTCAGGGCCTTGCATCCTTGAAAAACTTAGCAAGAATGTACAGAGATGCTCAGGGTCCATGGCAGAGTACCTCTCCCAGTGATAAAATTTTAGAGCTGGAAAGGATGTTAATAGTTTAAATCAGTGTTGTCCACTAGAAATATAATGTGAGCCACATATATATTTTAAAATTATTTGGTAGCCACATTGAAAACAGTTAAAAAAGAGAGAGGGGTGAAATTAACTTGAGTAATGTATTTTATTTAACCCATTATATCCAAGTCATTTTTATTTTATCATATAGTCAGTATAAAACAATTATTAATGAGATTTTAAAATCCTCTTTTTTCATACTAAGTCTTCAGAATTGAGTGTGTATCGTAAACCTGGAGTATATTGCAATTTGGACTAGCCAGTTCTATTTCATGGCTCACTAGCTCTGTGTGGCTCATGGCTACTGTAATGGACACTGCAGGTCCTAACCTTCAGAATTCATCTTGGAATGAACTTAACTACAGAACAAAGTTTTTTGAATAAGTATTTCTTAAAACTGGATTTTAAAATTAGTTTTATATTAGAAGAATTGCAGATAATATAACTGAATATTTTTTAAGCTACTTGAGTATAATTTTTCCCATTTATATAAGAAATTGAGATCTAGAAAACCTTCTAGATGTTACAGTCAGATGGTTAGACAGCTAACTGTGAAGGCTGCTCTCTTTCCAGCACATTATGATGCCTTCAGTTATTGTAGAATTCTATTTTGAGAAATAAACGTTTTGTTAAAAGTAATTTTTAGTTCTAATTGCACAGAAGTTGATGTAGAAAGATGAAAGCTGAAAAGAAAAATCACCTATAAATTCACGTATATTTATTCTCTATTCAGAAATTTATATTCCTTTGTTGAAATGTATGTTCATTTTTCAGGTTCAGCTGTTTTCATTTGAGTGCCTATTAAATGCCTGCCTCTTTCCTAAGTGGTAAAAATACATTGTTTTCATCCTCCATGTTTGTGCTCTAGTGTAATTGTATTTAATGTTGTTCTGGTCATTTTCTGTTCTGTAGGGGTGTGGTACAGCTATTCAATGCTGTTCAGAAGCATCAAAAGAACGTTGACGAAAAGGTTAAGGAAGCCGGAAGCTCAATTAGAAAACGTGCTAAATTGATATCGACTGTTTCCAAGAAAGATTTCATCAGCGTTCTGAGAGGGATGGATGTAGGTACAAGTGAGAAAAGTTCGAGTGGAAAGAACTTGAAAGCCAAACAGGTAAGACTTTTATGTAGGATTCAGTACATCTGACTTTTAGCTCTTAAACTAAAATTTTGGGGTGAAAAAGCACACTACAGATGTAAAAGTTTGGATTCTTAAGCTTCATGATGATTTATTCAGTATGGAAGTTGCCAGTTAAAAGTGACGTACGTACCCCTGCTGTTAGCGGTCGGGAACCAGGGGAGTCAGAGATGGAGCGGGATCTCTGTATCTGAAACCCTGCCCTTTGTGCCTTTTGGAGAATAGAAACCTGAGTGAGGGATACGGCTTCGGTTTGAGATGTTCACTCACAGAGGTAACCGTGATGGTGTGTAACTTCAAAATATGAAGGGTCGGAGCTTTGGGGAACACGGTGGAGACGAGCTTTGGGGAACACCGTGGAGAGTCATCCTTATGCTGAGGCTGCTTGGTGATGTCTGACCGGTTGGAAGATAAGAGTATAACTACCGTTTGTAATGTCTGGCACCGTAACTTTGCTTCTCCAGTTCTTTCCACCTGTGGGCCCCAATAGTTTCCTTCTTAATGTGCCAGGTGAGAGGTTCTGAAATGTGCTGCACTCTCGGTAGGGCTGTTTGTTTTGTTTTTCAGTGAAAGCGAAGTGCAGGTGTACTTGATGGCTTCATTTCTGTTGCATCGGGCAACGGAGTCTCTGTTAGAAGTTGTTTGCTTGTCTTTCGGTTTGCCATTTGAACCTCTGGCAAGAAGGGCATTCAGGAATTTCATGCTAGCCTAGGGCTTCAAGTATTTTTTCAAGTTATTTGACTAAGTTGCCATTTTACCTAATTTTGACAAAAGTTTTCTAGGCTGTTTAACTTTCTTGCATATTAAGGGGCCCCAATTTTTTTTTTAATTATCTGTATGATACTGATGCTCACTGGTGCTGCTCTTTTAAAGTGTTTGTCAGAATTATGTATAAACACATGAATACTGTATTTGGGGATGTATGCTTTTTAGTTAAAAAAATCTAACCTTCTTTGTTCTCACAAGGGACATTTTACTCTAAAAATTAGAGAAAGACCCAGCAGCATTGAGCAAGAAAGAGCTAGCGGGAAGATGGAAGAAGAAAGATCTTTGTTTTTTTTCTTTATTTCTGTTCATTTCAAAATAATTTTTAATAGAAGCATTTGTTTTGCTTTGGGATTTTTTTTTCCATGAGTTGTGAAAAGACATAAAGGGTTCTTTCCAGTGCCATTGTTTCTTCTTTCTTACCATTTGCATTTTTGCCCTTGACTTCCTTTTATTCTACATCACTGTCAAACCAGTGGCTTTGCTCTCAAAATAATTTGTTTCTAAAACTTCTTACCCCATACTAACAACACTTTGGCACATTTATTTTTAAAATGTTGCTTTCACTGTGATTTTATTTTTGTGGGAAAACCACCAGAGTCATTATTTTTATTGGGCTTGGTTTTGCATGTGAATAACGTAAAAAAAGTAATATAGTATTTCTGATAGGGTCATTTATTAATATCAAAAATATTTACTAAGTGCCTGTTTGTACCTGGTGCTATCCTTATATCTTTTAAAGTCTTACAGTTCAGCCAGACAGATGACTTAAGGTAAATAAGATTAACAGATTCTACATTAGTATGTCTAGACTGCACATTATCGGTTACACTAGGCATAGTAAGAGGTAAATTCAGTGACTGCCCTTTTTGTGGGAGAAGTTTTGATTTAACTGTAATATGCATTTAGGACAGGTCAGCAAACCTATGAAGTTACTTGAAATAGATGGACTTTTTAAGAGAGAGAGAGAATCCCAAGCAGGCTCCACATCATCAGCACAGAGCCCATCGCGGGGCTCGATCCCGCAAACTATGAGGTCATCACCTGAGCTGATATCAAGAGTCAGACGCTTGACTGAGCCATCCAGGTGCCCCAGAATGGGTGGATTTTAAAGCAGTTGAAGAGGAGACAAGTTAAAGGTGGGAATGGTGGGCCAAAATGCTATTCAGAAATTAGAAATAGATTAATGAAATGGATAAAGGAGGATATTAACTAAATAAAAAATAAGATTTTCCTCTTTTTCTCCTATTTTGCCTTTTCTTAGCACCATTGCTATTGCTGTTGCACATTTTCCTAATAGATGCCCCTTCCCTTCTCAGTCTTAACAGAAGAGCTTTTGTGAAAGTTCTCATTGTCCCTTTCCTGGGCATAATGGGTCAGAACCCAGGCTTTTCATCCTGTATTCCTAATGTTATGAAATCTTTAAAATTTAGAGTCAGTCCATGTATAAACTGCATTCACTGGCAGCTGTCTATCAGAATGCCAATCTGGAAATACCTTCTTTATGTCTTCAATTCCTTAACCCTGTCCTGTTATTCGTAGTTGTGGCATTAAAGTCTTATGTTCAAAAACAAAAAAAAAAGCCAGCAGTTTCATGTTAAGAAAGCTGGATAGAATTATAATAATATAAACTAGAGATTGGATCCATTTTACGAACATACATTAGGAGTGTGTTTGTTTTTGTTTTGTTTTGCTTTATTTTATTCTTCAGAAACACTTAGAACTTGGGCTGATGTGTTGGCTGATTATATGTAGTGGGTGGCATGGTGGCTCCTTAAATGATAAGTCCATGTTCTGATTCCCAGAACCTGTGAATATACTTTATTTAGAAAAGGGGTCTTTGCAGATATAATTAACTTAAGGATCTTGAGGTGAAGAGATCATTCTGAATTGTCTGGGTGGGTTCTAAATCCAGTGTTAAGTATCCTTACAAGAGATGCACAGGGGAGATTTGCCAGACAGAAGTAGGAGGAGGCAGAGTAACCACAGAGTCAGAGATGGGGGTGATGTGGCCCACAAGGCAGACAGCATTCAGTATGTAGGCTTGTTCAGTACAGTCTCCTGTGTTAATCAGTGTTCCTGAGTTCAAGACTTTTCTGGTTCAATATCTTCAGAGACTAAACTACCTGTCCATGTTAGGGTCTGTCACCAGCCTGCATCAGCGAGGGAGGGAACTTAGAAGTCCAGCTGCTTCGTAACACAGACTGTCAGCCAATCTTGTATTTTTATCACACCGTCTCACCTCCACTTGCCCCCTCGTGTCCAATTCCTAAGCATGGATCCAATTTCTCACTTAAACGTTAGCTTTTTCTTCTTTCTAATTGGTTACCACTACTCTATCCAGTTTTCATTTATATCCCAAAACTTGTTGGCATATTGTGTCTATAATTATTTCCCCTTCTGTGTTGTTTCCTTGTTTGTTTATAACTTTTATACTTTTGATTTTAGTTGGCTTTCCCTAAGAATTAGAGATAAATACATGTCTGCTATTTAATTGGAAGATTTCCTTTTTATTTTAAAAGCAAAGAGGTTAATCTTGTAACTTCCTGTTGCTTTGATGGAATTATTGGTAGTCTTTAATTTTAAGGGGTGCCTGGGTTGCTCAGTCGGTTAAGTATCTAACTCTTGGTTTCCACTCAGGTCATGATCTCACAGTTCGTGAGTTCAAGCCCCGTGAGTTCAAGCCCCATGTTGGGCTCTGTGCTGACAGCCTGCTTGGCGTTCTCTCTCCCTCTTTTTCTGCCCCTCCTCCACTTGCACACGTATGCACTGTCAAAAAATAGAATAAAAACTTTTTGAAAAGTAAACAAAAAGATTAATTGTAAAAATATTTCACTAACAGTAAATCTTTAAATATTTGATAATAGAAAATTTAAAAAATTTTTGTTTATTTTTATTTTTGAGAGAGTGAGTGGGGGAGGGGCAGAGAGAGAGAGACTCTGAATCTGAAGCAGGCACCGAATCTGAGCTGTCGGCACAGAGCCCAGTGTGGGGCTCAATGTGGGTCTTGAACTCAGGAGCTGTGAGATAATGACCCAAGCTGAAGTCGGATGCTCAACTGACTCAGCTACCCAGGCACTCTGATAATAGAGATTTTTTAATGTTTTGAAGTGGATTATTTAAAAACTACTTGTTTGTAAACATTTTTTTAAAGTTTTAGCCTTATGGAGGGGAAAATGTCCATGTAAAGCAGATACATGCATTTCCTGCATTTTTCTGGGTCTGCATCTTCTTGGAGGCAAGCTTTATGAACATCCCTATTCCTTTTAGGATCTTTAGATATCTAAATTCATGCTCTGGCATGTGTGTGGTTAACGTTGTTTCTTAGAAAATAAAGAAAAGAGAGGGTATGATTTAAAATATATATATATAGTATATTGATTTTGTTTTTTAATCTGATAAGCAGAATTAGTAAATCATCTCTTTACCGTCACATAGCTGTGACCTTCCTTTAAATCTGTTTGAAGGGTCATTTGTATTATGCAGCATACATCTACATTTGATTTATTTCGTTTTATATTTTTATATTTATTATTTTTGTGAGTTACAACTTTAACTGTTAAAAGTCTGCTTGTTAATGGTTGAAAACCATAATCTTTTTCAAAGGCTTTTGATTCCTAGATAGGAGCATATTTTTTATATGTTCCAAAGACTGCCTTTCATATCATTAGCTATTTATCAAGGTATTTTTAATCTTCTGATTCTGCTGACTTGGAGATTATTGTTGCCCTTGAATTTTTTAAATCTGTTTTTTCTTAATTTTATTATATGCCGTCATTATTTCTGGAGTAAAGGCTTTCTGGGAAAGCCTTCCTTAGAGGCCAAAAAGGTATAATTGCTTTTTAAAGATCATTTTTAGGGCAAGGGAGTTTGAAAAGACATAAGTTAAAAGATGTCAAACTGATATATTAAATTACATTTGAGTCCTTAATTACTATACTTTATTTCTTGGAGCTGAGCCTGGATCCTGCAAAGTAAAACAAAAAGGTACTTGATGGGCTCATTTTAGAAGAGATAACAGCTAATATCTGTAAATCAAAAAGCCTTCAGTAGAACTTAGGGTAAGTAGTATTCTAAGTATTTTTCATCTATTAAACAAATGAGTTGTTTCTTCTGTTACATATGAAAGGGTTAACTTTTTTTTCTTAATAACAATTGCACATCTTTTTCATTATGTTAACTCAGGCCATTTGTACAGTGGATATCCATCACTTTAATAAATGTAGATTTACATGTACATGTAATAAATGTAGATTACATCTGTCATTTACAAATGTAGCATCTATTTTTTTTTCTTTTAAATTCCTTATATCACAAAGCTTATGTGCAGAAGTAAGTCACTTGTGTTTGTGACTTCAGCGCCCTATGTCTACTTCTCAGTAATGCCCATTGTTTTCTTGATTCACTAGCATGTCATGTCACAAAAATTCTTGTTAAATCAATAGTAGAGACTTAGATAATTTTTTTTTTGTTTTTATTTCATGTATATTTTTCTGAGATAGGGCCATGAGAAAGAACACTGTTAGTGGAAGTGAGAGAACCTAAGAAAAGAGGGATTCTTATCCAAACGGTAGAAATTTTGGGTAAGGTAGTAAGTGTTAAATTCAGTGGAGGTTTGGTTCTTTGGGATAAATCAGTCCACCAGACATCTTATAAGGAAGCAAGAAGAGAAGCCATTTGCAAGTTGTTTAAACAAGTGTTCCAGGTAATACACGTGATATGTTGCTTATGAAATTAGAAGGTTTGGAAGTCAGAAAAATTATGATGGGAGGATGTTCACAGAAAACAGGACTCTCAAGAGGAATGTGCTTCCAGAGAATACAGGACACTTAGCTTTTAAATAATTTTAAAATGTCAAGAAGCAAGCATAGTGAAGGCACTAGTTATTCATTGGACTAACCTAGTCTGTAGATAAAGCTGCTTTGAGTATCTGAAGAAGCGTTTTCCTTTCTGTGATGTGAATTCTGATGATAACAGGAAAGGAAGCACCAGTGAGTGGTATTTCTGTTGAAATGTTTACCTGTAAGCTAAAGAATTTCATTTAAAAAGTCATAAATTAGAGCCAGTGTTCAGTGCTGTTGAAACTAGTCTATATTGAAACAGCGTCTTTGAAAACATTGAAAAGAAGTGAAATAAGTGTCAAAGAATGAAGTCATAATGAATAGACATTTTCAGCAGTAGTAATCCAAGGAAAAGCAACTGGCGGTCATCGTGCTACTATAGGGGAAGAAAGCCTACCAGTTCTCCAATTTTTCACATCCTTTATAATTGCCATTCTTTCCTCTTTTTTTCTTTCATAGAGGTTGGAAGTGCAGGGTGTTTGCTGATGGGTGGGAAGCCGAAAAAGGGATTCTGAAGAAGTAGGTTGGGGTCAGATTTTTAAGTCTTCTGTCTTCTGTTAGGGAATTTGGACTTTATTCCGTAGGGATTTGGGAGCCAGCTGTAAATTTTCATCAGTAAGCAACCTGATCGGATTTGATTCTTTTTAAGGAAGAGAAGGCTGAAGGGTGGAAAGACTGTCAGAAGACCAGCCGGTGGCTGGCTGTTGCCATAAAGCAAGAGGGGAGACCTGAACTAAGGTGTAGTGAGATGGGGGGTGGCGGAAGAGAGGAGCCAGGTTGGAGAGGTAGTTTCGAGGAATAGGTTGACTTGATTTGGGACTGACCTGATTCGGGACACTTGTGAGGACCATGAGGTTTATGCCTTGGGAGATTCAAAAGTGGTGACTGCTTCACAAAATCAAAACTATAAAAGGTGGAACATGTTTGAGAGATGAAGCCTTTATTTATTTACTTTATTGTATTTTAAATTCCAGTGTAGTTAACATACAGTATTCTATTAGCTTTCCATGTACAATAGAGTGAATCAGCACTTCCATACATCACCCGGTGCTCATCACGAGAAGTGGGCTTTTTAATCCCACCTCCTGTTTCACCCATTCCCCTCCCACCCTCCCCTCTAGAGCTGAAGACTTTTATGGGACGAAGTCTGCTCCAGGTTGTAGTCAGAATGAGAAGAATGACCGTAAAGAGCAGGTTAAAAACAGTAAGTGTAGGGAGAGCGCTGGCTTAGTGCAGGAAACATGAGCACAGAGGAGCAGACAGCCAGAATAGCAATGGACCTTGAGGCCCCTCGTTGCAGAAGTTCATGAGTCCTGTATGTCTCTCTAGGGCCCTGAAATTTTAAGGACAACTGAACCCGTTTACCTAGTCAGGGAAGATGCCTACTGTACTTTAGAGAGTTTTTCACATGATTAGGTTTAAATGTTTTAGGTTTAAAGAATTGTCAGTTATTTGGAGAGAGTTCTATAATCCAGGACCTAAAGATCCCACTCTTGAACCAAATAAATGAAGCCCCATATCAGCCACATACCAACATGTGAGAAGGCACATTGACTGATTCCTTGATTTTGACCCTGAATGGTTTTTAAAAAGATTGTATTGAGGACACTCTGTTTAAGGAAGCAACAAAATTTACATTTTGTATAAGAAAAGTTTTCATTGAAACTTTAAGTTTTAATCCCTTAGGGAATATCTCTTTCCTTCCTGCATTCAGAACACGTACCTATCTAGAGTGTTGTGCTGTCCCAATATATTGAATAGTCAAGATTTTAATAATCTGGAGTTGTTATTTTTTTTCACATACTCTCCAAATTTGTGGTTATTCCTTTTGCTCTTTTCTTGAAAAGTTGACTAAATTTAGTCAAATTTCTTAGAATTTAAGGGTCTATTTCCTTAAAGGTGGGCCTGAAGCAACTATGTATATGGCTAATTTTAAGTCTGTGAATCTTAAAAGAATAATATATTGGCTGCTGTTACAGGAAAGCATTGGCTGACTGTATGGTACTCAAACTCTTGAATTACACACTTGTGTGGTTTTCATTTATTCGAAGTTGCCAATATATCACGTTCACCTATGTGTATGATGAAGCCATGACAATAATATTTGTTATAGTAAGGGAAAATGTTAGCTAGTTTTTTGTTAAAATGTAATTTTCTTTGTGATGGTTGGACAACAAATTTCTATAAAAAAGTCCCTTGGAGAAAAAAATTACTGGGGGAGAAAAGGTTTTGTTTTTGTTCTTTTTTTTTTTTTTTTTTTCCTGATTTTTGTGATACGAACACTTGGCATGTCAAACACAGAAGTAAGTTTGGGGGCTGTGTCTCTCATACATTTGTCATTAATGGCAGTCACATTGCCTTCATAGCTAGGTATTTAGTGATGGGAATACTTTTCAAATACCTGGCTTCTTTGGAATCTTAGTAACTTAGACCTAGACTCTGCACTGCTGTATTCTGTTAAAACTGGTTCAGAGACCTACTAAATTCCTGCTTTTGAAGTAAGAAACCTAGGAATGGAGGGACCCCTCACACAGCTCCCTAGGTGGTCCCCCAGAAGTTTTCAGGATTTAATTTCTTGGGGGGAATGGAAGGCAGGCAAGCTGATAGAGAAGGATGCTGTCCTTAAATTGCCCCCGCATCACACGGCAACAGTGTTTTACTTGCACATGAAAGCAGCCCCGGCTGGAATGTGTGGAATGCTAACTTTGTAAATAATTCAGCTTCATGTTTGTTTACTGAAAATGCCTAAATCGATGAGAGTTTAGACAAAAGAGAGACTCCAAAGTTTGAAATGAGAATGAGCATGATTGTACATATTGCTGTTGATGGGAACAGCTTAAAGCCAGTTTCTCAACTCCTTTTAAAATAGGCTGTTTAGCTTGAATGTAGTGTGGTTTCAGATTTGGACAGCAGTTGTAATCAAAGCGAACTTATGTTTGGCACAGTGGTACGAGCAGCATTTTCACATGGGGGATGTATGGGTATGAGGGAAGAAAAGAACTAATTACGTAGCTTGTGTAGAAATCTTTAGTTACCATTAAAGTAAAAATTACTAACGGTGCCATATGTCTCCTGGCCCTGTTTTAAGAAATGTTCTATTTGAAGTTGAAGTGGATGCTTGTTTAGGATTTTCATCGGCGAGGTTGAAGCTTTTTTTTATTTTTAATTGTCCTGTGCGTGGTGAGTCTTATGCTACATGCTTACCCTTGGATGGTGCATTTTTAAAAATCTAAAGAATATTTTGCTGTTTCTTGCTGAAAATCATCTATGGGTTAGTTGGGGGTTTTTGTTTTAGGGTTTGATTTGGCTTTTTTGTTTGTTTTGTTTTTTTGTTTTGAGTTGTAGGCAGCTGAGAATGTTTATGGGGATGCATGACGAATTAGATGGTAGCAAAGGCCTGGAACCTGACTGCCTGGGTTGAAACCCTTTGGTCTGCATTTACTGTGTATGCATTACTTACCCAAACCATGCCTCAGGTTTCTTGTGTGTTTAAGATAATCATTCTACTAGTAGTAAACATCTCCTAGAGATAACAGAGAGTCAACGGAGTTAGTATAGGTAAAGTGCTTAGAACAGTGCTTAAATAAATGCTGGCAGTCTTTTTTTAAATTTTGTGTTCCTTGTATTTACTTCTTATTTTTCCTAACAGTAGTCAAAAATGAATTTCAGTTGGAAACCAATTTGAAAAGAAACTGTTACTGCTTATGAATTTTTGAATTATCCAATAATTCAATAAAAATTATGTTTAGATTTGGAAAGTTCTCTCTAATTTTAAGTGTATCTACTCTAGTAATGTATAATTCTTACAAAATAATAAAACTCGGTTTTGAGGACCTAGAAATTTGTCTACTTTTTCTTCCACATTTTAAGCTATGCTTAAGCTAACTCTGTTACTGACAAGATTTCTCTTGCCAAGGAAAGTTTGGTTTCTAAACGGGTGTTTTCGTACTTTGGTATTTGAAGGCTCTCATCTTTGTGAACACTGTGAACATCATTAGAAGATTACACATGTCCCTAGTTGGGGATTCTGTTCATATATGTGATGATTCGGGGCATTACTAAGTAGGAAAGGTGGTAGAGGGACCAGGAGGGGGCTTGTTAGTGTTTGTTTTGTTCCAGGTACTGAAAGGGGTTTTTTATATAATTACCATTTGAAGAAGTACTGGAATTCTCATTTTAGAGGTGAGAAACCCCAAATCAGAAATATTAAGTGACTTGCCCCAGGTCACATTGATAGTAATTGGTAGAATCTGGATTAAAACTTCGTCTGTGTTGCTCCAGAATCATTTCAGTCATTTGTGCCTGCTACTTAAGAAGATTTGAGGCACTTCTATTTAGAAGCAGAACTGAAAACTGTGTCCTCCCCTCTCTCACCTAAATGAGCTAGAAGAGGTGGGTCTGGCTAGTGAGCAACATGGTCCCTCCCCCCACCCCTGCCCCAGCCCAGAAGGAGGATGATGGGAGAGATGGTTTGCAGTCTGTTTTTTTCCCTGGGTCTCACATCCCCTTTGTTGGATGGGTAGCAGCACATGCAGACCGATAGGTTTAAAAAAAAAAAACAAAAAAAATTTTTTTCAACGTTTTTTATTTATTTTTGGGACAGAGAGAGACAGAGCATGAACGGGGCAGAGAGAGAGGGAGACACAGAATCGGAAACAGGCTCCAGGCTCTGAGCCATCAGCCCAGAGCCTGACGCGGGGCTCGAACTCACGGACCGCGAAATTGTGACCTGGCTGAAGTCGGACGCTTAACCGACTGCACCACCCAGGCGCCCCTAAAAAAAAACAATTTTAATGTTTATTCATTTTTGAGAGAGAGCACGAGCAGGGGAGAGGCAGAGAGAGGGGAGACACAGACTCTGAAGCAGGTTCTAGGCTCCAAGCTGTCAGCACAGAGCCCAACATGCAGGGCTCAAACTCTTGAACTGTGAGATCGTGACCTGAGCTGAAGTCAGACACTTAACTGAATTGTTAAGGAAGATAAAAATATTACCATGGTAGAACATTTCAGAATTATAAAACAAACTCATTAAACTCGTTTAAGGAATTCTTTATAAGTTTACTGTTAGAATTGACTTTCTATTCTTTTATCAAGGAATTAATTAAAATTTACTGGATATCAAATGCATTCTGTATTTAATCACTGTTTGCCTAATAGAAATTTTAGAATCTTTTTCCCCCCCTATTACTTTATGGAAATTTTCAAACAGGAAGAAAATAAGGAAAGACCAGTATTTCTCTCACGTGGGTTCTAAATTTGTTGACACTTGTCTGTGTGTTTGTTTTATAGAGCTATCTGCCTGTCTTTATCCCCATCTAGTTTTTGTTTGTTTGGGGTGATTATTTGAAGGTAATACCCATACTATCCTAGAAATTCTCTCTTTTTAACAGCTTTATTGAGATAAAATTCATATATCATACAATTCAGAAGTTTCATTTATAACTAAACCAGGTGTCTTGAACAAGGAATCCAGGTTCTAAATCTGTCTGTCACATCATGTCTTTCAGCTTTCTCCTCTGTGCCCTTTCACTGTAAGTGGAAAGTTAGGACCAAAGGTCAGAATTTAAGTTAAACTTTTTTTGGCATAACTGTTTCATAGGTGTGATACTTAAATGTATAGTTAGTATGCTGTCACATCAGGAGACAGATTATCAGAATGTCCCATATTAGTGATGGTCCTGTTTCATTTGGTTCAAGTGGTAATAAATTTTTCCTTATGAAAGGTGCATTTTCCCCTCTACAGTTAGAGAGTAATTTCTGGGGATGAATAATATGAAAGGAGCAAATATACCTTTCCCCATCTATCTTTTGTCTTTTAGCGCCAATTGATGACCCCTGCTTAAAACAGGTATGTTACTGGAATTTGCAGAATGGTGATTTTCTCATTTATTTCTACTTACTTTTTTAGGAATATGTTTTAAGTTCCAAAAGATGAGGGTTAATGTTCCTTTCCTTTTAATTATTGCTTTCCAGAGTAAGGTGTTGGCTTAACTGTCATCTCCAGTAGTAGCAAGTGAACCTTCTCCCCGCCCCCACCTTTTTTCTTTGCCTTTATTTAATATCACAGACATAGGAATGAGTGTCTAGGTTTTCAGTATTTTAGTATCATTATGCTTCTTTTGATGTTTAAATTCACAAATGTAACAATGAGAACCAGTGCAAACTAGCTTCTTGTGCCGTTCTGGCATGACCTCATTTTTCTTGGCGTACTTTCTTGGTTTCTGGGACAATAAGCTCTTAGATTACAGACCCAGAATCACATGCTTTTCCAGGAGTTTGAGTGAGGACTGTCCATATATTTTTAAATCTTTTGTTGATTTCAGTAGGTAGATTGGTAGTATGCATATTTCTACTAGATATTACTTACTTTTCTTTATATTTCATAGTTTTACAAAGAACTTTTACAGTGTTTTCTCACTTAAACCTTTTAACAAATTTATGATATTAAAACATCAGTGTCTGTTTTCTAGATGAATACTAGGCTTTCCTAATTAGTTTATAAATCTGAATTCTCATCTATGTACTACGTAGTATAGCTGGTAAAAGAATGGGCTGTAAAAGACTAATCGGCAGAATGTATTCTGAATGTTTCAAGCTCCTGAGTCTAAAAATACATAGAGCACTTGTGTCAAAAAGGCTCCTTGAGGTGTTATACATTTGTCTTCCTGGCAGTTTAGTCAACTTCAACTTAATTTAACAATTCTTAAGATATTATAAACAATGAGGAGAAGCTCCATTGCATGGATGTTTTCTCAGATTTAACTCTGAAGTGAGGTGTTTAGATAGCAATTTAGAATCGAAGCCACCAAATAGAATCACTTTGAGCAAAGGCATATGTATTGCGTACATAGTAAAACCAAGGGCAGCAAATGAAATTAAAATAAAAAAGAATGCAGCAGAATGAAAAAAAAAAACTGCATCAAAGAAACTTTTTTTTTTTTTTTTTTTTTTTTTAAGGAATATGAGGCCTGAATTCTTGGCAAGCTACACAGAATTAGGTTTTCTTAGAGAACTTTATACATTTAACATGTGCTTGGACTATACGTAAAGGTGACATAGTTTTAACATCTTGATCTTTTCTAGTTTGCTTGGATTTTATTAGTGACCTGTTTAAATTTGTAAACTGTACAAGAACCTGGAAGCTATATAACAGTTAACAAAAACTAAGCACAAATGGGCTTGTTGCCTGGAATACCATTCTAGTAATATAGTTAAGGCGAATTAAAATAAGTTTGTGAAGGAATGAAGAAGGCACAAATTGGTCAAGACAATTAGAAATTGCTTATAAAAAATTCTTTGAGAATCAGAGAAAAGTTGAGTGTGTACAGATATGGGATCTTCCACGTAAGCTTGACTCCATTAGAACTCTTAGACATTCTAGATTGAAAATTTTAATGCTTCATGATGAAATTTCCAATCCTTTATGGTTAGTGGGATGTTTTAATAACTGACATGATGAGAAAATCATTGATGTCCTTATTCAAATTATAAACATTTGGTGCTGTATTTCACTTTTGTTGATTTCTGCCAGAGTATATCTTTCGTGTAAGGGATCTCCCATATATCCTTCATTTCTCCAGCAGAACTTTTGGATAAGTGGTAGTCAGTAATCAGGAGATTACTAACTACAGCTATAAACAGCTTACAAAAAAATTTGCAACAACAAAGGTATTAAGGTGAATTTAGCCAGTGTGTTAAGAACCTTTTTTAATTTAGGTGAAACTAAATTAAAATGAAAACTGAACGTTCTTCTCAGGGAAAGCAATGAAATCACAACTATTGCTGATTGCTAAATATAGATGTGATTATACTGTTTATTGTTTTAGGATTTGACTTTAATTTTCCCCTTGAAAACTGAAATGAGGTTAAGCTCTTAATTATTTGGTATTAGACTAATGAATAATTCCAAACCTCTGTTTTCAGTTTTCTTTTCATTAGCTGCCAATGTATGTTTGAACCTTGAAATGGAAGCTGATTAACGTTTTTAAGGGTTGTCATCATCAAAATTGACACAGACGGCTTCTGTATGATCTTGATTAAATATTTGTATAAAACCAGGCCAATGAGAGAAGGGACTATTTTGTTTCCTTGTATCATGTGGTTTTCATTAAGTTTTTGCATTTAATCAGTTCTCCTATTCAGTTGATGTAGGCCCAGAGAGTTATCTCGTAGGTTGCTTTTGGTTATTGAATTAGTACTGCCTGCAGCAACACTGACAGGCTTTACAAGCTGCTAAATTTTGGTCCTTCCAGTCTATATGTTTAATGTTAATACAATGTCCATCTGATGATAGTAAATATATACATATATATGTAGTAAATATATATAGTATAGTGAATACATATAGATAGGCACTATATACCAAGGTTAAGGGAATTATCTTTAATTTCTTTCAAGTCCTAGATGTCTAAACCCTCTGATTTTCAGTGTTGTAATCAATAGTTCACTGTGATTCAAATCCAGAACTCTTTGGTTTTCATTCCTGGTGTGAAAATAATGCATCATATTACCTCTACCTCTGTTTTATAAGCAAAAAAAAAAACCAAAAAACAAACAAAAAACCTAATTCTCATGATGTCTGAACACATAATGAAATCTACTTACAAATCACTTTAGGCAAGTTTTTCCAATGAATGACACATACAGGATTTCCCTTGGCGTCCTTATTTTCTTATATTTGTCTCTGATGCATCTTTTCTTTGTGGATGCTCTAGATATTCAGGAATTTTTTATACTTAATGGCAGGTCATCTTTATGGAAAAAAAAAAGTAAATTGACAGTATGTAAATCTGTTGTGTAAAATAATTTTTCCAAGTTTTGACTTTTATAGATGGCATTTTCAGTGTATTTTAGTACTTATTCTACTATGTAATGTATAGGTTATAATAGGTGATATGGTAATATAGAGAGTTGTTATCAATTAAGTTGTAGAGCAGTATAGTATTACAGAAAGAGCTTGGACTTGGAATCCTGGATTTTGGTTTGAGTATTGACTCAGCCATTTATTAACTGAATTTGAGTAAGTTGCTTCACTTCTTTGAGCCTTAACTTCCTTATATAAGATGTGAGAAAGACAATCACTGTCTGGCTAGGAATCTTAAGAGACTTAGAAAAAAGGCAATATTATGTAAGCTGTCCGGCATATAATAGCTTCCTAGTATAATTCATGTTTTTAATATTTTTTTTTCATTTGAAAAAGTTGGAAAGGAAAACAGAATCATATGGTTAATAAAACCAGAGGGTGCCTTAGGGGAGATTTTTGGGAAAGATCTTAGCGGAGGCTTGTAAAACTTCTGTTTGTGAAAATGATTGAGGGATAGTTCGTTTTCTCCTTTCTTGCTGTCCTGTTTTTTTCTGTTTAAATTAATTTTTACTTATCCATGTGGTTTAAAAGGCCTCATTTTGCCAAAAGGGTTATTTATTATAAAACAGTTTTCTGCCTCCTTCTGCCTACTTTCTACGACTCCTACCCTAGGGCAACCACTTGTTACTCCTTTAGCTGTTATATTGGCTTTTACACATCTCTGTATTCTTTTTTTTTTTTAATATGAAATTTACTGTCAAATTGGTTTCCGTACAACACCCAGTGCTCCTCCCAATAGGTGCCCTCCTAACCCTCCCCTTCCTCCCACCCTCAATCAACCCTCAGTTTATTCTCAGTTTTTAAGAGTCTCTTATGGTTTGGCTCCTTCCCTCTCTCTCTCTTTTTTTTTTTTTTTTTCCCCTTCCCCTCCCCAATGGTCTTCTGTTAAGTTTCTCAGGATCCACATAAGAGTGAAAACATATGGTATCTGTCTTTCTCCGTATGACTTATTTCACTTAGCATAATACTCCAGTTCCATCCACGTTGCTACAAAAGGCCATATTTCATTCTTTCTCGTTGCCAAGTAGTATTCCATTGTGTATATAAACCACAATTTCTTTATCCATTCATCAGTTGATGGACATTTAGGCTCTTTCCATCATTTGGCTATTGTTGAAAGTGCTGCTATAAACATTGGGGTACAAGTGCCCCTATGCGTCAGCACTCCTATATCCCTTGGGTAAATACCTAGTAGTGCTGTTGCTGGGTCATTAGCGTAGATCTATTTTTAGTTTTTTGAGGAACCTCCACACTGTTTTCCAGAGTGGCTGCACCCACCCAGTTTGCATTCCCACCAACAGTGCAAGAGGGTTCCCGTTTCTCTGCATCCTCTCCAGCATCTATAGTCTCCTGGTTTGTTCATTTTGGCCACTCTGACTGGCGTGAGGTGATACCTCATTGTGGTTTTGATTTGTATTTCCCTGATGAGGAGTGACGTTGAGCATCTTTTCATGTGCCTGTTGGCCATCTGGATGTCTTCTTTATCATGTCTTCTGCCCGTTTCTTCACTGGATTATTTGTTTTTCGGGTGTGGAGTTTTGTGAGTTCTTTATAGATTTTGGATACTAGCCCTTTGTCTGATATGTCATTTACAAATATCTTTTCCCATTCCATTGGTTGCCTTTTAGTTTTGCTGATTGTTTCCTTTGCAGTGCAGAAGGTTTTTATCTTCATGAGGTCCCAATAGTTCATTCTTGCTTTTAATTCCCTTGCCTTTGTGTCAAGTAAGAAATTGCTGTGGCTGAGGTCAGAGAGGTTTTTTCCTCCTCTAGGGTTTTGATGGTTTCCTGTCTCACATTCAGGTCCTTCATCCATTTTGAGTTTATTTTTGTGAATGGTGTAAGAAAGTGGTCGTTTCATTCTTCTGCATGTTGCTGTCCAGTTCTCCCAGCACCATTTGTTAAAGAGACTGTCTTTTTTCCATTGGGTATTCTTTCGTGCTTTGTCAAAGATTAGTTGGCCATACTTTTGTGGGTCCAATTCTGGACTCTCTATTCTATTCCATTGGTCTATGTGTCTGTTTTTGTGCCCATACCATGCTGTCTTGATGACGACAGCTTTGTAGTAGAGGCTAAAGTCTGGATTGTGATGCTTCCCGCTTTGGTCTTCTTCAAAATTCCTTTGGCTATTCGGGGTCTTTTGTGGTTCCATACAAATTTTAGGATTGCTTGTTCTAGCTTCGAGAAGAATGCTGGTGCAATTTTGATTGGAATTGCATTGAATACACATCTCTGTATTCTTAACTCGTTTCCTTTCTGTTTTTTCCTGAAGTTAATTATTGTCTTGGTCTTCGTATGTAACTTTCTTAGTTTAGGTTTTCACAATCCATTTACCTCAGGCAATACATCTATTTTAATTATTTTCTTTGAGATATTCTCTCCTGGAGTCTTCCGTTCTTTCTCTGGGCTGATTGCGCTCTGAGGCTGCTTCACAGTTGTCATCCTGGGACTTAAGTTTTTTGTGATCCTTGGAGTTTCTTCTGGATTGGATTCCATATTTCCTGGATCTCATTCCTTCTTCTTTCTTGGTTTACTCCCACTGTTTTGATAAAGCATATCCTCCATGTTTTTGTCAGGTTAAAATGATGGTCATGCTCCAGATTGTCTGCCTGATGCTTAGTTACCATTCTGGAGTCTCCATTTTCTCTCATCCTGCAGTTTCTCTTCTCCTTCCTGTGTTGGATCTCCTAGTTTTTCTATCCTGTGTCTTTCTCTTCTTGGTTTACTCCACCTTTTTGTGGAGGACATTCTCAGTAGTTTCCTGAGAACTACTAGAAATAAACTTTTGGGTAACTTGTATGTCTGAGAGTACCTCTGTTCTGTCCTCATACTTGAATAACAACGTATCTAGGTATCAAATTTTAAATTGGAATTTATTTTCCTTCAGCATTTTGAAAGAATTTGTCTCTTTCTTGCATCCAGGATAGCTATAGGAAGATCTGTATCTATTTTGATTCCTGATCATCTCTAAGTATGTGACTTGTTTTCCTTCTGAAAGCTTATAGGATATTCTTTTAGTATCTATAATTCTGAAATTTTACAGATGACCTTGATGTGGCTTGGTTTTTCTTTTGTATTTTGGACCTTCAGGAAGGCTCTTTTCGTTCTGGAAATGTGTGTCCTTTACTTTGGGGAAATTTTTCTGGAAGTGTTTCATTGATTTTCCTCCCCTCCTTTTTGGCATTCTTTCTGTATAATTCTTATTTTGTATGTTGAACCCCCTGAACTCATCCTCCTGTTTTCCACTACTTTTTTTTCTTTTTACACTATTTTCCTCAGCTTTTATCTTCTCACCCTTGTATTCATTTTTTTTATTTCTTCCATCACATTTTTAATTTCAAGGTCTTTGTTATTCTCTTAATGTTTCTTTTTAAATAGCAAACTACTTTTGTTTTGTGGGTGCGCTGTAATCTCCTAACTTTGAGGATATTAATGGTATTTTCCCCTAAATTTTCTTCTCTCTGAACAGTGTTGCTTTCCTACAAGTTGCTTTCGAAACATTTGTGTTTGTTATACTCTGTTTTCTTTCTGATAATCCTAAAATGTCTATTCATGATTAGAACAAATAATCCCAGAGGCGATTGAAGTTCTGAACCATGTGGGTGTTACCCATGTGACATGAACTTTAGTATAACATTCTCTCGATTATTTATTAGCAACTGGCTAGATTTTCTCTAGAGCCTTCCTGATCTTCTGTCTGAAGGAAAGGGTCTGCCTCCCAGTATTTCAGGAGCCCAATGTGAGAAGGGGACTGGGACTCATTATTGGGGGGCAGGGGATATAACTGAATCCCCTGTTTCTGGTGTGTACATGTGCCTTCATCTGTGCCAACCTGTGACCTCTCCAGAGGTTGAACAGTCTTCCACCAAGCTTGTGTGAGACTGGGAGGAGATCCAGAGATCTGATTCTCAACATCACGTTTGCCCAGTTCTCTTTATTTTGATCCTTCCATTCCTACCCTCACTTCCAAAAGTATCCAGTCAATGCCAGTTCCTGGGGGTTTTGTTGGTTGGTTGGTTGGTTGGTTGGTGTTTGAAGATCCTACAGTGTAAACTGGGTTGGTTGCAGCTTGACAATTGCAGTCTTAGGAGTCAGCTTTCTTGGGTTTGCCAGGGTAGTCCGTCTTGCTTCACCTTCTAAAATTGTGTTGCTGTTGTCTATTTGGATCTTCTCCTTGTGGATTATATCTTTAAAACAACAAATCACTCTTCTGTTGTTTTATTGAGTTTTGCAGCTGAGCAAGACTAGTTGTTTCTGTTCAAACTATCCCCTTATGTGCCCCCCTGTCTTTTTTCTTGCTGTGTATTTCTTTAGCAAGTGTAGGCATAGAGAGTAAAGGGTTATCCTTTTGTTTTTAAGACAGAGTTTTCTTTCTTGAACTGCCATCATGACAGATACTATAGGAAAAAGTCTGTTTTTAAAATGTATTAACCCATACTTGTTTATACTGAGTTTTCTATTGTCTGGTTTTTTTTTCTCTCTCCATATTTTTGCTTCACAGAATAAAAATACAACTGTAATATGAAATCTTGAATGATGGCAATTTATAAAATATCCAGTGATGTGTCTAACATTGGATTTCCAAAACTTAAAATCTTTTCTCTTCAGCCCTAAAGTGTACTTGGGTTTGTAGCAGTGAATGAAACTCACTAAGAAATATTTGTTCTTTATAGACTGGTGATTCTCAGACTTTAGCAAGTGTCAGAAGCACCGGATGGCTTATGAAAGAGACTGCAGCCTCCAACCTCTAGTTTCTGAGTCAGTAGACTTGGAGTGGGGTCTGAGGTTTTCAATTTCTAACAAGTGATATTGATGCTAATGCTGCTGGTCTGGGGACCACACTTGGAAAATTACTGATATAGATGATACTGAATGCTTAAAAAACAAAACGGTACCACCAGAATTCCCCAGTAAAGCTTTACTTCATTGTTATTTTTCAAATTGGTCAATTGAGAGAGAGATGCTTTGAATTTATTGTTGTTGTTCTCCTCTCCTAAAATATGTCTTTCAAGACAAGTATGGTCTCAACATTTTAATTAAGGAGTCCTTTCCTTTGGTCCACTATTGTTCCTTTCTTTCTTTCTGAACTACGGGTGTGAGGCTTTGTCCCTTCCCACCCTTCCTGCCTCCCTCATTTCTTCAGGTGCTAAGAGCTTTAGTGGCGCCGCCTGGTAGAGGAGTAACTCAGTCCAGCAGAAGTTGGCTGTCAGGATGAGCTCTCATGTAGGAACAGTCTGGATTGAGCTCAGTCATGTGGGATCTGCCTTCCGGTTGGTAACATGTTGATAGCATGTTGGGTGCATTTGTCTGAACACGGAAGCTTACCGTTGAGATTGCATATTTATACGTAAACACAAACGTCAACGTCAGGGTAAGTCTTTACTAGTCAGTAACTTGCATGTGGCTATACCAGGAAGCATACACTTTTTAGAATTTACTTGAAAACTGAATGATTAATTTGGCAGGGAGGTGTTTTAATTGTTGTGTCAAAGTGGATCCCTTCATGGGAACAACTCTTTCTCTTAATTAAGGTGAGGAGATTAGCAAACAAAACTTCAGTTGAAGCAAAGAAAATAAAAATAGCCTTTTTTCCGGTTAAGTAACTTAATCTAACAGAAGCAAAAATAGTTTTAGGGAAGTAGGTTTGATATTGTAGAAACGAGGGATGGGAAAGTGTTAGCATACTCCATGAGGAGAGTTACAGATTTCCTTCTTACTTGATTGCTCCCCTATGGGTGTGGCAGGAGAGCCTTTAGAACTGTTTTACTGTTGGTTTTTAACCAGCAGATATTTTTTGTTCTTTACGTTGGTTAAATTATAGTACAAGTATGCCTTTTGACATACTAAGTCAATTCGGAAATTTTTGCTCGCATTTACTTATATGCTCTCCAGTCTTCCCATTATATTTGGGTACAAGCTCTGCTTGATTCTTTGATCCCAGGAAGACACGAGTAATCCAGTAGGACATGTTTTCTGGTTTGTAATAGTGTCCTTTTCTTCCTCCCCCCCCCCCCCCCCCCCCCCCCCCCGCTAAATGGAGTGACTGTTTCAGGGCTATGTTTTTTAAAATAAAAGGTAGCTTCAGAATTAGATAAGTAGTCTCTTGTAACCTAGAAAATGTCTTTAATATCTTTTCTCTTAAAAATTGCATAGCCCCAATAAAGATAACACTATTTTCTAACCAAATATCCTGGGTTCTTACATGTTTAGGGAGATTTTTCCAACATTGTGTATTTTTGTAAATGGTATAAATAGAAAGGCATAGACTGTTAGCTCCAGGAAGACAGGGACTTTGTTTTGTTCATCAGTGTATTTCCAACATGAAGAACAATGCTTGATACACAGTTTTCAGTAAATGTTTGTGGAATGAAGGAAAGAAATCCCAGAGCTTGAGTTCCGCATATATTGTATTACTTAATTAATACCACAAGGTGGTACTGTTGTACCATGAAATGAAAGGCTGTAATTCTTAGGCTGTCCTACAGTTTTACGTAAATCCTGTAAATAAGCAAAATGAATTGACTACCTATTATGTTTATTGCCTGCTTCAGTTATTTATCATTTTAGCATGTGATTAGTCTTTTGATTACATGATTAGGTCAGGCAGTGAGATCATAACTTAAATAAAGAACATTTGGTTCAAATTTTTATCAAGTGTTAAATGAGATAACATCTATAAAAATATAGCACAGAACCAAGTTACTTTTCCTTTTATTTCGTGGGGGGGGGGGGGTTAAAAGCCTTTGTTAAATTTCTGTTTGTTTTAAAATAATTTGCCAACATTTTTCTAATAAATTGTCACTGAATGTTAAATAATATTTGTTGGGTTTCATTGCCAGATTTTAAAAAATTGGCAATAAACCTAGATTTTACTATATTCCCTCCCCCTGCAAAAAAATTATTTTGCTTTCATTGTTCCTTTATGGGGTTAAAATACTAACGTATAGCTCTATTACATATTTGTGCATATATTGTAGTATATAAATTAAATCAGTCTATAATTTGTCTTGTTTTCATTCCTGTTGTAAAAGTAAGTGTTGATAAGTTTGTTTTGTAGCTTGGGTTTTATTATTTCCTTACAATTAAATTGCCTTTTGATATTTTGGTTCTGTAATTGCCTTCAGACTGAAGGGAAATTAGAAGAGGGCCCTGGATGGACAATCCTACGAGATGATTTCATGATGGGAGCGTCCATGAAAGACTGGGACAAAGAAAGTGACGGCGCGGATAACAGCAGACCAGGGTCTGGAAGCGACTCCGACACATAGGCTGTAGAGGAAACGCATGTACCGTCGTCGTGTTTTTCCTAGAAAAATACCTCATGCTCTCTGAGTTGGACATTTATAAAGCTAAAATTTGTAAGGAATCCGGAAGACTTTTACTATTACCAACTTGGTGTTTTTCCTTTTCATGAAAACTTTGTGAAAATTAGGTTTTCAGACTATGTATAATTTTAAGCATTGTTCCTCACAACATTTGTGAAAAGAAGTGTTCCTTATTGATCAGCGAGATGGCACAATTTGCCAGGACATTATAAGTTTTACACACTGGTCTGGACATTGGTGTTTTCTTCCAGTTTCACTAGTTTCTAGAAATACAGTACTCTTCATAATTAAAAATGAACTCCTTGAAGTCAGTACGTTTCAGCTTTCCAACTTCTTAGACCTGTGTGTGTGTTTGCAGCGGGGGGTGGATTTGGGGTATTCGTTTGGGTGAGCTACTGAGAAAACCTATGTAGTGACATTTAAAGTGATACAGTATTTCTGATTCAGGGTGATGATTTCATTTTTAGATCTTCTGGTTAGTAAGATTTAAGGAGCACACCAAATCTTTACTTTTATATAATGATCCTTTATATGCTGAGTAATACATATATAATGGTTTGGATTTATCTTAAGTGTTAGGTTATTTTTGTGTGAGAGACTTACTGGGGCGGAAATTCTCATGTTTAACTTATGCGGTGAGGCCTAATTTCTTAGAAAGCATATTTGACGTGTTTTAGCTCCCCTCCACCCCCTTTTCCCTGTTTTTGGGTTAGCTTAAATTCTCTTTTTTGGTCTGACTAAAACCAGTGAAATGGCAGTTAGACTGCTGGTAGTCTGCTTCAGAATCCTCTATGGGATTGGAGATTCGGGTCTTTATTGTTGCCTTAAAAGTGATTACATTGGGTGACTTAGTATCTAGCTGTTAAACAAAAAGAAAAGAGAAAGTAAGACTGTTGAATATCATTCCAAAATTTCTGTGAGACTGGGCCTAAGATGTAAAGCTTGTGGAGGAATTATTTAATGAATAATTTTTCCATAATAAATTTCTCCATTTTTCCATAATAAAGTGATTCCCTTCTCATTTGCAAATACCTGCATCCTCACCTCAAAATTATGCTGGAGCAGAAATACTGATATTTTCAAAGCCATTTGAGTGTCACAGGTATTAGGTATCTAAGGTTAAATTAGTCCGTGGCCTGGTATTCGTCAGCATAAAGGAAGGTGTCCACCTAAGATCAAGTGATTAGACCAGCAAAGCTCAAAATGCATTTTTGTAATTATCCCAACTTTTGAACTTTAATGTCTTATTAAATTATAGAACTACCATTTTGTCAGGATAATTTAAGTAAATGTGGACAAGTACTCCTCCATAGTAATTAAGAGTGCTAAATATCACGATATAACTTAACACAGATAAGTATTTTATTATAACCTAATGCATACATAATTTTGGGAAAGAAAATTCTCTGCAGCACTTAAAAGCTTTTTTTCTCCCTAAAATTAAAGGCTATACTTCTTTTTTGCTACTAATCTTATTCTGGAGCATATGAAAACTGTGCAAAACTTCTTCTAAATAGGACGTTTGGGTGATAGAAATGGGCAAATCACTTTTCATTTATGAAAACACTTTTGAAACATACACTTAGGGTTTTTGGTTTAATTTTAAAACTTTGTCAAGATTTTTTAACTGAAAGAAAGAATATATGCAAATTTTCTTCTTTTGGAAATTATTTTATCCCAAAATAAAAATGAGTTGCCAGTGTAAGAAAAAATGTTATCACTTCTCTCAGAAGGCTGTGAAGCATATTCACAGTACATGAAATGATTTCTGTCATAAAGATGGGATGTTTGATATACATATTAGTAATGGTGCCTCTTGGCTGTACAATGTGTGTAGCCAGAATATCATCGTATATGAATGTAAATCCAAGTATCAGCCTATTGTTTTAGAAATTAAGTATGTATCTGGAGATGAATATTTTAAATATTCTAGCTCTGTCATCTTTACCCTAAGTACTTGACTTACAACATTTAAGTTCTCACATCAGCCAGATAAGTCTGCATTTTCCCCATCTTCCTATATTGTCTTTGAGTTAAGGAGGGAAAAGAAAAAGAACTGTACTTGTGTACCCCCACCCTCCCCAATTTATCCAAATATAACATTTGGATTGTATTTTTGTTAACTATTTAGAATACAATAATAATAAAAAGGTTTTTTTGTTTAGAAAGACTATATGAAAAATAGTAACCAGATATTATCCCCTTATCTGGATATTTAGATGGCTGCGGTGAATGCTCTCAATCTTTAGCGTAGTTTAGTATTGGTCGGTAATTGTTTTTAGGCATTGAAATCTCCAAGTCAAAATTAATACGTGTTTCAGACTGGAAAAACTTAGTAGTTTAGCACTGTAGTTTGGAGTTGGAGTACTGGATTTATTTTCAACTTCCCTAGAATTCTACATAGATCAAGTATGGTTCTCATTGAAAAGCATACCTCGGAACCCTTTAGATGGGCTAGTTCAAAGGCTCACCTTCAGTACTCAGAGCCGAAAATGACTCACTAGGAGGTTCTGGAAGGTTTATTTGAGGGTAAGTCCAAGTTCTTTAAAATATTTTGTGTGTTTTACAAGGGAGGGGAGTGAAAAGGGAATGTTTATATTCTGGAAAACCTCTTAGGACTCTTTAATCACTGTGTTTTGCATTTATGAATATACTTAATATTCAGTGGCCACCAACGAATCCTGCCCCCTGTGCCGGTCTTCAGGCCATGAGAGTACAGTACTTCATTACAAAGCCATCTGATTACAGTTGATGGATGCCTGAAGATGTCCTAGTTAAACATATAGTAACAGAGACGTCCTGAGGTTGAAGTGTGAACAGAAACATAGACAGACTGAAGATATAAATTGTGTTGCTCAGGAGTTAAAGGAATTGTAAAGCCTAGGCCATGCCTGAAAAGGAATCTCCAAAGAGCATAAGTATTTCTATAGAAGAGAGAGGAGGAGGTCAAATAAATAAGGTGATACTTTCACAACCTTTGGATAATTTTTTTGCTCACTATTTATCTTAATATATGTGCTAAATAAAGAGTCTGAAGTGAAATGGGATGTAGGTTTTATTTTTTCAGTCTTTTTAATGACTTCAGAGTACTACTATTGTGTTTAGTATGTAGATCTGTTTGTGCAACATGAATTTCACTTTTAAAAACAAACATTTGAAAAATTAGTAGATACATTTTTGGACCTTTGTAATTTTTTTTAAGTTTATTTATTTATTTTGAGAGAGGAGAGAGAGAATCCCAAGCAGGCTCTGCACTGTCGTTCACAACCCCACATGGGGCTCAAACCCACGAACTATGAGATCATGACCTGAGCCAAAGTGAAGTGTTTGGACACCCAACCTTTGTAATTTCTTAAGGAGAAGCGTGTGTGTCTGTCTTAGCCTAGGTTCCTATACTAGAATATGAAAGACTGGCTAAAACAAAGAACATTTATTTCCCATTGTTCCATAGGGTGGGATGATTGAGGTACCAGCAGATTTGATGTCTGGTGAGAACCCTCTTTTTGGTTTGTAGACAGCTGACCTTTTGCAGTGTCTTCCTTGGGGAAGAGAAAGATCATCTTTTCTCAGTCTTTTGTGGAAGGGCACTAACCCCGTGGCTCCACTCTCGTGACCTAATTACTTTTCAGAGAGCTCCACGTCCAAATACATTACATTGGCGATTGCGGCTTTAATATATGACTTTGGGAAGACACATCTTCAATCCATAGCAGTGTGTAAAATAGCAAACTGTACATTTTTAACTTAGATGTAGAATAATTTTACCATTGTTTCTTGACTTAAATTTAATACAATTAGAAAGTTAAATGAAGCCGAATTCATTCTGCTCTTTTTTAAAATTCACCTCTTAGAATTAATGTGACATATTTGTCTCCATTCGATATGTTAGTGATGGTAGAGAGACTGTTAAGGCCTGGAGTTAGGAGTATGAGGACTGTTTGAGGTGAACTGGCAGTAAGAACAAATTCTGGAAACAGGAGGGAGGACTACTCCACGCCTACAAAAAACTCTCTCTTTCTCTCCCCAAGAAAACAGGAGTCTGAATTTTGGCCAGCTGGATACATGAATCTCAGTGACTGTTGCTGCAAAGGTAGGCCCGGTGAACTTTTTCACTGGGTGAACTTCTCCTGAGACCTGATTAGATGTATTAATCAAGAGGGCCTGTGAACAGGTTTGGAAGTAGAATGGTCTTCGAAGTTCATGTTAAGACATTTAGGACAGTGATAAAATACTAAGTTGCAACAAATCTAATCACAATTTTATAGGTGGAAGATAACTTCTAATGCTTCTCAAATAATTTTCGATTTTCTAAAGAGTGCTCTTTAGCTTAGAGAACCACAGTAATATTTTTCATCTGGACTACTAAGCATAATTTCAGGGAGTTATAATGTAGGGCTTTTTATCTACATGTGTGATAAACCTTTTGTGCTCACAAGAGGTGTCCTGAGAGAGTCACAAAACATGTTTTGTCAAGAATCACCAGTCTAGCACTGCTCACCTCTTCCCACTTTTTTGCCCCTCCCTCCAATAGCAGGGGTTCATATTGAGCTTTCTGCTAAAATGCTCTTTGTAAGTAGCATTCACAACCAAGGATGTAAGCAGGCATGTGTGTTAAAGAAGTGAAAATAACTCCTTATAATTTCAGTGTTCAAGTCAGTACTGTCCAATAGGAACGTGTGGAGTGCTAGAAATATGTTAAATCTCCATTATCCAATACAGTAGCTCAAGTGGTTACTGAGTATTTCAAATGTAGCTAGTGATCCAAAGGAACAGAGTTTTAAATTTTACTTAATTTTAATTACTTTAAATTTTGACAGCTACATGTGGCTAGTCATGGTCTAACTAAAGAGAATAATGTTACAGAGCATATATTTAGTCTGATAATATATCAGTAAACTTCGAAATCATGTCTATGCGTTCTGACAAACTTACGGATACAATTTAAGTACATACAAATATCGGTGTCATTTTATCGATGGAATTCTTGTCGATTTCTCTTTTTCACTATTTGTATTTTGAAGAAGATCTATTAAGTTGCTTTACAATTAACACTGTTTCTCGGGTAACTATTGCCCTCAAATGTGAGGCCACTATTAATAACAAATAGCAGTTCACTTTTCTTAAGTGTAATTGCCTGCAGCTTTCAGAATGAATACACCAATAAATCATATTGATTCTCTAAGAGAACAGGTTCCCGATAGAGGAGAGAGGACATCTGGAGACCCGCCAGATCCGCAGATCCCAGATCACATCTAAGCTAGGAAGTTCCCTGAAGACGTGCCTTCGGTTGCAGGGCTCTAGACTTGTCCAGTTCCAGTCTATTTCAGCACACACTCGACATCCTGCCAGAGCAAATGCAGATTGCAGATTTGGGCAAAAAAACAGAAAACAAAGAGCGCAATGAGCATTATTAGCACGGCCAGTTTAAAATGATGAGGTGTTAACCACATTTGTATAAATAACAGTTTCTCTAACCCCTGAATCATTATCCTGCATTTTCAATGCAATCGGTTCATAAACATCAAAGCGAGAACACCAGATTTGTATGGGGTCAGGACCAACTGGGGCTCTGAATGGAGAGACAGCTGAGAGCTGTGTCCTTACACGTGGGTGGCCTTGCAGCTGTCCATTCACCCTCAGGCTACTAGACAGTTGCCTTTTTGCGCTCGCAGAACCAGACTTCAATCTGAGGTAAAAATGTGTCCCCTCCCATGGAGTGGACATACACAGTGGTTTGACATCAGCCCTCAAAACACCAGCAAGGCAGCCAGACACAGCAGTCCCCTGAAATACCGTGTAGTCCCAAGCATAACGGCAGGGTTGTTTCTATATAATATTTGTCTTTGGACAAGAACACTGGGCTCTCTTAAATGCATTATTAATATAAAAGCTGATAGTTCACAAGATTCCAGGTCATATTATCTTTCTCTACAAGCACTAGTAATAACTAGATCATGTGACACACGAGTGCCATGTTTTGGTTCTCCCAAGTACACTTACTGATAGGTGAAATTATGTATCACTAGCATATAAATCAGGCATTGGGATACACTTGCTCATAAAATGAGGATTGGGATAATGTATTCACAATGCCTATCTAGCACAGTGCCTGCTGTGGAGTAGGGAGGGTCTCTACTATGCATTTCGAGGGCCAGGTGCTGTGCATGTAGACTTGTCATTCGTTTCTGATCTATGTAATGGTAAATGTTTCTCTTCTAGATAGAGTCTCCTCTCCCCACTCCCAACAAAAGCTTATAGTCTGCAGATAGTAGATACATATTGAGACCCAGTAATCCTTCTTCTAGAAACTCTACTCGGGAAAAAATCCTGATTATAAAAATGCTGTGTGAACAGTATTACAGCATTGTTGGGGTTTTTTTTTAATAATTTTTTTAGGGTTTATTTATTTACTTTGACAGTGAGGGCGAGCGAGTGGGGGAGAAGCAGAGAGGGGCGGGGGAGAGAGAATCCCAAGCACACTCCCCACTGTTAGCACAAAGCCTCATATGCCCCATATAGAGTCAAATTCACAAACTCAAGATCATGACCTGAGCCGAAACCAAGAGTGGGATGCTTAACTGACTGAGCCACCCACGTGCCCCCTGTAGCATTGTTTTAAATGGCAAGAAATTTTGGACAACCTACAGGTTCAGTGGTAAGAGATCATTTACATCAATTTCGGTCCTTCCACATTTCTGCTACCAGTTAGAATGATGGCTCTGAAGACCGGTGGAAACACATGTGTCAGTGGTACAGTCACTGAAAAGGTGAAATTAAAAACATGGATAGGATCCGTTTTTTTAAATGCCAAAAATTCATTAGATGAGTATAAGAATACATTCTTTTGTAAAGATAATTTTGACAGTGTGAAAGACAAGTCTCACACTGAGTAAAAAGATTGTGACATTTAATGAGATATTACAATAAAACCTATCTTTTTGCCTACTTACACTGTTCCAGAACTGAAACATTAAAATGCCGTCTTACCTAGGACCCTTGAAGGGTTGATAGGGAGAAGTGCAAAGACGACTGGAGCAAGAGTCCTGCTGGCTAGAATCCTGCTTTTTCTTTTAAATGGCTTTGACCATCGAACATAAAAAATGTGAATCTTGTCTCTTCATGTGTCACTTTGTGTTTCTTGATTGATAAGAATTTATTTTGAAATAAGAATATTTCCTTGATTTATTAAAAATGTTGCTTCACACTCAACCATCTTATTTTGATAGTCCCATCCTTCATTCAAGTTTAGATTGGAACAGAACCAGTAATTATAACAACAAACATTTATACAGTAATTATCATGTGCCAGATGTGAGTACAGTGTCTTATAATGCCTTTAGATGCTGTTATTGTCCCCCCAAAAACAGTTGAGGGAACAGGCAAGGTCACAGCCAATACAGTCAAGTCCAAGCTTGAATCAACAGAGCTGCTATCCACAACAGTAATTCCTTACATTTTAGATGATACTAGTGTCTCATAGACAGTGAGATTCTAGAAATCCAACTTTGCTCCGAAAAACTAAATGCACATGTTCTATTTTTCAGTCTCATTTACTTAGGACACCAACCTATGGCCTGAAACGGATAAGTATCAAAAGGGCGAAAACCTTCCTGGAAGTGGCAATTTAGAGTTTCAGTAACACCTATCCTCTCAAGCTTCATTTTGGTAGCTGCTGTCAGCTTACAATGTACTATTGAAGAATTTATTTTAGGTCTTGAGTATGTCTGGTGATTGAAACGTTTTAATTATCTGGATCCTGCAAAATGCAACTGCCGTCACTAGTGGGTTAGCATCGAGTAGTTCTGTCTGTTAGAACATGACGGCTGCTCCTTTCGTTCCCAAGATACAGTAAATGGCCCAGATGCTTCTGTTCATTCCTTAATGACACTCGATGATTCATAAAAATGTAAGTGCTGACATTTTTGCTATTACGAATTTAGATATTTAAATTATGTTTTAGGAATGAAGACTAGGCTTTAGCTTAGAATGATACCGACTGGGAGATAACTAGAATTAAGGAAGTTCCCTCGTTACTGACCTGGGATCTTTTCTGAAAGTGTATGTTCTCAAAATGTCAAATTGTAGCTTTCA
Source organism: Felis catus (assembly GCF_018350175.1). NCBI lineage: Eukaryota > Metazoa > Chordata > Mammalia > Carnivora > Felidae > Felis > Felis catus. The sequence goes on from NC_058384.1 coordinate 55,588,413, forward strand.
TTTTTTTGTGCGGTAGTTTTCGTTAGGTAGTGTTTCTCCTCTGGAAATGAAACAACAAGTCAGTGGGAAATATTCTTGAGGAGAAACCGTTGATTGTTTTTATTAAGAGGTGTTACAGCAGAATGACAACTGTATGATTGTTTAATAAGCTGTGATGAAAATACTCAGAAAATTGAGCATGTTGGTTTTCTCCGAATAGTAAATTGTGAGAAATATCCCTGCTCTCCTCTAGGTGGCATGATTTAAGCTATCATTGAATTAACTGATTGATAGAATTTTTTTTCCCCTACAACCAGATGAGTGGCTAGTTTCTGAACAATGGATACCACTGTGGCATTGGTTAGATTTCATTTTTACAACTCATCAAATAACTAGGTTGACTTTGTAATTGTCTGTTGTTTAATAACCTTAATTAACCTTAACAGATGATGATTTCTGAAAGAAGCAAAACCCCAAACCTTATCTGTACTGACCAGGCAACCAAAATCCTGTTTGTGTATTATGAAGTCTGTTTTGGGGTCATAACACACACCCATTTTCTAAATGTATTTCTTTCGTTTACGGTAAATAGCCTGCCATTGACAGAAACTGTAAGGATACTGCCTTTGTACTTAAAGGAGCATGTAGGCATAACTGAAATAATCTAAGGAGGAAGAAATTGTAGGAATTTCCATCGCAAAAATTTTCAAGTTAACAGGAAACAACACTTCTAATTAAGTGAAATTCTGGTTTTGTGAAGCTGTTAGTGTTTATTAAAACGTGGGAGATCAACATGTAAAAAAGTATCAGGTGACCCATAAGCACCAGATAGCAAACAGAAACATTCTGTTCTTTTTTCCATACACTAAAATGAGAGGACAGAATTCATTTTTACTTTTCGAATTCGTTTATCGATTGTTATTTTTCCAAAATTTAAAAACCAATTTTTGGACAGGATACATGAAATGCTCATTAATCCCAATTATTAATATCTTCTTCCTTTCCATTGGGAGACTGGCTTTCATGGAGCTCAAAAGAACCTTGACCAAGCACCTCTTAGGGGCTTCAGTTTGGGGTGGTGCATGCATATATAAATGTTAACGCTGTGCAAGGAAGCATTTTCAAATTTAAGCTCTGATAGTGATCATTGGAATCTGAAGCATCGATAAAAACCAAGAGGCTTGGAAATGTGCAAAATATATCACTACTGCACCCAAGAACGGGTGAATGTCTAACTGATATTACAGATTCAGATTTTAAAGTGGCTTCGTTTCAAAATAGGGTAACTATCTGGGACAATCCTCGTTTACCCTTTTTATCTTAATGTATTTATGAACAACATCCTCTTTACTCTTGAAAGTGCTCAGGCTTGTGTGATGAATTGTATGGTCACCCCAGTTGTAGGAGCTTTCTTTTCTGAGACCTACACATCAGGGAAAGTTTGTAGTCTTGAGTCTCCGGTTTTACAGATTGCCACTCATATAATGTTGCTTTCTAAAGTATTCATTGAGTATACTTATATTCTGCTTTTTAAAATAATTATTCTCTAGTTTTCCCTTCTAACATAAAACGCTACACCCAGGTTTTCTTTTTATGTGCAATTACTATGCTCTGTTGACTTTTGTGTCGTTTTCATTTTTTAGTTGCAGGATAATCGGGGCAACGGGAAGACAAGGTTGTTTGAGACAGGTTGGTAACTTCACTAATGAAAAGGCACACGTTCAGAATTTCACACAGTGATACCCACTGAGATGATGACAAATTCATTTAGAAGATGACATATCTTGGAAAATAAAAATTCTACTTTACATTGTGATGCTCATGTTTTCTAAGTATGAGAACTTAATCGTGTCTTTATCATTTGCCTTTTCTTTTTCCCTACTCCTCTTTCATTTTTATTTGTGCCTTGTTGAAATACTTCTCTCTCTGCCTTTCTCCCCAGCAACCTACTCCTCCTGGCTTCTTGCTTTGGGAAGTGTGTCTGGACTGCTGGGTGGTGGGTGAGGAAAGTCACAGACGCTCTGTAAACTTCAGTAGCAAACGCTGCCCTGAGGAAAATCCCACGGCTAGCTTCTTTGTAACAACACTAGCATTTTATTAAGCAGGTGTCCATTTTATACTCTGTGCCAACTGTCCTCGTATGTCCATTTCTTTCTATCAGTCCCTAAATGCTATTTTAGTGGATGAACTTCACCAGAGGCAAACCAGATTTTAGTAGACCCTGGGGCTGACAAAGCCCAGGCCACTGAGAGACTGCCTCCGACAGAAAGACTTCCTCCTGCTGGAACTCTCACAGAGCAGGAATGGAGTGATATGCAGAGATAGGAGTGTCCAAAAGCCAACACAGTAATCCATCAACTAATCATAATTCCAGAGGGTAAGACGAATGTTCCCACAGAGTATCATTAAAGGGTGTTTATCTCTGCTGTGCTGTTTTTGTCTTGTTCCTATCTCGTGAGTTTATCCCTTTATCTCCCACCACCTCTGATCTTCACTTTAAGCCTTGCTCCCTGCCCGCTGTTCCCTCCTTTCTCTTTATCACTTTGTCTTAGATTAACCTGTAGCTACAAAATGGAGATAATAATTGGGGAAATCACTAACCTTTCCGCTTCATTAGTCCAGAGCAGAAATTTGTTTACTTCTAGAAATGCAAACAGAACAGGACACGGCCAGTGTTTCTGAACTGCATCAAATATAAAATTAGAAGAACTAAAAAAGGCTTAATATTTTCACATTCAAGGGTTATTTGCATTTAGCAGGTATCACTAGAGGAAAATGTAATCAATTACAGTGGTTCTATAGATTTCTTTTTTCTACCTCCTGAGTTTTAATAGTTGAAACCCTTGTGGGAAGTTTTCAAAGTTGTTGCAAATAAAGTTCTTCTTTCATTAGAGTCAGGAAGGACCTATGACATCATAAACTCTTGCCTAGGATCCAGAGGGTAAAACCCTGGACAGAGATGAGTAGTTGTGATATCAAACATTTGTTTAGCATCTTGTCGGAGTTCTGCAGGCCTTTAGTGAATGGACCCATTAATGAGCAGAGAAGGGCTAGTGCTCGAAAGAGCTGCACCCTTTCCCCTCTGATCTGGGGAACAGAGAAGTCCATTTTAGGGTGGTAAATAATAAGAGACCTTAGTCTTGAATTTCAACCTAACTGGACTTCAGTCATTTAGAGTTCTATTCACCCAAAGTATATTTTCTTGTCCTTTCTTCTTAGAATTAATGGGAGCAAAAAACCATAATGTTTAAAACAACTGAATGGGAATGTACCTCCCCAAACTCCTCAGAGGCATAACCATGAGGCAAAGTCTTATTAGCATCTACCCTGGCTTTTTCATTCTATTTATATCTGAGAAAGAGGAGAGGCCACATGTGTTTTGTTACACGTTCCCTGAAAAAAATGAAGAAGTGACAGGATATGAAAATGGTCATTTAATGAGCACATATTAAGTGCCAGGTTTGTTGGAACTATTTTATGTACCTTGTGTATTTTAATCCTCAGTAGTCTTGTGGGTACCATGCATTATCCCCATTTCACAGACAAAGAAACTGACACAGTATCTGAGTAACTTGGCCAGGATCACAGAAACAAAAAGTGGCAGAAACTTGAACTCATGAAAACTTGACTCTGGAGCCTGCCTGTTTATGTAGGTTAAATACCATTTTGAGGTAATCAAGATGATCTATCTGGGTTAAACACCCTTTTACTGTGAAGACTGTCTAAAGTGCCCACCACATAATAAGATCTCAATAAATTTAGTGAATGTTTACTTCTTGAATACAGAGATGAAAAGGTTCCAAAAGAGTTATTTAATAGAAGAAAGGATCCACTTGTGGTGTTCAGGGAGGCATCTCTTACAGGGTTAACCTGTTACATCTTCAAAGGGTTTCTACCTGATAGGTAGAAAGGGACTCGTCTCCTGTATCAGGTGGCTCAAGTGGCTCTACTTGTCCATTCCACATTTCACCAACCCCTCCTCTGTCCTACCTTCCTGGGCTTTGGGGAAATTAAAAGTAGTTTATTATGAATAAGCAAGAGGTCCAAGGCGTTGTTAAGTTAGCAATAAGTGCTCAACAAACCAAGTATTATGGGCATAAGTGTGTCTGTTTTTGTTGGGAAGGGCTGTCAGAAGTACTTATGGCTTCCGTTGTTTTCCTAGAAGTAATGCAGGTGGACTTTTGCTAACCTAACCCACTCTAATCTGAGTTTACTCAACCTCTGGTGAGTTTGTGTCTACACCAAGGGGGTAGTCTCCCTGATTTGCGGGGAGGCTGACCCTATGTCCTCGGTGGAGTATCGTGAAGGAGGTAACCGGCCATACTCCAAGGCAACATCTGTAGTCCCGAGGTCCTGTTTGCAAGCCTTGCTCTACTTTCTAGAATTGCCTGAGGTAGACGAATATTCACCTTTCCCCCTTCGTGTACAGGCAGACTGCAGTTCTCAAACTGAACTCAAGGGGAGAGCAACTTGAAACTGCGAGCCCCACAGCATCTCCTCTGGGTGACACTTTGCCTCGGCTACTGGAATGGCAGTTCATTGTCCAAGTCTTTTTGAGCTGCTTGGATTTGAAACTGGCCTCAAGGAAAGGAAACTGCTAATGCTGATTTATACATAATTTTCAGAAGTGGATTGGAACAGTCTCTTGATTTCAGAGTTTTCCGATGTGCCCTCATAGGTAAATAATTCCATGTTCAGAAGAGTTCAGAATATGCTAGATAAAAGAGCAGAACAGTTTTGGGTTTTTTTCCTGCAAGATTCTCAGAGCTTTTAACACGATGATGGGGATTGTGAATCTGCAAGAAGCAACGGGGACCCACGTATCTCCCAAACTTACTTCACTATGGAATCCACGTTTGTCAGACATAGCCGTGTGCCCAGGGCATCTTAGAAGTCCATAGTGGGTAAGGACAGAGACAATGGATCCCGACTCTAAAATCCATTTCTACACTTACTATGCTCTTGAACCAGGTACTTAGTCCCTCTGCACCTCAGTCCTCTCATTTGCAAAATAATGATAATTGTAATACTTTCTAGGGTTCTTGTAAAGATTAAAAGACCATATATATACCTCTACCTATCTGTCTCACATTACTAAGGGTAGTATATGTCCGCTATAATTATGACTATTCAACCCTTTATTTACAAATGATATGGGCCCCATCCCCATGTAAACTGAAGTTAAAGTTCCTTGTGACCTTTCTATCATAAAAGAAACATCTGAACAAAGGATGTAGAGCTCAAAGCCTGTAGAGGCTTTGAGTTTGGGGGAAAACAAGAGAGTTTCCAGTTGAAATCATCTGTTAGGCAGTATGGCCACAGTCATGATGAAATGAAAATGCTGACTTTGAGTAACTGAATAAAATAAAATAAAAGACAAAGGGAGAAGTGAACAGTGGCAAGAATCATTCTTATTCATCTGAGACTAGAGTGAAAACAGAAAATGTCAAGTTGTATGTAGTGCCCAACAGCAGACATCAAACACTTTACAATTCCAGCTTCCTGGATGTATGCTATGGAAAGAATGAAGGTGGCTACTCATGTCTAGCTGGGGAAGAAGGTGAAGAGAGAGCCATAGCAAAAAGTCGTGTGGGCAGCCAATTAAGATACCCATTCATTCATTTCAAGAATGAAACAAGTAAATGGATTTCATTCTCTAGATAAAAAAGATGAAGATCTGTTTTATGTTTTCAGCAATTCACTGCCAAATGGAGGACTAGACAGTAAACAGCAAACTGTAATAAGCTTCAGGATAAAGGTACTAGCAACAGTCTGGTGGAATCCCAGAAAATAATTCCACTAAAAAAGTAAGAGGTGAATCTTGGATTGGAAGCAGGTCTCAGGGTTGGGTGAATCCTGAATAAACTGATGCTCATTTGCAGAGACAGAGGGAGAGAGAGAGAGAGAGAGAGAGAGAGAGAGAGAGAGAGAGAGAGAGAGAGTGTGTGTGTGTGTGTACAATATAGGAGGAAAGACATTCTAGAGCAAGTGATTCGGTTTGGGAGGCTGTGAGTGAGCCATGCTAAGTAAAAACGGGAGGCTTGATAGCTTGTCCTTCAACAGACGCGTCCAAAATGACTATATAAAGTAAATACCATAAATCACTGTTGTCAGGGCGCACACTCCACCTCCTCCCTCCCTTCCCCACAGCCGTCCTCATTTCCACACCCCCTCAACGGTTCAGGGAGAGCTCGTGGTCTAAGTAAACGAGAGGACTTCTGACTGTAATCCTAGCACGTCACTTTGTTGAAGGCAAACACGTGGTTCAGGGAGAACTTATAAATCTCTCCTCCCAGGCAAGATCGTGATGTTATCTGCTGGCAGCAGAAGGTCCGCTCCGAGGGGAGCTCCAGAAGCTCCCGACGAGAAAGAGAGAGAGAGAGAGGCAGGCAGACAGGAGAGAGAAGCAGAGACCGAGGGAGGGAGGCAGAGAAAGGAACAGAAGAGCAGGAGCGCAAGTGACGGAGACACGGGGACAGGGATGGGGAACATAGTATAACGGTCTAGGGAGCCATTCGGGAACAAAGTGAGGAGCTGCCCGGCTGCAGAAAGGAAGAGGACAGGGTCTCTTTCAGGGTGCCAAGTGCCCACCTACCCGCAGCGAGAAAGTCCGAGTGGGAGAGAACCCAGGAGAGGGTGGGGAAGGGTGGGAGTCCAAGGGACCCCTCTCGCAGCCCCCTTAAGGAATAACGCTCCCTAGTCAGCGCGTCCCCGGGGCTGCAGGCGACGGCGGCAGCTGGTCGTCCGTGGCCGGGTTGGCGTCCGGAGCGAGCGGAGGAGGAGAAGCAGGAGAAGGAGGGCGCTGGAGGCTGGACGCGTCTGCGAGCGGCGGCACGACGTGGAGTAGCCGGGCGGGTCGGCGCGCGCCGGCCGGGGTGTCGGCCACCGCGCGCAGCTCCGGGAGCAGGATCGTCGCCGCCTCCGCCGCCGCCGCGGCCCGCGCAGGACCCGACCGAGTCCCGAGCGCCGTGCGGAGCGCACCCGCCTCCCCGCGGCGCGCCGGGCTCGCCCCCAGCGCGCGCACACGCGCGCGCGCACACACACTCGCTCACACACTCACACACTCACACACGTGTGCGCTCTCCGCTCCGGAGCCGCGGCTGCTCCTGCTCTCAGCGCCGCAGTGGAAGGCAGGGCCGAACCGCTCCTTCTTTAAATACCTAAATTACCGCCCGGCCAGCCTCGGCGGCCCCCCGCACAGCGCTCCCGGCGCCCCTCCCGCCAGCTCGCCAGCTGCCAGCCCCGGGACCTTTTCATCTCTTCCCTTTTGGCCGGAGGAGCCGAGTTCAGATCCGCCACTCCGCACCCGAAACTGACACACTGAACTCCGTTTCCTCCTCTTAAATTTATTCCTGCCTAATAGCCACTCGTCTCTTCCCCCCCCCTCCCCAACTCGTGGCTCCAAGAAAACTTTTTCTTACTCCCCAAAGTTAGGGTTCTCCCTGCCCACCGTGTGTTAATGTTTCCACTTTTGGAACGACCTGCATCTTCTTTTTAAAGGAATTCAAGCAAGATACCTTTTTCCATTGGACGTTGACTCTCGATTGTTTGCAAAAGTTTCGCATTAAAAAAAAAAAAATCTACCTGATCTGTACTTGAGAGTTGTCGGTTTCTTTTTTTTTTTTCCTTAGTTTTTTTTTTACCTTTTTTTTTTTTTAACTTTTTCCACCTTTAAAAAAAAATGCACTACTGTGTGCTGAGCGCTTTTCTGCTCCTGCATCTGGTCACGGCCGCGCTCAGCCTGTCTACCTGCAGCACGCTCGATATGGACCAGTTCATGCGCAAGAGGATCGAGGCGATCCGCGGGCAGATCCTGAGCAAGCTGAAGCTCACCAGCCCCCCAGAAGACTATCCCGAGCCCGAGGAAGTCCCCCCGGAGGTGATTTCCATCTACAACAGCACCCGGGACTTGCTCCAGGAGAAGGCGAGCCGGAGGGCGGCCGCCTGCGAGCGCGAGAGGAGCGACGAGGAGTACTACGCCAAGGAGGTTTACAAAATAGACATGCCGCCCTTCTTCCCCTCGGAAAGTAAGTACTGTTTTTCGCTTCCATTCCCCGAGGCTTAGCGCTGCCCGAGGCTCTCGGGGCCGCCACGACTCCAGGGATCGCCCTTCCCGCTCCGGGTCCCCGTCTGCGCTCCCCCCCCCCGCCCCCCCCCGTCCTCCGTCCCACCCACCTCCTCGCCAGTCGGGTGCCTGAGAACGTTAGGCTTGCAGTCGGCGACTTTCGACTTAATTTTCTCCATTTCTCCCTTCCCCCAACGCCTCGGTCCCGTACGAGGCGCGATTCTGTCCTTCTGGCCCCCGAAAGTCTCTTCTCGGCCACCAGCCAGGAGTCAGCCCCCCTCCTCTGTCAAACGAGAGGCGCTCCCTAGGGCAGGGTCAAGCTGCGACGTCCCGGTGGGCTCGTTTTCTTGGCTTGGCGCGGAGCCCGCCGGGCCGGCGCACCAAGGGTTAAAAAAAAAGTGGCTCAGAGCTAGCCTCTCCGGAAGGCGCCCCTTTCCGGGCCGACCTATCAGCGGGTTCCCCAAGCCTTCCCTATTGTCTCTAACGCCCCGAAAAATGTCAGCATCGTCGACACAAAACCCGGTTTGGAGACCCCTCGAACACTAACTCGACACCCTCGACTCTCGCATCTGTTGCCACAGCTGGGTGTTTACACTCCCCGCAGAGCGAGCCCTCGTCACCACGTCCCCTTTTGAGTTCACCTGGAGTGGTAGAAGGGACAACGTCGCTTCTGACGGGGCTTAAAAGCGTTTTACTTGGCGTTATTTTCCAGAATCCACTCAGACCTGTCTTAAGATCGCTGCTGGAGCAGATCGGTTTCCTCACGGGGTTTACCGTTTATCTTTCCTACTCCTAGAGCCTCGGCTCCCGGCCCTTGCACAGGCTTCCTTGCAGTAACTTTGGTGCATTCCTAAATCTCACGTAGGGTAGAAGACAGCCGATTTTTTCTTTTTTTAAACTGGCTTCTCGGAGGGCAGCTGGCATATAGTAGCAGAGGGAGTAGTAAAGTGATTTATCGTGCAGTTCCTTTGGGGGGGGGGGGGCGGGAAGAGGACAGTTAGCTGAGAATGGTATCCAAGTTCTTAAAGAAAAAAAAAACAAGAGAGAAAAAAAAAAAGCATCATCCTCCAGTGATACCTGAGAGGGTTAAATACCAGGAAGAAGAAGAAGAAAAAAAGCTTCTACATTTGCTATTCCAAATCCCCAGTCATAAACTTTTCATTGGTTGCCCATTTCTCTCCTCCCCTTTCCATGCCCTATATACTTGCTGGCCGCCTTCACAAAGTCTCTGTGTCTTGCCTAAATAGATAATATGGCCATCTTAGTACTTTTGTCCTAGAGGCTCTAATTGCAGGGTGGTACTTCTCCTTCTTAATATTTCTTTTTAGTCTGACAAGTCCCAGTCCTGCGACTTTTCCCATGGCTTGTACTTGCGGGTCTCAGAACGTCAGCCCGTGTATCTAACCCCAGTCTTCCTGGCCACCTTTCCTTGGCTGCACCTTCTCGACTTCTTGTTCAAGAGCAGAGCAGATGCGGGGGATCCTGGCCAGCGGGATGGTTTTAGTACCGTCGTGAGGGCCTTCCTCAACCGCGGTGATAAATGCAGACACCCCGCTTACTCCCCTCGGGAAGTAAAGCGTTTCTACCTGGGGTGGAGCCAAGGAGATATTAGGAAAGAAAGTTGACTGTAATTGGCCCACAGTGCTTGAGACCAAACAGAAAGTCGAGTGAGTCCGTGTGCTTTCTCAAGCACGTGTATCCGTTCTACGGGTATTTGGGCTGGTAGGTAGGGAGGTTATATAGAATCTGCACCGTATTTACCTGCGAAAGTTCAGATGAATTGCCAGCACTTTTATAACAGACAGGAGGTCTGATCTCTGCTCCTCATTAAGACAGGTGTGGAGAGAGCAAGTTACCTAAGAGGGTGTTGATTCCTTGCCCTTTCTGGTGCATCTCGGTCCAAATTGCTGAGATGATCCAGCCCAGAATAATGATCATCAGCAAATTGGAAAAATCCTCAGATTGTTGGGATTTCAGAGGATGTCACTGAAGATCAGCCTGTGGATTCTCTTCTCTATCCTACCTCCGGCCACCAAATAGATTAAAAGCTCTGATAAGTCCGGTATAAAAAATATATGCAGATCCTATCAGTTTTCATACAAAGAATGCAGCCTTCTATGGAAGTTTAGGAGCAGAAAACCGTATTAAGAGCAGATTCGATACTACTGTGCAAGGGCTGTGGATAATTTTATAGAAAGTAGGTTAACTGATTTTCCAGCACTTTCTAGTTATACTGGAATATAGTGAAGCCTTCCAAAAAAAAAAGGGAGAAAAGAAGAAATCACTCCACCATATTTTTAAAGAGCAAATTGAAAGTACAGCATTGGCTTATATACCAGCTTTCCCTCTTTAGGACTTTCCACCCAGCTTTTAACTCGGGCGTCACTGAAGTAACCGTGGGGAGGAGTGTGCCTGTCATTTCTTGCAGTGAATCCGGCAAGGGTCATAAGCCCCAGAGATGAAGGCATGGGAAAGATCACTGGTTCACTTTTTACCACCAACTTATTAGTGTTCAGGGAGTGACTTCAGCTCAAATATTACAAATATGCTCTAATTATACTCAATGAGCTATATATCATTACAGATTGCTGATAGCCCTTTGTGGGACATTTTATACAGTTCAGACTAAATATTTTTAGCAATGTGGAGATTTAAAAGTAAAAATATAAGAGATATTGTATATGCCCTCAGGCATATTTTGTTTTAAATATTATCCTTGGCCCAGCATACTGTATAAATATAGTAAATATGAATAGAACTGGCCAGGTGCCAATCTCCTAGGATGAATTTTAGTCAAGAAGGTATTTATGGGATATAAATAATACTGTGTCAACATTTAAAGAAGGGGTCTGATTAGGTTTGAATTTATTCATATTGATCTTTTCACATGCTGTTGGTTTAAGGCTCAAAGTGGAGTTATGCTAAGGTTTACCGATAGTTTACCCAGTGGGAATTAGTAGCCGTCTAGTCCTTTTGACAATGCACTTGATGCTCAAGGCACATTGATTTGAAAGACACTGCACACAGCTTTAGAAATTTTGAGAGTGATTCCGTCAACTAGGGTAAGAATCCAAATGATTGACAGTTGGAATCGGTAGAGGCTTGGACAATCAAGGGAAGAAAGAGAAAGTTTCACTTTCTATCTTTCCTCTTACTTTTTTCATCATCACAGATCGGGCAGTGTTGGGATCCTAACAGGTGGTGATTCCGCCCTCCCCCTCCCTTCCCGGGAACCTGTGGCAATGTCTGGAAACAGTTTCGGTTGTCATGACTTGGTAGGGAAGGGGTGCTACTGGCATTGACTGGGTAGAGGCCGGGTTCTGTTGTTGACCCCCCTAAAATGTACAGGACAGATTCCCCCCCTCCACTCCCACCACCACGTACATCAGACACTCGTCCAGCCCCAAATGTCAATAATGTGCATGTTGAGAAGCCCTAGTAAGCCTGGTATTGATTTTGGCTTATTCAGTTCTGCTAGGAGTGCCATTTTAAAAGTAATATCCTAACCATAAAATAACTGAGTGTCCAAAAGGACATTAACCTGAGAGCATTGAATAGAAAGGTAATCGGAAAGTTATCTTAATTAAGTGGGAGTATGTACTGGACCAGTTTGGTGTGATATGTACATTCTTATTATGCTCTTCGAGCACCTAAATTGAAGACATCAAAACTCCCCATTCATTTAGCCTAAATAATGATGTTGCCCCACCCATCAGTGACTTCGGGCAGCAGCAATGTGATGTTAGAACAGAGCAAGAAGAAGTGAGGAGCAGTCTTGGATTTTCCTTGCAAGGAAAATCAGCAGTTCGTGTTAATGAAGAGTAGACTCTCCACCCTAGGCACCGGAAGAAAGTAAATGATTGTGTTGGTTCATTGTATCCAATTGAGTTAGATAAACTGAAAGCTACAGCCCGAGACATCACCATGAGGTTTCCTTTGTAATTGTGGCACATGAGAGTTAAGCATTCAGTAGCAAACAACCTCCTTTTCTATTTCCCCTGTAATTTTCCAAGTGAAATCATGGAATGTAGAATGAATACCAATAGCACTATGGTTTTGGTGACTTCGACTTAAGATTCTATTCATGGACATGTCTTTCTGTATACAGATTGCTGGACTCTTGGCCAGCCGCCCAATGAAGGCAAATGTTAGCAATTGCTGGAACAGAGTAGTATTTTTGCTTTATATTCAGGGGTTTTATTTTTTAAGATTCTGTGTGTCCAGAGGTATGAGAAAGAAAGAGAGCAAGATCAAAGACAAGCGGATTTGACCCCTTGACTTCTACCATGATTGAGTTATTAACACACAATGGACCAGACTTTAACTTCTGCATTTTTACTTGTATCATTGCTTGTCCTAACTCTAGTGCCTGACTGTGGTTCCGTTGAACTTAGGTCACATTCTTTCAGGATTTCCTCTCCTTTCCTCCTTTTGCTTTTCAAAGACTGGGAGAAAGATGCTGTTTATAACCGAAGGAGTTGGGCCGCTTTTGTTGCCAGGTGAGACCAAGCTCACTGCAAGCTTCTCCTGAGGCGTCCCCATCCCGTGGAGGCTGGGCTTTGCGAAGCTAGAGGGGCAGGTGGGGACCTCTTGACCTGGCAGAGGGACCTGGAGCCCTCTGTGTCTCCACAGCGACCCCTGGGGTCTACTCACGGAGCTGCACTTTCTAAATTCTGACTTTTCCCTGGCGAGAAGACGCTGATGTAACCTAGTCCGAGCATCTTTCATATAAAGATATGAAAGAATGACAGATCATTTTTCCTAGAGGAAACTGAGACGCGAAAAAAAAAAAAAGGGCTAATGACTCACTGCTGATCCCACATCAAATCTGGGTTAGCACCGAGGAGGTCACTGACTGTTAGGCCTTCGCCCAGAGATTACAACACACTTCGGGCTGCATTTTTAGAAGGTTAGGGAGACGGAGTGGAGGAGCCGGGCCCTGGGCGGGCGTGCTGGCGACCACCGGGTGGCTCTCGGTCCGACCCCGCCCCCTGCCCCCCGCCCCCTGCCGCCGCTCCCACCCCCCTCCCCGCTTTCTGCTGTAAGGTGAGCAGCCTCAGGGCAGAGAGGCTGCGAGAAGGAGTTCTGAAAACAGCCCTTTCAGCTGTCTTGATGTAGCATTTCCGGTCCTGACGGATCCTGGAGAGAGGATCTGGATTTGCCAGATGTGCTCGCTCTACGCAGGCAGCCTTTCTCCTGCAGGGTGTATTCCACTTTGCAGATTCGGAACAGCTTGATGAAATGTGCTTTTGGCCCAGATAAACAAATGTTTCCATTGTCATTTTGAAACCATATGGTGCGCTTTTGTTTTTTAATATTCTTTAAACAAAGATCGTTTTAAACCTAGGAATTCGACGTTCTCCAGGTATTTTAAATTAAATAGCTCGCTAAAGATTCTTGGATGGGTTTGCCTAGACTCAAAGCCGGCCTCTTCACTTGTTTAGGAGAAATTCGCATCCTGCTGCAACCACCGCGGGGTGGGTAGTCATTTGTTTCTTTCCTAACGTGGGAAATCCGGAAGTGGGTGTTGAACTGCACTGCCCTGTGACCACCTTGCGCCCTGGGGCCGGCTTGGTGGCCTTGGCTCTGCACAAAACTGCCCTTTGACCTCTTCCCCACAGTCTCTGCATTACCTTCTTCTTCAGCTATTCTGGAATATCTGCGTGCATGGCCGTTACCTTCACTTTACCAGGCCTCGCTTTCTTCCCTTCTAAAGATGGAGAATATACCTGTGTGTGTCCTAGGGTTGTCGGGTGGAGGATGGCCTGCGGAAAGTAGCGCCTAGCTCTGCGTGCAGCACGTAGTAGGTCTTCTTTGCAGCTATTGGTTCATTGAATCTCAAACATCATTGATTTTCAGAAGCGCCATTATTTTGTGTGGCACCAAGAAAGCAATATCACTGACCATTAATTCTAGCATGCCGCTAATTGTAAGACACATTAAAAAGAGGGATTTTAGAGATATTAAGATGGGATTAAAAGCAAGGCTCCGGGAACTACTCCCGCCAGCCTGGAATATCACTGGTACCTTCACTTCATTCTTGTCTTTGTATTACTTCCACTCAATGGATCCATTTCCCTTGCTTACTTGGATCGGGCTTTAGGTGACCTTTGTTGCATAAGAGACTGGGGAACAAAGGCGGGAAGGGCTGGTAATCCACCGGGTCTAGTGCTGTCTGTCTTCTGCTGTCTGTCTTCGTATAGGAAGCCCTTGAGAATTTAGGCTTCTTAGGTAAGATTTCAGATTTCTTAGATAAAATCCAAGACCTCTCAGGGCCTGGCCCCTCCTTGCTCAGCCCCACGTCTTGCTAAATCCCTGCATGAAAACTACACTCTGGCCACAGCAGCCTGTTTGCCTTTACCCAAATGGGCCATTTATTTTTGTGCCTCCGGGCCTTTGTCTGTGCTGTGTCTTCTGCTTGGAGATCCATCTTTTAACACCTTTCAACAGCCTTTGAGCTTTAGGCAGATGTCAAAGCCTTTGATTTGTGAATTAGTTCATCCTGTGCAGCCTCACAAGACGGATAACTCATCTCTACAGCAAGCGGCCTCTTCTCTTTTGCCGTCGGGAAAATCTAGCCAAATTCCAGCTGGCTTCTTCACCGGTTTGTAAATTGCCTCAGAACGGGAGCTGACTCTCACAGAAACTAGTGCATCGTATTTGCTCAATACCTGCCTCGTAAACGAATGAGCATTTCCCTTTAGAGAATAAGATCGACCTACCAGACGAAGGATTTATGGTTCCCAAGCATCAGGACCAGGAGATGTAGAGATGAAATCGACTCCCCTTCGTTATCAGGGAGAATGTGCCCCATGGATCCTATCGCTGTGGGAACGGCAGCACTGGGCTTCTCGTACCCATACATTTCCTGTTTCCGGTTTTACAGATAATAAAGAGCATCATGGTGAGAATGATAATGATGGCAGCCAACCTTCGCTGGGCGCTGACGATGTGTCGAGCACAGTCTTAAATATTTTACATGCAAGTCCTCATTGGATCCTCACCAGTAACCCTATAAAGTCCGTACTAGTATTTTCCCTGGGACATATGAGGACCTGGACGTAACTATTTCTGTCAGGGATGTGACTTATTAAAGTAAGGCTCTTAGTTACCACAGATAATCGAGGCCCTAAAATAAGAGACCAGGAAATGGAGAGCCTGACTTTCCTGGCCCTCTTGCAAAACGATGTAGCACATCCACAGAAGAGTGGTATCTCTCCTCTCCTACCATAAATTATGTTGTTAAGCTCTGAATTCTTTCCCTACAGAAGGCAATATACCTCTGAGGCCATGGTCCTTTTCCCATGGTCCTCTTCCCTGCCTTTAACACATTCAACTTTTCTCTTTATATTTGGTTGATGCAAAAATGCTGATTTATCAAGTCCCTGGTTTTGGCCTGGAGCTGCAGCCATTTCTTCACCAACGTTTTGATAGGTTTGATGGAAGGAGGATTCATCCTGTCTCTTTCAGAGAATTAGTGTTTTGGGGAAGGCAGGTTGGTGTGGTAATGAGCACGGGGGTAGCCGATGGCAGTTGTTAGAACATGGTCTTGTTTTAGTTAGCTAGTTAGCAGCTTCGCTGGTTTGGCGCCTGTTGTCCAAACTGCCTGAGGGACGTTTAACTTGCTTCCTGCTGAATTCGGATCTTGACTCTGCCATTCGTGGCTTCGTGGCCCCTTATTTAACCTGGCCTCAGTTTCTTCTCTTCTAAAGATAAAGAAAGAGACACCGGGGTGACTCAGGCAGTTAAACGTCCGACCCTTGGCTCAGGTCATGATCTTGCAGTTTGTGGGTTCGAGCCCCGCATTCAGCTCTGTGCTGACAGCACGGAACCTGCTTGGGATTCTCTCTCTCTCTCCCTCTCTCTCCTCTGCCCCTCTCCCTCTTCTCTCTCTCTCTCAAAATAAATAAATAAACTTAAAAAAAAGTAAAGATGAAGACAATAACACCCGTTCCCTAGTGTCAGAAAGGACTGATGAAGACGTGGGTAAAAAAGTATCGAGTGTAGCTGTTTCTGGCACCTACTAGGCTTGCTTTGCATTGAATCTCAAGGGCATCTTGTGGCGCAAGTCAGCACGTTAATTTCCAGTTTTGATTTTTTTTTTTGACATCTCAAGATGTTACCGACCGTTTCAAGGGGTATATACGTGTTTAGGGAAAACATGTCTCAAGTATTTTAACCGATCCCTCTGACTATGCCTATGGCTCACATAGCATTCACCCCTTTATCTTTCTCGGCCAGAAAGTTTGAAATGCGGTGATGCAGGGAGCGGATGTCGTTCCTAAGAGGCTGATACTAAGAGGGTGCTTCTGTGTAAGGTGCTTCTGGGCCTGGTTCAGTCCTTCTTCACAGGTTTCCTGCCCCTGCCCCGCCCCCTCTCCCGCCAAGTGAGAGTCTGCTGAGATGGAATCCAGGCCATTTGCACTCAAGGCTGAGCCAGATCAGGCAGCCAAAGTTAAGCTGTGGTGGACCTCATTTCACCTCCATAACCAAGCACTGGCCGCAACAGTTTCTTAGGTGTCAGGTGATTCATTTTTAAAAAGGCCTTAGCGACAAATGACATCAGGGAGTAGAAGTCTCCACGAGGAAGATGGATGGCAGGAAGGAGAGAGGGTGGCCCAGGGTCACCACAAAGGGTCTGAGGAGGAAATGAAAACTTGGGAGGTGATAGCCGAGAGGAGAGGCCTCACCAGGCCCTGGGCGGCTGTTCCCAGTGCAAGATGTTCTCCGTGAGAGGGAGCCTCCTGCTTTCCTGGGGCAGCCGAGTGAAGCCATGTCATTGGTGTGAGAAAAACATTGCCGTCCAGGCGGAGTTGCGTTTACCGGATGTGGCCTCTGCTGGATTTCTCAACAGCCGAGAAAGCCATCATTTGTGGACCAGGACGATCCCATCGTTCTCTCGCATGAGCTCTTGGATATGCTATCACCCGACAAGTTGGAAGCGTGGGGCTTCGATACCCCTTTCACCGCGGGGACTGAGCAATCGGAGGCAAACGGAAAATGCTTTCTGGAGGTTGTGAAGCTCAAACCTTCTGAAAATAGTTCAGATGCATTTCCGAGCTCCCCCCGCAGCTGTCTGCCCTCGCTGGCACGTTCCACGCGTTCCTCAGCGAGAGCACCGCTCTCGGTCAGGCCCTCCTTGCTGCCTGCATGCTGGGACCGGGGAAGCGGGCTCTTCCTGAAGCAGAGACACTGGCTTGCTGACAATGTCTATTTCAGCATGCGACGGCTTTTTTGGGAGATGTTGTTTGTTTCAGGAAATCCTGCAGCATCTTTCCAGTCTCCTGCAAGAAAAAGAAAAATGTTTGCGACTTAGACCTTGGCTCTGCTCGTTTGGCTTTCCCTATCTGACCCACACCACGCTGACAAATACCACATCTGTCTTGACGAGCCGGTTCACAAATAACTACTCATTCATAACTTTGGGCTGTTGTAAGGATCCTTATTTGTTACTTCATCTTGGGAATAGGAATGCAGAGTTTGGTTTTGAGAAAGACCACAAGTCCAGCGGCCTTTGCAAATCTAGATGGAAGCACTTTTTGGTGTCTTTTGAGCGCACTAAAACATTTATGGTTTTCAAAACGTCCATGGGAATTTTCGGGAAAATATAATTTAATTTTTGAGTCTTGGACTCATTTCAGTATTGGTAATTCAGTGCTGTTTTTAGACCAGATCGATCAGAGATTATTCTCTCTAGACCAGATTCGGCAGTGGAACAGTGGTTCCACTTGGGAGTTTGGTTCTTATTTGGTCATTTATTTTTCCATCCATTGGCTTAATCTCATTTTCACTTCTGCTTTGACGTCTTAATGACAATACCACTGACGTTGTTGCTCCCTGCTTTATGATAAAGGCTTAGGAGTAAGTTGCTGGCTGAGAAAGCACCCAAAAGAGTGGATGACATACTCAGAGTCTACTTTAGAAGGACAAAAAAAAAAAAAAAAAAATCACAGACTGAGCATTTTTTTTTTTTTCCCCAGAAGTTAGGCGATTTGGTAAAAAGAGCTGCCCCCTCAGAGGTCTGTTTGGGCTTTCTGAGGGGAAATGTTCCCACATCCAAGCTCATACCTTGGCATTTGGGGCTCTGGATGTTAGTGGGGAAGAAACAGGGATGGGAGTGAGGCAGAATTCCTAGCTTTAACTGGAATAGCTGGACAAGAACCAGAGCTGAGTTCTGGCCGCCTCCTCAAGCTCGGAAGGATCCGTGCTCACCTGCAGATATGTCTTTTGGGGCACCTGAGTGTCTCACTTGGTTGAGCATCCAGCTTTGGCTCCGGTCATGATCTCGCAGTTGGTGAGTTCGAGCCCCACATCAGGCTCACTGCTGTTGGCATAGAGCCCACTTTGGATCCTCTGTCCCCCTTTCTCTGTCTCTCCCCTGCTCACTCTCTCTCTCTCTCTCTCTCTCTCTCTCTCTCATAAATAAAGAGTCTGTTAAAAAGTCATGTTGATTTGAATAATAATTTAGTCACTCATTTGTACCCCCTCGGAGTATAAAGCCCTAGTTAAGTATGTTAATGAAAGTGAAGTATGTTAATGGAAGTTAATGGAAGTCACTGGTTAATGGAAGTTACTGGTCAGATGTATGAACTAAACCCTGAACCGCCACTGTTTTGCCTACTCCCTAAACTTGTGCTTCTCTCCCCCATAGAATAAGGCGACTGGTGCTAATTTGTCTTGGAGAGAGACATATTTTGGGAGAATTCCACTGTCACAAAATGTCACCATCAACAATGAAACTATGTGTAGAGAGTCATGTCTAATTTCATTAATTCTTTGGCACTAGTATCCAGATTCTAGAAAGAGGGTCTCGAGCCCAGGTGACCCCGAGTCATTATACATTTGGGATCAGCAGTCTGCCCTCTCTCAGTAACATTTGCTGGGAATTCGCGAAGTAGAGACTCATTGTAGTAAGTGTTGGGAAGAAATGATAGTACCCACGTACGAAACTGCTGCAGTCATGAGAAGGATGTTTGTGGGGCAGGTTTGGAGGGATTGAGGTGGGGACTAATTCCACACCAAGTTTACTGGAGCATTTGTAATGGCATTTAATTATGGTTAAGCTATCTTGCAGCCAGAAATGCTTTCTCTTTCATAGACACTTTCACACTACAAAAAACCACTACTTACCCAGAAAAGTAGACTTTATGAGAGGCTGATTTTTCCCTGATCCACCTGGTTGGATTGCCTCAAGGTCAAGTGAGATTTTGTAAAAGTCCTTTTTGAACTATAAGTCACAAATACCTATACTAAAGTTTCTCAAATTTTACCATGCAAAAGAATTCCCTATGTCAGTAGTAGTGCTTGTTATAAATGGGGTTTCTCAAACTTTTGTCTCCTACCCTCCATCCACACTGGGATTCAGTAGTTTTATTTATTGATTTAAAAAAAAATTAAATGTTGATTTATTTTTCAGAGACAGAGAGAGACAGAGCGGGAGCAAGGGAGGGGCAGAGAGAGAGGGAGACACAGAATCTGAAGCAGGCTCCAGGCTCCGAGCTGTCAGTGCAGAGCCCGACACGGGGCTCCAACTCAGGAACTGTGAGATCATGACTTGAGCTGAAGTCAGATGCTTAACCAACTGAGGCACTCAGGGTGCCCCGGGATTCAGTAGTTTTAAGGTGGGCCCCAGCCATGCAAAATTTTAATTCAGGACCATTTCTATCTTCCGACGTAACACGAGGGATAGTCCTCCATTATCAGTCAGTGAGTGCCCAAATACTTCTAAAAAGGACTGTTTCTCTAAAACTAATTCATGTCTCGGAATTTCATAGGTGTTCACACTTTATACAGCATTTCATACATATCCAAAGACTCATTGATCTAAAAAAGGATATTCCTACCACAGTGCCGCTTTAGTCATATGGATTGTTGAGACTGATTTTTTTAAAAACTAAGAATTGCTTTCTTTAACCTAAATAATCACTATTAGCATCACTTCTGTCTCCATCCGATTTCCGGTCTTTACTTCTGCACAATGGATCAGCACCAGAGCGCCCTGTCTTTTGGCCTTGCTCAAAAACAAACAAACAAAACAAAGCAAGAAAAAAAGGAAAGAAAGGATTTAATACAGCAGCTTTATAACAGAGTAAAAGTAAACCAAAGGTGCATACTTGAAGACGACTTGCTGGAAATTGCAAATGACAGTAGTTACCTTGCCTTGGTCCCACCCAGACTTCCTCTGACCTGGGTGACCTGGGGCATTTCAGAGATCGGGATTCTGTTACTAGAACTGTCCCTCTTCCGGCACCACGACATCCACTGGCCTGAAGAAGGTGCTGTTTCCCAGGAAAAGGAGTTAAATCCCCCCAAGAAATGCACAGGGCCATAGTTGGAAGAAAAAGTGTTGCTAGCCAAGCGACTTCCTCTGCATATTCTGCCTTTCTCTGGCTATAGTCTTGGAGATTTTTATTTAAGATAACTTTCAGCATCTCTTGTCAGAGGTCAGATATGAACGAGGATTTTGTTTGACTTGCTAATCTTGCGACAAACAGTTTATACCCAGTGTAGCTTCCTGTCTTGGCTGACGGGTTATTCGAGGGAATTTTCTCCCTGTTAAGGCTGTGTAGAAGCTCTAAAAATAAACAACATGGTTGCTCATTGGGGAGAACACGTGTGAGCAGATGCCGGCTGGTAGCGGCATATGGTGGCAAGATGATAGTGGCATATTGCAGAAACCTGGGCGTTGGCCTTCGTCTTCCGTGCCATCCGGGCCATCCGGAGTCCCAGAGTCTCCACGAAACAGGGCTCTGACCGGAAGGTGTAACCCACAGAAATGTGAAAGCATAGCCTTGGGGTCTTGGTAGTGGGCGGAACGTTGGAGACGGTAAGTTACAGGGTATGGAAAAAAAAAAAAAGGCTTCCTTATCCATTTTCAAAGTGAGAGATAAAATAGGCACAAATCTGGCAAAAAAAAAAAAAAAGAGAGAGAGAGAGAGAGAGAGAGAGAGAGAAGCATCCATCCACTTCTTTTGTCTTTGGTCTTTGGTCAAAAGAAGTTTGCAAGTCAGGTCTGAAGAGTGGCAGTGATAACCGCTTTTGGAGGACGTACCCTAGGTGAACGGAAGGTACATGGATTTTACATCTGGGTGGGGAGCTCGGGAAGAAGTAGGTTCACATCAGGTCTGGAAGCCGGTCGGGGATTCGTCTATCAGATGAGATAACTCATAGTATTACGTCCCTCGATCACCTTCAATTTGCCAGTGTCATTGTGATCTTCTAAAACCCCTCAGGGGTAGCGTTACGTATGCTTCATCTTACAGAAACAGAGGTTTGGGTAAAGCCAGGGATTTGTTCAGAGTTTTACAGGAAACCAGGGACAGGGTAAAGGTTTCAGTCTACATTTTGTTTTTTTTAATGTTTATTTATTTTTGAGAGAGAGAGACAGAGACAGAGACAGAGCAAAAACTGGGGGAGGAGCACACAGAGAGGGAGACACAGAATCCAAAGCAGGCTCCAGGCTCTGAGCTGTCAGCACAGAGCCTGACGCGGGGCTTGAACCCACAAACTGCAAGATCACCACCTGACCTGAAGTCAGACACTTAACCGACTGAGCCACCTAGGCGCCCCTCAGTCTACATGTTCTTATGCAGAAATCCATTTGTCACTCACCCCACCCCAGACAGAACACTCAAGAGTGTTTTCTCTTCAATTAGAGGTATTTTTTGGTGCATTTTCTTTTATAAAAATATGGTGGGCGATATATGAGATGTAGTTGCTGTTACTTTAGAGAAAGAAAAGTTCAAAATTTCATGATGGGTAACTGTCATGGCAGATGCGTTTAATCCATCCCACGCAGCGCTAGATTTCTAAACTGTAGCTCAGCAGCCCCGAACCAAGATCCACTCGCATTTTTGACTTATTCGAAGAGTTTCCACACGCGGGTTAGAAATGACGATGGGGGTTTTAAGAAAACTGAAATCTAGGCCAACCAAATGAAACATTCAGTTTCATTCACAATAGGTAGGCTGTCTTTTGTCAAAGGAGGTCAAGGCCCTTCCTGTTCATCTTTAATATAAGTCACGGTATTTATTTTACCATTTCCGTATATAAATTGTGCATTGTTATTTTGACGCTAGAGCTAAGTGTTAAAGGGAAAACGGAATTCAGGAGCATGGCTGGTGGTTAAGAGATCAACAGATCTGGGACCAGAATCCAGAATCCCTCGTAACTCCTTGGTCCCTGAGTAGCAGGGACCTTATGTATGTGGGGGAATAAGTATGTTCAGAGAGGCCCCTTGGACTTTGAATCTTTGTATAGCTCTGTGCGAGGCGTCTCCTCAGTAAAATAGCTAATGACTGTGCTTTTTAAAACTCCTAGCTGTCTGCCCAGTTGTTACAACACCCTCTGGCTCAGTGGGCAGCTTGTGTTCCAGACATTCCCAGGTGCTCTGTGGGTACCTTGGTGAGTATACTTGTCTGCTTTATACCTCATTTGATGTAGTGACATCGAGTCCATCTTTCGTGTGTGTCTCCTGTGGGGAACTTGTCAGAGGCAAGATAGAATTATGAAGTGCAGCCTTGTTGCTGAATAGTCACAAAGGCGCCCCAAAGTGTCAGTCACAGTTTACCTGAGAAAAAGTTGTGAACAGCTTTGCAGTAACTGATGACTTAATTGTTGTATGTGAAAGAACGGATTGTGGGTATATGACATGTGTGTCCCGGGGGTGGCATAGTGATCCGAAAGACGGATCTGCGACACCACCACCACCCCCCCCCCCCGACCCATGGAGGATGCTTTCTGAGGGGTTGAACAGCATGGCCAAAACATCAAGTGTCATTTGTTTGTTATCTTTTTTGCATCTATGTTCTTCTGCCCGGCATACAGTAGTTGCTCAATTAATGTTTCTTGTACTCGACGGAAGGGGAAGAAGGAGCTTTTCTTCTTCATAGGGAAGCCTAGGGGAAAGTTGCCATTATTTGTGACCTTCATGGTGTCATTTCTGGGTTGCCTGAGAGTGGATTGTCATGGGTCAGGCCTTTGGCCGACTGGACGTGGGAGCTGGCCACTCAACCCTGACCCTCAGCACAAGCGCACACCCCTCAGAGTCAGTACCACGTGTGAGGCCGAGGGGCACTGAAGCCAGCGGTCTCAGTGCTTTCTGATTCGAAACGGTAATCAATTCAGCCAGCCTTTATTGAGTGCCTACTGTATGCCGAGCAGGGAGACCACAGCAGAATAGGACTCAGATGATCCTGAGGTATTCAAGAACTCAGGGGTCCGAAGTTGCCCCTGATCCATGTTCAGGAAGACATGAAATGAATTTGCAACCCTGGCATTGGTTCACTTGCATTTTTGAGACCCCAAGAAGGTTTGGATGATATTGGTGCTAAATGTGGGCGGAGGTCCCGGATAGGGACAAAAGAAATGTTTTTATTACCCTGGTAGATACCTGATTCACTGGTATATCCTCCTCTGCAATGTACCATGCCCAACCTTGCTTCTTAGGAATCAAGGAATGAAGGATTAAAGTAGTTTATTTCCAACGGGCTGGGCCGGGTTTCCTCAAAAAGAACTGATTCTACTGAGACGATACATTTATTTTCATGAACTGAAGTGGCTAAGAACTGCCATGTGTAAAGAGTGAAAAGTTTAATCCATGCTTTTAGATTTCCCTTTTGTGACACAGATTATATTTTGTTTTCAATCCATAATTTGTATTTCATTTCACTGTCCAAACCAAGAAGAGTTAATTATCTGGTGTTTGTCCCACTAGCCTTTTGGAAAAGGAAAGGGAGGATGGAATGAGAGGAGGAAAACATTTGTTGACTCCCTCCTGTGTCCCTGGCATTTAAAACGCATCATCCTGACCCCTTCCCCGTGTCGGTGGGTTGGGCAGGGCCTGGATGACGATCCCCACGTGTCAGGAGACCGTGGCTTGGACAGGGAAAGACCCTGTCCTCGGGCACAGCACAGGCAAAGCCAGAATCTGAATTGAGGTCTGGCCTCCACGCCCTCCACCAGGCCACGGAGCTCCCACACTTTCCTGCCTCCTTTTTGCGTCCCCTTTGAAATCTCGCCCCCTTCATTTTTATCACTTTCTCGGTGACTACTTTGGATTCGTTTCCTTGTCCGCTTTTCTTCCCCTAGTAAACGAGTTGAGAGCCCCACTCTGCTTCCTTGTGTGGTTTTTCCTCTCAGACACTCCTCACTTGGGGTTATTTTCGGTCATTTAATGGCTACAAGCTTCCTTCTTTCTTTGGTGAAAAAAAACAAAAAAACAAAAAAACACTGGAAACCCACCCTGCTCTTCAGCGAGTCTGGGAAGATCAGGAGTGTCTCCGAGGGTGTGGAAAGGAGAGATAGGGCACCAGCCCCATGTCGATTCCCGTACAGTGGGAGGCTCTGTCACCCCACCCCCGGCCTCCAGGCCTGTGGGAAGAGCCCGCGGACCCCTTTCAGACCTTCCATAGAAGACCGCTGAGCAGTGGGGCTCTGCATTTTTTTTTTTTTGTCTCTGTTCTTAGAAATAGTAATTGAGTAAAAATGTAAGTGAGTGGGTGCCAGGGGGCAAGTGTCCAGGGTCAGGGTGAATTTCTCCATGCTGAGTGTGATTCTGAGCGCTCGTTAAGTGGAGGCTGGCCTGTGCCAAGCGGCTCCACGGCCATCCCTGTCACCTTGTGTGAACCGCCTCTCCCTTCCAAGGAGATGTTGGGAGCGGCCGGAGGGAGCTGGGCCTGTGGCGCCTCTTGCTGTTCTCACTCTCTAACCTGGGTGTAGTTGATAACTCCGTGTTCTGACACCCACGACTGGACTGGCGGTGCTGATGCTTCATCAGCTGGAAATGAAATCCTCTGGAGGACGAAATGGTCCTTGCTTCTCACAGCCCATGTGGCTGCTGAATCATTTTTCTCTTTTTAAATTCATCACCGCCCCCCCCCCCCCAAAAAAAATCTTGGTTGAGATCAGGTTAGCCTGCCTGAAGCTTTTCCTAATGAGATAGAAGAAGCCAGAAGATCAGCAACTGGAACGGGCTCCCTGTGGATAAATGGATTGAAAATTGTGAAGGCAAATTCAGGTGGTTTGGGGTTTTGTTTTGGTTTTGGTTTTGGTTTTTTTGGGGTTTTTTTGTTTTTTTTTTTTTTGAGAATTTACTGAATGAGAGGCTGTTAAGTAGCCCCGTGAAGGTTTAAAGATGGTGTTTCTCAAAGCGTGGCCTGCATTTGTATCTCCCGAGGTGTCACAGAAAGCAGATTCCCTGGCCTGGTCTCAGACCAGATCCGTGGATCTCAAGATCCGTGGAGGGGGGCGGGGGGAGTGGAGGCACCTGGACACCTAAGCAGACCCTGAGGGCTGTTCTGACCTCACTGGCGCTTGTGGATGCTACGATTGTGCAGGTCTGTGTACTCACAGCCCTTCAGCATGGAAGGATTCAGACCCAGTAGGGCTTCTGTTTGATCAGCTGGTTCTGCAAGCGTGGGACCCTTAATCCACGGCACGGCAGAATCTTGGCCCCGCGCCTTCCATTCTCCCACGTGCGTGCAGATACCGAGGTAGGGCTGTTGTCAATAGTGTCACACATTTCCCTTGCTCACTCTTCACCACAGAGGGAGCGATGAGTGCGTAAGGAAATAAATTAGACACACGGGGTAACGGGTGCCTAGTTTGGAAGTTATGCATGGGGGTGAATTTTTCCGCTCAAGTGCCTTCAACCGGGCGACTGTGAGTGGAAGGAGAATTTGGAAAACTCGTGTATTATGTGTAAGTGACATAGATAACGTATAAGTCAATGTATAGTGTTTAATTTCTTGAGGTTCTGTTGGATCAAAGCACTGCCGACCTCTTCATGGCCTGAATTCTGTTCTCAGACATTCCATGGGGTAAGGATCTAGCCGACAATGGAATGTAAACTCTACTCACTCTCTCAGCCAAACTCAGCTTTGAGTAACGGCAGTTTCCTCTTTCCAAATGCTGTTTTTCTCAACGAGAGGTAGTAGAGCAGGTGCACATCTGACCAGCTATTGAAAAGAAAAGTTAATGATAAATTGCTTGGTATCTATGCAGTCCTGTACCTCCTGTTATTCTGATGTGGTTTTGGAACCGTAAGTTTTTTGAATCCGGCCACACATTATGGATATTCTGTAACTACTGTAGGATTTTGGGGCTATCAAACTATTTACAGAAATGTTCGGTTCTACATGGACTATATCACCAACCATCCCACACGATTCAAGTATGAAAAGAATGAAATGAATGAAAAGTATGCAAAGAATGAACGCAGATGGTATTAATACTATTTCCCCCCAAAGCTTTTAATGAAAAGATCTCTACATTAATTACAAATACAGGTACAGTTCTGAGAGAAATGAATGTCAAATGCATGCAGAGATTGTGGGAAGACACAGGTAGAAACAGGACACTCTTATGATATTCGTTCATTCTACAGTATTTACTGAGTGTCTGCCGTGCGTCAGGCACCGATCTAAGCACTAGTGACCCTGATAAGTGAATCAAACAGCAAATCACCTTTGTCCTTAGAGAGGTCCACCTTTTGGAGGAAGATAAATAATTCATTTTAAAAAACGAAATAAGAATGGCAGAATTTTGAAAACGTTAGAGCGGAAAACGTGGAGCAGGGTCGTGGCTGGAGAGGGGAGTTGGAATTTCAGAGAAGCTGGGCCTGGAAGCATTCGTGGAGAGGGTGGCATTTAAGCAGAGGCTTGAAGGAGGTCAGAGAGGAGCCTGGAGCTGTGTGGGAAAGACCACTTCTGGTACAGGGGACAGCCAGTGCTGCTCTGGTCGTGTTCCAGGATGATCAAAAGCTTCCTAGGAGAGGAGATGAGAGAGATGATATTGGACAGACAGGTCCTTGTAAAGCCTGTGGCTTTTCCTCTGAGCAACAGAGGGAGGACGGTGGTTTTAGTCAAGGTTGTCCCGGTGGCTGTGAAGTTGAGAATAGTCCGCAGGGTGACTGACGTAGGGGCGTGAGGTGCAGTGAGGAGGTCTTCGTAATGCATCGCGACGGCCGTTTGGCAGCTGCATTTCCACGTGAAACTTCACTCTGTCAAGCATTTCAAATAGTGCTGAGTTCTTTCGTGAGTAATCATCTGATAGGCAAGCTACCATGGGTTCTGTATATAGAACATGGTTTGTTTTTAGTGTTTTAAATGAATATTCCTGAGTTATCGTCAACTCACCTGCCCTTTCTTTTCTGGGAAGAAGCTATCTGTGTTTTCAGATAACCTCTTGGGTCTCCCATCTGTGCTGACAAGTGTGGAATGGCAGAACTAGAGTTCATACTCGCTTCAATGCCTCTTCACAGCCATCTTTGACTCAGTGGCCAGGGACACGGGGCACTAAACTCATTGGGGACGAGGTACTGGCCTGAAAGAAGGACAAACTACCTTTCCTCATGTCAACTAGAAAGTTGGGCTTAGAAGCGTATTTGGATGTGTCCAGATGTGCCTAGTGCCTTCGCCTAAACTTTGAAATGAGGTCATAAGCCAGGGAATTTGCAAAACTGTGTCTCTTATTTGTTGAAAAGCATTTCTGTTGGACCAGAGTTTGCTTTCTAACTTTTAAGTTTTGAACCGTAAGACTGGAATGTCGATCTTATTCCTTCATCCGTCTGTACAAGAAGTATCTATCCAGTCTACTGTGGGCCAAGTGTTGTGCTAGGTAGGCCAACAGATGGAGGAATGTGGTGTGGATCCTATCCCCAGGGAGCCTGTAACTGAGTGAGGAAGTCAGGCAGACCAAACCAACCAAGCAAAACCAAAAAGCCAACACCGGATGGTTGGTTCTATCTAAGTAAGAGGCCCGATTCTAAATAAGAAGAATTGCCTAACTTGTCCTGGAGAGGTGAAGGAGGTCTTCCTGGGGGAGGTGATACCTGCCGCTTGAGGGACAACCTTTGAAATTACCGTTTGGCAGTCCTCAAGCAGCAATAGGAAGCTGTGTATGCTTTCTGGAAGGAAGAGATTTCCCTTTTTGTATTATTTCCTTCCTCTCTGAGTTTGCATGACTACCATCTTAATGAATCATGAAACAGCAGAGCACTTGGTGTGGTCTTTGAAAAAACTGATACATTCCTTAAGGAGACCCACTTGGAAATACTGAGCCTAGGGGATAGGAGTTTTATATCAAGTATTTCTTATCCAAGGCTGATACATTCAGCAGACACAATTTGCCTGTTGCCTATAAAATCCATTAGATGGTGATGTGTTGTGGTCACATGGGACTCTGTGGAATATGGCATTATTTTACAAGCTCAAGGTCACTATCTAGAGCTTTTGTCTTCCTCTCAATGGCATACCCCCAAAACTGACCTTATAATATGGTCATATTATAGGATTTGGGGGTTGGCTATGGCTTTGCTCGATTATAAGGATTTTTGGGTTGGCTATGGCTTTGCTCAATGACATCCTCATTCCGGGACCCAGGTAAAGGAGCAGCCTCTAACTTGGGCATGCTGATCTCCTGGCTGGACCAGGAGATATGGCAGTTTTCCATGCCCGGGCTCCATTGGCCACACCTGATTTCAACAGCACAGGAAGGGAGCACAAAGGTGGACGCCAGGGGGCAATGGGCCCAGGGGAGAGGGGCAGACATTTTGAACAACTGATACCATTCACCACAGTGTAGGTGGAGGAGTTGGGGAAGGAAGAAAGATGTCATTCATGCCGAAAACTTTCTGTATCGTGTGTGTGATGTGATTGGATTCACACTCTTGCTTTATCTGTGGAATTATGGGGACTTTTACAATGGATATTTACTGAATAATTAGTAGGTTGATTTTATAAGACAGACATAAATGTCATTCTCCATTTTTATCTGGTATAAATGGCGCAGTTGGCAAGTACTGGGTTTTTGAAGGAAGCCCTGATGTGTTAGGTGAAACTTACGTATGTCCGGGAAAGCCTAAAACTCAAGCTTGCCTCCCCAACATGTAGTGTAGTGACATCCCGTAGCCTCAGGGTTTCAGACTGCCACCATGGTCCTGACGCGCCCAGCAGTATCTGATAGATGTTGTCCCCAGTAAGACCCAGGCTGCGTCCCAGGAGAGTAGGTCACAAGATGCGTGTGAGTTCCATGCCCGTTTGACAATGGAAACGTCACGTGCCGTGCGGTTGCCTAGAATCCTGTCCAACCCGAACCTTGGTCTCCTGACAGCGACCTACTAGGTAGGTTGCTTAGACTCACGCTCCCTCCTGCTGTGTCCAGTGAGCAAATGGAGAGTGACCCTGCGGGCATGGGGCATCTCCCGTGTGACTCTCAACACAGTGACAACCGCCTGTCCGTGCTGATGGCCCCTGAGCAAGCTCGGTGGCTTGGTCTGGCACGCTCATAATCATCTCCACGGCCTGTCCCTAGTGGCCGCAGATGATGGGCTTTTCCATCCTGCCCTTGAGGTCCGTGGTGGGAAAGAGCAGAAAAAAATGAAAGCATTGTTTTGCGCACGGCTGGACATCTGTGTCTCTGAATCGGCCCGCTGTGTGCCTGGGGCAGCTGCTGGGGCTGTTTTGCTGAATGTGAACTTTGTCCGCTGACTCGAGTCACAATTGGTCTTGGATCCTCTGAAATCGAAACGGTCAGACCACGTTTTTCTAATATTCAGTTGGATCGTACCTTTGCTCTGAAGTGGAGCTGACTCGCATGCGTTGGTGCCGGCAGCAGGGGTTGCGTCTCTGTTTTCCTGGTCAGTGTGGCTTGTTTTTCCAAGGCTGCTACTTACCTTGTCCGCTGCCCACACTCAGGGGAGCGGGAGGGCGGCTCCTTCTGGAACTGCGGCCACGGACGCTTCAGGGCTTGTTGCCTTGAGTGTGAGTGTTAGGGAGAGGGCGGTCTTTTCGGAGAGGGATCAGGGGAGCACCAAGGACAGCTAACCTACAGGTTCGCTGGCCCCGTGGCAGGGACTTGGCCGTGGACTTCAGATAGCACCGTGCTCAGACCCTTCATTGGAAGCATTGACTGTCGACGCCTCGGTCGCCGTCTGAGGGCTGTAGTGTCGAGATTCTCCGCGTAGCTGCGCACTGAGTCACCTAGGGGGCATTTGATATGCTGGGGGCCACCTCCCGAAGTTCTGACTCAGTTGGTGGGGGCAGGGGAGGAACGGGCATCTTTTGTTTTCCAAAGAACCCCAGGTGATTCTAATGTTCAGCTAGAGTGGAGAACCTCTGTTTTGGGGGCTTCCATAGCTTTCGTTGAAACTATGATTTTCTGTCCAGCTAGAGTGAATTTCTGCATGAAGAAAAGGCATGTGTTTGAGTAGGGGTATTGGTAGAGGGAGAGGGCAGTTTCTGTCTTTAGTAACGTTAATTAAGGTGAAAAATAATGCCAACGCTGGCCATCGGTTATCGAATAGCTGCACTAGGTGCCGTGCTAAATATTAGCCTTATAAGGTAAACACAATTATCATTCTCCGTTTGACAGGTAAGGAAACCAAGGCTTAGAGGCATCATGGAATTTCCCCCCAGTCACCCAGCTAATAAGTGACAGAGCCAGAACTCGAACTTGGTCTCTCTGACTCCAAAGCTCATCCTATCAGTCAGGCCCCTGAGATGATAAACTTAACTATAAAATTTTGGACGAAAGGATGAGATGTCAGAAAAGGGGCATTCACTGAGAATAATATGTGTCTATAGTATTAAGAAATTATTCTTTTTTGAAAAAAGAAAAAAATGTTATGTTTGGATGTCTTTGTTCTTTTCCCTTAAATACGGTATTTCGCTCCTAAAAACCTAGGAAAGTTCAAGGCACGCGCCAGAACCTGAGGGCTTGAACACGGATGTGGGAATTAGGTGGTGACTTCCGAGTTTAGCGCGTCTGTGTTCCGTGTTCCCCATTTGGGGAATGGAAGTGGTTTCTTGTGATGTGAACAAGAAACTACAAGGAGGCAGCTCTTCTGTAGTTCTTGTAGTTCTTCTGCTGTCCAGATCGCGGAATCACTGGAGTGTGGAACACAAAATCCGGGCGTCTCTCGTTTTGTTCCTTGGTTAGACCAACCTTTCTGTGGTTATCGTTGTTGTTTTTCTGCAGGCTGTTAAATCTGAGTCCTTACTTAAACTACTGCATTTATCCTTGAATGCCTGTTAAAAGTCCAGAATGGTACCAGGCTAAGGCCCTAGAGATTCTGTCCCTGGCAGTCCTATCTATCCCCATACATATGAAAGAATGTTGTAGATTCGGGCACCTAGTAACTATTTGTTAAATGAGGGAGTGAATGAATTTTGCAAATGTGGGCCATGATGGAAACAGTGCCTTCCAGGTTGCTAAGGATTTCTTGGGGAGATGAGAAAGATCTTAGTTAATGGGTAAGCTTCCAGTTTCTGCCTGGGGCCACATAGTCTGGTAGCCAACTCCTAATTGCCTACCTGGGAGACCTTTCTGTACACAAAGCGTAGCAATATTAATGGGCTTGAAAACATCACCAGCCTCTGCTTATCTCTCTTAGCCTTGATGAAAGGAGGCAGACTTGTTCTTCAGCCGGCAGTAGTGTCTTTCATATTATAAGTTAGAAAAAGGGCAGAGTCCCCAGGGCACGGGAGGAGCAGGAGGAGGAGCTACCTCCCAGCCCGTGTGAAAGAGGAGAAGCCCCACTCTGATGCTGGCTTGCCATGCAGAGTCCTACGGGGACACCTGGATTGCACCCTGCTCCCTCTGCGAGTTCACACTGCTGTCACTGGAGTTATAAAGGGACGGTTAGGCCTGTGTTCTTGGGTCTTTAGCCAGACAGCACAAGTATTTTTAGGGCCCTTCTTGTCTCAATCTGATTTCTGCTCGAAACTTTAACACATGCAGGCTGCACTGGAATGACTTTTAAACTACTCTCTGGGTAGTGTCGAAGGGGGTGGATTAGCACTACAGCCTTTAAGCAGCGCTTTTTTTTTTTCTTTTTCTTTTTTTCTTTCTTTCTTTCTTTTTTTTTTTTTTTTTATTGCTAAATATCCAACAGGCTGAACGGAGGAAATTCAAGTCTAACCCTGGAGGGACCCCTGTTTAGTCATCTGTCTAGACAGACGGGTTCATATAATGGGCCTCTCTGTTTCTTTTGCTTTGTTATAACAGACGGTGGTCCCTTCCTTTAAACTTGTGAAGATGACAGCCTTTGGTTTTTTTGATCCTAACCTATGGTTGATAAAGCCAAGAAAGTGACTCACACATGAGCCAAAGATGACTCTTGAGTGTGGCACTTAGTCTATGATATAATAGAAAGAAAATACAGGCTTTGCATAAAAGAGACCCGGATAAAATCCTAACGGTGTAATATCGGGCAAGTCAGCTACCTTCTCTGAACCTCATCTTTCTCTTCTCTAAAATGAGAACGAATTTTTAAAAATCTGCTTCTTAAGGGGACTTCAAAAAAAATAATACATAAAAATAACTTGCACAGGGTAGGGGCTAAGTAAACCGTCATCATTCATTCATCCATTCATTCATTTCAGGGTGATCAGTGACATCTTCACTTCTAGCTTTTGTATGCTGAGAACTATAGAGAAACCATAAATTCCAGCCCATGTTTTTTAACATCCAATTTCCATACGTTGAGAAAAGCAAGCATACATTTTTTAAAAAGTCTACGAAAAGAATTTTAAAAAGTGCCAGCAACTTTGATAAGAGGAAATAATATCAGAGATACTGTTTAAAAATTGATGGAAGTAAGTAAGGCAGAATGACATTCTTTGTCTTCTCCGGAGGGCTTGAAGCTCTCAGAACTTGCCTAAAAGGACTATGTGTGTTGTTAACTCTTTCTGCAACGAAGTGGGTACATCTGCCTCCCTTGTTGTGTCTCTAATCCCTGCCTGGTTTGCCCCTGGAAACACTGATGTGGAAAATTTCGTTTTATTCAGTTTAATTCGGTAAATATTTACTGAGCATATAGTGCCTCAAGGGCTTGGTACCTGAACCACACAGGTGGATAAAAAGTGGGTCCCTTCTGGAAGAGGCAGTGCGCACGGCCCAGAGGAATACGCTGGGGTCACATAATCCGGGTACAGTCGAGGTGGCACTGTTTCTAGTTCCATATGTTGGGTTGGGCTTGTTTCCTGTTTAAGCCTCAGTTTCTTATCTTCCACCAAAATGGGATAATCCTGGTGGGGTACGAGACGGATGGCACGCCTTTCCAAACAAGTCATGTTCCTTTTATTGCTGTACTTTTTAAATTGTTATTGTTCTATTACATCTGCCCTCAAGTAACTTGTAGTCTGCTTGTGGGGACAGGTCTATACACTGGCAACCCTCTACAAAGCAGAATCGTAGAAAATTGCTGAATGATATTTACAACAAAGGACAATGGTAGCACAAGGGCAAGGTGGTTGGTTAACGAAACCACCTTTTAAGAGAAGCCACCTATACTTGTCCACGGAACAGTGTGTGTACCTCAGCAGCGAATAGCCACAGCCTTACAAGGAGAAGGGAACCAGAAAAAACTCAGCCTGTTCTTCAGCCGTGGAAGGACAGAAGCAAACGAGGTCTATGTCGATAACAAAGCTTTTCACATTTCATAGTACAGTTCGTGACATTCTCCTACATTGAAATTCCATTAGAACCCAGTGCTATACGTGGCTTCGGATATGGTATGTCTGACTCATGTCTCTTTCAATACAACTGCAATCAATAAAAAACCCCAGTAAAATGTGGTTAACCACAAGGACATCCCTCCCCACCAACCCCACCCCCAAATCAGCACTGTGATTCATTCAGTTCAGTGCTCCTCCCCCTAATATACTTTATATGGAGAGAGACTTAGCCTTCTTCAAGTACAAAGAACAGAAGTCCTGTTCTGTTGCTTGGTGCCTGAGCCTTGTGGGATAGCTTTGCCCCTGCTGACCCCCGGGAAGCCCAGTCCTCTCCTCTACCTTGTCCGGCTGTGGCCAGAGAGAAAGTCTACCCCATGTCATGGGGTTGCGAGATAGATGCCTCCAAAGGATGCAGTCCGAGGTCCCAGAGGGTCTTGCTGGATACAAATTCCTTCTGTCTCTCTAACAACTATAACTGGCTTCTAACTGTTCCTCAGTAACGTGAGCGGGGGGCCCCCTGTTTGCCACCATCTCCTTAGTTCTAATTCATTGTCTATGTGGTAGTGCTTGTCTCTTCTGTTTCTTACACAGAAGGGACCTGAATGAACAGCAAGAGCTGTGGGTGTACTAGGAGGGGTGGAGGGAGCCAGGGGGACGCAGGGAGGGGACGAGAAGGGTAAGAGAGAAACAGGTGTAGAAAGGGCACAAAGGTAGCCTTCACCTGCTTGCTGTTTGGGCCCATGGCCATCACCGGCTCAAGAAGCACCTTCCAGGGCCAGTGAGCCAGAGGGATGTCTGCCAGCAGGCTCGAGCTGTCCTTGAAACATGACCTTCTGTCACCCATGGGGGAAGTAAGGCCTCACTCTTACCTTTAATTGCAAAAGCAAACCAAGAGAGTGTGCGACATTTTCTTTATCCTTAGGGAAATGTTGCCCCTTTCTTTGTTCTTACCTGCGCCTCAAAGCCACCAGTTGTGTGCTTTCTCAAGGTGGCCATCTGGGACGAGGTTTTATTTAAAAATTCTGAGGTTAGGGGCACCTGGGCGGCTCAGTTGTTTAAGTGTCTGACTCTTGGTTTTGGCTCAGGTCGTGATCTCATGGTGTGTGAGTTCGAGCCCCCGCCTGGGATTCTGTGTCTCCCTCTCCCTCTCCCTCCCCCTCTACCCCCCCCCCCCCCGTCTGTGTCTCAAAAATAAATACATAAGAAACTGAAAAATAAGAAAAAAATGGTATTTTTTTTTTCTGTTCTTATGACCGAGAAAAGTTCAGTCCTGACATCTGAATTGGTGAAGTCCAACTTTAAGTTGCTGGCTGTGATATAATCTAATTTTACCATTTTCCTCTACTTGTTGTTAGTGGAGAAAGGAAGGCCTAGTAAAGTCTAATTGCATTTAGCTTCTTCTGCTTAAGGAACGAGTTACCCTTTGCTAGGATCTTTATATTCTGTCTTTTGTTTACACTTGGTATTTGGTCAATAATAACAATAATGACAACAACAATAACATTTACTACGTATACTTATGTAGTGCTTCTTATACTCCGGGGACTTTTCTAAGCACTTCAGAGATATTGGTTCATTTGATCCTGGCAATAATTGATAGGTATTATTATTGTCTCTATTCAACATAGGAGGAAATCAAGGCACAGAGGGAGATTAAATAACTTGCCCAAGTTCAACAGCAGTTAAGTGGTAGAGACAGGACACATACCGCCCATAGCTGTCACCTCCATGAATTAGAAGCTCCTATCAGTCACCAGTCATGTGACCCAAAAGCAGTGACTTTTCTTTTTTTATTTATTTTTTATTTTATTATTATTATTATTTTTAATTAACGTTTATTTATTTTTGAGACAGAGAGAGACAGAGCACGAACGGGGGAGGGGCAGAGAGAGAGGGAGACACAGAATCGGAAGCAGGCTCCAGGCTCTGAGGTGTCAGCCCAGAGCCCAACGCGGGGCTTGAATTCACGGACCGCGAGATCGTGACCTGAACTGAAGTCGGACGCTTAACCGACTGAGCCACCCAGGCGCCCCAAAAGCAGTGACTTTTGTTGCGATGCTTACAGATATAGACTCTGGAATGAAAGTTGCTTAGGTCTGTTGTTTCGGGGAAAGGCAGTCCACTCTGGAAGTAGAGTCCACTTGGACTAAAATAGATAAATCATGTGTCTATGTATATTGGAAGCCTATGTGGCACACATATGCACAGTGCTCCTTGCGTTCTAAACAGAAAAGAGCAATCCGCATGCCAAGTTCTCTTCGGATGGCTTTAAAAAAAATAGAAAGAAACGTAGCCCTTTGATTAGCAAACAGTACAAATGTTTATAGACTTGGAGGATTTTTAATATCTTTATTTGAATTGCACAAAGCAGCCAAATGTAGTTTGGCCCTGGGCTGCAGCATATACGTGTCTGGGGCCAACAAGTAACAGCACTCGGCCCGGGATGCCAAGCATTCCAGACCTGTTACCTTGTAAGTGTAATATTTACCAGATTTTTGCTTCATCTGGTGATGAGGAGCAGAGCTGAGCCGAATTGGGGGCGGGGCAGGCCGCCTGGAAGGGAGCTGGGTGTTCAGGGGAATCTCTGAATGAGTAGGTAGCGGGGAAGGTGAACAGACATTTGCCAGGGACAGCCCTTTTGCTGACGAACTTGGAGTGCGGGAAAAAGTGATAGAGGCCCAACCCGCGTGCTGGGGTGCTGACCGAGCGCCAGGCTCAGGTCCCAATCCTGTTGCACCCCCATGGCTCTGCGGGAGACGCTGTGTCATCTCCATTCCGCAGATGGGGAGCGTGCAGTCTTCAAGGCTGAAGTGGGTTGCCCGGGTTGCGTTCCAAGGTCTGTCTGTATTTTGACTTTAAGTGAAACTGGTTAAGAGCAAGGGGTGAGGGCGGCCGAGCCGGGTCAGACGAGCCCCTCCGTTGACTCTCCCTTCCTCTGGCCTTCCCAGCCACCCTCCAACTGGGTGTTAGTCACATTTTACAAATGAGGAAACTGAGGCCTAACGGAGCGAAGAGACTTGTCCCAAGGCCGGCTTTTCGGAGGCAAAGCCAGGAGTGGACTCCGGGCCGGCCGAATCACAAAACTTCATCCTCCTTGTGCTAAAGCGGGAGTCTCCATTAGGTGCCAGCACCAAGGTTATGGACGAAAGCAAACCCCAAAGCTCTGGGCAAACGCAGCGTTGTGTGCTGTTCCGAAAACAGAAGGGGCTTGAGGCAGAGAGCCCGTCCTGAACCCCGTATGTCGATACACAGAGCTAGTAAATGAGATACTTTATTAGGGGTGTGTGTGTATGTGTGTGTGTGTACACGTGTGCACCCGTGGGGAGTTGCAGGCTGGAGCGGACGAGCGTTATTCCCAAATCAGAGGGAGCAGCCGTTGCCAGAGAAATACACGTATCATGTCCCGTGTTTTAGTTTCGTTATCACTTCATCTGATGAGTAAATGGTGCTGAGAACAAGATCCCCAAGGTCAGCGGAAGGAGATGGTGAAAGTTCTTTCTGCCTTTACCAGATGGGCATTTCTGCCATTAGGACCCTCAACAGAGCTGTGATTTGGCAGGGGCGGGGCGGGGGAGGGGGGTGCGCGGCGGGTGGTGCAGCGTCAGGAAATTCAGCCATGGCCAGGGAAGCAGCCCCTCACTCCCACTCTCACCTCCGCCCCGTAGTGCTCGGGGCTGTCTTCCAATGAGGCTGGAAACATCCACAGAAGAGCCAAGAAGGCCCTGAGGCCCCGTGCGAGAGCCTTTATTCCACCACCGTGCCTGTTGCTTTGGGGGATTGTGCTTTGGTTGAATCTCACTCCGAAAGGAGTGGTTTTGGCCGAAGATGGAAAAATCATAAAAGTAAAGGGGAAATGAAGCTCTCTGGTAGTGTCGTCCGTGCAGAGACGGACCTTGAGACTTCAGCAGGCACTGGTTCTTACCGATGCTGGCCTGGTCCGGGGACGGGCTGTGAGCACCCGGCTTCACTTCCAACTCAGAGGAGGTAGTCAGGTTCATTCTCTGGAAATTTAGCTATTCTTCTCCCCTGGCTTCTCAGTGCCACTGGGTCCTGTGGAACATCTGGACACAGGAAACTGAGTCCATCATTTGAAACACAAAAGCAGGAGATAGTAGGGTGACCGGTCTGCAGTGACGCAGCCAGTGCTGAGAGTCGGGATTAGGCAAAGGAGGACCGGACTTACCAACCCCGGCTCCCCAAACCGTGCGAGACCATCTTCAACCGGCTACTTCTAGTCTCTGGGGGAGCTCCCAGCTTCGCGGACATTCCTTTCCAAGCACTGGGGGCGTATGGAGGTATGGCGTGCTGTCAGTCTTTTCGTCATTCTCTCGGTGTTTGGAAAGAAGTCTTTATGGGGGTGAGGAGGTTGTGATATGACACGAACCTATTGTAAATTGCTTTCAGAGTCTTCTTGGAAAGAATTGGGTTTTAAATTCAACATTAGATGACAAAGAAGGGTTTCAGGGAGGAGTAAAACAGCAAATGGAAAGGCAACGCTCCACCAGGAGGAAAGAAAACTGTGAAAGAGTCTGAAACTTTTGGATTCTGCCCGTGGATATTCCAGGAAAGCTGCAGAACTGGATTTATGATGTAAACAGGGGTTTAACTGGAACACTGTGAGTGCAAAAGCACCTCACGTGTAGACAGAATCTGAAATCCCTGTTTTTTCCATGTTTAATCCTCCTGGGATTTGTAAGGGATTTTTTAGGAGGTTTCAGAATGCAAGGCTGGAAAGCATGTGTCTTTTAAAAAAATGTATCATCCATTGTAAATACAAACCTACACTGACAAAAACACAATAGCATTCTGAACTGTAATGACAGGAGTGTTAATTTGTCCTTCGGAGGTCCCTTTCTTTTTGATGGGAAAGCTGGTAACTTGCAGGAAGGAGATCCTCAGGCTCGTAATGGCTTCAGAGGCAACTAGAAAATCCTTGCAGAAACTGCTCACCCCTTTAACTATGATGTTTGGGAGTTTTTTTACTGACGAATGTCAACAAAAGTGCATGTCAGAGGGCTCACAAAATTTGGTGATATGTTTCATGAGTCAGGTTTCAAGGCGTTAGAAGTTGCAACAGAATTAACCACAAGCTTCTGAAGAACTTTCTATGAAGGGCATTTTTAAATAAAAAACATATTGCCTTTGGATTTCCCCACCTAACAAGGTAGAGAGTCAACGCGTACTGACAAAAACGTACCACATTCTGGAGCATCCCGAGAATTGGGAAATGCCCTAGAACGCCTCCCCTCCACCCTTTCCCTCTTTTTGACATCGGGGAGCTTTTGTCACACATGACAGTTTTGTGGTGGTGTGTCAGTGCCATAGGGATGAGATCTACAGAAAGTTTATTTAAATCATATAAAGTAATTTGCGGGGCTTTCCCCTCTTCCTCTTCCAGGACCTCTTAATTCATGAAAAAAAAAAAAAAAAGGAGAAAGTAAGAGACGAGGAATTAAATATCATTGGGTACTTTTCTTAGTTTTAATGACTGCATCCGGTTATTCCTTGGTTTATAGGATTAAAAAGTTATGATCCTTTTCCTGTAGAGAATCCACATACCTATGTGTGTGAGAATAGAATTAGAAAAACTTGACATGGAAAAAGCATTGCAGGTATGTGGGAGATTTGAAACGCTGAGAAAAGCAAGAATGTTAAATACTCCGTTATTATGAACAGGATTGTGTGTAATACGGGCTGGTGTTACCTTTTGAAGTGATGCACTACAACTGGTCCGTGGTAAGACACTTCTTTGACTGCGCCATTGACTGCCTGTGTGACCAGTGATACAGCACTCAATCCGTCTAAGCCTTACCTCTTCATCTGCAAATGGGAACGAAAATGGGATATACCTCGTAGATTCCTTGTGAGCCTTAAAGGGGAGAATCCAGGGAAGGCTCTTAGCTGCTGGTGTTATTATTGGCCCTTTCCATGTTGGGAGGCTGACTTTCCAGGCAGTGGATTTACCA
This sequence comes from Felis catus, assembly GCF_018350175.1. Taxonomy (NCBI): domain Eukaryota; kingdom Metazoa; phylum Chordata; class Mammalia; order Carnivora; family Felidae; genus Felis; species Felis catus. The sequence goes on from NC_058384.1 coordinate 55,627,880, forward strand.
TATGTTTGCTTCACCTCACCTCTTACCCCCCCCTTTTTTTTTAAGGATTTATTTTATTTATTTTGAGAGAGAGAGGGAGAGAGAGAAGGAACATGTGCAAGCGGGGGAGGGGCAGAGAGAGGGAAAGAGAGAATCTCAGGCAGGCTCCATGTGGTAGCACCGAGCCTGATACGGGGCTCTATGCCACGAGCTGTGAGATCACGAACTGAGCTGAAATCAAGAGTTGGACACTGAAGCAGCTGAGCCACCCAGGCACCCCTTCACCTCCTTAAGTTCAGGGGCCATGGATAGTCCATTCCCATCTGTAAGGTGTGGCCAAAAAGGAACAGAAGGCAAAACTCAAATCTGTCGCGAATGGATGGTTAGATTGACCTGGGACCGGGAAGGGGGACCTGTAAGGCCACTCAGTGAGGCTGGGAGAGCAAACAATAGTTGGCTGCAGGTGTATTGAGGCTGCCCCGGATGCAGGCAGAGCCCCAGGCAAGTGTCATTCAAGGGACTGGTGTCACAGGGATCGCACATAACCGTCCTGAGGGTGGCTTGAGTTCTCTGCCTTGAAATCTGCACGAACCCTTCCCAAGTCTGAGGTGATGTGTTGAGTGGAAAGAACACCTGTCAGGGGTCAGGATCTGGGCTTGGTAATCGCTTGTTAGTGCTGTCCGGTCTCAAACTCTGGGCCTCAGTTTACTTATCTGCAGAGCGAGAGATCTATCTCCAAAGTTATTTCCAGGGGACTCAATAAGGTACTGTAAGCAAATGCTTGTTATCTTGGAATGACTTCCCAGTGTGTGGACGGCCTGAACTTCTTCAGTGACGCCTGAAAATAAGTTTAAGTACAGCTCTGTCACCTTACACTTATTTGTCGCTTTACATTGGACAAAACGCTTGCACTAACGTCACCCTATTTGAACCTAACTGGAGCCCCGTGAACGAGTCACAAGTTCGCCAGGCACAGAGAGGCTATGGGGTGGTCCCCCAGGCAACACCGCTTCAGAGGCAAATGGGAATTCTTACCAAGAAATGGCATAAACCACCCAGCCCCTTCCTTGTACAGGCTGGGAGTTTTTAACCGAAGCGTTTTGATAAAACCGTATGTCAAGGCGAAGGTCAAAGTCTCCCCACTGAGCTATAGCAGACAGCGTTGGGTCCGGGGCTAGCAAATCACACACACAGCGGGTCCTCCGCTGGTGAGAAGGGGCTGTGACCCAGACCTCAGAGCGGCTCCTTCAAAATCCAAATGAGGCTTTTTACGAGTTCAGTCTCTGAACTCTTGGTGTGTCTGACCCCTCCCTCTGTCCCCTTTAGGAAGACTGAACGTTCAAACTGCTAGTACCAGGCTGGCTTGATAAACTTCAGCGTAGTGTGCAGATCCTCAGGGGGGTCGCCTTTGAAAGGCCATCTGGTTCTGCCATCTCTCCTTGACTCCTGTCGTAAGACTGCTCCCAAATTACCAGCTTCTTCTGTGGATAGCTTCGACCCGTGGAAGGCTTGAATGAGCTTGGGTTGTTCTGGGGCTTTCCACCCCCTGGTCCTTAAAGTAATACAGAACAGACCTTTATCGGAAGGAGACGTGGGGCCACGGATAGAGGGTGGACTTGGGAACAGAGAGACTCGGTTTGCAATTTCTGGCCCCTTCTCTGTTCTGGCTGTCTTCACAAGTGGCTTGCCTGTAAACCCCAGTCCTTTCACTTATACCCTGGGAGCCGCAAGGGGTGGGATGATCTAACGCAGAGCAGACGCTGTCAACAGACGGTACTTACATGAGATGTCACTAGGTTTCAAAAGATTGTGTGCAAGAAAGTGTTTTGTAAGTGGTATGTGAACGTGGGTACTTTTAATAGCAGAATCACTAGAAGTCTCCTTCTACCCCTGGTGTAGATGGGAGTAAGCCGGGGGTCAGCAAATCTGGTGAAACCGAGAGTGGTTTTCTAAGACACGTCCTACTGAATCGGGCTCCCCTGTGCCCACAGGTCTCTGATTCTCGTTGTTGTAAACTGAACAGCAGAGGCAGACCCGAGGGCTGCACTGAGGGTGTGCGTTCGATTCTGGAGAGCAGAGAAAAGGATGGCTCCCGTCCCCAGGGTTTTGGGTACAGCTGCAGTTTTGAAATATGGGACCTCTTCTTTCTTCCTGGTTGGAAGAGTCTCCTTGACACCAGTCTCCTGGAGTAGATACAGCTTTCCTGCTGTATCTGGATGGTCATTTCCATGTACTCTGGATGGTCATTTACAATACGACCTTACGTTTTTTTGGCTACTTGTTATGTTCCTATTCATTATTTTATCTAACCCTTCACAGCAGTTCCTAGAGGCAAGAGTTGGCATTAGCTCATTAAAAACAGAAATGAGCCCGAGTCTTTGCCCTCACGCTGCTCACATCTTAGGGGGTAAAAAATGTGAAGAGCTGGCTATGATATACGATACGACCAGTGCCGTTGGGGCACAAAGAGGGGAGAAATCGATTTCGCTCTGGAAGAGCTGGAACTTCTTCCGAGGAGAGGAGGCACCAAGGTTGGACCTTCCAGCATGAGTAGAATTTGCCAAATGTCAAGGGTTTCTGGGAGAAGAAGTAATGCAGCAGGGGTGTGGGTGTGGTGGTGGGTCGGCATCTGGCCGGTTGGGAAATCACAGGTGCATTTAGGGCAGAATATACTGTGGCAGGGGCGGGAGGGAGGACAGATGGCAGAGGGCCCGTGAAGCTGGGAAGGTCAGCTGGGGTCACAGGGTCACAAAGCCAGTCGTGTCGTGAAGTTGTCTCTTTGAAGTTATTGGACGTTATTGTAGAGACGTCGGTGGTTGGAGATTAAGAGGGAGGAGAGGATGGGGAAGCATGGAGGCGAGCTTGCTTGGCCCCGTGGTGCCCGACCTTCTAGAAAAGGCATGCCAAGCTGTAGCCGAGTCTGTGCTTTCTAAAGCCCAGCAACCTCAGCGGAAGGCGGGGACTCTCCCAGCCTTAGACGGAAGTGTGGAGCCCAAGCCCAGCATCCTCTTAGGTGTGGAGGAACTGAGCCCTGCAGGGTTTGCTGATGCGCCACAGTGAGGGCTGTGGACAAACTGTACCGCGGTCTCTTCAGTCTCATTTCTGCAAAGCCCCTCCCTCGTTGTGCACCTTACACCCCTTCCCAGCCTAAATGGGCACCGCTGAGACCCATTCCCACTCGACCATTTCACTTCCCACCCTGGACTTAGGAGAAAAGCTGGTCCGATTGAAGGCTGGGGAAATAACACTGACTCCATGCTGGCCGTCTCCCTCTCTCTCTAAAGTACTTTTAGGGTTCTGGGATCCTCCTCCAAGATATTTGAGGGTGCCATACATGCCATGAAGTTCATGTCTCTGTTGGTCTTACCCCATCCCCTTATCACCCACCTGCTCAGTGTTATTCATCATAGAAATGAATGCAGCCAGGGGTTTCTCAGTCAGTTAAGCATCCGACTTCACCTCAGGTCATGTTCTCACTGTTCAAGAGTTTAGAGTTTGAGCCCCACGTCGTCAGGCTCTGTGCTGACAGCATGGAGCCTGCTTGTGATTCTCTCTTTCTCTCTCTCTCTCTCTCTTCCTCTATCTCCCTCTCTCTCTCTCTGCCCCTCCTTCACTCACACTTTCTCTCTCTTTCAAAATAAATAAATATACTTAAAAAAAAAAAAGAAATGAATGCAGCCTGGAAGGTCCACCAAGAGCAGAGCCACACATCTATGTGTTCTGCAAGATTAGAATCCATAGTTAGAGGACACAGTGCGCCCACAGAGCAGTGGGTGTGAGATGAGACATAGGGTAGAGTTACAGCATTTTAGAGAAGCCATATTTGCCTTTTTGAGCCCTCCTAGCTTCCCTCCTACAACAAAAGCATAATGTGTGGTCAGCTGGTTTCAAAAAAAAAAAAAAAAATTAGCAAAGGGATCAGTTGGAGTTTGTAAAAGTCCATCTGTGTTTGGGCTGCACTGATTGTCTGTCCAAGCAGAATGGCCTTTGTGAGGCCATCTGAGGGGAAGGGAGCTCACATCTGGTGCTCCACATCCAAAGGGAAATTCTAAAGTGCTGTACGGGCGCTTGGGTGGCTCAGCCAGCTCAGCGTCCAACTCTTGATTTCAGCTCAGGTCCTGATCTCACAGTTCATGGGATTGAGCCCCACATCAGGCTCTGCAGACAACATGGAGCCTGCTTGGGATTCTCTCTCCCTGTGTCTCTCTCTCTCTCTCTGCCCCTCCCCTGTTCTTTCTCAGAATTAATACGCACGCGCGCACACACACACACACACACACACACATATTTATTTATATAAACTCCCAGACTCTCTCTGAACTGTGAAAAGTGATTTTGTCATTGAGGCTGACAGTCAAAAGGTGCCTCAAAGTCTTTGTTACGGCCACCGCGGCAGCTGCCTGTGGTCCAGTCTCTCCCCCCCCACCATGGAAGAGAGCAGAGGGTTCTAAAGAGGTTGCACATCTCCTGCTGATACTGGGGGACATGAGTCTCTTCCTGCCTCTCTCTGTCTCATTCCTAGGTCATTCTCAGAGTCCCAGTTAACAGAGGTCATGGTATATCACGGTCCCCAAGGTGGCTGCCTGAAATGAACATCAGTCCCTTTCTGCATCTCGTACCTTCTCTGCACTGGCACCCCTGGGCTGCTGTGCTTTTAAAGGAAGATGTTTCTGCTCTTGGCACTAAAAATAGCTATTCAGCAATAATAATGGAGACAAGACACAGGGAAGTCTTTCAGATATGTTGTCTAGCCTTTTAAAATGGTCTAAAGTTACAGCTGAAACTAATATGATGTTATATGTCAATTATATCTCCATTTAAAAAGCACCTTAATGAAATCAGTGCAAAATGACAAGAAATAGGCATCTAAAAAGGCATAACCCACTCCCCCTAACATGGCAACAGTTATTCCACTGACTTTAAGGTACATTTGGATGTACATTATGTAGCCCTCTGCTACCTTTGTATACCCGATCTCTTTACCTTCGTGTGCTCCTATTTTATTGTGGTTAAGCACGTGAGTAGATACCACTCTGGTTCTCTGGGACTTCTGTTTGCTTTCATTTAAGAAGCACCAGCCTTGTTCGAAGAGCTCTTCTTTAAAGGGGACTTAGTAAATGCTTTTGAGGAAGTGGAGGAGAGCCGCTGACTTGGGACTGAGGAGAAGCATCTGTCTTGTGCCGTGAGAAAACAGAGTAGATAGAGAAAGGTTCAGAAACCACCTGAGTTTTGACCCTTTGCCAGAAAGACTTCTGATGTTTTCTGGAACAAAGAAAAATTAGAGAGCTGGAAGATTAAGCTTTCCTAAAGAAGAGAACCTCTTTTCTTCTTCTTTTTCTTCTTCTTCTTCTTCTTCTTCTTCTTCTTCTTCTTCAGAATTCTCTCTCTTCTCAAAGTTTCAGCCCCTTCCATCTTTGCAGGGGGTATAAAAGAAAGTGGATGGGTTGGATGAACTCTTTGGACGTCCTGGATCTTGTTGTTCTATCAGTTCTAAGTCCCTAAGAGCAGGCTAAATTTCATATATCTTATAGCCTCTGTACACCCAAATCACGGGATTGACGCTAAACCATTGGGCTTGCTCTCAGACCCTTACATAAAAATAACCATACTCAAACATTTTAAAGTACTCAGCTGTGGCTCTAGTTCTGCCATGGAGATTTCCTGTTGTAAAGATGGTTTCTTCTCCTCCCGCAAAATGGCGGCCCCTCCTTGAACAGAAAGTAGCTTAGCACCCAAATGAACACGATTTCTTAAAACAAGCCTAACACCCGCGGCTCCATTCCAGCACGCATTCACACCGCAGTTAATCTGGATTCCTATAATTCCTGTATGGTCCCATATCTTAATTGCCCATAGCTGTGTTGCCAGTACAAACAGGATGGGGAAAGAGTACACACCCTTACTGAATACATCTACCAACCCAAGGAAAGCACCATCCTTTGAAACTCTAATATTTTTTTGCAAGGTACTGAGTGGCCATCTTCTGAAATGCTCAGAAGAATATCTGATAACTAAAAATTCCTTCAAAGCAATTCTTACTCCCTACCATTGTTATAGTTGAGACTCAGGGCTGGCATTCAGCACGAAGAACAATTCAGAACTTCCATGCAGCTTTGGAAACTAACCCTCAGAGTGCTGATTCATAGAAGATCGGCATTCTGCGGTGAGGTGGGTTCCAGAACCTTCCTCAGCTGTGTCCCGTTGGCCACTTACTTGGTGATCTGCAGTTGGACACAGCTGGCCTGCCGATCTGCCTTGACCAAACTGTGCCGCTGGGCAGACGGAAACCTCTGTGGCACTAAGTGGGTGATTGTGTGGCATCGGGGGGCCCCTTCCCATGCACTTGGCTGTCCCCACAGAGATGAGTGGCACAGTGATGGTGCCTGCCGCAGTGGAGACCCCTCAAAGGAAGAAGTTCTAGAATAGATTCACGTCTGTATTCACCCAAGCAAAGTTTAGGAACTTTGTTCATGATCTGTGAATGTAGGGGATTTAATGAAATATATGCCAAGTGGCTTTCTGATTTTAAGATTCTGTCCTCTGCAAAATCATTTAGCAAATGAATGCACAGGCTTGCCAAATCAGATTTCAAATCCATCTCAGCGTACCTGAAATGAGGAATCAAGTCAAATAAGTAGGGGTATTTGAAGAAAGGTGGAATGATTGTAAAATTCGCACACACACAAAAAGCCTCAGGGTGTAAGAAATAAGACAATAGCGTCTGTAGAACAGTTTGTATGGAAAAGACCCAAGACTTGTAATTTATTATGCATTAAAAACACACAGAAAATACGAGTGCAAATGTTAAAAAAAAAAGAGAGCAAGGATAATTTATTGTTGGGATGCATTAATAAAAATGTAACTCCCGCAGTAAGGGAGGTGATAGGTCTACTCTGTTCTGCCTTGGGGATTATGTTCAGATTGAAGGCTAGGAGTTTAAGATTGGAACAAAGAGGAAACATCCACGAAAGTAAAAGGCTTTCGTGAAAAATAATGAAAGGAAGTGAGGACGTTTTCTTAGAAAAGGAAAGAAATACGGGCGGGGAGACTTCAGAACTGCCTTCAAAATTTCTGAGCACAGTCAAGCAGAAAGGAAGTAAATCATCTCGTGTAGCAGATCCTTCGGGATCGAACTGGATCCTTCGGGAAGGGCTGTGAGCACGCACATCTCAGCCCAGCATAGGGGAGAGATTTGGGGCAACTGGAGCCACCAGAGATCGTAGGAGGCCATTTGCCTGAAGTTTGAGTTCTCTGTCACTGAGGAGTTCTGGGAGCTACGGTCTGGTCTCATCTTGGAGAGAACACTGCAGTAAGAGGAATTAGGTACCAACAACACCGAGAGAGGCCCTGACAGGCGCCAGACTTGCACTTCATTTCTAAGTGCAGTGAAGAGTTGCAGAGAGATAGAATGTTGGCCGTATTTGTTTTCCTTCTCCCAAACTGGATAATCCAGACCATCCATTCCTCTTTATATTTACTCACTCCCAAGCCATGAATTTAATACGTTCGTAATAATAGCCCATGTTACTTGGTTAAGTTGGTAACTAGCTTGCAATCCTAGCAGGGTGTGCCTCGCGGCTTATTAGCTCAGCTTCAGGGCAGAGCAGTAACAGATCAGCACAGCTCCCCAAAGTAATTAGGCAATTGCCTGACAGAGAGGTTCGGCCACAAGCAAGAAGCTTACAGCAAACATAGACAGAAGCTTGCGGAACCAGACATGCTTTGGCCATGATATGCATCCCCGCCATACTTTTAGAAAGATCAGAGAAAGGTTTTCAGCCTAGGAAAGAGCCACTGCACCCATTAAGCATGTTGAAAATCCACGCTAAGCATTATAGAGCTGCAGGGGAAAGTGCGGTAGTTTCTGGAAAGGGGGATGTTGAAGTTTGGGGATAAGAATGCTCTCTTTGCAGGGATGGACAAGAATGCCTAAGATTGTGCATTTTAATCCATATTTTGTCAACGTTTGGTGTAATCCTGGAAAGATTTTACTCCTCGGTTTCTCAGTCTGTAAAAAGAGATTAAAAGCATGCCTCTGATCCATGAAGAGATTAAGGTTGACCTACTAAATTTCCAAGTTTAATTTGTTAGTGAAGTCAGCCCATACTGCCTTTTTTTCCCCCAGTTGCCCTTGTTGGGAGCAGTTGCTGAATTCTAGAATAGCTGTATGGAAAACTATGTGGTGGGGTCACTGGCTTCTCTAAGTGCCATTAAGGAACCAAAATCATGACTATTTTGCCCCCTAGATATCCTAGGGAGAATAAAAAGCACAAATTGAAAAGAAGAAAGCAAAAGCAGAGAGAGAAAATGGAGCAAAGGAAGGAGAGGAGGTAAGAATGGAGAGAGAGAGAGAGGAGGAAGGAAGGAAGGAAGGAAGGAAGGAAGGAAGGAAGGAAGGAAGGAAGGAAGCCAAACCAAGAGAGCTCTATATGCTCTAAAGAATGAGGCAGTGGCAGAGAAGAGCGCCACCAACGCCTGTTGCAACCATGAGGGCAGCCTGCCGTTGTGAGGTCACTCGAAAAGGAGATGCTGCATTCACGGGATGCCTGCCCACAGAGGAGTGTCCAGGAGCCCTCGCCACACTCTTTGTCTGTGATACTTTTCTGTGTCACCCACTGGCCTCTCGGCAGCGCCGCTTGGCCCGCCCCTTTCCATAGGCATGGATTTTACCGCTAACGCCCAGCAGGCCCTACACGCGTCTCCCACGTAGCCCTGACCGTGACGGTTGAGAAGCGTGGAGGGATTGAAACGGAAGAGGCGGTTCCACGTAGGCGGGGTTTTAGGAGCCTGATGGAAGCTGGGGAGCAGACGCTAGAAAGCCCGTGTCTGCCACAGTTCAAGAAAACCCACCACCATGGGCCGGCAGCACTGTGATCTTCCCGCTTTTGCCCTGTGCGGGAAGGGGCCCGAACACTCGGGCTGACGGTGCGCACGGTCTCAAATAGCAGTGAGGCGGAGGCCAAGTCACGTAAGCCGACGCTGACACAATTAGCCTCGCAGATGCCAACAGCTTGTCGAGTGAGACACTGTCCCCGTCTTGGAGACGCTCCCCCCCCCCCCCCCCCCCAAATGGCAGATGCTTCGGTGCTGTGTTACATTTAATAGGACGGATGGCCGGGAGAGAAAATCAGAAACCACCGCTGATGCGCTGTTTATTTCTCAGTCGTTTTGTGTTAAATTGCTGTGACTTGAATGTCAGCAGCGTTTGGGATGTGGTAGTGAAATAAAATCCATAGCCGGTGTGCCAAGACAAATTTCAGAAAACCCCAGAACGCAATTGTCTTGGTTTCTTGCTGGCTGTGTCTGTGCACACGCAAATAGAAGCTAGTTTACTGCCCTCCAACCATTCAGTGGGTCGCTTGTCTTGCCGCGCTCCGGGGGATGTCTAGTGGACCCCAAACTGCTTCCCTCAGAGCTGGGGGGTGTCAGGAATGAGGGGCTGCTACGCTCATTAAGCATGTCGGGAGTCTGCGCCAGTTACTGCGGACCTGCAGGAAAAGTGGTCATTTCTGGAGAGGGAGGTGAGGAGTTCGTTGTGTTCACTCGAGGAGCTTGGGGTAAGAGTCAGCGGAGGGTAGTGGGGCTGCAGCCGCCAGGCACAGCTCTACGGGGTCCATAAGATCCTGGACAATACCGGTATTAGCAAAGAGCGTCTCATAGGGAAACATTCACACCGAGCAGGCCCCCAGGATCTCCTGACTCTTTTAAGGAGTATCAGTGAAAATATTTGATCTTGCATTGAACTTTCTTGACCTTTAAGGCGAGGTCGAGCTGATCTCTAGTGGGAAGGGAGCGACTTTCTGCTCCAATGCCCGTGTGGGTATTTCTGCCCAGGGTAGTATTCATGCCTTCCCGGCAAGGGACTCCTTTGCACAAAAGGCAGGCATCATAATGAAAAGCCAGTGATATTGACTGAATGGGCAGGCTCACCTTGACCTTAGCCAAGAGCTATTTCACTCCCCTTGTTTTTAATTTCTCTATCTGTGAAATGGGGATTAAAAACACCCTCTGAGGGGCGCCTGGGTGGCGCAGTCGGTTAAGCGTCCGACTTCAGCCAGGTCACGATCTCGCGGTCCCTGAGTTCGAGCCCCGCGTCGGGCTCTGGGCTGATGGCTCAGAGCCTGGAGCCTGTTTCCGATTCTGTGTCTCCCTCTCTCTCTGCCCCTCCCACGTTCATGCTCTGCCTCTCTCTGTCCCAAAAATAAATAATAAAAACGTTGGAAAAAAAAAAAAAACAAACACCCTCTGAGGGGCACCTGGGTGGCTCAGTTGGCTAAGCATCTGACTCTTGATTTCGGCTCAGGTCATGATCTCACAGTTGTGAGACAGAGCCCCGTGTCTGGCTCCATGCCGAGCGTGGAGCCTGCTTAAGATTCTCTCTCTCTGCGCCCCAGCCCCCCCACTCTGTATGCATGTGCACACGCACCCTCCTTCTAAAAAAAATCAAAATAAAAAAAATAAACAAAGCATCCTCTGAGCAGAGATGAAGTATATAAAGCTATTATAAAATGGGAGGGGTCATGAAACAGAATTCTGAGGCTATAGTGAGATCAGGCCATTCTTCTTAGGGTGTGGATGGTGATGGACATATTTTATTCATCCCTGGCTAGTTCATGGCACTGAGTAACGAGAAGGGAAGGCCGGCCAACTTTTAGTGGTTGGACCATAGTCTAGGGCAGATGCTCCCAGACCTGAATGTAAAACAGAACCATCTGAAATGATGGTAGGTCTGGGGGATAGAGCCAGACAGCAATAATAATAAAGCCCCCGCCAACCCAGGTAATTCCGACTCAGGCGGTGAGTGACAATCATCTAATGCAGAATTTAGGGAAGGAAAACAATTTTTGGAGGTTTCATGAGTGGGGAACATGAACACGAGAATGATGTGATGGCAGAGCAGCAGGTGACCTGGGTGGCCATCTAGTTCAACCTGCCATCAGACCCAAGACACCCTGCTGCATCTTTCAGCTTGCAACCAAATGGATTCTTCCAGTGAGGTGAGAGCTCCCAACCCAGAAGGACAGTGAATTTTTTAAAACCTCTTCTAAATTATTAGAAAAATTATATGTTGAGCCAAACTATGACCTCCCTGCCCTTTTGGAGAGTAAGAACTTCCCATGTGCAAGCCCCTGAGATACTTGGAATCTTTCTGGTGTCTCTAAGTTGAATTTTCTTCAAGCTCAGTATTATCAGTTCCTTTTTAAGGGATTGGGCTCTCGCTCCTGTCTCTGAGATTCGTCTGAGGAGCTGAGAAAAGTCACTCCGAGTCCAATTAATTAAACAGTCTTTGGGGCCGGGTCCCAGGCATTCTTCTTTTCAAAGTTCTTTAGTTTGAAAGGTGTAGTCAAGGTAGACAATTAGTGCAAACTATGGGGGGATTTTATTTTTCTATAATAAGAGCCTCAAAATCTCATGTTGCTGCAATTGTGTCTTTTCTCCATCCTACTCTTTTTTTGTCATGCCTGACCAAAAATATAGATGCTCCAAATAAATAACTTTTCTTCTTAAGAAGGTCTAGATGTTCCTTTTTCCTTTAAAAAAAAACATTCTAAGTTATTTATTGAACTACTACATTCTATGTACTTTCCTAGATACTTCAGATATTTCATTGTACGAAGCAAAGATCAGTCTATGGAGTTTATATTCTCCAGGAATATAAATGGACAATTTATGGAAATGAACAATTAAAAAAAACACAATAGACTAATTGGGGCGCCTGGGTGCCTCAGTCATTTAAGCGACCTACTTCGGCTCAGGTCATGATCTTGTGGTTCGTGAGTTCGAACCCCACCCCCGTCGGGTTCTGTGCTGACAGCTCAGAGCCTGGAGCCCGCTTGGGATTCTGCGTCTCCCTCTCTCTCTGCCCCTCCCCGGCTCATGTTCTGTCTGTCTCTCTCAGAAATAAATAAAACATTGAAAAAATAAATAACAAATAATAGACCAATTAACTAATATTTTTTATTTTAGAAGTATGTTGGAAGATGATCAGTGCTTTCAAAAAATTTTTAAAAATCTACCTTAGGTGCTCCTTTGTCTTTCTGTGTGGATTTCTCTTCCCCTGTCCTTCATTTCAGTGGTTCTTAGACTTTAGGGAACATAAGCATCGCCCAGGGAGATTGATGAATTGCGGGTGCCACTACCCCATGCCCACGCTTTGAAAACTGTGGAGACTCCACACCTACTAACCATCAGGGGCCTGGACTGCTCTCTAGGCCTCTTGCAGCCTTTTCTCTGAGGGGGAGACTCGCTTGTATTTAAGGTTCAGGTAATTGGCGAAGGCCTCGGGCAAGAAGACAAAACTAGTTGGAAATAAAAACAGCTGGGTGACTGAGGCATTGCCTCCCTAAAGGCTGAGCTCTGGACATTCTTGGGGGTATTTCTTTCAGGCCCCAAATCCACATTCTTTGTCAGAGCTCATCACATGCTGGGGATGTTGGAAAACCTTCCTCGGATTTTGTTTTTTTGCTCACCTTTTTTTTTTTAATTTTTTAATTTAAAAATTTTTCTTTTTTAGTACTCCTATTATGAGCATCGTGGACTAGCTTGAGGCAGAGAAGTCTGATGAGAAGAAAGATTCTCTTGTCACCTTTCTGATGTCAGGGTTCAGTAAATCAGGTGGAATACGGAAGGCTGGTGGAGGAGAGTCCGAGGGAACTCTGGATGACTCCGGTAGAGTCCTTGACCAAATGCCAGTACACTCAGCGCCTTCTGCTTCTTCCCTTCTCTTCTCGGTGTTAGTCTCCCTGGACATATTCAGGGAAGGCCCAAGGGCCGCTTGACAGCTTTGCTGCAGAATGGGAAAGGGGACAGGAAGGGACCTTTCTGAGGTGACATCAGTGCAGGACCAGTGCTCAAATGTTCCATCTACTTACTCTCGTAATCCTGACCACACGGTTCGATGCGTGTGATCTAGGCAATTACTTAAATCGTATCGATGAAGAAACAGATTCAGAAAAGCCAAATAACGTCCTTGTTGCCATATAGCCTGCTCTGGATGACTTGGGATTAAAATTCAGATGGCCTTAAAGGTCCCTCATTGCATTAAGATCCCGTATCTCTATTTCACTGTGGTGGGGCTAGCTGTAAAATGTGTGGGACACTCTTCAAAATGAAAATGTGGGGCCTCTTGTTTAGAAAGCAGGGAAGAGACACTATTGAAGGTTCTAAAATGTAAAACTTTCCCCTTTGTTCCATGCTCTCTCTCTCTCCTCTCTCCTGACCCGTTGTGGTGTTTTCATGTGCTCTTTCTTTTTTTTTTTTTTTAACTTTTTTAAGGGTTTATTTATTTTTGAGAGAGAGATAGAGCACAAGCAGGGGAGGGGCAGGGAGAGAGGGAGACACAAAATCCAAAACAGGCTCCAGGCTCTGAGCTGTCAGCACAGAGTCCAATGCAGGGCGCAAACCCACAAACCATGAGATCGTGATCTCAGCCGAAGTCCGATGCGTAACAGACCGAGCCACCCAGGTGCCCCTCATGTGCTCTTCTTTTTTTTAAATGTTTATTTACTTTTGAGAGAGAGAGACAGAGACAGAGCACGAGCAGGGGAGGGGCAGAGAGAGAGGGAGACACAGAATCCGAAGCAGGTTCTAGGCTCTGAGCTATCAGCACAGAGCCCAACGCAGGGCTCGGACTCACAAACCGCAAGATCATGACCTGAGCCGAAGTCGGACGCTTCACCGACTGAGCCGTCCAGGCGCCCCTCCATGTGCTTTTTGATGTCGTGCTTCCCTGGGTATGGGGATGTTCCCAGAGTGGTAGCAGGCTCACAGGCACTGGGGGCCCTGTCCACTACCCTGGTGCTGGGCAGCTGGGTTCCCCCTGCCTCCAGCTACCAGGCTGATGCCACACTGAGCCTGGCATCTCCCTTCCCATGGGACCACCACTTCGACCCATAGGATTGCAAACTCTGTGACGTGCTTGGTACCCGGATCAAGAGTGGGCCAGAGTTGCCCTCTGAATGCTCTGCAACACTGCCAGCCTCGGGTGGGGGCAGCCTGGCAGCTGCCCTGAGATAGTTTGGTTATGTGTACATGACCCTGACTCTCCCAGGTGAAGCTGGGGGCACCAGAGGGTGAGTGGTAAGAGGCCAAAGACCAATCTTAGGGAAGCCTGCAGGTCATGGGAGGTGGGATAGCATATGGGCCCAAGTTTTATGTCCCCTGCCCCTGTTTCATTATCCCATCAGACTTAACTTCTAAAACTGACATTCAAAGATGAAATTATTAGGGATTTCACGATGGTGAGCATAGAGCATTAAACTTCAGTGTGAGGCTTTTCTGAGCATGGGGCCTCTGTGTAACTGTACTGGTCCCATATCCATGAAGCCAGCCCTGGGCTGTGGAGAACCAAAGAATCACAAGTAAATGTTCCTGAACTTGAAGTGGTTACTTACGGAGAAGATAATATACAACGAGCTAATAGTGAATCATTTGGAACAGATAACAAGTCAATGTACAATGCTTATAAAAAGCAGCTTGTGATGAAGTGCTAGAATTAGGCTTTCTGTGCACTGTTACTTTGTAAATTAATAACTAGTTAGATTTCCTCATTTTTTTTTCCCCTCTGTCCATTCCCCAAAATTTGTTTCGGTAAGGATGTGTGGCCAGGGTTGAGGTGAGGGGAACACCACTCACTTGATGTCATTCTGGAATCTCCCATGCGTAAGATTTTCCCTGAGAGGCAGGCACACAGGAGAGCCCGGGAGGAGGGGCAGAATCAGCCTGGTGGTCTGATCCAAAGGGTTGCAGGAAAATCGATTTGATTGAACCAAAAAAAAAAAAAAAAAAAAAAAAAAAGTGGGTCAGAAATTGAGAGGGAAGAGCCAAGCAGGATGTGAGTGTGGGTAAGTTGGCAAGGGTCAAGCCCAAGTACCTGACCACCTGGCGATGGAATAGGAACTGGGATTGGAATTACAGAGGACTTTGGGGAGAACTCCCATTCCAAAGGGGGAAATGAGTTCTTGGAGAATGCAGAGGAAAAAGCTCCATCCCTCCAAGGCTAAGTGGGTGGATCAGGGCTGCACAAGCCATTAAATACCTACCCTGTCGCTCTGCGCCCTGAGCCCGGGGAGTGAGCCTGCTGCCTCCCGGCTGGGCGTAGATGGGCCACTGTCTGTTCTCCCCACACCCCGCATCCAAAAGCTTTTATGAGGTAAGGGTAGGTTCACAGACGAGGCCGAGCAATTTGCTGTGCCTTTTTTTTTTTTTTCAATTGTAGAAACATATGCCAAGTCATTCAAGTTCCTCTGTCGGGCAGGGGGCTGGTGACCCATAGCAGATGACAGCAGGGGACAGCTGCAGGCGGCCCTTGGAAGCAGTAGTCAGTTCTTTGGTCAACAATCTTTACCGAATGATCTCGTGCTCTCATGCGCTGGAGCAGGGGGTGTGGGGGAGGCTGCTGCTTCCTCCTGGCCTGGTCCCTTCACTGTGGTGACAAGAGCAAAGCAGAGTCGTTAGTGGGGGCTGCTGAGCCGTCATGTCACCTGGTGCATTGACTCCTCCTTCTCAATCAAGCACCAAAAAAACAAAACAAAACAAAACAAAACAAAACAAAACACACTCAGATTGGTATTACCAGGCAGTTGGAACACAAATGACTGGTTTTAATAGCCAGAGGAGAGGAAGGCTGTTTGCCAACGTATAGGGAGCAGAGAACAGCTGCACTTAACTAATCAAGCTACCCCTGTAAATATTTGCAAACGCCCCTTCAAAGCTCAAAAGCCTAGGACAGGATCATTGGACGATTTGCTTAGAAGAAGAAGAAACAAAATTGACCTCATGGTCCAAAGCAGCCATAAAAAGAAAGAGTGAGTTTGGGCAGAAGACCAGAAAGGGAAGAAAGTGGTTCAAAGTTTAATAAACACAAAAGAGAATAAAAATAAATCTCAAGAGCACTTATTTACAAACTTGATGGAAGGATAAGATTGGGGCGGGTGGGTGTGAAAGATGGGCGGTTGGGGAAGGAGAGCTGGCCTGTGGGGTTCCACTGAGTGGGGGCAGGGGGAGAACACCCAGGACGTTTATTCTTCCTAATGACAGGAAATGCGCTGAATTAGCTTTGCTCTTTCAGGATGCTCTTTCAAAGCATGTTTGAAGCTTCTGCTGTCTAACGGGAAGGCAGAATGCAGCCACTAGGCCTGTGGAAGGTTCTGGCCAAACTAGAGGGTGTAGAAAGCCAGAGAGCCTGGCTCCAGCCTCGCCCCAGCTTCTCTGCCTGGGCATCTGGCCGGTTTTCAGCTGAGCTGGTCAGGCCAGTACCAGCTTGTCCAGTCACCTGGGGTGGGCATGCTCCAGAGGAGAGAAAGATCGATTTCTTCCCAGCGGCTACCTTTTCAAATTGCAGTGCTAGGGGGCTCCAAAATCCTGGCTGCCTGGATGAATGTTTGCCTGAAAACCATCCACCAGCTAACTCACGGTAGTAACGCAGCGGGCCATCACTGTGTCTGCATGAATACTTCCTTTTCTCTGACACCGGGATGCTTTAGATTTTTGGGGTTTTTATTTTGTTTGTTTGTTTGTTTCTGAGGCTCCTGGCTCACGAGCTACAAAGCTTCAATTCACATAGGCGTGTGTGAAGCAGTCATCGGGCAGAACGTGGCTTGGAGTCCACTGCCTCCCCATGAACAGCTTTCTGAGAGTCACAGGACACGGGGAAGGGCACGGGGGAAAGCCCCCTTGAGGGAAAAAAGTGCTGGGCTCTTAAGATCAGCAAATGTCGGTGTGTTCCTAGCATTTTTTTTTTTTTCCCAGTGTAATCGTCAGGGCATGGATTTCCCAAGAAATCACGAAAGGTATTTATTTCTATTTTAAGATTGGCAAGACGGCTCATTTATTTAATAAGAAGTTAGTCTTGCCAGTAGCCAGATGCCTGAGTCTTTCAAGACTCCCATTGATGACCAACTATACAAACAGTGGGTAGTTGGTGAATTCCATGTGTGCAGGGCCCTGCCCTAGGTATGTGGAATAGGGAAGACCTGACAAATATGGTCTCTGCCCTCAAGATTCTTAAAATTTCCTGGGGGGAAACAAAATAAACAAACATAACACAGAAGTAATAAAAGCACTTGTAAAAAGCCATAAACAACTGTGAATTATTATGTTGTAATGAAGCTACATAGTTGAGAAGTAGGGTAGAAAGTAATGGAACTACAAGATTTGGATGGAGCATTCCGGAATAATGAGAGAACGTTTGCAGAAGGTTATAGAAGAGAATCGTAGAAACATCTGTAACACGTGGGCTGCCCAGTGTACGTGCTCAGTAAATGGGTGCTGGGTGTGAAACACGTGGAGAGAATTAGGACCTCCGTTGGTTTTGTTGGTGCGGCCCAGTGGCGCATTCAAAGGCAACGTCAGATTACTCCAAAACAATAGTGAAACTCTAGCAACCCATGAACTTGAAATTGTTGTGTGCCATCTGCATCTTTGTGGTTTCCATGGCTCAGAAGAGAACGAAGTGGGGCTGATTCTTTCCCTTCATTAGCCGGGATTCCCTCCCACCAATGGACGTTATGTTAAGTGAAGAATTTTAAGATTGGACCTGATACAGCCAATTTGGGGGTTTAGTTTTTGTGGATTCAATTTTTCTCACCCTGACTTAACTAGAGGGTGCATTTGGTCATATGTGTGGGAAAAACCAAAATACTGAAGACAGAAAAGAGGCAATACGTGAACCTGGATAGAGTAGAGTATTTGGATGCCAAAACTTCAAGAAAAAAAAAATACATGGGCAAACTGCTGGCCATTAGGAGCTATATTCTTGGCACATCTGATTACAGTGTATGCAAGCCCAACAGCTCTCTCCAGGCATCAACTGTCAAGATCTTGATCCAGTTCAGAACCATCTAGGATTTTCCACTGTGCTGTCAACTTTCAAAGGATAGGGTTAACTGCATGCCCTCAAATGGAGTTGGAAGTGGTTTGTTAATCTCTATTAATCTGCTGCCCCTGTAACCACATGCACATGTTTATTTATTTTATTTTTTTCTGGTTAAATTGTTAACGGTATTAAATTGGCCATTGGAAACTAAATGGTTCTTGTAGATATATCCCTTATGTTTTCTTGAGACTATCTCATGCTGCACAGTCTTTTTGAGAGAACAATGGATTTTGTCATTTTCAATGATCGCCCTAACTTTTTACAGATGCCATCCCGCCCACTTTCTACAGACCTTACTTCAGAATTGTCCGATTTGACGTCTCAGCGATGGAGAAGAATGCATCCAATTTGGTGAAAGCCGAGTTCAGAGTCTTTCGTTTACAGAACCCGAAGGCCAGAGTGCCCGAACAAAGGATCGAACTGTATCAGGTAACTTTTGTGGGGGTTGTTTTGGTGGAAAATCAGTTTGAAGTCTTGGTCATAGATTTTCTGAGCTGATATAAGCCACTCTGTACACGCACAATCCTGACAGAGGCTCTCATTTGCTATTACTCTGCCAGTGGCAGCTCATTCCACAGTCAGTCTGGAAGGAAGAACTTTTGGAAGGAAGTGATGGAGGTCTGAGCACACTTCTTCAATGACACAAATGGCTGGAGTACCCACCCTTGGGAGGGATGGCGTCCAGAAGTCCACCCCTCAATCTGGAAAGTCAGACAATGTAGATTCAATTCCACCCCAAGGGAAGAAGTTAGCTGGCATTCCTTTTCTTTTCTTCCTTCCTTTCTTCCTTTCTTTCTTTCTTTCTTTCTTTCTTTCTTTCTTTCTTTCTTTCTTTCTTTCTTTTTCTTTCATGTTTGTTTATTTATTTATTTTGAGAGGGAGAGAGAGAGAGAGCACGAGAGGGGGAAGGGCAGAGAGAGAACCCCAAGCAGGCTCCGTGCTGTCAGTGCAGAGCCTGATGTCGGCTGGAGCTTATCAACCCTGAGATCATGACCTGAGAGGAAACCAAGAGTTGGATGCTCAACCCACGGAGCCACCCAGGCGCCCCCTTCTTTTTCTCATCCTATGGATATCGTTTTCTCCTTTTTTTTCCTTTTCCCTCCTTCCTATTATCGTCTCTCTTCCTGTAGTTTTTCACTTCCTTTTCTTCCTCTCTTTGCTGTCTCCTGCCTCTTCACTAACCTCATTCTGACTCCTTTCCTTTTCTGATTCTACCCACTCTCTCCAGTGTCTCCCTGTCCCCATTCTCTGTCTACCCCTCACCTGCATTATTTCAGGCCACTCTGACATCTCTTTCATTCCCTTAAGTACAGTTGCTGGACAGCTGTGTTAAAAGATGTTGTTGTTGATGATGATGATGATGATGATGATGATGATGGAGAAGTGCCAAGTCACTGACATTTCATGTTCCTAAAAGCTTCTCAAGGGGATCGCAGGGCACTAGATCAGCATTATCTAGAAGCTGTGAGGGAAGCAGCATCTCAAGCCCCATTCCGGACTCACCAAACCAGAATGCACAAAATGTGGAGCAGAACCTACTTGTTTCACAAGGCCTTTGGGAGATCCCGTACATATTAAAGCACTGGTCTAAAAGCCCCGAGTCTGGGGATGAGGCAGACCGGTGCCCGGGGAACTTACGTGTGTCATTGTGTCATATGAACAGTGTTTGTAGAGAGCAGAGTTGGAGAGATTTCACCAGGGAGTGGACTCTAGAAAAGGGGGGCCTTGAGAAGTATCTGTTGAAACAGGATGAGGGACGATCATTCTTGACAGAGGACTGACCTGTGCAAAAACAGTCTTGAAGGGGCCTGTTGAGGGAACCGCATAGATGGTGCTCAGGAGAGGTGAGGAGAGACTCGAGGGAGGGGAAGCCAAAAAGTGTTCAGAACTGATAGGAGAACCACGACACTAAGGAGGAGGCCTGTACGACTCCATGGCTAATGAGAGGGCTTACTTGAGGAAAAGAAAGGAATCGGCATCTGTATGCAGAAACCTCTAGATGTTCTGGATTCTAAGCATTTGGAAACTTCAGTATTTGGATGAGAATCTTCTTTGTGTTTATTATGAAAATGGGGAATTACCATAGTAATAAATGTTGTGTATGAGATTGCAGAGAATATGGTTTTGTTAATTGTATTTATTTATTTTGAGAGAGAGAATGAGAGAACACATGAGTAGAGGATGGGCAGAGAGAGAGAGAGAGAGAGAGAGAGAGAATCCCAAACAAGCTCCACGCCATGCAGGGCTCAAACCCATGAACTGTGAGATCATGACCTGAGCAGAAACCAAGAGTTAGATGCTTAACCGACTGAGCCACCCAGGCGTCCCACAGACAATAAGTTTTAAAGTTTTGAAAAGAGTCTTCAAGTACTAGTTTACATGTGTGTTCATGAAAAATAATTCTTACTTCTTAAAATGAATCCGCAAGGACCTAGTTTTTGGAGAGCTTCAAATCTTAATGCATGTTCTGAAAGCACCGTGAGGGCAGCCATTGCTTCCTGTCCCCTAGAATAGTGTCACAATCAGCTTCCTGGGTACTGGAGCTCAACATGTTACAAGTATTGTCTCCATTAATACTCACAGCTATACTGTGAAGCTGGCATGATGAGGTGTTCTTTTCTTTTCCAGAAATTATTGAAATATAATTGCAATATAACATTATATTAGCTTAAGGTGAACAACATAATGATTTGATAGACGTACATACTGCAAAGTGTTTCCCACCATAAGTTGAGTTAACATCCATCATCTCACAAAGTTACACATTTTTCCCCCTGTGGTGAACGCTTTTCAGATGTACTCTCTTACCAACTTTCAAATATACAACACAGCATTGTTAGCTATAGTCACCATGCTGTACCTTAACCCCCCAGGACTTATCTATCTTATTACGAGAAGTTTGTGCCTTTTGACCCCACATTCACCCACTTAAGGTATTCTTTCTATTACTGTGCCCTTTCTCCTTTCCACAGGGAAAGACACTGAGTCACAGAGAAAGTAAGTCACTTGGCCAGGATCACACAGCCAGAAAGTGGCAGGGTGGCAATACCAATCCAGCTGTGACTCCCAGATGCTCACTTCTCACCACACACTGTGCTTTCTCTCCGTCTGTGCCTCAGTATCAGCTCGAATAGAAGAAAAATAAGAGAAAGTAGGCCAACTAGAAGGTAGATTGATGTTTGGAAAGAAAGCAAAGACTGGTTCTCTGAAAAAGAAGTTAGATCAAGGATAGCCAGGTAGATTGCAAGGTGATTCCAAACAACAAAAACAAGAATATGATTCCTTGTTCTCTTTTTTCTTCTTTTTCAATTAAGTCGCTCACACATGTCTCTCAGTAGGGACAATAGCATCATGGATTGTTCTCCCAGGCCCTGTTTCAATTGCCTGATCTCTTACATTTTGTTGCCTGTAACATAAGCTGTCATTCTTTGGCCCCTGGCCCGGTGCTCTGAGGAGTGGCCTCTGATAGTGGAATTACTGATCACTTGCCTTACTCACAGAGGCCATCTCACCTCCAGGAAGGGATGTGTCCCTTGAGGCTGGTAATTTAGAGGTCCTTAGTGATTTCTTAGAGGATGTGTACCTTCTTAGAGTTACTGCAACACCTGCTGCCCCCATCCCATGGGCCATAAGATCCACAGATTGGAGTCTTCAGGTGGAAACGGTACAGCCAAAGATTGAAGCATGTTTTAAGAAGAGGGGGAGTGTGGGCGGGTTCACTGTCACTGAACACAGGAACCTGGAAGGAGATAATTTTAGGGGAAAAGTGAAGAAGAAAACAACTCCTTATCTATCTGGAACTCAGCGGGGCAGCAATCCAACCTCCTGAAACACAGCCAAGGTCTAGGAAGTAAGTCAGAGATTCCTGAACACCCTAACAGAAGACACAAAATACATAGACAGCTGAGTTACCAGAAAGGCAGTCTTTGGCCCTTTATTCACTTGTGACCAGATTGGTTATCTCTAGAACCACAGGAAATTAGAAGCACTGAATTAGAAGGGGAGGGCTGGAGGGAGATACTCCGACAGGAGCATATGATGCTTTAGACTCGAGATTTTTGCCCGTGCACCTTGGTGATGGTACCCAGAAAGTCAGGTCACAGAATGAATACAATGCTTGTTGCGGACACTTTCTCTAAATCTTACCCTGTTTAGAACTCACCCAGCTGGTCCTTATACCTATGGCATCCCACCTGGCCTTCTGACGTCTACTGTGGTGTCTTTCTGGCGTCCCATTTTTGGCTTGTTCTCCGACTTTCCACTTGCCTTTAGCAGCCATTTGGAGGCCTTTGCAGCCTTCAGGAGTAAACTCCCTTTTCTAGCCCCAGTATGGAAGTCGGTGCTCATGATAAGAGCCTTGAATTATGAAGGTGAGGCTAAATTATATTCAGGAAACTAAATACATGCAGTAAAATTTCAGAGTTTAATGTCCAGAATTTTTGACATGTTATTTTGAGGGAAAAAAGGCTTGGTGCTTACATGGGAAGATATTTAGCTATTTGGAAAGCTCAACTCTTCAGAAGAACAAAGCCTCTAAAGTTTCTAGATGCCCTTTGATTACCATATTAATTGACACATAATTGACATTCTGCTCCCTAGATGAAGAAGGGTGGGGTGACTGAATAAGTTCTCAGGCTGTTCAGATGGTTGAATGGATAATGTATTAGGATTCCTTAGGGCATTGGTTTTGTGCAGGGGGAGAATGTGTGTGTCTATGTGTGTGCACATGCAGGTTCATGTGTGTGCACAGGCACTCCCCCAACTATGAAAGTCCTGCAGCAGGGAGCTTTTGCAAGGACTCCCCCAGTCCTTTTCTGGAGATTCTGATTCTCCCTGGAGAAAAAAAAAAGAACTGCTTCTGGACAGATGTGGTTTGAAAAGGCTCTCATAATTATTTGGATATGATCATTCTCCACTGGGAATCACAGATTTCAGGAAGGGTTTTGGGGTCATTCTGTATCATAAAATGTGTATAGGTATTCTCTCTAGAGTCAGAATACTAGGCTAGAAGGGCATAAGATAGCATTTCTGTGAGTTCAGAGCTTGACTTGTCCAGGGCTGTGCATCTGTTGATTCTCCTTGCCTGGGAGGGTGAGGACACCCGAGCTTCCGTGGAAGTCCTATTTAGCTTGGCAAAGGATCTCGGAGTTGTCACTGCTCTCCTGTCTCTACAGAATAGTCTGCCAGAACTTTGATGAATGGTGGTAAAATAAAGCCTTACTGTCCTCCTGCTCTCTCTGACTTCTGTTGACAGACTCTAAATAGCATATACTGTTGTGATCACTGTATGACTTCAAATATACACCAATATTAGAGGGAATAAAGAGATAGAGCCCTTTGATAGATGAAGAAAAAGAAAAGACAAAAAAAGGATAAAAACTGAACTTTTTCCAAATGGGAATGACCCCTACCATGTTTTTAAAGCTTTATGCCAAAGGCAGACTTTATTGGAATACGATCAGATAAAGCCCCAGTGCTCTGGGAGTCCCTTCGAACCTACAATATTTAGAATAGCTCT
This sequence comes from Felis catus, assembly GCF_018350175.1. NCBI lineage: Eukaryota > Metazoa > Chordata > Mammalia > Carnivora > Felidae > Felis > Felis catus. The sequence goes on from NC_058384.1 coordinate 55,651,252, forward strand.
CAGCTCATTTGGAAATTTGAACACATCTTTCTTTGATTAGCTTGCTCCTATATTTATGATTAAAATCATGCCCAGCGTTATGAGAGAGAGAAAAGGAAAGAAATATTCTTCGCATTGAGTATCACCAACATGAGCCAGGGCACCCGCCATCTTGGACTGGGGTAAAGCCTCAATTTTACAAGTGAAGAAATGAGTCCCTGAGAAATTAATAACTTATTTAAGGACATTCATGACTTCATGGCCCCATGGGACCACCAACCAATACTTAAGATAGCTATACTGACTTCAGAGGACCTTGGAGCTTTCAGATATTTCTAGCTTGTTCTCACTAACTCACACCCTTTTCACACTAACTACTCATTTCAAACTTGACCACCTCTGGGATAATAAGACTTGTACCTTTGTGACTGTTTTGGCAATCCATTCGCTGAATAATAAGCTACCCCAAAATTTCATGGCCTCAAACAATTGGTTATTTGACACTATGTCTCAAAAGTACAGTCTTCCCACTAATAGAGATAGACCCAAGGTGCTCTTAAAACAAAAGCTGAAGGATCCAGAGAAATACCTCAGGACTCATTCCTTCCAGAAAGGGTGCTGTGAGAATTTGCGGGGGGGGGGGGGGGCAGCCTGATGTCTTGGGTGGAGCCATCTATCAAAATCAAGAGATTCCTTTGAGCCCAACAATATTTATAGTAGGGAAATCTGAATAAACTGGATTGAGATTGGAGCAGGTTTGGATAGTTGATATGCATAGCATTTTATTTTATTCATGTTGGAACCCCTTTTATGGTGTTTCAACGTGCACACGAACATCGTGGGATTCGATGACCACATCTGTGCTGTCTGTTCACCCTTTGTGAGGCAACACGGTGGAGTGTCCAGTGGCATGAACATTGTGACCTAAGTTTGTGTAATAATCCTGGTTTGCTTGGTATTTATTGTAAGAGTGAAATGAAGCAACGTTTCTAACTGCCGGATGGAGAGTGGGCACGCGACATCTATTAGTCCGCTCCCTTCCATGTCCTCTCTTAGAATTTGGCTTCAAAGTCTTTGATTCCTCTAAGCAGAAGAGCCGTCTACAGAATTATCAGCCAAAGACAGTTTCCAGATTATTTTTCAGATTAACTTGTTAGCTTCCGACCACTGACAAAATCACGCAGAGTAATTCTTTGGGAGACAGTGTGATGTACTAAACTCATACCTCATAGCATCGGGAGAAAAATGTCACCTTTTCACATGGCCACCAGGTATGAGGCCCCCAGGATTGGTGCCAGGTAGCTTGGTAGAATACAATCCGCTGATGGGTCCCTGTCGGTAGAAGATAAACGTGCTGAGATGAAATGAGCTCAGTGGATTTCAGAGGAACCTTAGAGTTCCTGTCCGTGACCTTAGAAGAAGCAATGGCACTCTTTTGTAGGGAGGTAGAACACCCAGCTTCGGTCACCTTCGTCCTGACAAGAGGAAATCCCCCCAGTTACAAAATACTCTGTTAGAACTTTGACAAAGAAGAATACAGTAAAATCCGTCCTCCTGCTTTCTTTGACCTTCTTCTTTAATACTTGGATTTTATTTTTATTTTTTTTTAAAACATTTTTTTTTTAATTTTTTTTTCAACGTTTATTTATTTTTGGGAAAGAGAGAGACAGAGCATGAACGGGGGGAGGGGCAGAGAGAGAGGGAGACACAGAATCGGAAACAGGCTCCAGGCTCCAAGCCGTCAGCCCAGAGCCTGACGCGGGGCTCGAACTCACGGACCGCGAGATCGTGACCTGGCTGAAGTCGGACGCTTAACCGACTGCGCCACCCAGGTGCCCCTGATTTTATTTTTATTTTTAAGAAATATTTATTTTGAGAGAGAGAGAGGGAGGAAGGGGCAGAGAAAGAAGAGAGAGACTCCCAAGCAAGCACTGGGTGTCAGTACAGAGCCCGACACAGGGCCTGACGCGGGGCTCGAACCCACGAACCGTGAGATCGTAACCTAGGCGGAGATCAAGGGGAAGATGTTTAACTGACTGGGCCGTGCAGGCGCTATGATATTTGGATTTTAATGCGTGGTTGAGTTTGAATTTAGACAGTACCAGTTTGTCAAAGGCGATGAAATCACATTTTAGGAGATCACTTGCAAGGATATATAAAACAGTAGCTGAATCCTAAGTCATGTGTATCTGTTTACTTTTGGCTTTAAGCTATTCAGGAAATATTAAATGATTTTTCATATTTGGGGGTGAAAGGATGAATTGATGTTTGTGAAGTGAAATAAGTAAGCAAAAATTTCAGTAGGGAGGAGTGAATCACCAGCCACTTTTAATAAACATTTGATACATATAAAATCTCTGCCAAAGATTTTAAATTATGCCTACCCCTGAGGCTTTACAATGCAAATTCAAGGTTGATGGTCAAGGCCTGCTTTTTAAGGGACTCTAATGCTTCAGTATGAAGGGTGAGGTTCCTATCATTGTGGGGAGCATAGCACTAATGGGGTTAATAAAAATCCCCCCCCTTTCCCTACCCCCAAACACATGCACGTGCACATGTGCGTGGGCACACACATACACACAGAGGTCGGTTTTCATTTCTCATGTAGCCCAAGGGTAAGTAAAATAAAAAGAAGTCAGCCAAAAAAACTGACTGTTCAATTAGACTTGCAAAAAGTGCTACCAAAAAAAAAAAAAAAAGTTATACTTTGCTCCTGTTGTACAGAATTTTACAGCATACGGTCCCCTTAATGCTGATCCTAACTTTGGTGCCACATTGGAGACACATACAGTAAAGTAACCCACTTAAAAAAGCCATGAGGTATGTATAATCAATGCTTTGTTTGCACAAGGCTGTTAATATCTCAGGTTTTTTCAGACTGATCGAATGACATGCTTGCCTCGTCAGAAAATCGGATCGTTATCATTTGCATTGTTATGAAATTACCAAATGTCTGTTAACCTTGTGAGCAGACAGGACCCCAAAAGTGATGTGAATAGTAGTCGTTCCCCACTGTATTCAAAGAAATGTTGATGATCATGCAATAGTAATTAATAATTCCATGTTTGTTTTGTGTAATAGAACTCAGTAACAGTAATGATAATCATCGCTAACACAGGCTTACTGTATGCTAGGCACTTTTTTAAGTGCTTTAAATAGAGTCGTTTAATCCTTATAATAACTCTATGAGGTGGGTTCTTATCTTTGCCTTATAAATGAGGAAACTGAGGCACAGACAAGTTAAATAACTTGCCCAGGCCATGCAGAGACCGTGTTTGAACCCAGGCAGACTGGCCCCAGAGGCCATGCTCTGGACCACTTTACCATACAAGTAGGAACACTGAGGGCTCTGGACTTGGGCCAGTGTGGGTTCACGTCAATGAGACGATTTCCCCATCAGGAAAATGTGGGTAAAAACACCTACTTGGCCGGGACTTTGGAAAGCAAAAAGAGAACGCACGGAAACCCCTAGCACAAGGCAGGTCTATTCCGTGGCTGCTATCATTATTATTCCTATCGTTTCCGAAGCACTGAGTTTGAAATTTTACAAGAAACAGTCTCTTAAATGTATGATCTGCTCAGAATCTCTTAAAAATGGAAACTCAGCCCGGCCTCTACTGCTGCAGGGTCAGGTTCTCAATGGCTGGAGTTTGCTTCAGAGCCTCCTGAAATACTATTTCCAACTCGTTCTGCTCATGGAGGTCTCATTCAGTTCCCGATGCGCAGCTCCACACGGGAGAGAAGAGAGTCTTTGCAGCCGGTGGGCCCTGGGTTCATCTTCCACCTCTGGTTATTAGCTTTTTGCTCTTGCCAGTTACTCGTGTTTCTGAGCTTGTTTTCCGTCATAAAATGAAGATACTGGTGCTTGTCTAATGAGTTACCGCGAGGAGGATCCATGTAAAGTGCCTGGTGCGTTGGATGTGTGAGGGACGCGTTATTGCATGTCATCCAGAACATGGGTTGCATTTCCCCTAGAGATGGCTTGTGATTTTGTCAGTCATCTCTGGTTGGACGAGGTCTCCTCTGACCGATTTCCTGTTATCACTGGGGCAGTGCAGGGTTGTGGGGAGAAGGCATGGTTGCAGTGCCCCGCGTGTTTGCTGTATCGAAACTCTAAGGGCACCAATGGCGGGCTGGGGCCATGATGTGTCTTGCTTTTCTTCTGAAGAAAGCTTTTTCGAAGAATGATTATGGAGTGGCTGACCCCGGGGCGGGCGTCTTTATTACCTCTTCCTGCTTCACCACCATATGAACAGGCATGATATATACTTCCTGGATTGATTTTAATAAGGCTCCAGTTTTTAAAAATATTGTTAATGTATGCCAACTTTTCTACAACCTCCACTGGAGTGAAGACTGTCCCAAAGGAGGACAGATGTTTATTTCTTTTTTTTTTTTTTTTTAATTTTTTTTTCAAGGTTTATTTATTTTTGGGACAGAGAGAGACAGAGCATGAACGGGGGAGGGGCAGAGAGAGAGGGAGACACAGAATCGGAAGCAGGCTCCAGGCTCTGAACCATCAGCCCAGAGCCTGACGCGGGGCTCGAACTCACGGACTGCGAGATCGTGACCTGGCTGAAGTCGGACGCTTAACCAACTGCGCCACCCAGGCGCCCCCAGATGTTTATTTCTTGATAGCAAGTTTTCAGAATTGGTTTTGGAACTGCTGTTCTAGGGCTGTGCTCAGAGCCTACAGCTACATAACTGGGAATTCCTTCAATGGAAACAAATCCAAACTTCCGAGAAAGGTAGTGTTAATTTTTGAAAACTGCCAAAATTCTGCTGAAGAGGAGGAGAGAAAGCAATGAATTTTCCTACCTGATAACACTTTTCAAAAGGTAGATCTGAAATCCAGCTGCTTCTCAGACCATGCCTGCTGCTACTTAGCCTGTCTAAGCAGTTTTCGTCTCTTAACTTCTATAATGGCCTTCTGGCTGGTCTGGCCGTTCCCCACCCTCCACGACTCCCACCCCAGCCCCCTTAGAGCTTGTGTTTAGCACAGCAGTTATGAGTGATTCCTGTTAGGATGTTGGTCAGATCTAAATCCTCTGTTCAAAGTCCTGCAATGGCTTCTCACCTCACTTGGCCTAGGAGCCAAAGTCCTTTCTGTGTCTGGACCTGTCCCAGCCTGACTTCCCTCACTCAGGCGCCTCCCCCGTGCTGGCCTCCTTGCTGTGCCTCAAACACCTGAGCTCACTCCCTCCTAAAGCCTACGGCTGCTGTGCCCTCCTCCCACATGCTTCTTCCTGCTCTCTTTTTCACTTAGGTGCTTCCTTGGATGTCACCCACTTAGAGAGGCCTTCGTGGTCACCCGAGCATCTCAGGGCCCCTCTTCCCGATACTTCCTACTTCCGCCCTCCGCTGCACCCTGCTCCCTCCCTTCTCATTTAGCTGTGCTTGATCTTCTGCTGTGTCTCTATCTCGTTTCTGGTCTCATCTCCACCCTGAGGGACAAATTCCCGGAACACAGCGCCTGGTGCGTAGTGGGTGCTCAACAAACATTTTCCAATGAATTTAAGAAACATTTCAAACTAAGATTCAAGTACGAGGAAATGTTGTGAGATAAGTGTGTCATATCCCAAGGGGACTCTTTTGAGAAACATTTTATTTGGGTTTGAAAATTCTGCTACGTTTGTTTGAAAGGTACCTAACTATTGATAAAGAAAGAAGCACTTATCTGCTCATTTTTTGCTATATATTCAGAGCTAATGCTGGTTAAGTGGATAATAACCATGGAGGTAAAAGAAAATTACGTAAGAGATTAATTAGACTGATATTCTTAGGTAACCCATAAACTCTCCTGTTTGCAGAAAAACCAGGCTCATTACTTTATTTTTTTGACTCATTGCTCTATAATCACACCCCCTAAATTAAAGTTCTCAGCTGAATATAAGAAGGGACTTAAATTATAATGTAGGCCAGATGTGTTATTGGTAGCCAGGAAGTAGGAAAGGGTGTTGGAAGTGTGGTTTTCAAGTATGTGTGTGTTGGTATTAAGTCAGAGTGGAATTGGAAAGGGAGATCAGTCAAGAAAGTCAGAAGATGTGGCCCCGGAGAGCTTGCAGTCTTCTTGGGGACACTCCTTCCCCTCACAGCAGGAAACAACTGGAATTATCAAACTCCATAGCACTAGGCTGTGTGGTCCAGCCACAAGGACTGACATGACTGCATGTCTTGACATAGTTTCCTTTCAGATGCTTTCACTGAAGGTTGTCCTGCACATATCTCTTTCCTTGCCTATACTGATGTGACTTGTGTGCAGTTGAATGTGTTTTCTCTGCTGTGTGATTTATATATGACGGTCTTATGAATGCTATTGAGCTGTGACATCTGAGAGACTTTCTGTTCACACAAAGGACTCCTTCATCCCTCAGACCTGTGGAAATGAATTTACTTGTTTATGCATATGTGCAGTCAGTACAAAGGCCCATCTGTAGAGGAGTTTAAAAACGTGAAGGAAACAATAGAGAATTATAAGGTGTTTTCATCATAGAGGAAAGGCTTTCCTGTGTGTGTGTGTGTGTGTGTGTGTGTGTGTGTGTGTGTGTAGCTTGAAGACGTATCTGGTGACCTTTCCATAAAGACCACTAATGATCTATATGTGCCACTCTTTATCATAATTGCACATGAGTATACGTAATACAGGAACTCTGCACTATAAGGAGAAAGACTTAAGGTCGTGACATAATAATGAAGATATCTGAGCTCCAGAGAGACTGTATTTTTATGTGTGTCTTTCTTTTGAAGCCGATACGTACTCCCTGGGAGTCTACTGTGCAGACTCTCTCGAAGCTCTTGTGAGGTATACAGCCTTAGAGGGATGCAGTTTCAAAGGAGCCATGGCAACTACAAGACAGGGCGGTGGCAACAGCAAGATAAGTATCGGGTCTGCTCAGCCACTTCTGAAGGATAATCAGCAGTCAGTTTCTCAAGCACCCCCAGAGCGACCCAGCAGTGTTACGGGGGGCTATGGGGCAGCAGGAACGGAGAGCTACATTTGTGTCTGCAGGAAGAAAAACCATTGCACCCACTTCTGATTCTTTTGTAAGGCCCTGTTTTCTCTTCCCTTGCAGATGCTCTTTCTTGCCTTTTCTCCCTTATATTCATTCCACAAAGAGATGTATTAAATAGAAGGGTAAAAAAGCAGTATAAAATTGCTTACAGTGATGATTTTTTTCTGTCCTTGAGATGTACACACACACACACATACATACATAATCTTTGTGATGTGTGTACATAAAATTCCAAGAAGTAGTTTATTTTTTTAATGTTTTTATCTTATTTTTGAGAGAGAGAGAGAAAGAGAGGGTGACAGCGGGAGAGGGGCCGAGAGAGACAGGGAGACAGAGGATCTGAAGAGGGCTTTGCCTTGACAGCAATGAGCCCCATGTGGGGCTTGAACTCACAGGTGAAGTCGGATGCTCACCTGGCACCCCCAAATTCCAAGAAGTCGTTTCTATCACTCTCAAAGACTGATTGTCCAAGGGCTTATTTGTCACTTGATTGTGTGCGTCTTTCTAATGAGTCGATCGGAATTTACCAAGAAGGGACTGTGCAAATTCAGTGGAGAAGACTCCGCGGAATACGAGCCAGAATGTCCTTTGCTCTGAAGGACTTCATAGAGCGTTTCGAACATACGCAACCCAGGATAACCTGTGAACACCTACTGTTTGAATTATGTCCCCTCAACAAAGATATGTTGAAGTCCTAACCCCCCAGGACCCCAGAATGTGACCTCATTTGGAAATAGAGTCATTGTAGATGCAATCAGTTAAGTCAAAATGAGGTCCTACTGCAGTAGGGGGTAAACCCCTAATTCTGTGTGATCAGCGTCCTTATAAGAGATGACTGTGTAAAGACAGACGTGCAGGGACAATGCCATGTGAAGACAAAGGCGGAGGTTGAAGTTAGGTAGCTTCAAAGCAATGAATGCCAACGATTGCTGGCAAGACACCAGATGCTGGGAGAGGTAAGGAAGGCTTCCTGGAGGCTTCCCAGGAAGCATGGTCCAGTCAATATCTTGATTTCTGGCTTCTTGCTCCCAGAACCGTGGTAGAGTGAATTTCTGCTTGTTCAAGCCTCTCTGTTAAGGCAGCCCTGGCAGTCTAACATGCCTACCGAGCAAACTCTCCCTAAGTTCAAGCTTATAGTGCTTAGGATGGATGAAGGAGTCCTGCAGAGAAAGGAAAACACATTTATTTATTCTCTTTTGTAATGAGCCAGCACATCTCTGTGCCCTGGACTGCGTTCTCACAGTGCCCAGGATTCTTGCCAGCCTTTCAGATGTTAGTAGTTAACCTTTTTACCTCGTTGATAGCTATCTCCTTGCTCCAGGAAGTGCCCGGCTTCGGTGACCTCATTCTGCCCCATGAACACATCGCTTTAAATTGTTGTTGAGAGGTCTGCGTTCCCTTACTAGCGTGTGGACTATTAAGAACAGGGACCATCTTATTGTCCTGGACAGAAGGGCGATGCCTTGCTCACAGCAAGTGCTTAATATCTGTTGAACTAAACTGGAGGGAGTGAGCTCTAAAATAAATGGGAACAAATGAATAAATGAGGACTCGGGCACATATAAGATGGCCCAGCAATTTTTCAACAAATGGATGAATAACTAAACAAATTAACTGATTGTATTAAATATTTTGGAACATGTAGGTTGGTTTGGCTTTTGGCTTTTGTCATGTGGGCAAAAGGTTCCTCCACAGTCAATGTAAGTGGTATGTTGGAGAATCTGTTGTTCCTCCTGTGGATAAGCCAAGAAACACTTTCATCAGTGTGCTGAGTGTCTCTTTGCATGAGAGTAAATGCTGGTATTAGCAAGATTTCGACCCAGAGAGTCGAATCTCCAAAATTAAATCAGTGAACATGTGTTCTTTTTTTTTTTAATTTTTTAAATGTTTATTTATTTTTGAGAGAGAGACAGAAAGAAACATGAGTGGGGGAGGGGCAGAGAGAGAGGGAAACACAGAATCTGAAGCAGACTCCAAGCTCTGAGCTGTCAGCAGAGAGCCCGACATGAGGCTCGAACTCACGAACCGTGAAATCACGACCTGAGCTGAAGTTGGATTCTTAACCAACTGAACCACCCAGGCGCCCCAGTGAATGTTATTCTTGAAGCCTCCAGTGTCAACCAACTGGAATGCAAGGATTATGGAGATATAAATAAGTGCATGCTTCCCTCTCTCTTTTAGTAGCTTACTAACTACCCCGTTGAAAAAAATGGATACTTACACTCATGCAGCATTACCCTCGAGGCCACTGTGGGCAAAGGGCTGACTATTCAGCACCCCCAGTAATTGCTGGGGGCCTAGGATAAGAAAATTGACTTCAGAGTGAAAGTAACCATTTCATTGAAAAGCTAGGCTGAAGAATAGGAAGGTTTTCATTATTGTTTTGTTTGTTTTTGTTTTTAAGTAAAAATGGGAGGAGTGGGGAAGGTGTCCTGAGGGATACCGGTCTAAATGCAGAGTTGAGATGTGGAATATATATTTTAGGGATACTGTTTAGATTTGGTTTCTAGGGATGAGAGGTGAGTCTGGGATGACGGATTGGTGACAAGTTGTGTCTGAAATACTGACCTATGGAATCTGAAGCTTATTCATTAGATAGTAGAAGCTTCTGGAAGATTTTGACCAGATAAGGAACATAATTATCATGATAGTTCCCATTTACTGAATACCAGCAATGTGATAGGTGCTTTCTCTGCTTGTGTGTTGTTTAATTCTCTTAACAAACATAGAAGGTGGTGTCTTATTAACCCATTTCATAAATAAGAAAATCACAGATCCAGTAAGTGATAGTTTATGTTTGCCTGACTTCAAAGCCTATGAAACTTTTCACTGCATTAATGATTTCCAAAGGCACTTGGCAAACCCCGTGGGTTCTTCAAAGAAACTTAAGGGACCACAGGACCGGTTATTAGTTGGCAAAGATGGGCAAGACTCCTGGCCTAAATTGGGCCTCACACCTTACACGAGTGAAGTTCTCCTTTTTTGCTGCCACGTGCAACATAACCACAGGATGTTGATCAAAGAAACAGGGCCCACCAGGAAAGAAGTACCCAAGGACCCAGCAACAGGGTATGGTTTTGGCTCTAGGTAACTTAACATTGTTCTCATCACCTTGATGAAGCACCAAGTTGCTGATGCTACGTGGCCACAAAGAATAGCATATACGTTGAGTAACAAACAAAATTCAGAGAGATCCCAAAAGGCCAGAGTCCAATAAGTTCCAAATTAAGACAGATAATGTGTAATTTGCACTTAACCAACTGCAAGAATGAACTGCATAAGCATAGACTTGGGCAGTGGTTCTCAGAGTGGACCAGCAGCCTGGGCATCACCTAGGAATATGTTAGAAAGGCAAATTCCTATTAGATCAGAACCTGGGGGGTGGGGCTGCACAATCTGTGTTTGAATAAGCCCTCCAGGTGTTTCCAATGCAGGCTGAAGTTAGAGAACCATGGGCCTAGATAGACCAACTTTCCTTTCCCTTTTTGCCTTCCTTCATTTCTTTCTCTTTATTCCATGTCATTCCAGAAAGGATTTGGGGTAGAAAATCTGACCTAACAGTTTGTGTGTCAGGACAAAAGTTTTATTTTATACAACGTTTACCCTGACTCAATGGTGTGGTGTGGTTGCTGACAAAAGTAAATAGTTTGCCTCAAAAATAGCGACCAGAACAAGGAGGGCAAGAGCCCCTCTCTTCCACGCGGGGCACATTCTGTAATATTCTCCACATTCTGCTAGATTGCACCTGAGTGTGTTGAGGAAATTATTATAGAGGAGTATTGAAAAGGGGCGTGACAAAGATGGTGAGGGACCTCAAACCTTGTCCTGAAGGAAGCAGTGGAGAGAAGCCACCTCTTATGGCTGGTGCCTGACGTGGAAAAAGCATTTTACATCTGTACCGGAGAGCAAAATCCAACATGGGGGAGCCCTTTCCGCTGGAATTCAGAGGGCAACATGTCAGTCCAGACTTATCCTACAGGGCGTTGGTAACCCAAGTAAGTACTTCAGCCTCTTTCCATTAGCTGAAGACTGTAGATAATAAAGACTGTAGATAATCACGTCCACCTCACAGGGTTCTTTGGAAGACTAAAAAACGTGAAAACGTGCAAATGTTTGAATAAATGCAAGTGACTGTATGAATGTGGAGCAGTGGTACTGTCATTAAGGAAGGCTAGTTGATGGAGACTTTATTTTTTATTTTATTTTTTTAACATTTATCTTCGAGACAGAGAGAGCATGAACAGGGGAGGGTCAGAGAAAGAGGGAGACACAGAATCTGAAACAGGCTCCAGGCTCTGAGCTGTCAGCACAGAGCCCGACGCGGGGCTCGAACTCACGGACCTTGAGATCATGACCTGAGCCAAAGTCGGAGGCTTAACCGACTGAGCCACCCAGGCGCCCCAAGGAGATTTTCTTTAAAAAAAATGTTTTAATGTTTATTTATTTTCGAGAGAGAGAGAGAGAGAGGGAGGGGCAAAGAGAGGGCGACAGAGGATCCAAAGAGGGCTCTGCGCTGACAGCAGACAGCCCGACGTGGGACTCGAACTCACTAACGGGATTATCATCTGAGCCGAAGTCGGACACTCAACCAACTGAGCCCCCTAGGCACTCCGATATTGAAAATCCCAGATAAGGAAAATTACAGCATACAAATTACTCAGAAGCGAGATGGCCTTTCTCAAGAAGTAGTGAGGCTACTTTCATGAGTAGTCTTCAGACAGAGACCAAAATGTTAGAGAATGAATCGTATGGGTTGGAACACATGGCCCCCAAGTGCCTTTCTAACACGGACGCTTCATGCCAGTAAAGTTAGAGAATGTGAGGTCAGGCAGATCTGAGAGAATGTGGCCAATAGAGTAAACGCTTAATTCAGCATCTGCTAATCACTTTGTGCAAGTAACCGCAAACATTTAAATACACTTAAATGTTAAGTACAATAAAAACATTAAATGCCTTTAAAAACAACAACTGGTTAACCAGGATCCGGTTTTTCTCTACAGCCCTATTGTTACATTTCTCTTTCCATTAGAAGTGTGGTTGAATTGGCCCCCTGGTTTTCCTGTGGGTCCGTTGATGTTTGCATATGCAAAGTAAAATAAAATACCTAATGCTTTCTATACCTCTTTGCAGCCTCTCCTAGGAGCGGAATGGGTATCGCCCTTGGTGTCTAAGCCAAATCCTGAGTTGATTTACAACATTATACCTTTAAGACTAAGCTTTCCTCTGGCTGTAATTTGCATCTAGTCCCCCCTTTCTTTCTTTCTCCCCCAAAAGATTGGGTAACATCAGTGACTTTTGCCTCCATCCACTCTTGATTGGCTGCTTTCCAGTGGCAGAGAGATGAATGGATCCTTTTGTGTAGGGAGTCTTGTAATTCACTGCCTTGCCAAAGGCAGTATGTGGGTATTTTGCACGTATTATAGATAATGTGTGTATATCAATAATGTAATGAAGGTAACATTCATACCGCTGTGGGTGGTAGCTAAGTGAGAGACAGCTAAATCTCATTGTCAGTGTATTAGAAGCTGTCTTTTCTAATTCGGTCAGAAACAGTTGTTGGTCTGTTACTTGAAAAAAGTCAAAGGGGCGGGCGGATTATAGAAACAGGAGTGAGTGAGTGTGGGGGATGAGTATTTTAACTTAAACCATATATATGTGTTTTTTATAAAAGGCCAAGGGCTTTTCTTGGACTCTGACTCTGCCTATTGCCAACGCATGTTGTATTTTTTTTGTGAACGACATCCATTAGGCATCATCTACAATTTGGGGTTTTTCGTTTCTTTGAATAAGAAAGAAGTTTCAGGCCAATTTGCTGAGCGACGGGCGTGCAGGATCCTTCTAGGTTTTTATCAGATTATTCCTATTGTTATTTCTTCAATAGCTGTCTCTCTGACATCTAAAATTAGAAGAAAACTTTGTTGTGGTACAATATACATAAAATTTACCTTGTAACCATTTTTTAAGTACCCGATTCAGTGGCATTAAGTGCATTCACAATGTCATACAGCCATTACTACTGACTATTTCCAGAAATTTTCCATTATCCCAAACAGAAACTCTGTACCCATTAAATGATAACTCCCTGTTTACCTACCCTCCATTTCTGGTAACTTCTGTTCCACTTTCTGTATCTATGAATTTGCCTATTCTAGCTGCCTTATGTAAATGAAATCATATAATATTTGTCCTTTTGTGTGTGGCTTATTTCACTTAGCATAATGGGTTTTTTTTTATGTTTATTTTGAAAGAGAGAGAGCATGTGTGAGGGAGAGAGAGAATCCCAAGCAGGCTCCACGCTGCCAGCACAGAGCCAGTCATGGGGCTCGATCTCATGAACCGTGAGATCATGACCTGAGCCAAAATCAAGAGTCGGATGCTTAACCAACTGAGCCTCCCAGGCTTCCTTAGCATAATGTTTTCAAGATTCATCCATGTTGTAATATGTGTCAGAATTTCATTCATTTTTATGGCTGAATAATATTCTGATATGTGTATATACTACATTTTATTTAGATTGTTTGTATATCTATTGATGAACACTTTGGGTTGTTTTCATCTTTCAGCTATTATGAGTAACATTGCTATGAACATTGGGGTACAAGTATCTGTTTGAGTCCCTGCTTTCAGTTCTTTGGGGTATATACTAGGAGTGGAATCACTGAATCAAATGATAATTCTATGTTTACCTTTTTGAGGAACCACCAAACTGTTAAAAAAAAAACTTTTTTTTTTAACGTTTATTTATTTTTGAGACAGGGAGAGACAGAGCATGAACAGGGGAGGGTCAGAGAGAGGGAGACACAGAATCCGAAGCAGGCTCCAGGCTCTGAGCTGTCAGCACAGAGCCCGACACGGGGCTAGAACTCACGGACTGCGAGATCATGACCTGAGCTGAAGTCAGCTGCCCAACCGACTGAGCCACGCAGGCACCCCCAAAAAAACTATTTTAAAGCAACTTGTATGTATGAAGACTTTCCAAAGCATTCAACTTGGTTTTCACAGAAGCAACAGCTCTCTTCACTTTTGGTCCCGTATTTCATCATTTCTAGGCCATTTAATTCACCTGTAAAATTATAATATCAAGTCCAGCTATCATAAACAAGTTTAGAAACATGTACAATTGATACTTGCTAAGCATACGACTCAACGGGTAAGATCAGAAGTGCTTGGAACATAGTAGAGAGTAGCTTTCCAGCAAATGAACCCCAACATAAGCTAATATATATTATAGAACAAATGGAGAATCCTGGTTAATCTGGCCAGCTAAGTGGAGGACAGCTAAGAAAGCTTCTAGTGTTCAACTAAACTATCTTGGTCATGATACGATATCTATAAAGGAATTTAGAAGCGAGTTTGGCTCTAGAAAAAACAACAGCTGCATTCCCATGACTGTTCACATTCAATACACTTGTTAGGAGATAGGAGAGAGACAGACAGCAAAAGCTAAAATAGAGTGGGGAGTTGACTGATCTAGTCATTTTTGTATGAACTCTTGAATTTAAGGAAGTACTAATCGATAATAGCAGTGGGTTGATTTTCTTCCCTTCCAGTTTAATTTTGTGTGGGTGATAAATGGAAGATAAACAGGGAATAGGGAGGCTGTGCCTATTCTTAGAAAGAAGATACCTTTCAAGTTAAGATTTGAGACTCTGAGATGTGATTAGAAGGTTTTCTAGCCAGTTTTGAAACAGCACCATGAAGCTGTAGGAGGAGTATTTTTATATAGCATCATTCATCCTAGTTAGTGACCCAACTGATTAAAGGTTTGGGAAATTGCCCCTCTAAATATGGGCTAAAGGAACAGGGTTTATTTAGCTTAGAGAGAGAGAGAGCAGGCATGCTGAGGGGGACTTAATAATAGTCTCCAAGAATATGAGGGATAGTCTATGAGTGATGGAGAGCAGCTGTTTCCTGTTTCCACTGAGGACTGGGTAAGAAAGAATGGAGTTACACTGCAACAAGTCGGTTTAAGACCTCCTTGGCCATAAAGTTTGAGACAGCAAACCCACAAGACCAAAGCCACCTCTCTGTTTCTGAAGGGGGCAGCTAACTAGCTGTCATTCTTGGGTGGTTTAAATGGGCTTGCTCTTGAGCTGGTGAGAAGACATAGAGAACCTCTCAGTCCTATGAGAATATGAAGTTGTCTGCTGTCAGAACCTCGTGGTGTTTTGTGGCCGAGGGACCACTTACTAGAAAATGAGATTTAAGAAAGAAAACAAGTTTCAGAATCTTCTCGCTCCGTTTTGGTCTGCCTTTAAAGCAAGATCATCTAAATTTACCTCTTCTTTCTAGGTGAAGAATTTCCATAGACTTACCAGTCTGTGTTTTCCCTGCTGAGTTGGTCAATGTGGTGGTTAAAACAAATTCTGTGTCTTCAGTGGGACTCTCTATATATTTATATCAGAGCTAGATATCATAGACATTTGATATATTTTATATATGCAAAATATGTAATTAATAACAACAACGAAAACAATGTGCTGATTAGGAGCAAAGCCAATAAAAGCATTATGAAATAATTCATCATTATAGGAGGTTGATGAGGGGAAGAAATTTAACATCAGAAAAATGAATTCTGGATTTGCTACTGATTTTTTAAAATCTTTTTTTAATGTTTACTTTTGAGAGAGAGAGCGCGCACGCGTGCGCACGCGTGCAAGTGGGGGAGACACTGGGCCCCACGTTGACAGCAGAGAATCCGAAGCGGATCTAGACCCCACACACCATGATATCATGCATGACCTGAGCCAAAGTTAGACACCCCACAGACTAAGCCACCCAAGGGCCCCTGGATTTCCTACTAATCTTTAAGCAGTGAGGCAGATGGAAATGCTGAAAACTTCTCAACCATTGTTATATCATTGTTATCCTGTTAGATTAATCATACCATTAATTATGAACTGGACGTGTAGTGTCTTATTTGCCCAACTGGGAGTGTTTTCAAAACATGGTTTGATTTACAGAGAAGTGGACTGCTCTTAAGCTGTACCTTTAAAGTTACAGGTTTATGACTGCATTAACTGTGTGTACATTCCACACGTTATGTTTCCGTCTTGTACCAACATTTATTATAATCTTATTAAAAAATCTCTGCTTCTATCACTGAATGTTTTTTGTTACCTGGAAAGGGGTAAGCATGAATCATGATTCAAAACTGACCCCCATAACTCTTTGGCCTTCAAAATCCAGCACTGAAACAGGAAAATTAGGGGATTGTTTTGAATCCTCTCTCAATACGTGTTCACCATGAGGCACTGCATGAGTTACTTAACCTCCTCAGGTCTCTGTTTCCTCAATCTACTTTACAGGAATGTTTTGAGGATTAAATGAAATGAAATCATGTGTGCCAAGCCCAGAACCCAGTGAGCACAGCCCTCAAGCCATGTTTACTTTCTTCCTTTAATTCACAAAGAACATCTCTTGCCTGTGGTAGAATCATGATTGCCTCTAGATTGTCTTCAGTTAGTGGGAGTTTGTTGAGCCTCAGGGGCAAGACCGTAGAGTAGGTTTTGTCTAAAATTCACTGAAGGCCCCCCAAAATTCAATTGTGTGAATGTCTCTCCTTTTCTAAATGTACTTGATCCAGAAAAAAGTCGACCATAACACCAAATATCTTAGGAAGCGTTTGTTGCAAAAGTACCTGAAACAAATCATGTATACACAGGGAAGAAAAGTTCATTTTGAAATCAGCAAGAAGAGTATGCATTTTTGTTTTGCAAGGTTTAAAGGAGAGTAAATAAGTCTTCTGGGTATTCAGAGAGTCATGTAATATACAGTGATTAAATTGAGTTCAGTGCTTTGAAATGGCATCAAATCAAAGATGTGATCATGGCCATGGGGAAGCTTATGAACTTGATGGAGAGACTAAACCTACATGTATGAAATGAGCACAGAGTAGTTAGACTTAATATCAGGAGGGGCAGGTATCACATAATAGGGCTTGAGACCCCAGGTACTAAGGAAAGGCAAGATACAGGTTTGGGTAGGGATTTAATAAAGCTCTAGGAGACCTGGGATCTTGGTTTGACTGGTTCATAAAACCCTATCATTTAAAGACAGACAGAATTTTTAAAAACCACATAAAACATTCACTTCCTATAGAAACCCTATAGTTGCTCTTTACGTATTTGAAATAAATGAATCCTTCTGAAGTCTCAGTGTTCAGGCTGATTTGCTTTCAGGCTCTTAATACACACTGCCAGACTGCTCCTGCCCAAATTCATTCTTGGTCTGTGGGATATGGAATATCTTTATAAATCATAACAAGTCACATTGAGAGTAAAAATCCCAGCTAGAGATTTACCTCAAAAGCTGAGGCATGCCACATATATTAATGTTGGTGGATTTAGAAACCAGGGTGAGACCTTTTTGTCTTTATTAGCAGGAGATTTCTAATTCAGAGCCTTCCAGAGTGTGGGCATGGATCCTCTGAACTGGCCTGCTCCTCCTATCCCTCCCCACCTTCCAGCTCCCCAAATTAAAAAAAAATGGAGAAGCAGAACAACAAAGCCATTAACTTATTGGAATAGAATTTATGGCTGAAATCTTGCAAAGCTTATATCAGCAAAGTAAAAATAACTACTGTCACTTTCTTTTAGACACTTGGCTTTAAGGTTCCTGTCACCTTTATCCTAACACACAGATGACTTAGTAGCTCTATTTTTCATGGCAAATGGCCTGGTGTTATGTTTTTATGCTCACGGCCATGCTATTAAATGACAATACATGGGGATGATACCAGAGTGGAGCTACGTTTAGATAATGAATTGGAATAGCGTTAATGGTTTTGGGTTAGGCATGCTGTCCATATGCCAGCTGAGCTTTTTCCTTTCTCTCTCCTTTCCTTCCCCAGATTCTCAAATCCAAAGACTTAACGTCTCCAACCCAGCGCTACATTGACAGCAAAGTCGTGAAGACAAGGGCAGAAGGCGAATGGCTTTCCTTCGATGTAACTGACGCCGTTCATGAATGGCTCCACCATAAAGGTTTACAACCACCCTCTGTGTTCATCCCTAGCTGTTCAGTGACCTTAAGTTATTGTAAGTTGATTGCAGATTTAAGGGTATTGTCACACATCCAAATGACCTCCTTGACTTCATGTTTTCCAGACAGAAACCTGGGATTTAAAATAAGCTTACACTGTCCCTGCTGCACCTTTGTGCCATCTAATAATTACATCATTCCCAATAAAAGTGAAGAGCTAGAAGCAAGATTTGCAGGTAACTGAAACTTGGTCGTTTGAGGTGGGGGAGGGAAGGGCCTATATTGATAGTCTCATGGGGGACGAAATCAGTTTGCAGGTGAAATCGGGATTGTTTGGTGAGGCCTGGGGAGTTTTAGTTGTGTGGGTAAAAAAATGGTTGGATAAAGATATATAAAGGCAGAAAGGATTGGGACAAAGGAATTGGTTCCCTGTTTACGTTGCTCAGTGCTCGGTGATGACCGGGCAGTAGTAACTGGCTGATTCATCAACTTCCCAAACTATTAGTCCGTTAACCCCTTTGGTCTTCATTTAAGCGAACCAACTTTCCACCTGTGCTGGTATTATAGACGACGATAGCGGACATTCAAGGAAATCCATTGATAATGCCCCAGACCCAATGTCGGGAGCTCACAACTGTATTTCACAGAAGGGAATCTCTTCACACCACAGCCTCTTTAACTAACCTTATACGGATCAGAACCCTCCACCTTTCCTAGCAAACGGCTTCCTTATCAGACTTTTGTAATCATTTAAAAAACACATAACTATAAGTCTTTAGTTTTCCCCTATTTTGCTTCCCTCTTAGTGATTAGCCAAAGTTCAAGGAGAGTGAAGAGATACCAAGGGTTTGAGGCAACTTCTCTTATTAGATAACCAGATTGGAGATGAGCGTTAAGAAGGAAGTGTGCTGCGGGCTAGTGCTGTATGGACTCCATACCACCGCATCTGGGAGCTGAGTTCCCTTCCCAACCACCGCCACCTGAGACCTTCATCCTCATGCAGAAGGCTACAGTGGCCCTTACTCATGGAAAAACACTCCCAGAAGTCTAGAGATTTATTTCAGTCTCTAACCTAGCCATGATTCTCTAGAGTGTGGAGATTAAATGCTTAAACTGGCAGTCTCTTGAGCATGCTTTGGGGAGCTCGAGTTTCTAAATCTCAGATGGAATCAGGAAAGTGTTGAGGATGCCATAAAATAAATGAAAAAGCCCTTTCTTCGCCGCTTCCCAAAATAGCATTAGGTAAGGGTGACTTCTGTTTCACTTGAACCTAATTCACTGCAATTTAGTGTAAGTCTCGGGTTATGTTCATTAGAGAAATCTTCTGAGTTTAGTAGTCTTAGGAAGAGAGTGGACTGGTGGGTGACAAGGCATGTTCTTTTCAGTCGCTGAGGGACTGAACGTGGCCTCAACTGAGGGTTGACTAAAATAAACGACCTAGGTTGCCCTTGGACTATGGTCAAAGGCCTCTTCTGTGGTGATCCTCATAACCAACAAGCCCTGACTTGGACACCGAGCTGCCTCCTGACGAGAGCAGCTGCAGTTAGAAATGTTCCTTGTCACCTCCAATTGTCTTCTTATGTCCTATTTACGTGGGGAATGACTGTAGCCAGGTGATGATGCTGTTGTGGTCATCACTGCCATTTGTGATAGAATACAAAGCAAAAAAAAAAAAGGCTGGTTATATTTGATGAAGGTAAAGCTAAATGTTTGTTACCCAAATGCATTTTTTCAAGGTATTGATGGCACCTCCACATATACCAGTGGTGATCAGAAAACTATAAAGTCCACTAGGAAAAAAAACAGTGGAAAGACCCCACACCTCCTGCTAATGTTGTTGCCCTCCTACAGACTTGAGTCACAACAGTCCAACCGGCGGAAGAAGCGTGCTTTGGATGCAGCCTATTGTTTTAGGTAAAGGAAATAAAAATAAGACGAAGTAATTATGTCTGTTGACTCTTGTGCTGCCTTTGCCCTTTCTTACCAACTGACCTAAAAACTGCACTTATTGCTTGAGGCCAGGTACATACAGTACAGTATAGCCATCATATCTCCCAAGGTCATTCTTCCCAGAGGCTTAAAACAGTTTTTCTGCGTTGTAGTCATCGGCTTCTTGCAATGAACCAAGGGTGAAGTCAGAAAATTAGCTCCTGAAGTTGTTTCCCAGATCTCTCGGAAGCACCTGGGGGCTGAAGAAGAAATTGAGCTCCTTGCTCCCCAAAGCAAATATAAGTTTACTTGAGGGGTATGGTGATGGGTCCTTAATTGGAAAGACTCACTATCTGTATTGGAAAACGCTCCCCTCCCCCACCCCCAACAGTAGAGTGCCCATGGTCATACCTTTTGTCATAGTTACACATATGAGAGAAATAGAAGTAGAATGCTATTTATTGTGTCGTTAGCTACAGAATATGAGGGACTAAAGGCAACTCAAATCTATTTCCCATTCTTACAAGAGTTCATGGTGGAGAGAGTGCTAGTGTTCTCCTGTGGTTTCTTATCAAGCCTCATAAGAGGAAGTTTCTCTTTTTATTTTGAGAGCTGGGCCAGGGGGGGTGGGCAGTGAGGGGTTCTCACTGATGAGAACTGCTCCAAGAGTTCATGAGTAAAATGGCTTTTTTTGCTCGCCACAGTCGATGGTTGCACTAAGCAAGGCTCCACGGTTTTTGATCTCTGTTTCGTTCCTGGATCAAGAGACATGAGATAAAATGAAGGACTCATTCTCAAAGGAAAATGTCTTAGGTGGTTCCTTGAAAATAGCTGTCGTACTTGATTCATTTTATATTTGAAAGGACAATCAAGGCTGGTTGGCAAAACTGATCTCTTCCAGCCACCTCTCTGCGTATATATAGTCATTCTAGGGAAAGGTTTGACGTTGAAGGGTATGGCCAAAAGACTCAGGGTGTAGAATTCACAAGGGAAAGTAGTCCAGCAAATCATCGTAACACTCCATCGTGGAAGTCGTTCGAGATTACTATAAAACCATTCGAACCTGGCCCATGAAATGTGCTCATTGGATGCCATTTGAATGAGTGAATGAGTCATTTTTCTGACTTGGAATGAGGGGTGGGGGAAATCAGCTTTAAAATCTCCACCGCTCTTTCTTCTAACAGAAATGTGCAGGATAATTGCTGCCTACGTCCACTTTATATTGATTTCAAGAGGGATCTTGGGTGGAAATGGATTCATGAACCTAAAGGGTACAATGCCAACTTCTGTGCTGGAGCTTGCCCGTATTTATGGAGTTCAGACACTCAGCACAGTAGGGTAAGTATTTGGCCTGTGTCTCTTCTATTCTTGGGTTGCTAATGTGTACCTGCTGAGAGTATGTCCAGTGAATTCTAATTAGCCTGGTGCCCACTCATCAACACACTTGAATGGGTGCTGGAGAGATCCTTTTGAGTGATGGGGAAGAATGCCGGCTGCAGGTGAAATCAGAAGTAACAATGACCAGTTTGAAGAGTAGGTTTTGCCTCCCCGATGAGATTATAGGCAACCCGAAGACAGTGTTGTTTAATTGCTTTCTTTTTATCTTATATTCTCAACGGCTGTAAGTGATTGGTAGCTATAAAAAATCAATATGTCACTTAGTGTCACATATACAGCTAGGATGTGAAGGGACCCAGGTCCCCATCTAAAAGAGGACCTGTTATCACCTACATCAGGGACTGTCATAGTAAAGAAAACTTTGAGGACCTCAGCTGATGGCATGGCATCGTGACTCACCAGTGTATGGCAATTAAAAAGTCATTTATATAGCCAAATTATGGAAAGAGCCCAAATGTCCATCAACTGATGAATGAATAAAGAAAATGTGGTGTGTGTGTGTGTGTGTGTGTGTGTGTGTGTGTACACACACACAGTGGATGGAATAAAACTTGGCAATGAAAAAGAATGAAATCTTGCCATTTGCAGCAACAACGTGGATGGAACTGGAGGGTATTATGCTAAGTGAAATAAGTCAGTCAGAGAAAGACAGATAGCGTATGTTTTCACTCATATGTGGAACTTGAGGAGCTTAACAGAAGACCATGAAGAAGGGAAGGGACAAAAATAGTTACAAACAGAGAGGGAGGCAAACCATAAGAGGCTCTTAAATACGGAGAACAAACTGAGGGTTGATGGGGGCAGCAAGGGCGAAGGGAAAATGGGTGATGGGCATTGAGGAGGGCACTTGTTGGGATGAGCACTGGGTATTGTATATAAGCGATGAATCATGGGAATCTACTCCCGAAGCCAAGAGCACACTGTATACACTATATGTTAGCTCACTTGACAATAAATTATATTAAAAAAAATAAAGATTAAAGAGTCATTTAACTTCTCTAAGCCTCAATTTCTTATCAGTAACAAGGAATGTTTATGTTAAAAGTGGTCTTTAAAATAACAATGCCAAACTCAAGAATAGATGTAAAGAGCAAGACGATGAAATAAGTGAAAATGATTTGAAAATTAGGATCTCCAAGTCTTCATAACCCAAAGTGAACAAGAATCTAAATATTCTGTCAAGTTACTTCAGTGAGGGTAGAAGGCTAATTCAGAGAGCAAGTCCTAGATTGGATGTCATGGGTTAGTAGCCCAGATCAGCAAAGACTTTTTCTATGTAGTGATGCCTGTCCAAGCCAAGTGTTTTTTCCTGGTACCTCATAATGTAGGGTTTTAGAGATGGAAAGTTATCTTGTCCAAACATCTCATTTTTCTAAAGAAATCCGGGTCCAGATTGTGTAGATTACTTGCCCCGGATCAAACAGTTGGTGACAAACCAAAACTTGGAAGGCATTTGGAAGGCAGGCTTCCTGGCTTTATAACCAGGCCTCCGTTTGCTCTGTCTTACTGAGTTTAATTCCTGAAATGTGGCTACACATTGGGGTTATGCCTCTGTAAATCTCCTTATTAAAGAGGCATTAGAAAAATTGCCTTCACTGCAGGGTAGGAAAATGAATCTGCTGCCAGAAGGATCACATAATGCATTCGGCTGAATTCAAGAGTTTTGGGGTTATCAATTATTTTAGACCATCTGCATTATAAAATTTCTCTTTAATGCATATGAAAAATCATGTGCTAGCAGAACATGAAGTCTATTTATTTATAAATGCCTACATATGCTCGACTTTAAATTGACAAATAGGACTCTCCTTCCTTCAGCTGTTTTCCCAACTCCCCTGTAGATTTTGGCACTCCAGGCTGACCATGTGCTTGGCCATGTGAGGAAAGCTTGCTCATGTCTGTCCCTTTGTCTGAGCTCTCTGGCCAGCCTGCTTCAACTGGGCTGTGGCCACAGTAGCTGTAATGTGGGCAAGGCCCAATTGCCAAGTAGAAACATAATTCCCCTCCCTGATACACAGAGGGAGTGTGTGAAGGCTGAGACCATGCTTGTTTTTCAAGGAGAGAGGAAGAATAACTGTCATGGTCACAAATATGTGGTTTGGACAGTTACCCAGGGAGCCAGAGGTAGTTTAATAAAGTAGTCAGTGTTGCTGCACTGAACAGACCTTCTGTCTTAGGCTGAAAAAATGGCCGTGAATGTCGAGGAAAAGGTCACTTGCTGTTTGCCTAACACATTAATGGAATCCTTGGAAATGTCTCTTTATCATCACTGGGGAACCTACATACTTCCACTGGTAAAAGTCGCATAGTCCTTTGATATAAAATGGAGTTAGGGGCATAGAACCGACTCTAGAACTTTCTCTTCATTCCATTTTAGGGCTGGCTATCCGCCCTCCAACTTAGGCACTACCATTTGCCACGTGAAATCTAAATGGAGGGTTGATTATCATTGTTGTTTGAAGCAAAACGTAAGAAAGTGAATGTGTAAAAATACAGATTTCTTTTAACATCATTCTTAATTAACTCTTAACTGCTGAACTCTCGATTGTATTTATGAAGCAATGATAAGTGAAAAGACTTGCATCTTTTTCTCTTTTAAATGAAAATGTAGGTGATATTAAATTGGCCCGAGAAGACACAGCACAGAGAGGTCTCACACTGCAGACAGGTGTCTTTTTCTATGGCTAAGGGTAGACGAAAGCTTTGGTGGTAGTTTTAATGACACCTGTGATTCTTCCACTTCTCCGTATATTCACTTCTTCACCGAGTGCAGGAGTCTCCTTTCATCCAGAGAAGACTTACTAGGGCCATCAGGTCAAAACAAAGTCCAGAGAATCCCTGACCACAAGGGAACTCTCATCTAGGTGGGAATTGGAAATATACACTAGGTTACAAAGAAGTGTAGACACAAGAACAGATACTGAGAGGATCAGCTTTTTCGACGGCCAGGCAAGTATGTGCAGCAAAGTAGAGATCGAAGTGAAGGATTCTTGGGGAAACTGTAAAATCTGTTGAATGAATGATTTTGTGCAATCTGAGCTTCTACAAAACCATCTGTTTACGATGTATGAGAAAAGGATTCTGTAGGAAAATGATGAATTCAGTGATTACTAGGAACACATATCAAGTTGACCATAATTGGGGGTTAAGAGAAGGAAAGTGACCAAAAATAATTTAAATTGTCTACTGAGTACTGTGACTGATAACAGTATGGAATGGTTCTTTTTAAAGTAATTGCCACCCCATTTTTTTTGGTCTTTTCCTATGTTTTCTTCCTTCTCCTGTGTCCTTTCAGGTTCTCAGCTTATATAACACCATAAATCCAGAAGCATCTGCTTCTCCGTGCTGTGTGTCCCAGGATTTAGAACCGCTAACCATTCTCTACTATATCGGCAAAACACCCAAGATTGAACAGCTTTCAAATATGATTGTAAAGTCTTGCAAATGCAGCTAAGATTCTTGGAGAAGTGGCAGGACGATAATCACATGGTGGTGATGATGATGAGGACGACAAGAACAATGACAATGTTTGTAACAAGAAAACGTAAGAGAGCCTTGCTTCAACAGTGTTAAAAACATTTTGAAAAAAGCGGTACTAGTTCAAACACGTTGGAAGTTTGTGGTTGTGTTTGTTAAAAATGGCATCTGAAACAAAACAAAACAAAAAATTGAAGGCTTTATTCTACATTTCATCTACTCTGTAAGCGAGAGAGACAAGAAGCAAAACCTTTTTTTTTTTAAGACAAAAATAAACACTGGAAGAATTTGTTAGTGTTAATTATGTGAAAGGAACAACCAAACAAACAGGAAAATCCCATTAAGTGGAATTGCTGTACATACTTTTCCTATCCCATGCCTCACTTGATTTTTCTGTATTGCTATGCAAGAGGGACCCTTCCCGTTCTTACCTTTAGAGTTAACGGTGAGTTATTTATTGTGTGTTACGATATAACGAACATTTCATTGCCCTTGGAAAATAAAACAGGTGTATAAAGTGGAGACCAAATACTTTGCCAGAAACTCATGGATGGCTTAAGGAACTTGAACTCAAACGAGCCAGAAAAAAAGGGGTCATATTCACGGGATGAAAACCCAAGCGAGTTATTATATGACCAAGCCAGCCTGCATTAAGATAAAGACCCTGAAAGCACATGCTATGTACCAACTGCCTAAGGAAGCTTCTTGTAAGGTTCAAAACTGAAAAGCCTGTTAATAAAGGAACTTTCAGTCAGAATAAGTCTGGAAGATTTTTTTTTTTCTTTTTAATTGTAAATGGTTCTTTGTCAGTTTAGTTAAACCAGTGAAATGTTGAAATGTTTTTGATACGTACTGGTCAAACTTCAGACCTGAAAGTATTGCCGTATAGCTATGCTATTGGTTTTTTCCTTCGTTTCAGATATATGTAACCGTACCTATATTATTATAATAGATGGGTATAGAAGCCAGTATAATTGGAAACACATCTGCAGATCTCCTTTGCAAACTATTAAATCAAAACGTTAACTACTTTACATGCAATGTGTAAATTTTTACCATATTTTTAATGTTCTGTAATAATGTCAACTATGATTTAGATTGGACTTAAATTGGGGCTCTATTTTTAATGATTGCTCAGAACTGTGTGTTTCCTTTAGCTGGCCAGTACTTTCGAGTAAAGCCCCTATAGTTTGACTTGCACTACAAATCTGTGTTTTATAGTGTTTCCTCCACTGTGCTTTGTGCATTGTCCATTATTATGACATAAGCTACCTGAGTCCACTTGTCCTGTAGATTTTCTTTTATAAAAAGGACAGATTCAAGTTCAGTAGTCTTCCTCCATCTTCTAAGCATCCTTACTAATCAGTTCAGATGTTAACAGTCTTCTATTTTAGGAAAATTGGGGAATATTATAGATGTATACATAATTGAGCTGAAATATTTTAGTTTTAGCAGAGGCCTAAGGATCTGACTGTAACTCGGAATCTTTGTGGCTGAGTTAAGAAAGGTTTCTGCAACTTGGCTTAAACAGTATGCTCACCGAATTCTATTGTTAGTAGAGATCAGACAGTTCATAGGAAACATCTTTTCCTTTAATCAGGTTTTTAGTGTTCAGGGGGGAGATGGAAAGATTTACATATTTCTTGATTTCTTTTTTAAGGGAGAAAAAAAAAACCGCCCTGGTCAGCCTAAGTCACTCAGTTTGTTCCACGGAAGTTAAGGTTTTCATGTGTGTTCTTTGAGGGTTGTAAAGGTACAAGCCAAATCCTCCCATGATCAAAAAGTGATTTTCTTCTCTGAATGAGACTTCTCTAGATCTGAGGCGAGAATTTACCTTGCTTTAATAAATGAATGATTTGCCACATCGTTGCAGGGAAGGTACCCTTCCGCCAGGGTTTGTAGGAGACGACAGTTTGCCAATTGTCCCTTATTCAACTGTCAGATGAAAGTTACTAGGTAAAACAACGGAATATTTGCAGCGTCACCTAAAGGGCAGGATGGCGAGGTGCGAATCCAAGAGAAATTGTCTGATAACCTGTACTTCTAGATGTTTGACTTTTCCTGGCCGTTAATCAAATGACAAATTGGATTCGCAAATTTGAAAACTGGAAAAGCGAGAGGGGGGACGCCCTACTGGTGAACAATCTTTGTGTTGGGGGTAACCCAATCCCAGAAATGAGTGTGTTGATTTTTTTTCCTTCCGTTTTCGATGAATTCTATGTAAATCACTTTTATTTCTGCAGGTGTTTTCCTCTCAGATAGAATGACGTTTGTTTTGTATTATTTTGTCTTTCCTCATGAATGCACTGATAATATTTTAAATGCTCTATTTTAAGATCTCTTGAATCTTTTTTTTTTTAAGTTTGGGGGTTCTGTAAGGTCTTTACTTCCCATAAGTAAATATTGCCACGGGCAGGGAGGGATGCGGGAGGGAAGGGGAAGATGTTAGTATACGGGTGGGGTGGGGCTGCAGTTTTTATATGTTAAGCAGCAGTACAGTTTTCTGGTTGGCATGGTTTAAAAAGAAATGGACTATAAGATTAGCTGTTTTGTATTTTGATGACTGATTATGCTGTATTTTAACATGATGTATGTCTGTTTTGTGGTGCTCTAGTGGTAAATAAATTATTTCAATTCTATGTTGATGTGTTTTTCCTATCATGGTGTTATCATTGAGACTAGAGAACACCTCTCCTGCAATGAGAATCATCTCAAGCTGGGAAAGTCATGCATCTTTAAGACTGTGCTCTTATTCTCAAGGATATTCACTTCAGAAATGTCATGGTTTATAGCCCATGAGCCAGGGCATATGTACCAAGGACTAAAGAAAGCCCTGTGCAGTCTTTTTATTCTCTTGTTTATTGCTATTTGGTCATTGTTTGAGATTTAGTTTCCATCCAGCTTGACTGTCTACCAGAAAAAATGCAGAGAGATGTTTGAGCCATGCCTCGGCTTTCTGGTTCCATGTTCTGCCAACCCCAGGGCCAAAAGAACCGGTCTAGACAGTATCCCCTGTAGCCCCATAACTTGGATAGTTGCGGAGCCAGCCAGATATAACAAGAGCCACGTTGCTCTTTGGGATGGGTGTTGGGAGCAACTACTCTTCTGTTTCACCCAGACCACTGCACCAAAAAACCCTGGTTCCCGCAAAGTGCTTTGGCTGTTGCCTATAAGACCAGACTTTGCAAGTGAGTTGCCAGTCTCTTAATAAATGGAACAAATAGAAAAGCAGTTGGGGCTCAATCTGGTTGTCTTGCTTTATCTCATGAAAGAACCAGTTTGTGCCCATTGTCTAAACCTCACATGGAAACAAACCATCAATGCCAGTGTTTAGGTAGAATAGAGAATAGTCCCTTTTCTGTGATCCTCTGTGTTTCATCTTTCATACTCAACTCCTTGATAAAGGAAGTGTTTCACTTGAGCACAATTATTTCACACTTCTCTGCAGAGTGGCCAGTACCGGGCCTATCCCCCCCAGCCCACATCACCTTCATGTGATGAATAAGAAAAAGAGGGTGTCGAGGTAAAGAAGAGAATCACCTAATGGCCATATCAACTTCGCCAAGCTTGTCAACCACTCTGAGCCTTGTTTCTTTAATCTTAAAATGAGGATGAGACTGCCTGCTTTACAGGTTTTGCACAGTTTGTTTTTGATTCCTTGTTGTTAAGTGAATCTACGCACGAAAAGAATTTCCTTTGGTGTTTGGCCTATAGTTGCTGATCAGTAAATGGTAGTCTTGATATTTCTCAAGTTGTTCTGTCTTTGGCTTCTTAGCAATTCCACTGTAATGAGCTTTTTATATTCAGACTGTAACCTGGGCCTATATTTCCCCACCTTGAGAGTGAATGTGTAAGCCCTCTAGACTCTAATCTCATAAATGGATCAAACCATCAGTTATTTCTGAGAATATTCTGTGGTTCTATTTGTTAAACTTTTGGTTACATGTCTGACCAGAAATTGTTAAAAATAGCGGGGGAAATGTTCGTGTAAGTCTTTGCTTATGTCTACCAACTAAAATTCAAGGTGAAAGAGACAAAATGGCTAGTTGAATGACCCATTTCCTAAGATGATGATGCTATAATTGCAGTTTGCTGAGCACCTACCAGGTACTGTTCTCTGTTAACCTGTTTAACCTCACATATTACCTTATGATGTAGGTTTTTAAAATATATATAACTCCATTTTAAAGGGAAGTGAGCAGATGCAGAATGGTTAAATCATGTGTCCAGGATCCCCCAGTTTGTAAGGGAAGGGTCTAGAATTTCAATACACTAGCTACTAGGCATATGTGGATTTTGAGCAGTTGAAATATGTCTAATCTGAACTGAGATATAACAAAGTGTAAATACACACATCATATTTCAAAGACACTACAAAAAAAGAATGTAAAATGTTTCATTAATTTTTGATACTGATTACATGTCTAAGTAATACTATTTTGGCTATATGGGATTAAATAAAGTATATTATTAAAATTAATTTCACCTGTTTCTTTCTACTTTTTTAATACAATTACCATAAAACTTAAAATTACATACGTGGCTGACATTTGTACCCCGTGTTCTATTTCTCTAGCATTCCTTTTTGTTCTTAGGATTTCCATCTCTCTGCTTACATTGTCCATCTATCCATCTCTCTGTTCTTGCATGTCTACTTTATCCTTTAGAGCCCTTAACACATTTAGTCAAAATTGTTTTAAATTCCCAATTTGATAATTGCAACATCCTTGCCATGTCTCATTCTGATGCTTTCTCTGGCTCTTCAAATTATGTTTTTGCCTTTTAGTATGCCTTGTAATTTTTTCTTGCTAGCTATACACGACATTGGGGAAAAGAAACTGCTATAAACAGGTCTTACTAGCTTAGTGTTGAGTCAGCAGGGGAAGCATTCTGTAGTCTATTGGTGAGGTTTCAGTCTTTTATGGAACCTCTGCCTCTGGACTGTGAACTTCACAAGAGTTTCCCAGTTTTTTTCTCCACCACCATTAGGTGGCACATGATGGTTAGAGTGGGCTTGAGTTGCTTTTTCCCTTTTCTAGGTCCATTAAGTTCTGATACTCCAGCTAGTTAACCTTTGGTTAATTAGTTGCCCTCAAGGGTAGGCCATGTCAAGAACAGAGTGCTTGGGTATATTTCAAAGTGGCTACTTTTCTGCTCTCCATGCTGGATGTACTATGGAATTGTTCTCCCATGGTAGAGCTCCTGGAGGTAAATCTTACAATATTGTGGGGTCCCCCGTGTGACTGTGTCCCTCCGGAGTTTTTATCTCTCAGAGTTGTTTGCACTGAATCTTCTGCAATTCATGCATTATGGTTCAGTTTTTCCTACCCTGGCAATGTTTCTTGCACTGGTTCCTGCTTGTGAATCTCTGGTCTTTTTATTTTATTTTATTTATTTTATTTTTATTTTTAATGTTTTATTTTTGAGAGAGAGAGAGAGAGAGAGAGAGAGCAGGGGAGGGGCAGAGAGAGAGGGAGACACAAAATCCAAAGGAGGCCCCAGGCTCTGAAATGTCAGCATGCAGCTCAACGCAGGCCTTGAACCCTTGAACTGCAAGATCATGACCTGAGCCAAAGTTGGACACTTAACCTAGTGAGCCACCCAGACACCCCGTGAGTCTCTAGCCTTGTAAGCAGTGATGGCCTGTATTTGCCTGTCTGTTTCTCCAATTCTAGAGGCAGCAGTTTTCTCCTCTTTTATGGATCCAAGAAGACTTACTGATTTTTCAGACTGTTCAGGTTTGTACCAGTTGTTAAGATGAAGTGGCCACTTCCAAGCTCTTTACATGCAGAACCAGAAACTGGAAGTTCTTTTTCTATTAGACAGCTCTAGTGTAGAATTTGGAAGCAACTCTCTTTAGAAACAAAAGCTAAACTACTCCCATAAGGTATATTGCCAGCTTTTGCTTTTGTAATTAACATATGGTTGAACACCATTAAGCTAAACCCTATGAAACTAGTTTTTCAGGTCATGATTTGTTGTATATTGGCAATTCTTTAGGGTTCAACCTAACACTTGGCACCGATTGACTAATGTGGTAATGAAAATACAAATATTATACAAGCCCCACTGACAAGACTCTTGATAAAATGGATGGTTACATAGCAGCAAAGCTACTAAGAGGGACAGTATAACCTACTTCTAGAGTCATTGAAATATTGTATTGTTTTCAGTCCATAGAAATCTTCATCTGTATACCTGTGAGAACTTTTACTGCTGTGTCTAAGGGGGAAAAAAGTCAAAACACTCATTGTGCTCATTTGAGTTACTGGTCTTGAGAAGACATGGCTTTTCTATCTGTAAATAAGGTGTATTGGAGCTTCCTTGGCTTATAGGCCTTAGATGGGTGCATCTAGGCTTTATATTCAGGAAACTTACATAAGGGAGGAGTTGTGTTTTTTGTCATTTTTTTAAGGAATAGAAATTACAAATCCAAAATTTGATTCAGAGCCTTAGAAAGGGCCTATAAAAATGAAAAACCAGGACATTGTGAATTTTAAGAGCTTTACTGCAAACCTGCCTCTGGGCTTTTAGCTGACACATGCTTTTGTTTCTATCAAAGACTATTACCTTGTAATTCTAGCTAAAACTGGGTTTCATCTCTTTATTGTTAATCTGTTAAAAATCGGTTTTAAATCATTTTAAATCAGTTGCTCTATTCTCTGCCCTCCCCGTGTCTCTGCAACCACATTTTTTGTGCTGAACAAAGGAAAATAAGATCCTGGTTTATAATATTCCAGGTCAGAGATAATGAAGGAAATGTTATTTTTAGATCTCTTTTGAAATATCCAACGAGATCCCATGAGATTGCAGAAATTGTTAATCTACATATTTGATAATTATATCAATAGATATGAACAACTTATTAAAGTTATTACCTGAAATTATAAAAAGAATGCCTTTTTAATGGCATTTTTAAAAAATGAAGGAATCGCTTCAGGTTTTTTCCTGATTATGTCTTAATTTCCCTGAAATACTTTGAGTTGGTTTCTTGATTTCAGCAAGTAATGGCTGTTTGGAGAAGAGAGGAGTATGTTCCTGTAATTGGTCAGAGACCTAGTGAAAGGAACAGAACGTACTGAGGGAGGCTCTGTACTGTGTGATCAAAACTAGGGAAATCAGCCTGTGAGAACAGACATAATTAAAGAGCAAGGCAAGAAATTAGTGGTAAAGAAAAAGGCCCAATATAATCTCTCCGGCTTTTCCCCCAAAGTAGGATTTTCTCTCCTACACATGCCAACCCAACTGAAAGAACACAGATGTGTTACTCAGGTGACATCATGAAGGTCTGGCCAGCCCCAGCGATGGAAACCTTCTCAGGCCCACATCTCCATTCTGAACCATATAGAAAATCCCAGATCTCAGGATGTTGGGAGCAAACAAGCTAAAAAGTTATGTAATCCAATACTGCTCTAAAGGCGATGTGAAGTCATGCAGTTTGGCTAGTCCTCAAATATGGGTGTAACGCTAATTTCTTCATTTGAAACAAAATTAAATTAAACAGTACAGAAAACTGAGAACTTTCAATCAAGTGGTGGTGGTTCATTTTGCGAAATACCGAATTTCACATCGCCATGTGTGTGCGGGCATCTTCCCCCTGCTCATATCCTGGTGTTCTGAGAAACCACTGGCTGCATTCAGAGCCTGACAGAGGTGAACTCAATAGAAGCTGCTGTGGCAGGTGTCATGGAGCCCCAGGGAGGTCTGGCTATCCCCTGAATATGCCTACTTGTTACAGCCTCTGATAGTCAACAATGAGGAATTACTCCTGTAGGATTTTCCTTGTGTGTGTGTGTGTGTGTGTGTGTGTGTGTGTGTGTTTCAATTTTGTTGTGGTGTGGCACAAGAACCAACTCTAACTCAGAGGTGCTAGGATCGATTCTGATTTATTTACTCTTCATCAGGGATCTGGAATAGTGAGATCCGTGAACACTTAAGGGCACAGTGGAAGTGAAAGGAAGGAGGGGACACAGGGAAAGGGACAGGAAGGGAAGTGCATGTGTGGTTGGGTGGGGGGGGGGCACCTATGCAGGGAGCTCACATTTAGCCAAAGGGTTTGATGTCTATATGTGATACCAAAGCAACCAAACAAGTGTAGTGAGAAATACAAAACAAAGTGGTCAACTGGGCTTCACTTCATGGGGAAGATTCAAAGGAGGAATCCCATGGTGCTCTTATCTTTTACTAGGAGTCTTTAAAAGCCAACCTGCTGCTTGCATGTGACCAGAAGAAGTGGCTCTTTGTTCTCTGTCTCTGTCCTGCTGCAGGGGGGTTTTGGGAATGGTCACATCCCATCCCCAGGGATCTCTCTCAGAATAGAGCCATCCCAATCCTTTGTTTCCTACTTTGGACCAGCCCTTATTTATCTTGGGTTCCCAGCACCTAGTGCACAATTTAGTTCATGGAAGTCTAATAAATGTTCAATTGAGGAAAGGCCTGGGATAGTGTTACAGCCCCAACTCTGTAACTGAGGCACTGTCTGAGAGTGTTCTCAGTATTTCTTTCTTCAATAAAACAAAAGTATTGGATTAGGTGATCTATGAAAGTGCTTAACAATTTTTTTTTCTGATTCGTAGGTTGCCCTACTGTGTTTTTCTATGATGGGACCAGTGAGAAGGAATTATCATTCATTCAACAAATAATTACTGAGCTTATCCTATATACCGGATTTTGTTTTAGGTTTTGGGTTCACAAACGTGAACAAAACAGGCTGAATCAGTAACCTCTGCCCTCAGTAAATTCTGTTTGGGCAGGGATTTCACTCGGTGAAAACCTGAAAGATGCTAAAATCTGCTCTCACACTGTGCCTTCCCTGTGGCCAGCACTGAGACATGGTTTCCATCACTGATAGAGGCAGACTCCACAGTCATTTCTTTGACTTGATTTGATAGATACAGGAGAAGGAAGAGCCTCTACTCCCCAAAATGCTTTCTCCATCAGAGCTTGTCAGTGGGCAAAGCCTTTCATTTGCCAAACAGAGATAAGGCTGGAATATAAACCCTGTGTGAGATAACCCAACTCTGCAAATTCACGCAAGAGAATTGATAAACCGCTTTTCATAAAGAAGGAAGACTGGAACAATGTTTTCTATGCAAATGGAGGACCAGCAAATAGGGCTTCTGATGTTCATTCCACTACTATAATCCTTGAAAGTCAAGAGTAACTGGTTGTGCACCCCAGGAGCTCACAGCTTACAGTGAAAGAAACAATGAACCAAGTTATCATCATTATTATTCGGTTTTTTGTCAGGCATGCCATCATCTACAAAATCATGAGTGCAGCTTACAGGTGTGTATATCTTGATTTATATCCCATGGGTGACTCCATCTAAACCGGGGACTCTGAGGTGGGAGCACTTTTGCTCCCTTGCCTCTGGAATATTTGACAAGATCTGGAGACACTTTGGGTTGTTACAATTCAGGAAGGGCTACTGGCGTCTGGTGGTTAAAGACAAGGACGCAACTAAACATCCTATGATGTACAGGATAGCCTCCCTCAATAAAGAATTATATGGCCCCCAAATGTCAATATTTCTGTCATTGAGAAACTCTGATGTAGATAAGAACTTCCTCACCATTTGTCAGTTACCAAGTGTTTCATGAGACAGTGAAAAATTATTAAATAGTGTGAATAACTGCGACGAGTTTCTGAAATGACCCTCTAGTTGCATGGTAGCAAGAGGGAGAATTCCAACATTTATTTCAACCAGAGGGTCTCGAAGCAAATTTTGCATCAATTTGTGTGTATTCAAAAGGCTCCATTTGCAATGTGATATCACTGCCCATGCTCAGAAGTCTGGGAAAGTAGGCTTTAATGTTTTTTATTTTCTGTATTTGTGTTTTCCTCAGAGTCTTTAAGGAAATTTGTTTTGGGATCTGTACTTGATAATGAAGGAAAAGGAATTGTATGGTCATCTTTATCAATAGGGACACTTATTGGAGGGTATATAAAATTGTCCTCTATGACCGGATTGTTCAAATCCCTAAAAAAGGTCACCTCTGGACCCCTCAATTTATGCTGTTATAAAAAGACAAACAGGTCTGTCTGTCTCTTATCTTGTCCCTTCTAAAACATTCTTCACAGTTCAGCAAGAGGATCTTTCTCAAGCAATGATCAAATATGCCAACCTCTGCTTAGAAGCCTTCAGAGCATTGCCATTGCATAGAGGGCAAATTTAAAATCCTTAACGTGGCAGATGTTTGTTTTAAGACTGTGTATTCAGATGTGAAGAAAGGAATTGTAGGTTTTTATCCTGAATCCCCTTAACTTATAAGCCTCTCATTTCATTTAGGTAGCGGAACAATAAAGCCTGCCAAGTAAAAATAACTATCACCTCAGCTTACAAGCTGTTTCTTTTGGCTAATTACTCAGTATGGGATTTGTTCTGCCCACTCATCTTTTTTCTCCTGTTCCCTAAGTAACACGTGGTTCCCGGTGGAGGCATATGGGGCCTATGGAAGGCACGTATTTGGTCTGTGGTACTCTTTTCTCTTCACTGATCCCTGGGGTATATCAGAACCCATCAGATCATGTCCAAGAACTGATCTTCTATATGAGACAGGGCCAAAACAGGAAAATGAAAAACACTGGTGTTGAAATAGAAATCTAGTGTGCAGAACTGGTTACCCAGGTGATGAAAGAGCTGAGAAACCACACGGGGGACTTTTAGCTTGACTCAAAGGTGAGCAACAGTGGGAAGCTGCCACCACCCCTAAGCCAGAGGGACAAGAGAGGAAACAGTGTCACCAGAGCTCAGGGACTGCATCAGAGTAGCCTCCCTGTTGGGAGATCAAGGCTTGACGTACACCCAACCTTTGCTGGAAATGTTGTTTGAGGCAAAAGAAGACAGGAGAGGTTTCCTAGATTCCTCCTTGCCCTTGCCCCATGTCCTGCCGGTATCTCCCCTAGTTAAACTCAGTGGGAAGCCACGTGAGATGGGAGTCACAGAAATGCAGTCTGTAAGGGGTAGCTTCCCCATATTGGCAGACAGAGCAGGGGGACAATGAGGAATGGATCTCATGGCAGACAAGCCCAGGCCCATCACCATACCCTCTGTGTTTGCTTTATGTGGCCCTGGTATCAGAGGACTTGCTGTGGCTTCCTCGTTGTCAGGAAGATATGCTTTACATTGTCCACATCCCATTCCCCTGTTTCTAGTGGTTGGCTGACCTTCCCACACTTCTGTGCCTTTTTCAGAGGGGTTGGAAACTCTTGCCTGTTTTTTTGTTTTTGTTTTTGATTCATGCCGAATTCGTAAAACTCTCCGATGCTTCCTTAGTTTCATCCTTCCAAACACCTCCTTCAGTCATTGTTTTCCACAGTTCAGGTCCCATGTTTAGCTACCCGATGAGGCTGGCTGTCTGGGAAAATGGGGACTTGGATGCTCCTCAAGCCTGATGAAGGCTATGGGGTCATGTTCCTCTTGTCTTCTTTTACATTCTAATCAAGTTACCTCCTATCTTCTTCCTACTTAGTTTTATAAACCTCTCATCTCCTTTGAGGAAAGAAAACACTCTTCCCATCTTACATTGGACACTTAGTTTATAGGTCTTTAGATCAAGAGAAACAGTACTCAGGGTGATGTACCTAAGGATTTTCACCTTGGCTTTATCCATATTTGGATCTTATTTAAATGACAAAATCCTAGACTTCAAGTTTATGGCATGAGACATGGAAGTTTTGAAGGAGGGGTTGGGTGCCACAATAGATCCCATCCCACATGACCATCTTACATTATGATATGGACAATCTTCTCATTCCTTGTGGGGGTCATGTCTTGTCCCCTTGGATCTGACTGGACTTGGGCCTGTAATGGAGGTGGTACTACATGACACACAAGGCTTGATCATAAAAGGGGGTGTAACTTTTATCTGGTTCTCTTCAGGCACTTGTTCTTGGAAACTGCTCACCATGCCATGGGGAAATTGAAACCACATGGACAGACCATGTTTGAGTGTTCTAGCCAAAAGCCTCAGCTGAGATCCTAGCTGACAGTCAACATCAACTGTCATACACATGAGTAAAGAAGGCTTCAGACAGTTCCAGGAACAGCCATTGACTTTTTTTGCACAAAGAACCTCAGGCAAGTATTACTCAGCTGAGCTGAGTCAGTGCTCAGGATCAGGAAAGGTAATAAAAATAATTATTGCCATTTTAAGCCATCAGTTTAAGGTGATTGGTTACACAGCAATGATAACAGGAACAATTACTCTTTTTGTCTTTGAAATTAAGAACTTAGTTGCATGACTTTTAAGTTATTGATATAACTAGGAGTCTGTAAGTAAAAAAATTTACTAGGTGCTTTCATGGATCCTTTTTTTCTTGCAAAAATTATATTTTTCACCGAGTTCATTCATTCAACAACTTATGTTACCAGGAACTGTGTAAGTTGCTGGAGATTCAGAGATGATAAATTCACAACCTCTGGCCACAAGGCTCTCACAGTCTCCTGTAAGAGACAGATCTACAAATAACTAAAATACAATCTGAAAGTCAAAAACAACCAAACCATGAAACATTGAATACCTGTAATGCAATAAGCACTCTACAGGTATTGGGAATATAATGGTGTTGGACACCTGGAAATTGTATTAGTGGGTTATAATAATGCATGTGTGAAATGCATTGGAAGTGTATTGAGGTTCTTAGCAACAAATAGTAGAAAATTACTCTGGCAAAGTTACTAGGTTGAACCATATGAAACTGGGTTTTTTTGCAAGTCATAACAAAGATTGACTATTGATAATTTCATATGATGTTCAGAAAAACAAGATTCAGGCAGATCAGACTTGAGGATTAGTGGTGACCAAGGAAGGTCTGGAAGGACTGGAGGCAGGAAAGAGAAACCAGCTTCCTGCTACAGGAACAGCCAGCAGAGATGCTGCTGAGGCCACCACCAGTGCTGCAGAGGCTACTGAGCCCCCTCAGGCCCCCTCCATCTGTGCTTCCCTCCCTCAAAATGGAAAGTTCCAGAAGAGAGCTTCCAATTTGCTGAGCTTAAGACACTGGCCAGTTCCTTTGCTAGAATATGGGGATTTAGAAGAAAAATCTGGTTGCCTTGGCTTCTACTGGGGAAAGAGAGTTACCCTCCCAGCAAGACTACTTATACTAGGAAAACAAAATTACACAGGAGAAACATTACATTTATTAAGAAGGAAGACAGAGGCTGGGCCACCAAAGATTGACTGATGTTTATGTGCTCGCTGCCTAGGGCTGCTGTACCAAAACACCACAAACAGGGTGGCCCAACAACATAAATTTATTTCCTCACAGCTCTGGAGGCTGGAAGTTCAAAATCAGAAAGTGTCAGCAGGACTGGTTCCTTCTGAGAGCTGTTAGGGAAGGATCTATTCTAGGCCTCTCTCCTTGGTTTACAGACAGCCATCTTTTTGCCATCTCTTCACATCATCTTTCCTCTACCCGTGTCTATGTCCAAATTTCCTCTCTTAACAAAGATACCAGTCATATTGGATTAAGGCCCACCCTAATGGCCTCATTTTAATTTAATTAGTTCTATGAAGACCCTGTCTCCAAATAAGGTCACATTCTGAGGTACTGGGAATTAGGATTCCCACATACATTTTTGGGAGAAACATGATTCAACCTATAGCAATCTAACTCAGAAGCACAGAGGAGAATGACTACTTTATTCCTGAAAACGTTCAAAGAATAATAAACTGTATACAAAACAGTCTTTATCAATCTAAAATGGTTGGATATTTCTGCCAATAATTAAGATTTGGACCAATCAGACCAAATTCTGTTGCCAGGTCCTCTTTGAAGACGGTTTGAAAAATCTGGGGAGCCTGGGTGGCTCAGTCGGTTAAGCATCCAACTCTTGATTTCGGCTCAAGTCATGATCTCACGGTTCGCAAGTTCAAGCCCTGCGTTGGGCTCCATCCTGACAGTTCAGAGTCTGCTTGGGATTTTCTCTCTGCCTCTCTCTCTGCCCCTCCCCTGCTTGCTCTCTTTAAGATAAATAAATAAACTTAAAAAAAAAAAAAGAAAAAGAAAAATCTACCATGTGGGGTAGAGCAAAACTCTAAACTCCCATGTGGACAAGCACTCCACCTGCCCTCAAAGGTCCCAAGCCAGGGTACACAGCAGGGGAGAACTTTTAAAACTGAAGATTCCTAGGTGCATCCATGACCTACTGAATCAGATCATTTTGGAGAACGGGAAGGGGATTTTAGTGTTTTAAAAAAATGTTCCAGATAAACCTGATGCAGCATCTAACACCAGCATTTGTCAATTACGGTCTAGCCAAGGAGATTCAGTTTATGAAACAGTGTTCATAAAAACAAGACCCTTTCAGGAAGCGATAGTTTCCAGACGCTGCAAGCATTGGACAGACCATCAGTCTGAAGATAGTATCAATAATGTCATGTCTCCAGGGATCTTGATGGTCTCGGTCCCATTCTCTGCTGGGAGATGCTTGCCTATCTGCCTGGCCCTCCAAAAACAGCGTTGTTCTTCTCTAACAAAAGAAGCATAATTTTTTAAGTTTATTCACTTATTTTGAGAGAGAGAGAGAAAGAGAGAGAGATGGATGAAGAGCACACGTTTGAGTGAGGGGAAGGGTCAGAGAGAGGGGGAGAGAGGGAATCCCAAGTAGGCTCTGTGCTTTCAGTGTGGACCCCTACATGGGGCTCAATCACGGAAACCATGACATGATGACCTGAGATGAAATCAAGAGTTGGCCACTTAACTGACTGAGCCACCCAGGCGCCCCGAGAAAAAGAAGCATCTTTGTCTCCATTCCATTGCACGGTGAGGATAGGGACAGGTCTCTTGGGAAAATGTCACATATCAAACATGAAATGTTTAGAAACCACAGTTTGTCATTTCCCAAGAAAAGATGTATCCCAGGACAGAAAGGAGAATTGTTTCTTCACGTGATGGTAGCTGCAAGAGGTTGAAATGGAAGTTTGGCAAGTGGGGTGGTCTGTGATCCATCATCTCAACTAGACATTTCCTGTGGGTCTGAGTTTTTCTATGGGAATGTTCTGGAGAGTTTCTCTTGTAGAGAGTCCTTCCCTGGTGGCAGCTCTTGATTATCTCTCTCCAACGGATACAGCGTTCTGGCTTCGCTACTAGTCGCCACCCAACTCAATCTTTCGTGACAAAAAGAGCAAGTCAATTTTGCTAATTTCTCAAAAACTTAAGTCACTCACCTAGTTGATAAGTTTTACGGAGCCAAAATAACTGGGGTTTTTATTTTCAACAATGCTTTGGTGTCTGCCGTGTGCCTTTACTGAGGTGTATTTCTGAGGCAAGAGGAATAATTCTGGGCTTATGACACGAGGAATGAATGTTTTCCCAACTATGTGGTAGTATTTGGTTCAGGTACCTGTTTTTTTCACCCAGCACCTGTCTGCCAGGTGCAGAGGGAAGTACAGTGAATAAGCAAAGAACCGATGTGTCTATGCGCCCCGATATTTACCGCTTAATTGGTTCACAGGAACCAGATTGCCGCAGTTATTTCTAAAGAAAACAGGTGCTGCCAAAGAATGTGAGTGCTTGACCTTCAGAGTCCTCAGATAATATTGGTAAAAATGCCAACTCACAGTGGCACCTATGAGACGCTGCATAGATTCCGGTGTTCTCTCTTCATCTCTCTAATCATGTTATATCCTCAGCTCACGGCCTTTTTCTTAGTGGCAGATGTCCTCCTGAAGACGGCTTCCATGCTTTCTTCAAACTTGTTCCAACGAGGTTTGCTTGGCAGCTATTACCTGCCCATCAGGCAACACTTGTGTAAGGCACTCGTCAATTAGGAGGCTCACCCCAAAGCAAATCTGCGTCCACGGATGCCTCGTCTGTCTTCACAGCTCTCCAATTACCCACTTCTTTTGGAAAGCTTCCCTGGCTACGACGGTGCTGGGGTACCCCAGAGTGCGATTGGCCATTGTTTGATGTCCTGGGAGGAAAAGGAAATCTGCTTTTTTTAGGGGCCAGGAGAGGTAGCAGCGTCCTGACGCGTGTCGAGACTCCGGCTTCCTGGCGATTCACTCAGCTGGTCCTGTAAAGGTTGTCTGCCCCCTTACCATGGCGGAACACAATTGCTTTTAAGGAATGTTTGGATAAAACATTTTCCAGGCCACATTTATTCCTCTGCAGGACTATGTTATATGTGACAGCATTCCAATTTTGAGGCATGACTTGTGCCAATCCACACAGGCAATTAGAGCTGACACATTCCAGGGGCTATTGGTCAAGTCCTCAACAGACCAGAAAGAAAACCCACAAAGAAAAACTTTACCAATAAAGGGAACCAATTGGAATCCTGCACGGAGCCTTAGAGCAGACATTTCTCCCTCAGCTTGTATGCTGGGCTCTTTTACTACATCACCATTTCTCTTGCCTAAATCCCAGCCCCACCCCAGGCTGGGTGTGTTGGGTGCTATGTAATGTGGCTGATACTTGGACATGGCCATCTGATGCTCAATCTGCAAAGCTCAGGGACCATTCCTGAAGAGTTGAGTAGTTTAGAACCTTAAGTCACCTCCAATACCATTACAGTGAGCCCAAAAGCAGGCCTCACATCACAGGAGTGCACTGCAGTTGGTATGAAAAGGCTCCCCCTCTTCCCACCTCCATGAGCGACAATCACTATCAGAAACACCAGTCAGTGCACAAATTACAAAATAAATCCACACACACACACCCCTTGAAAATTTGTGATGGAATTTCCTAACTACAGATCTTGTTAACTCTTACTCACAAGTCTTATATACAAAGAAAATGCTATCTTGAGCTTTCTGTGATCTTTTGCAACACAAACCAGCTGTTCAAAAAGGAAGCCTGTTCCATGGATGGTTTTGGAACTCTCTATAGTTCTAGGGGCCTGGTTCTGATCACTGAGCTATTTTTATCTTGTCAGTATCTATATAGCTTTAATTATACAGATGCATTAATTGAACCATTTGAATTAATCGAAAGTCTACTTGTGAGATGTCACTTAAAAATGCAACATTGATATTTTCAAGTATTCAAAGTTTCGGTCCCACTTCAAAGTGCTGGGAGAAAGAAAATGTTACAGAATAGAGGTTTTGGGAGGCTTAATAAAAGGACAATACAGATAAAACACAGAAGAGCTATTTTTAGTTGTTGTCAGTATTTGGTATGTAAACAACTTATGAAGAGCTTTAAATTATTCCCAAGCATGTTTAATAAGCTCAGTGCAGTCTTGGTTCTAATTCATTTTTCCAAGCTTTGTAAAAAAATATTGTTTTTGATGCCATAATCAACATACTAGTTAGGCTCTATTTTTTAACTCATGGTCTCTTCTCAAGGGGAGTGAACTTCATGCATTATCTCAGGCTGAGCCCAAGATGGAATCCCTTATGCTAAGCCCCATATCAGCAAACCAAAGCTTACCCACATTCCTATGCTTGACTTTCCCAGAAAAGAAAGGCTTAGGTCAACCAATCAGTGCTTGCCTGCACAAGTTACCTGACAGGGCTCCCTTTGCTTCATATAAGAAAAGTAATCTTATAACAGTAACCAGTTTGTTTTGCCCAAAATAACTTCCTTGTTCCTGCTCACTTTGCTCTATAAAACCTTCTCAAATCGTACGACTCTTTGGAGCTCTGCTCTGTCTGCTGTCCAGTGAGGTGCTGTCGGATTCATGAATCACTGGATGAAGCCAATAAGGGCTTTCAATTTTACTCAGCTGAATGTTGTTCTTTAATATTTCTATTAAGAAACTGTAAGTAGGAATTAAACATAGCAGTAAAAGAGGGGCACCTGGGTGGCCTAGTCGTTTAAGTATCCGACTTTGGCTCAGGTCATGGCCTCGCGGTCCATGGGTTCGAGCCCCGTGTCGGGCTCTGTGCTGACAGCTCAGGGCCTGGAGTCTGCTTCGGATTCTGTGTCTCCCTCTCTCTCTGTCCCTCCCCTGCTCGCACTCTGTCTCTCAAAAATGAATAAATGTTAAAAAAATTTTTTTTAAATATAGCATTAAAATAAAATACTATGTTAAACCACATAGACTTATGATAAACCAAGTAAAAGCTGCTAAATCAAGGATGATCTGTTGTATGTGAGGTGATTTAAGTTTGTTTTTACAGGTATTATTTAATTTTAAAAGCAAGTAATTATGTACTTGGAGAGCATGAAGGGAAGATGAAAGACGATTTCCGGAAACATCTATATTTTGATAAATATTTAAAATATAATCCTGACTGTGTTCTTTTTGGTCCCACATATAAAAGAGCATACAAATATTCCTCTTACAGTCATCTGCTAATAGAATACACGTCTTTCCTGATATAACAGGAAGTTTTCTTTAATGAGATTATAAGAGAACATGATGCATCAGTGATCTATTTTTATTTTGTCTGCCAGTGAACTCAGAGCTAAATTTTATAATCAATCCCAGGAGTTAGTTTGCACAGGTTGCCAGGAATAATTTTCCCCTCCTTCCCCTCTGCTCTTGATTACTGAACCCCTATCTATTAATTTTTTTTAATGTTTATTTTTGACAGACAGAGACAGGGCATGAACAGGGTAGAGGCAGAGAGAGACGCACACAGAATCTGAAGCAGGCTCCAGGCTCCGAGCACAGAGCCTGACGTGGGGCTTGAACTCATGAACCGTGAGACCGTGACCTGAGCTGAAGTTGGATGCTTGACCAACGAAGCCACCCAGGTGCCCCAGAACCCCTGTCTGTTATGTCTCTTTTTGCTGTAGCACACAGTTTCTGAAGATAAGTCTTTATGATGACCTTATGGTTGATTCTGTTATAGCCCCCATTTTTCAGATGAGGCATGTGGGACGATGAGAGGTCAAATGGGTTGGCCAAAGTCACCTAGGTCTCAAGTGGAGGCTCTAATATAAAAGCAGGTGACTGTCTCCAAGTCTATGCTCTTAAGCCCTGTGCAATTCAGCAGAGAAATGTACCCAAATGCTCCTCACTCTTATGTCCCAGGAGTGGGATAATAGTTCTTATCTCTCTGTGTTGGTTTTCCACCTTATGATCTTCATGTAGTAAATGTATATTAATATTACACTGACAAATCATTCTCATTCAAAAGGCAGAACCATTAAACAACACCAAAAACCTCGGGCTCATAAGCACGGCCTATGTTGCACAGCACAGTGGAGGATTTGATGCAACGCGCAAGGCCCTCACTTTGGAAGGTAACGTAACAGTTTTGCTAGGACTGTTGTCCAGTGCAGGC
This sequence comes from Felis catus, assembly GCF_018350175.1. Classification (NCBI taxonomy): domain Eukaryota; kingdom Metazoa; phylum Chordata; class Mammalia; order Carnivora; family Felidae; genus Felis; species Felis catus. The sequence goes on from NC_058384.1 coordinate 55,695,215, forward strand.
CCATGATTTTTTTCGCTGACTTTCTGAGAAGCCACGAGGCGGAGAGTCGGACGAGGTCTGAAAGGAAAGCGAGTGGAGCTTACTTAGGCAGTTGGCCAAAATGGCGGCTTGGCCAGCACTGCGGCAGTGATAACAGAGGCAAGTGGATCTAGGATGTTTGGGGATAGGGTCTAGTCTCTCTACATCCCTTGTGTTGAGCCATCGGTCTAGTTCCCTTTTGTCTGCCGCCCATCATGTGAAAAGGATCTTGTTCCAAAAACCTTTTATTCGTTAAAATCAGCCCCTGCCTTCCCTTCCTGAAAGTGGCTTCTGAACTCTTTCCCCCTCTTCTCCTGAGAGCCCCCTGGGAGAGACAGGAGTGAATGCAGTTTGTGATACGGTGGCTGCAAAGGTGACCTTGTCTGCACGCCGCCCAGGCCTTTCCTCGCCACTGAAATGGGATTTCCAAGCAGATCCAGTGAAAGCCAGCTGAGGAGCTCCACAGAATCAGAGCCGGGTGTTCAGCTTCATACATAGTTTTGAGATGACTCACTACCAAATGCTTCCTAAAAGAGACTCATTAAGTTACGGTAACATTTTAGAATGGTATTTATAGTGCCAATAGAAAATAGGAGGGGCCAGTTATTTGCACATTGCCTCTTTCTGTGCCCAACCACCCAGCCATTTCTCTCTTTGTCAGTTTTGAAACCTTCTTTGTCCCCTGACCAAAGGCAGAGCCTCCAAGAGACCGACTTCTGAAGCCCCGGGGGGCTTTGCAACTGACCCCTCAGAGCCTCTCAAGTACTCAAGTGTCCCCATTGTATCTGGCCTCCCAAACCCTCGCCCCAGCCCCTCAAGCCGGACCCTCCAATCTACTAACGTTCCTTCCAACAGTTCTGTTCTCTGTTTATTAACAATTCAGACGTACTGTCCTGAAATGAGTGGAAATGCCAGAGGTTATTTGTTCTGGTTTCCTTCCACTGTGTATGCTCCGTTTCCGTGGCTGTCTGTTGGTTACCTAGGATATGGGCAGGGGAGGCAATGGATTGGCTGGGAGCTTGGATGGATTCCCCGGGAGACTGTGGAGCAGGGCTTAGTGGTCAGTAGGATGCCCTAACTGAGTGCCTGATTAACCACTCAGTGACCCCTTGTGGGCTGAGCTCACGGTGTCTTCTCGAGGGCTCCAGGAGTTCCTCATACATACCCTTATTTTGACTTTCCCCCAGCTGGTTGTATAAATGTACGTACCTGCCTACTACTAGGCTACGGAATCCTCTACATCTATGATCCTATGTTATTCTGCGTTGTGTCCAGCTCAGTTCGAATCACACAAAACAGGCTTAATACATGTAGGTCAAGTACATGCTCAAAGGAACACGTGTTCTGTTTCTTTGGAGCTTGAGCTAACTGCAGCATTTTATCTTCCATTAATGGTTTTGTTGAAAAATGAAACTGACATTTATTAATCACCTATTGTGTCAGGACCCTTTTCGATATCTTAACTTCAAGCTTCACAGCGATTCTATGATCCTGCAGGCATTACTGTCTACAATTCAGATGTGAAATTACCGAATTGAGGTAATTTTGCCTGAAGTCTCTCTCTTAGTAAGTAGTGAAACCAGGATTTGAGCTTCTGGGTGTCTTATTGTTTGCTCGGCTTCATAATGCTCCAGACTAGGTTGCTAGCTGTAGGTATGTTTGGGCCGTGTAAATTAAACTGGGAAAATGTGCTTTTTTGAAAGAGTCACTCAAAGAGTTGATGTTGAAAATAAATGAGTGGCTACATAAAATCTTAAAAAGCTTTTTATTATGGAGAATTTCAAACATACACAAAAGTAGCACGAACAGCACAACAAACCCTCGGGTACACGGGCCTTGTCTACGTTTTCAGTCACTCTCTTCTTCCCCTCACTGGACTATTCTGGAACAAATCCCAGATACTGTATCAGTTGACTAAGATGATAAAAATCATCAGCGTAAAGATTTTTTTTTCCTTCCCTAGAACATAAACAGACTCAGACAATTTGGGCAAAGCCAACTAGAAAAGCCGATTCCCTCCAGGTGCCAGAACCGTACAGCTGCTGTTCTTTCCAAAAGAATCAGGCAAACGGTTCACGTTATCCTCAGCTCCCATTAGTCCTGCAGGGGATGACGTGTGTCCTAGATGAGAGGAAGACAGAAGATCCTTTAAAGGGTAGTCTGTATTTTAGACAGATCCACAATTTGGGAATAAGTATGGGATTCTGCGTGTTCACTGTGAAACCTCCAAGGAGTGCTGTAGATCGGCACAAATGAGTTAAACTTTCAAGTGTTAGTACTTTTTTTTTTTTTTCCATCGTGGATGTTACATGCCATATCACGTAGGGGAGCTTTCTCCATTCTTCTCAGCGGTTCCTCTGTCCATTTCTCGGAGACTGGCTGTTGGTAGGAACTGCTGGAAGGAGAGAAGCCACAGCATTTCCCATTAGACCCTCACGCGTTCAAGACTGGTTCGTGGAAATAGCTAACATTTAAATGCTGATAGAAAAACTCACAGCCACCCCAGCATTTTTAAGAAAGGTTTCGGGAGGAGGGCTTAGTAAGAATGGCCTTTTATGTGCAGGAAATGACAGTTCAATATTTCTACTCCTCATCGTGGTTTGGGTTATGGTCGAAACTAGAGATTGTGGCAGTGGGGTTTTAAGAAGAGGTCTGAGGTGTGTGTGCGTGTGTGTGTGTGTGTGTGTGCGCACGCGTGCGTGTGTTTGCAAATGTACAGACAGTGCACCAGACCAAGGGGAGAACGGTCTGTGAAGGTGACGGGAGGGCATGTCCATGAGGATGAGAACCATTTTGGTATCTGTGGTCTTATACACTTTGGAATCTCAGGTCTAAAAATAACCCCCGTTTGGAACCCGTGTTGTTTATCTGTATCCTGGGTTTTCCCATTCTTAAAAATACCCTGACATGCATATAAAGACTGTGTTCCAAAGGTTAATGCTCCTTAATCCTGAAGGGAGTGGTGAGTAAATTCCTTATATATCAATCTAAGAATAGGTCTTGGAGTTATTCTAGTGTATGTCATAATGTGAGTGGTTTCTTCTTCTTTTTTTAAAGGAAGCAACTAGTCATGGACGGGGAAGGAGAGGATTAAAAAGAAGAGATGAATTTCTTGGGACAAAGTAAAAATTACCCTGAACCTTTATCCAGAGCTTCAAAGAATCATTGCATAGAAATGATTTTATCTGGGAGTGGAGAGGCACAAGACATTGTGTGAGAACACTTCCCCCACTGTGGCGTTTCCCATGGAAGCCAATCCAGACACTGGAAATCAGAAGAAAGTGAGCACTTCAAAAAAAAAAAAAAAAGAAAATTAAGGCTGCTTTCCAGGCTGAGTTTTTTTTTGACCCCAGAGATTCTGATTGTTCCCTCTGCAAGCGAGGAGAACAGGCCTTACCATGTCCCGCTTGCCTTCTCAGCACAGAATCCTTTCTGTCTTTCTGTTTCTGACAGAAAGTCTGGCAACCAGACTTTCTGAATCAGCTTTGTTTCTGCCCCGCTGCTCCCGAGGTGCTAGCATCCAGGCAAAGAGTGAAATCAAAAGAATGGAAGCTGACTTAACCCGGCTGTTAAGTCTGGTTTCAGAGAGATCCCGCTCTCCTCTCTCATTTGATTGCCCTTCTCTGTGCCTCTTTAGGCTCCCGGCCGCCACCTTCTGTGTCAACGGATCACCTCGGACCAACACGGTACCTGGTTTTGGGTGAGTTACAGACACGCAGAAAGTGCAAAAACGGTTTTGAACATCTGCACAAGTTGGAAAGGTCGACTAGATTTTTGTTTTTTTAAAGGATGTATTCCGCACCACTCGCTGCGCCTTCTCACTTCCTGCTAGCGTGATTACAAAATGAATCTGGGACACAGTGAACCCGAGGAAGACTTCCCGGCATAGGATCAGGGGCCCCTTTGCCGGCGGGCCTTTCCTGGGTTCCCTTCTAGGCCCACCAGCAAAGTCACAAATTGTGCAGAGGTAACAAGTTTTTTTTTTTCCTCCAAGCTGGCTTGTTACATTAAGCATTTCGGGAAAACTAGTGGCTGCTGATGGCTGAGACTTTTGCTCACATGTAGCCCCGATGGAAAGAAACTACCCTGGAAAGGGATTATATAATGGATTGTAATGACATTGCTTGTGGTGATTGTTATTTTGAAACGTGTCCTGGAATAATAATATATTTCCGCACTCAGTTTAGATTTCATGTTCTCAAGCAAAATCACGTATAGTCAGGAGTGAGCCCTCTGCCCCTAAAAAAAGAAAAAAACCTCTTGTTCTGATGTCATACCTATAATCCTATCTGTTCCTATAGGTTACTTAAACGTCTACTGAAATAATTAGTTGCATGTAGCCAACCTTGCTTTTTATTTGAGGTTTTTTTGATAAAAGATGAATCACATATCAAAAAAAAAAAAAAAAAAAAAAAGAAGTACCAGTTCAGAATAAAGGCAGGAACATTGTAAACATTTTTGAAACATCAGCTTAAGTATAAAAAATAAATTTCATAACTAGAGTTATGCACTATGCTATCTCCAGTCCCAGGCCCACATTGCTTAGATTTTTCCCGCTATCCCTGCCTCCCTGATGTTACTGTTCACATCCTTGTGTTGCCCGCTCTAACTCCAGGTCTGTAGCGTTAACCTGTCTGCGAGGCACTGGTCACCCATCTCTAAGGGTCAGGTGAATAATTCACTTAGGTGAGTGGCCACCTTAACCCCTGTTCTCAACAGAGGTGATGTTGCCCCCCAGGGGATATTTGACAATGTGTGGAGATTTTGTGGCCTCATACCTGGTGGGTGGATGCCACCAGCCAGTTGGACTGAGGCCAGGGATGGTGCTATACATCCTACAACGCATAGCACGGGTCCCCACCCAACGTCAATAGCACCTAGACTGAGAAACCCTGCCTTAACTTGAGGTCAATGTACAGTTTCCCTCCTCATTTCCACTTCTTCCATGGAACTTTCTCTGCAGGACCCTATGTTCTGCTTTCTCTGAATTCCACTACACATTTGGCACTAAGCCATGTACTGCACTGTTCTTTAGAATTCATGTGCGGAGAGCTCATCTTCCTAATTGGATTTAGGTTTCCTGACAGAAGGGCTCATCTCCTCTGCCTTTTATGACTTTAACTGTACCCAACCTAGTCCTCTGCGCTTAGCATTTGCTCAATACATTCCAGATAAACGAACATACCTTTAGTGGATGATTGAATCCTGAAGTTTGAAGTTGATACATTGGAATGATGGCAAGGATTCTCCAAGAAACTTAGAGATGGGGTAAAAAAAAAAAAAGACATTCTTAGAGATTTAGAGACATTAAATAAGCCTATAATGGAAGTAGATAGCATACTTTCTGGTGCCCACAGGAATAGCCATTTGATAATTGGTTAATAATAACCTTAACACTCTTCTTATTTATTTATTTTTTTAAGTTTATTTATTTACTGAGAAGGAGAGAGAGAGAGGGAGGGAGGAGCAGAGAAAGGGAGAGACAGAATCTCAAGCAGGCTCCATGCTGTCAACACAAAGCCCGATGCGGGGCTCAAACTCATGAACCCTGAGATCATGACCTGAGCCAAAGCTGAACGCTTAACTGACCGAGCCACCACCCCAATCTTAACATTTTTAAATAAAGACATGCAGCACAAAAAGAAAGGAAAAACAGAATTAATGATTTATGTTAAGTCTTAGCTGAAGGATTGAAATGACTGAATTTGGGACACATATCTGTATAGTGTTTCCGAGATGATGGGAATTTCATTAAACCTTATCTTTGCTTAGATGACATGATCCTCAAGACATTCCCCCACCCATTTGTTTCAGTTCCACGCCAACCAAGCAACATTCAGATTAATAACCAGCCTTCTCGCTACTCAGTCCATGGAAAGGGGTGTCTTAGATGGGAGGGGCAAGCATTTAGGACACTGGACCTAGATATCCCTCATAATAAATTAGTAAGTTGACCTTTGGTTTAAACATTAATCTCCTGTGAACTGAGAGTGTGAGTCTCTCCCCAAGATTCTGACGACGTCTGGGATTATTGATAAGGTCCAGTTGCTGACTGAAAAGGCAGGGGCCAGACTCTGTTCTATGACTCATTCACCAAAGCAATGCCATGTTGGAAACTGCCTGACCAATAGCTAGCTGGCTTTTCCCTTGTGACATCCCTATGTTGCCTCAAGCCTTTCTTTCCAGCTCCAACATATCTTAGCATTGTAAGCTTTTGAGTCCCATTCTCGATTCTGGAATTATAACCTCCCCCTCGCCCCCCCACCCCCGGCCAAAGCCCCTTGAAAATTCCATTTATACTTTATTTAGACATATTCTGATTGGAAAAAAAAAAAAGAAAACAAAACAAAACAAAAAACCCCACATGCGGCTTCTTTTTAATAAAGGAAACTAAGTGGGAAGGTCAAATTGCTCTTAGAACTTTTTATAGGCCTGGCAACACTGGAACATTTCATCATTAAAGAACGTGTGACAAGTCACTGGGACCATTTACTGAGGGTTTCTCAGGGACAGACCAAGAATAGCAAAAGGGATCTTTGCTAAAAGACTCCATGATTTGACTTGGTTTTCCTGAGAACAGCTAGGACTAATTAGAAATAACTTACAGCTTGTATTCGTTCTATTTGAGTATTTGTTAACAAGCTCTTGTATGCAAAACAAAGATTGATTTCAAGTTAATTCATCCCTTCATCTCTTTCCCTGCCTGCCTCCATCTTTTCATTGAAATGCAAACATTTCTTGTTTAATGCCATTAATTAACAGAGGAAGTTAGGATGAAAATATCTTGAATGCTCCACCTAATTATAATCCCAGTCATGAATGCTGGAGAAAATGTGGCGTCTTAATAAAAAGAAAACAGTCTAGAACAATATTATGCAGTTTATAAATTCCACTGAACCACTGTACAAATAAACAATGCTACTGAATCACACAACAAATCATCTCACAATTAGGCCACACAAGACCAGCTGCTCTACAAAGGAGCCCCTGAGCCAAAGAGGAAAACTTTGAAGATAAATATTGCCATATGTGAAAAGAAAAAAAAAATTCCCAACCAACCTTAATTGCATGGAGCATCATTTTCCATTTGCCAATGCTATTTGCCATGGGAATAAAGGACTTCGTGTTGTGACCCATGACAGTTGCAAGTGTCTTCTTCAGTACGGGGTGTACAGAATTTCGGATCAGATTGATGGCAGTGTGGGCCTGGGTACCTGCGAAATGTGTCTCTTTCTGGCTTCACCTCTTCTCTTTCTTTACCTCGCTGGTATTTCTTAACACTCCACATACAAAATCAATTCTCCATTAATCTATGTGCAGTGTCCATTTTCTACGTCAGCTGAAGGAAGCTGTTAAGTACAGGCTGGCCTCCCAGAACTCCGAGTTGGTGGATCTCCCCAGGGCATAGACTCATTTTAGTATTTGTTAGAGTTTAACAAGAAGGCTTCCTAAATTTGATGATCCATTCCAAAGCCAAGCATTAATACTCTTTGGCTTAACTGCAATTCTTAGATTCTGCTTGCCTTCGACAGTCATTGCAGTTCTTGGATTATCCTTGTCACCCCTCCCCCCTCCCCCCCGCCCTCCCTTTTTTTTTTTTAAAGCCTTGACAGCGATTGCATTTTCAACCTCTTTTCTCAACTTATGTCCGATAGTAGCCAGGGTGGGACAATCACCACAGGAGAAACTAGAAAAATTCCCAGGGTGCAAAAGCTTAGGCAGGAATGCCCACATTTTCAGGCCTCAGCCACCATTGTGGAGCCCAGAGAGTAAAAGTCACCCAAAGACTAGAAAGAAAAATTCTTGCTCAAATTTCTGGGGATTTTTCGCTCTACTTCTAATTGTAATCGTTGGGAATGCAATACTCAGCGGGCTCTTTGGAAGAAAATCATACCTTTATTATTATTTGTAAAATGTTGATAAACCAACATTTTTTTATTCACAGGTTCAACTTACATGGAGTCTTCCTTTGGTCCATGATGGGTGAAATAGTAATACTGACATCAAAACTATACTTGTACAATATCCTATTTGCACTCTGTTTCCTAAGATAAGATATTTCCCCCATCATGCTTCACAAAAGAAGTGTTTCTCTTTCCTCTTACCTTCTCTCTCTTTGTGGAGGAAAGGAATCAAATGTGCCTGAATCAAATTAGAACCTCCCAAAGGGACAACCAAGCTTGTAGTTAGTTATAGTGTATAACATTTGCAAAATGTGGATGCAAAATGCTTTAAGGTTGATGACGGAATAATGTTACATATTTGTGAGCAGTTATCATAGTTTGTATAATATTTTATTTTAGAAAACCTGAGAAGAAAATTAGAGTTTACAGGAAGCTGAACGGGGTGCCTGGGTGGCTCCATGGGTTGAGCATCTGACTCTTGATTTCAGCTCAGGTCATGATCCCAGGGTTGTGGGATTGAGCCCCGTGTCGGGTTCCACACTGAGAATGGAGCCTGCTTGAAATTCTCTCTCTCTCTCTCTCTCTCTCTCTCTCTCCCTCTCTCCCTTTCTCCCTCTCCCTCTGTCTCCTTCTGTCCCTCTCCCTCTCTTGCAACCTCTCACTCTCTAAAATAAAATTTGAAAATAAATATATGATGGGGCGCCTGGGTAGCTCAGTTGGTTAAGCGTCTGACTTCGGCTCAGGTCACGGTCTCATGGTTTGTGAGTTCAAACCCCGCAATAGGCTCTGTGCCGACAGCTCGGAGCCTGGAGCCTGCTTCGGATTCTGTGTCTCCCTCTCTCTCTCTGCCCCTCCCCCACTCGTGCTCTGTTCCTTTCTCTCTCTCTCTTCTTCAAAACTAAACATTAAAAAAATTTTTTTAAATATATGAAATTAAAAAAAAATTATAGGAGGCTGAATACTTTCTCCTTTGCAATGGAAATACATCCTTAACAGCAACAATAAAAAATTGGAAGTACCTATTTACTTAAAAAGATATTTAGAACTTAAATTATATATAATTTGGGAGATCTTTTCTCCTGTATAGTTACTGGTTACAGGTCATCATCTCCAAGAATGTAAAGCGAGCGTCCTCCAGTATCATTTTCCCCAGGGTTGCTTGGGCTACAACTCTTTCATTAAGTCTGCTCTATATTTGAAATCAGTAGTGTTAACACAAATAGTGTCTGCAGTGATGTTGGAAAGAACGATGGTTCCCTGATGTCTCCTGGGTCAAATACAACGCTCCTGTTTGTTATGAACTCCAACTTAACACAATAGTTAAGATCATGGCTTATGGAGGCACATGCATTTGGGTCAGTAAAGTTGTGTGTGCATAGAAGTGCTCAGTTATTAAGTGGAAGTGGTATAGATGAGATCAGGTTAAAGCAGTTCCTTAAGGCAAAAGTAAGTTGCATGTGCAAAAACAGAGATACTCATAGGGCATCCCGTTGCTACATTGCTTCTTCTGTCTCAGCATGGGCATATGGCCTCATGGAAGTTCCCTATTATCAATTGACTGAGGAGAGGTTCATTTATACCTTGTTTACAGATCGTTCTGGATGGCATACTGGAACTAACCCAAAGAAAATAGTTACAGATTTATAGGTCCACTCTGCGGTGGCCCTAAAGACAGGAGCAAGGAAAAGTCTATTAGTGTGCAAAACTTTAAGCAGTGTAATTAGTTGTTCGTTTTGCTTAGAAGGAGAGGGTAAGAGATGGCAATGTACAATGGTTCGTGGGCTGCGGCTATTGGCTTTTCTAGATGGTCAGAGAATTGGAAGGCACTCAAGTGGAAAATTAGTGACTGGAAAATTAGTGACAAATCCTTGCTAATAGGAGAGACCAGCACTGAGCCCCTAACATGGCACCACTCCCTGGTGGGTTTAACCAGAATGCCTGGTGGCAGGTTGATTGCATTGGGTCAATTCCTAGTAAGAGACAACACCAGCATTTTGTTCTCATTGGGATAGAATTTACTTCTAGAAGTAGATTTCGCCTTACCTTCCGGCTAACACTTCTGCTAACACTACTATCTGTGGATTTAGAGAATACCGTGACCACCATAGAACATTGCTTTTGACAAAGGGCTTTATTCTACAGGAAATTAAATACTGCAGTGGGCTCATACTCATGTAATTCAGTGGTCTTACTGGGTCCCCATCACTCTGAAGCATTTGGCCTGATAGAATGGTAATGTCGCTTTTTGGAGAATTGTTACAGAGTCAACTGGATGTCAACAGCACGGATGACCATAGTAATAGCCTCCAAGATGCTTGATCTGCCCTAAACTTGTGAGCAACAGATGGTCCTTTTTCTCTTTTAGATAGGATTGATCTATCTCACAGAGATAGAAATGTGGATGGTTTCTCTTATTCTCACCCCTAGTGATAAACGAGTGGAATTTTTTCTTCACGTCCATTCTCTGTTGGTCTAGAGGTCTTAGTTATCAAGACAATGGAAACAGTAATGGTTTCATTAAACTGGAAGTTGAGAACCTGGAGAGGGTCCCATGCAGTACCGTGGCAGAGTATGCAGCTCTTCTGTACAATGATGTATCTATCATTGGGGTTGGAGACTCGGAGGCAGTAAGAGGCTCACTTTGGTTTTGGTTTAGCCTCATAGATTCCAGCCTATCTTCATGGATTTGTTGAGTTGTCCTCATGGATTGTTCTTGCTCTCCCCTACTTTGTGTCCATCTTTCATTTCCTGAAACCCTTCCCTTTTGACGTCAGGCCCAACAGTACTTAAACTGTTTAGCCAGTTCCTAGGATTGTGTATGGTCAAATATATATTGTTCCTGGTAATTTTGCTTCTTGGATTGAACTCTAATTAACTGATTAAATTGGATTCCGATATCTGCCTCTAGCTATAAATGTGGTCATAGGCAAACCTCTCTATGTGGCTTTTCTCATTTATAAAATGGGGATAATACCAACTATCATATAGGATTGCTGTGAGGATTATATGAGCTAAGAGCTGAGCACTCTGCAAGACATAGGAAGCACTCAATAAATGGTTACTACTACCTACAAAACATGACTTTAACTCCAGATGATTTTACACAGTATCAGGGAGTTTGGAGGCCGGAAAACATTTTGAGATGTCATCTGAACCAGTAGCTTGCCTTTAAAAGATCAAACTTTCCAATCTTTTTTTTTTTTTTGGGGGGGGGGAAGCTTACCCTTGCCAGTTTAATGTCACTATACCCAGTGTTATTTATAAGCTATATTGCAGAGAGAATTCCTTCAATGTTTGTTATTGCTGAGCAAGGGGTTTCAAAACTAAATATTAGATTTTACAATCCAAAGGAATGCTATTCTGCAAAGTAATCTTTCTGAGTCTTTTTTTTCCTTTTTCTTTTGTAAATGATGGAAATTGGAAAAATTATCTTCAAAGTCCTTTCTAATTCTAGAATGTTATAAAGATTATATTCATATAATCATACAAAGGCTATTCATTTATCCAGGGAAGATTTCTTTGCTTTTTGGAGGCAGAAGTAGGGATTTCTGCTTGGACATTGTCTTCACAATTAGTTTTTTCAGGTCAATCCAGAGAGAAAGTCTCATTACATTGTAGCTAACCCTTGTTTGTTTCTCAAACTAAGCTTGTGTTATGAAACTTGGCATCAAAGAATTCAGGGCTCTTTCCAAAAGTCAAATCATTGTCTAAGGAAGAAAATGTGCTGTCATTGAAGATATTCTGGTAGACAGTACAAAAATGGGATTACACGAATTTTGGGGGTAACATTAATACCATCTCGGAGTATTACTAGCATTTAATTTGACTGTTTTTATGTTGGCAAATGAGAGGAAGCAAAGACTTCCTCTATCTGCCCTAAATTGGAACGTGTGAAGAGTTAGGAAGTTCAAGGTTAAGCCTTGGGCCCGGCATTTACTAGCTTTTCCCTCAGGATTTGTGGAAGTTTTAGGAACTTCATCTATAATATGGGTATGATGTATCTATCTAGACTTCTCAGAGAATTGTTGTGAAGCACAAATAAGATAATAGGTATGAGGACCTCTACTCACGTGAAAGCACCAAGAGTACAAAGCAGAATTTGGCAGACGGTGGGTGGCCGCTTAGGTCAATTAGTCTATTGTCTGTTTTTGCACAGCCCATGAGCCAAGAGCGATACCGGTGAGCATTTGCCTCACTTTACTGATAGGGAACATCAACTCTAAACCCCAACTATAAAACATGTTACCACCCCCCCCCCAATAATTTCTATCTTCTTATTAGTAGATCCATACTATACAAAATTACAGTCAATTTTATTATTGTATTTTGAATTTTATTAATAAAAATTGCGACAATTTGTCTTCTTTTTTATTATCTAAATACTTAGACAATATCCTCCATTCTGGTTCCACAAAGCCTAAAATATTTGCTATCTGATTTTCCAGAAAAAGCTTGTCAGTCCCTGCTATGTTGGGCAAAGGGCTTTGTATTATTAATAATAAGCAGAGTTCTTGCTCACATGCAAAGTTTGTTGTAAACTATTTGTTTGCTTTTTCCTAGTTATAGTACATTTCTTTGTTTATACTTTAATTTGTATAACACCACATTCTAACAAATAGCAAAGAGAGAAAGAAATCTGTTACCTAGCTGAATTGTAATCTTTTTCTCTTAAAGTCTATTTATTTTTAGGAGAGACAGAGACAGCATGAACGGAGGAGGGGCAGAGAGAGGGAGAGAGAGAATCGCAGAGAGGCTCCACACTGGGGGCACAGAGCCCAATACAGGGCTTGAACTCACAAAACCAGGAGGTCATGACCTGAGCTGAAGCCAAGAGTCAGATGCTTAACCGACTGAGCCACCCAGGTGCCCCTTGATGGATTATAATCTTCATTTTAACAACCGAATTGCAAAATTGCCAACTTCCAGATTTGTGAAAATGTAAAGAAAAAAAGAGAAAGTTAACCAAAAAGAATCTGAAGAACCAAACTAAGAGGGGAGCTCCTGGCTTGTGTCTTATGTTCCCCAAAGCCTTTGGGGGGCTTCTGTGATGGGTGGACTCAGGGGGGCCCTCAGAAGAAGAGCTGGGTTTTGAGAAGATGCACCAGGGAGCCTCCTGCAGGCAGGCAGGCAGACAGGCAGGAGCTTCCTTACCTGCCTCAGACGGAAAGTCCGGCGGCTCTTGTTATGACAGTAATCACATCTTTATAGGCAGACAAGTCTTTAAAAATGAATCGAAGTTAGTTGGGTCTGAGAATGATTCCAAATGTGGGTGTAGTTAAACGAAATACAAAAGACCAAGAGTCATCTTCATGGGCCATGGCTTTTCTTGCGTGTTTTCGTGACACATGTTGTTATCTTCATTCCAGGAAAAAAAAAAAAAAAGGAGAGAACATGGAGAGAAAGGAAAGGCGAATGATTTTCAAATGTATACTACCCATTATTGTTTCAAGTGCTTGTCTCACACAATGCCTGGAGTGTCTTTGTTAGACATTAATTAGGCAAATTTGATTTTCTAAATGAGGTGAACCAGAATGGCAAAGGTGGTGTTTCTCTCCTGTGAGGGGAAGTCAGGGGGAGATGAAAGAGAGAATAACCTTTACCTCATAATTTCCCTTCCCCTCCTCTCTGCACAAGCCACATTAGTCTCTCAGTGAAGGTACTTGGAGAAACTTGCTAAAATTTTCCCTCATGCTTGAAATTTACTTACCCTGGGTAACAGGAAATGTGGAGTCTTGTGATGTAGATTGTTATACCAGATGGTAATCTTAGCACATGCTATTTATGTAGATCAGCCGTGTGTGTGAGTCATCCATTTGGGGCTGACCTCAGCCACTGGGAAATTGGGTTCCATACCACTCTTGTTAATAAATAATAATAATAATAATAATGGCACTGATTATGTGTCATTCGGATGCACATTTATGAGGCCATTACCTTTACATGACATTAAATGTGGAATTTTTTTTTTTTTTCCTAAATAGTACTTTGTCACCAACTGGTTCTATTGCCAGATTGTTGTTTCTTATCAGCTAGGGCAAACACAAAATTTAACTCCGTTAAATAGGTGATTAAAATACCTGCCACTTGAATTGTACTGATAATTGACTGCCTTGACTACATCGCTCTTCTATCCAGCAAGTTTCTCTTCTTATTCAGAGTGCTCTCTTTTTGAGTTATCCTTTTAAGGCTGAGTTTGGGTGGAGGGATCCACATTATTTCACCTTCCCTCCCCTTTAACCTTAACTGACTATGTGAGCTGTGGAAAACATTTTCGTCTTTATTATAATTTTGAGGATCTGGTGGTTACAAGTAAGCCAGGCAGTAAAGGTTATGTGGAGATAAACTCTTCAAGGTCAGGAAGTATGTCTTCTTTGCTTCCAACCGTCTGTCCGTTCAGGCCTTCTGCCTCCTCTCCCCTACCTTGCTTCCCTCCTGACTCCTTTACTGGCACTTTTCCCTTAACAGGGCCTAGAGCTGTGTTTTGCCCATAAAGGCCAACGTCGCTTTGGCTGGGGAGCCATCTGCCGGCATTTTCCCATGTGGCACTTGGCTGTCCCTGGCTTTCAGGGCTCCCCACTGACGCTCTGTTCTCTCATTGACATCGGATGCCACTTTCCTGCATATCCGACTCCCCCTCACATTTCACAGCACCTGGACAAATGTGCCTCTTCTTGCTTTTCTTCCTCTTCCTTCCCAGCTGTTGTTTACTTCTAAATTTGGTCAGATATTGGACCTAGGGGAAGTGCAAAACCGAGATTCACCCCCTCTGACATTTCTTTCACCCAGCTCTTGTTTTTCTTGGGCTCCTTCCGTTATGCCATGTTCCTGCTCCAGCTTCCTTCTGGCAGGAGGTGTCATTGCCCTCCTTCCTCTTTCTCCGCCTCCTTTTCTCAGGATGCCTTCAGAACTTGATCTGGTACTGGCACTGTTTACACAGGCAATGATGTGGGGTCATCCAACATTTCTGATCATTTCCTGTTTGTCTCTTGGAGACGGATGCCATCATCTCTCTTTTGCTTGGTTTCTTTTACTCCTAGATAACATTTCTGACTCAACATTGTTAGGATAACAACTCTGAGGTTTAATGGTAATGAGTGTATATGCCTTTTTTTTCTTGGCTTCTGATTACGACCAGAGTCCTTCACTTTTTAGGCTAAATGTGGATCAGAAGACAGAGATAGCAAGTTCATAAGGGGTTTTAATTTGCACAGAACTCCTCTGAAGCACCATAATGATGAAGGTACAAAAGAGGCACCTTTCTTTCTTTCTTTCTTTCTTTCTTTCTTTCTCTCTCTCTCTCTCTCTTCTCAAGTTAGTTAACATAGAGTGTAGTCTTGGCTTCAGGAGTAGAACCCAGTGATTCATCTCTTATATATGACACCCAGTGCTCATCCTGAAGAGTGTCCTCCTTACTAAGAGGCAAGTTTCAGGCACCTGGGTGGCTCAGTCGGTTAAGCCTCTGACTTTGGCTCAGGTCATGATCTCACAGTTTGTGAGTTCAAGCCCCGCATTGGGCTCTGTGCTGACAGCTTAGAGCCTGGAGCCTGCTCCAGATTCTGTGTCTCCCTCTCTCTCTGATCCTCCCCCACTCATCTTCTCTTTCTCTCTCCCTCAAAAAATAAATAAACATTAAAAATAATTTTAAAAAAATAAGAGGCAAGTTTCAATGGGAAATAGGAGACATTGTTTTACCTCTTTCTGGTGGCAGTTAAAGAGTTAACTGTCAGTGACATTCGGCTGCCAATATTACTGAGCCTTAATTTTAGGTAATTTTATTTTTTTTTATTTTTTTTTATTTTTGGGACAGAGAGAGACAGAGCATGAACGGGGGAGGGGCAGAGAGAGAGGGAGACACGGAATCGGAAACAGGCTCCAGGCTCTGAGCCATCAGCCCAGAGCCCGACGCGGGGCTCGAACTCACGGACCGCGAGATCGTGACCTGGCTGAAGTCGGACGCTTAACCGACTGCGCCACCCAGGCGCCCCAATTTTAGGTAATTTTTGATTTTGTTTTTGATTGTTTGTTTTGTTTGTTTGTTTTAGGTACCTTCCCGAGTGAGGCACGGAGCTACAAGGTCTCTAGGATCTTTGGAGTGAGGTCCTTTATTATCAAGGACTTTCTGGGCACAGCTTCCCCCAAGGGTACAAGTTGTGTCTTGGCAATTCACCTGCCCTTTCTCCTGCTCTCAGGAGCACCCCTCATACCTCAGAGGAAACAACTCTTCACGGCCTATGAAGGTCTTGGGGAGACTCATCTGAGACCGTCTTGGCTCCCAGCTGGGAAGGGCAGTCTGGCCTCAGTAAGACCGCAGGCTTCAGATAGCAGATCAATGGAATCAGATCAATGTAAGGTGGAGCTCCAATCCCAGTGACTGTAACATCCAACAAGTAGCAAAAGCTCTCTTTGTTTTAAATTCCTCATGTATGAAATGGGAATATTATAGCATCCACCTCATAAAGTGGCTATGAGGATAAACAGAGAATCGTGTAAAGTACCTGGCACCAGTAGAGGCAGCTATTTTTA
Source organism: Felis catus (assembly GCF_018350175.1). NCBI lineage: Eukaryota > Metazoa > Chordata > Mammalia > Carnivora > Felidae > Felis > Felis catus. Next base: position 55,711,660 of record NC_058384.1, read on the forward strand.
TCTATGAGCCAGTAGGTAGAACATTTCTATGCTCCCCCCATCCTGAAATGGAGATGCCTTTACATCATCCTTCATGGCTATTTTAACGACTTTTGTCATTTGACTTCTAAGTGCCCATCATAAGCTTTCAATCGAGCCAAATGCCTGTAAAACAATATGAATAACCATTATATAAACAGTCTCTGCAGAGCTCTTGGGATCCTGAAATTTGGTCAGAATTTTTAGATCAGCATTTTATGAAGGCCACTGAAAAGCAGAGCATTTTGAGTCCAGGATTATCACGAAACTAACCACGACGTCCCCCCTGCCATAAAATGTTAACACCTTACAATCATACAAGATACTAAGTAGTAACATACGGGTAGAATGTAAGAGGTCAAGACTAGAGTTAGGAGATATAGATTTCAGGATTGGCTCTTCCAGCTCTAAAATCCTATGATCCATGATGGTGATCTCCTAGATTATAAACTTTTTGAAGGCTTTATTGATTTCTGGAAGGAGGTAGATGGGTGTTAGAATTTACAGTGATCTGAAACAGAATGAATTCCTATATTGCCTTCTGGGCTTATCTGAAAATTCTACTTCTCTCTGAAAATTAACTAGTCTTTCCAAATAATGAGCCTTACAGTAATCTGTCCATGCAGTGAGCATCTGTCTGCATTTCACAGATTTCTTATGCAAAGCTCACCCTTCATATAAGGGACTTGCATGCTGATTTCAAAGTGATATAATAATCTAGTTAAGGAGATAAACAGTTTAACCTTGAAACACGAAGAGCATGATATGATTATAAAGCAATTTATCAACATAGACTGTACTTGTTCTCTTGGGTTTTCCTTAACACACAGGGTACATACTCAAAGCTGAGTATTTTGTTCTTTTCTGAAGCTTTTTTCCCCATTCACTTGTTAAACTGCTAAACATCGTATCTATAAGATGCTGTAGGAAATAAGAATTAGAAAATTCTTGAATATGATCAATAAAAGTGCCTTTTATAAAGGATAATGAACACTAGTTTAAGATTCTGACTACAGATATCAACAGGATGGCTGATCAACGTGATGGTTCTATTAGAAAATGCCAAGAATCCAAAGACACTTGTGTGATGAGTCACTGCCATTTCGCTTCTTCCACAAATGGTCTTAACCTAAGCAGGACTCTTAAATCAACAAATGGTAGTTGCTAGAAAGGCATTTTTCAAATTAGCAATGAAGCATTAATTGCTTTTCAGTTTTTATTGGTAGTCTTTTTAGCCTATGGCATGAAATTTGGAGTCTGAAAGATGTACAGATTGGGCCCAATCCTCATCCAATGTGTAAATTCATCCCACATTTTCTGTGAATGTCCAGTCCCTTAAGACACCAGTACCATCCACTAAAGACAGAATCTGAACCCACATATGTAACTAAAGCCACATATGTAACTAAAATAAAGCCACATATGTAACTAAAAAATTTCTAATGATCACATTTAAAAGTAAAAAAGAAACAGGGGCGCCTAGGTGGCTCAGTTGGTTGAGCGTCCTACTTTGGCTCAGGTCATGATCTCACAGTTAGTGGGTTCGGGCCCCATGTCGGGCTCTGTGTTGACAGCTCAGAGCCTGGAGCCTGCTTGGGATTCTGTGTCTCCCTCTGTCTATGCCCCTCCTCTCCTTACGCTCTGTCTCTCTCTGTCTCTCAAAAATAAATAAAAATGTTAAAAAAAATTTATAAAAAAAAGTAAAAAGAAACAGGTGAAATTAACTTTAATACTACATTTTATTTAGCTTAATATTCCCCAAATATTATCAGTTCAGCATGTAATCATACAAACATTGCTGAGGTATTTCGCATTCAAGTTTTTTATACCAAGTCTTCAAAATCCAGTGTATTTGACATTTAAAACACATCTTAACTTGGACGAGGTACACTTTAAGTGCTCAATACTCACATGCACTTAGTGGCTACTGTATCAGACAGCATAGACCTATATAGTCACAAAGGAAAAAAATCACTCCAATAAGCTCTGACCCTCCTCCAGAAAGCCATCATATTTTCAACAGTGTAGGTATAAGAAATTTCTTCTTTGTTTTGCACTGAAATCTGCATGCTTTCAATTTCTACACTTAGTCTGTGTTCTACCTTCACAATAATACTTAAAAAAATTTTTTTAACATTTATTCATTTTTTGATAGAGAGAGACAGAGCGTGAGTGGGGGAGGGGCAGAGAGAGAGAAGGAGACACAGAATCCAAAGCAAGCTCCAGGCTCTGAACTGACAGCACAGAGCCCAATGCGGGGCTCGAACTCACGGACTGTGAGATCGTGACCTGAGCTGAAGTCAGATGCTTAACCCACTGAGCCACCCAGGTGCCCCACAATCATATTTTTAATACTACTGAAATGTCACGTTGGCTTTCAGTAGCATATCATGATGTATTCTGGTTCCTTTCAAGTTTTCTTCTCTTAAACCACGTGTCTCTATTTTTTACTTTTGAAATTGGAGTTTTTAGATCAGCTACAGAATTTTCTATTTAAATTTATTACGTTTCTCCTTGCTAGTTGGCTGATTGTTCGTGACTGACAAAATCTCTTTTGGAGCAGAATCCTCTCAACTAATTAATCAGGTATCTCTTTCTGGTTCATGTTGTCTATATAGGTCATCAGCACATCAGCAGTGTCCTCATTGAATTCAGGGAGAAATACGTTTAGGGCATCCATGGCTTGTTGTGAGAATATTCTTTCCAGGTTAGGTGCCCTCTATGGCTACCTCGCTTAGGTTACATTTAGACAGTTATAAAGTCACCAACCAACTAATCATTTTGGTACACATTTCTTCATTTTCCCCATTGGGACATCATGACTCACCTTGTCAAATGTCCTCCCCAGACGGTCAAAGTTCTCAGCTGTCAGAACAGGAAATAAGTTAATACTTCTTGCTTAATTCAGTGAACCCAGAGTGAGCTTGGTCCAGAACCACATTTTTCTCTCCCCAGGCTTCTGTCACTTTTCCTGTTCTTCAGAGTTCTTCAAAATAATTGACCATGGCTCATGGTTCTCATCCTTTGGTTTTCTTATTGCAGGAATCTTATATACAATAAGTGGTTGTCTTTCTTCATTCTTTTATCGTCATTCATTCTTCCCTAAATTTTCAAACATTCTGGCGTAAGTTACATGACTATAAGTTTTTAACATTAACTTATTGAATGAAATAATCTGGAGAGAGAGATAGACAGAGACAGAGAGACAGAAAGAGAGACAGAGAGGGAATTGCCCATCAGGGCAATTTCTGAAATCAGAAGGGTCTTATAACTAGGGTAATTAGAAGACATTTGCTTCTTGGATCACAGAAGAGGGAGAACAAGTTTTTGCCATAGAAAGCATGATTCCAAGGGTCTACTGATATCATTTTACTCTCCCTTTGTCTTTCTCCCCAACTGATTCACTTTTTTTGGTGGTAGTGCTTGTTCTGCTATTCTCTTTGTATTATTCCAACTTGCTGCTTCTCTTTAAATTAAAGGAGTAGGCTTATTGTCTTTTCCAGGAATATAAATGATAGATCTGAAGGTTTTGTTTTGTTTTGTTTGTTTTGTTTTGTTTTGTTTTGTTTTGTTAGCACAGAAAAGCCACCAATCACAAGTCTGGTAGAAGAATATTTATTTCCTTCAGCTCCTTATAAAGCAATGTTCTATGTATGGCCCCAAATTGGGTCATGTTGTCAGCTCATCATTGACTACATTGTATTTTACTTTTCTTTTTGCAAGACTGGCTTATTCAGTATTCCATGAATTGCTGGATGTTAGGGGCTCTATGTTACTAGTCTCTGCATTATCAGCCCTTATGTTCAATAGTCACTTCATAAATGCCATGCCATAAATGAATAAATGAATGAATGAATCCCTTATATGCCACTTAAATAAAACTTTTACCTGAGTGCTTCCTGTTCTGAAATACTAATTTACTAGTTAACCTATTACTATGTTGGATAGCCTCCATGATAAAAAGCTTTTCTTTTGTATGAAGCTAAAGCCTACCCTCAAAACTACCATTTTCCCATAGAAAACATCTTTCCCATGTACTTACTCTACATATTAAACTGAAGGCTTCAGGCCTGGTGAAGACAGCAATTTTGTTTTCAACAGGAAGTACTGTGCTTATTCCTTTGCTTGTTCAACCATCTTCATTCCAGTGGCATTCCAGCGGCAAGCTTCTGGCATGCCAACCACACAGGTCATTTAGGGAGAAATCCAAATTCCATTTAGACACATTTTGAACTCCTCTAAATATTGTACTTTCTCAGGCTTCCAGGGAGCCAGTGTTTATCACTGGATGAGTACAGTTACAGAGAGATCAAGGACTTAGTTTATTCTGGGTCACATCCATTATAATGGCCTAGTTTAGGCCAAAGAGTCCTCTTGTTCCCAACCCCTTTCCTTTCGTCTTAGACCGAAATTTTCAGCAATGTTGTCCTCCTTCCCAGGATGAACCCACCCTGGAGCCCAGGCTGTGACTGTTCTTTCTTTACTCCAGATCAGCAGTGCTTACTTACTCTCATAGTTCTTACTCTCTCCTAGACCCATTGCCAGACAATACAGTACGAAGAACCCAGTATCGGACACTCATATTTGGCTCAGGGCTGGTTTGTGAATCACATGTCAGAACAGAACTTTAAATCTCATGTCCAACACAAAGAGATGACGCCAGGGCTTTGAAATGTCTTTAAACATGAAATATGTCAATTCGGTGACCACCCTCCCCTACTTCCCCCGCAAGCTCTGCTCCCTTCTTTCTCCTGCATTGTTTTGAGATGTTTAGAGGTTGTGTCATCTTTGTTTGTGAAACACAATTTTAGGATAAAGGTATGTCAATGTTGTGAACCTGCACTAAATACTGCAAGAAACATGAGACCATGATCATAATGTCTTTGATCACATCGATTACACTAATTAAGAATTCCACTGAGGAGAGTGCTGTGGAATCACGTAAACCCTGTGAATTACCTAATAATGATAGAAATATTCAAAGCATTAGTGATTAATGAACAGATGTGAAGAGGCAATGCAAACTTATGGGAAACCATTTCTAATGGTGATGTCAGCAAGGAACGATTTGCAGACATAATTACTAAAAAATTATCAGAGATTTCCTTGTCAAGTATTTTGTATGTTTATAAAGCTGTTGGTGACTCATTTTAGAAGTCTGGGAGACTTATTTGATTTGGAATCAGGATTTTATTATAGCTTAGCTGTTATGTAATAGTTTACTCAGACTGATGGGGAGATATTCTTCCATGTCAACATAACTTGTATGTGTGCAGTGCGATTTCCTTGTAGTTATTTCAGCAATTCATATCTGAATGCTTTCCCATATTTTCATGCCTAAGTATATTCTCAGTTGGTAAAACAGAGTTCTTGAGTGGTTATGAGATTAATTAGTCAATAGATTACCGCTGACTCTGATGGGTTAGGGCATTGGAACAAAGTTGCTTTGGATTTTAAAGCTGGTATTGTCATGTGAAGTGACTGTTTCGGGAATACCATTGAGTCAGTGTATGAGATTTTTGTCATATATATGTCATGTTACTTAGCACCGTAAACCAAAGTCTTCTATGGCTTTACCAAGGGCGGTACGACATTAATCAAGCTTTATCCACATGCCCTCAAAATCCCAATGTTTGAGTGCAAAGTCATCTGGGAACATCCAGTTTTTAGGTTGGCTGGGAAACTATTGTTTGATCAACACCTCTAGTTGCTAACTAGAAAGAAGCATTTCATTTGGAGTTTCCAAAATACTAATAGCAACCAGATAGACATTATGTCTGTCCTTTGCCTCAAATTTTAATGATGTTGTTGTCTCCAGAACAACTCCAAAAGAAACATAGCCTGAAAAATGTGGTGCTTTCCAAGAAAGGTTGGGTGTTATCTTTGCTCTAAAGGGGACAGTGTGGAGAAATAATGAAATAGAATGAGCAGAGAGGGCTCCTGTATTCTGTTCCTGGTTCTTCAACTGCCTAGCTGCTACTGTACCATTGATAATTTTTCTGGCTTCTTTTTGTATAAGTTTCTTTATCTGTTGACTCAGGGAAGCAGAATTTGATCATGCAGCTATATAATTCTTCTGAATACTTGCCTACATGGGCTTATATGTAGATATGGGATCTTATTTAAACACTTGTAAATGGGATTATTTTATTACTTGATATCCTACGTGATAGTCCTTTCTGCCTTTGTAATATATATTAGCATGGAGAGGAACAAGGAGGGAAGGAGAGCATAATGAAAAAAGAGGATTTGAAACAATAGGTGAAAAGTAATAGACTTGTTCCTGTGGGTAAATGAAGGTCAATAACGTATTTTGGATGATAGCTACGTAAGTCTTCAATGCAAACAACAGAAATGCCTCTGTTTTGTGGTAATGAATAATGAAGAACATTTTATGATCCAGAAAAGTCAGAAAGTCACTGTATAAAGGCATCACTTCCTTTTGGCCAGTTTTTCATTTACAATAAACAAAGCTTCTATTTTAATTCCTGAAGCACACATTGTCACGCAAGATGGTCCCAAGAGGAAGGAATTGTGCTTCCTTTTGGCATGTTTTGGAAGTTTTCTAAAGCAGCAATGTGCTCTACCCTTTCACGGTGAATGTCCACGCATCCGTGTAATACCTCGTGGGATAAGGCTGAATAAGAACAGGGACATGCGAGTACTTCCTTCTCTGGTCCAGTCTATTTTCAAGTCTCATCTTCAGCTTCTTCCATATTCTAATGTCCAGTCAGCCTGTGGCACTGGAAAAGCCATGCCCCCTGCAGTCTACCTAGTTGTTGATGCTCTTCTCTCTACCTCTGCCTGTCAGACTCCTGCCCATTGTCTAATCTTCACTTCACATTTCATCCTCTTGAATCATACTCACCTGCCAACTTTCTTAATCCCAATAACGTGCCACGTTTCCTCCCTCCGCCGAATTCTAACTGCTTCATGCTCGACTTTATCTCTCTACTCTATTCCCAAGGGACCCGGAGCAGAAAGTGTCTGGCATTGTTACTGTCGGGCTTGAACAATTGTAAAGGAATGGATGACTGTTATGTACCTTGCATGTCCTTCTTGTGATTCCTGGGGACAAAGTCTATGATAGATTCCTCTATGTCTCCTATAGTGTCCAGCCAGGTCCATGTATATGTAGGTGCTTGGTTATCAGTTGAACTGAACTGTGCCTCCTGGATTTCCTTGAGTACGAGAAACTATGAGCTTGTTGTCATTTAAAATAAAACTACCATGACAGGTTTTTGGATCATTGAGTATCTAATGTTGCTCCATTGATGCTGTATAGGGCTTCTGAAATATTAGGATATAACCATACTAATGTTATAGACTACCTAAAACCATGTTACAACAGAACTGCATAAGTTGTTTGTTGTCTCTGGATATGACCATTTAATTTGTTGGACAAGAAAACAGGGAGGTGTCTACTATCCTCAGTTATTGCTGTTAGATCAGACGCTGGGTGGCAAGTCTTCGTGCTCTGAGTCCAGGACTCATTTCCTACAACTTGCTGCCTTGGCTTTCCCAGAACATGAAGATCAGATTAAAAATAATAAGTCTCTGAGCAGATTTAAGTACTTGTTTGCCACTGGCTTGAGAAAATTGGGTGCAGTGTTCAGCAAAAGTAGTTTCCTTTTTATTTAGTTGCAACTCTTTAAGAGCTCTTAATTTTAAGTCACTTTCATTAAAGTGGGTATTTGCATCTGAAAGCATGTCTCTGATTCTTCAAGGTACTTCAGAGGTCAAATTTCACTACGAAACTACACTTCCTTCAAAATATACTTTTAGGTGCCAGAGATTCCTTCTAGCTGAGTAATGAACATTTCTTTAGTATTAAACAATCACAGTCATTGGAGGTTAGAAAGATCTTAAGACTATCAACTCCACCGATCTTATTTTATATTCAAGGAGACTGAAGGTTAGAGGGGTTCTAACTCTATAAACCCTCCTGCTCCTCCAGCAGCCAAGACCAGGAATAGAAATCTTTCCAAGATAACAGATAGCTATCGTCATCTGTGTTTAAAGGCTGAAGAATATTAAGGAATCCTGGGTCTTGCCCTCAGGAGGGTTATATGATAATGCTACAGCTATTGGGAAATTCATTTGCTAATGATCATTGAAGAGATATTTCCAAGGGTAAACAAGCAGGATTCAGACGCTGACTTGACCTGGATGATTCAAGGATGAATGTTAGAGACATCAAGGAGGGTGGTGATGGAGGAAGGAGCTGTTGTTAAAATAACCCCAGGCTTTGTCATGGCCACAGCCTCTAGCCAGTGAGTTCACAGAAGTCTGGCACCTTCTTTCACTGAGTGTCTCCAGCTTTGAGGACACTGGTCTACCTCATATTAGTGAATGTGTGTTAAATGAATAAATGACCTGATAAGAGAGTGGTGGCTAGATCTTTATTTAAAAAGACAGAAAGGTGGGTCGCCTGAGTGCCTCAGTCGGTTGAGAGTTTGACTCTTGATTTGGACTCAGGTTCATGATCCCAGTGTCCTGGGATCTAGTCCTGCATTGGGCTCCATGCTGAGTGTGGAACCGGATTAAGATTGTTTCTTTCACCCCCTCTGCCTCTATCCCCAACTTACATGCAATCTCTCTCTCTCTAAGAAATAAAAAAAGAAAGGAAAAAAAGAAAGAAGAGGAACCAAATAAAAAAATGAATAGCACACTAAACAATACCCCAAATATATCTCTAGTACGGGGTTATAAATATTTAAGGTATCATTAAAGGCTTTGTTAACTAAATCTGGATTGAGAAATTGGACTTGAGTTACTTAGGTATGAAAAACAAAGCAGACATAAATAAATCACGCAATAGAAATCACAAAAACAGTGTGCAAGAGATCAGCCATGATGCAAAGTTGGGCTCTCAGTGTTTGCTTATTCATTTATCCATTCATCCATCAAACACCTGCCTAAGTGCCATTTGGTGGGATACAAAAACATCAAGGTGATTGCCTTTGCGGAGCTCAGGAATCTACTCCAACTGTCCCCCTTCTTACACCAAATTCATATGTTCTATAGTATAAAATAAAATGAGAAAATGAGAAAAATGTTGAATGGAAAATATCTTAAAGGAAGTTTGGCATTATTCATCATGTATTCTTAATAGGAGTTTAATGGTGTTACTTAATTTTTAATTTTGTCTCCATACCTGGGAATTTGAAAATGATTCTGGCATTTCCTCCAAACAAGATACCTTTCCTTCAAAGGCATTTGTGCATCTCAGGAATGCAGCGAGTTGAGGCTGCCCTTCCAGCAGGTCTAATGTCATAAACCCTGCAGAAATCCTTGCTGTGGTTGGGCACATTCAGAGCTTTCAGTGAGTCCACACACACTTGCTCTGTGCCTGCATCCCCCACAGTTTAGTTAAGAAAGCCCACCAGCAAAATGTTTTGGGAATGAGATTATCATTCTACTTGGAGTACCCTAATATTTCTAAAAATGCCCACATCAAGCAACTCTGAATGACTACCCAAAATGTAGACAGAGTAAGAGAGGAGTGTGCTTTATCTAAAATCGACTAATTATTAGAAAATTACTAACCTATGCTTAGTGTTCTAAATCTAACATCCATATATTTTTTTATTTCATTTTTGGTGACCTCTACAGAAAAGCAAAAATTCTTAGGAAATTTTGATTATGTATAAAATGACTATGTATAAAAATGATGATTATAATGAAAGCTCCTGAGCAGGGATGATCATCAAAATGTCTAACTACTAGACTTACATCAATCAGAATCGTGACCACAAACAACTGGTATGTTTGCACTGGTGAAGGTTGGTTAGATATCAGCCCCGCTTCTGTGTTGCATTCACTGAGCTGTTACATGGAAATGACACCTGAACTATACCTGTGTACCTTGGAGATGGACTGATGTCCATTACATGGACATTACATTACATTACATGAGATGGAGATCAGCATTACATGAAACAAAGAATACTAATGTTTGTTAACTAGATGGATACCAATTTCAAATGCAAGTGTATTTATTGTTTGTCTCCTTTCGTCAACTTTTCCTTTTCCAATGGATTATTTCTATTAGTATGAAAACATACTGTATTTTATCTTACTTAAAAATCCAAACACGCTTTCTTTATGTTGTACCATCCTGTGTCTACCTTGTTGTATTTCTTTTCCTGAGAGCAAAATTCCTGGAAGGAGTTTTTCCACAATCAGGAAACGTCTTCCTTCTCTTCCTTCACTTGCTTTTACATCCCCTTCAATCAAGCATTCTTCTCTCCTCTGGAAACGCTACTGTCAAAGTCACCAAGAACATGCTCATTGCCAAAACTGATGGGCACCTCTCAGACCTCTTCCAGGTGAATGGAAGTAGCATTTGGTTCACTTGACTTCACTCTCCTTATGGAAATGCTTCCTTCCTCAGCTTCTTTTTTCTTTTAAGTTTGTTTGTTTTGTTTGTTTGTTTAGAGAATGAGAACAAGTGGGGGAGGGGAGAGAGAGAGAGACAGAGACAGAGAGAGAGAGAATCCCAAGTAGGCTCTGTGCTGTCAGAGCCTGATGTAGGGCTTGTACTCACCAACAGTGAGATCATGACCTGAACTGAAATTACGATTCAGAAGCTTAACCGACTGAGCCACCCAGGGGGCTCTCCTTACCTGGATTCTTGATATCACTGTCTCGAGCTCCTCCTACTCCACTGGCTGTCCCTTCTCAGTATTTGCTGGATCCCTCACTTCTTAGCTTTCAAATGTTGGAGGACTGTAGTGCTTGGTCCTCAGACCTATTCTCTTTTCAAGCTGTACGTGTTCTCTATGTGATCTCAGCCAGACTTTACACAAATCTCCCCATCCGGGAGACTTTCTCTGAACACAATCTCAGCAGCAGCTGCCAAAGTCAGTCTTAGATCCTTGTCCTACTTTGTTTCTCTTCATTACACTTATTGTCACACGATATTCTATAAATATCCAGCATATCCTTATTGATTATTGTCTTGTTTCTTCCACTAAGAACACAGCTCCAGGAAAGTAGAGACTATCTGTCTCACTAATGTCTCTTTAAGGCTAAAAAGTGCCTAGCCCAGAGTATTCACTCAATATATTTTGGTTGGATAAACAAATGAATATGTACAAATTGAAACTAAAAAAACCAATAAGTGAAATCTGTTTCATACTGTGTAATTTATGAAATGTGATCCTTTTTTTTTATTTGCAGTGACAGCTTATGTCAAGGGTTGGTCAGGCCTGCCATGGGTCAAATCCGGCCATGCTCATTTGTTTACATATTGTCTGTGGCTGCCTTCACATTGCAACAGTGAAACGATAGAGTCATGGTGTATAACCGGCAAAGTTGAAAACATTTGCTATCTGGGCCTTTCTAGAACATATTTGCTGACCCTGGTTTATGTATGTCAGGGGGACAGTTTAATGTAAAGGGTAAGAGTGTAGATCTGGGTCTAGATGTCTTGGGTTCAAATCTTAATTCCCTTCCTGACCATCTATGGCCTTGGTTAAGCCAGCTATCCTCTCTGTGCCTTGGTTTTATCAAATGTGAAACGGGAATTAATACCAGTACTAACCACATTCGGGTAGTTGTGAAGATAAAACGAGTTCATATATGTGAAGTCCTTAAAATCTTCCGGAAACACACTTATTAACATTATTGTGTGGTAAGAAAGCAATTGAAACTGGTTCGAAGACAAACATCTAAGTATAGGGATGTGTGCTGAATTTATCCCTGGAGACAGTACAAATGTCTAAATGCATCTGCCTTCTCTGCTGGTTCATTCTCTTGAGTCCTGGGTTAAGTTGGTAGGAACAGATCCATTTTCCTTGTGATGCAGATGGAAAAATTTACATGCAGACTGTGCCTTTGCTAAACGAATCTTTGTGGAATACATACACAAAACAAATAAATTGGTGTGTGTCATCTCCTCTCTGTTTTGATGGAATTCAGGGGAAAAACTCAGTTGAAATCAGTCACACAGGCATTCACGTGGGTGTTTATGTGGAGATTTGTCTGACGCTCCTTTTTTCATTTGCTTCTACGCTGTCAGATAGGTCATGTCCGAGGCATCTTAGGATGTCTCCTCAAGCATGCTTGCAAATTTCCTCCCCTCGTCTTCGTACTTGAAAATTCTATGTAACTTGTCCTGCTTTTCAGTGCTTTCAAGTTCTTCCTCTTCCGGGATGGCTTCCTGGTTCTCCCAACTTCCCAAGTGCAGAGAGACCTCTATCTTTCGAATGTCTGTCACCCATTCTCTTGGTCCCTAGAAGAAGATACTTGTTAACTTCTTTTTTTTTTTCATCATGTACAAAAAATATTCTATTTTCACAAACTAGAGTTCTACTTGGAGCAGGGGGTTGAGTCTTACCTTCTTGGTGGGCTCAGCTGTGTCTGTTCAGCAAGGGTAACTCTTACTGTGGTTACTAAGGGCCTGCAGGATGCCACAACACCTCTGGTGCCTTCTCGTTTTCTGTGCTCCAGCTACCACAGTCTTCTTTCAAATCCCTCCACCCTGCCACGCTCTGTTCTACGTCATGCTATTTATTCCCTGTGTCCAGATTGCTCTTTTTCCATATTTGCGTGGTTGGCTACTACCCAGCTTTCAGGTATTGGTTCAACGGTCACTGCTGCAAGGAAGCTTCTGGAACAGGTCTTCTCATCCTTGACCAGGACCAAGTCAGGCCTCTTTTTTCATTGTTCTACCTTTTCCTTCATGGTAAATATTGTCCTTTGTACTTATACATGGCATTTTTATGTGGCTGTCTGGCTAACGTCAATCTTTTCTACTACAGCGAGGTCTCCATAAAGAGAAATGATGTCTGCTTGGATCACGTCTTATCCCCAGCAACTAGTGGAGTGACTGATTCACCATTTTTGAATAAATGAGTAGAGAATAACTGACAAAAATTAAAAAGACAAAGGGATGATTACACACCTGTTTAGTTTGCAAACGTATTCAATAAATTTTGCTGAATGTCCTGTGTGTGTCAGCACCATGCTAAGCACTGGGAGATAGCAGAGAACAAAGCAAGTGTGGAAAGAGGTGAAATTCAAATGGGCAACTTTCAACCCACTATCTACACAGTCTGATGGATCACTAGGGGTTCTCTCTCAGGGAACCTGGCCAGGCTTTCCAGATGAAGGGCAAGTGACTGTGAATTTCCCAATATGGTATCCCAATATGGTTGCTACTGAGAAGATAACGACTCCACAAAACTGAGGGGCCACACTCAGTACACCTCAAATTACTAATTACTAATTACTAATTACTAATTAGTAGTTACTGCAACCAATTAGTAACTTTTTAATCAAGATTTTCTGTTGAGTTTTCCAATTGGTTTATATCACTCTTCCCCCTACTTTGCCAGTAAGTCCAGTATGAAATGCTAGCCATCTTGCCACCATTTTCCCATTGTCCACATTTTGCTAATCTTTTGCCTTCATACACTGTTAGTTATAAGTTTTATTTGTTTAATGCTCTCTGTTTAATTTTGTGTTTGCAGTCTTAATTTTGTCCTCTCAGACTACCATTTTGTAAAAGCATGAACAATTCAGACTAACAGCTATTAATTACTGACAGTTAATTTGATTTCCTTTTTTTCTGTTTTTGTTTTATTGCATTGACTCTTGTTACAGATGAAGGAGAGACACCTCAGAGAATCTGGACCCACGATCTGTTCATCCAAGTGTGATGTCCACTACAGCTCTATTGCAGCAGGGTGCCAGTATCTGACAAGAAAGTCTCATAAGGCACAGAATCTCACAATGGCAGGAGTCTTGGGGTCAATCAGGTCTAATTGTCACATTTTGAAGTTGAGAAAATAGATCTGTTGAGATTACATGACATGTCTTCTGAGGCTGGGACAAAATTCCTGATTCCCATTTCATGTGCTCTTTCTGCTTTTTCCGTGCTATCACACTAATTTTCATAATCTTTATGAAGCAACAGATTTTCCCCTTTCTAGTAAGAGTAGACTTTTAACCAAAAAGAAAAAAAAAAGCCCTGTGAAACCTCCCTCTGTGCTTTCGGGCAAGGAGGCTCTTTTCATATCGTTTAGAGAAAGGAGGTCACATTCAGGTTGCTCTTTTGTGACAAGGATTTAGGAATCCTTCCTCGGTGAGAACCAGGCCCTCAGTGGAGCCATTGGTAGCCTGCTACCCTGTGGCTGATGGATATCAGTTTCCATTTACATATCTCTGCTCTCTGGTATCATCCATTTGGAGATATGCCTCCATGAAGTTGGCTGAGGGAGGGAAAGACATTCCTCAGCCCAGCTCACTGACTAAATAGCCATTATATTCTCCAGACCAAGATGCTCTTGTTTCTCTGAGCTTTTTCTCAGGTTGCTACCCTCACGCGGTCTGGAGGCACTGACTGCCCATTGGCTTTGCCCCTTGAGCATGACCCGTAGCAAGTTTAGACTTTTGTTAGCGGCCTACCGACTTCCTGGCACAGAGAAAATGAAATCTTCCTGAATGGTGAGTAGGGAAAGCTCGGCACCTGCTCTGCCTTGCTATTCTCCTCTCCAGCACCCTGGGGATAACTGCCCTGCAGAACAGGAGCCCGTTTGTGCTTGATGCCAACTGGAGAACCCTGATTAGAATAACGCCCAGTGGGTTTCTGCTTTCTCTTCTCCTTTCCCTAGCCTTTCCCACCCTTACACAAACCAGGGGATGGCTGTTGCTAAGGGCCTAAATAACTAGACGTGAGTGCTTTTAATTGTTATTTTTACAATTAAATTAACGGCTTTTAATTGTTATTTCAAAGACCGGGAGCCAGCATCCATGGGAAAGGAAATTCAAGACACTGAGAAGGCTATTATAGCCTACTGAACTTAATGGGCAAGAAGGATTTTATTCAAAGGATGAATGAACAAAGGATGAATGAAAAGTATGGACAAATTTATATTCAAGATGGAACATTCTCTATTTAGTTAATATTAGCCAATCAGGTGATGGGTGAATGTGCTCAGGAACCCAGGCAAAGTGAAGGGGTTAGAAGGCAGGTGGAGACCGTTTTAGATAGGGTTTAAAGTTGGGACTAGGCAGGGCTTCAATTCTTTCGCTATCTTTAATTTTGCTTCTTAACACAGACAGAAGAACTGCTTCACCTCTTGTCTACCTCTCCCTTTTCTTTCCCTTCCATTCCTCTTCCATTCTCTTCTTTCTTCTGAAGCTTAAGTGGACCCTGAATTGAAGGATGAAAAACAACCGTTTCAGTTCTCATGTTTAGCTCAATGATGGTAGTTCCTGAACGAAACCTCTACTCACTGATGAGAAAGGATCCACATCAATTTGGATACACAGTACATGTCAGCTGGAATTGGTTTTTACCCCAGAATTCCAATGACAAAGACTTTATGAATCCTAACCAAAGAGGTAAAAGCATATTAGATGGAATGTTATGTTGTTCTGTCTATAGTTTCTGTTTCTCCACTTTTGTTGTTGTGTTGTTGTTGTTGAAAAGGAAAAACTCTATCCCTTAGAACACAATTTGATGGGGTCTGGTTAGAACAGAATGGAATGGAGAAATGCAAGATTTATGATGTTTGGAGATATTGCAGGACCCAGGGGCTTTAAAAGCACTCTAAGTTTCCCTATCCTTATGAGGAAGAGAGGGAAAGGGAGAGAGGGAGAGTGGGAGAGAGGGAAAGAGGGAAAGAGAATCTCATTGATCCTTTGAAGGACTATTACTCAATAAGGGAGAAGTCCTGCTCAGTGTGGACCCGTTCAAGTCAACATAAGTGATGATTTATGCTGTGAACATGTAGGAGAGGCTGGAATCCCACACAGTCCTGCTGGTAGACTTGGGAGGTTTGTGCCCACAGTGACTGTGGAGGTAGTTACAAGCTGAGGCTGTGGGAGGAGTAATGGTGATGACACGTATAAGTCACTAAACTTCATCTTCTGAAATGAGCCTGGAGTGTTGCAGTACAGGAAGCTGTGAATTAGTAAGTGGATTTTCCCTCCTGGGATCTTTGGAGAAAAGGAAAACATTGGTATGTGTCCTCAGTAGATCCTCCAACTTGTGGAGCACTGATATTTGATTCAAGAGAGAGAAAAAAATGTGTATATATATATGCACATACATACAATACTGATGTGTGTGTAGTACATATATATACGTGTGTGTGTATGTATATATACATATGTATATACACATACATCCATATGTCTTCTTGTGTGTATAAATATATTTGGTAAAATTTATTAATAAAATTGATGCAGTCATCCTTTGTCCCACTCCCCCCATCCATATGTACAATTAATAAGGGCACAATTTTCTGGTTTGTAAAACAATTGCTTTCCTTTACAAAATGATTCTTTGTAAGGTTGTAAATGAATAAACTAGTGAGTTGCCATAGTTTCCTTAAAATAAGATTTGCTATAGTATTAATAATAATAATAATTTATAAGCCTTGTCTCTTGGATAGGGTGCTGAGCTAAGAGTGCTATATGAAATATCTCATTTAAATCTTCCAATCACCCTAAAAGGTAAGGTACTGTCACTACCTCCTGCTTTTCAGATACTGAGGTTTAGAAAATGAACAGCTTGCCCAGTGATAAGAGGGGCCACTGGGACTGGATCCTAGATAGTCTAACCCTAGAGTCCGTAGTCACCTCCTCCCAGTGGCATATTTTGGAGTACCATAGCTCTTATGTAAAGCAACACATCTACACAAATAGTTTGGGAACAAGCAGTGCACACAACTAAGGTGTGACCAGAGATAAAAGTATTGACTCTTGGTTTGGATCCAGATGTCTTTCATTTTGGCCAATGTTTTCCTTTCCATCATTAAGGATTTTTCTTTTTAATCTGGAAAATCTGATATCAAATAAATTCGCTGAATTTTTGCTGTGCAACCATGTGGCAAATGCTACTTCTGGGCATGGAAAGGCAGACAAAGTATTAAAAGATAGAATGTAGAGAAACTGCCAATCTAGATTGTTCTCTGTATCAGAAAGTACGGTTCCTTTGATACAGAATGGACTACACAGGGGCCAAAGCATTTGGCTATTGGGCAAGAAGCTGTGTTGATTTTGAGGCAATGAATCACTCTTCATGCACAGATTTTATGCAAATAAAAGCAATTCTGGCATTTCATGATGTTGTGCAGAGGTAATCCAATTACACCCAAGTGCTTGGAAAATCCATTGGATCCCTGTCCCCTCTCACATACTCTCCCTGTACACACATCTCATATAGAAACAGCCATACATGAGTGATGGAGTTGGAGAAATGACCTATAGTTATTCAGTTAATAAAATACAGAATTGCTTTCCTAGAAACACCAGTGAGACAAAGGAGGATGGAGAGAGAAATCCTGGTCTTACCAGAGGGATGAATGGGTGTGAGAAAATGCAAGGGAGATTTCTTGTATAAACATAACTTCGGTTAAAGATCACTGCAGCCTAGCCAGGCTAAAACATGGACAAGATGAACGTGCCAGGCTGGACAAGCAGGGTGCTATCTATCAGGGGAAGTGAGGAGTGGGTAGGAGAGGGGTCGATGGCCTGTGTTTATCTACGAGCTGAAGTTTTGATCTCAAGGCTGGGAAAGCCATGGCCAGAAATAAATGTTTAGGGCATGACATTCTTTCCATGTTAGGACATTGCATTCTTGCTATTTGGTGGCAAATGACTGAACAGTGAGCTTGGTCCCATTTATGATCTAATTCCATAGAAATGAAACCCTGGGCATTTGATCCAGAGCATTCCAGGAAAGAGTTAAGGCTGAATATCGCTGCCTCACTTTTTTCTTCCTTTTTGGTGAATGACAGGCTGGGGCACTGGACTGGCTACCTCCCAGAGGCGCTTTCTCTCTCTTTCTGTGGGTTTTGTTTTCTGTCTTCTTTGGCAGAGAACAGCTCTCCTGCCCTTCCTCTTCCCCTTGGCATGAAAGCACTCCTATTGAACATATATGTGTGTGTGTGTATATATATATATATATATATATATATATATATATATATATACCTTCTATCTGAGGACCACATATAGAGGGTAAAAGAAATGGAAAATCATTCCCACCTTGAAAAAGCTGACAGTGAGTGAGTGTGGGGTGTGTGTGGGTGTGCATGTTCCGAGTAGGAGTGTCTGAGAGGGGTCCGCCCAGGAGAACTTGCTGCAATAACTCTCTAACCGACTGAACAAAGCTTCCAATAATACATGGTGACATTTACACAAATATTTGTGGTTATGCTTTCCATTTCTTCTTATAGGAAACAAGTAAGATTTTTAAATGCTTTGGTGATGTGATCAGTAGACAGTAGTGGGAAAGAATTTCCCTGAAATTTGACTTGCAATCAAAATAAGGAAGGAAGATCTGAAAGAACTGAGAATATTTCAGCTAATCAGGATATGGCACTTTCCGACATCTGGATGTCCAAACAAGTGTTTTGAATTCAACACTATTAACATGTGTCACTTTAATGAATATTTTCCTTTGGAGTCGATTGGGTGGTTACATTTTTGGCAATGATCTCGTGGTCTGTTGCCTACATTACCTGACCCACAGTCCATTTTCCTTGTGTTGGCTGTGGGAAAGAAAAAAAAGTGGAAAATATCTCAGAACCTGGAAAACAGTACTGAGAATGTGACTCATCTTTTAATTGAACCACTTCAAATAGAAGCTCTCTAAGGATTGTCTTCTCAATGTCTGTGACATCATGTGTAACAAAAGAAGTAAGTTCTCTTTGTATCAAAAAAAAATAGGAAACATTCCACAGAATGCGATGGGACTTTTTTTTTTTTTAAGCCTGAAATAGAGGATTAGGTCTCTGTGCACTCATCCTTTTGACTTCTAACAAAACCGACTAGAGATAAGCAACTTCTTTGGATCAAAAAGTATTTTTAAGGGGTGCTTAGGTGGCTTAGCTGGGTGAGGGTCTGACTCTTGATTTCAGCTCAGGTCATGGTCTCATGGTTCATGGGACTGAGCCCACACTGGGTTCTGTGCTGACAGCGCGGAGCCTGCCTGGGATTCTTTCTCCCCTTCTCTCTCTCTCTGCCCCTCCCTTGCTCTTTCCCTCTCTCTCAAATAAATAAATAAACATTAAAAAAAGTGTTTTTTAGAGGTCAATATGAGATATCCTAATTGATCATTTAAAAAGTCCCACACAAGAATAGAATCTCATGCACTGAAAAGTCTTTTTAAGACTCTGGTCTTTGCAGACTTTTTAAACACATGGCATTTTCTGTAAGGGAGAGTTCTTGACTAACTCAGAGGGCCTTTATGAGGAGCAGAAGGTGAAGGAGAAGGGCAGCCCAAGGTTGGATGCTGTGTGTGTGTGTGTGTGTGTGTGTGTGTGTGTGAGAGAGAGAGAGAGAGAGGGAGAGAGATGCATATGTGTGTGCATGTGTATGTGTGAGTGTGTTTCCCAGTAGGCACTAGGCAATTTGAGACAGTTATCAGAATGCTTAAAAGCATAGGCTTTGGAATCACAGACTGAGGGTTCTATCCAGATGCCATAATTCTCTAGCTATACAACCTCCAGCAGGTTGCTCGACCCTCGGGGCCTGAGCTCCTTCATCTGTGAATGGAGACACCAGTAGCACCCATCTCACAGGCTGCTGTGAGGTAGGCGTGGAAAGTGATTTGCACAGTGCCTGCTGCAAAAAGGTCTCAACAGAAAACTCAGACACCATTTACTGGATATCTCTCCCCTTCCTAGCTCCTGGAGGAATCTTGTTTTTTGTTTTTACATAAAGTGGGTGTTCCATCTGGGTTGTGGATGCTCTGACTCATAGCAGCGTGTGGGTTCTTGTTTCAGAGAAGCCGTCCACTCGGTCTGTCGGGAGAGGCAAGGCCACCCACCCCTGTCCTCTGTGCACCACTTCCCCTCTGAAGGTCCCACGTGTACATGGTGCACAGCTCTGCGACTCTGACGCTGGAGTTGTAGGTGGGGAGAGGGGGATTCCACCTCCCTGCACACTATCCAGTCCAGGGCGCACAGAGTCTTTCTCCACAGATGGGAAGGAAGCCGAGCCTACAGAGAGCAATGGACTGCACGTCCAGCGGATGGTTTTGTTTCAGACTGATTTTGAATTCCATTGAGTAGCCGTATAAGTTCCCACATGTTGCACTGCAAATAAGAGAGAGACGGAGAAGGCACATTGCCTTTCCATTTGAGAGGCCATTACCATAATGGTTTGGCGAACTACGTTCTGGTGGGATATTCCCCCTGGGGCTCATGACAGTCACTTTCCAACTTACCTCCCCTCTTTCCACATTCTGTATTTCCTAAACTGTCTGTGTAGGGCAATATCGTACTGGAAAGCTGATTCATTAGTTACGGTTTCAGAGTTGTTTACTTATGCATTCAACAAATACTCACTGAGTATCCTCTAGGTGATAGGCACTGTGCTAGATATTGGGAAAAAGAAGTCATTTAAAACACACTGTCCCTGATTTCGAAATGTTCACAGTACAGTTGAAGAGAAAGACAAGTAAGACGTTGATCTCAGCGTGATGTGGTAAGTGCGGTGATGGATGTGGTGGCACAGGACTTGGGGGATGGCAGGCAGCAAGAGGAGAGATTAAATAATGTCCAGGGTCACAAAGTTTGTAAAGGGGAGAGAAAGGATTCAAGCCCGATTTCTATGACCATGACACCTTTGTGCTTACTTACCTACTAGGATGTGTCTCTTCATTTCGTTGCCCATGTTATAGATGTTACTAGATAACTAAAAAATGGTATTATACTTTAAGAGATGGCAACAACTCCACAGTCCTATTAATGAAGGCTATGTCAGTGGAAAATTTTAAATTGTACATTATTTTTAAGAACCAAAATTTTATGGGTGACAATAGTGATATGAACCAGGCTGATAGACTGGTAAAGGCTAAATCGCAGATAGAAAACATAACATGGACAAGAAGAATCATTTATGGGGTGTCTGAGTGTCTATATCAAATTGTATGTTCATGGGGCCGGCAGAAGCTTCTTCAGTCAGTTAGGGGTGCATTAGACTGCACAGAGCCAGACTACAGTGGCTTCCACAAGGTCCGACATGGTAGTTCAAGGTTGGTGTAGCCACCCACAGAAACCATTGGGAGCAATGGCTTTTTCTAGCTTCCTATCCCACCATTTTCCCCATGTACTTTTCATCCTCAGGGGTGCAAGACAACTCTTTCCACCTCTAGGCGTTGCATCTACCCTCAAAAGAGAAAAAGCAAGATGGGGTGAGGGCAAAAGACGCCTGCCAACAGAGTTAGACCCTTTTCATTAGAGCAATAACCCTATGACCTTACACTTCACCCTTATTATCCTGTGCTGGGTAGTATAACCACGTTGAGCTGCAAAGATTCTGGAAAGGTGCATGCTTCTATTAGGGTAAGCTGCTGCCCTACACAAAGTCTGGGCTCTGTCAGTAATGAGGGATGAAAGAACGCATACCAAGGAGGCAGCCAGCACCGTCGGCCTCATTCTCTGGAGTAGGTTAACTATTTGCTTAAACTTGTTTAAGCTGTTCATTGTCTCACAAAACTCATGAAAATATATACAGGGCAAGACTATGATTCAATTTAGGCTTGTGTGGATCATCACACAGTCTAATCTGAGTCCGAGTTACAGAATTTGTTCAAGGGTAACAGGTACCTTTTCACCTTCCTTGTGTTGCTGTAGCCCCCAGAGCTTCTTTTGGAGAGAAAGAGCCAGTTTCCCAGCTCTGTTATGCTTTCAAATGAAATATTGCTAGGCTTGTTATATTATCTGGTTTTCTTTTATTCCTCATTTGTGCCATTAGTTATTTTCCTTGGGTTGTAATAAAAGTTTTCATAAAATAGGCCTTGGATTTAGAATAAAAATTAACAGAAGAAGAACTGAATAAGAGTGTGAATACAGATTCAATAATGAATCACTCAACACATATTTATTGAGTGTTTTCCACGGCCAAGGTAATTACTTTATAACACAAACCTTTATTATGTCCCTCAGCACCTGTACCGTGTGTGATGGTCAATAAACGTTGCTGACTGACAAAACTGTGTCTACCCGCGGGTTGAAACGGTCAGAGAAATAGTGTCATTTCGCTGATCCTCATCATCAACATCATCACCATTATAGTCCTGACTGGTGGAGAATGGCCGAATGTTAGTTTTAAAGTGCAGTGGTCACGAGCTGGGAGAGCAGGAGACAGAAGGAAGACTGACACGGTCAGGAGTCCTGGAAAAGGGGAGTCAAAATGAGACTCTCACCACGAGGGCCCCGAGGAGAATCTTCCAGAACTTTCAAAGCTGCCACTTTTATTGCTGACTCCCTTGATGGGTTCCCTTGTAAAGTGGCAGGGCCTAGCTTCTGACAAAATGATGCACACACCAGTTAATGTTTTGCATGCAGACCCACACAAAAGGGCAGCTCTCTTTGTGATAGCCCCTTGGGTAACCAGCCCTTGGCAGACGGAGGCACCTCACTGCAGACTCTGTGAATCCAGCCCAAATGGAGAGGCGTGCTTGGACTCAGTCAAGGAGAACGGAAATGTCAACACATTTTGAAAGAAGACATTGTGAGACAAATGTCAATTGATCCATTCATTCGTTTATTCATCCAACAAATATTTATTGAAGACCTGCTACTTGCCTGGTGTTGTGTTATATGCTGTGAATACAGCAGTGAACAAAAACCAAGTCCTTGCTCTCATAGAACTTCAACTCTGGTGAGAGGAGCCAGACCATTAGCAATAGATAAGTAGGCACACACACACACACACACACACACACACACACACACTCACACATGTTAGATAGTGCTAAGTGCTCAAAAATAAGATCAATCAGGTAGCAGGACAGAGTGCTGAGGTAGTGGTGGAGGTGGGGTACTGTCTCAGGAGAGTCAGCGATGGTCTATCTCTGATAAGGGAGCATTTGAGCAGAGACCTGAAGAACTTGGAAAGAAGGGGAATGTGTGTCTCTCTGGGGAAAGCCAGTTCTGTAGAGGAAGATAAAATGACAGAAGCTGCTTGGCTTTTTGCAAAGCAGTGAGTGGAGAAGTTCCGGCAGGAAGACGAGGTGAAGCGGCCGAAAAAGGCTGCTGCCATAATCCAGCTGACGATGTGTAGGAAAACTTGGGAGAACCAAAAGAGATGTCACGCATAAGCTGAGCAAAGTTCTTATGGAACCATTTTATAAATGCCGGAACACAAAGAACAAGATTCAGCGTGTTATGAGGCAGAAGGTGGCAATGCACCGTAAGGCCTTGTGCCCCTGCATCCAATTTGTTGCAAATAGTAGGATTTCCTTCCTTTTTTATGGCTGAGTAATTTTCCATTATCTATATCTATATCTATATCTATATCTATATCTATATCTATATATCACAACTTCTTTATCCATTCATCTATTGATTGATACTTAGGTTGTTTCCAGGAAGCCCTGTTAGGGATTTTGGTCCCTGTTAGGGATTACCTAAGAGTAATGGGAAACCACTGAAGTGTTTTAACCCAGAAGGTGACTCCATCAGATCTGTGTTTCAAAGATTCACTTTTAAAATAAAGATCATAACAGAAAGATATGCCTGATGAAAAATCACCTAGAGAACTAAGAAATACACACTCATAAACACAAATAGTCCCCCATGTAGGGAAATATAAGTATATTTTTATCAGAAAAATGAGTTGTGTGGGTCTCTCAAGATAATCGTTGAGAGAGAGAGCGATCAAGACATAAAAATGTTCACTAAGGAACTGACCACAGACCAAATTAATCCATTCTCAGTTCTTTCAAAATAACCCTGGGCTTCTGCCTGTCATTTCTATTCCATGCCCGACCATCACATGTTGTCTGTCTCCCTCGGCCTGTCTGTTGTTTACAATGCCACATACATAACAGAGTGACTTTGCGAATTTTGTGAAACCATGAAGGGTTTCAGACATTCAACGACTGTGATGTTGAAGAACTGCTGTGATGAGCATGATGGACACTGATGGTGAACATCTGCCAGAGTTTGACCAGCCCAGTGATCACTGTGGCTGACTAACCAACTTTTTCCACTACAAATGATTAGTCTAAACCTATCACAGTAATCTATTCCTCTTACTACTTATTTACTTAAGAATGACTTGAGTTAAGTAAGATTTCAAGGATGGATACATGAGGGAGTATCTTTCTGAGATTTTTAAGTTTTGAAAATTTTGCTTCAATGCTTAGAGGCAAAAAAAAAATAGTGATATTAATTTAGACCCAGGACAGGTCAACTTATTCTTAGTTCAGTTAAAAATTGTAACATTAGTGGGTATGAATTGCCCTAGATGTTTGCAATACTTTGATAACTATAGGTAACTCTAGGTAACCATAAGTAAGTCATTCCTGATGTATCCATACAGTTAGGCACTTGCTAATTTTTAGGCAGTACACAGCATGAAAGAGCACAGAAACTAAGGAAAATACTATTGGAGTGTCAATTACAAGTTAAAGGTCAGAGATGAGAAGGCAAGGAAACATCACTTGAAAGACAGGAAAAAGTCTACAGATACACTGGGATATCACTTGGTAATCCTAAATCCAATGGAAACAGAAGGAAGGAAGAGAATAATGCAGAAAATGAGATGTCAGTATTAATAAGACACTTAGTTGAACATCATCATTGAGGATCTACCTCTGCCTTTGACTCTCATTCACTGATCTCCCATTTCTTTGAGCCATAACCTGTTCCATGATTCTTTTCTTTTACATTTTTTTAATGTTTATTTTTGAGAGAGTGAGAGAGAGACAGAGCACGAGAGGGGGAGGGGCCGAGAGAGAGGGAGACACAGAATTCAAAGCACGCTCCAGGCTCCGTGCTGTCAGAACAGAGCCTGACGTGGGGCTCAAACCCACAGACTGTGAGATCATGACCTGAGCCAAAGTCATATGCTTAACCGACCGAGCCACCCAGGTGCCCCCCAACCCGGTACCCCTCCCTCCTTGATTCTTACAAGCCACGAAGCAGTTGTCCACAATGTCCATGTTGGCTTGTCCGTTCTGTCCATAGACTCTTAGTAGTGTACCTGCTGATGCAGCTTGAAGGATCCCTGTAAGTTTGTAACTCCCACTTTTTATCTTTTGCCCTAAACTCCCATCTTTCCTTCTCACCACACTTAAGCTATTTTGAAAATTCTTGTAACCAGCTAACTAAATATGTCGAATCAGAGACTCCTAATCTTAGCCAAGGTACTGCTCCTTTATCCTTGTCCCTAGAACTGATATTTTAGGCTACTGGATTTTAACTCTGGCTGCACAGTGGCAATATTGGAAGAGCTTTTAAGAAGGTCCCAATGTCTCATCAGCTTGGAGAGATTAGAATTTAATTGGTTGGAGTTGGACATTTGATGGTTCTCTTAACGCAGCCAGGGTTGAGGAAGTGTAACCATGCCCTGAGTGTTGGCAACTTTTCCACGGAGTCTTTTCCCTTCATTTCTGTGCTGTTTCTTCCATTTTCTTGACCTTGCATCTAACTCACAACCGCATAGAAAGAAGGGAGCCCTCTCACTCTCAGCACTATTAGGAAGTAGGGAGTAGTCTTGAGCCATAATTTCTGACATGGTATTATTCTTCCCAGAAGTCTGTATTGTATTCTGAATGTAGACTTTAAAGAAACAGAGTTAGGTTTCTAGACAACGAATCTCAAGGTCCCCCTACTCACTGGTCTTCCCAGGGCCTTTCCCAGCCTCCCTGACAAAGGGATCTATGTTTTTATTCTCAAGAAAATTGGTACTTTTTATCTTGTTTATTTCTTTTCCCCCTCTTGCCTCCAACCATCATCGATTCTATTTTCCTTTCCTTAAAGTTAAATCTGTACCCTCTGTTCATTTTCCATACTTGAGTTGCATTTTCCTTTGCTAACAGTATCTGGTTCGAGTCACTCTTTGGATAACTCTTCTCAGTAAAGACAGTTCAGTCTGTATTTACATGATTCTGCCTTTGTGCTTTTCAATTCTTTATTTGTTTGGTGTTTTTTTGTTTTTTTTTTTTTTGGCATTTCTATGACATTTTTTAACTTCTCAAAAGTTTTAACCACCTCTTATATCCAATGTGTTCTATATACAGAAGGCACTCTATGAATGCCTAATTGACAGTCACTTCTCTGCTGACCTCGTGTGTGACACCTCAATCCTTTCTGGCTGGGCCAAATCCAAAATGCAACTCTCTGATCTACCACACTGATTGGTGTGCCTAGTCCTCTGCCCAGACCCTGCGATTGGAATCCTTTAATGTGGAGATCACTATCTGTGGGCACAAGTATGGCTTGATGCATGAGCAAAAGTACTTCCCACGCTGAGCACGCAAGCCTTTGGTTTCCAGCCAGAGGCAATTATGTGTAGAATCTGGAACTGTTTGTGATTCTGTTTCGTGTCCTTTATGCTTTTCTCCAAGAGCCACCCCATTTCCAAGGGATTAGCATCAGGCCAGCCGTTGGCTGCTACAGTTGTTTAGCAATCCACAGATCTTTCGCATTGTTTGAAGTGGTGTTTGAGTATGCATTTTCCTTGCTCACCTGAATTATAATTGGCTGATCTCTGCTAACCATATGTAACAGCCACATGGTTCTCTCTAGGGCTATGAACTACACACTGGAGCGTGATATTGCGCACTAACTCAAATTGTTCAGTATTTGCTCCATGTCTGTATGTAACGCTGAGGGTGGAGAAAATTCTTTTATAGTTCTATCAAGTCTGGGACAGCTGGGGATCACTCAATCTTTGTGGCTTAGCTGATCGACTGGACCAATGAGAGATGGAATTATCAAGGTACAGGAGGGAGGCTCAGAGGTCCTCAAACTTAAATGTGCCTTAGAATCACCTTTATTTTGTTAAAGCACAGGTTGCCCTTCTCCACCCTTAGTTTTTGACTCAGTAATTCTGGTACTGGCTGGAGAATTTGCATTTCTAACAAGTTCCCAGGGGCTGTTGCTGCTTCTGCTCTGAGGCTCACACTTTAGAAATCGCTGCCCAAGACTACCAGGAATCCAGCTTTTTCTTTGGGAGGTTGGCAGGCAGAGTGGGATCTTGTCTAGCTTCAAGCTTCTGAGCATAAATTCATACCTAGAGAGTGGTGGTCCAAGCTTCCATCCATGAGTCTGTGGGAATGAACAGGCTGTTTGGTCTGTTTCGTGAGCACTTTTATTAGTTCACCTCTGAGTCATGCTTAATATACTTGATTACAGTGTTAGGATAGAAACACCCAGCTCGGAGCTCCGGGAATGTTTCCAAATATGTCACTGCTGAAAAAGCACCAACCCAGGCAACTAGGCTGGGACTGTCCATGTAGCTGGAACTTTTACCTGTGAGTCTTGAATGTTTTTGCAGGATATGAAGGACGGAAGAATATGATGCTGTAGGAAGACCAAAGGCTTTTGGAGTCAGTAGTTGTGGAATCAAATTAAATACTGTTTCCATTTTTTCTTCTTAAAACCAGTATACTAACACCTTACGGAGAAGATACAAGAATTAAACGTGTATGTGATCCCTCCTTTAGTGGGACACTCAGTACTCCTTGATGAATGGTGACTAGGTTCCTGTCTTCATAACCTCATATATACCCACTCTTCATATTCTGCCTGGTGCTTCCATGGGGTCTCTATGCTCTGGAAAGATATCTGGACCTGCACGTCTGTGAAAGCAGGGTGGCTGCACACTTCAGGTTTTGTTGGACCCACTTAAGAGTAGAAGACCAGTGATTTGAACAGTCAGGATAAAAATACTAACTGAGAGTCTCCATGGTTTATCAACTGCACCAACAGGACACTATCACTGCACAGAAGAGTTTTCTTTCCTTTGGCTGTCGACAAGGCCAATCTTGGGCAGGATTATAAAGTCCTCCAAATTTATCTTTGTTGCTCTTGACCTCCTCATTCTATGACTTCTTTCCCCTGGTGTCTATCCCTCTATAAAAACTTATTTTTTTAATGTTTACTTACTTATTGTTGAGAGAGAGAGAGAGAGAGAGAGAGAGAGAGAGAGAACAAGCAGGGGAGGGGCAGAGAGAGAGGGAGACATAGAATCTGAAGCAGGATCCAGGCTCCAAGCTGTCAGCACAGAGCCCAAGGGGGTGTTCAAACCCATGAACTGTGAGATCATGACCCGAGCCAAAGTTGGATGCTCATCTGACTGAGCCACTCAGGCACCTCTTTTTAAATCTTATTCTTTGAAAAAGAATTGGTGTCATCGATTCTTAAAGCATTCTTTTCCCCTCACCCCAACCTGGTGTGAGTGACTGGTTGTATTGGCATGTGGCATAGCCTGGATGTCTGCTGTGCTGCACATAGGCCAGGTAGGGAGCCACTGTCTTAGTCAAGGTGTGGCTGCACTCAGTTGCATTTTCACGTTAATCCTGGCCCCTCAATCAGTGGTAGAAAGTCCCTCTCCTTTACAGATGGGCCATCAGGCTTCAACAAGTTGGTTTGGAAGTGTCTTGGGTAGCTATCCGGTCCATATGTGGATAAGTTTGGTCTTAGACTCAAATTAATACTAAAACTGCTATTACTTTCTGTTGATATGTAGCAGCAGAAGAAGCAAAATGCACACACACACACACACACACACATGACTTCTATTTGAAACCATTTTTTCTCATTATAGAAAGCTACAAGGTAATCCCTAGTCAGCCTCCTTTAATATGACATAGTGATATGTCATAAAAATGCTCTTAGAGCCCCGATTAGGTGAAATAATTCCTTTGTTTTTTACCATTTGAACCTCAGAGAAGAAATAGCAAACACCTCAGGAAAGAAAAAGGACCTCTCTAGCCCTCCTGGGATTCAGCAGTGTGGCTCCAGAATGTCTGGGGATCGCAAACCTGATGCTAAGACCATTGAGCAGGGAAGGAACAAATATCAGTCCCATGATAAGGAGGAAGCTTAAAATAGTAGGAACAAAGGAAAGCTTATACAGTCCATAGAATATGAAGTGATGACAAGTACAGCAAAATGAAGTTGAGAGTGAAAAGGAAATTGCACAAGAGGGTAGGATAAAGAAATCCTAAATACCCCTAGTTTCAGTTTCTAGGAGAGGAAGAAATTCAAAGACTATCCCTACCTTTCAAAGGTGCTTGTTCAAACACAATGGCCCCACTTAGCCAGCGTGAGCTCCATATCTCAGCTATCTAAACCACTTGGATTTGCTCTGAGAGCTGAAAATCTCAGAGACGTTTCTGGTGAGGTCTGCAAAAGACTCTGTTGCAGGCTTGAGGGGAAGTTCATAGCTCTCTCTGTTCGATCACCACTGCAGTGGGTGGCTGGGGGCTGTTTCTTTTAGCTTTATGGCAAATAGGAGTTTCTTAGCACGTTTTTCTCAGCAGTCTTATGGGGAGATAGCCCTGGGAGGAAAGACAGGGACAGCTGAACCATATTTGGTGAATCTGAACCACCTAAGGTATTTACTTTAGATAATACACTCTCTCCTCAGATAAATGTTGCATGCTTGATGCAGACAACATCCTCTATTCTCTGCTTAGTTTTATCTTTATGGGTACTCTGGGGGAAACATCTTTACGTTTGAAAGTGACAGAGCTGGGATTCAAACCAAGACCTATCTATGCCAGACACCAAGCTAGAAGCTGTATACAATTAACTCATTACATTCTCATAAAAACAGAATGATTTGGGGTCCTGTTTTGAAATGAGAGAATTGAGGCCAAAGGAAGTTGATTTGTTTAGGCCAAGGACGCACACCCTGTAAGCAAACAGGATCCATACTAGGGTATGTCAGTTTCCAAATGCTAGCATTTTTCCTGGTGGCAGAGAAGTGTGAGCAACATAGTCAGCCAAGGGCTCTGAGAGGAAACAAAATTAGACACTTGTTAAGATTTGGTAATTCATCAGAGTTCTGAGTTCCTCTGTAATTTTAAGCCAAATAGATAGTGAGGTAAGATAACTGCAGAGATGCATGGGGATTGGAAATAGAAGATTGGAAAACGTGACTTAAAGGAGAGGCTGTAGTCAGGTTTCTTCACTGTTTCCCCATAAATTGAACCAATTTATAAGTTTTGGAGGCACAGTTGGAGTACTGCAGGCTGTTCCTTGCAGGGCGAATCCCGCCCAAGTGTGTTTGCCACATGGAAGAGTAGACACGGGGAGAGCTTACATCTTCAGTAAATCTGCAGGAAGGGGCTAGGGGACACATGTCTCCTTCCTGCTTCCATTCCTGCCCATCTGATAATCGTGCTTGCGCTTTTAGGGAGTGAATGAGAGAGAGAAAAGACAAAAGTGTTTCTCTCATTTTTTCCTTCCAGGAGTGAAATGGAATTTTCCTCCTTTCTAAGGAAATATGAAGAGCTAGGGCTTAAGTGTCCCCCTAAAAGTAATGAAACTATCTTTTTAGAAGTTTCTGGTTTGCATTTGGAGGAAAGACTCAAGATGGTTTCTGGTCGAGCGCATTTGATCTGCAAGCCTATGCTTGCAAGATCATAAGCAATGTTCTACCTTCTGAATTGTGAAACTAACATCAGCTCATCTGCTCAAAGTGAGATTAAGTCTACACTCAGGGTAACTGCGTGAAATGACCAGCATTTCATTTTGGTGGAGGAAAGCAGTGAGGCCAATTAGTTAACTGGGTTGGCCAAAAGAAAAAAAAAAAAAAGAGAGAGAGAGAGAGAGGAATAGCTTTCAAATGTAAGTCATTTGCTTCCGTTCCAAGGTGGAAAGAAATCAGTCAGGAACATTTGGTTGAGAATGAGGGTTTGAATGCTAATTTAGGTGAATACAAAAGGATAGTAAATGAGAAAGACATAAATATGCAAAAAAGATGATATAATGGCTGCAGACAGATACACAAGTTGAAGATGGCTTTGATATTGGTGAAGAATGGGGACTAATTTGGTTGAGTCTTTGATGAAGGGAAGCTCATATGTTCAGATTGCATAGAACGTTGTGTATGAGCCAGCCTTATCATCTGTGCATTTAACCCAAAGCTTGCCTAACCAGGAGAAGACATTATGGTAGAGTTCCAGGTTGTTGCTTTTTAAAGCACGTTATGGCTAATATTTCAATGGCATGATGTGTTTTTCACGAGGGAGCTGTGGTGTCCACCAGGATAACATCAAGATTGTGACTTTAGCACATTCTGAATGGTTTGGTGATCCATCCCAGATTTGTCTACTGAATTTTAACATTTTGTTGATTAATATTTACTGTGAATTCTTCATGTGATCCCAGTGATTCAGAACATCCTCTGACCTGGCTGCTATTCTCTTTCATCTTGAAAACACATCCATCCATCCAGCCATGTGAACAGCCAGTCTTTTACTGGGAAACAGAGACCCAGATTCTGGTTCCAGGTCTGACCCCTCTGTGATGCTGGGAAGTCACTTCATTCATTCTTTTCAACAAATATTTTTTAGCCACCTACAGCAGGCCCTGTTTTCAACACTGGGCATGATTTCTGCCTTCGTGGAATTTAAAGCTTGAATGGGGAAGACAGACCATTAAGCAAGTCATTATAGTCAAGAGCAATACGTCAGCTATTTTAGAAGACATGCAGGAGCCTGTGGCAATGCTGAGAAGGATGTGCCTCTGCCCTAAACGGTCAGATAAAGCTTCCTCATGCTTTCATCGGAGACGTCAAAAATTAAGTGGATATTTGGGGAAAGAGTGTGTTGCAAAGAAGGAACTGGACCTTATTAGTCAGTGAGACAAAAGAACTGCTGGCAAAAGACTTCACTTGAGAGAATTGCAGTTTGTTGGGAACATGGAACATGAGTGAGACGGTGGGAGTCTGGGGAGATTGGGGCCGAGGGGAGACGACTATGGTGGGAGATGAGTCTGGTAAGATCTTTGTGTTCTTCAAACACAAAACAAGAACCATAGGCTCTACCTCACATACATACTCTGAATCAAAGGAGAAAATGGATACAAAAGCATTCTGTCATCTATACAGTGTTGTACAAAGAAAAGAAATTTGTCAGTAGGGTGTCGGTGGGGGACTTGGTTTACTTTTCCAGGAGCAGAACTCTACACAGAGCTATGTACTGGGGATCCTTCTGACCAAAGTTTCCATATGACATGAATTTTGAGGGGTGCCTGAGTGGCTCAGTCTGTTAATCATCTGACTTTGTCTGAGGCCATGCTCTCACGGTTCCTGGGTTTGAGTCCCTCGTTGGGCCCTGTGCTGGCAGCTCAGAGCCTAGATCCTGCTTTAGATTGTCTCCGTCTCTCTCTGCTCCTCCCCCACTCATGCTCTGTGTCTCTCTGTCTTTCAAAAATAAATAAAATTTAAAAAAAAATTAAAAAAGAATTTTGAAAGAAGATGTAAATTGCCCACAATATGGTATATTTGATTTTTTTTTTTTTTTTTACCTTTTGTGCATTTTCATAGAGGTCTTCATAGAGATCTTCATTAATTAATAGTCCAGACTTGGGCATACAAGAGATATTTCCCAGAACCCTCTAATCATATCATACAGGTAATTATGGCACATCAACAGGGTTTTCAAACCTCTCAGGGTAATCTGCTCTGTCACCAGAAATTTTGGTCCTCTTGGTGGAGAGCTGAATCAAGCCTACATTTTTTTGAAGTCCTAATTCAATTCACTCTTTCTGATTTTGTGTATAAGAAGAATAAAGTTTAGTAATATATTTCAAGCAGTTTTCTTCAGAATAGGCAGTCAGTACTTCTGTTCCCTTTGACAAATCCAAAGCCTTGGTTTTTGCACTCGGCTTGTGACTCATGTCACCGACTAATCCCATAATTCTTTATTTTCATGTTTTCTTCCACTGATAAGAGAAAACCAGGACAGGTAAATGCTCAGAGCTTATACAAACATTGCAATCTATCTAACTTCAAATGGATTTTGTGTTTTCAAAGGGAAGGCTATGTATAGTGGGTGGATGACTTCTCAGACTTTCAGTACCTGGTTTCCCAGCTGTCAAGCTTCTTGAATGGAGAATGTAAGTGAAGTTCAAAGCCAGAGGAGGGATGTGAAATTACTGGCTTTTCAATTCTCTTCCAATTCCCATACTTCTCTCAAGGATACAGATTGAGAAGTGCCTCAAAAATACAATGTTATGCTCAGGACTGAGAGTCTGTTATTTAGTAAGATTTATCTGTACTATATTTTTTTGGCATTCATTAGTTTTATTATTTTTGGAGCCAATAATTCCTTTTTACTTTAAGTGTTTCCTTTTATACCTGAAAGACTAGGGAGCTCACTGAGATATAAGAGTTTATGGAGGCATCTGTATTTGAAGGCAAGTTGAAAAGAGAAATACAGAACATGGGTCAACTACTTTGGGGAGTGATGGTTAGGGCTGCAAATGAGATATTTTCTGCTTTTGAAAATTCTTTGGCTTTGGCTTTTGAGAACGTCATTCTGGGAATGAGTGTATGTGGGGTGCGTGCATGCATGTGTGTGTGTGCGTGCGTGCTTGTGTGTGTGTGTGTGTGTGTGCAGCAAAAATGGGGCCATGGCAATGGAATTAAAAAGAGGTTTTGAAATGAGCCCCCACCGCCAGGATTGTTAGCGCTGCAGTTCCCAAATATCTACTTCCCCTTCTTTGGCAGAATACCTGGGAGGCTCAAATGTCCTTTTCGGAAGCTGGTAAAATTCTTTCATTGTGGCTGTTGAGGCCAGTGTCTGATAAGCTGCTTTGTAGCTAGAGCTGTTGCTTCTGTCACTCTGGCTGGTGGCCTTGGGGTCTCCCTGGTCACTAGTGGCCTGCCCTGTTTGGGTTGTGTCTTTACTGGGATTGGCTTATGTAGATCTGATGGTTATATGGCCCCTTCGCCTGTCCATGGTCCTCATTGCCTTACTGCTCTTTGCTGTGTGGCAGGCAGGAGAGGACCTCTTACGTGTGTGTGTGTGTGTGTGTGTGTGTGTGTGTGTGTTTTAACCAAGAGTTACAGACCTTTATTTAGCTCCAGAACAGCCTCCTGCACAATGGCCACCTGCTCAGTTTCTTTGAATGGCCTCTAGTGTTACTACACTTTGGGTTGATTGTCTCATACCTGTTTTTTGAGGTTCAAATACTTTAAAATAACTTTTTAATGTTTATTTATTTTTTAGAGAGAGAGAGAGACAGAGACAGAGACAGAGCATGAACAGGACAGGGGCAGAGAGAGGGAGACACAGAATCTAAAGCAGGCTCCAGGCTCTGAGTTGTCAGCACAGACCCTGATGCAAGGCTCAAACCCGGACCATGAAATCATGACCTGAGCGGAAGTTGGACTCTTAACTGACTGAGCCACCCAGGCACCTTGAGGTTCAAATTCTTACAGATCGGGGAGAGAATCACCTACAATTGTTAGATTTGGCAAATAAATATAAAGGATGCCCAGTTAAACATGAATTTCAGGGACACCTGGCTCAGTTGGTTAAGTGTCAGACTCTTGATTTTAGGTCAGGTCATGATGTCATAGTTTGTGAGATTGAGCCTCCTTGGGATTCTCTCTCTCCCTCTCTCTGCTCCTCCCCTGCTTGTATTCTCTGTCTCCAGAGCAAACAAATAAATAAACTTTAAAAAGAAATAAACATGAATTTCAGATAGCCAGTGGAGAATGTTTTAGCATAAGTATAGCCTAAATGTTGCATGGGGTATACTTATGTTCAAACATTCTTTTTTTTTTTTTTTTAATTTTTGTTTTCAACGTTTTTATTTATTCTTGGGACAGAGAGAGACAGAGCATGAACGGGGGAGGGGCAGAGAGACAGGGAGACACAGAATCAGAAACAGGCTCCAGGCTCCGAGCCATCAGCCCAGAGCCCGACGCGGGGCTTGAACTCATGGGCCGCGAGATCGTGACCTGGCTGAAGTCGGACGCTTAACCGACTGCGCCACCCAGGCGCCCCTCTTTTTTTTTTAAAGTAATTACATACAATTTTAACATCACACCATTTTTAAATTAATAAGAAAGAAAGAAAGAGTGCTCACATGAACAGGGGAGAGGCAGAGGGACAGGGACAGAGACAATCCCAAGCAGGCTGCATGCTGTCAGTATAGAACCCAACGTGATGCAGTGCTTGATCTCACCACTGTGATATGATGACCTGAGCTGAAATCAAGAGTCAGATACTTAACCGACTGAGCCACCCAGGTACTCCAATATACTGGAACATTCTTTGTTGGCTATCTAAAATTCATATTTGACTGGATGTCCTGTATTTCATCTAGCAACCTGTAAGTATTAAATCCCAATTAGAGATCTTCTCACCTCTAGGTCCCTTATCACACTTAAATTTAACTGGGTTATTAGGTAGCACAGGGAGAAGAAATTTTTTCCTTTTCTTAGGCATATTAGCTGCCACAATGGGTGCATTACCAACAGAATGTAGGCAGGGCAATGCAGAGATGGTCCAGGTCTGAGTTAATATATTTATAAAAAGTATGTTTTCCTTCAAATTTAACATCCCAAAACTAGTTCTGCAGTCTTACAGCATGAATTTCTAGAAGCATAGGCTTGAGTTGGCTTACAAACAAATCTTTATGGCTAATCACTTTTTATTTAAATCTAACAGGTGATAAAATACAGTGACTTAGACACCCAATTTTGAAACGTCAAAATACTTATATATCGGTTGGGTCTGGCAAGATCATTTTGTGGGAAATCCCGAGTAAGCA
Organism: Felis catus; assembly: GCF_018350175.1. NCBI lineage: Eukaryota > Metazoa > Chordata > Mammalia > Carnivora > Felidae > Felis > Felis catus. Next base: position 55,747,179 of record NC_058384.1, read on the forward strand.
ATTTTTTCCCCTTTTTCCTTTTTGATATGAGTATCATTTATTTCAGGGGAAGGAGATAGTATGTCCACATGGTGACAACAGGTTAGCAAACATCTTTGCAAACATCTGCCAATATAAACAAATGGTTTCACAAATGGATGAATGGATAGGCAGAATGTGATACATCCATACAATGGACAACTATTCAACTTTACAAAGGAAGAAGATTCTGACATATGCTTTAACGTGAATACATCTTGAGTTATTCTAAGTGAACTGAGCAAGTCACGATAGAAAATACTGTATGATTCCATTTATAGGAGGTATGTAGAGTAGCCAAATTCATAGAAACAGGGAATAGAATGGTGGTTGCCAGGCTAGGGTGAGGAGAGATGTTTAACAGGTATGAAAATGTTCTGGAGACCTGTTGCACAACAATATGAATCTAATTATATAGTACAATTGATCTATACACTTAAAAAGGATTAAGATATGTTCTATGTATTTAAAATTAAAGTTAAATGTAAAAGAACATACCTTCGTTTCTTGATTTTGGTTTTCTAACCCTATCTAAAAGCATTACTAAGTCATTTGCTTAACAATTGTTTGGTTGGGTAAATTCCTCAGGTTATACAATTAAGTACGAAAATGAGTCTACTGGGAACTTTTCAATTCCTTCTTACTGGACTTTTACCTCATGTTTTCCTAGGTGATTGGATTTATTGTCTCAGTGTCAAAAATTGCAAACATGTTGCTTTGATAATTTGGATGCAGAGAGGAGAAAAAATGTTTTCCCCTTACTTACACATAATTTTGAAGTGAAAGTTTGACAAATTATGGTAATAAGAAGTGGTGTGGATGAGAATTCCTGAAAGCATGAGGGAGAGCAAATTTGAGCATCTTAGAAGGAGCTACACAAAATCAAGCTAGCCCACATTCCTGTGTGTTCACTGACATTGCTCATATGCATTGTTCTTGCGATGCAAAGTCACAAAAGTATTTGACTTTGACTTCTAAGTGGGGAAGGGAATAGGGTAAGAAAAATCAGACTCCAAATATGACCACCGCTCAGAGCAACGATAAAATGTTATTTAAAATTAATGAATACATCATTATTGTAATTTTAATAGATTCATATGCCATTTCTCCAGACATTGTCTTTCACGTGATGACAATGGTCTTCTTCCAGTAAATTGTTCTCTAGATAATGTCCATCTATTATTTTTCTCCAACAGATAATATTAGTTTTCAGAAAAAATTCAATTTTCATCCTTTTTGCAACCAAAGACCGATTGATTTTTTGGTTAGTATCATAATTTTAAGAAGAGGTTTTCCTCTTGCAAAAATGCAATGGTCTAACAGTAGGCCGTGAGCATCTAAATGGCTGGCAATTTTCAGAACTTTGATAAAATGCCGAGGGAATATATGTGAAATGTTTAATATAAAATGTGTCAATTCAGCTGCTGCTGTACTGTTGCTTTAGGCAAAGTAGAGAGTGACATAGAAGCCTGCAATTTGTTCAGTTTACTCATTCACTCATTCATTTATTCACTGGGCAGATATAAACCAAGCATTTAATTTGTCAGGTAGTATTACCCATTTGATTTTGATTGCTAAGCAATCAAAACATACTTTGAATGTAATGAAGTTTTTGTTTCCCTAGTAGTTTTTCTTTGATAGGAATTATCTAGATAATTGTGTAAATTTTTGTGTTAACTTTGCTAGTGAAGTGAAACAGAGAGCCCATATCCTAACACCAGAATTATACTCCAGAACATTCCAGATCACCGAGAGGGAAGAAGGCAATATTGTGGGCCCTTCATGCCACAGCATCCTCTTCGCAAGAAGTGTCTTGGGCATTGCTTGTGTCTCTTATCTATCTAGCTCACCAAGACCCCTCCATGTTCTCTCTGGCCGTGGATGCAACTTGCTCCAAATCACTGGTGTGACCACATAACCAGCAGCCTGTCCATCCCTTCTTCATTTGGGCAGAGGAGATGCTTCAGCTTTTAGAATTCAGTGTTTATTCTCAGCTTGCCTACTTAAAAATTCTGGTAAACATGTTTATTATCATTCTCATATTTTTCTACCAACAATTTTTCCTGGGATGCTATTAAAATTCTGGAAGTCATGGCAAAACCCCTGGAATAGGGCCACTAGAAATAGGAGGGAAGACAAGGATATGTGCAGGGGTGGGGGAAGCTAAACCATCATTTGGCCAATAAACAAAGATGAACAGGGGCGCCTGGGTGGCTCAGTCGGTTAAGCGTCCGACTTTAGCTCAGGTCATGATCTCACAGTTCGTAGGTTCAAGCCCCACAGGGGTCTGTGCTGGCAGCTCAGAGCCTGGAGCCTGTTTCAGATTCTGTGTCTCCCTCTCTTTCTGCCCTTCCCCTGATCACGCTCTGCCTCTGTCTCAAGAATAAATAAACATTAAAAAATTTTTGAAAAACACCAAAGATGAACAAGGGGATGCCAACTGATCTGCCATGTTGGACAAAGGAAAGAAACAACTGACCGTATTCCAGAAACAGGAAATAATGTGTGTAAAGAAAATGTTTCCCGTTTTGTTCCATCACTAATAAAATCTCATCACATGAGTTTTAATCAGTCTGTAACTTTATCCACGTAACGCTACAACCTTTGTTCTGTCTCTTTCTTCTGCATGGTCGTTTGCCTGGAAAGACTTTACAGTTCCACTGGGAGAGAAGGGGAGAAAAAGATCTGCTGGGTACTCTTTAAGCTCTTAAAGAGCATTTACTTTATTTTTCCTTTCGTACAGACCTCAGCCAATTGCTGTTCCTCCCTTTTGAAAGAAACCTCGGCTGTACCTGCTCTTTAATCTCCTGTGTGGAAAAATGTCTATCGGCTCGAAGCCCTAGGAGTCTTAATTTGCAAGGATTTTAGTTGTAAGCCATTCAAGGCATGAGCTAAGGTTTCAGGCAAAGGTAACTTTAGTAGTTGAACCTGATTTCTAGTCCTGCCTCCACCCTCCAGGGCTATGCGGGTAGCTTTCTGTGAGTGGGTAAGCTCCTTAGCTAGATGTAAACTTATGTTCCCTGGTATCTGATAAAGGTTGCTGGAGACTGACACATAAAAAAAAAAAAGAAAAGAAAAGAAAAGAAAAGGGAGAAAGAAAAGAAGAAACTGAATCCAAAGGCTTACAAAGGGATTAGAAAAGTACACTCCAGATGGAAAATTTTATGGGAGCTGGAGAAAATGTATAAGTGAAATATCAGTATCATAAAATAACAGGAAATAGTGTAATCTACCTGATGGAGAAAATTGTCACTTTAAAAAAACTATCCTAATTTCCTTCAAAATCGTTCTTGGTTTTGAGCCAATAAACTTCAGCTAAGCTGACCACGGGCCTTTCTTCTGCCAAATTCATATTTGCCAACAGAACCCCTGTGTGTTTACAATTGAAACTTTTCCATTCTATTTTTTTTTTCTAATTAAAATAAAGCCACCCAGGGGCAGACAGAAATCATGCAATAAGGGAAGAAAATTGCTAATGATCTGGGTGAATTATGATCCAGAAGTTTAGAGAAAAATCAGAGTGAGTGTTAGAGCAATGGACTCAAAGCAAATTTGGGGTCAACCAGAAGAAATATATGAGGGGGAAATCCTGTGTTTTCCTTTTATAAGTAAAAATAATAATATAATTTGTCATAAGTATGTGCATGGTGGAAGATAAATCAGCAGATGAATGACTAAGGTAATTATTCTGGGGAAACGTGATATTGATGTAATTTTTGCCTTGGTTCTCCCCAACCCCAAACCTCTAAGATGGATCACATGACTTAGTACGCTCTTGCTGAGCATATGAAGAAAACTTTGTTCTGTTGTTTAGACAGAGCATTATCGGGATTCATTTCCCGTTATCTATACATATTATTTTGATTGAGATAATTATGGCATTTCCAAAGGTAATAGTTTGAAACGGTTTCATAACATGCACGCGCACACACACACACACACACACTACTTATTCAACAACATGGAGGTTGGCCAGGTATTGTACCAGGTGCAGGTTAGAACTCAAAGATCTAAGTGCAAGTGTAAGTATGCTTACTTGCATCAAGGTCACAAGAGATGGGCAGATAAAACATTATGGCAATTCAAAGGATAGAAATACTTTAGCGATGGAGTGGGGTTCAGGACAGTCTTTTTTTTTTTCAACGTTTATTTATTTTTGGGACAGAGAGAGACAGAGCATAAACGGGGGAGGGGCAGAGAGAGGGAGACACGGAATCGGAAACAGGCTCCAGGCTCTGAGCCATCGGCCCAGAGCCTGACGCGGGGCTCGAACTCACAGACCGTGAGATCGTGACATGGCTGAAGTCGGACGCTTAACCGACTGCGCCACCCAGGCGCCCCTAGGACAGTCTTCTTAGAACGGTAGCATTTGCAATGAACTTTTAGGGTTTGTTTGCATTTAGACACGATCCTGACTGGGGTTGCATGAATCTTAAATAGGACTTTGCACATTTATTTGTTAATTTACTCACTTGACAAATGTTTATTGTGCTGCACAAGCTCTAGGTTCTGAGGATAAAACAGTGAACCAATCAAATATCCCTCATGGAGCTGCTCTTCTAGCAGGGTGGTGGCTGTATGTGAATATTTTATTTTCTTTGGAAGTTTGTTGCCTTTGAACTATGGGTATTTGCTGCAAGTTTAGAACACTGGCTTGTCTAACTAATCAGTTTGTGCTTCTTAGAAGATTTCAGACAGGTGTCAGGAAAGATACTGAGATAAAGGTTAAGTGTGCAAACACAAGTTTGTAACTTGCAACACAAGTTACAGAAGTGCTTTGCCTTTCCTGAGGGAATACTTTGAAAAGTCATACAAATTATGCACAGTTTGGCAAGAAGTAGGGAAGAAAGGCAGAGAAGTGGTTCAGAGAACTTTGCTACTACCAGAAGGAAAGGGTGAGAAGAAAACCAATAGGAAAGAAGTGGTCCACATCGTTTATAGGGAAGGATGTAGAACTGAAGGAATATGAAACGCATGGCATTAGTTCAGGAAGCAGAAAGTTAGATTTGGAAGAGAAGTGCTCCTCGTGGCCGCTTGATGATGAATGTGCAAGAATTTGTCTCTTCCTACTTTGAAACTAACGTTCAGGTTGTTTGTTGTACAGAACCCTGGAATCTACCCAGGAAGAGGATCAGCTGAGGAAGACAAGACAGCCAACGACGGCTTCTTTGCAATACACGGAGCTACGTTTGTCCATGAAGACACCATGAAGAGGACAGTTCCACTGACCATAAAGTGGGTAAACGTATCCTCATCTGAGGTTCTACAACTACTAGAAAATAGTTTGTCAGTATCGAAATAATGTTGTTTTCAGTCTAGAGAATAACATCTTACTGTTAGTCTATGTCTTTTTTCAACAGAAACACGTGACGTAGCCTTGAGTAAACGTACGGCATACGACATGTTATTTGGATGCATTTATATATTGTAAAATGATTGTCATTGTAGTAATAATTAGTAAGTCTGTCAGGTTTCACAATTATCCTTTCTTTTCAGCAGTCGGAATAATTAAGTTTTAGTCTCAACAAATTTCATGATTATGACACCATTTTGTTGTCCACATTTACTGTATTTTGCATTATGAATCTCTGTTTACTACCGGTCAGTTTGTACCCTTAACCATCTGTCTCATTTCCCCATTCCCTTTTCCCTGGTAACCACCCTTTTATTGTCTGTTTTTATGTGTGGTTTATTATAATTCCACATACAAGTGATACCATAAAGTGCTTGTCTTTCTCTATCTGACATCTCAATAGGCATAATGTGCTCAAAAGGTCCATCCACGTCGTTCCAAGTAGCAAGACGTACTGTTTTCTCAGGGCAGAATACTATTCTGCTGCATATACAAACCACTTTTTTTTACTCCAATCATGTGTCAACAGACACGTAGTACAATAGCCAAGATGCGCAAACAAGATTTCAAAGAGGACTTAATCCAGTTTTTTTTTTTTTTCTTTAAAAAATTCTTCTAGGGGCACCTGGGTGGCTCAGTCAGTTAAGCTTCTGACTTCAGCTCAGGTCATGGGTTTAAGCCCCGTGTTGGGCTCTCTGCTGACAGCTTGGAGCTTGAAGCCTGCTTCAGATTCTATGTCTCCTTCTCTGTCTGCCCCTCCTCTGTTCATGCTGTATTTCTCTCTCTCTCTCAAAATTAAATTAGCATTAAAAAATTTAAAATATATAAATATATTATAAAGACATTATTTTATCATGTTTTTCTGTTAATACTTGCATAAATCACACTCTGTATTCATACAAAAACAACGCTTTTTCTCTGACAAACTGCACGTATAGAAACAAATTTCCAGTTGGACATGAAACTTAAATTTGTGGAGGTGTTCCATGTTTCTTAACACTAAAAAAAAAAGTTTTTATCTTCACAAGACAGTGGGAGTTAGGGCAGTGAAGGTGGACAGGACAGAACAAGGCCAGCCACTCTGGGTCACCAGCAATAGTCTCTTCATCGTGAAAACCCCATTAGGGCTTCCTGGGATTCAGCTGCCCCAGAAAATGTTCAGGGCTATGTGGTATCAGATAGTCACAAATCCAGCTCTCATATTCTAGATCTTTTAGGAAGCAGAGCCTGAGGCAAGGATTAAAATGTCAACAATTTATTTCAGAGGAGCAAGCCTAAGATAGTGGGATTGAAGGAAAAGGCACCTCGAGACAAGGAAAGATGGGAAATAGTGTGATGTGATGGGTTACTTCATTGGCCATTGCTTCACAATGAGTTGAAAAGACACGTAATAGGTAAGTCGATAGTGTGTTCCTTCACTTCACGGGGAAGACATTTCTGGTAGGTGTGCAAGGAGAATCACGCCTCAGAGTCGTCCCTGCAGAAGGCAACAGGGAGACAAATTATGTGCTGAGTTCCCTCTGGTCTCTTGTTTCGCATTAGTCAAGATTCCACCTCTGGGTGTTAATTGTCCTCAAGTTCTAAGTTGCAGCATCTGTCTCTTTGCAGCCTCTCGGGAAGCCAGACCCCGTGCTCCATAACATGGCATTTCAATCAGGTTAAGAAGGGAGGAGGGAGCTTGGCACACATGGAACATGGACTAAGAATGAACAAAGGAAGTGGCAGAGGGACTCTGAGAAATTACACAAGTTTTGTGTTCAAAATACCAACCAAAGGATATTAACAAATGCCCATCTCCTTGCATTTCTCCCTCCTATTTGGATCTCCACGCCAGTGAAATGTCTTGCCTATATTTTTGCCCATTAAATGAATTATTTATATTGTTCTTGTTTCCCTAACTAGATCTTCATGAGCTTCACAGGAATGAAGTCTCATTCATTTCTCCATTTCCAGCACTCAGCAGAGGTCCTGACATATAGCTTTCTTTCAAAAATATCACAAGAGAAGAGTAGATGGGGAAAAAAAAAAGAAGTGAAGGGTTAGATTGAGTGACTGAAATATTATTTCACTCATCTTTCTTTCTATTAAATGTGCAAAAACAGAGGCACCTGGGTAGCTCAGGCAGTTGAGTGTCCAACTCTTGATTTTGGCTCAGGTCATGATTTCATAGCTCATGAGTTCGAGCCCTACATCATCGGGCTCTGCGTTGATAGCACGGAACTGCTTGGAATTCTCTCTTTCCCTCTCTCTCTCTCTGCCCCTCCCCCTCTCATTCTCTCTCTCTCTCTCTCTCTCTCTCTCTCAAAATAAATAAATAAACTTTAAAACATGTGCCAAAACATCAAATCAGTCAGTAGTTACTTAGTATTTTATAAACCAGGGTTCCCAGTGGGGGCAGGAAGTATAGAGGAAAGAGGCTCGAGTATTTGGAAAATTCTCCCTGTGATTATGAGATGACCTCCCTTCTCTTTACATAGATATGAACCAATGCGACACCCCAACCTACCTCCAAGAGATTTTGACTGACATTCCTGGCAAATAGAATAGCATATCCAAAGGCATGGAAAAGAGAAAGTATAGCATTTTGGGAAAACTTCCAGCAGCCAGGTTTGCCTGGCTCTTTCTCAGTTTTTACTCCTGGACTCTTCATTATGTTCATTAGATTGACCCTGACAGAACCAAGAAAGGTTCTTCTGGATGGCTTATAGATTTTTCTAGCACCTGGAATTTCTTAATACTGCTTGGGTGCATTTCCATTATAAGCCAAGTGAAGAAGGCCAGATATAGTCTCTTCCCCCGCACATAATTTTAGCAAGTAAGCATTCCAAAAAGAAGCTATTAGTACCCTAAATTGGAAGTGGGAGTATGAAAACCATAAATGACAAAAATAGAGACTGCTCTGATGCTACATCACAGCCAATCTATGGGGATTTTCTTCCTGACCTAGCCAGCGTTTTCAGCTTTCTTGGGGTTAAACATAGCCCAGAAACACGTTGCTACAAAACAGAATGGAAAACACCGGACCCAGTTTAACGCGATTTCTCCGGACCGGGGTGGGTCACTGTTACCCTGAAATAGCATGTGAGCAGTACAGTTTTCTAAGCCCTTCTACCATATTAAATTACCAAAATAAATAGCAGCTATGTTTTATCTGCAGTATCAGCAAGATCATATAACACAATGTAGGCTGGTATCACTTAACAAGCTGGGCTTAAAAAAAAAAAATCCATAGTGGAATATTGGAAAGAGTCGGGCGCTAATGCATACCACAGCATGCCTAGCTCATTACCGTATTACGATGAATTAAAGCTTTAGATCTGACTAATTGATTCAGAATCCCTGTGCTCTGCAATGTGATGCCAGCTTTTATAAACCAAATGTAAAGGCTGATTTCTACAGCTTAATGCAGCTAAGAAGCCCGTTCTTGTGGAATGATTATACTCCTCTGGGTTTGACAGAGATGTGTCCAACAGTCTTCTTTCTTTAGAACTTGAAAGGGAGGGAAAGAAGTACAGGTGTTACTTTACCAGGTGACCCAAGAGAAAAAAGGAGAGGGAATGTACTGTATAAAAGATGAAAATGTTTAATGATTTGATCTTACCACCTGTAGCTTTCAAGCGGAACCAACCCTCAAAACTAGAAATTGTGAACTCACTATTGGGGACACATCTAATTGAGTGAAAAGGTATAGATTAGTTTCATGCAAAATAGTTTTCTTACTTTTTTAATGTTTATTTATATATATCTTGCGAAAGAGAGAGAAAGAGAGAATGAGTGGGGGAAGAGCAGAGAGAGGGAGAGAGAGAATCCCAAGCAGGCTCCATGCTGTCTCTGTAGAGCCCGACACGGGGCTCAAACTCATGACCCTGTGAGATTATGACCTGAGCTGAAATGAAGAGTTGGATGTTTAATTGACTGAGCCACCTAGGAGTTTCGAGTTTTATCACTTTTAAGGGCATATGTGGCTTCAACTAAATGCCAGCAAAGTGCTCCCAAATTCTAGCAGACTCGCTAACTAGACAATGCCTTTAATTTCTGTTAGTCTATTATTAAACTGTTCACGTTTTTAAAAATTTCCTTTAAAGTTTAACAACCCCAGGAATCTTGTTTATAATATAATATAAACATATTCGAAGTTGAACAGATAAAAACCTAAAGAAGAGCGTAAGTTTTTGTGCTAGATAAGAGTAAAAAACACAAATCTCAAAACCCAACTGCCACAATATTTTAATTAGATGATATAAAAATGGTACTTTTAAAGATATTTCCATTCTCTTGTACACAGTAGTTAATATAAATAGTAGTCGATAGGGGCATCTGGGTGGCTCAGTCGGTTAAGTGTCTGACTTTGGCTCAGGTTTGTTAGTTCAAGCCCCATATAGGGCTCTGCCCTGGTGATGTGGACCCTGGCGGGGATTCTCTCTCTCTCTCTCTCTCTCTCTCTCTCTCTCCTCCTTCCCCACTTGCATGCTCTCTCTCTCTCTCTCTCTAATGATAAATTAATAAACTTAAAAAATTAAAAAAATAAAAGTAGTAGATAGTAATACGTTTATTAAAGAAATTTCTGTGAGCCCAGGTTCACAGGAGCAAGGAATCATGCAGTTTGAAGACACATTCAAAGTCTCTTGTTAACCCAATACAGGAGGACTTTCCTTCTCCAACTTCCCAACAGTGGATTATTTATACCCTTGAACTCCATTAGTGGCAGGAATCTCACTATGTGAGACAATCCATTCCATCTTTGGATAGCGGAGACAGTGAAAAAGTTCTTTCTTCAGATGAGCTAAAGTCTGCCAACCTGTAACTTTCCATCTGCTTGCCCTACTTTTTCCTCTCGGAAAAAATAGAAACTAAACATTATTCCTTTTCTATATGCTAACTGTTCAAATATTTAAAGGCAGCTATCATATTCCCTTTGCATTTTGAAAAAAATTTTCCTTTCCATGCAATCTGCTATCAAGCCAAATTTCTCCATTCTCTAGTTACATTATTGAGTTTTGGAGAAACAAATGTAGAAGTGTATGTTTTTAAGTTTCATTTTGTCGGAGGAAATACAAAAAGCTGATAAAAATCTGAGAAAGAATTCTGCCTCACAAATAATGAAAAAAAAAGTAAGTCAAAACCGTTGAGATACCACGTGTAACCTATACAAAGATTTTCAAAGATGGAACTGAGAATTTTGGCAAAGGAACTGGGAAACAGGGATCCTCACACTGGTGGGAAAGCACTGGTGGGAAAGTAAATTGCTAGAGCCTTTTTGGAAAACGAGTTTGCAGTGTAGGTGACGACAATCACATTTTAGAAGTCATTGTGAGGAACGAATGGTTTGGGCATTTATTTTTGAGAATGTTCATGGCGAGGCGCCTGGGTGGCTCAGTCGGTTAAGCGTCCGACTGGCTCAGGTCACGATCTCACGGTTCATGGGTTCGAGCCCCGCTTTGTGCTCTGTGCTGACAACCTGGAGCCTGAAGCCTGCTTTGGATTCTGTGTCTCCCTCTCTCTCTCTGCCCCTCCCTGGCTCATGCTCTGTCTCTTAAAAATAAATAAATGTTAAAAAAATAAAAAAGAAAGTTCATGGCAACAATGTCCAAAACAACAGAACTGACAACAATCTTATGATAGTTCAATAAATTATGGAATATCTCCTGGGATATTGGAGCATTATACTTCAGAATAATATTTAATGATGTGGTGTTAACCCGAAAAAAAGTAGATTGCCCAACACTATGTGCCAAGTGATCCCTATTCTCTAAAAATTAAAAGTGTATACAAGTTTGTGCCTCTCTATACACACATATATTTACATAAAGTCATAGAGATGGTTATGGGTAACAAATAGAGCAACAAAACTAAGTATTTATACTGAAGTGAAGCCTTCACTTTCATTTAAACGAAGCCCTTTTTGGTTTTATATAATCATTCTATGTCATCGTTGCAGATCATTGTGAATCATTTTTCTGGTACATATTCCATTAGTTTCTTCCACATTCCTTCAGTTTTATGTCATCTTTAAACTTGACAAACAGGCTGCCTTTGCTTCTAGGTAAATCATTCTGTAAAACGTACAATGGGGCAGGCGTCAGGACTGAGTGTGTTTTGTTTTTTACCAGCAGGATTGCATTGTGAAGGCAACGGGTCAAAGCGTGCCAGTTTGTGCGCTGCTGTTAAAGATGAAAGTTCATTAATCTAATCATGTGTTTTTTAAATCAAATCCTTATGAAACACCTAGTATATAATCAGGCCTGTGTTAGATATTGGGCTTCTCAAGCATGTATAAGTCAACATCTTGTTCTGCTTTCAGGACACTTAAACCTGGACCGGGGGCTCTTCAGCCACTCATTCAGCCCAAATGGCCCAAGTGGCCCTGTGTCCACCTCCGGCGTCTGGGCTGACCTTTTTCTAGCGTGTCTCCCCAAGTGTGCTCTGAACATGTAGAGTGAATGGTCCTGGGCCCCAGGGTGGCCTAGGAGGAGCTCTGTGCAGAGCTTGTGAAGAAAGCTCACAGGGCTTAGACATCAAGTCTGGATGCCCATGTGTCTCCACAGTGTCCCTTGCAGGCGGGAGGGGATGACAGGGTACCCAGACCAGCTCTTCTTTAGTCACGAAATAAGGACCCCAGAGAGATGGATGACTCTTCATTTGAACCCTGTTCTCTGAGTCATCGTGAAGATATGCTTATCGAGGCAGGAGAAGAGAACCATGTTACCTGATACCTTGCTTACTTTATTCATAGCTTTTAAATATTTAGACGTAGAGTATGTTGAGCTCTTGCCCTGCACCCTGCAAATGTTAAGGGAAAGCCAATATGTGAGAATTGTATAGAGGTGAAACAGGGCCTGGGGATTGGGAATGGGTGCTGAGGTAGACGGGAGTCTACAGAGTTGCTGGGTTTTGCTCTCGAAGAAGGGGGATGGTGGCCGCGTTTCCTGGGAGGAAAAACATAGGGAAGCCTAAAAATTGAGGAAGTATCAAGGGTTTATGCTTAGTATGTTAATTTTTGGTATCTTTGAAAAGTCTAAGAGATGTCAAGTAGAATTCATCAATCTGAAACTCAATCTGGTTATAGCCACCAGCAGCTAAAGAGACAGAGGACCAGAATGGCTTTTTGCTTGGTCAACATGAATAGATAAGGGTATGCTATGGGAGAAAGACAAAACGGTGCAAAGGGTCAGATCCATATATACTCTGCTGAGTGATAGAGGGCTGAATGATAATACGACTAGTCCACGGCAGTGGCCCTGGTAGTTGTGTACGAGCAGTGGGGCTCCTGTGACGCATTCTACAGCCATTGGGAGCTTGGTGCTGTTGCTTGTGTATCGGAGTCATGCTACTGGAAGCTGAAGTGTTAGCCTCTCCTTGAGCTGGGATGTCACACAGCCTTAGTGAGTTGCCTTTGCCTCCCTCGCTGTCCTCCCCCTCTTCCTCCTCCTCCTTCTCTCCCTTCTTCTTGTTATAATGACAATGTACTAGAAGCTGTACAAGGGGTATGGGAATTCATTTGAACGGTGCCTTTTTAGAGAACATTTTCTCCCCTCAATTTATATTTTAAAAAGATCAAGGTGGAAGAGGCTACATCATTCTTGTATCACTGAACAAACTGTTCCAGAGTTTGAGATGGATAAATCTCAGAGCAGATTCCTTCTTCGAAGTCAAATGATGACTTAGTTGCAGGGTCAGGCAACTGAACTTTGGGGCCAAATATATGATTTCTGTCTTTGAATTAGGGTGCAGAAGATTTGGTCCCTTGGTTGTCAGTGGGACAAAAGGGCATGAGACCAGGAGGTTTGAACTCTGTCCTAAATTAGCATGTCGTTCAATTGAACCCAGAAGGATTTGCTATAGTGACTCAAGTTCAAGAGGAGGACACCATCCCAGTGCCTGAGATTACATATAGAATGAGTAGCCAAGCCAGGGAGAGAACCCACAGCTTCTTTTTTCCCTCTTAGACATCAAAATGAGAACTCCTCATTTTAAAGATAAAAGTAGTCTCTTCCACATCTACAAATGTTCAAGCATATGTACATGTAATATTTATTTATGTCTCCCATGTGGCGATTTAAGTACAAATGATTCTGGAACATATGGAGTACATTTTCTTTTAAAGTAAACAGAGATTGTTAATATTCAGGAAGACCCAATGGCAAAATGTGTGTTGGCTCCTCTAAATCTCAAAGAGTTTGAGGAAGTTACTAACTTCAGGTTACAAAAAAAAAAAAAAATCCACCTTTCCTGTGATAATAGCAGTTTCTGAGCTAACGTGAGTGTGGCCTCTGTTACAAGTAATGTGAAGTTTGTTTTCAAGTTCCCTGAGTGTCACAGCAAGTGATGTGGTGATGTAATCTGTGTTCAAGGTGGTACAGTACTGGGTTTTAGACCAGAAGACGATCCCATTACATGCATAATTAGCAGTCCTTGCTTGGCCCACTTAAATGAATTAGCTCAGGCCATAGACTAGGTTCACACTCAGGTTTGAGCTTATTAGATTTGTTCTAATCTTTGATCGTAGGCTGTGTGCTTAACCTTAATTTTACATATCATAAACTACAACTGGGCCTTATTTATATAATTCACTGCAATTTAATTAATATTGAAAGGGAGGAAAAAGCTTTCTGTATCCTCTTAATTTAAGTGACTGCGGCTTGTGAATTAAACTGAGAAAAAGAAGATTAACAGGAGAAGAGGCATACACGTTTTATTTGATGTTGATATTTTAATATTTTTATGTGCACAGACCCTTCAAAGAAAAGAGCTAAATACCCAAAGAGGTGGGTTAGACCTGGGGGCTTAGATGCCATTTTAACAAAGGGGTTTGGGCTTCTAGAGGTGGTTTATTGTGGGAAGGTAAATATACAGGAGGAACGAATGGAAAATAAGGGTTATTTCACTAAAGTTTGCTTGCAGACCTATCCCAGTGCTGACTTTGTCTCCAGCGGAGAGAGTTGTTCTCTTCCTGATTCTGGAGAGGGAAGGGGGAATATCTTCACAAAGGGAAATTCGGTCCGGCTTTTAGGCAAATGGAGTGAAGAGAGATCTTTCTACATTTCCTGCTTCTTAATTGCCCTCAGTTCAAAACAATCCTTATGCCAATGTATAATATTTGGGGGTGACATATACTGTTTCCTGACAATATCAACCGAGCTTTGGGTAAAGATGCATAAAACATATTTCGTGACTTTGAAGATCCCATTGTCTACTGAGAAAGAAAGACACGCACTCAAATAATCACAATAGTGTATGCAATACTAAAAGCTTTGGATTCTAAGTCCAAAGTTAGTTCACAGGAGGGGGTGATGACCTTCTTTTGGAGACGTCTGAGAAGGATCAGGGGAATGATGCTTGAGCAGAATTTGGCGAGCTGGTTAGGTGAGGTGGCCGAGGTTGAGAGAACTTTCAGACAGTAGGGAGAGAATGCTCCAGGCACGGTGGCAAGAAAGGAAAGTGTGCTGGGTATAGTTCAAAATTACAGCAGCCTAAGAAGCAACTGGCTGCGATCCCCGTGGTGGAAGGTGAGGCTGGAGGGCAAGAAGGACAGTTGAGTAGGTTACTGACCAGCAGGAGTAGGTCGAGGGAAAGAGGACTGTTGAGTTACACAGACTCCTCTCTAGTGAATCAGAAACATGAGTCCAGATTTTGTGGGGTCTGAAAGTTATAAAATATTAAGGATTCTCCTAAAGAAATACAAAATTACAAAGATGAAATTTGATGTGAAAATTAACATTTATTTAGAATGGGAAAAGAAATCACCACAAATTAAAATATTTTTTAAAACTGTGAAAAATATTGCAATAAAAAATAAAAAAGAACATGATTAAAATTAATTAATAATTACTCATTTCAATTAATTTTTGGTTACATAATTATTTAGTGCCTCTTTACTTATTGATTTTGTAATACCTTTTTTTTCTACACCAGACAGAGAAAGATGATTCAATCTTACCTCTTTTACGGTTGATCCAAAATTATTTTTAATATCGATGATTTTTTTTTGCTGAAGTATAATTAACATACAGTGTTATGTTAGTTTCAGGTGCACACTTTAATGCTAACAATTTAATGATTTTTTTTTCAAACAACTCATTCATAATGTTGCAAGTTTTTAGAAGGTTGCCAAATTTGGGAAAACATTTATCAAGTTTCTTTCAATTTGATCTGTAAGATTTAGAACACTTTTCCAGACATAATTTTGGATGCCATCCATTTTAGACCTTATTTCTTCTCTACTACTCCACATACTTGTGTGGGGGCTATAGCATGTGTTTATATTGTGGCCCTGCATCTTTCCATCACAACTTGGGATAGGTCATTAATGTGGCCAGTAGGAGTATTCTTGGAAGCCATTCCTACACTAGCATCACAAGCAAGAATTTAACCATGCATGGACATGTCTCTGATCCACACAAATATATTCCACCGAACAAACTAAATAGATCTCAAACTTAATTTCTTGTATTGATATTTCAGAAATGCCAATGGCTACCTTGCAGTCTCCTGAAATAAGGAAAAGATGGAGTAGATAGAATATCTAAGTTTTGAAAGTTTTAAAAAATATTGTATTTATTTATTTTTGAGAGAGAGAGCACATGAGTAAGGGAGGGGTAGAGAGAGAGAAAGGATCCTAAGCAGGCTTTGCACTGCCCAGCGTGGGGCTCAATCCCGCGAACAGTGAGACCACGACCTGATCCGAGATCAAGAGTCGGATGCTTAACCGACTGAACCACCCAGGCACCCCTTTAGTTTTGTACATTAAGAAAAAAAATGCCTATATAAAACACTTTGTTGGAGACCTTCACAAGCCTTAAAACTCTCACTCAAATGAGAGTTTAAGCTTGAAGTTTACAAGCTTCATGGAAAACCCTTTCTGTTGCAAGGCATCAGGGACCAATGAGAAGCATAAAACTCTCTCTATAGAAATAGACACTACACTCAGGGGTGTTCCTCTTAGCTGTCTTTTTCTACTTACTCTTGGGATTCCGGAAGGGACTAGTAAATAGATTCTACTTGTATTGCTTGAAGGATAAGAACAGAGACCTCTGACCTGGTGAAAGAATTTGCATTTATTTAGAAACTGCTGGGCAAAAACAATAGTGCTTTCCAGCAATAGAGTGTCGTGGAGAAAATGGCTAGCACGTAGGCTCTGGTGAGAATAATGCCTTCAAAATTACTGTTTTCCAACACCAGGCATGGATATCTTTCTATGTGTAAGAAGGATATTAAACATGGGCTTTAAACCAGCATATCAGGGCATGTTCATTACCTTGCTCAAGAATGAGGAAACAGAAAAACAAACATGAGACTTTGAATCTTTTGTGGCATAAGAGAACCAAAGCATTAGCTACTCAGAAAAAATGAAAAGATTTATTTCATGAGGTATAAGAAATATTTACAGAACATCTCGTTCTCAATGAGAACATTATGTCTATTTGAAGCAGGCTGAGATGAGAATTTTCAAAACAAAAACAATAATCCAATTAAATTCTGTTTTAAAATACTAAAATGAAAATTCAATGTTACAGAAAATGTGAAGAAGGAAATAGACAATAAACTGGGAAACTATCTCAGAATTCAGAAGCAATTAGTATAAAGATACAAATACTGAGAGAACTGTTATCAACTATGAAAGTCAATTCATGGAGACTCAGGTCTCGAAGAATAAGTATTCTCACTTAGAAATAACAAAACAGGGATGCCTTGGTGACTCAGTTGGTTGAGCATCTGACTCTTGGTTTTGGCTCAGGTCATAATCTCCTAGTTTCGTGGGTTCGAGCCCTGCCTCGGGCTCTGCGCTGGCAGCAGAGATTCTCTCTTTCTCTCTCTCTCTGCCACTCCTCTGCTTGTGCTGTCTCTGTCTCTCTCAAGATAAATAAATAAACGTGAAAGAAAAAAAAAAAAGCCTTTTCAGTTTCTCCTCTTCCCTCCCCCAGAGGGACGTAATTAAGGAGGAAGCTACCTACTTTCAGACCGAAACCAGGTGAGCCTCCGGGGGTCATAGCATTCTTTTTTTTTTTTTTTAATATTTTTTTTCAACGTTTTTTATTTATTTTTGGGACAGAGAGAGACAGAGCATGAACGGGGGAGGGGCAGAGAGAGAGGGAGACACAGAATCAGAAACAGGCTCCAGGCTCCGAGCCATCAGCCCAGAGCCCGACGCGGGGCTCGAACTCAGGGACCGCGAGATCGTGACCTGGCTGAAGTCGGACGCTTAACCGACTGCGCCACCCAGGCGCCCCCATAGCATTCTTTTAACGTTGTTGGTATCCAATAGTCATTCAAGATCTCCGCCAGGCTTCCAAAACTGTACTCGTTAAAACTAAACCTGATGATGGTCACGTTTATTACTTTGATTGTGGCAATCGTTTCTCAAGGTATACATATATCATAGCGTCACCCTGAACACCTTAAATATATACAATTATTTTTATTGGTCAAAAAATAAAATCAGACCTGAGTATTCCCACAAACGTTAAAGCGAGACTGACATGAACCTTTGCCGAAAATGCAAATCCAGCCTAAATTGCCACCCTGTTTTTTAGGTTAAAAAATTCTGGCTGGTTATTTTTTTTTCCAAATTAATTTTGGATCATGAGATTCTATTAGCTGGTTTTTGCTGGCACCACATTGTTGAAGGGATGACAAGAAATAGGGAGCCTTGGAAATTTTGCATGTCTGCCCTAAGAATTCCAGTCCCTTTTTATAACCCCAAAGTCTTAGATCATTTGGATCTGGTTTAGATAAGCCAACTAAAATGAAACCAAATCAGTGAATCTTCTAAGCCTCCCCCAGCCATCCTTCATTAAGGGAAGAGTCATTTTTGCCTTTTATGAAAAGGCAGAGCCAAAAGACCAATCTTCACTGATTTTCCTTTCATCCAAAACTTTTCCCACAATTCTGTGGCCAATTCAAGAGCAGAAGTTTCAATTTTTGTATTGCCGTTTTCAAATACAGGAAAGTTATGTGGGGACATTCCCTATAGCCCTGTTCAACTATGTGCTTCCTTTCGGTTCGAGAGATCCCAGAGAGTTGTAAACATGGGCGTTTGTGAGCCCTTAGGCACCAGCACGTCTGCTACGGAAGATATGCCTAGCCATGTGTGTCTTCGCTGCTGAGGTCTCAGAGAAGACACCTTATCGGGACACTACCAGCGTTAAAAGCCCTTTGTGGTCCTCATCAAAATACTAGCCAGAAGGGTACCTTGGGACCACTGCAAGAGGTTGTAGAAAGGAGAAGGTGCGGGCATATTCTTACCTCTGGCTGTTCAAGCTCTCTCTGCAAAGTCAAAAGAGTGAAGCACATTATAGAAGAGAAAGAATAGTGTTCTGCCTTTGGTGCATACATTCTGCCTTGACTTCTTGGGAAATCTCATCTTTAAGGAGGACCTTTGGCTCCCCACTCATTTCCAATAGGTGGGATCCGAGGCAGAGCAGCCTTGTATTAAATTCCAACCCACAGCAATTACGGAATCATAGAACGTTAGAAGTAGAAGTGGTCTTTGAGATCGTTTAGTCCAGTACCCACATTTTATAGAGACAGAAATGTGGCTCAGAGAGATTGGGTGCCGTTCCCATCGTCCCATAGCCAGTTTGAGTCTGAACCGGGATTAGAGCCTAGGTTTTTCCTTGCCTGGCAGCTTCAGATCTGTCCTTGGAGACTGATGGTTTCTTTTGTAAAAATTAGAGAATTTCTGAATTGCCATGAAGTCATTACTTTGTATTCCTTATGTTATTACATTGCAACTTTTAGTCTAAACCGTCAAGAAAAACTGACTTAAAAGTCTCTAATGTTCTCAGCGACGATTGCGAAGGATTGAATACAGTTTGGCTAAACTCCAAAAAAGGGTCCTGGATTGTGAGAGCCCACGACACTCTAGAACATATATCGTCACGGGTTCCTTGAGACGATGACCTCAAGAGCCTAACACAGTACCTATATATAGAAGGTAATTGACAAATATCTTTTCAATAAATTCTTCCCCCACCTATCCCGCATGTCCAATTTGGTAGCTTAAGTGATATTGTCCTCCTAGCAGTGACTCATGTTCACGAAGTTTCTTTAGTCAACTCTTCTGTTTCACACCAGTCTTCAACTGGATGCTCCCTACCCATGTCCTATGACTTTATATCTGTCCCATTGGCTTGGTCAGTGTGTCCATTGTGTGTATTGCTCTGTTTTGTTAAATCATTTGTTGAATCACGATATATACACAGAATGATGCTCATAAGTGCAAAAGTGTCCTGAATTTTCTCAAAATGAACAATGTCTGCTTTTTAATGAAAAATAAAAAATAATAATAGATCATGCCAGTGAAAAATTTATAACCTCTTAAAAAGGAAACACGTACATTAAAAAATTTGTTTGGGGCACCGAGGCGGTCCAGTTAGTTAAGCGACGGACTCTTGATTTTGTCTCAGGTGGTAATCACATAGTTCATCAGTTCAAGCCCCACACTGGGCCCCGTGCTAACAGTGTGGAGCCTGCTTAGGATTCTCTCTCTCCTTTTCTCCTTTACCCCTCCCCTGCTCTCTCTCTTTTTCTCAAAATAAAATAAATAAACTTAAAAAAATTTATTCTTCAAAGAACATGTGCTAAGTGAATGGGCCAGATTGTATTTGTTGAAAGAGTTCAGAGGGGAGAGAAGACTGAACTGGAGTCTTCTGGGAAGATTTTGTGGAAAACCAAATGAATGTAGGCTAGGACTTAGGGAATGGCCATGACTTGGACAAGGAGAAGGAGAAAGACAGTTTTGGTTGGAGGGAAAGAACGATCAAGTGTCTCCATGTTCAGGGTGCCTGGGTGGCTCAGTCAGTTAAGCATCTGACTTGGGCTCAGGTCATGATCTCACAGTTCATGAGTTTGAGCCCCACATTGGGCTGTGTGCTGACAGCTCAGAGCCTGGAGCCTGCTTCAGATTCTCTCTACCTCTCTCTCTGCCCCTCTTCCACTTGCACTCTGTCTCTCTCTCTCTCTCTCTCAAAAATAAATAAACATTAAAAAAAAAGTGTTACCACGTTCAATGTAAGGCCAGTAGGTGAACAGGAACAGTGAATGGAACTATGTGAGATGAGGGGACCGATGTTATATATTACAAAAATTCTGTTTGAAAAGGCAGGGACTTATACTTTATACTCTTCTGTATATGGATTACACCAGAGGGGTGAATTCTTTTTCTAACTGGATGGGAGTGAAGTAAGAGGAAAGGCTGCTGGGGATGTGCAGACTGCTGTATGGTCAATGGCAATGGTACATCCCAAAGATGTTCAGTGCTCAAACCTGCATGTCAGCCCTGATGGGGCCTGACCTAGAGTGACAGCATCAGGAATGATGTGTGAGATACTGTAAAATAATTGAAGTGTTGTTGAACATAATTTAATTGGTAGTAAAGAATGAAAGGCCAATCATGATTTAATATGTCATTCCTCTAATAACATTTTAGGCTGAACACTTGATGTTGTAATTCCAAAAACTAACTTGTGACTTTTTACTATGAGACTGGCCCAATAAGGTGGGATATTTTTGGTCAAAGGCTTTTTTGATGAGCCTTGAGAAACAACAACTCCATACTTCTTTCATTTGTGAGCCTGACCCCATGCGGAGGTATGGGCTAGGCAAATAAATAACAAGAATAAGAACGTCTTTATTCCTCTCACGTTCCCTTGACTTTGTCCTTTGTACCATGGCAAACTGGAAGGGGACATTGAAGCATTAATACGGTTGTGTGGGGCACTCACAGTGGCCCCGGAGGAACAATTTTCAATCTGCTGCACTGTTATGCTAAGAAAGTTTGCAACCCAGATCATTTGACTCACTCCCCCTCTAGGAAGAATCACCAGTGTCAAGTTGCTCAATGAATATTCACTAAATCTAAATAAATATGAGAATTTTACAAATTCTCCACAAAGATTTACTGGGTACATCTCATGGGGTTACCACTCTGGAGTGTCTTCCTGGCATATAGGTTGGCACTCAATAAACGTTTCTTGGATGAAGAATTAATGAATTGGTGAAAGCTAGTCTTTTAGGAGGCTAATGTGCTGCATTTGAGAGGAAGGAGGTCATGGGCAGTGAGAACACATGAACTTTTGTTGTGATCCAGACCTTTGATTGTGAAGACTTAAATGCCAATGCAACGGAAAGGTTAGGGTGTGATATTTTATGGGGAAAGTCAGGGGTGCATCGTGGCTGGTGGGCTACAGGGAAAGTATTAAGATGAAGAGAGGAAATGAATCAAAGGCGGTTGGGTATTTGAATCTGAGTAGAAGTAGTCAAGTTGTGGGGAGTGAGCAGGGGTAACATCATTTGATTGGGGTTGTCGTAGATGCCTTTGCACAGAGGCATCATCTGAGTAGAATCCTCCAGCTGGTGCCTGAGCCGCAGACCTGAGCTAAGAGTGTCCTCAATGGAAGTACACATGTTAGCCATTAAGTTAGACTGACATGTTACAATGCAAAATCGACCATGTTAGGCTTTAAAAAAAATCTTTCCATCATAACCCAATCGTCAAAATTGTTTTGCAAAACTGGCACATTTTATATAAATTCAGAAGGCATCCAATATGACAGCTACAACAACAAATGCAATTTGAACTGCATTTATGGTGTCCAAATCAACACGACGCTGTATCAAAGCGTTTCTCCATCTTCTTTCATTACCATCCCCTCGGGAGCCTTGTTGGACAACTTGAGAGTGATGGTATTTAAAGACAACAAAAAAAGAGGAGTTCACTGGCAGAAGAGTGTCAAGAACGGAACCCTAAGGACCACACTGAGAAGGAGGGTAGGGAGGGGTGGAAATCGACGCAGGCTGAATGCGTGTAAAGGATTTTGAGTCCACAGATTTGCAAGTCACTGAGTCAGGGAAAGCGACAGTTTTAATAACGAGTTAATAAGAGTTGACAGGTACTAAAGAAAGGTAGGAGAGGAAAAAAAAAATCAAGAGAAGACTATTGGATTAAAACTTTTCAAACTGGACTTACAATTTATGCCTGTGGCCATGCATGTGTGACCTGTTGATGACTAGTTAAGTCAGTTTTACGAATTAAGTGGAAATAATTGCCTGCCCCGAGCTATTTGGAGCTATGCATACATTTAAAAATAAAGCTGTTTGGTTTGTAGCTTTCAATAAACCGTTTGCACTGGGTATCACAAGAAGAATTCAGATATACAGTGCCTTTCTTAGTAGTGAAGGCTGTTCATTGTTGGCATCGGGGAAAACACAGTCCATCTAAGGTCGAGACATATTTTCAGCAGGAACTGGCAGCCATTGGGTGGCTAACAAAGAATTTTCAGTGTAAGGACCAAGGGGGTGGTCAGTGGGCTCCAATGTTCAGGTAGCCAATGTGCTCAGCGTTGCGGTTGAACAGGCACGAAGACACATCACTAACCACATAGGGAAGATTTTCAGACCACTGCTGTGTGGGATTTTGTTTATGGGTCAATTTTGCAAACAGCTTCCCTCAGACCAAATATCCAAGGAGCTTAAGGTTGGAGGTAATTAGGTAGATGGTGGGTCTGCATACACATTGAGTTTCAGACTTGACAGAGTCTGAGAGATCACCTAGCCCAGCCCCCCAGCCTATGGTCTGTTCTGCTTTGCAGTATCACGGACAGATACTCAACCAGTTTCTTGATTGCTTCCAGCAAAGGGGCATTCACCATGCTGTGCAGAAGCAGTTTTTGAAATTAGTGATCTGTACCTTTGAACTGTTAATTTCCCGGAACTGACACTGGGATAGTGCCTATTAACCACTATTCTTAGCACTTTATATCTATATATTAACTCACTTAACCATCTCTTTAACCTCATGGATAATATGGTCATTTGACAAAATAAATGCTATTAATCTCCATATTTTTTTAGTTGAGGGAATTAAGGCATGGATTGGTTATGTAATCTTCCTGAGGTCAAAGGGTTCTAATCAGTGTCTGAGCTCATGGTTTGCTTTAATGTTTAATCCTTCTCACTAGTAACTCATATATTTGAAGATAGTTACTGGGGTTCCCCTAAGCTAAGTTCCCCTAAGGCTAACTGCTTCTGGTTAATGTAACCATCTTTCTCATGCCATAGTTGTGATCTTCTAGTAAAGCATAATTTAGTCTGTCATTGTCTGTCTTAAAACTAGTGCCCAGGGAGTGCCTGGATGGTTCAGTCAGTTAAGTGTCTGATTCTTGATTAAGATTCTCCATCTCTCTCTCTCTCTCTCTTGCTCTCTCTCGCTCTCCGCCTCTGCACCTCTCCCCTGCTCACACTCTTTCTCAAAAAATAAAATAAAATAAAATAAAATAAAATAAAATAAAATAAAAACAAGTGCCCATAACTGAGAACAGATTCAGCTAGTGTCTGAATAATGCACGGAATTGTGTGGAATCATTCAATGGTTAGGCTCTGAAATCAGCATGCAAGAGGAAAATTGAGTACGGTCAAAATTATCCTGGAGAAAGCCCTTAACTAACTCATAATAGAGAGTACATAGGATATTGTGTGTGTAATCCTGTACAGAAATTCTTCTGTTCATTAAAGTTTTAGAACCAGTGTGGTCAACGAAAGAAGGAACAAAAGGAAAAGCTGATATGCAGATGGCTGGTCGTTAAAAACTTTCTGCTTTTAAGGTAATGACCAAATTGCTAGTGTTGAATGAAGGATGGGTGGAAAATAGTTCATTGATCCTGTTTACTTGCAGTATTCATTTTGAGTAAATATTAAGCTCTACAACTTCACATATGTTAATATATTTATGTTTCACTGAGGATTAAACAAGAAAAGAAAGAAGGATTAGGTCTAAAATCAGTTTGTAAGTTTAATGTAATATAACAGCAGGCTTGACATCCAGAAGGCATCCTCGGCAGTGGGATATCACCCCCAAGGGGCACAAATGGGTTCTTGGAGAGGAAACGATACTCTTTTTATGTATAAAGCCCAGGCACGCACACAATACATAGAGAGATAAACACCACATCTCTCAAGTTAAAGTTTCATGGGACAGATGACAATTATGAAAAGATATCTAACAGGCTCCTTGGGGAGTGATAATGGAAAGATCAAGAAACACTTTTGCTAGAGCATTGCTCTTGATTGGACACTATGAATGCAGTTCAACATTGCATTTGTTGTTTTAGCTCCCATAGTCCATGCATTTATTTAAATAAAACTCACCAGTTTTACAAATGAAATTTGATTATTGAGTTACACTGAAGACAAAAATCTTGTCTACTGGAGTGGCTAAGTTTGCATTGTGACATGTTGACTGATCTTAGCGACTGACATTTGTACTTCAGTTGATTGATCAATTGAAGACACTTTTTGAAGACAAAGTAGGTGAGTTTTCTCAGCAAATGTGGGCCTTTCAGCTCATACACTATTCTCTGTACTCTGTATAGACCTGTACAGGCAGATGAATTCCGTTGCTTTTGATTTCTGATTTCTGAGTCTGTGTTATGCTGCCTTGAGAAAAAAACCTAAATCCCATGACATGACTCACTCCAGCATAAGTTCTCTCAAATATATCTCCAACCCATCATCATCATCATTATCACCAGAAAATAAGCTCAAAACTCACACCCTATTGAGAGAAAAGCAGTTGCATCAGTATGCTTGTTTGCAAAGGATGGAACATATGGCTTTTGCAGGTATTTTTTGTGATAATATATTGATTCCCTTCTCCTTGTTACTTAACAACGAGCATTGAATTCCTTTTTGGGGAAGAAACTATCTAGGTAATGCAAAATACCATTTAGCGGTAAAATAACATACCCCAGGAAGGGTCTAGAAGGAGAGGCAGATGTGAAAGCTAAATTGTTCTGCACAAGAAAATATGATGCATTTGCCCTGGAGAAAGGAGACAGGGGGAAGGACAAGGTAGGTTGAGATAGCTCTTGTGGCTACACCCTAAAGAAAGAAGGGGTAACTGGATAAAATGGCCAGGTCCTGAGTTTTAAAGAACCTCAGTGCCTGTCTCCCAAGGCTCTGTAGTGAATTACAATCTCTCTTCCATTATCTATCATTTCAGTGTATTATTTTAAAATGGAAAGCATTTCAAGTAACTATACAGAAACTCATGTGTGCACTAAGACAGAACAGGTGTTGATATTTTATATATTTGCTTCAGATCTATTTTTATTTTTTTATTTTTATTTTTTTTATTTGTTTTTGGGAGAGAGAGAGAGAGAGAGAGAGACAGAGCAGGGGAGGGGCAGAGAGAGATGGAAACACAGAATCTGAAGCAGGCTCCAGGCTCTGAGCTGTCAGCACAGAGCCCCACGCGGGGCTCAAACTTGTGAACCGCGAGATCATGACCTGAGCCTAAGTCTGACACTTAACCGACTGAGCCACCCAGGCGCCCTTATTTTTATTCTTTAATAAGCCTTACAAATATAACTAAAATTCTATCTCTATCCTTTCTCTTTGTTTCTCTTCCAGAGGTAACCAGTTTCCTAAAATTGGTGGGTCATCATCAGGATTTCTGGTTAAGCATATATTTATTATATCCTTGCATATATACATATATATTCATTAGCAGTATTCACTATTTCTTCTGTCTTTACACTTTTCACATAAATGTTATCAAGCTGAATGTTTGCTATCAGAACTTTTACGCAGCATATTTCACTGAACATTATGTTGGGTTGAAGCCGTGTTAAAACACATAGTCCCAGTTAATTTAATTCACATTACTGTAGTGTTTCATTGTATGCATTCATCTAACTGCATTTATTTATTCCTCTGTTAAAAAAAGTGGAACTGGTTCCTTTTGTTTGTTTTTGCCTCCCAGCCTCCATAATTGGAATTGCAGAGGGGCCCCCCTGAGCACCCACATTTCTCTATCCCACCACACTGACAGTTTTGGCTTCACTATCTGCCTGAATTCTGCCAGGAAGAAGTCATTCCTCCTTCATGTCTGTTTATGTCAGTCAGTCACCAGGGTAAGACCCAGACTCCAGGTGTCCCTCCAATTCTATACAATAACTGCCATAAGGCCATCTCCTGCACGTCCTCAACCCTGAGCCCCCTTTCCCCTGCCCTCTGCAACCCACTGCCCGTAATTTGGCAACCCCCGTATTTTCCTGAGTTTTCAAACATACTCAACCATTTCTTCAGATTTTTATCTTTCTGTTCCAATGAGACCTAGCCTCTCCCTGGGGACACTGCCTCCCTGGGCATCCTTTCAAATGGTGGCTCTTCTTCCTACTCATCCCGGAAGTGGGGTGGTTGTCCTGTTTGTTTCTCATTGTGGTTTCCAGACCACTCACTGTTTCTCTTCCCTAAAATCTTACAACTTCGAGTCTGTCATCAGACCCCCCCCCCCCCCACACTCTGCCCTCCTTGCTAACAGTTATTCAACACCTGGGTTTCTCCTCATTTCACCAAGATGTTTTGCTCCTGACTGAATGCTTCTCAAGCTTCCATGGACACATGCGTGTCTAGGAGGATATTGCTAAATTGTGGATTCTGATTCTGGATTTCTGAGATGGAGCCTGAGCTTCTGAATCACCAACAAGAACCCAGGTGATGTGGTTGCTTCCAGGCCACCGTTTGAGTAGTGAAGTCTCAGATGACTATCGCTCTCTCCAACGTACGGGACCATTATCTTCCTTCTGCAGGATTTCAGTCACCACACAGATGATCCTTCCAACACGCTTTTTTTTTTTTTTGAGATTATTAACCTCTCTTCTAACAATGTTGTCCCTATCTCAGCCACTCCCTCTGAAGCTGGCCGCACTTCCCCCATCTCGATTTTCAGCACCAGGTTCTCAGACGGTCACCTCTTACGTCTGCTGCCTGCTTCCTCCGATCCCCAAACACAAGCAATTCTCAAACTTTACGGATGCGCTCAAACCCATTGTTTTCTACTCCTTTTTCATTGTCCCTCATTCTGCTCATGTTCATACTTTCCACCTTCCCCAGCTTAGATTCCAAGGAAGTGGAGGCCAATCACTTTCTTGCATACATGACCAGCTTCCTCGCCCCACTCTCTCTTCATCACACTCAGTAAAAACCTCAAGTCTGGCTCATTACAATGCGCTGCCTCTTGCACACTTGCACTGACAACGCCGTTAGGTAGGCCTGAGTAAAATGGCGCAGCTCACGCTAAATCTGTTAATCTTCCGTCGAACTGGAACGCCATTTGGCAGTCATACTATACTTCCCTGCTCTATTTTGCCTCTTGCACTCTTCTCGATAACAATTTTGTGCCTTCTCTGTCTTCAGATCGCCAGTGCCCCTTCCCTACTCCTCACGCTTGGGCCTCACTTACTGTTTCATGGGGGAAAACAAGAATAATCAGAAGAGACCTTTGGCAGGCTCCTATCCTCACATATACCCACTATCCCTCCCTAGACCTCTATCCCCCTGACCTGCTTGAGGCCACTGACGTAGCATTTCTCCTCCTTTCCTGTAGCGTTTCCCCCTCTTTAGGGGGAGAAACCAGTGCAGCAGCAGAGAACATGCTTTTTCTTCCATCTTAAGAAATAAAAACCTCATCTCCTTTAGTCCCGGGTCTCTCCTCAGTTCAAGGCAAACTCCTCAAAACATGTCTCCATGCTATGGTTTCCACCTGCTCTTTCCCCACTCTCTCTTAAACCCACTACAGTTGGACTGCGGTGCCCGTGACATCTCTAAATCTGCTTTTGTCTTGTTTTCGGTTTGCCTGCTTATTGTTATACAGCCAACAGTAAATCTCTTACTGCCTGCAAACGAAAATGCTTACAAAAAAAGAAAAGCGTAGTCGCACAGAACGCACAGACTAATACCTAAATGTGAACGGGGCAGATAAAAGAAATACAATAATTAACTACAAGCCCTCTCCCCAAGTGTGGGTTTAGCCTTGACTGCCAGTTGCTGACCATACGGGAAGCGGGTAACGGCTCTGCACTTAGACCCGGCCAGGTCAGTGCCTCGCTGACTGACCACCTAACAGATCAGCCGATTCACTGATGCTTATATATGCTTTTTCAGTCAGGAAGTTCTTCATTGTCTCCACAGTCTGCGTTTGTTTCCTTGCCTTTTCCTTTTTCCCTCTTTGTCTCATCTACTCTTCAGTTTGTGGGTGTTGTGTGGGGCTTTCCGTTTCCTCAGGAGGCTTCAGTATCCATTAGAAAGCTCTTTTCATGGAGCTTTGCTGCCCTCACTACAACTCTGATCAACTACCTATTTCACTGTCCCATTTTCTTTATCTTTATCTTCTGTTTACTACATCCTCCTTTTCAGTGAGTCATCTTGCCTATTTTTCCTCCCTGTGGTTGCTTTTTCTTAAAATAGGGAGATTTTTAAAAAGTATGTCATCACGGGGCGCCTGGGTGGCTTAGTGGGTTAAACATCCAACTCTTGATTTCGGCTCAGGTCATGATCCCAGGGTCGTGGGATCGAGCCCCACGTTGGACTCGGCACTGACAGTGCGGAGCCTGCTTGGGATTCTCTCTCCCCGCCTCTCTCTGCCCCTCCCCTGCTCACTCTCTCTCCCAAGATAAATAAATAAACACTAAAAGAAAAAGTATGTCATCACTATTTGAGTAAACCAGAAACTACGTTTATTTTACATGTAGTCTGACCATTTAACAGCATTGTGATTTTCTGCTTTTGGGTTTCGCTTTTCTACTCCACTTGATTTTATTTTCGCTGCTTTCCTCCATCTTTGGGTCTAATTTATGTTTCTTCTTTCCCAGTGGACCATGCTGTATCTTCGGACATGGCTTTGAAAACCTTCACTGGAAACCACATGCTGGTACAAGGGGTAGTTACAGAGCACTCAGGTTAGGTGACTAACTTTAGAACGTGAGCAAATGTTTGTTTTTCCATCAGGAATTCTATTGATTTGAAAAAAATAACTAGTTTTCAGGGATAGAGCCATCAAGGTGATCACCCTTCCATGAGAAAAATGGTCTTGTGTTGGTATGGCTTTCTGGGCCAGTTTTATTCGGTGCCAAGGAACTGATGCTTGGAGCTAAAGACACAGGAAGGATTTTTAAATGCATTATGGAACAATTCTCTTTTTATTTTTTTCAGAGAGAGAGAGAGAGAGAGAGACAGAGCATGGGCACGTCTGTGCACACATGTGAGCAGGAGAGGGGCAGAGGGAGCAGGAGAGGGAGAATCTTAAGCAGGCTCCACGGCCAGTGTCGTCTCATGACTGCGAGACCATGACCTGAGCAGAAAACAAGAGTCAGACAATGGATCGAGCCACCCAGGCGCCCCGGAACCATTCTTTACATGCGTGTTTTCTGTATATGTGGGACAAATACGTGTTTGCTAGAAAATCATCATCACCAAACATTAATTTACTTAGCACTTTCATTTATTGCACGCCATGGACATGGAAATAATTTTGAATAGCTTACCTGCTATACCTGATCATTTTTTTTAAGGCAACATCTACTTCCATTGTATGTAATGATTTTTAATCGAAAGGGGTGTTACCGAAAGCAGAGCTAATTTAGTAACTGTGCTTCTGTGTCTTAGGCTCTTTGCCGTGCGGCTCATGCAAGTCTCTCTGGAGCTCTGTGATTTGGAAAACCCTGTTCAAGGCAGGCTGTGTCCTGTGCTTCTACAACAGTTGGATTTCCTTCTTTGCTTGCTGTGGAGTCTCTGCAAGTCTTCAGATGTCCAGCACTTGGCACCTGTAAGGCTACAAGGAGGCAACAGATAAAAATATTCTTTTGCGTTAGCTCCGTGAAATGCAGCGTTAAGGTTTTGTCAGCGCTGCTCGGCTGCCTATGGGACTGAAACCCGTGCCTTTGCTTGTGATCACTTACTATATATACAGAAGCGTTTGTGGACAGCAGTCCCAGATGGTGAAGTAAGAACGTTCCTGTGGGCAGTGCTCCGCGAAAGAGGAGACGAACGGCACCAAGGACAGACCCGAGGGGCTGACCACTGCTGACAGGGCAGGACAGGGTCATAGTCAAGAGATCACAGGAGACTCATATGGATCTAAGTCTGTGTCGTCTCTGAGTGTGCATGGGCTTCGGTCACACGTTGGCTCACAGCCAATTGACATCACTTTGGATTATTTCCTCTGGGCCTGAGCTGAAGGGAATAAGGGAGCTGGGTTTTTGACACTGAATCCATGAATAATCGGGGGCAACATTCTGGTAAAACATACATCTGTGAAATCTCTTTTTGGTCTTATAACAAGCAATGGAATAAAATACACACTTCTATAGTCACTTTATCCTTAATGTTTTAAAGCTACTATCTGACCAGATCAATTTGTTGTTTAGAAATAAGTTTTATATGTATATGTATGTATACAGAGGTGCAAAATTAACAAAGAACTGATTTCCTGGGTAGAAACTGTTTCATCACTTGAAGATATCTGGAGAAAAAAGAGAAATAACCAAAGCATTAGCTGTTAAATGTGAAGATTAGTTCTAGGGCCACTGAAATCTAAGCAGTGCAGGTCAACCAAAGAAAATTCCCCAAATGTCCTCATATGAATGACACAGATTTCTTTTTTCTTTCCAGTCATTTTTTTAAAGTTGCTTTATTTATTTTGAGAGAGAGAGAAAGCATGCAAGTGGGGAAGGGGCAGAGAGCGAGTAAGAGAGAAAAAATCCCAAGGAGGCTCCACACGGTCAGTGCAGAGCCCAACGTGGGGCTGGAACTCACCAACAGCGAGATCATGACCTCAGCCGAAACCAAGAGTCGGATGCTTAACCATCTGAGCCACCCAGGTGCCCCAAATGAGGCAGATTTCTATTCTATTACTCCTTAGGCAGAAAAGTCAAAGGGAAAATGCTGTGTTTCAGATGCTTCAAAGTATTCAACCAAATACTTTGAATATCTGCTATGTGCAAAACAATGTACTAACACTAGGTTCTCCTATAGTCTTTTCCCTGGAATCAAAAATCATGAAAAGGTCATCAGCACCGGGAAGAACATATGCTGTTAACACCAGAGCAAAATACCAGCAAGTGAAAATCATTATGATATGAGAACGGTATATTTAGTTGGTATAATGGAGAAAAAAATAAGTGATATATGGAAGTTAACGCGAGGTAGTGACTAAGATCATCTAGAATCAACCAGATTTAAATCCCTATCCTGCCACTGACCTGCTGTTTGACATTAGACAATTCATCTATTCTTTTCTGCTTCGCTTTGCATATCTGTTAAATGGACATCATAACAAGATTGATCGCATAGAGTTCTTCTGAGGATTGAATGAATACGTTAATGTACAAAAAGTACCTCTCTGAATATCCGGAATAGAATAGCTTTCAGTTAAAGGTAGCTACTGCGGCTACTACTATTATTATGATTGCATTTGACAACCAAATCTAGAGAAAATGCAAATCAAATTGCATCTCAAATGCAATTCGGCCAGAGGGAGAAAGAGAGATCTAGGTGGGTAAAAAGAATGAGACGGTAAAACCTAGGATGCAGTTTTCACCTGACAGAAGATCTGTAAACACATCCTCAGTCTTAGGATCATCAGGATGCAGGATCTTTTCTCTCGGTGCCTCCTTCCTCATGCTGCCCCTCCTGAACATCCCCGGGAACTTGGCGTATCTGGCTATTCTGAGAGCCCTTGACCCTCCCTGCTGGAGGGGTCCCAGGGGTGAGTAGTTGCTATCAGATCAGAACTTGACATTCTCATTCAAACTGTGGCCCGCATGGCAAAGGAAGTTTGGTCCTCTTTCAGGAGGATTTAGCCTTGTGATTCTCCCCACAAGGGTTGCGTTTCTTACAGAACCTCAAATTCCAAGGCCTTACTCATATGCTTTCGGTTCAATAAAAATGGTTATATCTGAAAACCTTTTTCTTTGGACAACAGAACATTTTTTCCCCCTCCAGTACGATCGGCAAATGGATACACACACATTTGACACTGGCTTTATTCTTATAGTCTCTATTAAAATAGGGTGGGGATTGAATACATAACCTAGAGAGATAGCAACAGAGTTTACAACTCAGACCTGTTCAATTCAATTACTGCCTCTTCTTAGGTTTTAATGTAACGGTTGGAACTGTTTTAATCAACCATTTAAAGTTGCTTACTGTACGTGCACAATTGCTCCGTCCCCTTGTTGCACTTAGTGTTTCAGTGGGGAAATTTTATACGTCACCGTGTTCCAGTTCTCTGGCCAGCAGTCAAGTGTCTGCCACAGTGAAAGGCAAGGGAGCCAGATCAAAGACAAAGAGGTTTGGAATATGCGTTAGGAGGCTCGGGGTTCTGGATCCGGGTTGCCACTCACTTGTCAGATCTGTGTGACAAAGGCCAACGGCTCTACTTGCCTAGATTATAACTTGCTTACTCGACGCCGTCGTGCGTTTGGGCCACGCAGGCCAAGACTCGTGGCTGTCAAGTTTTGATATTCACAGTGCTTCCTCAGATAACTTATACCTATTATAGAAAACATGGTATTTGTAGCAGAGACCAATAAAGAATGTACTACTGATGTGATTTTTTTTTTGCAATTATAGCCAAATTTATCAAATGCTTCCTATGTAGGATATTAGGTTAAACATCTTACACTTATGACCTCCATTACATTAATCCTTACAACAGTCTATGAGATTATTATTACTATGCTCGTTTTATAGGCAAGGAAATTAAAACAGCTAAGAGTGAAATATAATGGCAAACACAAATAGTTGTCTACCAATACCCACAGATTCCTTATTTCCAAGTGGAATCTGAGTTTTAGTTGGCCACCTGACATAGAGACAACTCTTCCCAATGTCCCTTGCAGGTGAGGGTCGTCTTGTACTTACATTCCTGTCCATGGGCTCTAAATGAAAAGTGTTGTGTGGCTGCTTCAGGGAATCTTTCTTAAAAGATAGTCATGTTCACCCTGTGTCTTTTTTCTTTGTTTTGTTGTCATTTTTTTTTTTTTTTTTAGTTTGGGCTGCCTATCCTGCTGATACAGGCAGGCCAGGTCTGAGGACCCAGGGGGGATCCCTCAGGACCAGCCAAGAGGGTCCCAGGCCAAGCGCAGGATGGAAATCAAACGGGAGCCAGCAGGAGGTGAAAGTGGAGTTTATTAAAGGTATAGAGTGAGTGCAGGTGCAGACAGAGTGCCTGAGAGACTCAGGAAGGAAAGGAGAGAAAGCGTCATCTTTGCTCAGGTTCCGGGTTTTTACTGAGGACCGTATGGTCCTCCCAGACATTCAGAACCAGTCAGAACAAAGGTGAGGGTCCAGGTTTATTTCTTGGAGCTAGGGGATGTTGGCGTCTAGATGTGTAGTGCTGGGAGTCTGGAATACGTGTATGATGGCTTCATCTGGTCACTCTCACTTGGTCCTTCTGAGTGTTATCTATTCTAAAGAAATCATTGACTCCTGTGCCTTACAATATTTGCATTATGAGGCATGTGTGAAAGGGGGTTGTAGGTCCTAGTGAGAATAGAAGCAGGAAAAGAAGCAAAAAGCAGACTTTTATGGAGTCCTTCAAGTTTCCCTGTTTCCCTACCGGAAATGCAGATATGATGACTGAGACCCTAGGTGCCATCTTGAACCATGAGGAGGAGGGCCACGCCCACAGGTTGGGAATGTCAGTGCAATCTGTGAGGTCACTGCGAGGCTGAGCCTCTATATTATTCCCTTAATAACTAAGTCCAGACTTTTAGAGGCGAGAGAAATAAAGCTAAGTTTATGCCATAGATATTTTGGGCTAGAATCAAACCCAACCTTTACTAACGTGGGTATAGCGCCCGAGGTCACACAGCTAGTGAAAGAAAGCTGGGGTTCTGACCCTGGTTTCCCGGACTAGTCAGGCACAGACATTGTCATTGCACTATACTAACCCTGGAATTAGGCCCATCGCTCTATAATACTAGATATTTAAAATAGGTATACTTGATCCTGGAATACAGTCGATATTTTGTTTCCAGTTAGTCTGTCTTTCTAATTACATTTGACGCTGGCTGATATTAAATTGAGTTCTATACCCTGAGCACATGCACACGGTTTTTGGCAGCAGGAAGGGTCTTGGGAAGGCCAGCTTGACCTTACATTTTTGTGGCAAATGCTTGGACAATGTGGATAATGCACACCAAAGCTCTTGAAAAATTAGATTTTCATCACAATGATTTCCATCTGCCTTCTTCATTTGCATGAAGGGAGCCATGCCTGAAGCACTTGCTCTGTGACATTCTGGGGTCTATATCTGCACATGAAGGCAGTATTGCTGGGGGCCCTAGACGTCGCCTGCCTGTGTAGTTCGAACAAGAAAACCACTCAATATTTCTTGGCTATTTTAAATAAATGGATGTTGGATATCATTTGTCTGCAAAGTACCTCAATTCTGCACTCAACATTGCAAATGAGATGGTAAGGAACTATACTTTGTCCTTGAAGATGGAGGCAGTGGGGAGGATAGAAAATAATCCTCATTTGTCGATAATCTGAATTCGCTGCTTAACGTCCCCAGAGAATTAAATTGAAAGCGGTTAAATGCACTAGAGTTCGTAAGGTGGACAGATGTGATACAGTCACAAATATTGGTAGTATCCTGTATAACAGACATAATTATGTAACATACTGGAAAAATCTTAGTCATGTGTGCTGTCAAAAACAAAACAAAACAAAGCAATGAAAAAAAAAGCCCTTAAGAGTAACCTGAACAATACATATACTGGACTTTTAGGAAGAAAATTTCAAATTTTCTGAGAGCTGTAAGGGATGGTAAAAATTAATGAAAAAGCATATTACACTCCTCTATGGATGCCAGCAGGCCAGGTCTGAGGTCCCACAGAGGTCCTGCAGGACTAGCCAAGAGGGTCCTTGGCTGTGTGCAGGATGGAAATCAAAGGTGAGCCAGCAAGAGGTTAAAGAGGAGTTTATTGAAGGTATAGAGACAGTGCAGGGACAGACAGAGTATCTGGGAGACTCGGAAAGGAAAGAACGGAGTCTTGTTTTTGCTTGGGGTCTCGGGTTTTTATTGATGTTTGTGGCCTGATACACGTGTCCTCTTGGGCATCCAGGAACTGGTCAGAATAAGGACAGGGTCCAGGTGTCCATCATAAGTCACTTATTCCCCGGACCCAGGGGATCTTGGCGTCAAGATGTCTAGCACCAGTGGTCTGGAATATGCACATGATGGCTTTGCCTGGTCATTCCTCAGATGTTATCTGTTGTGCTGGAAGGCTCCAGACAAATCATTAACTCTTCGTCCCTTACAAGGAGGACATACATTAAAGCATGTGTAGGGCTGTGGTGCAGGTCCTAGAGAGAATAGAAGCAGGAAAGGGAGCAAAAAGCAGGTTTTTGGTTTCCATGTCTCATATGGAATAACTTAATATAGCAAAAGTGTTGGCTTTTCCAAATTGATTAACAGATTATTCATTCTGATCAAACTTGTATTAGAGTTTTGTGAGTTAGCAAAATAAGTCTTAAGTTCACGTGGCAGAATAAATTCATGACAACAGCTAAGGTAATGTTGAACATTCAGGATGATGAAGGCTTTAGATTTTAAAATATAAAAATAAAAGTATTCATGCAATGAGATGTCTGTAAAAATATAGATGGACCAACATTTTATGTAACAATTCAATAAATGACAAAGGGTAATGAAAAAAAAATTGAGAGACTAACAGAATAGTCAACAAGTGATGTTAGGATATTTTCTATTTGGAGAAAAGTTAATTTTGATAGCAATCATGCATCTTATATTCAGATAAATTCTGATGTACTAACAATTAGGTGTCAAATTAGGAAAACATAAAAATAGGTGACTATTAATGTCAAGTTTCGGGGTGAAGATGAATTTCCAAGCATAAAAGAAGTAAAACAAATAAGGCAAGAAAACATGAATAGATCTG
Source organism: Felis catus (assembly GCF_018350175.1). Classification (NCBI taxonomy): domain Eukaryota; kingdom Metazoa; phylum Chordata; class Mammalia; order Carnivora; family Felidae; genus Felis; species Felis catus. The sequence goes on from NC_058384.1 coordinate 55,783,296, forward strand.
ACTCTATAAAAATGTATGGCTATTCTATGCCAAACAAACAATATAAAATTAAAAGGAAAAGTGGGAGTTCTGATGCTGGGACAGCAGCCTGAGCCCTGCGGACCCACTCTCCAGTGAAATAAGGGTAACTGGAGAAAATGACATGTATTAAAAAAAAACCCAACCATTTAAAGTCTCTGGCAATTGGCCTAAAAACATAGGGCAAATGAGGAAATATTTATTCAAGAAAATCTAATCTCGGTAAGAACGGTGAGAGTCTGTGGTGGTTGAGCCCTGACCTGCTCTGTCTCTCCTCTCCCAGCTCACCTTGCTGGAGGCTTCACTCCGGGCAGAGGAGCCAAAAATACATGACTCCCACTCCACTCAGTGCTCAACCAAGAAGCATGGCACCTTACCAAGAAGAGTAGCAAGTTGCTAGCATTTCTCATTCCCTTCAACCCGAGGTGAAGGTGTGAAATTTGCAGTAAATATACCAGGAATTTAGGTCGGGAGCTGTCTTCCTCCACCCAGCCCCTCTCACCGGATTGAGTCTGTAACTCAGACGTGGCACGTGGGGAACACTGGGGCCCCAACAACCCTCCGCCAAGCTCACTTGGAATTGCCAGGGTCCATGGCAGGGGAGAGGGTTATCAAGACCAGAGGCTAGCTTTCGACCCAGTGCCCAGAACAATGGCTCAGAAATTTCGCCAAAAGAGGCAGTGCACAGAGATCTCTGAGGCTTTTCCCCAAAGGAATTGGGGGGCATTTTATCTAAAACAGTATTGGAAAGTTCAAGACTATAGGCACTCTTAATGAAGAGCCGTGCGCAAAACCATAGGTCAGTTAGTTCATCAGACAATCAGGGAGGGAGACAGCAGAGCAGAGCCTTCGTGGGCTCAGATGAAATCTCAAAGACTGGCAGCAAAGCTTCCCTTACTCAAACAGAGTGATCAGACAGCAATTAGCGAGGCCTAAGGGCTGGTCTCCTTTAGGCCTCCTTCAGGAGACAGCTAAACAAAGGGATCAGGGGAAGAGACAGGCCCTGACTCCAACTAGTTGGGTGGCCCCCAAATACTCCCACCGTGAATTTGATCTGAAATCTTATTGATTGGTAATGTCTCTAGACTCTTCACAAAAACCAATGCAAATTCTCTCTGGAAGTGTGCATCTTTTCCCTAGACCCCAGTAGAGTCTCAAAAGTAATTTTTCTAAGAAATTGGTCATCTCGCAAACAAAAATGACTAAGCACACCTAGTGCTCAGATCTGGGTTTGTAAATTTGTTTCTTTTTGAAAAGAAACAGGAATTAGTGGGGGAAGGGGGTCGGATAGCTGGTCCCAGGCCTGGAGCAAAGAAAGTAAACATTGGTCTGAAGCGTCTTTTTGTGTGAGAAAGATGAAAAGGTCACTGAAGCCGGCCTAAAGGGGCTTCCACCAATTAAATCAGGAAAAATTTGGGCGTCAAAATTGCCCACAATAGTGAACTATAATACATTGAATAAGATAATCAGGCATCCATGGTGATACTGAAAAATACAAATAAAGAAAGTGAAGAAGAAGCTTAATTTACTTTTTTGTTCATTTATCTGTATTCTATTAACTGTCGGATAACTAATAAAGAGGAAAGGAGAGAATTCGAAAATCACCGTTTTGCAAGCCTGGCAAGAATAACTGATTTTGGCAACAATCATCAATGGCTACTAAAGCTGTTGAGTGAAAGTTTGTTGGGTAGTCAGGTACTTAGTCTCAGAGCATCTTCCCACAGGTTATTTATTAGTGAGAATGTTATAAAAGATACCTTCAGACCGGAGAGATTTGGCAAACACCGCCTTAACTAGGTGAGCAGAGTTAACATTGCTAAAAATGGGACCCACTGAAATCATGTGCCTCCTGATGAAGGACAGAGATCTCTTATGTCATACTCCTGCCGAAAATGCATAACTTGAAACCAACCAAGGGGAAACAACCAGACAAAGGCAAATTGAGGGACATTCAACAACACAATTAGACTGTGGTCTCCCGTGAATTCTGCTTCCTTCTCATCTCCCCCGTTCAATAAATCATCTTGTTCTGCTGACTTTGCCTCCGAAATATCACTAGAATTCATTCACTTCTCTCCCTTCTGTCAGTTACATCATGTCACCTAATTGCTAAACCAGTTGCTGGCCATGTGCCCCTCAAATCCATGCTTCACAGGTTAGCCTGAGTGATGTGTCTACGGTATAAATCTGATCATGCCACTTTCCTGCTAAAAAGGTTTCTGTGGCTTTCAGTGGCTATTTAGAATAAATGCAGACCCTTCAATCTGTTTAACAAAGCCCGCCTTGATTTGGCTCCTGCTTTGCCCTCTAGCTGTAGCCCTTCGATACTCCTCGAGCCAACACCACACTCTCTGTTCGCCACTCTCCTTAATTTTCAGGCTGAGATATGTTCTGTTTTGTGCGGGCTTTTACCCATGTCTAAAATGTTTTCTCTTTCTCTGCTTTCTACGCCAGTGCCCTCTCTTTGAGACTAAGCCCTTTTCATACTTCTGGCCTCGGTAGGATTTATTCTGAGAAGCTTTCGTTTACCGCCCCATGCTCAACTCCGCCCCCCTTCCCCCCCCCCCCCACATCTTCCGTGTTTCTTCCGTGTGATCTGAAATACCTCACGCTGTTTCAATTTCAGTACTTAGCATATTGCTTTGTAATTTCTTCCATAAAGTCTAACTCCTCTACCTGTCTGTGAACCTCACAGGGCAGGGACTGAACCGATCTCTTTCACTGTTTTATTACCCAGGGCCCCAAACAGTATCCGGGGCATAGAGATTTGATTGAATGAATGGACAATACGCAGTGGGAGAAGAAGGGGCATTTTACAAAATAGTAGTGAATGTTCTAGATGGCATCAGCTGTGTGGTACCAGCTTTAGGGGTTCATATCTCAAGATGATATTTAAAGGCTGAGGAGTAACTTTCCATTAAAAAGATAATACGCGTGTCCAGTTCTTAGTTCCTAAATGTCATCTCTCAACAGAAGAAACCAGGATTCCTTGGAGAAGTGGTCGGTTCCAGGTTTGGGACAGGAAAATGTGAGATGAGCTTGGATTATCCTATGAAGCCTGAATTGGAAGCAAGTGTTAAAAAAAAAAAAAAAGAAAGGAAGGAAGGAAGGAAGGAAGGAAGGAAGAAAGAAAGAAAGAAAAGAAAAAAAGAGAGAGAGAGAGAGATCATGTCAAAAAGACACAGGGGCTAACTGAAGGTGATCCCACTGGCCAAAGCTAGACCAATATCTGAGCAACAAAATAAATAGTATTAAATTGTAGCCCCCCCCGCCGAAGTAAAATAAATACCCACAAACCTATACTGATATAAATTACCTGAATCAATAAACGCATGGGGAAAAGATACCTTACAGAAGACCTCCTACAGAAAACTTTCAATTAGTAAATGCAGAAGAAATGAGGGAAATAGAAATCACCGTTAGGTAAACACTGCAGTAATAATTGTTGCAGGCGACAGCCATCAGTCAATCCTAGAATCAATGGGCAGATGTTTTGGGAGGGACAGGTTCACAATATCTTCCCCAAGACATTTATTCATTACAAAGGAAAAAGTAGCGACTGTGTAGTTGAAAAACCTGGCCGACACCTTCTCAACCAAACGATCAAGCTTAACATGACCAGTAAGATAAGTGAACATCCTGTAGGGGAGCTTGGGTGGCTCAGTTGGTTGAGTGTCCAACTCTTGACTTTGGCTCAGGTCATGATCTCATGGTTTGTGAGTTTAAGCCCTGTGTCGGGCTCTGTGCTGACAGTGTGGCATCTGTTTGAGATTCTCGCTCTCCCCTCTCTCTCTCTGCCCCTCCCCAACTCTCTCTTTCTCTCTCAAAAATACACATTAAAAAAAAAGATATGTGGACGTGATATACCCCCAGATAGCATGCACTGAAGAGCACAAAACATCACCTGTGTGGTATTTTTGTCAAAAATGCATCACGTCACTCTGACCATGAGAAAATATCAAACTGAAACTGAGGGACGTTCTATACAACAAGTTTTCAGAAGTGTCAAGATCATAAAAGACAAGGAAAGCCTAGGGGAGAGACCCAGCCCGAAGGAGACTAAGGAGACAAGACAACTAAGTGTAATTCTGTATCTTGTGTTGGGATCTGGAACGGACAAAATGAATGGGACGCAGAGTTCAAATAAAGCCTGTAGGTAGGTTAATAGTAGAGGGGAAAAAGGGTTCTCCTAGCAACCAGTTTATTGTGGGAGAGAGCAACTATTTGCAAACACATTAAAATTGTAAGAAGCATGAAATGAAACATAATATTCAAGGTGTTGAAATGTCTACCGATTTTTTTCTAAGTCGAAACAAATCCTTCAAGGTGCCTGCCTCTTGCCAAAGTGCTGGGAAGTCTAACAATAATCTTCTTTATTTTTCTCTCCTTTGACCTCTGTTAGAACCCAGGGCTTATGCAGTTCAGGTTCTCCAGTTTGTATGGACCAAGTACGGGTCCTTTTGCCCACCACACATTCCTCCCGGAGTGTGTGGATTCCCCAGATTTGGTCAGGTCTGGGGGCTTGGAGTAGTGCTCACCTCTGAGGCTTGGTTAGAATATGCTTGCTGCCGTTCTGAACGCAGACATCCTTCCTCGCCAGCTCCACAGGACTCAGCGACATTGTCATCTGAGGGCCTGCTGGCATCTGGGTCTGTGGGTACAAGTGAGGATATAAACTGTGCAGCAAGCAAAGGCCTCGTCTTCCCCCTGTTCTCTGGTAAGTCATCTCCTCTTAGGAAAGATCCCCATAAGGCAGGGCCACTTGCCTCCAGCATAGCCTCCAACTTGCCCTCTTAGTAGATCTCTAGCCAGGTTGTGTGTGTGTGTGTGTGTGTGTGTGTGTGTGTGCCGGTGGTTGGGGGGATGTGCTGGCTAATTTTATGTGTCAACTTGACTGGACCATCAGGTCCTCAGAAGTTTCATTAAACACTGTTCTGGAGTGTCTATGCGGGTGTTTCTGGATGAGATTACATTTGAATTGATAAGCTGAAGAAATAAGGTTACCCTCCCTGAGGCGGATGAACCTTATCCAGTCCATCGGAGGCCTGACTAGAACAGAAGTTGGAGTACGAGAATATTCGCTCTCTCTGTCTGAGCCTCTTGGGAGTTGGGACAGCAGCTTTTTCCTGTACTTGGACTAAAACTTAAACCATGGCTTTCCTGAGTCTCCAGTTTATCAATTACAAAACTTGGGACTTGTCGGCCTCCATAACCATGTGAGCGAATTCCTTACGATACATTCCTTTCTCTACATATACACACATTCTATTGGTCCTGGAGAACCCACACTGATAGGAGATGTTTACAGGATGGGTTCTATCCCATTAAATTAAATTAAAAAAGTCTATCAAGTACCCGTTGAGGATAAATTCCCAGAGCTCTGGAATACTGAACTATTTTCCTCATGAAGAAAACAAATTTCAAATTTTAACTTAATTTTAAATTATGAAGTATAATCTAACAGGCACAGAGGAAAGAGAATACAACACAACACAACAAACATCCATTTAAAATGTTTATATTTGCTTTCGTAGAAATTTCCTATTCATCCTTCTGATAACCAGCAAACATTAACAGAACATGAAGTACTTAATTATAATATATTGCTTTGCCATAACAGCTTTCCTCTCCATGAGCATGTTTTCATCTTATTCTCACATAATAAAAAAAAAACACATTCACAAGAGAGCTGGATTAAAAAATACTTTGAAGTTATTATACTTGAAAGAACTTTAAAGTCATAAATGGTATTTCTTTTCAAAATAATATTAACTCAGATTTTTCAAATTTACCTTCTCACTAATTAAGGCTGTTTTGTTTTGTTTTGTTTCATTTTGGTTTTTTTTTTTTTTTTTTTTTTTTTTGCCAGAATTCAGAGACCGTAGGGGGTTCTTTCTATGACTCACTTCCTGTACCTTAAATGCTCTGAAGAGGTCATTTGAATTTATAATATTTTACTCACAGAAAAAGCAGTGCAGCAATTTATTCGGGGACTGGTGTCACTGTGCCCACTTGTCTCCTGCATTTTGGGAAAGAGGTTGTCCTCTGTGAGGAGTAGTTTGAAAGAAAAACACCCTAAGCAGCCCATGACTAAGACCGAGCACATGTCAAACTTTTTCCCTAAATGAACAAGTCAAGTCAGTTTACTCACCCAAATCGGATCAACTCTACCCAACACCTCATTCTGATATTTTGAAGTTGATTGACCAATGATGTGACAAAGATGACTGGCTCCACTTAAGATGATTAATGTGTGTGGGTCCCAGCACAGCCACGGCACTGCTGTTCCCGTCCCTCCGAGGCAGCAGGGGAAGCCTTGGGCAGAAGCAGTCAATGCTCCTCAGAGAATTCTCTCGGTGACACCAAGTCCAGAAAGAGCCCCTTTCCTTGAGATGATAAAAATAAGAGTGATTTCCTGAACCCACACTACTTGGCGGTGTGTTTGCTGGAGCGAAACCATAATTATAACTCAGATCCATTCCCTTTGATGTCCCAAACCAGGGTGGCTGGAAAGGTTACTGTAGAGGTGACTAACTTCTCTGGGTCTTGTCACCCTTTGGTAGTAAAAGAAGGGCAGGAGATTTCCCGTGTTCTGCTCACATTCTTTCCTTCTCGCTGGGTTCCTGTATAAAGCCCACACGAGACTTCTGTGATGGTCGGGCTAGGCGATGGTGCTCAGCTGTTCGGTCAAACGCCAGACTAGATGTTGCTGTGGAGGTATTTTGTAGATATGATGAACATTTACAGTCAGTTGACCTTAAACAAAAGAGAGTGTGCTCTATAATGGAGTTGGCCTCATCCAATCAGATGGAGGCTGTAAAAGCAAAGGCAGGTTTCCATGAGGAAAAAAAAAATTCTGCCTCAACACTGTAAGATAAAATCTTGCCTACATTTCCAGCTTTCTGTCTGCCCTTGTGGATTTCGGATTTCCCAGCCCGCATAAACACGTAAGCCAATTCCTTAAAATAAATCCTTTTCCTTAACCTAAGTATCTATTTATGGATAGATGGATAGATGGATAGATGGATAGATAGATGGATAGATAGATAGATAATAGACAGATAGATGACAGATAGATGACAGATACATAGATGACAGACATGTGTATATATACCATTTCTCCATCTCTCTCTCTCTCCTCCTCACCACCCCCCCCCCCCCCCCGCCATCTCCTGTTGGTTCTATTTCTCTGGAGAAGGCCATCTGATGTAATTCATTGAAGGCTTTTTTCCCCCCATTGTCTTTCTCTTCCTCTTTCTCCTCCTCCTCTTCCTCCTGCTGCTTCTTCTGGAGGTTGTGGTCACCATTTACAGCTCAGAGCCCCACCAAGGAACATGACTGCTCACAACCATGCCCACAATACCCCAGGAGCCAGCACCAAGGAGATGGAAGACAAGAGACTTGTCTCCTGGAACACCAGCAGTTCCCCACTTGCAGGACCTCAAGGTGCTCCCTGGGCGCCTGTCCAACCTGAGGGCCCTGAGCACCAGCGGGGCTGTGAGGAGGCTACATCCAGGGTAGCACTGGGCTCCCTTCGCCCCTCCCAGAGGACTACCTCAGCTCCCTGACCCCACCCTGGTACTTTTCCTTGTGGAGTTTTACTTCTTTAGAATTTTAAAAAGAGTCACCACTTTTCAAAATGTCTAAGTAAATTGCTTTGGTCTCAAGAAAACTTTGTGGAGCCAAATAATGAATTCTTGAAAAGAAGAGATTATATGGAAATGTGTTCAGAACTCTGTTGTGTTAGCAAGAAAGAGATGTCAACACTATGCTTGATAGTCCATTTTTCTTGGTTGTTCTTCTGGTCTTAGTTACAATACAATGGAAATTATTCACACAAATGTGTAACCTCCTTGTTTGCAGTTTTTGAATGTGTTACTTTTCCCCAGCATTTTTCCCCCCAATTAGGCTAATTTTGAAGAGTACAGTTGAATGTGGGAACAGACATGTTAATCTGGAAGTGTTTATTATAAACACACGTTGGTACAGCAAATGGCCCCCATTCAAGGAGCAACTACTGTCTGTATCACTTTTGCCTCTCTTGATGTTCCGTTTGAAACAGAATGGAGTGCTTATTGAAAGCACAAATTCAGTCAACTAGCATTTCCATGGTGCCTTTGAGCCAGCTTTGTACAAGATACAGATAGGCTTACAAATGAGGAAGCCGTTCATCTGGTATCAACTTAAATATCAGGCTGGTTCTTTTGTCCATTCATCACTAAACAATCAGTTTCAGGGATTTTCTTCTGAGACATTTGTTGGACTGAGCTGATTGCATCGGTGTCATATAGACCCCGTTTAGTTTCCTAAAAATCATAGTGTCAGGACAGCCAAGCATATTCGCTGATGATGAATTTTAGACATTTCTGTGTCTTAAAAAAACATAACCCAAACACCCCCTTCCCCATTCCCAACAGCCTAACAATAAGTAAGTTAGCGTGTGATGCCTATGACTTCAGCTTTAAAAATTTACAGTGCCTCTATTTATTCTTGTCAATTTTAAGAGTTAATGCAACTTCTTGAAAAATCGTTTAAAGGCAATGCGGTAAAACATGGGTATGTCTCATGGCCGAAATGTGAGATTTGCTCATATACAAAATCAAAACGGATCATAAAACAGCCACTGAAGTCTTTTGCCAATTGTCTGTAAAAGGAGACCCCCAATGACCTACAGCAGGAATATAGATGCAAAGTTGTACTTTGCTTCATGCCCTAGGGAGGTTTTTGGCTTTAAGATTTTGTCTCTTTGCTGCCAAATGCTAAAGCCAAGTGCATTGCTAAAGCTTTAGACACATTTTCGTCAATAAAATTTCTTATAAAACAGATCCTGCAAATGCTGAACTTATCTGCCAAAGAGCCAATTAATTATTTTACATCCTTGTTGAACAATGAAATAATTTATGATGGGTAAAGGTTTTACCATCACAAATTAGTGTTCTGGAAACCACAAGGCCCAGCTCTCAATTAGCAGGAGGCATCACAATTAGGGATGAAAAGAAGTAATGCTGTGTGTTGGAAATTCTCCCTGTAGAGAAATAAAACTCCCGAGGAACAATGACCCAACTAATTTGAGAGAGTTGGGTTTTTAGAAAAGCAGAGATCTGTGTTAAAGGAAAAAGTTCAAACGCTGCTCAGATGCCTAGACCTCTGCCTTTCCCCTCCCTGATGGCTCTTTCTTTTCATAAATTGCAGCTATTAAATTTGGACCTATCTTGCCCACCACACATTAATGTTTTAATCCCAAGTCAGACAGTCAGTAAGTTCACTCCATCACTGACAGTCACAATTTTCTGCATTGGGTCAATAAGGGATGGTGCCTCCAATTCTCTGAATTTTCCAGAGAAGAGGAAAATCTGAGCAGAAATAGCACTCACACAGTTACCTTTTTTGTCATTTTTTGGCTGGATCTGGCATACAAGAAAAGGCTCTATAGGAGAGCATGTTTCAGATTTCAGATGGCTGATTTGGATCTTAATGCAAGCCATTTGTAGATGATAGCGTCAAACTGAATGGACTAGGTAACCGCCATATTTGCTTAACTAATCATGGTGAAGTCAACATCCTGCAGGCATATGTAAGATGTAGGCAGTTGGGGCATGGGACAAGGAATTATCTTTCAGGTTACAGTCCAGAGAAGACGGAGGCTGGAATAATCTTCATTCATGGCCGAAATTCTTGAACCTTCTGGAATCTTCAGATGTTTTAGCAGAAAGTGGTGAGGAGAAAATGCACCTTTTGGATCCATTTCAAATGATATAATTGAAAGAAGATTGACATTGGGAAGCTTGACTTGTCTTCTTGAGAGTCTCAGTATCCCCAATATTGTCTGTAGGTGTATTTACTTCCAAAACTTAACAGCTTCCAGGAAGTGGACTTGGCCCCCTAGAAAACACCCTCTCTCAGCTGGCTTTGCGTGAACAGAAATCCCCTGAGTTGTGGATTTTGACCTTGGAGTCATAGGGGCGGCTCCTGTTGGAATTCCTGGAAGCCACATATTTACATCAGAGAAAAAAAATTGGCTTAGCCTTTTCCTCTTTAGCCAGTCCAGGATGAAATCCCATCCTTTCAGAAACTTGTAAGTGAAAAATGTTGGCAGGTCTTAGTATATGTGTTCAACACTTGTACCTTCTCCTATCCCATGTGAATGAATGTTCAGCTCTGGTCTCGGGCATGTTTTCTGTCTCTGTGTTGTTAGCCAAAGCAGAGTCAGCCATGCTATTTCTTCACAACGGGCTGTGACAAAGGCCCCCCAAAGGAATTTTAGTATAGGTTTCGCTTTGGTACCAACTCATCATCTGTGACATCCTCACGTTAAGGTGGTTTAGGATCTGAAAGAAATTTGTATGAGCAAATGAGATGAATTAGGTGTGATACAACTTTCTTCCTTGAAGAAAAGTTTTTGTTTGATTAGTACAGTAACTGATGGTTCCCTTCATAGTATACCCCTTTAATGTTTAAGTGTTATGATTCTGATTCCTCCGAATCTGATTTCCAGAAAAGTCTTCAGGAATACATCTATGATGGATCAATTACTAGTAAGCATTCTTTATGGAAACAGCCATAAAGGGCTTGAAACAAGTCGTTCCTAAAAAATATGATTGAAATTCAAGTGTCTGACAGACAAAACCAAACAAAACAATAACTGACATATTATTAGTAGGTTGTGTTCCTAGAGAAATAAAAACATTATGAAATCACTGGTGTGCTTTAAGCACTACCTCCCTAGGCACAGGCCGTCTCTAGGTTGATGAGAAACTTTTCTGGTGGGAAGGGGCTTCTCTACACAGGTCCTGGTGTTCCTCTCGGTCTGGGAAGTCAATCCAAGCACCCATGAGTCCCCACCCTCACTGAAGAAGTCACGACTGAAAGTTGAACCGTGTTTCGCCTGTATACCCCCGTCTCCCATGTTCCGACCACCAGTGAGAAGTTTCAATGAAGATTTAGCCCTTTGGGGCACAGATGACCTAGACCTACTCAAGGAGGGTTTCTAACTACTGTTTGTCAGAGGGTGGGGCTTGAGCCAAGAAACTGAAGCAGAGGGGAGGTGGAGGACATACTCACAAGGGATTGATAACTCCACTTGTGATAAATGAGACCCCTACCTTAAGAGCCCTGCCTCCTCAGTGCGCTAGATTTGGTGTTTCCTCTTCAACAAACGCACACGCTGGATTTTGGTATTCTGTAAGCAGAGGCTAAAAACTAATGTGCTATTAATTATAAAATGCTTTTGTTCCCTAAAAGACCATAACCATCTTTTCTCTCTAAGAGTCAGAGAGAAGGGCAGACTCTCAGGTCTGGTTGCATCCTTTACTGAATTAGGTGACTCTGGGCAAGTCTTTTACTCTCTGTGATCTCAGTTTCCTCATCTTTATGACAAGGAAGGTCATTCCTACCTCAATGGATTGTTACGAGATGATGTGTGGGAAAGCACCTAGTCTAATTCCTGGAACATAACACTGCCTAAAAATAAACACTGACTCTGACGAACTTGTGTTACCAAATTGTATTTTAAAAATGGTTTCTTTTGTTCTGTTCAAGATGGTGCATTAACTCTATTTGCTCTACTCTGTATCTTGTTTGTGGTGTGTGTGTGTGTGTGTGTGTGTGTGTGTGGAAGGACGGGGAATAAGAGAAAAGACAAAAATCCAACAATATGTCTTGATATATTTTTTTTTCCTTCTTGGACATTGTTTATTTCCAGTAAGCATCACATCTTTGTTTTTATCCCATCCTGTCCTATAACCATGTATTGGAAAGGCTCTGAGAGATAGGAACACTTCCTTGTGTTTTTTGTTTGTTTGTTGGTTTGTTTGTTTGAAAAAAAATGTTTAAATGTTTATTTTTGAGAGAAATAGAGAGAGAGCAAAAGATAGAGAGAGAGAGAGAGAGAGAGAGAGAGAGAGAGAGAGAGAAAATGCAAATGAGGGAGGGGCAGAGAGACAGAGACATAGAATCCAAAGCAGGCTTCAGGCTCTGAGCTGTCAGCACAGAGCCGTATGTGGGGCTCGAACCCACAAACCGTGAGATCATGACCTGAGCCGAAGTTGGATGCTTAACCAACTGAGCCACCCAGGCATCCCTGTTTTGTTTTGTTTTGTTTTTAATGTTTTTAAACATTTAGTCATTTTTGAGAGACAGAGGGAGACAGAGCGTGAGTGGGGGAGGGGCAGGGAGAGAGAGGGACACAGAATCTGAAGCAGGTTCCAGGCTCTGAGCTGTCAGCACAGCTGAGAGAGAGAGAGAGAGAGAGAGAGAGAGATAACGAGAGAGAGAGAGAGAGAGAGAGAGAGAGAGAGAGAGATCTCTGCACTAACAGTGCAGAGCCAGACAGAGGGCTTGACCTCAGGAACCGTGAGATCATGACGGAGCCCAAATCAATAGTCTGATGCTTAACATACTGAGCCACCCAGACTCCCCAGGAATCCTTGTTTTGCAGGAGCCTTTCCCAGTTCAGCCTAAAAAGATACATACCCCCGAGAGATACTCACAGCTGATGGCTCTACAAGTGGACACTTCCGAGGTAAATGTCTAGGTGGTTAGACCTGACACAGAGTACCCCTCCTCCCGCCACCCCCCACCCCAGGACCTGGTCAAGGAACAAAAGACATCCAGACACGTCCAACAAGGGGCATAGAAGACAGCTTTTGCTAAGAGTATTAACTAGAGGGCGTGTTTTCCAGGGAAGACATAAGGCAGTGGGAAGGGACTCTGGGCAGAGGGCCTAGGGTGGACGACTAAGCTGAAAAGCAAGGGAGCGCTGCAGTCTGGCATTGGGCACAAGGGTGTTCGTGAGAACAGAGAGGGTCCCTTTGGCACCAGGAACACCGAAGCTCTGACTGGGAACAGCAAACAAGACCTGTGCCATTCAAACTGTGGACACTTCGAGGATGTGAAGGTTACTAGAAGGATCAGAAACCCCTTTCTCAATTGTCACAACACCCTACTTGAATAGAGGGAGATTTATTACAGAACAATATCATCTCTTTGAGCACCTAGAGTGTCTCCGGGAGTGAGGAGCTGGGGGCTTGTACAAGATCACAGAGAAAGGTGGCGGGATCACTTCCATTTTAAATCAGTCTGGCTCAGTCACACTGGGAAAATGAGACGTTAAGAACTCCTCTGGAGGGGTGCCTGGGTGGCTGAGTTGTTTGGGTGACCTACTTTGGCTCACGGTTTGTGAGTTCAAGCCCCGCATCGGGCTCTGTGCTGACAGCTCAGAGCCTGGAGCCTGCTTCCGATTCTGTGTCTCCCCCTCCCTAACCCCTCCCCTGCTCATGCTCTGTGTCTCTCTGTTTCTCAATAAGAAACGTTAAAAAAAATTAAAAAAAAAAAAAAGAATTCCTCTTGAGCTTCCATCACAATTGTTTATAATCAGTATCTTATTGTGATAAATCTATACCTTTCACACAGAGGAGCCTCACGACGTCACGCCACATAAAGATATCTGCAAAAAAACGAAATCATAAGCTTGTAATGAAAAGACATACTATCTTCTGGGACTGGCTACTCTGGAATCTTCTTTTTCCTGGGAATTAATTGTAAGTTGCACCAGGTAGGAAGTTTCGTACGTTTTGCTCAGTAAATTGATCCAGTGCCTAGAATAGAACCTGGAATATAGATGCTGAGGAAATATTTGTTGAATTATTAATAAGGTCTTGGTCATTAGCAGGCTAGGGGAGAATTAAAAAACGACACATTTTTGACAGAAGGCAAATTTAGCTTAGGGAAAAAAATCTGAAATGTAATTGGGTTTTTCTTTTTAATCATCTTTATTCGGGTAGAATTTAGGTAGAATTAAATGCAGCCCTCTAAACTGAACAGTTTGATGCGTATTGACGCTTACGCCCGAGTGTAACTGCCAACCCAATCAGGATACTGAGTATTTTCGTGTCTTCACAAAGTTTCCTCTTGCGTGTTCTCAGTTAACACCGAGGGTCCCTGTCCCCAAGCAGCCATCAATCCTATTTAGATCCTAATTTAAGATTAGATTTTCCTCTTCTAGAACTTTGTATAAGTGGAATCCTAGAGCATGTACTCCTTTATGTCTGACTTTTTCACAGCATAGTATTTTTGAGCTTCGTCTCTGTTGTGGCAGGTATCAATTATCCATCTCTTTTCCACGCGGAGTAGAATTCCATTGTCGGAAGATACCGCAATTTGTGGTCTCCACTTACTTCTTGGACATTCGGTTTCTCTCCAGTTTTTATTTGTATCAAAATAAACAGGTGAACACTCACGTCCACGTTCTTGGCTGAAACACGAGTGTGTGTGCTAAGACTACTTCACGGGAAACCAGAGGCCAGAGTCAGGGGTGAGTCTCCGTGACATCCCACGTGTGTGTGCAGGCTGACAAATTTGAAATCTGGCATTTTTCTCCTTCCTCCTTCTCTTCGCCGTCAGGTTTCCCTTACGTGAGTAATGTGTGCAGCTGGCAAGGAACAAGTTAAAAAGTTGCCAATCTGAGCTCAGCCCTTGTTCGCATGGACCAACGTCCAGCCAGACCTTTTACCTATTTACTCTACCTGCACATCCACGCACTGTGCTCTGACAACCAGTAAGTGCAGGCTATGGACGCTGTACCTTTGCACCCACCAACGACTGCTCACTGGCCTTTTCCTGCTCTTGGTCTAGAGCCTACTTCGTCTCTGGCTCCTGATCGGCCCTATTCCCAGCCAAACCCTTCTCTTTGGACTCTAGTCCAAGGTGTTCCCAAATGGTGATGGATTAGAGTCACCCCACGGTCTCAGCTTTTCAAATGTTATGAAGCTTATTAAAAATGTCGGTTTCTCGGCTTTGGCCACCAATTCCGAATCACACTCGGTCCGAGAGGGACCCCCAACAATTTGAATTTTAGTAAGCACCCCAGCACCTGGAAAACACTTGGAGGAGTACGCGGGATAGCCCACTCTGGCTCCCACTCTGGGGGCCTCACGGTCTGGTGGTGGCTGCCTTTACTGGCCCCCAAGTCTGCTCTGCCTTGTGCCCTGGAAAGGGACATTACTCATTGAGAGTTTAACTAATGTGGTTTATGGCTATTTGAAGTGATCCCTGCCCTCTGGGGAAAAATAATCAGAGGATTATATAGAATTATCTCCCCCAAAGGCTATGAGGACATAGCCCATTATCCATGTTAGGTGGCAGTATGGCAGATTATGTGACATTTCATCTTTGCTACTCTCTGACTCAGAATATTCAGAATGTAAAGTTGTAACTCAGAAACACCTGCCATTGATTGTCTCAACTATTCCTGGGCAATCTGGAAAACCCTTTCTCATCTGATACACACAGTCACCTCAATATCTTAAGCTATTATTCAGAACATTTCTATTCTTCATTTTATAGCTAGGACTGTAAGCCAAGCCAAGAAGACATTTTTGTATTCCCTGGTCTCCTCCCTACCAGTGCTGGAGGAATGTCAACATGAAAGAACAAGGGATATTATTTAGGGTGGCCTGAGGGGTAATAAGCAGGATTAATGGGATGAAATTGAGCAAAGGAAAATTTAAAGTGAACATCAGGAACATTTTCCGAAGATTGAGATCAATGATCCTGTGGAATTAAGATCCCAGGGGAGCTTGTGGGAGCCCTATTACTTGAATCGGTTTAAACGAGACTGGACCAAATATTTGAATATAATCCCACCTTGGCAGAGAGTAAACCTGCAATGGCTGCAAGATGGAAAAAATGACCTAATAGGTCTTTTCCATCCCTGACTTCCATGAGTCATGCAATGTATGCTGTTGTGTGTCACACAGACGGCCAGACCCGGGTCATTCGCTATACATTTCAGCCACAAAATCCTCAGATTCTGACTGTGCCCCAGCTGAACGGCTACCTCAGCGGAGGCTGGGGGTTCCTTTGGGATTTCTGGTTAGTTTATAATCAATTAAATATCAAAAATGAAGGCAGAAATCAGTCACAGGAGCGGAGGGTGGTGAGTAATTGGGTTCTTTCCCTTGCCCTCTGGGAGGCTCACCCTCAACTCTTTGCAGACAGACAGAAATCTTTCCACTGCCCTTGCTGTCTGTGCCGCCGCCTCTCAGACTCGGCTGGGCCCCGCCTCCTGCTGCTGCTGCAGGCTGGCTGTGGCCTTCCAGAAGCAGTCACTCCCCGCCAGGGGCCCCAGTGGGTGTGAGCCCCCTCCTCACTTACCCTTGCCAGGGACCCCGACACAAGTCCCAGAGCTAAAACATTATTGTCATTATTAGCAGCTGCCTTTCTTCACATACAACCTTAGTAGAACCCTAAAACTGATAAAAGCAGAACTTTTTGGTTTCAACAAGGTTGTGTGTGTGGGCGGTGGGGGGGGGGGGCAAGACCCTCCAAGAACTTTCCTTCTGGCCCCTGCCCTGCCTCATCCCTCTTTCCTGAGCCTACAGAGAGGAATGCATAGAGGCCACTCTCCGGCACAGATTCAAAACCACTTCTCTGGGTCCTTCCACGTGCTTTCTTGCCGTTTTATAGTCCATTGAATCCACGAAAAGCAGATGAAACCATTGCCTTGCAGAGCTGGGGGGGGGGGGGCGGGGAGGGGGGCTGGGGTGGGGAGGGGGACAAGGCATCTGCTCTCCGTCTTCCTGATGGATCCTCTCCTCCCCCTCTCCCCAGGCCCCAGTCTCCCACGCTGCTGAGGGCAACTGGAGAAGACGGCAGGGAAGGAAGGACCCTTGGCCAAGGAGGACTCATGTGTCATATTGGTTACGCCAGCCCTCACCCACTGTTTTCTCTGCCCTGGTGGAGAAATGCCAGAGTCACCTGCTCCCGCTTCTGCTTTTTCCTCTCTTGCATGCTGCTCTTTGAACTTCAAGTCTGCCCTAAATAAATATGGCAGCCTGGTTCTGCTAGGCTGGCGAGGAAGCCTGGAGGAACACGTGCCGCGACCAGTCCCAGCCCCGCAGCCTTAGGATGTTCCCGTGGCGTCCACTGCTTCCCCCAGGGAGGTGTTAGATCAACCTCTTCAACTGCAACCGGCTTCTGTGTGTCAATCTTTCATCTCATGTTTTTTGTTGTTGTTGTTGTTTTGTTTCTTTTCTTTTTTTTTTTTTTTAAGCATCCTTAGCTAAAATCCTAAGTCTTTTGGCTAGTAGGGGAAGAAATAAATGGATTTGAACCCACGCCTATCTGATATCCTAACTTCCTGCATTGCACTTGCTCTCACTTAATTAGAGGCGTGCATGGCAGTGGGAGTTCTCAATTCTGTGTTTCTCCGTAGGGTTCTTTGGTAAAGCCGGGTAAAGGACCTTGAAGGGCTCATTTTTATTTCCCACCTTCTTCCTTTGGCATTTCTTCTTTGGTGTTCACACTCCAAGCATGCTGAGTGGAAAGGGAGGGGTTCGAAGGGTAAGTTTCCAGAAACTTTGAGGGCCGCTGGTTAACCTTTTTTCTTTTTATTGACCCTCCCATTTGCCAGAGCTAAGTGCTGCCCTTAACTAGAACCTACCTTACTTATTCTGGTTCCTTCAGTAATTAATTTCCTACATTCAAAAGAAGGAAGTTTTGGGGTACCTGGATGGCTCAGTCAATTAAGTGTCTGACTTCGGCTCAGGTCATGATCTCGCGGTTTGTGAGTTCAAGCCCTGCATCGGGCTCTGTGCTGGCAGCTCAGAACCTGGGTCCTGCTTCGGATTCTGTATCTTCCCCTCCTTCTGTCCCTCCCCTGTTCACACTCTGTCTCTCTGTCTGTCTCTCTCTCCAAAATAAATAAACATTAAAAAAAAGAAAAAAGAAAAAATCAAACAAAAGAAGGAACTTTTGCATTAGGAGCAAGTTAGAAAGCCAGTCAGCAAAGCTGGAAGTCACTGAAGGCCAACTGGATGGGGGCATCAGCATCCTAGACTTGGAGCCAGGGGACCAGAGAGCCTTCAGGTCCCCACTCTCCTAGCCCACCCCTCTTCTTGAGTGAGAAAAAGAGAAATCTAAAGAGTCACACAGCTTAGAGAATTAGGAGTGAATTATGGATTGAACATCCACACTTTTTTGCTTGCTTCATATCATTCAGAGAAAAGTGGGGCAAAAGGTTAGGGTCCAGGCTTGAGCAAAACATGGCAACTCTTAGAGAAAAGGTTTGTACAGAAATTTCCTCAGGGGGCAATCTTTTATGAGCCAGTCCTCCAAGGGCCTTGTGCGAACACATCAGAGATGCATGGATTACAAACATTTAAAATCCATATGGGCTGAAGAATGAAGACAGGGGAAAGATTTTGGCAAACGCATTTGCTTTTTTAATATATGTGTGTGTGTCTATATATGTATATATATTATCAAATTTAAAACATTTGAAAAGCAATCCCAGGCGTTTCAGCCTAAACCACAGAGTGGTTCATCCATCCCCACTAATAAGTTCCAATCCTTCTGTTGTGTGGTCTTTCCATTCCGTGGGTTAGGACCCCACTAAGTCTGTTATACTTCAACCTGAATCCTGCCTGTTTTATACATTTTTAAGATAGGTACAGAGAGACTAAATCTCACTCCCCCTTACAGGAACCCAACTCCCGGGAGTCCGCATTTAGCCAAATAGCTTCATTGTATTTTAAAGTGTTTTAAGTCCACTTATAAATGAATTGGGCTATACCAGGGCTTTTGTAATGCACATCATGAAAAATGAACAGTCAGCTTAAAATAGATTTGCTTTCGCTGCCAAGTGCATTATGTGAAAAATGTCCTCCATCTGGCAGGACAGGCCATGTGGTCGTGTGGATGGATCTCAGATAAGGGAGCAGTCCTTTGTGCAAAGGGGACACCGCTCAGACTCTGATCTCTATCATGATGCATACCATGATGCACCTCGAAGCCCATGAGGTAACAAGTCGTCTCCTCTTCCTGACACACACAAACTTCCCTTCGTCCAAACAATGGCACCGACACCCCTGGGACTGAAGTTCATTACACTTGGTCTCTCTCTCTCTCTCTCTCTCTCTCTCTCTCTCTCTCTCTCAGTTTTCAATGTACCAGCCTGCAGATCAGGACCTATAGGGGGTCAGCCTAAACCCCACAGCCCAGCAACCATCGTTTCTCAAGAGTTGGCACCTCCTGGAGCTTTGGACTGTTTCTTCGTTCCAGCAAAGCTGATCTCACAACCAGCTCCTTGAGATTCTTTTATTTTTGCCCTTGTAATTTTGGCCAACCGGACACGTCCTGCATTCTTCCCCATGAACACATATCCATCACTTCCTTCGAGGTCTATAACCATGTCCCCATCCCTAACCCCATCCCAAAGTGATAATCCTATTCCTTGAATAGAAGTATGCCCCATGTCCTCAAGATTTTCGCCCTTCAGGCTTTCCTCTTTCCTTTCTTCATATTTAACCAACACCTACCAGTGGGAGCAGCTGGCAACATAAACCAAATAGAACATGGCTGCTAATCTGAGTCCTTAGCCTAGTGATGGATAGTCTTAGTTTCCTTCTAGGAACACTTGCTAGAAATATCTATGTATCTATCTTGATTATTATTCCCAAAAGGAATTTACTTTTATTTTGAACTCACAAAATACTTGCTGGCAATGTGGACCCTGCCTGGGATTCTCTCTCTCTCCCTTTCCAACCCTTTCCCCCAACTCGCACTTTCTCTCTCTCTCTCTCAAAATAAATAAACTTTTTTTTTTGAATAGTGATAAAAGCATTCCCCTGGGCCTTTTGTCAAATGATTAGTTGAAGTTGATTTTGTATCTGGAATTCTCCTAAACTGATTACTATCATTAGGAAAATGTGAATCAATTTTCAACTAAAACTTAGAACTCCAGGACTTTCTAATTACTACTCATAGAGGCCGTGGTAAACTTGGAAGGAATGGTGGGCAGATGGGCAAACTTTAGGGAAGAGCTTCACTAGCTCAGTACCCAGAGAAGGTCAGAGATGGACAACTTTCTAAGGCCTGGGGAAAACTCAACTAGGGGACTGAGGTAAGAAGGACCATATCAGGCCCCTACACAAAAGGGCAAGTTCAAGATGGGGGAAAGTGAATGGGGCAAGATGGTAAACATCAAAGGTAAGTTGAGAAGAGGTAAAAGTAATCATAAGGAAGTGATCTAGAAACAAGGCAGAAACACTGAAACCTCATACTGAGTCAGGGCTGATGATGAGACAAATTTGGTTTAGTAGTTTCAAACTTCAGGACTGGACACAATTTTGAATTCACAGCCTCCTTAAATCCTTTCTTCAAGGGTTTCAAACTCAATCCTGCTGCAAAGTGCTCCCCCTGTCTTTGCTGTTCCCTACCTCAGCATACAGGCCCTGTGGATAAAGAAAGTTCAGCATGTAAATTATACATCAAATACCGTTTTACTTTTGTGTGTGTTCTTAAACCAGAGAAGGAGATCCTTGCCTAGCTTTGGCTTATCACCAAATGAGGATTTCAAAGAGCATTTTAGTTACCAAAGACACTACATAGTCTACTGTGGTAGGTGAATAATGGCTCTCCGAAGATGTCGACGTCCTAATCCACAGAACCTGTGAATGTGCTACATGGCACAAGGACTTGGTAGGTATGAATAACTGAAGGATCTTGAGACGGGGAGATTATTTTGGATTATTTAGGTGGGCCAAATATACTCATGAGGGTATAAGTGAGAGAGACAGGAGAGTGAGTAAGAGAGTTGAAGATGCTATATTGCTCCCCTTGAAGAGGGAGGGGGCCACAAGTCAAGGAATGCAGGTGGCCCTGGCTTTTGGAAAACACAAGGCAATGGATTCCTCTACGGAGCCTCCAGAAAGAACACCACCTCACCAATACTTTGAGTTCAGTCCAGTGAGACCTGTGTTGGACTCCTGACCTCTAGAACTGTAAGATAATGAGCTTGAGTTGTTTGAAGTCACCAAGTTTGTGATGATTTGTTATAGCAGTGATAGAACATGGATTCATAGCGCTGCTATGTTACTTGAAGAACTACATTTTTTTCCCCCTGTCTGGCACTCAGTGAAATTGTTTTCTCTTAGGTATTTTTTTTGTAGATTCTGTCACCCTATTGGAAAATGAAGTTTTACACCTTGTGGTTTTAATTGCTTTTTCTGTAGAAAATGCTAAGGAGGAGATGTAGGTAAACCTTTCTACCCTCTATCCTCTTTCAAAATAATAATTTAAAAAGCCTCTCTTTAAAAGTCCTATTTTAATCAGCTTTGTCTTTTCTCTGATTACCTCCTTAGGCATATTTCTAATGCCTCTTTCAACTAATTTTTAGCCTCTACCTTAGAGCCAAAGCCCTTATGACTTTGAAAGAATTTATAAAAACAAATCTTCTACCCATCTCTCTGGAGGAAAAGTGATTTTATGCTGCTCAAGTGAAGACATTGTTTTGCCATTTCTCATGTCATTTTTCTTTTTTATCAGTGTCTCAGCTAGCGAAAAGGAGACAAATATCCTAGAGATGAAAATGGTAAATCGGTCTCCTTCATTGGTCTTTCCACAGCTCCGGATGTCTGCATTTTCAGGCACCTTTAACTCTTGAGAAAGAGTCTCTCTCATCCTTCCCAAATCTGTTTTTATCTATCTAGATTCTCAATCTCATATACTTCTTATTCTTCTGGAATCTCATTTCATGATTTGATCATTCTATCTTCTTCCCATACCCAGTAATGCAAACTAACAAACATACACAAACAATTCCTTACATTACATCCTGTTTCTGTCTCTACATAATATTCTCTTTCTTTTCTCTCTTTACTTCAATACCAGATTTCTAATTCCTTATTTTCCTTCATATTTCAATTTTGGCAAAGTGGATCCCATATCAGCCTCTCCACTGAGATTACTTTTGTAGAGTCATAAATGACTCCCGATTGCTAAATCCCATGAGCATTTTGAAGCTTAAAATTCCATCACAATATAACATCTTTAATCTGTAAGGAGCCTTTATACCTCAGTAAGAAAGAAGTAATAGCCATATCAAAAGGGCAATTTATATAATCTTATAATTCAGAAAAGAAATACAGTCTTTCATTAATATGAAAGCATCCACTTTGGTAGTTGAATACCTGTTAAGATATTTGAGAAGTAGATGTCACTTTCTATGTTAGTGAGGTTGTGATGAGTAGGTATTCTCAGAAGTGTGCACAAAATTCATAAGGATATCCATCAAGGATTTTTTAACCAATGGCAAATTTTATAAACAAACCAAATATCTAATAATTGAAGTAATTGATTAAGTTACAATACATTTTATATATTTGAAGACTGTATAGATAGTTTAATGACATTGGACAAGAATGAAGATGAAGTAACGTAAAAAAATTAAAATGTACTGGTGGGGGAAAGAGAACAATTTCATAGTGTTTTAAGTGGTTATAGGATGATTTAAGAAACCTTTCTCTTTGTTTTTATTTATTTTCCAAGTCTCTACAAAAAGGCATTGATTGCATAAGTAGAAATAGCCAGAGAAATCTTTTGTTTTAAACCACCATAGTCTAGAATAACAAAATAGTCTGTCAATATAGTTTTGAGGAGTTGAGATTTTGTTAACGATTTGAGGTGATGTTATTTGGAAACAGGCAGAAGGTGGCTATTCTGTGACGTCAGTTAAGACTCATGTGCTCTAACCATCTGAAAAGCTCATGACAGGATCAATAACTTCTAAGGGAGTGGGAGGAGGCTGACAGAAAAGGTGTCTGATGAGACGGCCACCCCATCTTTCCACGTAAGAGAAAGCAGATCTGTGGGCTTAATGAGTCACAGAGAACTGAATGTGGCCTGCTCTTCATGGAGATGAGTTTATAGGGCTTGGAGGAGGTACATTTTTGGATGGGTCCTAAGCAAGCCAAGACTTATTTCTATAGGCCCAAACCCACATGGGAGGCAGGTAGGAGGCCATTATTCTCTTGTAGGAATTAAGCACTAAAGCCTAAACTAAGGTCGTGTCCAGAGCAGTGGAAAGAAAGAAACACTTAAAGAAAGAATTTTTAGTACTTGGGGGTGGCTTGAGGGCAGTTTAAAAATGACTGGATTTCTGAGCCAGGGTGTGCCAAGAACACCTGCCAGAAATGCGGTTACGAGTTGAAGTTGGTTTTGATGGAAGATTGTGAATTTAGCTTTTGATATAGCCCGTGAACAAAATGACAAGATGGTTCAGTGAGTACAATGTCCAGTAGGCGAATGAGAACCCAGAAGAGAGGTTAGGATTGGGTGCAGAACATGCACTTGCAAAGTCTGTGGAGAGCGCTTCACTCATTGAGACCGCGTGACTTTGAATGAAACGCTCGTGTCACTTATGGCCAAGAGAGGCATAGATCATAGATTCGTGACTTCCATTCCACAAATGCCATCTGATTTCTAGAGTTTCTTCTTCTCGGGTGGTTAAAACCCCTGACTTTGGCTATGGACATTTACAACCTGACCTCTGATGGGTTATTTATATCCTGGGAATTAGCTTCATATAAGAAAGGCTTTTTAATCCGTAAGAAAGCAAAATCCACTAAATCTCATGGAGCTGCATTATTGTGAAACCAATTCATGCTGCTGTAGGAGAAATTCCTTTCATCAACATCTTTGGCACCATTTCTGGTCAGGTTGCTTCTAACTCCTGATTACCCAGATCAGAGTAAGGAAGAGGTAAAGGTAAAACCAAATGGGTAACTCAACAACTTTAGTGTTAAGAATTGTGCTGTTTCACAATGTGACAAAACATGTGTTTGGGTACATTTGTTTTTGGCTGTATTTTGTTTGCTTTAAGTGGCAAGAAACCTGGCTTCTCAACCTAGTTTCTTCCCCAACGGATTCTGTGTGATGGTAGATATGTTATTCATTTTCCTTGGGCCTT
Organism: Felis catus; assembly: GCF_018350175.1. Taxonomy (NCBI): domain Eukaryota; kingdom Metazoa; phylum Chordata; class Mammalia; order Carnivora; family Felidae; genus Felis; species Felis catus. The sequence continues at coordinate 55,807,060 of NC_058384.1, forward strand.
CTTTTTTCTTCAGTTAAGTAGAGATTTCAGTACTCTATGGCCCTCCTAGTTCTAGCATCAAATAAGATAATAAATGTGAAATGACAATGAAATACATTTATAAATGCTAGTTAAATCTTATTTGGGGCACATAATACATTTGCAAAAGGCTTCCTTAAAATCATACAAGAAAGGTGTTAATGAAAAAATAAATACTGGGTTGACCCATCTGGCAAAGCCTCATTTGAAGGTAATATGTATTCTTTAAAAAGTTAACTTTCAAAGTTTGAAGGGTTGAAAGCACTTTCAAAGTTTATTTTGTCACATACGCATGCACATGCATGTGTGTTTGCCCCCCCCCACAACCGCTGTGACCGCACAGATACTGTTCCTACCACCGACTACCTCTTGCTGTTAGTAATCAGTGGTGAAATGCAAAAGTAATTGAATGATTATCACTAACCTCAATGAAATCAGTAAATTGAAGTTCAAGAAGTTGTTAGCAATGATTTACGTTTTCTTCAGGGAGTTTGCAATCAGTAATACCTCAGATCTTTCCATGAAGCACCCTCTAGCTCTTTAATATACCTCTATCGTGAATTAATTTTATAATCCTCTCCAGGATCAGTATTTAGAGAGGTGTTTTACCACCTCTCACGTGTTCAATTGTGTCCCTCTAAAATTTATATGCCAAAGTCCTAATTCCCAGTAGCTCAGAATGTGGCCTCATTTGGAAGTAGGGTGTGTTTTGTACAGAGGTAATCCAGTGAAGATGAAATTGTTAGGGTGGATTGGAAACCAATATGGTGGGTGTCTTTATTTTAAAAAATGGAAATATGTAGACAGACATGTACACAGGTAGAACACCATCTGAAGATGAAGGCAGGGACTAGGGTAATGATTTTATAAGCCAAGGAAAACCAAAGATTGCCAGCAAACCACCCAAAGGCTGGAGAGAGGCATGAGACAGATTCTCTCTCACAGTCCTCAGAAGGAACCAGCCCTGCGGTCGCTTTGATCTCTGACTTCCAGCCTGTGAGACAATAAATGTCTGCTGTTAAGCCACCCAGTTTGTGATGCTTTGTTGCGGCCACTCCAAGCAAGCGATACATCAACAAATCCCCTTCCTTTATTTACACATTTGCTGAACAAATTACCAGAAAACTTTGAAGAGCATGTAAATGTTTATTAAGAAAAGTGATATTATGTAGGTATTCAAGGCCAGTTCCTTAAAAAAAAAAAATCCATTACCAAAGAGATATTATTTTTATTCCCAGGCTGGCAGCTAAATTATTTAGAATATTTTGGTTAGAACAGATTTCTTCTTCAACAGAATTCCAGCAAAGTAGTGTGAGTATGGGCTGTGAGCCAGGATATAGCAATGGCCTCATGACGGAGAGCAGAAGCTTATAATGGGATTAAATTAAAGCTACCTCCATCTTTATTTAGCTTTTAAATGTGATAATGCAGTAAAAACATCCAGTTCCGTGCCTGGAACACAGTAAATGTTCGGTAAATACATGTAAAACCTGAAATCTTTGAAGTCTAGATAAACTTACCCAATTTGATTTTAGAGGGGTAAATGTTTTTAAAAAGCTGCTCTATGAACCCTGCTGCGATCAATATTGGCCATTAGTAGCTTCTGAATGCTTCCCACCACAACACTGACCTCCACGTCTGTATATTCTCATCCAGCTCCATGAAGACAGCATACAAGTTGATAAAACTTGGCTTTCTGGAGTTCTAAGCACACACGTTAACATGTACTGCTGAGGATGGCTTAACTCGGGGCGCTCAGTCCTCCTTCCTTGGTGTTTCTGTTGCTCGTTCTACATCATCTGTATTATAGTTCCTACTACAGCCCAATGCACTGTTGTGCCCGTCTTTTACCAACTCTAAGTTCCTCCAGGCAATTTGTGTCTTTCTTCTTTGTGACTCCAGAGGGTGGCATAGTCTCTGTCCCACAGAGGCACTCTACATATGGCAAATGTGCTATGTCAAGAAGTGAGGTCATGGTCTCGAAACTTCTGCAGTATGAAAATAAGGTCGTATAAAATTTTTGACATTTAAGCTTTAATATTTTAACGTTCAACACTAATATGTAAACCTTTAAAACAGCAAGAGTCTTTACATACGGTATCTTGTTTGACTGTTAAAACAACCTCCCCGTATGTTATGATTCCCACTTGAAAAATGATGAAGTTGGTCCAGAGAAGAAAAGTAACATGCACATGGTGATACAGATATTTATAAACCGAATCAGGCTCACAGTGGAGAATCCTGGTTCAGCAATCCCGCTTGGACCGTTGTGCTTCTGACAGCTGTCAAATGATGTCATTTACTGGTATCGATGATCACGTGATTTTCTAATGCAGCCACTGAGACCGCTGAAGGTTCTAGATGTACTGAAGCCCATCCAAACTACTTTTTTGGTTGTCTATGCAAAAACTCAAGGGCTCCCAAGATGGATGAGATAAAGGACATGTATGGAGTGAAGACGTTGCAGGGGACAATACTTTCAGGGACAATACACAATAGATTCAGAAGAGGCTGTGCATTGGAATAAGTTGTACACCAAATATGTCTGTTAATAGGATTTTTTCCTCCTTGAAGAAGGCCAGACATGGTAGAAATAGGACACGTATAAGTCAGTCTGACACTTTTCTACCCGTATATATCCTACCTCCATATTCCCCTCAGAGTTTGTAGGTTCACGTCGAATGAGTTGCTTGTAGAGCTGAGCTGATACAGACACCCACTGCTCTTGCAGAACACATAGGGAGCACAGCTCTACACACTGGGATGACTGGCACTTGAACTTGACTAGTAACTACTGCCAGAGGCCAATTTCTTCCTAACATTTAGGTGAAGAGAAAGATGTGTATAGCATGTTTGAGTAAGGGTAGTCCTTAAAAAACAACACCTATATACACATACTTGGGTGCACATATATTATATATATGTTATATATATATATATATATGTTATATATATGTTATTATATATATATTATATATATAAATATATATATAACATATATATATAATATATATATAAAACGTGAGGGTAAGTCAGCATTTCAAGAAGCATAGTGAAGAAGCATTTAAAGATCAATGAAGAAGTTGTGGGAGGAAGAAGACATCATTTTTTATTGGGGGGCATTTGTTATATGGTAGACATATGATTGCCCTAAGGACTAAAACATGAGATTGCTTACATGGCATGATTTTACACATTCTAAAATCCCTGCCTGTCACCAGACTTCCCTACGTGCCTTAGCACGGCAATAAAGGCGTTATTTCAATAGGTTCTTACACAGACGTATAAATCTAACAATCAGAGCCAATTTTTATGCAATATTTATTTGTGCTTTAGATTCATTACCTCATTTAATTTCAAAATCACACTCTGAAATTAATACCATCAACACCCTTGTTTTACCAATTAAGGCAAAGAACAAAACCAAGACTGATCTGGACCCAGGAAAGCTGCCCGTGGAGTTTGTGTGCTTACCCACAGTCCCTTGCCCTTGCCTTGCTTCTGGGATGCGGAATGCCCATGTCATTAACACATACTGCCCAAGAGTGGATTAGGTTGTTAGTTTGTCACAAAGGGGTCTAACCAAATGACAATTAAGATGAGAATATTTCAGTAGGTAAAGGGAAATTTAAAGTATATACTACTTACCACTTAGAGGGGGCTCAGTAAATAGGAGGACATAGGGCAGTCCAATTTGTTTGAAAACACTTATCGAAATACCTATGATGGCTTAGATGCCATATTATCAACTATGGAGGGACAGAGATAAATAGATTACTGTATGGGTTTTCTAGAAGTTAATTTACACTAAGGGTAAGTAGAGTAGGCAGATGGACAAACACAGAATGTACTAAGCAAGATCAAAAAGTAAAGAATAAAAACAGTAAGTGTCATGTGAAAGGATCTGTGATCAGGTGACCCAGGGAAGAGGGGACATTGGAGCTGGATGTACGATGGAAAGGAAAAGGTTGTTAGGGGGGAGGTTGGAGGAGGGCATCACAGCAGAGGGACACCATGTTCAAGGGGAGGCAAAGCTCTGGGCAAGGACCTGGCTTTGCCAGAAAGGCAGGATGCGACTAGCTCATAGAAGCATGGGATGGGGTGGCAGGAAGCAGAGAAGAGAGAACCTTGCTTCAGCTTGTGAACAGCCTTGTGAGTCAAGAAAACAGTTTGGACTTTGTCGTCAGGACAGTGGTTCTTATCCGGGGGTGACTTTTGTTCACCTAGGGGATATGAGCAATGTCTGGAGACATTTTGAGTTGTTATAACAGAGGAGGTATTCCTGGTATCTGGTGGGTACCCAAGATAGGGCAAACTTCTAGTAAGGAGCGCTCATTTATTTATTAATTTTTTTTAAATTTTATTTTTTAAATTTACATCCAAGTTAATTACATCTAGTTCAACAACGGTTTTAGGAGTAGATTCCTTAATGCCCTTGACCCATTTAGCCCCCCCCCCCAACAACCCCAAGGTATGATCATTTATTGAAGGCTCACTGTGTAAAAAAGGCAAAACCCCAAGAGCATCAGCACTGAACTAATATGTTCAAAATAACCCTACAAGAAGGTATAGGTGTAGATAGATTAAGTTACCCAGTTGGTAAGCAGCCAAGTTAGGATTCAAACCTTGACTCAGATACTTCGGCACCACATACAATATCCTGCCTCCCTAGTCCCTGAGTAACTCTTCATGTGGGCGATCAAGGCTTAATTCTGAGAGTAAGAACTGCAATGAAAAAAGAAGCCAGATGTGACAGACATTAAATCAACAGGATTTGGAAACACATGTGATATAAGGGGCAAGTAGAGGTAGGACCTAGGATGGTCCTGAGTTTTCTAATGCTGATAATATTAATGAGAGGCTGTATGATAATATTTCATTATTAAGTCTTTAATAGCCTCAAGATCAGACAAAACTATTCCCTTGAAGTGCCTGAGAAATTCTTGAATGAGTTTGTGAGAGGTGGTGATAATGGCATTCCTAGAGGGAAGGAGGTAATGAGGTCATTTATAGACATATGGACAATACTTAGAAATTTGGGGATCCATTAGCCTGTAGGTGGTGGCTGAAGCCATGAGAATGCCCAAGGAAAATGTGCAGAATAAGAAGAGAAAAGGGGGCGCCTGGGTGGCTCAGTCAGTTGAGCGTCCGACTCTTGATTTCGGCTCAGGTCATGATCTCACAGTTCGTGGGTTCGAGCCCCGCATCAAGCTCCAGGCTGACAGTGTGGAGCCTGCTTGGGATTCCCTCCTATTCTCTCTGCCCACCCCTTCTCAAAATAAATAAACAAAGAAGAAGAAGAAGAAAGAAGCAGGGAAAAATCTTGGGGCATCCTTACAGCATACTCAAGACAGTAGAATGCTGGAGGAGTGGGAGATATATATTTATACATCATTAGTGGTTTATAAATCCATTATTGATATAGATATTCATATCTCTATATGTCCATATCTCTAAATGCCACATCTCTGTATCTATCTATCTATCTACCTATCATCTAATTTCTCCATACCTTAATTGTAGGTCTGCTGAAGAGGGAAAGGGCACAGGGTTGTAGGAATTAAGAATTTATACTTTCCTCTGAGAATGGTCTTAACTTCTGCAGTGTTAAGAGTGGGTTTTCCTGGCATAGTATATACTTGTGCACTAAACTTTACTGCTGGCTGTTACCCCACAGTGAGGTACAGCTACCTGGGAAAGCCAGCTTGTGGTCCATTTATTCAAGGAAAAGAATATGTTCAAATAAGAGACCGGTAGAGGGGATTCTCACTTCTCCCTGCATGGAAAGAGAACTCCTGCCTTAGCAAACTAAGTTGCTCTCTGGCATTTCATTCATTGAAAATTAATAAATTCAACTCCATTTTCACTTTTAAAAGTCTTGAATGGTATCAAGGTCAAACAAAATTATTTCGGTGAAGTGCCCAAGGAATTCTTGAGACACAAATCACAGATCATGAATTATGATCCCCTGCAGAGAGTAAGTTCTGGCTTGAAGGGAATAGACAAATGAAACCAAGGAATTGGAAAGTTTTCAGCTGGAAAATTGCTCTAAATCATAGGGGCCAAGAATTAGTTTGTGCCTCAGTGTTTTATACATTTCATGTATACATAAACAGGCATTTACACATAAACACACGCAACTATGTATCGTTGCACAAGAGCATTTCCACCAGACTCTGCTCTTGCCCCCAGTACACGCCAACCGGCTCCATGTGTCGCAAAAGCCTGGAGTCCATGTGTCGCAAAAGCCGGCGTAGTTAATTTAAAAAAATGAAACATTCAACAACAAAAAAATTGGTCTTCTGGGGGGAATGGGGGAAAATGGACCACTTGTTTGGACCACGTTTGTTTTTGATACATTTTTAGTGGCACACAGACAAGACAAACCAATGTACTGAGACTTGAAAGTTCAACCAAATGCTTTTGAGCGTAACGTTGCTCAAAGAGGCCGGTCTTGTGAAAAAAACTGAACTAACGTGTGTGTAAGCTTCCCATTAGCATCTTTGTCTGTGTTCTCCGAAACAACAGGGTAATGAGGTCTGAGACGGTTATTAGAAGGTCAAAAGCCAAAAAATAATACAAACCCCGTATATATTTTCATGACATTTTAAACTTTTACATACCCACAGCTGAATAGGCCAATAAAAGCAGGACATCATGTAAGACCAGGCTCAAAAGTATCCCGGAAATGAGCCCTCATTCATGTTACGGTGAAGAAAGCGTTACTAGAATTATTAGGATTACCGGTGCGGCCCTAATGTCATGGCCCCATAAGCACAAATCTACAACTACAGCATAGTGGTACTTAATATTTGCTACACAGTAACACAAGCACATCCAAGATCACAAAAACTGGCCTTAAAATATAGGCAGCAAGTAATCTATATGTTCGTATGTTACATGGGGAAGGAAGGAGTTTCTCCTTAAGAAGAAACAGGATCTGGGAAGAAATCTCTACCAAAACAGCAGTCAGTTTGCATGACAAAAGATAACAGGCTTCCTGGGCTGAAACTTCTGGATCCAGGTCCCTTCCAGGTACTTGGGTTTCGCCCCCAACTTGTCTGTGTTTTCCCTGCGCACGAAGTAGCCCAGCCTTCCCATAGAAAGTAATAGAATTAGCTGTCCTGAAGGTAAATTCACTCACGTTTCAGAAGACAGAAACTATTTTCTATTTTTTTTCCCCTGAAGGAATACCCTTTTTCTTTTTTTCCTGCTTGTGTATCACCAAGTTAAAACAAACAAGCATATAAAGACAAAGCAGGGTTTCATCCAGAGTTGTGTGTGTGTGTGTGTGTGTGTGTGTGTGTGTGTGTGTGTTTAATTCTGGATTCTTCTCCCTCTTCCCTCCCGGCCAGTCCAACTTTTTCTCTTCCTCCACCTTTAGCCCCTTCCTCTCTCTTCTCTCCCCTGTCCTCCTCCTCCATAATTTTTCTTGTCCTTTCTCCTCCTTCCTTCCCTCCTTTCCTCTTCTCCCCTGTCACCACCCTCTTCCTCTCCCTCTTCCTTCTCTTCTTTTCCTGTGTCTCCTTCTCTTCCTCTTCCACCTTGCTCCTCATCCTTTCCTCTCGTTCCTTCTAGTCACAGCAGCAGTCCTGACTGTTGGCTAAGGCGATCCCTTCTTGCTGAACTCTTAGGTGGACGCTGCACTGTTTAAGCTGTGCTGCGTGAGGGACTCCGGCTTCTCTGCCGGGACGCAAGCTGGCCTGGAACACGCGTGAGTGGACAGACCCAGGGAGGCACAGGCACAGGTCAGAGGGGGTCTGTCATGGCCTGATTGAATATACTCAAAAGCCTGACAAAGACTGGTTTACACTGATTTTTTCTTTTTCAATGAGCAGCGCGGAGGAATATTTGGAGCACTTTGTTTTAAAGACAACAGAGGCAAAGCTTCCTTTCTTCCAGATAATTTTTCTGGCTACCTTCTTTTACCGCTGTCGTCCTCTGTGCCTGTTACGGAATTCTTCACGATTAGTGAGTAACTCAAATTCATCGACGGCAGGTATATTTTACCTAACACATATACCTCGCACAACCCTGAAACCCTATAATTAAAAAAAAAAATTACTAAAGTAGCAAAACCATTGTATTGAGTTGGCATGAGAGAGTATAGAATTTCTTGGGTGTTGGACTGGTAAACAGAACCACTAGAGATAGAATTTCCAGGGATGGGTCATCCCTAGTCAGCAAACTTCCAACTTCTGGAAAATTATAAAAACTAGCAAGAATACCCCTCCCTGAGAGACATTTAGCAAAACAGGCCCCCTCCTTTCAGAAATGTGTTTTGTCAAATGAATACTTATTTTGAATATCTGGTAATTTCTAGACTTTTCATGATCCAGCATTACTGTTTGTACTTGGATAACTGTTGTCTGAATGAGTCTGCTCTTTTCCCCTTCCTCTGAATTTATTTGCTGTGTAGACACAACTTGGGTGAGACCTGTTTGACTAGGTAGCCCAAAGGAAATTTTCGGATGTGGTTAGAGCCCCCACCCATCCTTACCCACATTTCCTAGTGGAATTTTGGAAAGCACTGATGACCTTTTGTAAATGTACCACACCTCAAATTCTCATTTTTCCGTTCTGTGGGCAGTTCTTTCTTTTTTGACCCTGTTCTCCATCAAAGCAAAGCAGACAACTCCAGGTACTTCCCTTAAATATTTGAGCAGCTGGGCTTCTGCACCTACAGCAGATCAGAGTAAGATCACCTTCGGTGTGCTCTCATAAGCCACCGATTTTGATTAGTCTGAGGAAAAGTACAAATGACTTCCAGCTGAAGCAAGCTTCATCCCTATCCAACTGGCTCAAGTCGGGGAGAGCTTCCTGTTGGCTCCCTGAACAGACCTACTGCCTTCTGACCAGGTCTTGGTTGGAGTTCAGGGAGTAGTAATTTGAGGATACGCCCTTCTTCAACCACCGGAGAGGGGATTCAGATAATTAAGTTTTCTAGTGTCTTTCCAACACTAGACAGATGCGTTTTCTGTCATTGTGGAGTATAAATAGAGCCGGGAATGCCTGTACAACAGGACATTACAGCTAATTTTCCCTCTCTGATGGGTTGCCAGGACTTTGAAAATAAGTTTCCTTGCTCTTTCATGAAAGAGCATCCTCGATTCAGTTGAAATTTTGGTTGAAGAATCACACTGGTCCTCATCTTACAAATTCATTGCCCCTGATTAGGAAAACCAAAGTAATCCACCAAGTACCCACGTCTCTGCTTTTTAGATCTGTATATCTCTCCTGAAGCTAAGTCTTGCAATTTTCTCTCCCATAATCTTGCCTACAAGAGACTGGAGAGTCACCACAGACCCATTCTTTCAAGGGACTCTCTTGGGTCCATTTGCGATTATTAGGTAGTTCAAGATCAAACTAGCTGAGGTATTGTGCAGGAATTGATCATAGGATGCGGTTCTTGGGTGTGGAAAGAAAGTGTGACTCAGTTTAACTCACCACCCTCCCCAGAAGGTCAGCATACAGTGGGACAAAGCAGCATATCAGGGTAACTAGAATCAACACGTTAGATCCTGAGAAACCCTCGGATCTTTTCATTTGTTTTCAGGCAGTGTTCTATTTACCCTTCCTAGATCACTGCCATGAAAAAACATATGAAGTTGTCTCTTCTCCCAAACTGACTGCATTTTTCTTATCTACCTCACAGCCTTTATCAATATCATGTGCCCAATACATTCTTGAATACACAAGTAAATTTAGGGAAAGTATTCCATGCTATTTGGTGTCAGATGTCTTTTTTTCTTTCTCTTTTTTTTTTTTTGAGACAAGTACTGTAAGTTACATAGCTTGTAACTTAAGTATGCAGCCTTTGCAAATGAAACCCACAATGAGTATACAGAAATAAAAGAACCATGGAATCTCAGAGAGTGAACGAAATTTAGAAATCTAGTGCAAACTTTACTTCACTTGTGCAGAAACTGAGTTCCAGAGAAATGGCTTGACTAACAAATACCTCTGAGGGAATTAGCAGTGAAGGCTCTCAAGATATGCCACCCTGAAATGTGTCACTTTGGCATATGGATTATTTTGAACTAAAGGCAACTGAGCATCTGATCTATAAAAAAGGCTTCTTGGAGTTTCCCTTATCTGACTAAAAGCAGAAACTCATGAGAAGTGAGAACTGCCATGAATCCCCTTTCCAGAGGAGTTTTATGGCCATGGAGATGGAAAGTCAGCAGTGAAATGAATCTGCACAAATAAATGTCACTAAAATAACTCTTATTTTTCATGAGTCTCCCCACACATTTACCTTTTCACAATTTACTGCCGCTGGAACCCCAAAGGCCTGCTTTCTTTTGTCTGGTCACTTCTCCACTTGTTGCCCCTTTATTAGAATGGTATGCAAACTTCTAAGTCTAATCACTTCTGTGGGTTTTCACATCTTTTCTGTGAAGTTAAGACATGTGCAAATATTAACATTAATAAAGAAAGATATGCCTTTTTTCCTGTTCATCTGTCTCTTGCGAGTTTAGTTCATAGGCCTCAGGGACTGAATCCAACAGGATAGAGGAAAAGTTTCATCTTCCCTTACAGTGGCCAGATTAAGACCAGGATTCCTTGGTCTTTCGATACTCTGTTTGGTCCCCAAAAGAAAATAAAAAGCAAAGTCATATTCTATTTATGAAAGATTCTTAATATGCTACAAAATTTATCACTTTGTATAATTTTATATTCCTCTGTTTCTTGTTGAGAAAGTTTGGAAAGTAAAGACAGTGAAGAAATTTAATTAAAATTGGGTCTACTTGAGTGGTGCATGACTGGATCAGTGGGTAGAGCATGCAACTCTCGATCTCAGGGTGGTGAGTTCAAGTCCCATATTGGGTGTGCAGCCTTCTTAAAAATTAAAAAAAAAAGGCATTTAAGAAAATTAGGTCCACTTGAAATTATTGAGGGCACCATTTTCTTTGATAAGATTTTTTTAAGTTTATTTATTTATTTATTTTTTTAACATTTTTTTTAACGTTTTATTTATTTTTGAGACAGAGAGAGACAGAGCATGAACGGGGGAGGGGCAGAGAGAGAGGGAGACACAGAATAGGAAGCAGGCTCCAGGCTCTGAGCCATCAGCCCAGAGCCCGACGCGGGGCTCGAACTCACAGACCGTGAGATCGTGACCTGAGCTGAAGTCGGACGCTTAACCGACTGAGCCACTCAGGTGCCCCATATTTATTTATTTTCGAGGGAGAGAGAGAAAGCAAGCAGGGGAGGGGCAGAGAGAGAGAGAGAGAGAGAGAGAGAGAGAGAATTCCAAGCCGACTCTGCACTATCAGTGCAGGGCCCAACATGGGGCTGAAAACTCAGGACCAGTAAGATCACGACCTGAACTGAAATCAAGAGTTGGATACTTAACTGACTGAGCCACCCAGGCACCCCAGGGCACTATTTTCTTTGAATTCACCAGACAATTTTCATATAATGATCATGTCAGAAAAAAATGCTGGTTTGACCCTCCCCTTTCCCCCCAAATGGCAAGTGTTGATGCAAATGAGTATAGGATGCTGTATAAAAGCTCAAGCTTTATCCCTGGAACGGGGTCACACAGTGAGTTATTACATAAAGGCTGGTTAGGAGAGCTCTGACAATATTAATTTTAGCGTACATTGACCCAGCAGACAAATTACTTGGGAGACTGAAATCTCAATCAGGTGTTTAGTCTTTTGAAAAACGGTAATATTTCTGCAGCTTCATTTCAGTGATTGTTGAAAATCCAAAAGAGGTAAGAGTAGAGTGAGCCTCCATTGTTTGCTTTTCTGCTTTCCTCAATGAATGTCAGCCTACACTTTAGGGAAAGTTCTGCAGTTTTCCCAACCAGAGCAAGAAGCTGATGGAATCCTTTCTGTGCTGAGGATTAGAAGTGAACTGACTTGAGAAGGCATACACTGCTTATTTCATGCTAAAAAGCTGCCATCAAAGGTGAAGACCACAGCTAGTGTCAAGTAGTTAAAATCTTAAACATCCCTAATGACTTCTTTTAAGTCATTGCTATTCCTTACAAAAACAAACTAGCGCTGGATTAAGTTCTGGGCACTCACATTACAGATGATACCAGTCATCTGGATTTCTCATTATGGAGCTTCTGCCAAGTTCAGACTCTTTGCCAAGGATGATTTAACCATTCAGAGTGTCAAACTGACCTTGTACTTGGGGATGGGGGTGGGGAGAAGCTGATTTGCCTATGCATTGTTTTCTTGGATTCTAAAACATTGAGGAGATGAAACCAGTAAGTTTAATGACCTTTCTTCACTAACCTAGTTAACATCTGCACCTCACATAATTACACTATTGAAACTGTGGGTGCCAGAGGCCCTGTTAGCTTTCGCATATTCAATCAAACAAATACTTTTTAAGAAAGGTTTTGGAGGGTAGTGGGAAAAAAAAAGAGATAAATGGATTAGAACCCCAGAGTTGGCAAAATTAAAAGATGATGATTGCTTAATTGCAGGTGACTGCTTGTGTGTGTGGGGGGTGGGTGGGTTTTGTTTGTTTGTTTGTTTTCTGTGTTTTTTTTTTCCTGCCCTGAAAATATTAGGCTTAGGTAATAGGCTTGTGGAATAGAAATGAAAGATTGTCTGAGCTGTAAGCCCACAATTCTGAATGCATTAAAAAAATAAGGTTTTAAGTCCTCTTCAACGTAAATAGCACCAGTAACTAGTTTTAAATGCTTCCTTGCCACTCTGTTAGACTGCAAGTAGTTTGTTATTTATAATATCTAGATAATGCTTTTGTGGGGAGGGAGATAAGTCTTGTCAGTACAACACACACACTGAAGCTGGCTTTCTTAAAGCACAGACAGAGGCCAACAGAAAAGCTGCTGGTTGTGAGGAGGCGATGGTGGTGAATGAAATTCACAAGAAAATCCCATTTACTCGAACTGGTTTGGGCCTGGCATTCATTAATAAGGAATTATAAACCTGCTTTTTGGGTCTCTGCTTGTTGGACTATATGTGATGATGGTTTCCCCCCAGTTTCTGGCTTGCCCTACAGCCCACCAAAGTCCCAGGGAGACCTTGGGGACAATTTTATCAGTAATGGTGCATGTCCTTTTCATGAGTATCTACTACATGTCAGGAACTGTTTTACATGTTATCAAATTTAATTTCTTATCTTGCAAATCTTATGAGGAAGGTTTTAGCCCCATTTACCAATGAGGACTGAAAAAAAATTAAGTACAGCAGTTGCCCCTTCTCCATGGTTTCAGTTATTCGAGGTCAACTGTGGTCCAAATATATTAAATGGAAAATTCCAGAAATAAACAATACATTGGTTTTAAATTGCTTGCTGTTCTGAGTAGTGTGATGAAACCTTACGCAATCCCACTCTGTCTCTTCCAGGATGTGAATCATCCCTCTGTCTAGCATAGCCTCGTAATATAGACTACCTATACCCAGTAGTCCCTTAGTAGGCGTCTTGGAGTTATCAGATTGATTAGCACACTATCACAGTGCTTGTGTTCAAGTACCCTTTATTTGACTTAATTATGGCCCCAAAGTGCAAAAGGAGTCATGCTGGCAATTTGAAGATCTAAAGAGAAGTCCATAAAGTGCTTCCTTTAAGTGAAAGATGAAAGTTCTTGACTTCATAAGGGAAAAAGAAAAAGTGTATGTTGAGGTTGCTGAGATCTATGACAACATTTATTACAGTATGTTATTATAATTGTTCTATTGTATTATTAGTTAGTGTTACTTTCTTACTGTACCCAACTTAGAAATTAGACCTTAGCATAGGTATGTATGTAGAAGCAAAAACATAGTATATATGGTTTGGTACCATATATCTTAAGTTCTTGGATCCACTGGGGCCTTGGAACATGTCCCCCTCGGATAAGGGGGCACTACTGTATATTGCTTAAGAGGGCACAACTAATACTCAGTGAAAGTGAGGTTTAAATTAGGCCTGCTTCCCTCCAGAGTCCAGTGTTCTACTGTATACTGTCCACATTTGCCCACACTCGTCACTTGCAGTCACCCTAGTGGCACAGGTAGTTTCCTTATTCTTTCCCTTCACTGTGTCTCTTCTATTGACTTTGTGGTTATGAGTTTAGACGAGGCTGCAGAATCTTTTCTTCAAGGTTTGTAGTTGTTTGCTTTTAAATAAAAGCTAATTTGGAAGAGCAGCTTGAATACAGTCCTGCTTAGAAGCTGCCCCGAGAGCCCATCATTCCAGGAACCACCTGTAAACTTGGCATCCATTCATTTGTAAGTTGCTTGCTAAGCAGGAGGCCTTGAGAACCCAGTTAAAAGCGGGCACTACTGTATGCTTTATTTGCTGGACAAATTAATTGCCCTTAGATTCTAAAGGTGATTTTCAAGGAGTCTTGAGGAGAAGGTAAAAAAATAATTAGTTATGCTGTTTTTGACGAATCGGGATGTTTCCACATCTGGATAGGATTTTAGAAGTTCAGGACATGCATAGCCCCTAAGCCATTCAGTTTTGGCCTTTTTCTTTTGATTATTAATCTACATGTCCCAACACTTTTTTGTTTATTTTGCTGCAGAAAAAGTTTGCAACTCATTGCTTATACTGCTAAGATGGTTGAATTGTCTTCTCTTAGTTGAAACTTTGCTAGGGGCAAAACCATAAAAAGGTCAAGTTTATCCTTGGCACCACTGTAATCTGCCTTACTCACCTCCTGCTTCCATTCTTGGCCTTAATTGTTTTCTATCACCTGTGCCCAGTGCTGTCCTGTTTCCCCATCTCCTGTCCAGGATAAAATATTTAATACACTAGTTCATACTAAAGGATCCTTAAATTAATAATATACTTCCTAGCAGTTTGATTTCCTTTTTAATCTTACCAGAAAAACCTGAGAGAGGATAATAATTATTTTAAAGATATAAAGGACGAATTGTAGTGAACAAATGCTGTGTGTGTGTTTATTTATTATTTTTTAATGTTTACTTATTTTTAAGAAAGAGAGGGGGGATGGGGGGCAGACAGTGAGGGAGACACAAATCTGAAGCAGGCTCCAGGCTCTGAGCTGTCAGGACAGAGCCCGATGCGGGGCTCAAACCCACAAACTGAGATCATGTTCTGAGCTGAAGTCAGATGCTTCACCGACTGAATCGCCCAGGTGCACTGTGTGTGTGTGTGTGCTTGTGTGTGCATGTGCGTGTGCGTGTGCGTGTGTGTGTGTGTGTGTGTTTAAATCCACACCCCTGCCCCCTTTTTGGGAAGCCATGCTTCTCCCACTTGATGCCAGGGATGGGCATGTGGCCAAATCATCACGTAATGGGGCTTCATCTCCCTGGCAATCCGTAGTGATTAGGTCAGAGCTTCTGTGCTTGAGACATTAAGTTCGAAGTTCCTTCTTAGAATCAATATAAGATGGAGAGAGAGAACTGTTCTTTCTGTTGGGGTTGCTAAATCAGGTATGCGGAAGAATGAGGTACTTGGGAAATCATTTTTGGCCCCATGGAAGAAGCTTTTAGGCAGTGGGAAAGAAGAAAGTCAGCAACAGAAAGAAGAACAAAGACATGGAGAGACTTCTCTGCCATTGTGAGTACTTTCAAGTCAATCCAGCTATATTTGAAATTAGATTCAACTCTACCGCTCAAGGGGTGTACATGTATGTGTTTGATGTATATGTTAGCCACACGATCCCTTCCTTTTGTGGAATTATGCTTTTCCCCCTTGATGCCAGGGATATGGCTCTGTGAATCAGGAGGGCTGGGCTTTCCAGTTACGGTGAATCGTAAACCACCGATGTCCATCCCACATTTTGCGAGAATAGGGATTGGGTCTTAAGTTAGGTTGATTCAAGTTTTTTTTTTTTTTCTTGGTATTTGGAATTGAAGGATCCTGCCTGATACAATTTTGAGTAAAGCATTTTTGGGCAGACAATATTCTTGTTGACTCTCATCTATCTTAAGAATGTTACTTTGCTGCTGGTTTTCAGTACTAATTCTGTGTTGACATTGCAACCTGCAGTTATTTGCTGGTAGACAGGTGGATGTGTTTTTCACCCTTTCTTGTTGATGTGTTCAATATGATTCAATTTGATCCACTTCAATTTAGTTCCTTTTAATGAATGTGGACTAGGAGCTCCCTGAGGTCCTTTTCTAGAAGGTAAGCAGTAGACCATTTAGACATCATATTTCAGGGCAACAGTTCTTCCACTTACAGGGGTTTGGAAAGTATGAGTCACCCTTTCAGATTGTGTATGGCAATCTACACATCTCTGAGGCCCATTTGTTGAGCATTGATAAAAATCAATGACTTGCCACTGTTTTGACCTTTGACGCAACTCTTGAGGTCTTTAGTAAGGAGCAGATGGGATTGGTGATTACAAGCTGATACTTGATAAATGCACTGAGAGGAAAAAGATCATTTACATTTTATTTCTAGTCTTGGGTGGTCATATGACTTTTTCAACATCAATTGCCAACACTCCAATTAATGAAAGACTATACAAACACGAGATGAAAGTATGAATCCTCTGGTTCTTGTTTTGAATTTCTATTTATGCTAAGTGATTGTGACTGTGTATTTATTTACATGTGTGTATGTAAACTCACACAATTCTTTATACAGACTCTATAAATAGTTATATTAACCAGCCTAGTTAAATATCACACGGATTCCAGTGGAAGAAAAGATCATACTGGTGGGGCTGTTATAACTTTCTATTACTACTCACTTCCTTTTTTATTCTCTCATATGACTTTGTTTTTGGCTCCCAAACTGTTGACATTGAGAGTGACTAAGCCTTTGCCCTGAGGACCTTCCATTATCCCAGTCACTGACTTTTACTTTCCATCTGGGAGCTGGGGTCCTCACACCCCCTTTGGCTTACTCCTGGCTCACAGTGCTGTGAGGGGTCCTGGGGGGAGAGACCCCATTCATGAGAATCATCTCCCTGCCTGTGGCTGCTGCTGCTTACTGCACATCAAAACAATGTCTGAGCATGTCAGCTGAGGACTTTCTCGAATGTGCTTTTATGAGGCTTAGTCTTAGACTGGAGCAAACCATCCAAAATCAGCTAGTTGAAAGTGAAACATTCAGGCAATCAGCTGGTACTCTTTTCCTAAAGATTAGTAAATAACCGGTTTGGGTACTTGTTTTTTCAAACTTAATTACATTGAGCTGAAGCTAAATCCTACACAGCAAACCCCGGCATGTTTTCTTTGATTAGCTTGAATGGTCAAAAAAGTTACATGAAAAAAAAATGTGTGAATTTTTTGTATTGATTCAAATTAAAATAACTTCATTTTTTATCCAACTGATGTGAGCTGAATCTTAATTTTTATGTCATCCATAACCTAAGTGAGATAAAGTCTTTGAAGATAAGATCTATTTTAGTAGTGAGAGCCTTTATAGCCTCAATAGGTCTTTTATAATTAAAGACTAAGTTTCTTAATCAGTTGTAGACTGTGATTGTACATGCCAATTATATTGACTATTTTGCTTATAATTATTTGCATATCAGAAAAAATAGGCATTAACTTATTTAAATACCATTTTTTCTCCAAAATGACATCACTTACATTGTCAGTTTTTTTTTTTAATTGTAACTTTTCAATAAGTTACTTTGCCTTTATAAATACATAGGTTTATGTATAGAAATCTGTCTCTTCAAATGACTAGGTCAAGTTGACTGGTGATCACCCATTACGATGCCTGGAAAAAGTGACTGGTGTTTATGAATCTAACACCAATTCTCATGTGTGTGTGTTTTTCCATACCACTAACCAAATCTCCAACAGCAATGGGGTATCCTACAACTCAACTAAATTCTGCCACTGTATACCTGGAGATAGCGTCAGATCTCACAGGTTAGAGGCTCAGTCTGCAGGACTGCCCCCCTCCCCTCTCCCCGTTAGATGCCAAGTATAAGTCCATGTTGTCACCTGACCCATCAGCTGTAGACCAGAGGTTCCCATGCCCCTTCTTTGGGGGTTCGGTTAATTTGGTAGAAATTTCAACAGAACCTAGGGAAAACTTTACCTATTATTATTCTACTTTATTTATATACTTTTATTATAAAAAGG
This sequence comes from Felis catus, assembly GCF_018350175.1. Taxonomy (NCBI): domain Eukaryota; kingdom Metazoa; phylum Chordata; class Mammalia; order Carnivora; family Felidae; genus Felis; species Felis catus. Next base: position 55,825,074 of record NC_058384.1, read on the forward strand.
TAAAACTCAAGAACAGCCAGATGGAAGAAATGTAGAGGACGAGGTGTGTGGGAAGCGGCCAGAGCTTCTATACCTTCTCCAAAGTGCTCAACTCTTTCAAAACCTCCATACATTCATCAACACAGAAGCCCTCTGGGTTCCTGTCCTTTTGGGTTTTTATGTAGGTCTCATTACATAGGCTTGACCATGGGTGATTGAACTCAATCTCCAGCTCTTCTCTCTTTCAGGGAGCCGAGTGGGTGGGACTGAAAATTCCAATCTTCCAAACACAGGGTTGTATCCAGGGGCAACCAGCATCCATCCTTAGGCACTTTCCGAAAGTCACCTCATTAACATAACAAAAGACACCTTTCTGTCTCTCATTGTAGGAAATTCCAAGGTTTTAGGAGCTTTGTGCCAGGAATGGGAAGGAAGATCACATAGAGAATTCTTTTTATAAGTCACAATATCACAGCTATCAAAATAGTGTATCTAATACATGAATCATGGAATTTTGTAAAACGCAATGTACATTTCAATGGATACGAAGGTCTAAAAGCTGTGAAATGTGGTTCTTGACACTGAAAAATTTATAATGTACTTGACGAGGAGATGTGGATGTACATGTACACGCACAAGATAGACTCTAGATGATAAGTAAATGCTGTAGTGAGACATGTAGAGAAGTGTGGAATGAACCCCAGAGGGCTAAGATGACCAGGGACTGGAGATAGGCTTCAAGAATGAAACACTTCATGTAGTGAAAGAGGGAGAAGAAAATCCTATGAGGCAAATTGTAAAATGAATTCTTTTTCCTCTCACAGAGAAATAGTATACATTAGGAAAGTAAAGAAAGACAAGACTAATAAAAGATCTGAGAAGTGACCTGACATCTTTGATTAAATCCTCATTACTCATAATCTTTTTCTTTTCCTTTTAATGTTTATTTATTTTTTGAGAGAGAAAGAGACACAGAGTGTGAGCGGGAGAGGGTCAGAGAGAGAGGGAGACACAGAATCTGAAGCAAGCAGGCTCCAGGCTCCAAGCTGTCAGCACAGGGCCTGATGCAGGGCTTGAACTCCTGAATGGTGAGATCAGAATTGAGCCAAAGTTAGACGCTTAGCTGACTGAGCTACCCAGGTGCCCCTCATAATCTTTTTTTATCTATATGCTGGCTCAATATTTCTCATTAACCAAGTTAACAAGCTATTCGATTAAATTAACAAGTCAGCAAACACCCCAAAACTTAGTATTTAGCTTAAAAGATATATATATATATATATATATACACATATAGATATATCTATCTATATCTATCTATATCTATCTATCTATCTATCTATCTATCTATATCTGGTGTTTATTTAGCTTAAAAGTATTTAGCTTAAAAGTTATATATATATTACATATATATAATATATATATATACATATATATATATTATATATATATCAAAGTTTTATATATATATATATATATATATATATATATATATATATATATATATATAAAATCTCTGGTGGTTTCTGTGGGCCAGAAATTTGGGAAGGGCTTGATGGCTTGATGGGGTGGTTCTGGCTCAGGGTATCTCACATGATCACAGGCAGATATTGACTACAGCCAGAAAGTGGGGGAAAGGGATGCTAAAGAAGCTGGCGGGGTGGGGGGCGGGGAGGACGGTGGCTTGATCTCTTTTCATGGATTCTTAGAGCTTCTCCACATGGTATGCCCAGACAAGTTAGTCTGGATTGCCTCACATCATGGTAGCCTCAGGACAGCCAGATGATAAGCATGGCTGCTGAAAGAGGGAGAATTATTATTTCTTTAAGTGTTTATTTATTTTTGAGAGAGAGAGAGAGACAGAGCATGAGTGGGGGAGGAGCAGAGAGAGAGGGAGACACAGCATTGAAGCAGGCTCCAGTCTCTGAGCTGTCAGCACAGAGTCCGACACAGGACTCAAAGTCATGAACCATGAGATGATGACCTGAGCCAAAGTCGGTCGCTTAACCGCCTGAGCCACCCGGGCACCCCATAGCACGCGGCATCCAGTTTCAAAAGGAGGGAGCATAGACTCCATCTCTTGATATCAATATTCAGTTGTCAGAAAAGGATATGGGATAGAAGATACTGTTTTGCCCATTTTGGAAAATGTAATCTATCACAAAGATCACTTGGGGCATTTTGTTGGAATAAGCACTGTCCTCGAGGAGTAAGAAAGTAGTAGAAAAACACTTGAACATGTGATGCTTATTGGCTGAAATGTATAGATAATACGCATTCAAAAGAGTGGGTAGCATTCGTTTCTATGCTGATCTAATCACACATATACTAGTGACCCAAGTAAACCATCTCCTATCCCTAATTCATGGCTACAGGTCCATAAAAATAATACAACATTTTGAGATTGGCCTTATTCATAATAGAAATGAAATAATAGAAATGATAGAAATGAAAAGCCATCTTCAAAGCACTTCACAGGGTTTTAACATTTTGTTTTCTTATTTTTCCTTTATTTGGATCAAGGCCCAACCTGGTGGTATTTCGTAGCAGTTTCCTTTAGGCTGGATTTAATTGCTGGAGAGATGTCTTTTGCTAATGAGACTGAGCAATCAAAATCGTAACCTGCATTCCTGAGATGTGGCCTCATGCATTTTAAAACATAGCGAAGGGTTAAATACACTTCTGAAACAAAATGGCCTTTTTCTTATTGTTGTTGTTATTGTTATTATTTTAAACATGAAGCTTCATGTTCCAAAAATATTTATGTCCTTTCCTAAGAAAGGGCAAATCTCCTAAGTGTTCTCAAACATGAGTCAGAAAAGATCTTACTAAGCGCCATTCTCCCACCTAAATAGGATTTCTCTTCATTTGCTGGTGCTCTTTGTTTTTCAAGAGAAATATTATCTTATCTCTGCTTTGGGCTTCTTTGCCTTGTTTTCCATTCTTTCAGGATGAAATGTCACCAGAGAAACATCAGCTACAAATGCATGTGGTTAACTGGCATTCACCCCGGTTTCACAAGGCACTTGGGGCTGACCCAGATTTCTCCTCTCAATGCTTCCCAATTGTCTAAACTCGTCATAAGGGTAAAACTTGAGTTTGTACACTTTCCCTGAGTGCCTCCCCCCTTTCCCCGGTGGGGTCCTGCCTTGTGAGGGATCATTAGTGTTTTCTCAAGGGGGCAGTTCATATATATGAATTGTTGTTTAAACAAGAGAAGTCAAAGAGACTTCACAGAAGGTCCATGTCATTGACCTTTGCCTATTGTGAATATCTCCTGTGTATAACAAGATTATAATTAAACTTTGGTGTTAGTCTCCAGAATCAAGATGGCATACCTAGAGTTGTGATTTGGAATGAGAGCTGCTTGATTTGACATCAAAAATAAGGACTTGAAAAACAATTTTTGGAGAAGTACTTTCTTTTTTTTAAACCATTAGTATTTTCAATCATCAGGTTAGACAAGATTGTGGCAAGCTTAACTATTTAACTAGCAATCCTTTTAAGTATTTTTCTTTATGTCCAGTTGCTATTAGAACTGTGACTAGCAAATAGTGAACAAGGTGAAAGTTTGGTTAGTTCATAAAAAAGTTGATGATATGACACCTTCATTTCTGGTTATTAGAAAAAGCACCAAATCTCTGGAGAATTTCACTTCAATTCCCACTTTCTAGCTCCAGGCATATATTTCTGAGTTTTTACTGATAGCTTCTATAAGGGTTAAATAAAAAGTCGTGGAGACTTTAGTTGTAAAATTGGAAACTATGCAACTTTTAGAAAAAAACACATAGAGAATCTTTGGGATCTAGGGTTAGGTGAAGGGTTTTTAGACTTGACTAAAAGCACAATCCATAAAAAGAAAAAACTGGGAAATTGGATCTCATCAAAATTAAAACTTTAACTCCGTAAAAGACCCTGTGAAGAGGATGAGAAAAACAAGCTACGTATTTGGGGGAAAACCTTTGTAAACCACATATCCAACAAAGCCCTTGTATCTAGATTATGTAAAGAGCTCTCAAAACTCAGTAATAGCATAAACACGCAATCGGAGAATGAGCAAAGGACATGAACAGACACTTCACACAAAAAAGGACGTACAGGTGGTAGACAAGCACATGAAAAGACATTCAGCATCATTTAGCTACTAAGGAAATGAAAATTAAAACCACGAGACATCCTTACATACCTGTCAGTGGTTAAAATAAAAATAGTGACCACACCAAACATTCATAAGAATGCACGGGTGAGTGGATTGCTCACACATTGCCGATGGAAATGAAAATGGCACAGCTCTGGAAAATAGTTTGGCAATTTCTTTAGAAATTCTGTATGCACTTGCCATACAGTTCAGCCATTACAGCCTTGGGCATTTATCCCAGAGAACTGAAAACTAATGTTAACGCAAAAACTTGTGCATGAATGTTCACAGACGCTCTACTGCTAATAGCCCCAAACTGAAAACAACCCCAATTCCTTCACAGGTAGGTAGTTAAGCGATGATGCATCTATATCAGGAAGGCTATGTAGCAATAAAATTATTAATACAGGCAAAAACTGGGATCCATCCTAAGGAAACTAGGGTGAGTTTAAAAACCTAAGTTCAAAACGTTGTATCGTATGGTCCCATTTACACAGCACTCCTGAAATAACAAAAATTGTAGAGCCAGAAAAGAGATTAAATGGTTGACAGAGGTCAGGAATGGGAGAAGGGTCTGGAGGTTGGCTGCAAAGGGTTAAGATGAGGGATCTCTGGAGATAGAACTGTACTGTGTCTTGATTTGTGGTGATGGTTACATGATTCTATACATCAATAAAACTGCACAGAATAAATAAATGCACAGCTACTGTGCACCCACACCCACAAATTAGTGCGTGAAGGCATATAAAACTTGTAAAATTTGAATAAGCTCCTTAGATTGTGTCATTGTCATTTTCTTGGTTGTGATACTGTGCTAATTTGGTAAGAAGTTACTATTGAAGGAAACCAGGTTGAAGGGTACGTGAGAACTCCCTGTAAAATGTTCTGGTAACTTTCTGTGAATATATCATTGTTTCAAAATAAACAGTTAAAAAAAGTCCTATGTTGGACTCAATTTAAATTCTATCCCTGTATTGTCAATAATGATATATTTATTTCTGTTAAGAGCAAGGAATAGAAGTAGTTAGTGCCAAAACAGTACATATAAGAAGCTAGGAACATGGATAGGGCTCTCATTACAATTTATTGGATATTCATTTAGAAATTCATGTACAATTATTGTTTATGAATATAATTATATAATAGTGAGAAGGAGAGCAGAGGTAAATGTTAGTAAAACATATGGCAAAGCCAGATATCCTGGGCTCAAAGTCCTACAGTTGTTACAGTAACAGTTTCTTCTAGATTTAAGCCCGGAGATGACAATAAGAACAATCCGATGTGTGCAAACAGCAGTAAACGTGTTGGTTTCCCAAAAGGCTTTAATCATATTTAAAATTTTTTCCATGTTGTATTATTCATGTTGGAATTCACTTAGACCCCAAATCAGAAGGTTTTTGGAGAAAGAAAAGCAGCTTGGGAAGAAAATGTTGAGATGCTCTTACTCTTTCCAATAAATTGATAGCAAATTTTGAAGTCTTTCTATGTCTTTTCAGCAATGGTAATATAAATGTTTATATATGCCTCTTTAATTTCTATTATATATATATATATATTTACATTTATTTATTATTTATTTATATGTTGTTTTATGTATATACACTTTGGATGATTGCAGAGAAAATATGCCTTATCGAGAACTTTGAAAAAACATGCTAAAGTTGTAGAATTTGTTTTTTGAATTTGATTCTCAAAACAAATTTTTAGTTGAAAAGTAAAACCCTATGCACTATAGCAATAGGAGACATCTTGAAAAATAATGGAACATCCACATGAAGAGTATTGTGCTGTAAGCTGGATAGGCCATACCTCAATATATTACTGTTGGGGATCACTAAGAAATATTACTAAGTAAAATATGCAGAATAGAGAAAAGTACATAAAGTATACACCATTTAGAAAAAATCGAGGCAAATGGGTCGATGCTCTTACATTTAAAAACACAAAGGGAAGTGTAAACCTTTTAAAAATGATTAGTGAAGGGGGAGGTGGAAAATAAGGTGAAGTCACAGGGACAGATACTCAACTTCTCACCATCTACCTTGTTTTGTAGATCTGATACTGAAACCATATAATATCTCACATAGTTTCACAATAAAATTAAATAAAAAAGCCACCCCTAGAAACTGAAAGGAAAAGGAAACATAAGAACCGAACTATGCCCAGAGCCTCTGGCATAAGCAGGAGAAGAGCTGTCTAAATGGCTTTGAAGCACAGGTTCACTGGACATTCCAAGTGAGATACAGTTTGAAGATGAACAGAACCGCTGAAAAGTTAAGCCTATTTCATATTTTGGACGATCTATCATATTTTTGATCTTACTATTAGCATTCTTGTTGAGCCAATGGTTGTATATTTGATATTAAAGAACTATTAGTTTTTTTTTAAGATGTGATCATGTGTATGTGTGAAAAGAGTCATTACTTTCTGGGGGGACTTGCTAAAATATTCATAAAAGAAATAACATGATACTTATTTGTCTCAGAACCTTGCGGGGGCAGGGAACTGGGTGAAATGCAGGAGAAAGGTGGCCGCGACTTGGTAACTGCTGCAGCTGGGTGATGGCTACATGCCATCCATTATTTCATTTTCTCTCCTTTGCTATAAAGTTAAAACTTATCAGGCTAAAAGATGAAAAAGATTAACCAAATCAGAATTGAAAAGTTTTAAACGAAAGAAGATGTATTGCTTCCTTCAATACCACAGAAGATGGTCTCCACAGAAATTCATTGCTGGTAAGCCCAGCATAAATTCGAAAAATTGCAAAAGCAAGTACTTTTCTCTAATGCTCTCCATCAGGGTTCATTATTTTACTTTATTTCAGACTATAAGAGCACAGAAGTCTAAGAACATATTTATTTATTTATTTATTTATTTATTTATTTATTTATTTATTTTGAGAGTGTGTGTGTGTGTGTGTGTGTGCAGAGGAAGGCAGAGGGAGAGGGAGAGAAAGGGAATCCCAAGTAGGCTCTGCACTGTCAGCGTGGAGCCCGATGAGAGGCTCGAACCCATGAACTGTGAGATCATGACCTGAGATGACACCAAGAGTCGGTCAACCAAGAGACGCTCAACCAACTGAGCCACCCAGGCACCCCTTGTATTAATTGTTGAAAATCATCTTCAATGTTACAAGTGTAACGAAAGCAAATTTGTTATTTTCTTGGGTGTGGATGGATATTGAAATTTTTAGCAAGCTTTGTGTGAGAAAACCCAGAGAAATTCAGAAGGCCAAATTTCCAGCTCTTGCTTACCTGGTTCTTTTGATGGGAGTTTCTCTCACCATTGCCCTGCTGGAGATAAAAGATCATGACTTGACTGTTAGAAGGCCTAGGTTTCAGTCCTGGCTCTAATCTTTCTGAGCTTTGTATATTTAACTGTAAAATGAAAGAGTGTACTTACTTCACAATGCATTTGTAAGGCTTAAGTGGAAGAAAAAATTACGTGCATCAGTAAATGCTCAATAAATATTAGATATAATATATACTTTATTTTCCCTTTCCCAAAGGAATAATACTACATAGGTTGTTAGCTTCAAGTGAAATAATAATGTATGTCAAAATGGTTATTGTTATTATTATGCTCATGCTCATGTCACCACTGGGTCACAGGATGATGAGAGCACCACTCAGCAGACTGCTTATCTCATATAGGTTTCTGAGAAACATGGGGTTCAGAATTTGTTGGACTTCCAGAGACCTAAGTGGATTGACATTGCCTATGGAAGCATGCTTATTTGGGTGAGACTATTGCTGACTTGTTGGCACTCAGAGTGTGTTTACTGGAGTGAGTCTGCCCTTGATTTTGTCTGACTGTCAGAAGTGAATTACTGACACTGGGTGCTTGACTTGAAAACTGTGTTCCCTGAGGTGAGTTCTTGATGGATGGAACACGTGAAAATCTGGTTCAGATGATTATTTGTCCAAGGCTATAAAAGGATGAAATTGTCCTGAGGTTTCTTTGAGGTTTTAGATTCTCAAATCTTGCTTTTCACCCACCTATCCATTTACTTAGAAGGAATAATATATATTATATCCCCTGATGATGAATACCAAGCAAGCTACAATTCCTAAGAGAAGGGAAATGAAGAAAACAATACCCTACTTAGGTTTTTAGGATGGACCAGTATGTTTTCACTGAAAGAGGGAGAATTGAGAACATTGATTTTTCCATTTTGTAAATTATTTTCATTTTGTCTCATCCATGCTCATCACCTGATTGGTTAGAGAGCTGGAATTTGTTGCTGAGTGTAACAAAGCAAGTGTTTAGCTAATTTCACTAGAATTACTGTTGGTGAGAGAAATCGATAGTCCTAGGGAGTGAAGTGGGGTAGTCACCAATTCAACTATTTCCAAGAATATTGAGACAGTTATCTATAAAAAGACTCAGTCTCTCCAAACTATAATTTGTTTTTCAGGTATAGAGGTAGCCAAACATTTTTTAGTAATTTTTCATTGCATTCACAACTCATTACAATTCATACACAATTCATCACAGTTGTATTTGTTTTGCCTAATGGCGCGTCCATTGTGTTATTTCCAAGCAAGTGACAATGAGACTTTCAGGGAGAATATGCCACATAAACCCACAAAACTCAATGAAAGCCATAGGTCAGTTTGCGGTCCTACTCATAATTTCTTACCCCTGTCTACGTTTGCTCCTGTTGGCAGAGTATTATTCATTATCTACTTCACACAGCCTTCCTGAAACTAGATCTTTCTTCAGAATAAATATGTTAAGCCCTGAGCCCAGAATAAAGATGTTACTTCAGCTCTCAATGTCCTTCCATGGTGCATTTGACCTTAGTCTTTCCCCTGGCGCTTAGCTTCATATAGGGCTGAGCTAAGACATTTGGGCACACCTGAGGCAAGGTGATAATTAGTAGCTCTTAAAATTGATACACTTTCTTGTTTGCTGTTTCTTTTTATTCAATTTGAGTTGGTGTAGGACCAATTTACATGACACCAGGTGGAATAGAGGACTTGTTAATAAGCCTCCCTTTAACTTATTAGATAAACTGACACTCTTTCTCTTTCTGCTAAGCAAGATGACTAATGTCAACAATAGACCAAGCTCACAGCTAGTAGGCTACTCACGAGCATACAACCAACCTCAAGGAGCTCCCACCACTCCTGCCCAATAGTGACCAAAGCTTAGTCTTGTTTCTTTTCAAAAATGATTTTATACAAGTTACACTTGTTATGGTGATTATGCAATTTAATGAACTTTTATGCAACCCAATGAAGTACAATGCAAAAGACTGAGATTATTGCTTCTGTAAAATTTGGATTGAATATTTCAGAAAGACTTGATGAAAACGGGGGCCAAAATATCTCTATCCAGTTGATGTATGTGAAATACGGTTTTGGAAAGAAACTTTGTTTTTGTTTTTATTTTTTTTAATTTTTAAAAATTTATTTATTTTGAGAGTGACAGAGACAGTGTGCTTGGTGAGGGGCAGAGAGAGAGGAGACAGAGAATCCTAAGGGATCTCCATGCTGCCAGTGCAGAACTGGATGCAGGGTCTGAACTCACAAAACTGCGAGATCATGACCTGAACCAGAACCAAGAGTCAGATGCTTAACCGACCAAGCCACTCAGGTGCCCCAGAAAGTTTTTAAAAAACTTGAAAAAATTTTATGCATTAACTTCCAATTGTCTTAAATTCTTGTTCCACTTTGAAGAAAGCCAAACTTGAAATTATAGCCTATATATTATAAATGTGTTATGTGGTCTATACAAGAAAGAAGCTGGACAATAACAATAGATTCATACTCAAATAAAAGCTCTTAATCCTATTTCAAAGACCGGTGCATTTATATGTTTTAGTTATAGTAAAATTCTAAAATAAAATTAATTTTTTTTACTTTAATTTCCTCTTTTTTTTTTTGATTGAGAAATACCAATTGTATCAGATGAGGGAGTTCCTGTCTGTGTCAGAGTCACCTGTTGAGGGGATCATATTGGTATTCTCAGGTTACAGGTATGTATGTATGTACGTATGTATTTACCTGAGGTCACAAGCATTTAAATTCTTCTGTCTCATGATCTTTATTTTTCTTCCTCTATTGGTCTTCTGCTTTTCCTGATACTTTCCCTTAATATATTCATTCCCCATATTTCTTACTTAATTCTACCACCAGATCTGCTCAGGAACGTGGGCATTCTGTTATTCTGAACTGGACACATCGCTGCTGCTCCATCTACCCATCCTGTCCTTCCAATATGCCATCTGGTCCAGATTTTTTCCTTAATATTGTAATCTCTCGCCAGTGTTCCAGTTCATCTAATCGGTGTCACGAAATGCATTTCTTCTAGTCCTGGTCTTTCTGCTAATTCTAACATGGAATTTAGACCCATGTTGGAATGACCTAACTGAAAATCACAGTCAGAAATTCAAGAATAAACTGGTCTCCAGACAGTAGCTAATTATAATAGCAGCATTAATAGAACACTAGTGTTTTGGTTTTTTTTTTTTTTTTTTCCCAATGTTGTGTTCTCAACACTGGAAGTGATCAATATAGGTTTGTACAATGGACTGTTGAACAGCTATGGCATGTCAGGAATTCTATTGACTATGTCCTATTTAATGCTTTATGAAGTTGATATTAATCCTATTTTAAAGAAGAAGGGTGGTTTTGAATCTATACCTGTCTGACTACAAAGCCCAGACTTTGAGCCACCAAGAAGGTTTTGATTAACTTTGTTAAAGCAAATGCTAAAAATGTTACATTTTAAAGTAAAGGTTAAAATAAATTATCCATCCATTTGTTTATTCATTCTCCCATTTTAAACACATCCATTGGGTCCCCTTTGTTTGCTAGGCACTGTTTTTGATGTTTCTGAAGATACAGACAAAAAGATAAAGTCATTGCCAATTTAGAACTGGCATTCTAGCGAGAAAGAAAGGTTATGAACAAATAAATATAAAATATGTTAATGTCAGATAATGGTAAGTTATTGAAGTATTGTGGTAGAACGTGAAGAGCTAAGAATTTGATCGAAGAAACAAAGCATGAATATATAAAAGGTTAAATGGTTAAAAGTGTCAAGCAATCGAAGTAAAATAAGAGTCGAAGCAAGACATCAAAGATGAATTTCTATTAAGCGTTGTAGAAACCAAATGATGGAAGTGTAGAAGCGGGAAGATTGCTCTGCAGCATTCTGGGAAGATTTTGGGGAGAAGACTGAAGAGTAGATAGGGTTTGGCTGGTTGGAGGAAGGGCAGTGAAAACAAGTTAATTGTCTCAATGAGACAACTGAAAGTTCATTTTTCTGCTGATAGTTGCTAAACGTGACAGATTTAAAGAGTGTAAGTTTGGCCCTCTTGGCTCTTAACACTAAATCTGAAGTCCCGTTCAATTTCATCAACCTGACCTCAAAAACATGCACATAGTGCCTAGAGGTTCATGCATCAATTTCTGAACCTCAACAGATGGATATGCTTTAAAAAAATGCAAACAAAACACTACATTTACCATGCCCTGTAGAGTATGAAAACCTAGCTGACATTCTCATTTACTCATCATCCGTCTCCTTTAATATGTCATCCATCATTTGCTACCATTTCCCTTAAGAGCTCGTGAGACGTTGGAGTGCAAATAGCCAAACAGTCAAACGCCTTCCATTATTTCTCTGATGGGAATTCAGAGGGGGAAGTCAGGTCCTTTTGACAACAATGGCCAGTGCCCAACAGGGTCTTAAGGCAGGCTGAATCAGGAACTTGACTTTGAACTAGTGGAACACTCCTCTGGTGGGTAGGGTATTGAATGATGTTTGGATGTAGGACACAGCTCTGTATCTACCCAGGGATTGGCGTATTTGGAAATAAGGTGTTGCCAAGCAACCATTCAAAAAAGGAGCCCCTTTGTCCCTGCTGCCTGGAATTTGAACAGATGTCCAGAAGAATAGGGCCAGATCCTTTCGCACATTCCCTTGGAATCCTAAAAAGGTACACGCGGATTTAATCCTGTGGGCCAGCGTGCCTGAAACGTACGTAGGGGAAGCGAGAGAGTATGTTTTCAAGTAATTTGAAAAGGAAATGATAGATGGCTTTTAAAAAAAAATATTGACAGAGAAATTAAGAAAAGAACAATGGCATATTTTTAAAAATGCAACCAACAATATATCCCTATTGGACTGTTATTTAACTTCAGCAATGCCTTAGGTGTGAAGGACACATTTAGAGCTAGGGGTGTCAAATTTAATTTCCAGGCCTCAATAATTGCCTGTGGAGCCTTGTAACCTGAAGACTCAATTGCCTTTTTAGTGGGCTGTTTTTCTACTTGTAACTTTTTTCAGGGAAGTTTTGCGGGTGGGAGTGGTGATATGGAGTGCCGGTAAAGATAAAATTCACAAACGCGATATGTACCTTCTTCAATTCTTCAGAAATATTTGAGCTAATCTTGTTAGAGGTAATGTGTTCTAAAACTTAAAACTTCTCATGATTGAATGTATTAATATTCTAATCAGCAAATAAATAAACTTAAAGTTGATTCAATGAGTTTATATTATGCTTCATATAAGTCACTGTGCTATGTGCCATGAGGGATATGAATACAGACATTATATACATCCTTCGAGAAGAGCCAGTCTTACTAATGTCCAAAACAGAGTTTAAAAAAAGAAGCAGAAAAAACATTTTATAGGAAACTTCAGTGGTTGTGTTTATACACACATACTTGTTCCAAAACTTCTACCAGAGTTCAATGGAGTCAAGGCAGTTTCTGTAGGTGGAGCCCGTCTTATGAGAGATTAGATTCTAAGGCAGAGGAAAAATGAAAATAGTAAAATCTCGTTTTGTCTCGAGTTGTGCATCCTTTTACTTTCTCATAGTATCACCACCACAGGTCGATTTTCCTCCAGCCTTGGCAAAAGTTGCTTGCTGTGTCCAGCAGTAAAAATTGGTTTGGGTTTAGGGGCCTTACTTAGCCCTGCCCTTGGTCCTGGGCATGAGGAAGAACCTGACCTGAGGCATGTATTTTAGACCACCTCCCTAAAAATCACAGAGTAAAGAACAAATACGGTAAATAAAGACATTACAAATGCATGACAGCTTCTATCACTTGGGATCCAAAGCTCAGTGTGGGTCCAGCATGATCCATAACCAGGGTTGGCTGCATAATTTGCAGGGCCAAGAGCAAAGTAAAAATGCCCCCATTACAAAAAAGCAGGAAGAAGGGCTGTGAAAGATGCATATGAAGATATTGTTTCCTTCTGCCGGTGTGTCCCTCTCTCTTGACCTGCAGTGGTGTTTTTAGTTTGCCCTTTAATGTTGCCCTGAGTAAATAAACTTAAAATGTGAAATTATTAGTATGCATCTTACGGTTCATCTTTATATTGTGCAAGGCCAGTCGTCAATGTAAACACTGGAGCATTTAGCTTATATGCAGAATTACTGAAATTACACAATCTGCATTTTGTGGTTCAACCCCTGGAGCTGGCCAGGAAAGTGAGAACACAAGCCAGACTCAGAGCGGTTAGGAGAAGGAAGAGAAGATTCCACCCCCTCCCAATCCTTCACCCCCAGGCTTGGAGTCAGCTAAGGGAGTGCTTGGTAAGGGACATACTGGTTAGGATTATGCAGGTTTGCAAGGGAATCTTGAACAAAGAAGTATTGTTTCTCAGTAGTGCTGCGTGTCCACAGTATTGTTTCCCCTCCTGTCCCAAGTTATGGTTCTGGAGATATTTCAGAATTAGTGTGGTATTTGCACCAATTGGGCGTAGTAGCTGAGAAACATGTTCGCATTCTGAAGCATTTCTTTTGATCTTAAAATTGTAAAATGTAGGCGTAGATATAATGTGCATCAAATGAGATTTACATAGGCAGCTAGGTAACACTGCATGCTTGAAATGTGAGTAGTCTTTCTATTTAAAAAAGTAATGATTGGGGCGCCTGGGTGGCACAGTCGGTTAAGCGTCGGACTTCAGCCAGGTCACGATCTCCCGGTCCATGAAGGTCACGATCTCGCGGTCCGTGAGTTCGAGCCCCGCGTCGGGCTCTGGGCTGATGGCTCAGAGCCTGGAGCCTGTTTCCGATTCTGTGTCTCCCTCTCTCTCTGCCCCTTCCCCGTTCATGCTCTGTCTCTCTCTGTCCCAAAAATAAATAAACATTGAAAAAAAAATTAAAAAAAAAAAGTAATGATTTAATTAAGTGTTCAAATCTTTTCAGCTCCATTTAAATATTTTGGTGCAGAGTTTACATAAAGATGAATTATAATTTATATTTTGCCTTTTAATTTTAATGGGTAACTTTGAAAATAATAGGATAATTTTTATAAATGTAGACACAAATAGCTTTGACCTTTTTTGCATACTTTAATTTATATTTTTATATACTTTGTATATATTTATTTATTTATTTTACTTTGTATATATTTTTATTTTACTTTGTACTAGAACAATATATACTAAAACAAAACATTTTTTTGAAAATCTTGTTTGTAACAATATAATTAGTGATTTCACTGAGACAAAGGAAAGAATCATAAATTTTTATGGGATAAATACATAATACTTTATGAGTTGTGTATGCCTTTGCTTTATTACTCATCCAGACATCACCAGCCCATAAACAGGATACCCCTACGTGCATAATAATAATTAAGTTCTGTTGTCTTTGATGTTTTGCCAACTTTCAGTCATAAAAGCCATAGCTTTATTCACGTTTATGTTTTAACTTTTGTCAATATGAAGGTATAATTTGCAAAGTTCGGAGGTTAGAAATTTTTTTTACTTAACTCTTTCTTAACTTGATTTGTAACTCTTAAGTGTTAGACATATGGTTTACAGGTCTCCATTTGTAGTCTTCCCCTGGGCCTCGAATGTTAGGTGAAGGCCTGTTGTTTTATGAAAAATTTGTCCCTTGATCTATAAATATCCCACTCATGGTAGAGAGTTGGCCTTTGTGAATGGGACCAATTGAGGAGCTAAAGATTGAAATGCCTCCCTTCTCAAGCTCACTCTGGAGTAGGGACTCTGAACTTGAACAGTTAGTAAAATTACTCACATTGCCTAAGTTGACTTTTCTCTTTGACCAGACACATATAGTTGAATATCATAAATTAAATGTAAGCATAATGCTGTTTTCCTGTAAAACAAATGCTGACAAGAGTGAATGTTCCATAATTAATGAGTTGTTTAATTAAATCTGCCATGCTATGGTTTTGCTATCATTTTATGATTTTAGGGTTTGCCTTCATTCATGGAGTATTTCATTGAACACAATTTTATTGTTGGCCATGGAAGTCATGAATATAAATAAGATATCCCATTTTTACTTCTGGCAAGCTGCTAGATGAAATATTAAAGGGGCCTTCTCTACAATCTAGTCATACCTTTTAATAAATTGCTAGCTTCACAGGAAAAAGAGGAAACTTCACCATGTCTTTCACACTGTCAAGAATTGTGAAGAGTCTGAGACTTTACCCTGCTTTCAAGCTGACAAGTTGCCTATCACAGTTTCATGGACGCTGGTAGAAGACATGAGATACCTGGATCAGAGACAATGGACATTACTACTTACAACACAGCAGGCAGTATGAGCCTCGTGTTCTGCTAAGTTCCCTCATCCTGCAAGCCTCATGGTGTAGTGGAGAAGCCCAGGTGGATGCTCAGTGTGCAGTGGGGTTATATCATAGTTGAGGAATGCGCAGATTAGGAAAACCCAATCTTTTAAAAGGGCTATTAGCAAACTTGCTTGGCTTTTGCCCTGGAGGGAGAAATTAGGTTTAATATTCTGGATAAATCTTCTCTCTGCCTTAGATGGAGAGAGCACCTATAGCTTCCAAGGCTGTTTGCTTTGCAAAAGTCCTTGAAAAGATAGTTTAGAACAAAACCTGTCAATGGTCTACACAGGGAACACACAAAATGAGACAGACTCATGACTTAATTTCTCCCAACACCCTCCAAAAATAACCTAAGAAACAAACAAACCGACCAAAAAACCAGTTAAAGGTGGACAATGAATGGTAAGAAAATGTCATGTGGGCTTACTCAAAGGGCAAATGCCAACATTGGAATACTAAGCTTTGGGCCAGCAGAATGATGGGAGAGTTAAGACAGAATGTTTTGGACTCCAAATGGAGGGAAAGGGTTCCAGGTCAGTAACACTGACTGATTCTCAGCATAAGCAAATGGTTCTGAACAACAGCAAAAATAACAACAAAATGCTGTGAAAACGAAATCATTAAGAGTAAGTGCTCTTAATTACCATATAATAAGACCAAGTAAAGAACATATGTTTCAGAATCACCAAACACATAGGGAAACAAGCCACCATGAGTAAGAGTTATTAGAAAGGACAAACAATTTTTTAGACCCAAAGCAACTCAGACATTGAAGATTTCAGATGCAGAATATAAAATAATTTTTTAAAGTGTTTATTTATTTATTTTGAGAGAGAGAGAGGGATAGAGAGTGAGCAGAGAAGGGGCAGAAAGAGAGAGGGAGAGAGAGAATCCCAAGCCGGATCCAGGCTATCAGTACAGAGCCCAATGTGGGGCTCGATCCCATGAGCTGTGAGATCATGACCTGAGCCAAAACAAAGAGACGGATGGTTAACTGAGACGCGCAAGCAGCCCTAAAATAATTTTGTATAGATTGCTTATGGAAATAAAACTTGGACTCACAAAAATTAGTATGAAATAAAAGATTATAATAAAATTGTCAGATAAATCCAAATAAGAACCAAATATAACTTTTAGAAATGAAAACTATTGACACAGGAGACTTCATGGATGGGTTACATGGCAGATAAGGCCAGCATAAGAGAAAAGTAAGTAAATTAAAGAAGAGATATAAAAATAATTATATAGAATTAAACTCAGGGAGATGTAGAGTGGAAGCAAAAAAAAAATTAAGAGATAGGAAAAATGGAATGAGATTTAACGTAACTCTAGTCAGAGTCCCAAGAGGAGGTAATAGAAAAGAGATGATTATAAAGAGACAATGATATGATTTTTCTGCCCTAATAAAAGCACTAATTTTCATATAAAAGAGTCACAATTAATAGCAAATGATAAAAAGATGCTCACGATAATATTTCACATTGTGGAAAAACACAGAATAACGAAGATGAAAAGATCTTAAAGCAGTAAGAGAAATGTCAGTTTTGTACAAAAGGGCAATAGATTTATAGGAGCCGTCTACACAACAACTGTAGTATTAATAATATTGTTGAAATAATATCTTCAAAAGTCCTGACACCAAGTAATCTTTGGCCTAGAATTCTGTACAGAGAAACTCTTTCGATGGTAAGAATTGGCTCAAACTGTCAGTTTGCTATTGTCAGCTGCATCTCTAGATTTATGCTTTTAATACATCACATTCGTAAGCTTATGTTTTATGTCTTTAACATGACTATGAGTTTCTAAGACTGGGAAGTGTCTTACATTTTTATATAAATAAAAACTATATTTCTCATTGGAGGTGGTTAATGGAGGGCTTCATGACTCATTGACAGACTAATTGGTATAGCTACTGGGATTATCTCTAGACACCAGGGACCATGAGTCTGTACCTTGGGTAAATCACCGTTAGATGTTCATGTTAGCTTTTTGGTAGCACTAGACCTAAATATGTAGGATTTGGGGATGCCTAGACATATTTGCATTAGGGATCTTCAAAGTGATAATACAATCTGTATGCCAACATGACATACAAAATACTGTCTCTCTTGAAGCTGACATTCTAGTGGCTGTAGACAGATGAAAAATTACCTAAACAAGATTATCTCAGCTGGTTCTAAATTCAGTGAAGGAAAAAAAAATCAGAGTACAATGTAGAGAGTGATTGGAGGTGGGGGTGAGAGGCCATGTTTGGCTCAGCGGTCAGGTGATTCCACTGGAGCATCTACGTGAATGAGAAAGAGCATGCCATGAGGAGTATCTGGCGAAAGAATATTCCAGGCAGCGAGTACAGGAAGAACAACAGATTGAGGTGAGAGTAAGGTTGCGTTTTTCAAGTAACAGAATGTGACTGAGCTTTAGTAAACAAAGGGAAGCATGTGAGGGAAGATTTAGGTGAGGAAAACAAGGGCCAGATCCTGTGGGGCCTCAGAGACCTTGGAAAGGAGTATGCGTTTCATTTTAAGTGCAAAGGGAAACCACTGGAGGGTTTTAAACTGAGGTTGTTCATATTTTACGAAGTCTTTCTTGCTGTTGAACAGAGATTTATCTCCTTGTAGGGGAACAAGAGCACAAGAAAGGGGGTCATTTTGAAAGTCTTCTAGGCAAGAGATGATCTTGGGCTCAGATGGTAGTAGCAGCCAGACTGACTGACTGACTGGATAGAGGGTTTTAAAACCAGTTGTTGGATTAGAAATCTAGTGTGACTCTCCTTAGAACACACATGACTTCAAAGTTTCCAAACGTGTCACCCAGCTCTGGTAGGACCTTGGCAACACAGCCCTCTCTTCCCTTCACTCATGTGGTCTAGTCACTTTGACCTTCGTCAGTTCCTGGAACCCACCAAACTTGTTCCTTTTGGACCATACACTCTACCCTTTTGTCCTCACCCTAGTCTTCTCACCCTTCAGGTCTTAACATAAATATCACCTTAGAGATCTTCCCTAATTACCCTAGATAATTATAGAGTCCTCTCCTGCTCTCCTCTATCCCTTCTAACTGTTTAATTTATCCATTTATTTGTCTACCTCTCTCACTAGAAAGTTTCTTGACAGGGACTATGTCTCCCTTGTTCATAGTTATGTTCCCGGCACACATGGTACTCGGTAAATAGGAGTAGCTAACACCTTGGAGCACTGAATACATGACAAAGTATATCCTAAGCACTTTACATATATTAACTCATTTAATCCTTCCAACAACCATAAGAGGTTGACTATATTATAATTCACCTATTATGCCTGAGGGAATTACAAAAAGTTGAAGGAACTTGCCCAAGTCCCCCAAGCTAGTGGAGCTGTGAATTTGGGATGTGGATCTAGGCAGCCTCTCTCCTGAGTCTGTGTTCTTGACTGTTAGTTGTTCTGCCTTCAAGATAATGGATAAACCAATAACAATGAGACTTGAGGCTCCCCTCAGCTCTAAGTGACACTTACATTTTTTTTTATTTGAATAAACAAATGAATGTCTTTCTGGATGAATGGTAACACCCGAACAGTTCTTCACTCCACGTATGCCTTTATTTAAATGACTCAGTGGAGAAAATGCCATTTTCCAGCTTCTGCTCCCTGAGATTGGTTCTTTTTTTACTCCTCAAATAATTGGATTGGGGGGCAGGGGGCAGGAATGATCTTACTCCCACTGCTTCTCACCCCCTGGTATCCATAGACCATGTGATGTTGTACATTTCAATGAGCTCTGCTACGTAGAAGCTGACAGTTTTGCTGCCAAACTTGTCTCTTTACTTCTCTGAGTATATTTTTGAGCAATTAAAAAAAGGCACCCTTTAAAAATATGTATAACATGGTTTTCTCCATAGCCTGTTGGTTCCAGAATGATTTACATACACAACCATGACTGGGCGAATCCAGCCAGGTTTTCCCCGTGTTTGTGGCCCCTGCACTCAGCACAGTGCTTGGCACATCATGGGAACTCAATGCCTATTTGTTCAGTGAATAATGAACACAGCATATGAAACCAATTAGATAATTTTGTCCATGTGGCTCATTTGGTGAAATCACGTAAAATGCATCCAACTGAGCATCTGTTACCTGCTTAGGCCCTGGCTGGTAGAACAGCAGCAACACTGAGGACTTGTGGCAGCCGGGAATCATGGCGTTGAGTTCCTGTGCTGTCCTCTTGCCAGTCTATCAATCCCATGTTTCTTCCTTGACTCCCTGGTCACCCACCTTTGCTCATTCCATGGCTGATTTCCTGCTCAGCTTCTCCAGCCTGACTCATGGTGTGACCTACTTTCCAGGCTCCGCGCCTACCTTCTGGTTCCCAGACTCTGACGGGCATTCTCCTTCCTGGCACTCAGCTCCTGTGGACAGATATCTGGGAACAACCCCATCCTGGCATGGTCCCGGGGGTTCTTGCCCCGATAGGTCTCATCCTGGGTTAAAATGATCTGTTTTCGTCAACTGCCAAATTCATCTTTATTCTTAGAACATCTTCGGGTGCGTGAGCTACTTTCTTTTTTGTATCTCTTTTGATAACCTCAATTCCCCCTTCCTTTTCTTATCTCCAGTTTCCTTGAAAATCTTGTTCGTTTCAAATACACATCCAGCCAGTCTGCGGACAAACACCAGTGCCATCCTGTTCCTTGAAAAGCAAACCTCATCTGTGACAAACTTTGTCTGGGTTATGAGTTGTACACACAGCTGGGCACAAAACCATGATCATCAAGGCAGCTTCTTCCAGTCCTTCTGGGTTGCCATCCTTGTGTTCCTGTGTGGCAAAAAAAAGGGCAACGAGTATGAACTTTATATACGTCAAGAAAGTCCTTGAATTTTGTCAGCAGGCACCTTCTGGACTATGAGATTATCTCCCATTTGTATTTCCATTTCTTGGTTCTGCCAACTCTCCAACGCCTTTTTTCTTCAGGAAGAGGATATCCCCAGCACGGTGCTATAAAGTTTGGAAAAAGTTCACCTTGTGGGCATCCGGCATTAGAATTAAAGTCAATGGCATTTTCTCCCGAGGAAAGTCGGCTCTTCATTATCTGTTTGTATCATCTACTGTTTGTTCAAGGTTTCCCCTCCCCAAACTCGGCATGCCCCAAGGCATCTCCAAGTGCCATCAACTCCTTTAGCCTAGTGAATTGTTTTTTCTCAAAGGTAATGAGAATTAACTCCGATATTAACTGAAGTGAAACATAATTAGGCAGGCTGCTCTACAGAAAGAATGAATTGCATGGAGCTGCATGAAAAAGAGGAACAATTTTGGATCCTCCGTTAGTACTCCTCTTACAACCATTACTGCAACTACCACCATGACTATTCCTCTGTTATTTGGCCACATCACACTTTAAGTCAGATCCCACCCTGTCTTCTTCTGAAATATCCAGCTGAGCCAGGCACCATTTTGGAACTCTCTTTTGAGTTAATTCAGAAGCCATCATTTTCCCCTATCGTTGAAAAATCATTTGGAGTAAGTCCATTTCATTAGCATTACAAGGTTGGAAGAGATCTTGAAAGTTTACCTCATACTCTGTTCTGGTCTCTTCCCTAACATTCTTGCCAAGAGGGTGCTGGCCTCTGAGGGAACACTTTGGGGATGGTCTGTTCTCTGAAACATCAGGAGGACCTATCTTTGATCATCGTTTAGCTCATTCCTGTTGTTCGTTAACTGTGGTTGAGTAGCTAAACACTCTGAGAGGGTTGAAGGTAAGTATTGTAAAACAGGCCAGCCAAGTCCCATTGCATAAAATCAATTTGCTGTTGCTGGAATTAGTCTGGCCCAGATACCATTCATGTTAATAAGGATCTTTTTGAATTTGCATCTTATTTACATGAGCCAGTGAGAACATCAATTGTTCTTCTATTGTAAGTTAACAGTTTTGCATACTTGAGAAGCAATGAGCCTAAACAAAAAGGAATTTTCTTCCAGTGGTTTGTGTTAGAGCCAATAAGAGCTGCAGCTCATACCATGTGCAGAAAGGATTTACTGGATTTCAGAACAAGTCTCGTTGTTGCTTTTTGCTTATTGTGTTAGCCTGAGCCCCTCTCGTACCAGTACTAACCCTTAACTAACACTAACCATTACGCAAGGTGTACTTTCTTTTCTTCCTGGAGCGACAACTCATACTTAACACATGCCATTACAGATAACTGCTTTCTTGTACTAATTACTAAAAGGAATGGACAGCTTTCTCATATTTTCTTGTCAAAAAGCTAACCTCACCTGTAAAAGGATGCGGTCATTTTGGGAATACGATCTTGCATTTACAAAGCATGTTTTGATATGAAGCACATCCCTCTTCCTCTCTTGCTATTTTATATCTCACTGGTCAGAATTATAAAGGGGTAACACTCAGAAGTAAGAACACTGATTAATGAAAAGCCACGGAATTCAGCTTTGGGAGGACCGAGCCTGGGAACTCTTAGCTACTCATGGCAGAGTAACTCTGGTGGTCCCTGAGCAGGACCACAGAACCACAAGCTTCACAGAAAGTTAGGCAATGGGTGTGAACAGCAGCCTCGTGACTCATTCAAGGGTGAGCTGGAATGGGGTGATCCAGTAGGCAGGAGACAACTTTTAAAGAGAAGCTAAACTGTGGCCAAATGACTAGTAGGGCTCTGTAGTGCTGCTAGGAAACTCAGTTGTCTGTTGCACCCCCTTCTTAAAAAAAAAAAGGTTTGTTTGTTAAAAAGGCCCCAGGCATTGAGTTTAGGTACAGGATTGGACACATCTGGAAGATATAATTACTGAGCTTGCAATTAGTAAGTACAGTATTAACACACATGGAGCAGATTCATCTATTTATCTCATACCTTCTGTGAGAGTTTGAACTTTGAAACTTATGTCTTAATTTTTCAGTTGGGAAAACTTGTAATTATTGAATTGTTTCTTGGAGATGAATTCTCATCGGGGTGGTGGAACGTGGCTATTGTGGACATGATTTGATTTGGTGAAGCCTGTGAGTTTCTAAGCCCTCCAAAGGTGATTTCTTTAGACACAGAATGGTCTATGAGAGTGTGCTTTGACACCATAGTACTATAATATAAATAATTATAATTGTATTTTAAATAACGTAGGCCTGTGAGTGAAGTAACTCCTGTTCAAAAATGTTACCCAATGAGTGACAATCTACTGATGCTTTTTCTAGAAGATTGAAAGAAAATGCAATTAACAAGTTTTATATATATATATATAAATTCCAGAAATTAATATATATATAGAAATTTATATAATTGTGTATATATATGCAATTACATACATTTATATGAATTTCAGAAAAATATACATGTGTGTTTATCTATGTAGGTTCACACTGGGATCTCATTCTAGATATGCTTTATTAGTAGTTGATTGCCTGGCATTTAAGGATTTAAGGAGAGGTAGGAAGAGGGGCACTTCTATGAAAAAAGACTGTTCTCCTGTTGTTTCAGTCTGGGTGGAATTCAAAAGTATCAGAGTTTTCACAAACAGCCTTCTTCTCAAAGGTTTCTTGGCCAAGTTTTGATACCCCAAGAGGCTGAGGAAAGCATCTGACCTTCTGGGCACATACCACAGTGTCCGAACCTTTTTAGGCTGACCCATCACAGCGAATGGCCTCAACAAAATGGACAGCACCTTAAGCAAATAAGACAGCTACCCTCTAAAGACAGGCAGTCTTATACTTGAGTTCCTGTAAGAAATGGTCAATTCAAAAGTGTTTTCTTTTAACTGAGTTAAAAATAGTTGAAACTGAAATAGCTCATCCTATGAAACACTTAAGAGTAAAATGTGTGTTTTACTTTTTTTTCTTGCCTTAAAAATGTGTTGCATTAGACGAATCAGGCCCCTGCAGCCAAGATGGAATGTTAACCATGCCACCGGATGGCAAATTGGAGGGGAATATGCCTTTCATCTTAATTATAGGCTGGACAAGGGAATGTACTATATTCTCTGCTATGTATGAGCAGAAGAAAACTTTCCCAGGGTATTTTTCTTTTGCATTTCTGACTCTTATTGGATTGGAAGCTTGTCCATGTGACCCAGCAGGGTCCATTTTTCCATAATAAGGCTAAAAATATGCCAGAAATGTTTTCTTTAGCACAGTCTATGAGTGTCAAACATGAAAGTGACAGAACTCTCTTTCCTGCTGATTCGATTTCACCTTTTCCTGGAGAAAGTTCCACTGTTATCCTACCATTCTCTCCCAATGTTATTTTTCTGATAGGCTCCATAAACTGAGGGGTAATCCAAACTGGAATAATTGGAGACATTTATTCCATGTCCCTGTAAAATACAGATTTTTTCTTTCTTTATAGTTGTTTCTAATGACTCACCTTCAGTACATGATAGCCCTTGAAATGTTTTTCCTGTAATAGGAATGCATTGTCACTGAGTCATTCATACTCCTAACTGGGATCTGTTATGAAATGAATTGCATCTGGAATTACATTTAGAATTAGGGGTAGTCCATGACTGTAACAGATTATAAAGGAACGATACACTGAACAAGAGCATGTACTTTCCTAAGAACAATTAGGCTGAATCAAGTAACACCCATATCATCTTTGGTAGGCTTTATTTGCAAACCTTTACTTCTTTATCTGCAAACTGGGTATATAAAGTTGTTGTAAAGGATTTACAAATGAAATAACATATCTGATGTATTTAGCATAGTGCCGAGGTTATTTTAAGGAGAAAGACTATAACCTTGATCTCATTTCTAATCAATTGAATCAGTTAACCATAACTTGGTTAGATTAGATTTGATTCTATAATTCCCTGGGTAAAACTACTCTTACTATGATTGGGAATATTGTCCAAGTCTTCTCCTGATTCGTAGCCACTACTCTTTTCCAAGCCATTTAAACCTGTGGTTCTAAAATGGAGGCAACTTTACTCCCCAAGCAGACATTTGTTTTTGGCTGTTGTACTCTCGGAGCACTGGGTCCTGCTGGCATTCAGTGGGTAGAAGCCACGGATATCGCTAAACATTCTGTTAGACCCAAGACAGCCCCGCAACAAAGAATTATCTAAGATGTCAAGAGTGGAGAGATTGAGAAAACCTGGTCTAGAGTAAAAGCTTTAGGGCCTGTTGTTTGTTCTGAAGTGTGCTACGGTAGAAGGCATTCAAAGAAACAAACCTATTAAATTTCTCCCCACGCCTCATTTATTCCAAAACAGTTTTGATTGCCCACTATATTCATCGCTGCATTACTGGTGGCTGAGACAGAGTCTCTGTTTCCGAAGCCAATGTGCTTCCAAAGAGGCCGTGATGCTGGGCGATGGGGAAGAGACCGACTGAGGAATTTGCTAAAGCCTCCTGATGGTGAGTGCATGCATTTAATACTAAAGATTAAAAATAAATTAGAAGCAGCTTTAGATGGTCTAGTATCATTCCTAAGACTAAAGGAGAATTTTCCCAACTAAATTCATCTCCACAGCAAGTTGATATTTTTACCGACTTAGGAGGATTTTCCTCGCTTGCAGTAATACGTAGAATCCAGCCTGTCTATGGAAGAGCTGCTTCTTTTCCCAGTCCAGGGGTTGCCAGATGCCAGGTATGGAGAGTGCCAGATTCAAGGCTTACAAAAATGATATTCATTTAAAAGAAGTTAAAAGTCTTGTTTTTACTGAATTCAAAAATTAAAAGTTAAAACTTTCTTTTTAATTCAATAAAAGTATTTTGTTTTAGCCTCACATATTTTTTTAAAGCTCTCAGTCTCTCTTGACTTTTCAGGAAGTGTTATCTGCCTCCGTCAAACTGCAAAGAGGCTGTTTTTAATTTAGAAATCTAAATTTCTATGTAATCACGTATATTAACCAATAATGGTTTATAGTGTACATTTTCCCCCACATGTATGTAATAAGTGTCTTCAGGGTTATTCCACTTCTTCCTCGCCTCCCGTGTCCTAGATGTGTTTGTCATAATTTGCTTGTGATGGTTTCTTTCTGATGTTCCCAAGATTAATGGGGCATTTGGCTCACCACATCCAGCTAAGGTGCTTCCAGAATCAGAGGAATAAAACAGTCCAGGTTCCTATCACTTGAAGTCTATGTTTATGGTTCATTCCAAACTGAAAAGTTCTCAGCCACATATTATTCTATTCTTGGTACCGATAAATAATCTTGCTTGTATTGGCATGTTCTTTTCAGATTAAATTTTTATCAGTACTCAAATTCTTGATGTTGATTGATGACTGATTGAAACTAGAAAAATCTTAGGAAATCTTAGGGTAAAAATATCTACAGACAGCTACACTGCATTTTATTTTAGTTGATACATTAGCTTAAGAGTATGCCCATTGAATAAAGACTGTGCCGTGGAAAAAACACTGTAAAGGGAATCTACAGATTCTGGCTTTACTCCCAGATGTGAACTAGGTAAGTTCGTTTAGTCCTTCCAAGCGTCCAGTAACTCGTGCATAAAAATGGACGGATTGAACGTTCGCATCCTCTCTTAATGCTATCAACTATACTTTGGTCAAAATAACACCTCATCCCAAGTAAGTGACATGCCATAGGAAGAGGTCTATAATTAAAATCAGAGTCCATGTAGCTACCTGATTCAATAGTAACTTGTATCTTAGCAAAAATACCAAGAAGGACTCTATGATCTATGAATATCTGTTGGCATCATAGCTCTGTTTTGGAGAGCCACCCCTGAAGGCTCCTTCCCACCTATGCTAATAGTCTTTTTGTCATGTGAGTTCAGTGCTCTGATCACAGGTGATTGCGTGATGAGGCTGGGGAAGCTCCTGATACAAATGTAGCAACATACATTTAGCTGATGGCCCCTAAAATACCTTAATGCATCTCTTCTATACCATAAAGTAAATGGCTGAGCCAATTCTTCTTGAGAAGCTCAGTTTGAGGCGAAGTCGGCAGATGGTAGAGTGGTGGGGAAACTAAGAACCATAGGAAAAGAGCAATAAATAGAAGGGATGAGGCATCAGAAGCCATAAGAAAACAGAGTCCATGGAGCGATAGAAGCCTGATGCAACATTTGCTATAAGTAAGCAGACACCCTGAAGAACCAGTTAACGCTTAGTACCAAATGTCTAGCCGTAAGTGACGTGTTCAGAAAAAATACACCCTTGGAAACAGAAAATAAAACCCATTTTTTTTAGGTTGTGAAATCATGTCTTTATGATATCCAGAAGAAGAAAATAATGGGATTAAGTGGGATGCATTGCTAAAAAATGCTAGTTATATATCTGTGACGAAATTTGATCCAACGTCTCTGTTGGTGCCTCTACAATTTACCTTGACTTTCACTCTGGAGTTTAGTGAAGTTTGGATTGCGTTAGCTAAAATGTAGTTGCATCATCTCAGGATATAAGTACCAGAACTCTGATATCCCATATTGTTTCTCCTTCTTCCACCTCTCTTCCTCCTCTCCTTTCGTCATTATCATGTCTTATATATGGCTTTTTAGGCTGCAAAAATCTGGAAGTTGCTAACCATCACTCATACCTCTTTGAGTTCCTGCTAGCAGCCTGGCATGGTGGCCTACACATAGTAGGTACTCAATAAGTATTTGCTAAGGTAATGATGAGGTGGCAAACAATAGAACGAGTTTTTAAAACACCCACAGTTTAGTTAAAACACTTTATGAAATGCATAAGGGAAAACATATTGGGAAAAAAACTGAAAAAAAAAATGTATGTGGGCAAGACACATTGAACATTCCTTGGAGTATCCTGGGTCTGGTTACCTAAAGTCATTGCTGGGTCATGCATTTACCAGAGGTCAAAGCTTAGAGAATGCAGCTTTGAAGGTTCTCTGCATAAGGGTGTAATTTCAAGTTACTAATAACTCAGGAACACTTGATCTCTTTCCTTATTCTTGCCCAGATGAGTCATTTTCTTGGTAGTTTACCTTGAGCTCCTCCTATTTATACACAGCAGACTAGCTGGCATGGAAAATTGTGTGCCTCTGTCTTTTATATTGAAATATATATCTCCATGTATTTTTTTCTCCTTCTACTCTTCTTTTTCTCATGTTCTCATTTTTCTAGTCTCATTGTCTTGCCTAAAACTAGAAAAGTCTCTTCCAGGGTGAGTTAGTCTTACATCTATCGTGAAGGTAGGGTCTCTACCTTTGATTGAGTTCATTATATAAGAATAAAAAACCAAAAAGACCCACTGCATTGTTTCCCAAAGACTTGTCCAGGAGAATTTCCACTTCTCAGAGCCCCATTTGTTTTCTAAATCCCCAAAGAGAGATTTGACTCAGCAAAAAATGAGTTTTGAGCCTTCTTCAGCAGCAGCAACAGCAGCTGTGCTGTGGATCTTGGCTCCAGGACTGGCCTAGTTATTCAGCAGATACTGTCCCAGCCAAGCCCTGGAATAGCTTTTAGCCACTGCCACAAATGCTGCCTACCAACTGTTGCCTAGGTGAGGAGAGCCTTGGCCATAAATCCTGGCACCCTCCCCTTCCCCAAATCTGCCTGATTCATTTGTTCACACCACACCTTCAGAGTGGAAGGTATGATTGCTTGCCTCCTTGCTTGCTTATTCTTTCCTTCTCTCTCTCTCTCTCTCTCTCTCTCTCTCTCTCTCTCTCTCTTTCTTTTTTGACCTGGCCAGTAATCCAGCCAAAAGTGGAATTAGGGAAGGCACCCGCACCCATGGATCACCAACAGACAAAACAAGAAACACTACTGCTGCTTATTTAAAACTGTCTTTGTGTTCTCCAAAATTTCTTTCACTTTTTTATTTCTGGGAGCATCTTGGGCTTTGAACAAAAGTTGATTTTCTGTGGGTTTGACTTAAAGATGTGTCTTCTCTGAGTCTATGTAATTGTAGGAGAGGTAATTGCTTAAGAAATGGTGTGACACAGAACTCAGAAAGCATTTTAAAAGATTGATAGATGTGACCACATAAAAATAAAAATGTTATACATACCCCACCGCCACCCCCACCCCCTAAATTAGAAAACACCACAGGTGAAGTTAGAAAACAAACTTAATAGGGAAAATTGCTTGAAACTCATTTCACAAGCAAAGGGCTAGTTTCTTTAATGTATAAAAATCTCCTGCAAATCATTAAGAAAAAGATCAATAACTCAGTTAAACAATGTGCGAATAGAAACTACAAGGAAATGAAATTAAAATCATTTTTAAACATATGAAAAGATACACAAACTCATTCTCTTTTTTTAAGAAATTGATTTTATTTTTTTAAAGTTCATTATTTTGAGACAGACAGAGACAGACAAGTGGGGGAGGGGAAGAGAGAGAGGGAGAGAGAGGGAGAATCCCAAGCAGGATCCGCACTGCCAGTGCAGACCCTAATGCGGAGCTCAAACCCACGAAGCCATGGGCTCATGACCAGAGCAGAAACCAAGAGTCAGACACTTAACCAACTGAGCCACACAGGCGCCCCTTTCAAACTCATTCTTAATATGGGAAATATGAAATAAACTACACAAGGGTACCATTTTTTACTTATCAGACGAGACAAGGCATAAATATCAGTCTTACTGCTAAGATTGTGGATGACCAGCCATTTTTACACCATGCTGCTGAAAATCTGAATTGTTATGACTTCTAAGGAAGCAATTTGGCAAATGCTATCAAAATCGTCAATGCACACATTTGTTGACCCAGCAATGCTGCTTCTAAAAAATTATCCCATATGTATACTAACCCTTGTGTATAAAGTGGCATGTATACCAGACTATTCCTTGAGGCAGTGCTTATACAGCAAAAGATTTTAGATAACCCAAATGGCATAATGTTAAGCTATTAAAAAGAACAAGGAAGCTCTTTGTGTACTGACATAGAAAGCTGTGCAAAAGATGTTATTAATTAGAAAAATTGAGGTGCATAATACTATGTATGGTATGTTTTCACTTGTAGAAAAAGAGGAAAAATTATAGACTGACACAGGGTATGTATTTGCTTCTATTTGCATAAAATATCTAAAGGCAGGATGCACAAAAATCCCCACACTAAGGGAATAAAATGGTTAGGGCATTTAAAATATTTTATGCAATGTGAATGCCTCTCCTAACAAAAAACTGAAAGCAAAATTATTAGAAAAGAGTGTGTCATAAATTAAGGGTCAAATACGAAAGAGTGGCAGGAGCAAGGAGGTTTATAGCATGTGTCACTAGAAACAATGGGTGCCAATGTTTGCCAATCTCTTTTGTCTTAGTTTGGGCTGGGATAATATAACACCAGACACTGGGTAGTTTAATTTTTTTTAATGTTTATTTATTTTTGAGAGGGAGAGAGAGAGAGAGACAGAGTGTGAGCAAGGGAGGGGCAGAGAGAGGGAGACACAGAATCCGAAGCAGGCTCCAGGCTCCGAGCTGTCAGCACAGAGCCTGATGAGGGGCTCGAACCCACAGACCGCGAGATCATGACCTGAGCTAAAGTTGGACACTTAACCTACTGAGCCACCCAGGCGCCCCTAGACCAGGTGGCTTAAAGAACAGACATTTATTTCTCACAGTTCTGGAGGCTGGAAGTCCAAAATCAAGGCGCCAGCCCATCCAATGTGTGGTGAGCACAAGCTTCCTGGTTTGCAGATGGCCATCATCTCATTGTATTTTCATTTGACAGCGAGTGAGGAGGGTTGGGGGGAGAAAGAGAGGGACAGAGCTCTCCTGTCACTTCTTATAAGGGCGCAAATCTTATTCATGGGGACTGCAACCTCATGACTTAATTCCCATCATGTTGGTGGTTAGGATTTCAACATAAGAATTTGGCGGTCGGTGGGGGCGGGGACAGACATGCAGTCCGTGGCATCCTTACACATGCCTTCTTTGATATTCTACTTTCCAGACTTTGCCTTTTCTTCTCTCTAATTCTCATCAATTTTCTAAATCCATTCTGCTCTAAATTTCCTTGTCCTATAATTATATATTTATTATTCTACTGATCTATGCACCATGCATTAGCTTGCTGGGAGCTTAAATGACATTAAATCCTATTTGTAGACTTCATCCAGGAGACTGAATGAGATCTTAAAGCTGGAGGCTTTATTCTGAGAACCAGTGGAGACTAGAGTACGGTTTTGACTTATACAGTAGAATTGAACGTTAAGAAAAGATTTAATCAAGCAGATCCCTTACTGTCTGAGGAAATTTCCCTATAAGGGACTGGGCTTAAGCTAGGTATGCTAACCAGGTCCAAATGGATTGAGAAAACCTTTCAATCCATGTCTTATTTTATTGCAGTTGTGAAGAACTACCGCTGAGTAATAATAGACGATTTATGAATGGTCAGAGAATTCCAAGTCACCTTGACCAGAAAAAGTCCAGTAACCAAGAACGATTTACTGGTAACGTGACCTTGTTGAAAACACCAAATCTCTCAGAATCCCAGCATCTTCATTTATACCATGGGGATGTTTCTGAGAGACCAAATAAATTATAAATAAAGATGGCATCAATTCCCACCGTGGTAGCCAGTCTCCAAGAAGGCCTCAATGATCCTTACCTCCTGATATTTATGCCCTTGTACACACCTCCCACATCATATCAGGGTTGGCCTGTCACGAATGACAGAGGTGGTAGTATGCCATTTCTGAGGGTAGGTTGTAGAAGTTCTGTCTCTCTTGTCTCTCTGTCTCCACCTGTCTCTCTGGGCCGCTCATTCTCTTTAAGGGAAGTCAGCTGCTATGTTACAGGCAACCGTTGGAGAGGCTCATGTGGTGAGGGGCTGAGGTCCTCTGCCACTGCCACATGAGTGAGCTAGGAAGCAGATCCTCTATCCCTATCAAGCCTTCAGGTGACTGTAGCCCTGACCTACACCTTTGAGGACAGTCTTTTTTTTTTAATTTTTTAAAAAAAATATTTATATTTGAGAGAGAGAGACAGAGAGACAGAGAGAGAGTGGGTGAGCAGGGGAGGGGCAGAGAGAGACAAAGAGAGGAGAAAGAATCTGAAGCAGGCTCCAGGCTCTGAACTGTCAGCACAGAGCTCAGTGAAGCCCTCAAACTCACAAGCAGTGAGATCATGACCTGAGCCGAAGTCAGACACTTAACTGACTGAGCCACCTAGGCCCCCACCATTTTTTTTTTAATTTTTTTTCAATGTTTATTTATTTTTTGGGGGACAGAGAGAGACAGAGCATGAACGGGGGAGGGGCAGAGAGAGAGGGAGACACAGAATCGGAAACAGGCTCCAGGCTCTGAGCCATCAGCCCAGAGCCCGACGCGGGGCTCGAACTTACGGGCCGCGAGATCGTGACCTGGCTGAAGTCGGACGCTTAACCGACTGCGCCACCCAGGCGCCCCAAGGCCCCCACCTTTGAGTGCGGTCTCATAAAGATACCTTGAACTGGAATGGTCCAATTAATCTGCTTCCAGATCCTTGATCCTCAGAGACTTTGTGACATAACAAATGTCACTTTAGATTGCAAAGTTTTAGGGTAATTTATTTGGCTGCAGAAGATAACTAACACGGCCACATAACAATAACAATACTAACTAATCACTCAGGTCCCATTTATTCTTCACAGAAAGAACTCCATGGTGTTGCCAAAGTCTTCCTGGGTACAGTGATTCCAATGGAATGATTGTCCTTCTGACGCACCATTTAGCTCCATTATGCACTAAGTCAAATACTTGTCTCTTATGCTATGTGGTCCTGATTAACTGCCACTCCTAACACCCAATACACAAGTCTCACTGCCCCTTCAGAAGACCAAGGCCCCTGATGGGAACAGAAGTTGTGTTCATCTTTGCTGCTGCTGATACTAACCCACCGCACCACATCTGTTGCCTTGATTCTGCTTTGAGGTGGTTTTCATGAATTGTGCTGTTTTAACCTGCAACAACGATTCCTAGAACACCCACAAGGACTCGGTAATGGAGGGCACTAACAAACTCCCATCATTCGTGCCTCAGTCCCGAACTACTTTGTGGAGTCACTTGGGGCTTCCTTGCCTTTTGGGGCTTTTTTCTTACCCTTTGGGTTCTTATCTTGTCTCTGCTCCCTAATTCTTGGTTTCTATCCTTTTGGTCACCTTCAATAAACATCCTACTCTATTTTGCTTGGCCCTGGGATCTTTCCCTCTGGGTGCTGCCTCCAAATGGTAGAGATTTGACCATATTTACCTTGGCACTATAAGCTGCCCTCAGAGAAATTCTAGATTTGTTGACTGTTCTTACCTTTAAAAGGTTGCCTCTGAGTACCTGGCCTGAACAACACCCGGCTTTGCCCTTTGACTCTTCCATATGATCCATGGGGTTATTCACCCATTATTAGTCTGGCCCCGGGTGGCTTCTGCTCCTTTCTCCATCTCTAGATTGCCCAGTTTTACCCTGTTTGCTTAGTTCAAAGCTCCTTCTTGACGATGCTTTCAGTCGCTAAATATAGATCGAAGTGCTCCTCAACTGTGGTTAGCATGAAAATCGCTTGGAGAGCTTGAAACATATTCAGAGAGCCAGGTCCTATTTCCGACTGATTAAATCAGAGTATCTGGGTACAGGTCTCAGGCATGAATATTAAAAGCTTCCCAATTGATTTTCATGAGTAGCCAGATTTCAAAGCAATAATATGGCTGAGCGAGCTCAAACACTACACTCGGTAAACGAAAGGCATCTGGGAGCCAGATTCACCCTCGGGTGGCCAGTTTGTGACCTCTCACCAGAGGGTGAGTTGACAGTCTTGCTGGGAAGCCAGGGTCTTTGTTTGTGTACTTCCACAAGATGCTCCAGATGGGTGAAGGAAACAGTGAGCACAGAATTCAGAAGCAATTAGCTGGCACATAAGCTCCCAGGGCAGGATCGCACCAAGAGGACATCTGATAACCTGTGGATAATTAGAAGTTCATGGTGAACAAACCACTGCCGAAAGATGGCATCGTGCACATCTGTTGTTTAGAAAAAACCGTTGCAGAATTTTTGACTTGGCGCTAGGAATCCCAAACCATGGCTAATGGCATTTTCCTCTGAAGAATTCTGTTTGTGCACATGGAGATTCAAGAAAGAATGAGCGTCGATGCCATAAGAAAGAAGGAATCAGAGGCTTGCCTTTCTGGGGAAAAAATGAAAGTACTGGTGTCTCCAAATACAGCTCTTTAAATATGTTTTTAATGTTTATTTATTTTTGAGAGAGAGCACGCACGCGCGTGAGCAGGGGAGGGGGCAGAGACAGAGGGAGCAGGCTCCAGGCTCCGAGCTGTCAGCACAAATCCTGACGAAGGGCTCAAACCCACAACCCGCAAGATCATGAGATCGCGACCTGAGCCGAAGTTGGACACCTAACCGACTGAGCCACCCAAGCGCCCCAACTCCAAATACAGTTCTTAAACTAACATGTGAACAAATGGGCTTATCTATGGTATTGTTTGCAAGAAATACAACGTTGAGAATATGGATTTCATCTTTCTGTTAGTGCGAACAGCAAGATTCTCAAGACGAATAAAAGATCTATGATTAAATAGATTAAAGCAATTAAGCTTTCAAATTTATCTCCTCTAACACATTTATAATGACGATGGCACTTTTAGGGATGCTAATATGCACAGTAAATGCTTTCTAAATTTTTAAAACATCTTGACAGAACAGTTTACGATGTTTGAATATAGCCATCATCACTGCGCTGCTGATTAATCGGAGAAATGTTATCAATAACTTAAAATTTTTGGTTTGTTCTATCCATAAGCTAGATGCGTGAGGGTGGATGAAACTCCATCCCTGGCCTTGATAAACACAATTCATGTGTTGAATATACAGTGAATATATTGAATGCATGTGAATACTGTAAAAGAAAATTCAGTATTTGAAATTGGGAGTTCTTAAATGTGTCTTAGTATTCCGGGCTCCTTCCAACTTAGAGGTCCAGGTTGCTGGGGGTGAGAGCTTCTTGGTGGGGGTGGGGGGGTGGGCATACAGGGTCTGTCGGTCCCTAAGAGATATGGCCTGTGGAGGCACACAGACTTTCTTTTGAATCCTGGTTTCACCACATACAAGTTATGGGATTCTAGGCAATCACTTAACCTCTCACACTGAGTCTCTAGAAAGATCAGAATACCTGCTGTCCCAGGTGACGGTTGTAATCAGATATTGTGAATGCAAAGCAGATACGTGATATCGATTGAGTGCTCATTTTGAGCAGACGCTTGGTTAAGTGCTATGGGGAAGAATGAGAGTGTAGGGCATAGCTTCTCTCTTCTAGAAGCTGACAAGATATTTGGGGAGATAAAATACAAATAATTAAAAAATAATGAATTAAAAATACAAGGTACCCGGGGCACCTGGGTGGCTCAATTGGTGAAGCATCTGACTTCGGCTCAGGTCATGATCTCATGGTTTGTGAGTTTGAGTCCCACGTAGGGCTCCGTGCTGACAGCTCGGAGCCTGGAGCCTGCTTCGGATTCTGTGTCTCCCTTGCTCTGTCCCTCCTCTGCTTGCAGTCTCTCTCTCTCTCTCTCTCTCTCTCTAAAAAATAAATAAACATTAAAACATTTTTTAAAATATTAAAAATACAAGGTACCCATGTTAAGTTACAAAATGATATACTCATTAGATGTTATTAAAGTACACACTTTCAGGTGAGGACACCAGTCTTTCACAATCTTCTATATAGTTTGTAGCATAAGCCATGAAGTTTCTTTTATTAAATAGGTCTGCAAACCCTCACCCTCATCCTATATGTAAAAATATATGATTTAATTTGATCCTCAAAATAACCATTATGTGATCTTATTTTATTAATAAGAAGTAAAATAAAAAGTTTATCTTAACTATAAAGTTTGTTAATTACTGCATATAATTAGAGATTCTGAATACAAATCAACTAAAAGTTATTTGTAGTACAGATGGGACAATAACTGCATATGAATATTTAAAATATTAGGTTTGGGATATATCAGCTGCCATTGTCAATTTGAGGCCTACTGGTATCTAAGGCCAAGTGAGTTGAGACTCAGTGCAAGTGAGCCCCAGAGTGTAAATATAAGTCAGATTTCCATGACTACCAGTGATTTGGTTGGCCGGCTGCTTTCCAAGGGCTGATCTTCAGTACATGTTGGTGAAAATGCTCCTGGGGCAGAAAATGGGGTGAGAGTCATTCTAGGGGCTGGTCAGAGTCAAGGAAATTCGGGCAGCTAACAGAGCTGGGATTCTGCACGTGCAGATTCAATTGTCAGAAAAAAAAAATTCTCTTTAGGGAAAAAGGAGGGAAGATAGGGCGATTTAATTTCTCTCCTTTTCTGTGAAGTTGCTATACAATGAAACTATTCATTTTACATCAATGGCAGGACAGCGCTAACAATGGATCAGTTTTATGACACTTTTGTAAAGATAGACTTTGTAAAATCATCAAAGTTGATTGTAACATTAGAGAGTATTCAGTCACTGAGGCTATGATTATATATGTTTCCTATACTGTGTTTTTGAAGATTAACCTCCAAAGACAGATCTAAATCCAGGTCAAAGGTCACTTCATGGATAAGTGACAAGATTTGCAGTGCCTTAAATTTTTGTTGTGTCTATACAGTACGGATCTCTTAGATAGAAGTGATTAAAATCAGGTTCAATAAAATTTGGTTGATTATATCAACAAAGTTTTTTGATGTAGTATAGACCAACAAGTTGGTATGTTGTTGTTTTTTTTTCTTTCTGCCACCCGATGAAGACTTCTTTCACAATTGGATGAATCACTTGCTACTCACTGGTACATGCAGAGTGTGAAAGGAAGACCCCAAGACGCATACGTAGTTCATGTTCAAAGAAGTGATGACTGAAAACCGAGAGGTCTTTAAAGACCATAAGATCATCCATGGAAGCATTTTTCTCTGAAGATCTGAACAAGAAGATACGTCTCTCTTAATGGAGGCGATGTGAATGTCTGAGGGACCCATGAAACATGGTGCCTTAGAATAAATTCACATTCGGAGGGGAGGTAATAGTATTTGGAAATTGCAGTGTCCTAAAACTAACCAAACTTGTGGAAAACGAGCACTCCTCGTTTCTTGGAAGGCCTTGGGGAAAATACGTCTCCGAGTGTTCCTGTGGAACCGGGATCTCGGAGGCAACGTAGGAACCACATGTCCTTTTTCTTACATGACCGGCGATGTCTAGTGTGGGTGTTCGTTGAGCCTGACGACCAGAGTGTCCTTAAAAGCAGCTGATCTCATGCCCTGTGGGCGCTGAGTTCCTCGTTCCTGAAGCGGACGAGTTCAGAAGTTCTGGCGCTGCCCCGTGACTCACCTCCCTGCTGGCAGGCCGCCCAGAGGGCCCTCAGACCCCTGCTGCTGTGAAACAACAGAACAGCCTCTTCTGCTATCTCCAAGAATGCGACGCCGCAGTTCGCTTTCTCTCTTAAGCCTCTTGCGGTTAACATGAATAGCATTCTTTCAATTGCTGCAGATATGAAATATCCTAAGTCTTCAAGTCAACAATTAAAAACTCAGGGTCGTGTCGTTGCAGGAGATGCGGACAGTGTTTGGGTTTGAGGGTAAGGCGTTTTAAATGTGAGCGGTATGTATATTTATTCGGGGGCTAACTGCTGCAAATGAAGTAGGGATTTTTCAGTTATTCAGGTTGTATTAGGGTAGAGAAAGTCAAGACCGATGGCACGCTCTCCCGATAAAATATTTTTTATTACATGAACTGGCTACTGAACAGATGGATGCTCTTGTTAGGGTAAAGTGGACTTAGCTGCTCCGCCCTCAGTCCCTTCATCTGTGAAGTGGGGATGATAATATATACTCCACAGAGTTAGCAACAACCTGTCAGTTTTCATATCTGTAAAATGGGGATAATTGTTCTTATTCCTACCTGCATTAGCTTAGCCCCACCCTACTTTCTTTAGGACTTTAGAAGCAGAGCCCAGAGAAATTGTGCTAACGTTCTCTGTGGTTTTGTTTTGTCAGAAGCCTTTTCTTTTTCCTTTAAACAATTCGGTGTCTCCACTCCTGTCTATGAGTACCTCCCTGGAGCACCTTCTCCATCATCACTCTTGCTGGGTCCCTAACAGTATCACCCAGTCTCCTATTTTCACTCCGTCCTGTGTTCTACTCTTTCCCCTGGAATGGCACTCCTCCTCAGTCGAATTAAGTGGCTCTGCTCCTTTTAGGGTCAGTTCAAGTGTTGCCCTTGAGAGTCCCATCAGCTGTAGATGCTGCACCCCCTCCTTCCCTGTGGACCCCAAGCACCTTCCCAGCCCTCTGTGCACACCACTGCCCAGTACCTGTCATGATGCACCATAATTGCTGATTTACAAGCCTGACTGGAGCATCTTTATGATACCATATATATTGTGGTTCTGAAGTTCTGGCAGAGTACCTGACACGTAACAAGCAGTTATTAAATGCCTATTGAATCAACCAATCACATTAACACGTTGAGTCCAATATTATGCCTATCATGTGATGCTAATTGCTTTATTTTATTTTATTTAAAACATTTTTTTAAATTTTATTTATTTTAAGAGAGAAAGAGTGAGTAGGGTAGGGGCAGAGAGAGGGGGGAGAGAGAGGATTCGAAGCAGGTTCTGCGCTGACAGTGCGGACAGCAGGGCTCCAACTCACAAACTGTAAGCCGAAATGACCTGAGCCGAAATCAAGAGTCAGAAGCTTAAGTGACTGAGCCACCCCGGTGTCCCTCTAATAGCCTGCCTTTTAACATTTCTTTTCCAAAACATTATAGCCCCAAAGAACAAATACATGGGAGAAATATGCACTTATCTGATAGTTCCCTGTTCAATAACTAACTGGAAAAGCTGACGTGGAAGAATGCAGGAGCCTTGTTTGTATACTCTGTTTGTATATGACACTCCCTGATCTCATGAGTTTTGAGTAAAATATGTAAGTAATTAATGAAAGATGTTTGCTAAAATAGTCCTCACCAAATCTTCAGGGATTGATGAATGTGTTTAAGATATCCAACGCTGCATTTGTCAGAACAGATAAACCTATTCCTTTTAGGAAGCTGAATGGCGACCCAAGTTTGGCCACCAGAGAGGAGATTGTTCTTCGACAACAAACAAGGTGGGGAGAATGCTACCATGCACCAGTCACAAAGCCTGGATAAGGGGCCCAGAGCCCAGGAGGCAAGTCTGTACTATTTTCTAAGTTTTGTCTGGGATAGCCTCAATTTACGTGGGTTGTTTGCACATAATTATTTTGGCATCTTGTTAGTGTCTTAAAGGTATCCCAGGTTGGAAAATAATGGTCAGTAAATTGCGAAGGAAAAAGGACGGTAGTCCCCATGCTTATGAATCAGTCTGCGCATGGGTGTTCCATGCATCCTTCTCATCTACTGTCCTGTCCTCTGTCAACCAAGAATAGTAGTCTCTCCTCTGGAGGCTACACTGGACCATCATGCATCAGCAGGTAGTTGTTTTAATCGTAACTAGTCAAATGTTACTTCTACTGTTTCTTTTATTAGATAATTTGGATTGCACTTTACTAATGAGTTCATTATTTAAATTACTTAAATAAAACTCATGGCGATTTGACAGACCTCTAACCACAGGACTTGTTGGTCCCTGCACTTAGTCATTCTGTTCAAACAACTTGGAGCTGAAGTGGAAACACAGAGAGTCTACTCCAGAGATAGTTCTTGCTTGATCTTCCAAAATTATAAGTACCAGTAAATTCACCGGATAAGGGGAGCAGAGTCAGGATGGGCACAAACACGGCTTAGAATAACTTTTCTAGATGGCCGCTCCTGTCCAAATTACCGGTTGGGTCTTCCCAATTGAAAGAAACAGCTAATTATGGTTGGCCTCCTCCATGGTCTGGGGTGGAAACTGGGGAAAGAATAGCCACAGTGGCTGTGAGCTCATCAGCTAAATCGAGCCCTTTGGTTTTAGTGCACGTGTACAAACCCTCCAGGGAAAATCTGAAAAGTCCAGTTGTGGAGTTTTCCTGTTTCAAGGGAAACGATCTGTCACTGAAGTTGGAATTCAAAGGTTTTGTCAGGCAGCTGGAAGGATTTATCTGGGAAATGAGAGAACAGAGAGTGGCAGAGGCTGCACAGAATGAGTTTTGGAGGATCTGAAATGTGAGGTGGTCAAATCAAGGTGTTCTCCAGAAGAAAGAACAAGCTTCTCCCTCTCTCCCCCTTGTTCTGACTATAAGACTGAATCTGAAATTCTTTAAATCAGCATTAATAGTCTTTCTTTATTCCTAGTGGGACATACTTCCAGAGTTTTACTTATATCCTCTAATTTAGCTGCTGCTTCTTCTTCTTCTTCTTGTCATTGTCATTGTCTCTGTCTTGTTCTTTGTTTACATTTGAACACACATACATGCTTGCTAGTGAGCATATAAGGCTAGAGACCTGCAGCTTCATAATGCCTAGTGATTTCAATTTGTCTTGATCATGTTAGTTACCAGTATCTTCTTCATTTCCACCCCACGTTAATGTAATAGTAAGGCCAAGATCCTCTGAAATGTTAAATAATTGCTGTACAGCAGCCAAAATGGAATGGTTTTCAGGCAGATGATAAAGACTTCTATGTAATGGCTTAAAATGTTTATTGATGGATGAATGAAGGTCCATGTTTGGCATAGCAGAGGTTATTTATACGTGTCTCTAGGGGAGTATGGGATGTGCAATGCTAAGTGTATGAAAGAGCTCCTACACACACACACATTCATCGGCGCCCATATGTACACATCCATACACACATTTACATATGGCTCCGTGGGTGCCCAGGAAATAAGTTTCATGATTCAATTCTTAAGATCCTGTTTTTAACTACGCACAAAATCCATTATTAAAGATGAATTGATCTAAAATGATAGCTTCTTTTCAAAAGGAAAGCAAAATGTAACAAAGTAAATGTAATAAAGGAAGTGCAGCAGAGAACAATTCTGCCATCCTGTTTCCCTTCAGTTTCCTCACTCATTCTCTACAGCGGTCATTTCAAGTCTCTTTGTTTCCCAAATTTCTTTGTCATCTCCCCTTTCCACAAGATAATCTAACTTCTCAATCTCACTTCGTGGAGAAGGTAGATGAACTAGGTTGGGTTCTCTATCAACCTCTGCTCCCCAACCTAGGGCCTTACAAAAACCATTCCCATCATTCCTTTCTCCCTTTCGTTATAGCGGAAAGGATGTCCGTCCTCCCGTCGAAGATGATTGTTCGTGTACCAGGGATCTCATTGTCTCTTGCTTTCCTAAAGATACTCTGCCCTTCTTAATTCTTCATTCACTTTAATGAAGCGCTTCACTATCAGGTCACCTGCACTTTCCTTTGAAACGTGTATCAATCTGTTATATCTGAGTTCTGAAAATTTTAAGGCACTTTCTTTTTCTTAAATTTGATTTTTAAGTAATCTCTACACCCAACGTGGGGCTTGAACTCACAACCCCGAGATCAAGAGTTGTATGCTCTTCTGACTGAGCCAGCCAGCTGCCCCTTAGTTCTCTGAAATTGACGTTCTTGATCACTCTTACTTGAAATCTCCTCTTCTCTTGACTTCGATGATGTTATAATCCACACATACCACGTATGTATGAATAAATATACATACGAATAAACATAAAGATTTATATTTATTTATATAACCATTTTATGTGCCAGATTCTGGTCTAAGTGCTAAGCCTACAGCAGTGAACAAATGCACATGAATCCTGCCTTCGTGAAACTTATTGTCTTTTTGTAAAAGATTGAAAATTTTTTTTAAAAAGTAATGGAGTTATTTGGTAGGTTTGAAAGTGATAAGTATTATGGACAAAAATAAAGCTGGAAAGGAAGAGACTCAGGTTTTAAATAGTATTTGCCCTCAGAAACGTCCTCATATTAAAATAATTAAGTAAGGAGTGGCCTCGCCTGACTCATGTTTTAGCAGGATTCATGGATAATAAGGGGGGACACAGCAGAAGCTGGAGGCTAATTAGAAGCTATTGTGGTAATGTGTTGTGAGGGAAATAACGGGGTCTTAAGTGAGGTGGTAACAGTGAAAGTATTTGGAGATACTCATATTCTGTATATTTTGAAGGCAGAACAGGTGATGGAGGAGATATGGGGAATGAGAGAGAGAGAGAGAGAGAGAGAGAGAGAGAGAGAGAAAAGTATGACACCCAACTTTTTGGCTTGAGCATCTGGAAAGATTTAGGTGGGATGAGGAATACTGAGAGTGGAATAGTCTTGAGGGAAAAGATTTTAGACAGCTTGAAATGTTCCAGATTTTTAAAACATTTGTTTATTTGTGTTTACTTTTTAATTGAAGTATATGTTATGCTGTGTTCACCGTGTCACCGTCACCTGTCACTGTATGCTATGACAG
This sequence comes from Felis catus, assembly GCF_018350175.1. Lineage (NCBI taxonomy): Eukaryota > Metazoa > Chordata > Mammalia > Carnivora > Felidae > Felis > Felis catus. Next base: position 55,866,960 of record NC_058384.1, read on the forward strand.
TACCATTGACTGTATTCCCTAGGCTGCATCTCTTATGCCTGTGCTTCTTCATTCCATACCTGGAGCCTGTACCGCTCACTCCCCTTCACCTATTTAGCCCATCCCTCCACCCTTCCTCCCCTCTGGCAATCTCCACTTTATCCTCTGTAGTCATGGGTCTGTTTCTGCTTTGTCTTTGTTTGTTTGTGCCTTTGTTTTGTTTTTCAGGTTCCACATATAAGTGATATCATCTGGTATTTGTCTTTCTCTGTCTGTCTTATTTCGCTCAGCATAATAGGAAGTTTCGATATTTTACCTCAAGCTAACAAGTTGGCCTGGCAGAAAGCAAAGGACTTTATTACTCACAGCGATAGCAGTAGCCAAATCATGTAGTGCCATGTGCAGTGGAATAAATAATTTATTATATTTTCTTCAAGAATCATACAGATAGGAGTAAAATCACTAGACTATACAGTGTGCATATTGGGAACCTAGAAGTGCCACAGGTGTGATACTAATTTGAGGGCAGCCAGCCTGAAATGAGAACCACATCTTGAGGAGTGCGGAGCCAACAGAACATGAGGGAAATAGAGTAGGAATTCAGATCAAATTATTCCTAGAGCTTACATATCTCTGGAAGTTTTGTTTTGTTTTAGTAAGATTTCTGTGAATTCCCTTCATTGTTCAAGTCCGTTTGAATTGCACTTTCTATTGCTTGCATCCCAAAGGATTCTAGCAGATCCATATTTTGGTACTGGAAGTGGTTACTCATCCACATTTCTTCGTGGAGTTTGCTGAGTAGAGGAAACAGGGAGGAGAGCGGCAAGGACCGCCCCCCCACCCCCCATGCTGGAGTGGGAAGTCGGTACCCTTTGTTATGTGCAAGCTAGATCCGGGCTTACATTGTGACTTTTGTCTGTTGTTACTCAGGAGTCTTGATAGGCTCTTTCTTCCAGCCTACGGAGAGTGCTTGTATGAAAGAGACAAGCTGAGGTTGAAGGCAGCACATCTAAAAGAGTATTTATTGAACGCCCACTCTGCCAAGCACCGTGCTCATCAGGGCTGACAAGCCTCTACCTCTGTGGATCTCACATTCTAATTCACAGAGATATGCTATTGGAAAAAATTACAAAATGGAAGTTAGGTAGTGATCAGTTATTTTTAAGAATAAAGCAAAATAAGGGGGTAGAAAAGGGTATGTGTTGTTATTTATAATGTTTATTTAGTTTTGAGAGAGAGACAGACAGAGAGACAGAGACAGAGCACGAGCCGGGGAGGAGCAGAGAGAGAGGGAGACACAGAATCCGAAGCAGGCTCCAGGCTCCCAGCTGTCAGCACAGAGCCTGACACGGGTCTCGAGCTCACAAACCGTGAGATCATGTCCCGAGCCGAAGCTGAACGCTCAACTGACTGAGACACCCAGGTGCCCCAATGTGCTGTTATTTACAGATAGGATGACCAGGACATCTGAAGGAAAGTTCTTGGGCAGAGGTCTCGGCAAGTATACATTCCTCCAGGTATTTCAAGGAATAACAAACTAGGTGGCCAGTGTGAGTTGTGTGCACAGTAAGCAAGAGGAGGGGGTAGGAACAGAAAAGGTGGACCAGATCACATGGACATTGTATGTAAAGTTACATCAGGAGACTATTTCAATATCTATAGAGAAGATAGCGGTGGAATGATTGGACTGTCTTGGGGCTGGTGGTGAATGGGGTACGAAGTGTTCCAATTTAAGATATGTTCTTAAGGTAGAGCTGACAAATTGCCTTATGTATTAGGTAAGAAATGTAAGAAAGAAAGAAGACCTAAGAAGACATATTACCAGACTGTCCACTAGTCTAAACACCAATCTAATCAGGACTCTTTCAGGGACAGAAATGCCACAGTCTCCACCTCAAGTGAAGGCTGGTGACAAGTAAAGCAGAAAGCTGGGAGAATTTAGGAGGAAATACAAGTGAGACCAGGTTTCCTCCAAGTTCATCTTGCCAAACATTCTTTGACTGACAAAAAGAAGAGTCATGCTGTGAAGAAACAGATATGGAGTAGTCTAAATATGAGGAATTTATTATTAGGGGGTCCATCCATAAAAGTAATTTTTCAAATTGCCTCGAGACACAGGCCAAGAATATAGTTGCACCATTAACAAGGGCCTGTGAGATGAAAAGACCACAGAGATACATTTCTAGGAGCTAAAATTTCCCAGGTTCATATAGCCATGAACTGACAAAGAAGTTGGCTTTGATACTGGCCCGTGGAATTGATCATAAGCACATAGACCCAAAGCAAATAGACCGGCAGCCTACTAAATTTTTAAGTGAGCTGTACTTCCAAAACACCCCAATGACTGGCCAAAGGAGCCTGTATTTCTCAAACCCTAAGATAATCCCAAGGATCCAGGAATCACATCAACAGGAAGTGGGTTACTCAAGTGGTCAGGCCCCAGGAATTGCATCCTTTCCAAAGTCTATCTCCATGGAAGACAATGCACAAGGGAAATCCATTCATCGGTTAGAACCAGGAGTGTTCTGATTAGTTGACCAAGGAATGCCTTCCTTTGCCAGGGCAGGTTGTCCTTGTTATTTATGGCCAGAAGATTATGATATGTGCCACATAGCAGTGATTTCTGCATGTTTCTCATTGCCTCCTTTCCCAAATAGAAGATTTGTTTCATTTATCCAGTTCTCTACTAACTTTTGTTAATGGAAGTGTCAGAGATCTGTTACACATTGTCCCGGCCTGTGCTTCCCAGAAAAGAGAACTTGAAACAAAGGCATACGTACTATTACTTTCTTAAGATGTACAAACATGGGTACAGGGTTGAAAGGGAAAGGGTAAGGAGAGAGAGACAAGAAAAGGTTACAGTAAGGAGACGGCTGCTGCTAAATGCGTGTGTTTATTTTATTTCACAGGGCTATCTCCGGGGGAGTCATATAAAGTATGTCTCCTAAGTGTGCATGGGTAAGGAGGAGGAGTAGGGTAGGCAAAAGGAAAAGTTTTCCATTAACTCTTGCCTCCCAACAGTCAAAAGTCTACCATTTGGAGTCCAACATTTTTGCATTCTGAGTTTTGCATACATGGACACCAAGTAAAGACTAATGGTGTCCCACACCTAAGTATCAACAGGGAAGCCACAGGGTGGGGGGTGTGGGGGAGGAAGTGCCAGGTTGCACCTGCATGAGATTGATGAAATCTCACTTACAATATGGTGTGGTGGTAATAGGACAAAAAAAAAAAAAAAAAGCAAAGTTGAGTGCATATGACAGGCTATATATAAGAGGGGGTCTGAAAATCTTCAGAAATAGTTTCAAGATGGTGAGCAACATACCTGGATTTGATGAAGCGGGATACTTATTACATAGTAATCCTAGACTCAGAATAAGATTCACTAGGTGAGACCTCTGTTTGTCTCTTTATGGAGGGACTTTATGTAATTTATGTAATTGAGAATTTCTGAAAGCATAGGTATCAAAACAGGATATAAATGGATGCTGTGTAACCAAAGGACAGACTGAAGTTGTCTCTCTAGCAACCACTACATCGGCCCCTCCCATCATGTAGTGCCCATATCATTTCTGCAGGCTTGACCCCTACATCCTCTTTCAGGGGTAACATTCAATTCGGGTAAGCTCACTGGCATTGTCTCAACTCCTCTGGGGCCACAATGATCAATATTTGGCCCAGGAATGTTTAGTAATCCAAGCCCAAGCTGATCCAATTTAACACCAGATGTAGGAGACCTTTGTTTAGTGGAGAATTGTTCTGGACTGTGTGTTTTGCAGATATGAAGACTGCAACTGCTGTAGCCACTTTGTTAACCTTGGAGAAAGAGAGTCTGAAGGTGAAGCCAGCTCATGGAGAAGTACAAGAGTGAGAATATAGCAGAAAAATATGGCCAATGCCTGGAGCAAACTGCTTAACAACGTAGACCAAAGTCTGCATGAAATGATAAGCTCTTTTTTTTTTTTCTTCAGTTAAACCAGTTTGAGTTGGGTTTTCCTTCCCTTGTACCCGAAAACACGCTTGTTGGTAGACTTTTGGGTGGGTCAAAAATGAGGATAATTTTGCCTGGGTTATAAATTAGTAAGTGGTGCCTTTAGGGAATGATAGTAATAATTCGGGAGATTGTAAATGGGTGGTGGAGGACACCTGCAAACCACCAAGTTCAAATTAGGGAGACTAGGTTATAGGTTTCTAGTATGGTTGCAAGGAGGCAAGACCAGAATATGGTCTTAACTGGATGAGCTAAAACTGAGTCAGCCAAATCGAAAATATACAAAGAAAGAATGTGTTATCTGAAGGGATATAAGCAGCATGGGACTTACAAACAGTGGCTTCTCAGGAAAAAGGATTTTAGTGTTTATCCAGTATTGTCCATGGATCTGAAAGACATGGTTTAGGGTCATCAGCGTTTTCAACCCAGAACGGTATTTTAGGATTTCCCAATAGTCATCAGACCAATCTATCTCTCTGTTCAGATTCTATGCTTTTCAAAAAATTTTTAGAAACATAGGGTATAACCTCATTAAATATCTTCAAGTGTAATTTTTTTTTCTTGGGGAAGAGCAGCTATAAAATGAATGCTAAAACTTAGGCACACTGAAATAAGGCCAGTTATTATCTTTTCAATCAGGTAGTTTCACATATACTAATTAGCTCTTGTGTACTAGGGGGATGATAATATTTCGGCATCAATTCAGAAGCTAGTAATTCTGCACAGTTATCATATTCCTATGAAGTTTTAACAGTGATTTGATAAACCGGACCTACATTGTTACAACTGTGATTAGGTGGTAAGTATATTCATCATCGTCCTCACCATCATCATCACCTGAAAGCTGGGAGAGAGGTCATGGTGGTAGACAATACATACACAATTGCCTTTCTCCATGATATGCATCTATAAGTGCCTCACGCATTTATACATCATAACACAAGGTAGTATGAATATGGTGCTCAATAAATGTTTGTAAATTGTTTGGATGGGTGGGTCAATGGATGAATGCTCAAAATGAATGAAGGGCTAAACCAGGATCAAACCAGAGCAAAACCAAATCTTGACACATGGAATTCTAAAGTTTACACAGTGCCTTTACATATATCATCATGTTTAATCTGCACATGCAATGTCAGTATTTGTTAGCCACACGTTATAGATAAGAGTGAGACTTGGTTAGATTCAAACAAGGACGCAGCTGGTGATTAAGAGGGTGGGTGCTGGTGTGAGGCTACTTGCACTGAAACCTACCTAGCTCCCCCACTTACCATTTGGACCAATGCCACACACACCCCCTCCTGTAATGGGGAAAAAGAATGGTATCTACCTCATAACTCTACTTGAGCGTTGAATGCAAAATTTCTTGTAAATGCTTAGGACGGTATTAGGGATGTAATAAACATAAAATAAATGTTCGCTGTTACTGTTATTGTTGTTGAGTACCTTGTTTTATGTCAGAAGCCGGTGTTCTAATCAGAGCTTAAATAAAAAGAGAAAGAGATATAACGAAAACTATAATGATATCTCATGGAAATAAAGCCTCATTGAAATAGAGCCTGCTATAAGAAGGCCATCAGGGGTGTTTGGCATCTCTCTCTGTGGCCACATATTCTCTAGTTTTTATTTCTGTCTGTATGTCTATTCCATTGCTTCTCCCTGCAGAAGGGATGTCTCTTCATGCTCATCAGAACAAATGGCCAAAGTGGCCTTACCTCTATATATTCCTTGATTTTAAGCATCCTCCTTATCTGCCTACAATTTCTATGTCTCTAGTCTGAATTCTTTAATGTAAGAGTCTCATTAGTTTTCACATCTAATAGTCTCTCCACTTAGACCAATCCGAAGCAGATGAGTGGATCATAAGGTTCCAGAATGAACAGAAACCCACTCCTTCTTCAGGGTTTTTTTTTCCTTAGGGAAAGCAACAGCAGAGAGCTGGGCAGTCGCCCCAAAACATAACTTCTGTGAATTATTGGGTACTGAAAACTAGATTGACTCCAGTGGCTCATTCTGACTATTCTGACTCCAAATGACATCTGTCATCTGACTCTATTCTGACTCCACACACTCCTGTCTAACCTCATGAAATGCATTTTTTAGTATTCTTTTTTTTTTTTTTGATGGCACATAGACACAGTAAAAGATCACCAGTTCCTTCAGTGGTTCAGATGGAATCATGTGTTTCTGACATGGAACTCAGATCTTAGCTATTTGCATTGTTATCCCCTGGATTGGTGCTGAATCAAGGCAGCATCTTGAAAAGCCAGTCTCTGCCTTTCCTAGACTCATCTCCAGGCAAGCCATTGCAGCAGAACCAACATCTTTCTTCTCTTACTGTTACCATTACTAGTACCATTGTGATGACCCTTTGAAAAAGTGACAGTACTGGTCTATCATTATTCATGAACGTGTTGTTACCAGCACTGCATTGTTTTATTTGCCTATGAATAACTTTCTTTTATTTGGCTTTCATGTGTTCCTACATTATTGATGTGCTTACACTGAGGAACTCAACATAGAGATTTGAGCCTATTATTATTATCATTTTAAAGTAAATATAAGTTCTGTTAGAACTTCAGTGAAAATGCATTTGACACTCACATAGATTTGCATATTTTAATTTCATTGGAAAGAGAAGATATTAGAATATATCTGCTAGACTCACTAACCTCAGTATTTGGAGCCATATATCATGAAAACTTAGACTGTCGATTTTATTTGGGGACAAGAGGGTTCTCCTTATTCAGGATCATTTTCTTGAGCTCTTTTGACTGATGATTCTCTTATGCAAATGACTTGCAGGACTGTGGTTACTACTGGTTTGATAGATTTTCTTTTTGTGTTGACCATTTGTTTTGATAGACTGCTTGAAATTTGTTAGTTTTTTTTTTAGTGCTGTGCAGAGAAAAACAATGTAAAATCTTTCCACACCTACTCTACTGGAGGAATGAATCATCCCCCTAATCATAAACACAAGGATGTTTATTGAGATGGTGAGGAAATAAAAGAGCTTAAAAGGAGAAAAAGAAAAAAAAACCCTAAAAATTGTTTACTTTATCCAGCTAGAAATAGAAAAATAATTAAATTACATTTTAAAAAGAAAATGTCCCCAAGACATTCTGTCTAAAGTTCCAAACTTAGAAAAACTTTGGACAAGACTAATGTGCATCAGCGTGCTTGAGGTGGTTAAAGATGCGAGTAATTGGAAAGAAAAAGAAGATGGGTGAGATGCCAAACTTGTGGCTGCAGTTTTAACAACGCATTTCTGTCTTCCCTGTGATTCCCAGACTGCCTTCCATCACAGCCTATCTCAGTCACGAATCTCAGTAAAATAACATCCTTGGAATTTAAACTTTTCATCTCTTCTAACTCTTTTCAGGTTCTTGGAAATAAGTCTTGGTAGAATCACCCCATTCGTTGTGTTATTAAATCTGTCGCATATTTTTTATTACTCTCATTAGTTGATCTCTCAGCAGCATTTGACACTGTTGTTGACATGGTTGAACATGCCCTCCTTCTTGAAACACTGTTCTTTCCTGTTCTCTATGACTCACTGCTCTTTCATTGTCCCTCCTATTCTGGTTGCTTGTTCTTGGCATCCCGTTTCAACTGAGTGGCCTCTATCAGATCTTTAAACATGGGAATTTCTCAAGACCAGACAATGGGTCCCCTTTTATCTCTCTTTATACTGTAACCCCCAGATGAATCCATGACTTTCATGATGATGAATTCTCTCAAATTCATAGCTTTACCTGAGATCTCTTAAGTGGGCCTTAGTGCCTCAGTCAGTTCAGGCTGCTATCATAAATAGTGTAGACTGGATGGCTTAGCCAACAGACATTTATTTCTCACTGTTATGGAGGCTTAGAAGTCCAAAATCAAGGTGCCTGCAAATCTCATGTCTGGTGAGGGTCTGCTCCCTGTCTTAGAGATGGACACCTTTGCTGTATCCTTACATGGTAGGGAGAGAGAAAAAGAGGAGGCAAACTCTCTTGTTCCTTCTTATAATGTTGCAAATCCCATCTTGAGAGCTCCAACCTCGTGACCTAATAACTTTCCAAAGGCCTCACCTCCAAATACCTCCAAATAGCTTGGGGATTAAGCTTCAACACATGAAATGGGGAGGGGAGCAGAAACATTCAGTTGATAGCCTCTAGTATATCACAATGCCTTGCCAAAATCTTCACTAGGAATTCTGTTAGGTACTTCAAAGGCAACTTTCTGAATCAAACTCGTAGTTTGAATTGAAGGAATATCAGGGCTTAAATGGGCTTCCACTTTTCTTTACTTGTATCACCAACTAACCTACATGTCTGCACCTAATTAGCTTCTGCATGTAACAGACCAACAGAAGTTGTGGGAGAGAATGTCTTCTGAGTTGGCCAGATTCACAGGAGTCTTCAAGAAGAGATATGGCACTTTTTCCCCTTTTGGTTTGGACAAAAGCTGAGGCTTCCATCCAAGAGTCCTACAATAAGGATCAGAGGTCATGGGCATAAATCATGGTGAGAACTTAGGCACAGAGATCTTAGGAGGAATGATAAGGACTCCTTGAGCATAACCTGCATGGTCTATCATCTGCTTTCCTGGAAAGGATGAATTTACATTATTTGACAACCTTTTTTTCAGAGTTGGTATTGTTGTTCTTTTGTTGTTGTTGATTTGTAAAAAATTTCAAATATAAAAAAAATGTAGAGATGTGTGACAAGGGCTACTAAGGTAGTTCTGTTAGACTAAACCCCCAAAGACCAAGGTTCCTTCCATCATGAAAGAAAAAGAAAGCAAATATCAGGAAATACACATTATATTATAAAGATAGCAAATCTTCCTTCCCGCTAAAGAGAAGGCCGTGATTCTGCCCTATGAGAGACTCCAGAGGCTACCATTAATAGCAGCAAACATTTTTGTGGGCATACAGTACTCAATCCTCTGTTCTAGGAACTCGTTATATGGGAAAGAACAAGTTACCACTTGTAAATGTTGAATTTAAAGTAAAAATGATGATGATGATATTATAGATTCTATAAATCTCAATCCACAATTTCAAGTATCTAACAACTACTGAATATTAAATTATTTTCTATGATTCCTATATTTTCCAGGGGGGAGTTTAACCCCTATCATCCCTTGTATTTCTCTATTCATCACCCAGCATCACCCAACGGAGACATTACTCCATCATTCTAGGATCTTCCATGTGACCCAAATCTTAACTGGGAAGTTCTCCTTATTATCCTTCCCTAGTCTCATGAGTTATCCCTGATACATTGTTTTAACTTTTCTTTTGCGGCATAATAAATTATTTCCAGATTTAGCAGTTTAAAATGACAACCATTTAATTATATCTCATGGTTTTATCGGTCAAGAATTTAGAAAAGGGTTTACTTGAGACATTTTTCTGTTTTAGGTGGGATTGTCTAGTGTATTAGTCTGGGTTCTTCAGAAACAGAAACAATAGGATCTATCTATCTATCTATCTATCATCTATTGAAAGATTTATTATGAATTGGTTTACATGAGTGTGGAGGCTAAGAAGTCCCAAGAGCTATAGTTGGCAAGATGGACATCCAGACGAGACAATGGTATCATCCTACTTTAAGTATGAAAGCCTGAGAACCAGGAGAGCCAGTGTTGTAAATTCTAGTCAGAGTCCACGTTCAAAGGCAGAAGATTGCTCTCCCAGTTCAAAGACAGGCAGAGAGTGAATTCTCTCTCATTCAGCCTTTCGTTGTATTCAGGCCTTCAGCACTAGATGAGGCCCACCCACATGGGGAAGGACAATGTGCTTTTCTCAGTCTATGGATTCAAACATTCAAACGTTCATCTTATCCAGAAACAACCAGCATAGTTGTTTTATCAAATGTTTGGGATCTTTGTGGCCTAGTCAAGTTGACATATCAAACTCACTGTCACAACTGGGACCACTTCATGGTATTCAGATAGCAGATGGGCTAGTCAGAGGGATGTACAAGATGGCTACAGTTACATGTCTGGCATTTTGTCAGGGGTGACTTGAAGACTGGGTACAACTGGAACCATTAAGTAGAATATCTCCATGTGGCTTCTTTAGCATAGCCATCTGAGTGGGTTCAGACTTCTCCATGGTGGTTCAAGGTTCACAGACAGAGTGTTCTCAGAGACAGAAAATAGAAGCTGCCACTTTCTTAAGATCTGGACTGAGAAGTTGGCATAGAATCATTTCCACATTCTATTCATCAGGGTAGTCACAGAGCTCACCTAATATATTAGTTCTCTAATGCTGCATAGCAATATTACCACAAATTTAGTGGCTTAAAACAACACATATTTATTATCCCACAGTTTCTGTGGGTCAAAAGTCCAAGCATGGCTTAGCCAACTCCTCCACAAGTCTGCAATCAAGGTGTCAGCCAAGGCTGAGTTCTCATCTGAAGGCCTAACTAGAGAAGGAGCTGCTTCCAAGTTCATAGGGTTGTTGGCAGAATTTAGGTCCTTATGGGCTGTTGGATTGATGGACTGAGTTTCTTGCAGGTTCTTGGCTGGAGGCCATCCTTAGTTCTTTGCCACATGAGCCTCCCCAACAAGGCTGCTTACTTCATCAAAGCCAGTGAGGGAGAGAGTCTGCTAGCAAGACCAATGTTACAACCCTATGTAACATAATCACTTTTGCTTCATTATAATGGTTAGAAGCAAGTCACAGGTCCTGCCCACATCCAAGGGAAGAGTACCAAGAAGTAGAGATAATTAGGAGCATCTCAAAAAATGTCTACCATATTTAGCTTCAAGGGGAGCGACCTGGACTCCCACTAGCCCCACTCTCCATGGAAAGATCATCAAATAATCTGTGGTTTTTGATCTTCCACAGATGCTGACTGCTCTTTATAATATGGCCTCTTTAGACTCTTAACTGTTCACTGTGTCCACATCATCCTTTCAGAATCCATTTTTCGGCCATCTATCATCCTGTCTGTCAACTCAAAATTTCCTCTCTAGAATCTTAGTACTAATTCAAGTTTGTTCTTTCAGTCTTTCAGTAAATATTTAGCAAGTGGGTATTACTGAGGCTCTAGGGATCAAGCAATGAACAAAATGAACCTTCATCTTCATAGAGCTTGTAATCCAAAGATAAGAAACACAAAACCATAAAATAAATGCTTAGTGTACTGGTGATACAGTCAAGGAATTGGCCAGCAACAATAGGGTAACTATAGGGTAGTCAATGTTTGTTGTCCTGACATAAATATTAATAGCATCTCAGTTCATTCTTAAAAAAATCAGTTTAGACAATAAATTATATGACCACCTTAGCAATGGTTATAGGAAAGAGTGACTATTTTAAATAAGTTGGATATGTGGGACTTTTTTATAAAGGAAAACTTGGGTAAAGTAAGGCGTCAATTATGTGTATATCTGGGGGAGGGGGGAGAAAGTTCCAGGTAAAGAGGACAAGTGCAAAGGACCAGAGGTAGGAGGCAGGGTGGGATCAGATCACTTAAATCCTTGTGGGCCATTATACAAGCTTTCCCTCACAGTGGAAAGCCACTGGAGAGTTTTGAGGAGTGGGTGGTGGGGGTGAAGTCTGATTTATGCTTTAAGAGGCTTACTCTGGCTGCTGGGCTGAGAAGAAATTGAAGAGAGAAAAGAGCAGAAGCAAAGAAGCCACTGAGGATGCCACTAAAATAATTTAAAAAAGAGACATAGGAGACTGTAGTAATCATTTAGGCTTGAACCAGTATTTAGAGTTGGCAAAAATCTTGTGAGATTATGAAGATACAGCTAAAAAGGTAATGTGATTTACTGGATGAGGGATAAGAGCTAACAAAGAGTGTCAAAATGATTCCAAGGGGTTTTCCCAAAAGAGAGACCATGGGAAGAGAAAGTTGGTAGGAAAGATCAGGAGCTAACTTGTGGATTTTTCATTTTTAGGTGTTTAATAGACTTTTTCAGTGTCCAGAATGCTGCTCCTAGGTCTTCCAGGCCCTCAATTCACCAAAGAGAGAGCTCATCATCCTTTCAGGTCTTCCCATGTGCTGTCCCCTTAGCTCAGGTATCTCCCCCTTCTGAGGAAGGAGGAAGAGAAAATCTACTGCCTCCCTTGCTCCTCCCATATATTCTGTCTCTCCTCACACATTTCCTATTTATCTCTCCAAACCATTTAAGATCTCCTAAGAGCTTAAACCTTTGGGGAAACAATCCAAAAAGACTTTAAGGTACTTTGGCTAGCACCCCACCTTTGATTTCTCTGGAGAAAATGAACTGTATCATGCAAAATATTCTCCAGACACATTAATATTACTTAGCAGGTTTTAAGGGTGTATTCCATTCCAGATGTGTGCATTATTTTATTTAATTATCTCTTATAACTCCTTGATTGAATTCTGGTAGTGGCATATACTACTCTGTGATTCTTGGAAATTTTCCCAAGTTTGTTAAATCTCAGCTGCCTGGATTGTTAAATGGATGGAATATTTATTCCCTTAGGGCTGCGGTGAGAATGATATGCGATGCTGGTCTAAAGCACCCAGCTGGGAACCTGACACTTATTAGATCCTCCTGAAATATTAATTCTTTTAACTCATTTCTTGAAAAGGTTGTGTTTCTTAAATGAAGTGATATAGATAGATAGGTAGATAGCACTTTTAATTAATAAAGAGATGATTATAGAACATGAATTCTTAATGTCCTCCTTATTTCAATATAGTTTGAGAAACAACAGACACCATCACAACTGGTGCTGTGGTAAGTGAGAGTTTAATGCAATAGTCCAGAGAGGAAGTCAGTCAGGCTCAGACAGACAGGAGGGATAACATAGAAGTAGGCAAAGAAAACGTGAAGGACTTTTAGACATAGGGCATTGAGTGAATCAAGACATTGAGAGCAAGTTGTGGATGATTTGCTTGTAAATAATGGATAACCAACTTGACCTGAATGGTGTTTTCAAAGAAGGGAAGAGTGGGACCTGAGGTTTAGAAATAAGGGGACACAGGATTGAGGGCATCTAATAATCCTAGAGGCAAGGTTTTGGACTTTCCCTAATGGGCAATAGGGTAGTCATTAAAGGCTCTTGAAGTGTAGGTTGATAATCATTTATAGAACACATATTTGTGAAGTAACTACAATGCTCAAAACTCTACATTAACCATGCAAAGAGACATCACAAACATTCAACTTGTATATTTCAGTTTGATTGGATGGAGAAAAGAATGGAGCTGGAATCCCAGTCAGGAAACGAATACAAGAGGTGAGGTTGGAGCTGATCGGCACTGAGCCGGGATATCAGCATCTGCAGTGGAAAAGGCAGAAGAGCTGTTGGGGGAAATAAAGAGCAAGGCTTGAAGGTAGGAGGAAAAAATGGCTCTGAGAGGGAGATAATGAACTACTTTTGAGGTGATCACTGTCTGTTGTCGATGATAATTAGGGAGAGGACAAAAGAATTGCCATCCTATCCCTACAGAATGCTTTCAATCAGATTGGAAAGAATGGGTTTATGAATTAACAAGGAAAACAACGTATATGTTATTAGGTTAAAATTGTATTATTACTTAAATATATGATTTCAAAACACTACATTTATTTTCAAAGCACATTCTCTCCCTTCCCCAGATTTAGCTAATCCAAATCTTGAGAGTGTTTCTGCAGTATGACAGTCCCTCCCCCTGGACACCCTTGCCTCCATAGTTCAGATTTGCCCAGACTGTATACATTTTAAACATACAAATAGTTAATTAAAAAATACTAATCACTGGAAAGAAAACCTGGGGATCACCCCAGGAAAACCTGGGGATGTGAGCTGGAGGGAAACTTTGTGATTATCAAGTGCTGGTCTATACCAGCAGCTTTGGGGTTTTGTTTTGTACATTGTTTTGCTGTTCATTTGTTAGTTTTGTGTCTAGATGGGCTTCCATGGCAGAATTCCTATCTGTGCAAATCCCCATTCAACTGATTAGGGCTTACCCTCCCCGGGGCTTCCCACTCCCTATGTATAGCCTCTGTCTGCTTCTACTCTGCCAAACTGCAGTTTTTTGCTTTTCTTTCCATTTTTTGTCCTTGCTTCCTTCTTTCCTTCTTTCCTTCCTTCCTTCCTTCCCTCCTTCCTTCCTTCCTTCCTTCCTTCCCTCCCTCCCTCCCTCTTTCTTTCTTTCTTTCTTTCTTTCTTTCTTTCTTTCTTTCTTTCTTTCTATTAACCAAGTCTTCCTCCCAGACTGCAATTCTCCCTCTGCACATGCCTGGCAAACAGTTCAGTTATTACTTTTCCAATGCAGAAACAGCCTTAACTTAGAAGGTTATGCCTCATTAAAAGCAAGGGAGGAAACATAAGATAAAAGGAATAAAAATCTTTATCCCTTTCAGAGACATTTTCATAGCTTTTAAAAAATCTTCAGTCTTTTCTTAACATATGAGTAGCATTCAGTTTTGCCCTTAGTTCTCATATACATTTGGGGAAAGATAATACATTTCCTGTTTGTGGAAAACCACAAAGAGCAAAATACATTTGCATTCTGCTATCTTGTTAGATTTCTCTAAGAACTTGAGGTATAAATAACCCAATGATTTCAGTACTGGGGGGTGGACGGAGGTTGTTAAGTGACAACAGGTGGAAAGCATGCTCTAGCAACTCAACTGGGTATAACCATGTCCCTTCAATTTCTAATGAGAATTCCATATGCATATTTGATCATTTTAAATGTGATGGAATTTTTGGCTGGCTCAGAGGCAGGTTGAGAGAAGAGCCAAATTTTGTGTCTTACGATTTTTTTTAAAGAGATAGAATTTAGTATTAATTTGATTCGGAGTGAGAAATGGGATAAGGGAAATGCTAAATGTTTTTCAGCTTCATGGTCATATTACTTTGAAATGCCATGCAATGCAAATCTAATATCTTTCTGAAAGTGATTATTTCACTTTTTCAATGTGGGTTAACTTAGGTTGAATAGCTTTTTTTTGTTGGCTCCTGCCTTCCTCCCCTTTCCTAGGATTGTAGGGCCAAATGTCAAATGAAAAGTAAGTTCAGAATTAGGATATAAAAGAGGAAAAATTGCAGATAGGTTTTTGGCACCGGCTGCCTCCGAAATGCAGGCCAGGGAGTGACTTGTATTTTGTTCCGAATACTTGGACGTGGACCGAAATTTCAGAGATGTCTACCTCTGGAAACCCAAGCACCAGGCAAAGGAATCTGCCAGTGTTTGAGAAAGACTATGAGTGAAGTCAGCAATGTTTTCCTGTGGTACGGTGCAAGGTTACTCAGTGTTGCCCGCCCACATCGCTATCTCCCCCACACACCGTTGCAAACTTTTCTGGACCTCAACAGAATCAACACTGGGAAGGACCCTTTTCTTTGGCAGAGTTCAAAACACATGATGAGGTGCTTTCTGGCTTTTGGAAGCAGCGAGGCTTAGTGATTTACAGCTGATCTAAGATTTGAAACGGACTTCTCTTTTCAACGGAGGGCATAAGGTGTGTGCCTTGTGTAACTGGGTGGGTGGGGGGGCTGACGGCTGAGGGTAAGGGCATAACACCGCAGGCAAGAAACGTGCTGTGTAGGTTGCTTGGCTTGCATCCAAATTTGCCCTGCAACCTTAAGAACAGCTCACCATTCAGGGCCTCAGTTTCCCAACCCATGATGTTACTGGCTTCTCTGAAAGAAGCCTGGGGACTAAAGCCTGGCTTTCGCGTCGTCTCCATTTGTTGTTTATATTCTCTTCCTGTTTGCTGTGTTACCCCGCATCCTAGCCTGGGTTTAGGGGTTTGGTTTTGGGAGGAAGACAGGGAACCACATTAAACAAAAGGATGGGGAAAGGTGTCGTGCCAAGTTTAGAACCCACTCAACCTTGTGGGTTTGGAGTTTTCAAGCATCCTCCTGCCTCTGGAGCTTTCAGTTTGTTTATTCTTGGCAAAATGAAGCTTCCTGTTTTTAAGAAAAACAGCTTATAAAAATGCTTGAAAAGTCTTCTTGGACATCAAAACACTCTCCCCAAATAATATTTTGATGATTTAACATGTAAATGAATCAAAACAATGTGAGCAACATTTCCTATAAAGTACATGTGGGTTTTAAAAATTAAGGGGATAGTGCTTAGCTAAACATACTTGGGTTATAGAAGATCAAAAGCATTTGAAAGCCAGTTTGAGATGTTTGCTAAGTCTTAAATGAGGCCAATCCAACCACTTTCAGCTGAAATGCAAGCAATTTATTATTAAAAGAGCTCATGGATGTGATTACTCTTCAATCTCTGGGCTTCTGACTCTTGTAGCTAAAATACTCTCCGTGGAGTGATTGTTATAATGCTCACAAGTGATGTTGGGACCAGAACTCTCAGTCTATTGGGGGGGGGGCGTTGGGGAGGGGAGGCCAGGGTGAACCAAGGCCAGGCACCTCCACCTCTTGGCCCACTCATCTTCATGTCAAGGGCCTGGCTTAGGAGATGTGATATTTCCCATCACTGCTCATTGGATGGGTCTTGTTTTGTAAGATGGGAACAACTATCTATCAACTCTCAAACTCCTGCATTCAAATCTAGAAGTCTATGTCTGGATTCAGAAGCTGAGAAGGCTTCCATCTTGCTGAGAAGGCCAACAGTGTTGCTTAGATGTATACTTTTTCCCCTCGGGGGTCTCTATTGGGAAGTACACCAGCTCCTTATTAGCCCCAAATGATCTCCTAAAGAGCATCCATAGTGACGACTGGGAGGTCAACAGATCTAGGCTCTGGACTTATCTGCAAATTTGAGTAAGCACCTCCTATGAGTAAGTTATTTTAATAGGTAGAATTTTGAATAAAAGTGTAAATAAGAGATAGTCATTTGATCTCAAAGAACTTTGAATTCCGTGACAGCAATAATACCAAGCTCTGTGTAATAGAATCTTAGGAAGGACATCTGGCTTTTTCAGATGAGGAATTCCTCTCTTGAGGATAATTATAATTTTTTCTGGAATGTATCGCACTTAAATTAGGAAGGATGGGTCCAATTTATAGATATAAATGTGGAAGAATGATGGAGGCATTCAGGTGGAATAGAATCATTACAGTCAAAGTCCTAGAGAAGTGAAGCACATGGCAAGTCTGTGGAAAAGTCTGGAAAAGCTGGGATAAAGGGTCAGCACAGTGTTTTCCAACTGTATTCCTTTGCATAATGCATGATATTTGAGAAAAGGAATTCTATGATTAAACTTATTGGGGAAGTTTTGTGTCAAAAATGCTAAAATGTGAAACATTGGATTTTCTGTAAAGTTTAACCAGCTTCTCTCTACAGGAAGGCAATACAAATATAGTATTTATTCAACCCGCTTGACAGAAATATGTAGCCAAAAGATGGTATTACTAGACTGGCAGATTAGAAAAATACAGTAGCTGTAGGAATTGTTGTGAAGATTTAATAAGCTTTGGTATGTAAATTGATATTATTTGTTCTTAAGCACAGGGCCTGGCGCATACACGGTACATGTTGTTTGTTTTTGTTAGAGCTGTGGTTATTTATACCAGCTATTTGACAAGGATTTTCATGATATCTTTGTAGATAAAGTGACTACATGTCATCTGCATGGTAAACATTTAAGGGACTTTGTGATGAGACGAGTGGCTGGGCTTGGCGTGTGCTTAGTAACAGATAAGTGACAACCCACAGGCGAGTTTATAACGTTGTGTGGAGGACTTCAAGCATCATCTTCCACCTGGTCAGCAAACTAATTAATACTTGAGTTAACTTATAAAAGTGTGCAAATCAAATTTGCTCATCATGAGAAGCTAGGAAGGAGAGTTCTACTGATTCACAGGATCTTAACACAATAGTCTCAATAGGCTGAGTGAATAATAATCTAAAATATATATAAAAAGGAAAAAAAAAACATATAGTCTTAGAATCAAACATACACATAGAAATATGGTGGAGAGGGGCTTTGTCATGAATAAATTAGAAAAAGAATTAATGATTCATAGGAGACTATAAGCTATACATATGGCCACAAGAAAATATGACTTATAGAAAATGTAATGTGATTGTGGGTATAATCCATAGACATATGGTATCTAGATTTAGGGAAGCGGGAGTTCTATTTGATCTGCACACGTTAGATCACACATTGTGACATTTTATCTAGTTCTTGTGGGAGATGAAGACCAGCTAGAACTGACTGGAGGTCTGTGACCAAGACAGTGAGTTGATTTTAAAAGTGACCCACGAATCATTGGTGAGTTGGGAATTTTTCATCTAATGAAGAAGAGAAGAATCAAGAGTAGGTATGGTAGGTGTATTCAAATATTTGGTGGTTTTCCATTTAAAGGAGGACTTAATTTGATTTCTATCATGCCTTGTGGTAGAATTAGGGCTTGCAGTTCTATAGCAATCTTTTCATAAATATTTGTTGAATGTCAACTCTGTGTCAGGCAACATGCTAAACAAGAAAACAAACATGAGTAAGAAGAGTTCCTGCTCTAAAAGAACTCAGGATCCACCAGATAATAGAAACACAGGCAGTCATAACCCAGCATAACATGTGGGACCTTGTCAAGCAATGCCCTTCATGAGGTAAAGTGGAATGAGCTATGAACTTTTCCTGATAGTGATTGGTTTTGACCAATGTTGTGTATCACATCATTTACATATCCACATAATTTTGCAAGATTAACAATTAAAAAAAAAACCCAGCATGTTGTAGCTTTTGTCCTTCCGTTTTTCTTTGCCCAGAAGCAAACATCATCACCACCTCTTTTAGCTGATTATTGTATTATTTACCTCCATGTCTCTAAATGGCATGTTTTTTAAAAAAATGTTTATTTATTTTTAAGAGAGAGCATGAGAGAAAGAGAGAGAGAGAATGCGCAAAGGGGAGGGAGAGAGACAAAGAGTGCCAAGTAGGCTCCACACTGTTTTCACAGAGCCCGATGCAGGGCTCGGTCCCACAAACCATGAGATCGTGACTTGAGCCGAAATCAGGAGTTGAATGCTGAACGGACTGAGTCACTCAGGTGCCCCTCCAAATGGCATGGTTGTAGTGCTGCTTTTTGATTTTTCAGTTTTAGGCTGTATCTATCGATTTTCCCTTATGGAAGATGAGGAGTTGACTCTATTTCCTTTCACTGCACATGCGTACTCTCCCACTCTCCATGTACTTCTGGTTAAGGCAAATATATTCCGTTATCGTGGCTAAGGAAACTATGCATAGCTGAGTCATGTCAAATATATTTATTTTTCCTTCCCTGTGTAACGTTTTATTTTCCCCCAAATTAATCTTTTCCTCATTTTTCATTTATTTCTTATGTACCTATTACTAATTTGACTCCAAACATGTCAACATTTGTCTACATCTTTTCTTAAGACATTCAAGCCATTGATTGTCATTCAGTTTCA
The DNA here is from genome assembly GCF_018350175.1 of Felis catus. NCBI lineage: Eukaryota > Metazoa > Chordata > Mammalia > Carnivora > Felidae > Felis > Felis catus. Next base: position 55,886,256 of record NC_058384.1, read on the forward strand.
TCTTCCAGAATTTCTCCCAAAGCCTTCTGAGCTACAAGGGGCACACACTCCCTCCTGGGATCTCCTTCCACAGCCTCTGTCTTGCTTCTACTGCCTGTATCCCGTCTTCTCTTAGTTCACAATCTCTTTTCTGGATGAGAATATGCTCTAGTAGTTTTCCATGTGAGAGAAACTGAGCTGAGAAATTGTAGATTTACCCTCCTATCTGATTGATAGTTTTTCAGGATCTAGACATCTAGACTGGAAATCATCGCCCTTGGAAGTCTAAAGGCATTCCTTTATTGCCCTTCAGGGTTGCTGAGAAGTCTGAGGTCTTTCTGATTCCTGATCCTTTGTGTGTGACCATTTAAAAAATTTTATCATTGGAAACTTTTAAGATCTTCTCTTTGTTGAATTTTACAATGATTTGCCTTCATATGAGTCTGTGTTTGTTTACTGCGCACTTGGTAGCCTATTTCAATCTTGTCCTTCTATTTTGGGAACTTTTCTTGAATAATTTTATTAATGTTTTCCTCTCTTCATTTCACTGCTCTTTCTTGAACCCCTGCTCTTTTGATTTCAGACCACTTATATTGGTCCTACTATATTCACATTTTTCTCTTCTGTTCACAACTTCTCCCTTCCTTTTTTTTTTTTTAAATCCCTGATTCTTATTACATGGTTGCATTTATATTTTATCTCCTTGATAATATTAGTAAAATTTTGTTGATATGGAAGTTTTCTCCTCTGTAAATCATCATCTCAAATAGGTTGCTTTGTGTGATAAGGAAGGAGGGGTGGAGGTTCTTTTCTATTCTATTTCATGCTGGAGGCTTTCCTCCAAGGTCTGCTAATTTCTTTTTTACGTTGTTTAAAGAGTTTATTTATCTGTTTTGAGAGAGCGAGAGGGAATGATCAGGGAGGGGCAGAGAGAGAGGAGATAGAGAATTCCAAGCCACAGAACACAATGTGGGGCTCGAACTCATAAACTGTGATTATGACCTGAGCTGAAACTGAGTCAGATGCTTATCCAACTGAGCCACCTAGGCACCCCTCTACTCACTAGGCACCCCTCTACTCATTTTTATATTTAAGAATAGGGCACTCAGCGTTTCCTGGGTGGCTCGGTCAGTTGAGTGTATGACTCTTGATTTTGGCTTAGATCCTGATCACGGTTGTGAGATTGGGATTCATGCTGGGCATGGAGCCTACTTAAGATTCTCTCTCTCTGCCTCTCCCACTGCCCTTCTCCAGCTTGCTCTCTCTCTCTCTCTCTCTCTCCCAAAAAAAAAAAAAAAAAATAGGGCACTCAGAAACTGATTTGCTGTTCTGAGTACATGAATGGGTTTGTTAACTGTTGGGCTCACTGTAGAGTGATTTGGCTGGGATGTTTTAATGGAGAATCTCCACTGTCAATATCTTTATATCCTTCTGTTTAGCAAAGAAATATTTTCCATGGAAGATTTTTTTTTCAGTGTCCTGCCTGGCAGCTAGTATTCTGTGAACCAAGTGGACACAGAGAGTGGAGAGTGTTTGCTTTCACTATGCATAGGATTACTCCTTTTAGTAAGAAATCTACACCATCAACGGTGCCTGTTGTTATTTAAGATCCTGTGTTGTGTGCTTTCTAGACAATAAACTGGGGAGGGAGAGTCTGGCATAATGAGCTAGGAAACTGGTGATCTGCCCATTTCTTTAAAAATACTTTTCAACTAATTAAAAAAAATTGTCCACTCCCCTTCACTCCTATTTCTCAAGGTACCTGATGAGGCCAAATTGTGAGCCTTTGGGGATTATGTAGTGTATAAATCTGGGTTTGTTTTCAGCCCTACTGCCGGCTAAGTACTTTGCGTCCTTTGGTGTCTATGTCATTTACCATTCATCCATCTGCTTTCTAGCTTCCTAAAGTCCTTCTTCTCCCTCGTTCCCCTTATCCTTGAAAGCGTGTGAATGGTGTGTGTGTGTGTGTGTGTGTGTGTGTATGTGTGTGTGTGTGATCAGGGATCAATTTTTGTGCATGATTTGGTATGTTTGCAAGGAAAGGGACATTTTTGGAGGACTCTGAACAATCAATAAGATTTTTCCTAGCAGCGAAAGCAGTAAGGATGAACAACACAAACAACAAAAGAGATGTGAGAACTTTCTTGAAGAATTTAGGAAATGGTGAATGTGGCCAGGACACTGACAGGGGGGAGGCTGAGATGGTAATCAGCAACACAGAAGGCAAAGAGTAAGAGTGCATTGTAACTGGATAGAGACAGGGAGAGAAGAGAGGAGTCAAGATGACTTTGTAGTTTATAGACTGAAGAAATGGTTGTCTTGTAAGTAGTGAAATCGATGGGTGCTTATTTTTGTCACATTATAGGTCATACGTATTCCACAATGGACAAGGTTGCCTTGTGATATGATATATTATCTTTCTACATAGGCATTAAGCCCGTAGGTGGGCATTGGTAGGAAAGGTTCTAGATTGCTTCACCTATGAGAAATGCCAACAGTTTTCCAGCATATGTATGTACCTCCTTTAAGCTACTTGGTTTCAGGTAAGGTCTGAGCAGCACAGAGAGGAGTGGGGGGAGAGTGGAGGCGGAAATAAAGAGGCAGAGAAAGAAGAGACATGAAGAAAAAAAAAAACAAACTTACAGTGATGACATCATTGCTGTGTTGTAAAACTGAGCTTTAAATCTGTAAGAGTCATTTCTGTTCTATCTCAATAGGGAGAAATGTGCTGAGCTCTTGGGGTCATTGACTAACACGTCTACCAGATGGATCCTGGGTTTGGCTGTTTGAGCAGAGCATTCCATCTCAGAGTTTAAGATGCAACAATGCATTATTAAACCTGTTTGTAACACAATGTGCAAGATGACATCATATCCCCGGGTGTATGTGACCTCACCAAAAATGTGTGCCCTGCTGTGTAGGAAAAGTAGAACTCCAGGATACAGACCGTTAGGTAGAGTTATAAGACCTTATAAATAGCTGCCCTTCCCCCAGTCTTTTTTCTTTTCTCTCAAATCCAACATGTTCTTTAAAAGAGGAAGAAAAAATATTTTGTGCAATCCTGCATCAAAGACATATAATAAAAATGTTGAGAAATAAACCTCTGAAATGAATGCAAAGTGGATATAGCCTCAGGAGATTGGGAATTTTTGTCTGGTATCTCAGTAATGGTCTGCCAGGAAATAAAAACCACTGAATATTTAGAACAGTAGGACTTTAATACAAGGAGTTAGTTACACTGGTGATAGAACAGTTAAGAAGCCTAATGGGACAGTGACGCAACCCAGGAAGAGGCCCAGGCAAGAAGACCTGCAGCCTCCGAGCTGGAGGCAGGAGCATGGCGAGCCTGCAGGGCGATGGGAGGGCGGGGGGCAAAGAGAGGCGGCTGCTTCCAGAGATGCTACCAGGGGCAGAGAGAGAGGTGTCCTGGCCTTCTCCTCACTTCTTTGCACCCTTCGATCTCCTACCTGTGTTTCTTTTTCAAGGGCTAAAACCAGAGGGGGGCCATTTGACACAGGAGCCTGGGAAACCCTGCATATAGGGGTCAGTCCCCTGCAATGCACAGCAGAGCACAGGAAAATGAGTAATAGATCCAAGGAGGAACAGGTTCAGAAGCAACACATATGGAAAGACACCTGCCACCCTAAAGGAAAGATAGTGTCAACAAAACCATCAGTGATCTGTGCATAGTGAGGAATGATTATCCATCAGATCCAAATTAGATATGGGAGAATTAGGAGCTAACTTTAGCTGAACACTACAGAAGTTTCTGTGTTCATATAGAAGCCTCTACAACATTCAGAGTCAGAACATTGGACTGGATTTTAGTGACGGGCCTACCCAGTATGCCTCCCTATCTTTTAATTGTTATACCCTGATACAATTAAGCATGGACTACAGAAAACATTATTTTGGTAGGAAAAATTAAAATTTGCATTTTATGGATTTGTTGTTGTCATTATTATTGCTAATGATACTGGTATCCAATGCACAAGCCTTCATTTATAATTCAGTAGCCCAGTGCTGGGTAATCATACTGTTTTCACAGGTCAGTCTTGTTCCCAGACATTCCTACTGCAAAACTGAAGTATTTTCTTTAAAAGTGATATTTGACAGTTGACTGCTGATGCAGTGTTCCATTATTAACTAACATGCAATTAGTTCATTAAAAAATGCCTCAGCTGAATAGCAGGTAACCTAATACAATCTACCAAAGTGGAGAAATCCACAGTTTCTCACAAATGGGAGCAAAATTATAGTGCAGGGCAACTGGAAACGAGAAGATGCCAGCTGGCAGGACACTAAGTGTTTCAGATTGCTGTTTATGATCTCTATGTTCTAGAAAAAAAATTAATTAGATTATGCTATTTGAGAATCTTGGAATGTCATGGCTGTGCGCCAGGCTTATCAGAACCACACATCTGAAGTTTAATTAAGCTGTTTTAAATTTCACTTGTAGTTATAAGCTTTGAAAAAGCAATAAATGTAGGAACTAATAAATAACGGTGGAAGGATGCTGAGATTCCTTCGGCTGGCAGAATTCAGTATAAGATTATGGGCTGTTCCAAAGCCTGGTATATACTCATTTTATTGATCGTGAACGTGATGTGAAGCACTACTCTCTGTTGAAGCGTATTTGGAAATAAATGTTTGCAATGTGGAAACTTGTCAAGCTGTTTCTGAAAACTCAGATCTTTCTCTAATACCTCAGATGGGGTCTAAATGGAAAAAGGCATATGAGTTCCAGCAGGTGGAAATATCCTTGGCTTCCCACTCACCTTGGTGAGAGAACCGTACTGAGTGACCTTCTAGCGAGTCACAATATGAGTAGGCTTAATGTTCTTTTTTTATTCATTGTTCCATTATTTACTTTTGAATTGCAGCAAAATGTACACAACACAAAATTTTCCAGTTTACCCTTTATTAAGGGTACAGCTCAGTGGCATTAAGTACATTCTCACTGTTGTGCTGTTTCACCACCGTGTGTCTTTAGAACTTGGCTTAGAAGTTCTTTTGTTAACTGCTTTCTAAAAACCAAAACATAAAATCCATCTTAACATCCTCTAGGAACATTTGGCCACTTTAGTCGAGGGCTGAAAAGATACAGGACACTACATTTGTGGCCACACATGTAGGAGACGGTATGGTCCTGCCTTATGGTCCTGCAGTTGAAGTGTCTAAGGGGTTTGATTGTGGTGTTAGACAAATGAGTTGTGGACAATGGTCCAACTAGACTTATGGAAGGAGAATATAGACTCTTGTTTGAGAGAACGGATGAACATTTTGGGATAGAAATGGATACTACTAACTACTTGGATTAATCCATTTCATTCATTCATTCAACAAATACTACGTGCCTATCTGTACTAGACATTGTTCTAGGCAGCACAGGGTTTGTGATGAACAAAGACTAAGTCCTCACTCCCATAGGCATTATATTCCAGTAGGAGACACAGCCCTTACACAGATAAATATTCAATGGATGGTGGAGAGAAGTATGGATCAGAGAAATAAAAGCGAGTTTGGTTTTGTTTTTCTAATTTATTTCCACTTACAATATTCTAGAAATAAAAGGAGGGGACCTTCTTCAAATGGAAACCCTACTTACCAAACAAGCCACCGGATCTCATCCCTTGCTGTGCCCTCATCCTGGTACACAGAGTGATGAGCTAGTGTGCACATCTGAAGATGAGGCTGAGTGTGTCACAGTGTGCAGAACGCATTTCTCTTGGCTCTTCTTGTCGCTTAGCATCCCGGTTCCTTTCCCTCTGCTTCTTTCATTTCATTGACCAGAGAAATGACTAATGATACCCAACCATTCATGTCTCCAACAAATTGGAATTGGAAATCTGCCATTGTGTGGCACAATGCTGGTGGCTGCAGGGAGTCAGGGAAGTGTAATGCACAGTTCCGACCCCCAGAATTCACTGACCTATAGGAATGTAGTTGCAGAAGGAGACAACCATAGATCTCATGAGCAGCAGAGGTGATATGTGCTTTGAGGACTTCAGGAGATGCCAAGATCACTTCTGTTAAGGCAATTCAGGAAGAATTCACAAGAAAGGGTGACCCTAGAGATGGATCTTGGTAGATGAGCAGTGCAGAATCATGAAGTTAAGAGAGGAGAGGATTTCAACACAGATGTGACCAGTATGGTCACTGCTGCGGAAATGTTCAGGAGAAAGGCAGACTTTCAAAGTTTGACCACATCAGTTCCCTTTGAAATGGTATCTATGTGGGGGAAAAAATGCCTAGCAGAAAATTCAAATTTGTTAAATCAGTTGTTTTGTCCAAATAACACCAACTCACGTATTTGTCTGGCTTCACCATTGTTAAGCTCATTCATTCATTCATTCAATAGATATTAGCAGGTTGCCCAATTTATGCGAATACTGGAGGTACATACAGCAGTGAACAAAACAGAAGCTTTTATGGGGCTTTACATGCTAGAGGAAATAGATTTTGGACACAGCAGTAAATATGGAATATTTTAAGTGATCAATATTATATGTGCTATGAAGAAAAGAAAATCAAACCAGGGAATAGTGTCTTAGACTTGAATAACAAGGCACCTGGTATCTGTGAGGGACAGAAAAGCCCAGTGTGGCTGGAACGTGGGAGCCAGAGGGTGAAGACAAGTGACATGGTTCAAGGAATCAGGGCTCCGGTCTCGTGTGTTTGCAGGCTGACCTAAAAACCTTGACCTTACTGTGAGTGTCAGAGGAAATCAGTCAGGGTTTTAAACAGTGGAGGGAAATGATCTAACTTATATTTTAGTAGGATAGCTCTGGCTTTTGTGTTGAGAATAGATTGAAAACTTTGTGTAGTTGTGATATAGACATGCCCTGAAGGTCACTGCTCACCTTATATGCTATCTTTGGGCACTGGTATTTGATTCAGTTAAAAAAAATCATCAATCTGGCTGTTACCTCTAAGCTAATGATAAGATGGTGTATCAGTATCAGCCAAGGTAACAGAACCAAAGGAGATATATGAATACATATCTATATGTTAATAATATTAATTATATACATTAATAATACCAATTAAATGTACTATAATACATTAATATCAATTATATATAATTACATATTAATTATATGTGTGTGTGTGTGTGTGTGTGTGCGTGTGTGTATAAAGACAGAGAGAGAGATTGCAAGGAATTAGTTTTTTGTGATTGTGAGGCTGTCTAGGAAAGTCCAAAATATGTAGGGTAGGCTGTCAGGAAGGGCAGGGAAGAAACTCTCAGGCAGAAACTGATGTTCCAGTCCACAGGTAGAATTTCTTCTTCCAGAGGGAACCCTCTGTTCTGTTAAGACCATTCAAAGAATTGGACCAGATCTTCCCAGATTGTCCAGGAATCTCCTTTATATAAAGTCCACTGCTTGTAGATGTTAATCATATCTACATAATACCTTGACAGCAACACCTAGATGACTATTTGACCAAAAAACTCAGTATTATAAGCATAGGCAAGTTGACACATAAGAGTGATTGCCACAGATGACTAACCCATCAACTGACTTTGTGTAGACGATGGCAACTCTTACCTCTACTCCATGTCTACCCCACGCAGACAGCCTCAGACTTTAATTTTGTGTCTGAAAGACAGTAGTAAGCTTCCACATGAGAAAATATCAATTAGGAGGCCTGGGTGTGGTCTAGTTTACAAACTTACTAGCACTGGGAGCCGGGCTTCTACATTTCAGCCCCAAAGAGCAGCCACGTGGATCTCAAGTCCAGCTTTGTTGACACTCTGATTAGTAACTCTTTCATGTAAGAGGGGTGGCACTGCCTGATCACACAGTTCAATGTTGAAATGCTTCTTTATGAACAAAATAAAGCCAGTGTGACTGTGTGAAACATGGCGAATTCTAAGGATGAAGGATAAACCATCCAGTTCATCTTAGCGACCCCAATGAACTCTGCTCAATCAATATTTGTAGTGTGACTGAATGCCAAAGCATGCCTTGAGTTTATGCAACTTGGTGACATTTCTACCGCTAAAGTGCTACTACAAACTTTATCTTGGAGAACTCATGATAGGTGGTGAAGTTGCTCTGAACATAGGAAGCTACCATTGGCCAAATTATGTGCTCTTGGAGAGGAACATTTCCTGTGTATTAAAAAAAAAAACAAAAAGAAGAAGAAGAAGGCCCAGCATGACTAATATGGTCAGAATGTTCTCATCTTCTCTAGGAGAAGAAAGGAGTCAGGTAGAGCTTTGCAACAATCCGTGGTCACAAACCTCAGTAGACACCCAGGTCATTAACTAACCACACGCATGTGGCACACGGAGTGGAACATCCCAGGGCTCTAAAACCACAGGCATCTATCTGCTGGATTAAAGGAAGCAGTTTCACAGGCCTGGACAGAAAAAGGATGTGGTGAATTTTCAAACGGCTCTGATTTATAGGCAATAAGGTGCAAGGTTATGGTACACAGAAAAACGAATCATTTATGCTTCTCCTCATTGCCCCCTTCCAGAAACCCAGGCAGCAGCTGGCTTCTAGGAAGATACTGAGGATGTCGCCACTACAATAACCATGTTGGGCCCTTGTTCCTGTCACCCAGAAACATATCCATGAAGTGATCCTTCAGGAATAGCCGTGAAACCCCTGCCTTTGGGAACCAGCCAAGCCAGGGTGTGATATTTTTTCCTGTTTAATTAAAAAAAAAAAAGTTTACCCGTTTGCTTTCGCCAGCTATCTGAAAGTTCAAAAGGTAAAGAACATTTCCCTCCACAAATAAGCCATGGAATGTATTTGGAAATTGGGTTTTCATCAGGAGTTGCTGTTTTTCAGCCACTCACTCCACTGCAAAGGAAGGTGAAATCGTGAACTCTTTCCTGAAAGGAAAAAAAAAAAAAACTCCCGCAACTTTACATTTATAATTTGATGACTATGGGAGGGGCCCTAGGAATTTAGGGTAATCTTTCTGACTTTAATAGAGGCTACTGACCCTCAGATAAGAGGTACTTGTCATGCTCCTGGGCACAGGAGAAGTAGTTCACATTTCCTTTTAAAGGAAACAGCAAGGGGCACCTGGGTGGCTCAGTCAGTTAAGCATCTGACTTTGGCTCAGGTCATGATCTCGCAGTTCATGAGTTCAAGCCCCACGTTGGGTTCTGTGCTGACAGCTCAGAGCTTGGAGCCTGTTTCGGATTCTGAGTCTCCCTCTGTCTCTGCCCCTCCCCCACTCACTCTCTGTCTCTCAAAAAATAAACAAATGTTAAAAAAATGAAAATAAATAAAAAAGATAAAGGAAATAATGAAATGAATCCGTGCTCATTTCATGGCCTTCTGATGATAGACCATAATGTCACTTTGTAAAACAACATGTCTGTAATGAAACAATCTTTTCATAAAATTATATTTTTAATTTATAACGATGCAAAGCTGAATGTCATATATACTACTCAGGGCTGCCCATAAGGTCCAACTAGGGATCAGGGCTCCTCCTCATGGAACTTTGCAGAACACTCCCAATGGATCCCCTCTCATTTGGACTCAAGGGTGGAGATGAGTTTGTGAAGGAAGTGACATTTAAATTGGGTTTTGAGAGAGAAGAGGAGTTGAGCAAGAGAGCAGAATATAACCATAACCTAAGTGCCTGCTCGCATCTTCCAACAGGCTGGGGTTATTTTTCAGCTAGTGAGGAAAACCGGCTTGAATCTCCATCATCTATACTTCGGAGAACCTGCTCAGGGTACCTCGAGGTCTTTGGGGGCTCAGCTTTCTCCTGGTCACCTTCCTACAATTTCTTGCTTTCACCATTTCCTCAATCTCTTTTCTGCGTCTCATCTTCTCAAGCCATTTTTTTCCCTCTCTCTCTGCCCTACATCAGTCCTATCCTTAGTTTCTCAAAATGCCCCTGACACAAGGGTGCTCAGTGGCAGGGTTTGCAGATAACCAAGGAGAGCTGCAGTGTGGCGACACCTTCAAGTTTACATCACGTATCCCCCTTCCAATGTCCCTGGTGCCCTCAGAGACAGGAAATACCTTTCCAGACATCCTATATGGGGATGCCACGTGTCATTAATCTGGAACCACAGCTAGAGTAAGTCAACGTGGATATATAAAGAGATCCTAATATAACTCAACGACCTAAAAGTCTTTCTTTTTGACATCGCAGTTTTAAGTAAGATTTCCAGGCTCGCCTTTGGCTCTGTTCCACACGATCACTCAAGGACCTGCTTGTCAGCAAATGTTGTTTCATTGTCCTCTAGGCCCTGTATTGTTCACGTGGCTAAGATGGCCATGCCTGGTGGTTAAAGTCTGCAAGGAAGGGGAACAGAGTGGAAGAGAATGCCTATCATCTACAGAGCATGCCTGGGAGTGCCGCATACCTCTTCTGCTCAGTTCCAGGGGTGAGAAGTCAGTTCTAAGACCAAACCAACTACAGGGGGTTGGGAAGTGTAGTTGGCACCCAGGTAGCCAGGTGCCCTGTCCTGTCTCCTTTACCATGAAAGAAGGTGAGAACACATGTCCATGGAAAACTAGCAGTCCCTGCCACATCCTTCCCCTTGTCTTCCAGAGACTTTTGCCTTATACCTGTCATTTCTTGTCCATTTCTCAGCAACCAAGTTGAGGCTCTTGCCACATTTTTAATAAAAAAAAATTTGATTCCTCATTTTTTAATGTTTTTCTCCCAGACAAGACTCAGTGGCCTCAACTTTTCATACTAACACAGCCTGACTCTCTTTCTATACTTAAGACTCGGCTAACTTCTGAAATAAGTGTTCTTTGCTCCTATGATGCAATCAGCAAGCAGGTAGCCCACCCTGTGTGTGCACATGTGTGCCCACTTACATGCAGGCATGGAGATGGAGATTTTTCCTCTCTGCTATAAGAGGGATTGAGGACAGGGTGGGCAAAGGGAGGGAGTATTTTCTGAGAAGAAAATGCTGGAACAAAGTAGTGACAAGAAAAAAGCATGGGATAACTTCAGGAGTAATAGATGGGTCTAGTTTGCTTGGATCATAGGTTAAATGAAAAGCAAGTGGGGGCGGGAGGGCATTAGCAAGGACTCTTTTCACCCACAAGTAACAGAAACCAAATGCAAACCAGTAGAGGCTAAAAAGGATGATTAGAGAAGTTGTAGAGATAGTTCTAGTTCCAAGTTTGGCTAAATCCAGGGCTCCATGGGGTGCCTGGGTGGCTCAGTTGGTTAAGCGTCCGACTTCTGCTCAGGTCATGATCTCACAGTGTGAGTTCGAGCCCCTCATCGGGTTCTGTGCTGACAGCTCAGAGCCTGAAGCCTGCTTCAGATTCTGTGTCTCCCTCTCTCTCTGCCCCTCCCCTGCTCATGCTCTGTCTCTCTCTGTCTCTCAATAATAAATAAATGTTAAAAAAAAATTAAAAATAAAAATAATAAAAATAAATCCAGGGCTCCAAAAGGTGTCAAGGCTTTGCCTCTGTCTCTCATCTCTTTGGCCTCTGTCTTCCCAGATGGGCTGTCTCCTCAGGGACATATTATCTCTAGGGCACATATTATCCGGAAAATGTTTAAGGTAATGTTTCCAGTGAGTCGCCAAGGTAAAATGAAGATGAAATTCCAGAGCCAGATCATCCCATGCAGAATTTGCAAAGAAATGGACAGAGTCATATTAGGAGCTCCTCCTGTGAACTTCCTACATTTCAAGGTTCCTGAGGATTTATCTATGGGACCACTAAGAACTGGAAGACAAGGACAGCTGGGTCTGAGTTAGAGCTGAACAAGCTAACGCTGCCATGACTGTGACATAGAAGGACTGCCTTGGGAACAGCCGATGTGCCCAGAGTTGCTGAGACAGTGGATGCATGAGGGTTTCTGACCAACTAGAGGTAGGCCAGATGGGAGAAGAGCCAGTGTGGGCTCAGCCTGGGTCTTGCCCAGTAAGGCCACCAAGTGGGCTGAATGGAACCTTGATAGCATGAAACTGAAGGTGAATGGTGTATTCTCAGGGGCTGCAGAAGGACTCACAAGAAAGCTGTCTAAATGGGTCAGGGGGACTGCAGAAAATAGGTCGCCAGTAATGGGAACATCTAAAGAACTCATGAGAGTTCTTGCAAGAGGTAAGGATGGTTTTAAACATCTGCCACCCAGAGAGCACGAAGCCAGCTTAGTAAAACAACATTTTAAGTCAGAATTCTCCTCACTTTTTAACATGCCTCCTACTCCACCCAAACTCTGATCCCAAAAGGATCAGAAGTTATTTAACAAGCTTGGGAAGTGGACAGTTAGAAGTTTAAGGCAGAGAAATACAGCAAAAGTCAACCACGGCATTCCTCCCCACCCCTCTCTCCCACTGCCTCCCAGCCTGAAGCAGGCCTAAGTCCAGAACTGGGAGAATATTTTACTTTAAATCAAGTTCAGAGTTTTCATCAACATCTTGGGCTCAACATTGGAATTTCTACAGTGGAACTGTATTTGTGACTTAAAGTGACTTTAGGATCTAAGCATGATGAAAAGCATGGTCTATAGGAGGTTTTACGTAGATAAGACAAAATTTTAAAAGGATAGTGGAAAACAAAAAAAAATTTATTTTATTACATTATAAAATTGGCTTGTTCAATGGACTGTTTACAACTCCCTACAAATCATGACTCCAGAGGAAAAAAATACACCCACTCTCTCAGAGCACATAAAATTACCTGAAAAAGACTCCTAGTGTCCCTTCCTGAGTCAGGTACCTCCCTACCACCTCCAAACCTATGACAAGGGAGTCATAGTTATGAACAGCTCCGTATGGGTCACAAAAAAGCAAGCGATGGTTCTAGAAGGGGAAGTTGCTGGCATCTCATAGATATTCACTATGATAGGAGATGACAGCATAGGATTCTGAAAGATTGTAGGAACAGTCACTCCTAAAGAAGGGAAGGTCCAAGGTTAAAGCAGAATCTCAAATTCCATGGGGTGGGCTGGGGTATGGCATTTTGGGAACATTCTGCTGGAATGTTACAAACCCAGCAACATGGAGCAGTCCCCTCTGGGGTCCTCACTGTGACCTTTGTCATTCTCGTACCATCTCTTTCTACATTCACACCACTGTCTCGTGGGTGGAGTCGTGCCCTCCCTGATATGCCTACCCGTCAGAGTGATGGGCTGAAACCCCAGTCATTCCTATGGATTGACTTAAATCCCATGACACTCCTTGGTGGGTCCTTCAATAGTCAGCAGACAGGTGTGAAGACTGTAACACTTCGAGAGAGTATCTCAGAAAAAAAAAAATGGGATCACTTAATCCACATTTAAAAGGCACTTCATCCTGGGGCACCTGGGTGGCTCAGTTGATTAAGCAGCCAACTCTGGGTTTTGGCTCAGGTCATGATCTCACAGTTTGTGAGTTTGAGCCCCGCATCAGGCTCTGTGCTGACAGTGAGGAGCCTGCTTGGGATTCTGTCTCTCCCTCTCTTTCTGCCCCTCCCCTGTTTGCTCTCTCTCTCTCTCTCTCTCTCAAAATAAATCAATAAACTTAAAACATAAATGAAATAGAGGCACCTGGGTGGCTCAGTTGGTTAAGCGTTTGACTTCAGCCCAGGTCATGACCTTGCAGTTTGTGGGTTCAAGCCCTGTGTCAGGCTCTGTGCTGACAGCTCAGAGCCTGGAGCCTGCTTCAGATTCTGTATCTCCTTCTCTCTCTCTGCCCCTCCCCCACTTATGCCCTCTCTCTCCTCTCTCTCTCTCAAAAATAAACATTCAAAAAATAAAAAAAAAATAAATAAAAGGAACTTCATCCTTTACACACTTTGAGGTTATAAAATATTAAAATATATATTAACATATATATTTTGTTTATTAATATATCATATGCACAGTGTTAGAGTTTGGGAACATAAAAGTATTTAGAAACATGTCTGTAAGTTTGTCTGTCTCACCAAAAGTAAGGTTCACAAGAGCAGGATCTTATCTGTCTTGTTGACTACTAAGCCTCCAGTGTCTGCAAAAAAGCCTGGTTTATAGTAGGAGGTCAACAAATATTAATCGATGGGATAAAGCAGCATAATCATTGCCTTCAAGAAGTTTAAGGTCTAGTGTAAGAGAAAGTCATGTAAGCATCATATGGTATAGTAAGTTCAATGACACAGGAAATCATAAAACTATAACAGCAGAGGGTGGGGGTGAGGGAGGAGCGGGTAAGGCTTCCAAGAGATGATGCAATATGGAACACGAAAGGATGAACAGAGAATTTCCTCTTCAGGCTGCTCTTCCCCACTCCTCCCCTCCTCTTTGAGGGTTCTTGATTTCACATCCCTTTCGATGGGCAGGGATAACGGGCACAGCGTGAGCACTCTGGCCTTGCTCTTTCCTGGGCGTGGGCCTTTGGGTAGCTACGCCAGTGATATGACTTTACAGGATCTCAGCAAAATGCCTGTGGGACTGCAGCTCTGTGGGACCTTGGCAGAACCTCTCCCATTGCTAAGGTCAGAACTTGGGAGAGATGTAGTAATCACCATAAAGGCACAAGGGCTCCAAGGCGAAGCTGGCACTGAGCGGAGGTCTCCTTGCAAACTTTACTTGTAGGGAAGGGATCGCAACCTTCTCCTGCATGTGGCCAGTTCGACGGGGTTAAAATATGAATAAGCCTAAACATGTAAACAGCAAATTCCCAAGTTAATGATGATGTAACATTCTGTTACGGTTAGGCTGGATTATAGCTGACTGTGTTGTCTCATATTGGAATCAGATCCAAAACGTTGATTCCTTTTATAATTCTGTAGTCATCCCCAGGGGTAGCACGACCCACCAAAGAGAAGCCTTTCTAGAGTTTCAATGAGACACTTCTTAGCACCACCTGGAGAAACCACAAATGACACCGATTGGCTTTTAGGGACCTCAGGAACATGGCCCATGTCTAGAGTGGAGATCAGTATTCTCAGGCACACCGACAGCACAGGCTTGGGTCAGGCATGTTCTACCTCACATCCTAAGATGTGAGGAAAATGAGAGGAAAAGCAAAAGGCCGTGAAACATGAAGAAAAAATAATTCCACGGTTGGTTGAAATCAATGAAGCTGGAGCCAGGCCCCAATCTGTAATCTTTTATCCTTTCTGGCATTCATTCAGTCACCACTGACACCCCCACCAGGATGGGTGATTCTTCTTCCAGGGCCATGAATGCTCAGCTCATCAGCGGACAGAAATACTGCTCCTGTGCTATTCCTCCAGGATCCTCATGGAAACCAAAGACATTTTCACCCTAGTTTGAAAATGTTGATCCTTACCACTCCCTTCCACATGGACAGCATCCCTGCTCTGTACCGTGTCCCTAGTAAATTCAAAGGAAAGAGTCCCTGAAGACATACTATTCTGCTCTGCTCTAACCACAGTGTTTCTAACAGCCCTTAAAGTGCAAAAGCAAACGTTTCATCTAGGTAAGGACCTAAAACAATGAAACCTTTTTTTTTTTAATTTTTTAAGATTAGCTACAAGAAATAAAAATGCTGCAGGAAGTCACAACAGTAATGGTTATCATGTTATTAATATGCAATATCTGGGCTTCTAGGGATTATTTCAGTAGGTACACATAAGTAGATTGCACATAAGGCCTTTGGCACCACGAAATCTCACCTTTGGGCGAATGAAAAACGCTGAACATAGTTCTTTAAATTTGACTCTATTTAATAAAACTGTTGGGAGTGAACCAGTGGAGGCTCACTATTGCATGTTAAAAGATGAGATGTTTTCCTGTTCGGTAAAACCATACAATGACTCTAAACATTCAGACTACATATGACAAAGACTTCTGAATAGAAGTGCTTATTGTGGCCCACATCAGTCCCAGGCTCATCTGGGAAATTCTCCCATGACCCTGTTCCTGTAGCTAAGCTGTGTCCCAGCTTTTCCAGTGCTATCACCTGCTTGCCTGCTATCAGTGGAATAATGGGAAAAACAGGGGTCTGAAGAATGACGCCCTAGTCACCCTCTCCCCTCTGCTGAGTACCTGGTGACAGTTTAGTTGGCCTCTTCAACTTCAATTACTTCATGGGAATAATAATATTTTTCCTGTCTAAAGGCAGGAGGCCAGACAAGATGAATCATGTGCCTCAACTTTATATATACTTTATCTATTTCACCTTAAAACAGTGCCATGAATCAACCAAATGCTACCCTGTCAACACAGAACTTACATACACACACACACACACACACACACACACACAATTTTCAAAAATGTTATAACTCATGTAATGCTGCTTATATCTACTTATTTTCACTTGAGCAACTTGATATTTTGTCAGTTTATGGTGAGGCCTTTATACCATCAGATAGTTCTTTCAGGTTTCATCCAGCTGGAGAGGCCACAATTCTATTGTTTTTTGAGAGGAACTTAAGGCAAATATGGAAACAAATGGGCCCAAGAGACAGGCTGGTCACTCAAGTATCTCTGAGGCTCTTCTTGCCTCAATTATTACAATAGCCCCCTTACCCGTGTCTCTGGTTTTAGGACCACCTCCCCGCTGTCCATTTCATACTTTGAATATGCATGTTTCTAAACATAGATTGAATCATCCATCTGTGCCCAAACCTGGTTCGTGCTCCTTTTTATAAACCTACAGAAAGTAACTCCAACTGGACTTTTCTGATCTCACTTCCTGCCATTCCTCAACATGAGATGTCTGACTGGCAACAGGGGACCCTGTACCTTCTCTCCACGTACCTTCTCTCCTACAAGGAAGCTCATGCTATTACCCCTCTGCAGGATTCCTTTCTATGTTCACTTTCTATTGCTGTAAAGGCTTAGAGGCTAAAACCACACCCGTGGGTTACTCCATGCAAGCCAGAGGTCCAGGCCCAGCATAGTTAGGCCCTGTGTTCAGTGTCTCACAAGGCTGGAATCAGGTGGCATCACCAGCTGGAGGCTCAACTAGGGAAAGATCTGCTTTCGAGCTTTTTCATTCTGCTGACAGAATAAATTTCCTTGAAGCTCGAGAACCCAGGCCCTTGGGGTCTTGTCAGCTGTTGTCTGGGCAGCTCCTAGAGGCTGTTCTCAGGTCCTTGCACACTTCCAAGCTCTCTGACTTCAGAAGCGACCCAGTGTCTTTTAGAGTCTCACCTGATTAGATCAGGCCCAGACAATCTCCTTTTGATTAATGCAATGAGCAGGGACCTTGATTAAATCTACAAAATCTCTTTTGTCATGCAATGCAATCATGGGAGTAGTATCTCATTATATTCACAAGCCCTATCCATACTCAGTGGGATGGGATTATACAAGAGTAAAGATCACTGGAGTCGTCTTCAAATTATGCCCCACCTTCCTTTCCTTCTCTACTGTGCAAACTACAGACTCATCATTCAGGAGCTACTTTAATGCACCTCCTGTGTTAACCCTGACATCCTCAGGCTGAGGTGCTGTTCCTGTACTCACTGTGGGTTATTTATCCCAATACCATTATATTTATTACATTGTATTTAACAAGTTTTGTAGATATCTGTCTGAGTTAAGATGTAACAAATTGGAATATTATGGAATTCTCTGTTTCATTTTACAACCTGCAAATCCCATGTGTGTTGATGCTGTGTTCTATTTGTTAAAATCCCCTTCTAAACATTGTCCCCACTACTTGAAATGGAAGTGTATCAGGTTGTCCAGCAGGAAATATTTTCCCAAGAGTGGAAGCCTAATGCTAAGTGAGTCATGAATCCCCTTTACCTTGCATACTACTTTTGCACATTCAATAACTGAGGTCCTTCATGCCAGGGGCGTAGACGTAAGACTTCAAATGTAACATTAGAACTGCCCTTCATGTTCATTACACATTCATGTTGGCTCATAAAGGACTAGATCACATGAGAAAACATTCCCAACAAATTGAGTGGAAAGATGCTAAGGAAGAGGTACAATTTTTTTCGTTTGTTTAAAATTTCAGTTATGTTGCATGTGTTGTCCAAATGAATGGGCTGCTGTTGGTCATGAATAGAATAAAATCTAGGACGTAAGAAGACCACTGGCATTCATGTAAGAATAAGAACTTCAGAATGGCCACGAGGATACATTCCTTTTTCCCCTGGGACATTTTCGTCCACGAAAGAAGTAGAAGGAATTCACATTTAATATGCTTGATTCTTCCACCTGAAAGTAGTTCAGGTCTCATCCAGTGTTTCCAGGTCTGGCGAACCCAGTTTTCTCATACCATTCACTCTAGGTGTACACAGTAGAGATGAAACCACAAGAGGTTATTGGATGATACATAGACAACAATGTGCATTCAAGACTTGCAGGAAGCAATTGCTTTTGCCTATTTAGCAATGCAAAATATATCCTGCTCTGTCAATTTTCTGGAAAGAAAACTGGAATTTGAGTAATTTTATACTATAGGCTGAATTTCAGGATTTCTCATTTTGAAAAGAATGAACACGGGAAAGCTTCCAGAACCGCAGCTCATTGCTAAGACTCCCTGGAAAAAGCTAAAACTCACCTCCCTATATCCTTTCATGAAGAACAGCACTGCTCAGCAGCTACTCTGAGTTCCGAACTTCCCAGATAACAACCGGGGAAAAAGTGACTCCTTACCTTTAAACATATTTGTAGAAAATTGGGTTCTAAACACTGTGCCAATAGACTGCTAGAAATAAAGGCACCAGCTAGGATAATATTTAACAAAGCATTTTGACCTGGCACCAAGCTTCTATTAATGGAATTGGGAAATATCTGCCAGTGTTCTGGGGAAGATGATTCCCACAGTTGCCCTCCAAAATGTTTTCAAATATGCAGGAAAAAAGAAAAAAAAAGATGAATCAAGCAGAATACCTCGTGGACAATTTTTCTAAGCTGGGATGAATTATGTTAGCTCTGTTCCCTGATCAATACCTTCTCCAAGAAATGTATGGGCACCTCCACTGCTCTAATCAGCAGAGACAGTTTAAAAATTGATCTGGAAAATTGGCACTTGACTTTGTGACCCTGCTTTTTGTCGACACATTCGACCACATCTGGTCTTGAACTGTAAAATTGTTGGCCTCTTCCAGAGGGTACTGCTCTGACAGCCGCATGCATTTTGTCCATGGAGTAAATCCTCTCCCAGAGACTTAGAAAACCAGGAAAACAGCTTTCACTGCTGGATCCCCTAACCACGAAGAGAATTCTAATAAGTTTCCATGAAAAGGCACTTTGGCCTCAGATATTCGAAAAGAAGAAGCACTATAGAGTGTGCTGGCAAGGGCATACACTCCAATGTGGAAAGACCCGGATTTAAATTCTAATGCTATCTTTGACCCTCAGTTATTCAAAAAAGACTAAGACATTCACATTCTAACCTCTGAAAAAGAAAACACTGTGGGCATCAAAGAAAGTGCCACTATCTTGTAAACACCTTATGGTGTAAGTTACACCATTTAACTCATCAACATCATACTGATCCTCTAGTACAGAACAGTTTGGTATTATAAATATAGAGAGAGATCTATAGATATATCTCTCTATAGAGAGAGATATCTCTCTCTATAGAGATATAGATCTATATATATATATATATATATATATATATATATATCCATTAATTCAACAAGGGTTTATTGATCATCTACAGTATATCAAACTTACTTCTAAAAATATGTGATCTGAATCACCTGTGCAAGAGAATAAGGAAATAATTTAGCTGGCAAGGAAATCAACCTTTTGATTTGAAATCCTCATTTTTATAATACAAGTAATACACCAAAGGGTTCTGTCTTCAAATTTTTACATTTATTGAGCATATGCCAGACTATCTCATTTAAACCACATAGTCTACACATGAGATAAAGTATCACAACGTAAGTAAATGAAGCACAGAGGTCTTTAACCCCTGTCATCAAGGTCACATAGCTTGTTGGATGGGTGAATCAGCCATAATTCGAAACCCAGGTCTGTCTGACTGCACAGGATATGTTCACAGCACGCCACCATGGTAACCTCTTCAGAATGCTGAGTGCTTCAGGAAGATAATAGCTTCAAAGTTCCTTACTGGCTTTCAAAAAGACTGACCTCAGGGAAGCACTAGAGTAATCTGGTGTATTTAGGTCATCTGAAAATTAAAGTTACGACAATTTCAAGGCTTCCTGTAACGTAGGCTAAAGTTCTGTATGAATTGCTTATGATGGCACCCAAGTTTGTTCTCTGACTCCACGCTACGTCTCCAGCTTCCCAACGAGCTATTGTCCCAGACCCTAGCCTCCATGCAGTCTGTGCTTTGGCCACTTCATGTGACTCACCGTTCCCCATACAATCTGAGCCTTTCCGTGGCTCTGTGGCTCTCCTTCTAGAGGATGTTTCTGGCCACTTTATGGCTTCAGTAGCAGTAGCTGGGGACTTTATAACATTTGCTCCCATGGCATCCTGTGCTTATTTTTATTATTGCATAGATCACATTTGTTCTAAGTATATATTCGTATTAAACTCTGTATTCACTATATCTCATGTTGGTTAGCCTAGTGTCTACTACAGGGTTGGTGTGTGACCTAATACATATTCACTAAATGAGCATGAGCATGAGAATGTAACCTCCTTATATGCTCCGTGACTCTGCTTCTTTATGTTCATGCAAATAATGTTGAAAGTTCAATGACTGTGTATTGTAGTTTGAATGATATTTTTAA
Source organism: Felis catus (assembly GCF_018350175.1). Classification (NCBI taxonomy): domain Eukaryota; kingdom Metazoa; phylum Chordata; class Mammalia; order Carnivora; family Felidae; genus Felis; species Felis catus. The sequence continues at coordinate 55,906,796 of NC_058384.1, forward strand.
AGCAATACTTAGGGGGATTTTCTCAACACCTCTTGTGGTCACACATGGAACTGGCCAGTCACACATGGAACTCTCTGAACATACAACACGAGCACTCACAACAGTACCACCCACACATATGCCAATGCAAACATCCAAACACACCATTCATTCATTCATTCATTCAATCACCTATTCAAATATTTAATTTGTAAGGCATTTCAGTCACATAAGACATCGAAAGATTCATTTTCCTTAAGTGAAGATTTAGTACTCTCAGTTCTCATGACTCTGATTAGCAGCTGTGATTTCTGATATTTCTAAGATACTGCTCATCAAACAGTGTTACGGAGACTTTCCATTCCTGATGAGAGGTTTCTCCCTTTTCTCAAATCCAATCTTGAATATGCCAAAGGTGTGAGAAAAAGGTAAGTTGATTAGGCTGAGAAAAATAATACCACAACTTTGAGAAACTCCTAGAAAGAGAGAAGATGAATGGATTTTGATGTAAGAGAGAACATGGTTCAGAGATGATGAGGGTTATGTGCAATAAGGGGATGGAAACGAAAAAAAAAATCTTTCCTTTATGCTGTGTACTCACTACAGCACTACCCATTCCATTATCACTGCAGGCAAAAACTGAGCAGTTCCATACCAGGTCTGCCCAGGTGGGAGGACAGAATGCTAGTGCATGTAGAGGTGCATGAGGGGGGAGCTAATGGCCACAGGAAGATTGGCTAGAACATTTATCCCCCCTCCCTCTTTATTGCATGGATTCAGTTATTGCAATCAAGGAAAAGAACCCTTAGATAAGAGTGGTGCTAAGGGTGAAGGAATAGGGTGTTTTATTAGGGGCAGGAATGACTAGCTAGCTGGGAGGAGGGCAAATAGGCGATGGTTCAGCCTCGATTTAATAGCAATGCTCTCCATTCTAAGGCAAATCTCCCCACCCTCATTAAATGTTTCCAAACAAGTGTTAAGTTAGGGCTTAGGGCTTAGTTTCTTTTGTTGGGCACCCGATTAACCAGGGTAGTTGATGCTTCCAGAGAAATAAGAGCTCTTGGTAAAAAAGAAATTTTATGAGTAACCTGCTCTAAAAGAAAGGTAATATTTTGAACAATCTTCTGGAGGACCACAAAGAATGTATTAGACAAAAAATTTAAACCAAGTGTAATAAATATTCTAAAAGAAAACATGGAAAGATCCAACAATTAGAAATAGGGACAAAAAGTTTTTAAAAAGAACTATTTGAATAGTTGCAAAAACTTGGAAGGAACCAAGATGTTTTTCAACAAGTGAATGGATAAAAAAAAATGTGGTATATCCAGACAATGGAATATTATTCAGTGATAAGAAGAAATGAGCTATCAAGCTATAAAAAGACATTGAGGAACTTAAAATGCATATTACTAAGTGAAAATGCCAGTTTGAAAGTCTCATACTATATGATTCCAACTATTTGACATTCTGGAAAAGGCAAAACTCTGGAGACAGTAAAAAGATCAGTGGTTGCCAGGGGTTATGTTTAGGGAAAAAAATACAAAATAGAAAAAAATTAACACTTACTGAATAAAAATAAGATCACGTAGGAACAAGAATCAGATCAGACACCTGACTTGGACTGATTTACAGATTTTCCTTACATCTTGAGGTAAGAAAATAATAAGCTATATTTCAAAATGCTTAGGCAAAATAATTCAAAACTGTAATTGTATACCCCCAAAATCTATTTTAAATGCAGATGTGAAATAATGAGCTTCTCAAACACGGATATGATCAGTGTGTGTCCTGCACAAAGATCTTCTTTGAGGACAATTTAGAGAAAGTAATCTGACCAAAAAAAAAAAAAAAAAAAAAAGAAAAAAAAGAAAAAGAAAAGTCCAGGGAGAAACCACAAGAAAAGGCACAAAATTATTAGTAAAGTTAGTAAAATTTAATGTTAGCTACAATAATTCAGAACTAAAATTCTAAGTGAAGGGAATTGAGGGATATGATATATTGTGCTAAGTTACCTCTTTGGGGGGAAGATTTAAATATATATAAGTTTAAGAAATTGGGAAAGAAAATAATTATAACTTTTAATATATTTGTAGTGACCAAGGAAAGAATTAAAATATTTGAAATATAATCTACAGACAAAATTAAGAAATAAATATTTTCTTAAAAAGACTCTTTTTAATGTTTATTTATTTATTTTTGAAAGAGAGAGAGAGAGAGAGAGAGCGTACAATTAGGGGAGGGACAGAGAGAAAGAGGGAGATACAGAATCTGAAGCAGGCTTCAGGCTCCGAGCTGAAAGCACGTGTGAAAACACGGGGCTTGACCCCACAAACCATGAGATCATGACCTGAGCTGAAGTCTAATGCTTAACCAATGGAGCCACCCAGGCACCCAAGAAATTAAATATTTTCAGTGAAAAGCAAGCAAGAAAAAAATAGACTATAAAATATGTAATAAATAGAAAATATTAAGTAAGATGCAAAAATAATATGCTTATTTTACTATATATAAATAACTTAAAGTAACTAATCAAAATATAGATTATAATACCTGACAATTATATTATTATAATATTGGATTATAATATTTTCATTACTAAGTACATTTAAAACACAAGAATGTAAAAAGACTGGAAATAAATGAGAAATTATAATTAGGAAAAAATCAAAAGAAGGTCAGACAGCAATTTTAATATGAGAATAAAAATTAAGGTTAAAAAAAAACAAAGGACAAGTAGGAACTATATACTACTAAAAATACTGGGGCTATAATGATCAGGGACCATATATGCACCAAACAATGTAGGCTCAAAATACATAAAGAAACACCTGGCAGAATTATAGTGAAAAGTAAAAAAATAAATAACTTCAGTTTGGTATTTAAATATAACCACTTCAGGGGTGCCTGGGTGGCTCACTCATTTAAGCATCTGACTTCACCTCAGGTTATGATCTCAGTTTCTGAGTTCGGGCCCTAGGTCCAGCTCTGTGCTGACAGCTCAGAGCCTGAAGCCTGCTTCAGATTCTGTCTGTCTGTCTCTCTGCCCTTCCCCCACTTGTGCTCTGTCTCTTTCTCTCTCAAAAAGTGAATAAACACTAAAAAAAATTAAATATAACCACTTCAGACTTAAATAATCAGTAAAGGAGTACAGGCATAGAAAATGTGAATAGTATATTTAATAAGCTCACTAAGAGAAAGAAATATACACACAACAAACAGAAAATATGCATTTTTTTTAAATGTACACACCCCAAATTGGCCAGGTGTTCACCAGAAATAAAGCTCCAACAAATTCGAACTTCATAAATACAGTGTTCTCAAAACATAATAAAAGTGCATTAAAATTAAAATGAGTAACAATGTTTGGGGGATTTCTGTTTAAAATGAATGTTGAATGTATTCCTGTATCCACAAAATTAACAATAAAGGTTGTTTTGTTGTGATATGTGTGTGTGCCCGTGCATGTGCATGCACGGGCACACATGTGCCTGTTTAAGGTCTAAATCTACAAGAACAAAAAGGAGGTACAAGAGGCAACAATGAAACAGAACCCTGAAAGCACAAAGATTCTTATCACTAGGCACATCTGAAAGTTGATATGAAGGTAGGGTTCTGTTTAAAAGCAGATAGATACACCAATATTCTCTGTCGCTCTATTCCATAAAGTGACCATCCTCCCCACAAGCAAAAAAAGAGAGATGGATGATCTGAAGAGAGAAAATGGACTCAGGGACATTAGGCTGGTTGAGGGCTAGTATACCACATTAAAAATATGGGAACTAATTCAAAGTCTACATTTAAGATGTTGAGAATTTCAAACTTTCACCCAGATCTCAAAACCAGTTGTGAGGATTATTCCCTCCAGGCAGAATGCCGAAAGAATTTTCCTGATAAAGCTGACTAACTCAAGAGGAAACCACTAATGGCATTCAATTACAGATTCTGTAAACGTACTACAGAAAGATTAATCTGCATAAAGTCCACAACTGACAAGCCCACCCATGTTTCAATCAACTTTTTAGTGGACATTTCAAAATACAACAGAAAATCGATGACCAACTGATATTTGAAAATTTCTAAACTAAAAAACAGAGATTAAGAAATGCTAACACAAAACAGCAACTGGGTACAATTTAGGGCCATTAAAGGAGAAGATTATGCTTTATATAAAATGTTACATTGTTAGAGAGATAAGATGTTTTGTTTCACGAAACGTTTCACGAAACGTTAGGATATTATTGGGGCACCTGGGCAGCTCAGTCAGTTAAGTGAAAGACTCCTGAGTTCAGCTCATGTCATGATCTTCCAGTTTGTGATTTCAAGCCCCATGTTGGGCTCTGCACTGACAGCACGGAGCCTACTTGTGATTCTCTCCCTCTCTTTTTGCCCCTCTTCCACTTGCACTCTCTGTCTCTCAAAATAAATACATAAACTTAAAAAAAAATTAGGATACCATAATATAAATAGAACACAGCACAGAAACAAGATGAAAAGAACACACAGAAATTAAAATCACTAGCAAGAGGAGCACCTGGGTGGTTTCAGTCAGTTAAACATCTGACTTTGGCTCAGGTTGTGATCTTGTGGTTGGTGAGTCTGAGCCCCACATTGGGCTTGCTGATATCAGCCTGTCAAAACAGAGCCTATTCAGATCCTCTGTCCCCCTCTCTCTGTCCCTTCCTCACTTGTGCTCTCTCCAAAAATAAATTAAAATAAAATAAAATAAAATAAAATCACTAGCAAGAAAATTTAAAGTTCAATGAAAGAGTTGGAAGATAAAACTGAGGTGATATCTCCTCTAAAAACAAAAACAAAACAAAACAAAACAAACAAACAAACCATAGCAAATACAAAGAATAGATTACAGGTGAACCTCAACATATTGATTTCTTACCAGCCCAGAATGGCTAAAGCTCTGATTGGTTACCTCCTAGGGGACTTGTTAGCTCCCAAGGGCTAGTCAGAGAATGGCCATAGTAGAGTAGGGTCTGATGGCAAGCCCAACATGAAAACATTTGTGAAAACTGATTTTGATAAATGTACGTAAACGTAACAACAACCAGCAAAAGGAGCTAAAATTGTTTACCTAAAGTAGAGACAATGGCACCAGAAGAGTGATACTTTTATAGAATCGTCTCATTTTCCACATTATGTGCTAGTACAGAAACTGATAAATAAATTAAAGCAGTGCCTAAACTATGAGATCAGCATATTCCTCCCTTAGCAGATGCAAATATTATTTGTGAGGTTCACAGCTGATTGTTTTTTGGGGGAATTGCCCTCAGCTGTGGGAAACAGCCCTGCCCAAGATCATGCCCTGTCAAAGTGGCTAGTAGTCAGCGGCCAATAACAGGCGAGTATGGAAATACAAAGGCCTGACCCACTTCCTTTCATTTAGAACAACAGTATCTAAATTATAGTAGCTAGCTGCTCTCTCAGCTCCAGAACTCCCACAGAATCAACTGAGGCATCAAATGCAAGGACACTGAAGATTAACTTCTCCCTCTGTCCAGTCTTGTGTCATTCATTTTCATACAGGTATGTTTCTCAAGAGCACTCCCCCCAAAAAAGTGTTACATGCAACTTTCTATATCAGAATCTCTTTTCCAAGAATCTAATCTAAGACAACATCTGACAACTATATGGAAGGAGGTTCAATCTTAGGACTAATTAGAAAATGCAAATTAAAAACAATACGCTATTTTGATTTAAACTCATCAATGGCAAAAATTAGATAAATACCAATAACTATTCAGCTAATGACAATCTCTGCCTTTTAATTGGTGTATTTAGATAATTTACATTTGATATAATTGGTATGCTTAGGTTTTAAGCTATCATTTTGTTATCTGTTTTTATTGTCCTACGTATTCTTGTTCTATCTTACACTTTGAACGGATCTTCTATTCATGCGTGATTTTGTAATATAATGCACTGGCCTTTGGAAAATATTCCAAATTGGTTCACTGAATTATACAGAGTTTCCAAATGTTGACACAAACCATTATACAATAGCAAAACAATCACATTTATCAAAACACCAATCTCATCAGAAAAGTCTTTAAGTAATGGGAAACTGTCAGGTTTACAGTGATGGAAACAGGTCTTTCAAATTCTAATTTTCACTTGAAAACCCAGGTTTTATCATTGGCAACAAATGCTGTCAATTGTTATTCTTGAAGTGACAGATTCGCTTTGTTCAACTTCAAGAAAAAATCTTCCACATACTTAAGCCTCAATGACCATCATTTGTGAGTCATATTGGTAAGTAAAAATGGTGCTCCATTAAAACAGTGACCAGTTCCAGTCAAACAATAACATATGCTTTTCCTAAAGACAACCATCTTACTTCAGTGTGCTGCAAAAGTGCTTTATGCATACTTTGCGTATTTTCCCACAGAAGATTAAAAAGGCATGTATTTAATGGTTGAAATTTGACACAATAATTTTATTGCTTCATTAAGGATATTGTAAAGTGAAATTGGATTTTTTTAAAACTATGGTTTAATGGCATGAAGAATGTGATAACTAGCATGGTTTCTTCCTACGACCTGATTTCTGCTAAAGTGCCTCCACTGTTTTTACACCAGCAATGCAAATTTCCACCCAGTGAAAAAGAGAAATGACAAACATTGTGGGAGAAATTGGCAAAAATACAGATCGCCAAGAGTATTTTTTAAATGTTATCATAAACAGTGCTTTGGAAACACGTAAGCAGGTTTCTTAATTTAGCTTTGGTGGATCATGGAAGATTCTCCCAGTGATGATAGATTGACTATGTCTCAAGAACAGAGGGATGAGGCAGAGAGACAGAGAGAAGGGATATACTGGGAATGAGCCAGGGAGCAGTGATAAATAAAGCTACAAAGGAAGGCAAGGATGGACCATTGCCAAGCTGGGAAGTTAAGACTTTATTATTAACAAGATAATGAGAATTCATTCAACTGTTTCAAGGGAAGAATTGACAGATTTATTATAAAAATCTTCCTCTTATAGCACTTCAAGAATGAATTAGAAGAGGATAAGATTAAAAGGAGACCAGTTAGGAGCTGCTTGCAAAATTAAAATGAGGAATGATGAGCACAGGAACCACACTGCGGGGACATTGAAGAAAACATGCCCAGTTCGAAGAGACTAAGGAGGTTGCATTGATTTGACAGCTGGTAAGCGGGAGGGAGTGCGTGTGGGGAAAAAATGACAAACAAGGGTCATTTTAATTTCTTCTTTTTTAGGAGGGAGGCAGTACAAGTTTGCAGGGGAAGGATAGTAAGTTCATTTTCTATCATCTTGAAGTGTCTATTGGATGTACTGCAGAAAGGTACTTATACTGGAGTAGAGTTAACATTGTTTCAGCAACCATGTATGGAGCATGACCAGATTTGATGTTTTTCAGGTTATCAGTGAGTTGTTGCCTAAGGTAGATATATGGTATGCCTCCCAACCACGGAGCAGGAAGAGAAACCAATGGGGATTTTTTTATAGTATGCCAGAGTTAATATTAATAGTAGGATCCAACGATGCCCATAGGAATTTCCCATAACACCTATATTGGAAACCTATGTCTGATTTCTAGCATGCTACCAAAGAAAGGAGTTTGATCATGGAGCTATCTATTTTCTTATTGAAATTGTATTGACTTCTTAGTTTGTAACAGGGAAAAGGGAACATGGTTTTGCTTAGTTTCACAAAATAAGATTTGCATTTATTTAGCCCCAGTTCAAAGTGTCAGTATGTTCTATGAAGTAGAGAACTTCTACAGTGTCTGGGGTTCTGTTTCCTTTCCCAGAAGGGATTATGTGCAGTCTACCCCTTTTCCTTCCCATGCAGAGTGCCTTCTCCCAGGACAGGCTCCATGTGTCACCAGTGGGGCAGAAGGCAGGTTATTATGCCCGGACAGCTCAGACAAGGAAGCACTGACAACTGAGAGGCAGACATCTGATCATTCAGCATGTGAACTGAACAATCTCCTCACTCTTAGGCTGAACCCACACTGCCCAATACGACTCAAAGTTATCCAATCACATCCATCTTTGTAAACAGCCTGGGGCTCTCCAGTTTGAACTGATGCTTGAGCCAAAGATCCAGGCCATTTGCAGAGATCTTGGCAATAGGAACCCCAGCTGTCAACAAGCAAAAGCAGTGCATTAACAGGAACACATTTAGTGAGGTGAATCTGGGGAAATCCATTTTCTAAATCCTACATCAAAACATCTGACAGTCTTGATGGTGCTTTAGACATAATCTGGCTCTCTCGAGGATAGATTTCCCCAAAGAGTAAAACATCTTTGTTTTGTATTCCATTGATTAGAAATTCAGAAAGGAGAGTGACAGAGGTTTACTTTTGTAATATCTTAAAAAAAAAAAAAACACTTGGCTAAAAAGAGTCATGTAGTAGAAAGACCATTACACTTCAAATCAGAAGACAGGTTCTGGAGTATGTTCTACCAACTACCTGCTTCTGCAACAGCTTTATGGGCTTATATTTTATTGACTTTATTGTTTTCCTTGTCTCCACTTTCCAAGCTGATACCTGGGCCCTTATTAGTTCCTTGCCTCCAGGATTCTGCAGGACAGAAAGCAGGAGCCACATGAAGTCAATGGCACCTTCTTATCTTTTCTAAAAGTTTAAACTGATAGAAGAAAGGTTAGTCAAAACTTATAGATATGCTTATATTTTCCCTTAGTAGTTGACAATCTAATTTCTTTATCTAAAAGAAATAAAACAATTGATTTAGTAAATAATAACCATGTAGCATTGAGATGGACCATCAAGTTGAAGATTCCTTAACATCATAGAACGTTAGAAGTTACCACTCTCATTCCCACAACTAGTTCTTGATAACCATGAAACTGGTGACTGGACACTGGGACACTGACCATCGATCATCACATCAATGGCCTCTTGAAACACACGAAGCTAAGGCTTGTACACTGGAAACTGCTGCAGAAAATACCCACATCTCCATGATTGTGCTTGCTAGAAGAAATCAACCCTGGCGGCAAGAACACGCCATTGGTCTCACTTCTGCATGCCAAATTTTATGTCCCTGCAACACACTGGTGGAATCAAATCTACAACTAACCTGCTCGATGCAAATGCACATGGGCAATGTTAGTTCTAGTTTCGTAGTCTCAAACATATATATAGGAAAACCACCTAGAAGGGGTGGAAATGGATGCTAACAACTACCATAATATTTAACTGCCTCAGGCAACATTATTGATCCAAACTCATTATCTTTCTTTTCAAATACGGTTTTCCTCGTGTGTTCTATCTCACTCAGTAACACTAATTACATCCAGTTTTCAAGTCAAAAACGTTGAAGTTTTTTTTGACTTCCCCTCTTTCTTTTTCCATATCATCTAGTATGACACAAAATCTTCCTAAGTCTTTCTCACGTTTCCCTTCTGTTTTTCACATTGCAACTCTTTGATTTCATGTCCTCATTATTTTTCTCCTTGACTATTCTAATAATCTCTTTTACTTTACTGTGCTTCCCTCTCATGGGTCATCTAATCTGTAGCCAAAGAAATCTCTCTGAATGCAAATGGAATCATTTATATCTCCCCTGTTCAAAACCTTACAATGATTCCATGTTTCAATTTCCAGGAAGGCAATTGTTTCTCATTCTCAACTGGTGACTGCCTCCTTTTCCAGATTTATCCCTGATACTTACCCTTCCACACACGTTGTACTCAATCCTTCTGGATTAATTAGAATTCCTTGTAAATTCCTTCCATCAATTCATCCATCTATACATCTATTAAATATCTGTCAAACATACAATATTTATTAAAAACATAATAAGGTCATGAACATTAAGAATAGTAGTGGTTGATAATTGTCCATAAGGAGTTTACAGTTGTAGTTTAAACAGATGGCTACAATTCGGTGTGATGGATAATCTCCCTATACAGAAAAATTTTCCTCACACTGTGACATCTTAACTGACTCTTGAAGGATTAGTAGCACTAACTAGATGAAGAAAAAGGAGGGAGAGGAAAGAACTTTCAGACAGAGGAAGAAGTATGCACCCACATAGAGAGGCCAAAGAAAGCAAGGTGTTTCAGTGCTCAGATTGCTGAATGAGTAGGAGATTGCATTAGTCAGAATTTTCCAGGAAACAGAACCAACATACATGAGGATATTTAAGGAACTGCCTCGAGTCCAAATTCTGCAGGGTGGGCTGACAATCTAGAGACACAGAGCAAAGCTGATGCTGTAGTTTGAAGCCATAGGCTGTTGACTCAATGAAGAGTAACTGTTGCATCTCAGATCCAAAGGCTACCAAGCCTGAGACCTAGGAAAGAGCTGAGCCAATGTTGTAGTTAAAGTGTGAATGCAGTCTGCTGGAAGAATTCCCTTTTGCTTAAGGAGATGTCAATCTTTCATGCTAGTCAGACTGTCAACTGATTGGACCGGGCTCACCTACATTATGGAGGGCAATCTGCTTTACACAAAGGTCACCAATTTAAATGTAAACTTTACTTAGTGAAATAAACCAAAAACAGATGGGCAAATATTATATAATACCACTTATATGGGGAATCTAAATTAGTCAAACTCATAGAAGGAAAGAGGAGAATGGTGGCTTCCAGGAGCTGGCAGAGAAGGAAGTGGTGAATTATTAGTTGAATTACTATATTTCAGTTGTACAAGATGATCAAGTGCTAAAGATCTGTGTAATATGGTGCCTATTGTTAGCAATTCTGTATTGTATACTTGAAGTTTTGCTGAGGATATATGTTAAGTATTCTTATCACAATAATAATAATAATAATAATAATAATAATAATAAATAAAGAGGATTATTAGAAGATGGCAGCATAGGAGGACGCTGGGCTCACCTCGTCCTGCTGATCACTTAGATTCCACCCACATCTGCCTAAATAACCCAGAAAACTTCCAGAAGACTAGCAGAACGGACTCTCTGGAGCCAAGCATAAACACGAGGCCCACAGAGGAGGGTAGGAAGGGTGGAGAGGGGGTTCACGCTACACGGACTGGCGGGAGGGAGCCGGCTTGGTGGAGGGTCCAGGCAGAGCCCCAGAGTCTGGCTGGCAAAAGCGGAGGGGCTGGACTGTGTGAATTCTGACAGCCAGCAGGACTTAACATCTGGAATGTTAAAAGTCAACAGCTCTGCTCTTGGAGAGCAGGGAGGGCAAGAGGACAACAGGAGGGAGAGTTGTTGAGCCCCAGAGGACAGAGCTCAGCTTGGCGGGGAACAAAGGCGCTGGCCAGCGCCATTTCCCTCGCCCATCCTCCAGCCAAAATCCCAAAGGGAACCAGTTCCTGTCAGGGAACTTGCTTGCACCATGAAAACACCCAATGCTGTGCTTCTGTGGATCCATCCCTCCAACGGGTCTGCCTCCCTCCCGGTGCCACAGGGCCCCTCCTGAAGTGGACCACCAAAGGCAAAGCGAGCTGAGTCTGCCCCTCCTGCACCTGTGCGCCTTGCAGATCCACCCCAGCTAATACGCCAGATCCCATAGAAGCAGCCACCGCAATCCTGGCAGTATGCAAGTAGCCCAGACAGGGGCCACACCACTCCACAGTGAGTCCTACCCCTGGGAGAGGGGAAGATAAGGTACACACCAGTCTGACTGTGGCCCCAGCAGCGGGCTGGGGGCAGACATCAGGTATGACTGCAGCCCCGCCCACCAGCGCAAGTTACTCCAGATAGCATAGGGGAAGTGCCCCCCAGTTCTGTGCCACTCCAGGGACTATCCAAAATGACAAAATGGAAGAATTCTCCTCAAAAGAAACTCCAAGAAGTAACAACAGCTAACAAACTGATCAAAAACGATTTGAGCAATATAACAGAAAATGAATTTAAAATAATAGTCATAAAATTAATCACTGGGCTTGAAAAAAGTATAGAGGACAGCAGAGAATCTATTGATACAGAGATCAAAGGACTAAGAAACAGTCAGGAGGAGCTAAAAGAATGCTATACATGAGCTGCAAAATAAAATGGAGGCAACCACAGCTCAGATTGAAGAGGTAGAGGAGAGAATAGGTAAATTAGAAGATAAAATTATGGAAAAAGAGGAAGCTGAGAAAAAGGGAGATAAAAAATCCAGGAGTATGAGGGGAGAATTAGAGAACTAAGTGATGCGATGAAACGTAATAATATACACATAATTGGGATTCCAGAGGAAGAAGAGAGAGAGAAAGGTGCTGAAAGTGTACTTGAAGAAATCATAGCTGAATACTTCCCTGATCTGGGGAAGGAAAAAGGCATTGAAATCCAAGAGGCACAGAGAACTCCCTTCAGACATAACTTGAATCGATCTTCTGCACGACGTATGATAGTGAAACTGGCAAAATACAAGGATAAAGAGAAAATTCTGAAAGCAGCTAGGGATAAACATGTTCTAACATATAAAGGGAGACCAATAAGACTAGTGACGGATCTATCTACTGAAACTTGGCAGTCCAGAAAGGAATGGCAGGAAATCTTCAATGTGATGAACAGAAAAAAATATGCAACCGAGAATCCTTTATCCAGCAAGCCTGTCATTTAGAATAGAAGGAGAGATAAAGGTCTTCCCAAACAAACAAAAACTGAAGGAATTCATCACCACTAAACCAGCCCTATAAGAGATCCTAAGGGGGATCCTGTGAGACAAAGTACCAGAGACATCACTACAAGCATGAAACCTACAGACATCACAACGACTCTAAACCCATATCTTTCTATAATAACACTGAATGTAAATGGACTAAATGCTCCAACCAAAATAAATAGGGTGTCAGAACGTATAAAAAACAAGATCTGTCTATTTGCTATCCATGAGAGACTCATTTCAGACCTGAGGACACCTTCAGATTGAAAATGAGGGGATGGAGAACTATCTATCATGCTACTGGAAGTCAAAAGAAAGCTGGAGTAGCCATACTGATATCAGACAAACTAGACTTTAAATGAAACAAGAGATGAAGAAGGGCATTATATAATAATTACAGGGTCTATCCATCAGGAAGAGCTAACAATTATAAATGTCTATGCGCCAAATACGGGAGGCCCCAAATATATAAAACAATTAATCACAAACAGAAGCAACCTTATTGATAAGAATGTGGTAATTGAAGGGGACTTTAATACTCCACTTACAACAATGAATAGATCATCTAGACACACGGTCAATAAAGAAACAAGGGTCCTGAATGATACATTGGATCATACGGACTTGACAGATATATTTAGAACTCTGCATCCCAAAGCAACAGAATATACTTTCTTCTCGAGTGCACATGGAACATTCTCCAAGATAGATCACATACTGGGTCACAAAATAGCCCTTCATAAGTATAAAAGAATTGAGATCATACCACTTTCAGACCACACTTTCAGACCACACTTTCAGACCACAATGCTATGATACTTGAAATCAACCACAGGAAAAAGTCTGGAAAACCTCCAAAAGCATGGAGGTTAAAGAACACCCTACTAAAGAATGAGTGGGTCAACCAGGCAATTAGAGAAGAAATTAAAAAACATATGGAAACAAATAAAAATGAAAATACAACAATCCAAACGCTTTGGGATGCAGCGAAAGCAGTCCTGAGAGGAAAATACATTGCAATCCAGGCCTATCTCCAGAAACAAGAAAAATCCCAGATACAAAATCTATCAGCACACCTAAAGGAAATAGAAGCAGAACAGCAAAGACACCCCAAACCCAGCAGAAGAGGAGAAATAATAAAGATCAGAGCAGAAATAAACAATATAGAATCTAAAAAAACTGTAGAACAGATTGATGAAACCAAGAGTTGTTTTTTTGAAACAATAAACAAAATTGATACACCTCTAGCCAGGCTTCTCAAAAAGAAAAGGGAGATGACCCAAATAGATAAAATCATGAATAAAAATAGAATTATAACAACCAATCCCTCAGAAATACAAGCAATTATCAGGGAATACTATGAAAAATTATATGCCAACAAACTGGGAAACCTGGAAGAAATGGACAAATTCCTAAACACCCACACACTACCAAAATTCAAACAGGAAGAAATAGAAAGCTTGAACAGACCCATAACCAGCAAAGAAATTGAATCAGTTATCAAAAATCTCCCAACAAATAAGAGTCCAGGACCAGATGGCTTCCCAGGGGAATTCTACCAGACATTTAAAGCAGAAATAATACCTATCCTGCTCAAGCTATTTCAAAACATAGAAAGGGAAGGAAAACTTCCAGACTCATTCTATGAAGCCAGCATTACTTTGATTCCTAAACCAGACAGACACCCAGTAAAAAAAGAGAACTACAGGCCAATATCCCTGATGAACATGGATGCAAAAATTCTCAATAAGATACTAGCAAATCGAATTCAACAGCATATAAAAAAAATTATTCACCATGATCAAGTGGGATTCATTCCTAGGCTGCAGGGCTGGTTCAACATCCACAAATCAATGTGATACATCACATTAATAAAAGAAAAGATAAGAACCATATGATCCTGTCAATCGATGCAGAAAAAAGCATTTGATAAAATTCAGCATCCTTTCTTAATAAAAACCATCGAGAAAGTCGGGATAGAAGGAACATACTTAAACATCATAAAAGCCATTTATGAAAAGCCCACAGCTAATATCATCCTCAATGGGGAAAAACTGAGAGCTTTCTCCCTGAGATCAGGAACACGACAGGGATGTCCACTCTCACCGCTGTTGTTTAACATAGTGTTGGAAGTGCTAGCATCAGCAATCAGACAACAAAAGGAAATCAAAGGCATCAAAATTGGCAAAGATGAAGTCAAGCTTTCGCTTTTTGCAGATGACATGATATTATACATGGAAAATCTGATAGACTCCACCAAAAGTCTGCCAGAACTGATACATGAATTCAGCAAAGTCACAGGATACAAAATCAATGTACAGAAATCAGTTGCATTCTTATACACTAATAATGAAGCAACAGAAAGACAAATAAAGTGATCCCAGTCACAATTGCACCAAGAAGCATAAAATACCTAGGAATAAACCTAACTAAAGATGTAAATATCTGTATGCTAAAAACTATAGAAAGCTTATGAAGGAAATTGAAGAAGATATAAAGAAATGGAAAAACATTCTGTGCTCATGGATTGGAAGAATAAATATTGTTAAAATGTCAATACTACCCAAAGCAATCTAAACATCCAATGCAATCCCAATCAAAATTGCACCAGCATTCTTCTGGAAGCTAGAACAAGCAATCCTAAAATTTGTATGGAACCACAAAAGGCCCCAAATAACCAAAGTAATTTTGAAGAAGAAGACCAAAGCAGGAGGCATCACAATCCCATACTTTAGCCTCTACTACAAAGTTGTAATCATCAAGACAGCATGGTATTGGCACAAAAACAGACACATAGACCAATGGAATAGAATAGAGACCCCAGAACTAGACCCACAATAGTACGGCCAACTAATTTTTGACAAAGCAGGAAAGAATATCCAATGGAAAAAAGACAGTCTCTTTAACAAATGGTGCTGGGAGAACTGGACAGCAACATGCAGAAGAAAGAAAGTAGACCACTTTCTTACACCATTCACAAAAACAAACTCAAAATGGATAAAGGACCTGAATGTGAGACAGGAAACCATCAAAACCCTAGAGGAGAAAGCAGGAAAAAAAACCTCTTTGACCTCAGCCGCAGCAATTTCTTACTTGACACATCCCCAAAGGCAAGGGAATTAAAAGCAAAAATGAACTATTGGGACCTCATGAAGATAAAAAGCCTCTGCACAGCAAAGGAAACAATCAACAAAACTAAAAGGCAACCAATGGAATGGGAAAAGATATTTGCAAATGATATATCGGACAAAGGGCTAGTATCCAAACTCTATAAAGAGCTCACCAAACTCCACACCCGAAAAACAAATAACCCAGTGAAGAAATGGGCAGAAAACATGAATAGACACTTCTCTAAAGAAGACATCCAGATGGCCAACAGACACATGAAAAGATGCTCAACGTCGCTCCTTATCAGGGAAATACAAATCAAAACCACACTCAGATATCACCTCACACGAGTCAGAGTGGCTAAAATGAACAAATCAGGAGACTATAGATGCTGGAGAGGATGTGGAGAAACGGGAACCCTCTTGCACTGTTGGTGGGAATGCAAACTGGGTGGGTGCAGCCACTCTGGAAAAACAGTGTGGAGGTTCCTCAAAAAATTAAAAATAGACCTACACAATGACCCAGCAATAGCACTGCTAGGAATTTACCCAAGGGATACAGGAGTACTGATGCATAGGGGCACTTGTACCCCAATGTTTATAGCAGCACTCTCAACAATAGACAAGTTATGGAAAGAGCCTAAATGTCCATCAAGTGACAAATGGATAAAGAAATCGTGGTTTATATACAGAATGGAATATTACGTGGCAATGAGAAAGAATGAAATATGGCCTTTTGTAGCAACGTGGATGGAACTGGAGAGTGTTATGCTAAGTGAAATAAGTCATACGGAGAAAGACAGGTACCATATGTTTTCACTCTTATGTGGATCCTGAGAAACTTAACAGAAGTCCATGGGGGAAGGGAAGAAAAAAAAAAGAGGTTAGAGAGGGAGACAGCCAAAGCATAAGAGACTGTTAAAAACTGAGAACAAACTGAGGGTTGATGGGGGGTGGGAGGGAGGGGAGGGTGGGTGATGGGTATTGAGGAGGGCAACTTTGGGATGAGCACTGGGTGTTGTATGGAAACCAATTTGACAATAAATTTCATATTAAAAACTAACTAACTAACTAACTAACTAAATAAATAAATAAATAGGGCAGGAGGGAACTTTTGGAAGTGATGGATATGTTTATGGCATATATTGTGATGGTATCATACATGTGTACTTATCTTCAAACTCATTGGGCTCTATTCATTAAACATGTACAGCTTTTTGTATGTACTTCAATAAAGTAGTTTAATCATACTTCAATAAAGTAGTCAATCATACTTCAATAAAGTAGTTTAAAAAAAACGTAAATCTCTGGGGTGCCTGGGTAGCTCAGTTGATGGAGTGCCCGACCCTTGGTTTTGGCTCAGGTCATGATCTCATGGTTTGTGAGTTCGAGCTACACATTGGGCTCCGTGCTGACAGTGCAGAGCCTGCTTGGGATTGTCTCTCTCTCCCTGTCTCTCTGCCCCTCCCCCATTTGTGCTCTCTCTCTCTCAAAAATAAATAGACTAAAAAAACACATGTAAACCTCAATAAAAAATCACTCATAAAAACATCCAGAATAATATTTGACCAAATAATATTTGACCACTATAATCCACCCAAGTTGACACATAAAACCAACCAAAATAGAAATAAAGCTGAACTCAAGGTTAAAAGGCCAGATCATGAGTGCCATGCTTGGAAATTTGAGATCACATGGAATCATCAAAGAGTTGTGAGTAGACAGTCCCTTAAGCACATCCCAGCTTAAGAAAAAATAGCTCTGCTAAGAGAATAGACAACAGAATAAAGTGATGACCAAGGTTAAGGGAGAAAGTTGTGGAGGAGGAAGGAAAAAAATTGGAAACTGGTGAGTTAAATACAGGAAACTCTTACAGTAACACAAATAAAGAATCATGATGTTCACATAGCTTTGTGGTATCAGCCAATTATGTGTTTTCGCCCACTGTCCATCTTAAAAATTCTTATTTATCAAAACCTACTTGTAGTAAGCAGAATTCCAAGATGATTCTAAAGAATCACACCTTTGTATAAGCTCTTATCCTTAAATGTGGCAGGACCTGTGATGATGATGAAATATTCCTGTAATTAGAATAGGTTGTGGCTAAGATGGAGGAGCTTTATAGATGCAACTAAGGCCCTTAAACTGATTATTAATAGAAAATTAATGGCAGTGGAGATTTTCGTGGGTGGGCCTCA
Organism: Felis catus; assembly: GCF_018350175.1. Classification (NCBI taxonomy): domain Eukaryota; kingdom Metazoa; phylum Chordata; class Mammalia; order Carnivora; family Felidae; genus Felis; species Felis catus. Next base: position 55,924,650 of record NC_058384.1, read on the forward strand.
TCTAATTAGGCGAGGCCCTTAACAAAGGGTCTAAATGCCAGAGATAAAAAAAGAAGTAGCAAATATTCTCCAGTTGGCCTTAAAGAAGCAAACCACCATGGTGTGGAGAGGGCCATGTGGCAAGGAGCAGAAGGTACCGCTAGTAGCTGAGGGCCTCAGTCTTCCAATCACCAGGAACCAAATTCTGCCAATAAAGCCTCAGATAAATTGTCTGCCCTGGCCAACACCTTGAGTTTAGCCTTCGGAAACCCATCAGAGGATCCAGTTGGACCATTCCTGGACTTCTGACCTAGAGAATTGTGAGATAATAAATATTTATTGTTTTAAGCCACTAAGTCTGGGGAAATTTGTTATGCAGCATCAGAAGATTGATACACCAGCTTATAAAATTCATCTCTTTTGAGAAGTTTCCATTAATTTAGTTTTTTTCCCTGAATGGGATTAATTAATCATCCTTCTATACCACCATTATCTACCATGCATATTGATAGTGCTGCATTGATATTGTATTATAATGTGTTTGTTTACATTTCCTTATATTTTCCACTAGACTCTAAATTCTAAGAGAGCAAAGAAGATCTCTCTCGATCTGCAGCCACAGCTGCAGTGAGTGAAACACAGAAGGTGTTCAATAAATTAGGGACTTAATTTGATAAAGACTTCAATGAATATTTCTTAAATAAAACTTGGACAATGACATCAAATCGAATGGTGTCTTTGTCTTTGGCAGTTTTGGTAGCTCTTTCAAACACTGCAGGTAAGAGCTGAATGAGGAGCACACAATAGCAACTATGATAGAGTTTTAGAAGATTGTAGAATTTTTTTTTTCTTAAACAACAAGAAACTCTTTAGGATGACCTACCTGCAATTCCACACAGTCAGGTTGATTCAGTCATATCTAAAAATCCCTCTATTACCACAAGGCATAATTTCCCAAGAATATAAGTAAGATAACAGAAAATAGCTTCTTAAGCTAGGCATGCAAGCTTCCTCACATTTGGTAGCAGTTTATAGAGACGTTTCCCCTTTTGAATGAGATGAGAGAGGTGGTGATAGGAACAGTGTCTGAGCAGAGTCCGGAAGAATGTGAGTAGTTGGATTTAATCCGAACAACAGATAGTTGTTTGCATCCAACATTTGGCCTAGAAAATGAGAGGTGTAAGCACTGCCTGCCAAAGGCCATCATCTGGGGTTTGGAACTTTGTCAAGCTCCTTCAGATATCATTCAAAACTATTTTAGCTCTATGAAGGCAGGTCAAGACGGATATATTCAGTGTACTGGTTCTCAAGTCAAATGGCGGCAAAAGGTGAAAGGATCATCCCTGCAACTCACACTAATTCTAAGACTGGTAATAATAACAATGGTTCTTGGTACTGAAGAAAAAGGAGAACTGGCCCATAAATGAGTTAAATAGCAAAAAATGACTATTCAGATTTTATTAACTCCCCACTCCTCCCCTGACTGTTGAGCCACAAATGTGAAGGGGGAAAGGGTTCTGTGGTATACCCAGTGGCTAGATGTCTGAGCAAATGAGTCTAGGTACATTTACACGACAAATAAGGCTGGTGATTAAATTCTCCAGAAGCTCTAGGAAAGCAGCACCCACATCTATATGCCTCACCCTGAGACCCCAGTATCCAAGTGCAGTCCTTGGCAAATAGTGGGCACCCAATAAATATATGATGACTGACTGACTTTCTGGGGAAACCTCCTAAAACTGAAAGTAATAGCAAAAGAAATCACTGAAATCTCCAGCTGGCAAATCTCTTCTCCCTCCCCTTTTCAGGAGATTAATTGTAGTGCTTAACATTTATAAAGCATTTCTGACACATCAAAATGGCCAGAGGGGAATTTGTACTGAAAATCCAATCCATTATTATTAATAAATTGCCTTGTGGTCCCAACTGTTCCCTAGGGATTCGGGGATGGGCGAGAAAGGAAAACTCACTTTCAGTGTTTTTCTCAATGTCTTAATTTGGGAAAACTCGGAGGTTTTTTCAGTGGTTCATTCTGAGGTCTGGGCAAAGGTTCAAGCCCATTCCTGAGTTATCTAAACTGATTCATCCTCCCCCGTCCAAAGCCAACAACTGCGAAGGTTTGCAGCAGTGCTCTGCCCCAACTGTACTTAGTGCTGAGAGGTTTTTAATCTTTTTCTTGTTGGTCTCCTTATCTTCTGGTGCTTCTCTGTCTCATCCCCTTTTCCAGAGGCTCCCAACATAATCAGCATCTCCTGCAGCTGATGACAGACACAAGAAGCAGATGAACTAAAAGGTTAATGGAAGGGGAATGGTAAGTCCAGCCCAATACAGAGAAAGAAAAGACAACTGGAAGTTTAGCTGGGTTACACGCAAGCACAGATAGCTAGAAAAGGCTTCAAAGAACGCAGAAACAGGATCAGAAAAAGGCACTCTACAGGTCAGCTGGTCATTCTCCCTGCACAAAGAAAAGTCACTATCTCAGCAAATTAAAAAATACATGTATTAAATTATCCAAAAGAATTATTAGGTCTTTCTTTTGGCCAATGTATTCTAGTAGTTTGTCGGCTCCTTCAGTTAGACAAAATTTCCAAGTTGTGATGATTGTTTGATGGTTTCCTGCCCAGCATCCATTCTTTCTCATTCTGATAAGAGTACCCATATTTGATTTTGGAGAATGATTTCTCTGCCATTGAGTGCTGTTTTAGTAAGAGTGTCAATCAGAATATTTAGGGACAAGCATGTGACCTACATGGATCCAACTAGACTCTCTTGGGGTTTGGAGGAAGGAGTAAAAAAAGACAAAAAAAATGTTGGAACTATCTCAATGCAGTGGAGGTGCCCAGCAAAGATTAGCAATAGTTTTTGCCCTGTAGAAAGACTCAGTGTTTCCCTGATTTGTCCCCTTACTGAGTGTGCTTCTCTGGTTTTCTCTTCAGGTATGTGCCCTATCTCCTATCCTTCTCCCTTTTGCTTGACTTACACTGACTTTTTTTTTGCCACCAAAAAAACTCCTAACAGATAAACATGTATTCAGCTTATTCTTGTTATGTGATATTCTTGCAAGGAAATATGTGGTGACTGATAACATGGGTGTATGATAAGTTCTCAGACAACAGGGTGGAGCAGACACAAGAGTATTAAACTAGAGAATATCATGGTGGATCAAACTGTATTTACTTGCTCAGTCCTGTACCACTACAAAACATTAAAAATGGCATGGTTACAGCACTAAAAACATCTCCATTCTACATGTGTATTACTCAGATTCTAGTTAGTCAATTGGGCTCTGTACAGATTAGTATTAAATGTAATTCCAGTACTAAGGCTCTTTCTAGGGGAACCGCAGATGTACTTCTGAAAGAATAAGGAGAACAAATTTTTCATTGAGATACAAGTTCTAGTTGCAATGCACATGGATTTTTATGCCTAGGTGACTACTCAATCTTGTCATCTCCCATAAAAATCCTGGGGGTGAACCATAAGGATATTGGATACTATGAGAAGGATCTTTGGGACTGTGATGTCCTAGAAGGGGTCTGTGGTCAAGGTGGGACTTGATTTGCATTTGAATGATGAATAGCATTTGAAAAGAAAAAAGTGGGACCCTTCCAGGTTTTGGTGAACAGGTGAGGAAGCATTTAGGTACAAAAATACAAGTCTCATCTGGAAGATGGCATATGGGTGAAAGAGACGGAAGGGGTCAGGTAGAAGAGTTACAAGAGAAAATACAGAAAAGCATGTCCAGATTGGACTGTGAAGGGGCAGGAAGGTAAGGTTAAAGGGGTTGGGTTTCATCAACTAGGTTCATGTAAGTTCTTTGAATACAGAAGTAAGAGGATAGAATGATGCTTAGCAAGGTCCATCTAGTGTGGCATACAGGAGAGAAAAGTTTAGAGAACCTAAAGGTAGAAACAGTTGAGAACTGTGGATGTAAAGTAAAGGTTTGGAGGAAAAATGACATAACCCCAAAGTACAATTTTTGATTGTCATTGGTTTTGTCACCGAACTCCATACATCAATTGTTTTTCTAATGACTCTCTCATTTCTTCTTGAAGCAAAAACTGGGAAATTACAGTTAATTGAGGATTCTAATGGGTTAGGATCTGAATAATCAAAATTTCACTTTAATTGTTTGGCCTCCTTTGAGTCACAGACAGACCCCAGGTTCTACAGTAAATGCCAAGCTAGCCCAGTGAACAAATTCCTGCCATTTATGCTGAGGAATGGGGATTCACCTCTTGCTATTCTTCATTCATCTTTTCTTCCAGAATTTAGAGGGCTATTCATTAAAATTACTAAATCTCTTTAGTTACTATCTTAGTTTTTCTTAGCCAGATAACAGAAATTTAGGGCAACCATTCTTACTAGTCCTTACTCTCCCAATGAACAGGAAAATAAATTTTGTCTTGTATGTGATTCTCACTCAGTCACACTAATCAGAGTGCAAGAATGAGAAAAATACTAACGATGTGTCTGGGCTTAGTTGGAAACAGCCACATCTGATTAGGAGCAACGTTGACCATAAATAAGAAGATGGGGCCACTCTGACTTGGATACTGTTAGTCTAGCAAGGCTGAACTTAAATACTAACTAAAACACAACTTTCTTCACAATGAGGATAGTAGATCCCAAGAAACACTAGGGGCCCTATTGTCACCAAGCACCCATTCAAATATTCCTGGGAAAACTTATAGTTGAACTGATTCATCTAAGGCATACAAAACTTACATCCTTCTCTGCTACATGCATGGGGTGGGAGAAAAGATCTCTGGGTCTGAGCAGGAAGAGGGAATATTTACCCTAGATGCTAAAATGGCATTAGAATTACTTTGCAAACCACTTTTAATATGAAAAATAGACCAGAAAGTAAAGACAGTATTTTGCAGGAAACTTTTTAACTTAAAAATTTGTGTTAGCATGTTGCAGACTTACAATGATTAAGTCTTATTTAGTTATTAAAATAATTAAATGATATGCAATTGAGACTGTTCATGATAACCAAAACATCTGTTGAACAAATGGCAAAGACAAGCAAGATTTGTTTGACAGATATAAGAGATCATGATTATTATCTGACTTGGATTTCTAAGGCATATAATAATTTTCCCGCCCATCATCTGTTATTTTAATAGATAATCAGGTTCCTAGTTTGGAATTCTGAGACCAGCAAGTAAAACCTATAGTTTAAATGCAATTGCATGTGGCCAAATGTAAGTACTCAATGATATAAATGTGTTTAATTTCATCAAATGCCAATATTATAAATCTTTATAAAACAGCCTGATTGGAATTGGAGATTCATATTAGGAGGAGTACAGTTTGTTACAAACAGGTTACTTTCATCTTTGAAGATTAAGTCACATTCAAATGATTGTTTGATATAGGATGTGCAATGAGGGAGAGGCATGGGAAGAACATGGTACATGCTGAAATCAATCAAGAATGAAGAAAAATTAGTCATCATCATCATCATCACCATCATCATCAAGAAACATTTATTGAACCCCTATAATGGGTGAGACACTCCACTTACATACAGATAAACAAAAGCCTATATACATAAATGTGTTTTTTATACAATGGCAAACATGTTTTTAAAATAAATCAGTTTGGAAATAAGGGGAAGGGGAGAAATACCGTCACATCCTAACCAAGATTAATCCCACAGAGTGTTCACAGAAATGCTTCTTTTGAAATGATGTATACTATTCAGTCACGTTAAAGGCAGTCCAGAATATTTCTTTTCTCTGGTACAGTGGTTGGTCCACTCGGTTTTGCTATTTGACACCCTTTTGGCCAGGATTCCATGCCCCCCACCCTCTTTCTACTCTTCCCCCTGCCCAGCTGGTGTCTGGGTGTGGGGCTGAGGAGAGGCTATTGCACAACCCTGCACGGCAGGAAAGGGCCAGAATCTGGCAACAGGGCCCCTAGAGATCCAATCCAGCTGCTGTAAAAGGAATCTCATGGTATGTCCCCACCCTGTCCCTGACGAAATCACAAGTGATCTTGGAAAAGTTACAAGACCACTTGCTGATTTGTACAGACGTATCAAATGCAAGCAGCCCAGCCCGCGGCAAAAAGAGGGAACCAGCAGCTTTCAGGAGCAGCCTCACTGCTACGGTGTTCCAGGCCCCTGGGCAAGGTGCGAAAGCCCTCCCACTCTTTCTTCATGCAAAAGTGGACTCACAAACAATTACTCTCATTTCTGGAGGATATTGTTTGAAAACTCTAGGAATAGGAACGTGGTGAGAAAATGCTGAACATTATCATGAAAGAAAAATGAGAAACATTACAAATTATGAATATCTCATGTAGATGTATTTCAAATACCAGAAGACTTCAAAAATAAAGTTTAATAGGATGAATATGCTCAGGAATGTGACAACGTAAAATGAAAACTTCTGTTTACTATTATTGTGGCATCTAATTAAATAAGCATCGTGTGTGTGTGTGTGTGTGTGTGTGTGTGTGTGTGTGTGTGTTTGGCAGATTTCAGATCACAGTTTCATGCATCTCTCATTTAAGCAACGGCAGCCATGTGAGGGGAGCAGGGAAGCCAACACAGTTGCCACCTTGTAAATGAAAATACAGAGGTTCCGAGAGTCTTGGAGATGCAGCGCAGCCGTAATATCAGGTTTAGAATTAAAGTATTAAAGGTGTTACTGGGAAAGCTATGCCAAGGGTAGAGTTTTACCCCGAGGAATATTCTTGAAGAAACTACCTGGCATCTGAGAGTGAGCCAGAGCAAGAAGCCTCATTTTAGAATTGGTCCTTGTTCTATTCAGTGCTTTTTAGATTGTGAAGTTGAAATATAAGTCTGTAAAAATGGACTTTAAAAGGATATCCACTGAAAAAACCCCACAGCAACATAAAAGGCAAAGCCAATGGTAACGTTTTATGTCAATCATCGGGATGCCAAGTGTTTTCTCTAGGAGAGTTGAGATAAGGTGAAAATGAACCTGTGGCTCACAGAAAGCTATTTTTTCTTTGCCTTAGGCTCTCCACCCCAATATTTTACTTTTAAATAGTTTTCGAGTGTAAACAGAAGTTGAAAGAAGAGTATCATGAGAGCCTGTATGCCAGTACTCCTTTGCTGAACTATTTGTAAGTTTGGTACAGATGTTGCAATTTTTTCACTTTTATTTATTTATTTATTTATTTATTTATTTGAGAGAGAAAGAGAGCGCAAGTGAGGGAGAGAGACTGGGAGAGAGAGAGAGAGAGAGAGAGAGAGAGAGAGAGAATCTTAAGCAGGTTCCATGCTCAGCACAGAGCCTGATGAGCAACTCCATCTCATGATCATGAGATCATGACAGTGAGATCATGGCCTGAAATCAAGAGTCAGATGCTTAACTGAGGCACCCAGGCACCCCACAAATTTTTCATTTTTAAACACATCAGCTTGTCTTGCCAAAAAAAGAAAACACTTTCCTTTATAACTGCCATAACCTTTTCTCATCTAGGAAAATTAACCATGTTTCCTTATTATCATCCAATATTTACTTCATATTCAAAAATGTTCAAATTATCAACAAAATATTGTCCATACCTTTCTTTTCTTTTTCTTTTTCTCCCTTTTCTGAAACACAATCCAGTCAAGCTTCACACACTGGATTTGGATATTATGGGCTTTTTTCTTTTTTCTTTTTTCAGCTCTTTTATATTAGAACAATCCCCCTACATTTTCTTCCTCTTAATTCAGACTTTTTGAAGAGATAAGGTCAATATTCTTGTAGAGTGCCCCATATTCTAGATTCATCTGCTTGTTCCTTGTGGTGAGGTTTACCTCATGACCATCCCCTATATTTCCATTAACTAGATGGTAGGTACAAGGACTTGTTAAGGTTTTTGGCAAAAATACTCCACACAAGATGCTGTGTACTTTATATCGTACGAAGGGTCCTGATATTAATGATGCTAAAGTTGGTCCTATGCTGTAATGGGACCATGAGATATTTCTACAGTAAAGGCACATTTTCCTTGTGAACTGGCAAGTCATGTGTGGGATGACATTTGGTATCGTGAGGATCTTTTGTTCCCCAGCAGTATTCAATTGTAGAGTTGCAGTAGCCTTCCTTGACCCTTACACAATCGTGAATTTTCTATCATTCCACCTATGTTTGTAAACTCATACTATTCTTTTCTTTTCACATTATTCCTTATAAAGAAACACTTTCTTCCATCAACTGTAAGTACATTTCATTTTATAAGAACAGCACAAATGCTTAATTCTTTCCTTTAATTGTTGATTTTCAGGAAGTGGCATACAGCATAAAAACAAATGTTAAATGTTAAGAGAAAACCACTTGTTTGAGGTGTTCAGAAATCCTGAGGTTTTTAATAATCTACGATTAGATTAAACAAGCAGTATCTCTAGGGGCATAATCTGCTAGGTTACAGATTTATAAAAGCTAGTGGAGGATGCTGACTAGCTACAATCTACTTACTTTCGAGTCTGTTTGCATCTAGATGATCAAACAGTTTATCTTCTATTCAGGAAGATAGTAAGGAAAGGTGAGGTCTAAGGCTATGGTTAATAATGGAGAGAATAAGACTGTTTAGATATCATAGGGAATTTTGGCCAAAAGCCATTGCTAGGAAAGTATAACTATATCAGGTGGTGCAGATGCTTACTACCCAGCTGGGTATTGGGGAAAGGGACTGGAGAAATATTACTCTGACTGGAGAAGAAAGAAAGTGACTTGATATCTTTTTCACTCTTCCCACTGGACTCAGTCCTCGCAATCTCCTTTTTACTATTTAAGTCATTTGGATTCACGAGAACACAACACTGAAGTTCCAGAAGAATGCAATAACTACAGATTTATTCTCCCTCCTTTTCATTTCTCTCTTTCACCATAGGACATAAAAGGTATTTGTTTCAATGCAGACCATGACCCAGTGATTCCCATGCCAAGACAAAGTCACTGAAAATTCTGAGATGCAGTGGAAGACTATTAGGGCTTTCCTTGTCCTTCCCTGCCCATCCCACTCCCCATTGCCTCCTCCCCCTGAAGAAGTGCACTAAAAACATTGAGAACTAATAAAACCTATTGAACATTCTGTCTTCCTTTGGGAGGTGCCAGGAATTGATTCTGTTCAAAACACCATAGGTGGTGGCTCCTTGTTCCAGCTTTTTGCCAGTCACTAGAATGGAAAATAGTGTGAGAAGAGGAGAACCTGGGAGACTACAGTGGAGGGAGGGAAGGTGGGAGGAGGGGGAAGCCGGTTCTTTGACTATAATAGTTTGCTCCATTACAAAAAGGCAGCCAGAACTGTGGTTTTCAAATTTGCAGTTAAAAAAAAAACACGCGCACACACTGTAGAGAGGGTGCCATAACACTCTCTCCCTCCCTGTCTCATTTATTTTACTTTGTTTCTCCAAAGAAATGGCTAGTTGAAAATATCACACTATGTCGGGCCAAAGTGTCTGATCAAACCTCACTTCCATGTATGTGGGAATGAGGCAATGAAGGGGCAAAGCAAAAGGGGGGCAGTCTGACCGAGGAAAGACCACCTCCAAGTTTCACTGTGGCAACCCCACTCTGGAGAACAAGCAGAACATGAATGCCAGCACAAATGTTAATGTAACAGGATAAGTGGGGGGAAGCTGCCCTTGGCAAGAGAACTGAGCCTGTTCGTTTGTATAATATAAGAGAGAGTGTGAGAGGGAGATTGTGTGCTTGCTCACCAGGTGCATTTTGCAAGCTTTCCCAGTTCCTTTTTTCATTAGTTCCTCTAATATTATTGCAAGAGACTTCAAAACTATATATAAGAGGCTTGCCGTCTTGCTGTACTCACTTTGACTTCTGTTTGTGTTTCATGGTTTGCCTACTAAAAAAAATGGGGTTTTTTTGTTTTTTTGTTTTTGGTAGTGGAAAATAAGAAGCATCTTAGAAATCAGTGAGCTTCAGTGTACAGGGGTTAGTTAGATCCATAAGCAAAGTTCTGGTGACATTGTTTAGAACCTCTTTTCATGAACTTGCACAACTTATGACCAAGACCAGTGTATTGAATTTGTAGCATCTATGTGATGTCATAGCTTTTATTTACTATTGTTTAAGAATCAAATAAAAGTGTCTTCTCAAAAGCCAAGAGCACATCATAAGTTCTTTTCATCTCACAGTAGTGAGATAACACATTTTTTGTTTTGTAATTGAAATTTTTTTGTCTTCCCCCCCCCCCAAAATGTGGTTTTCCTTTAGTATTTTCTGATACTGGTACCCTCCCATCTCACCCCATCCACTGGCTGATCCCCACCCTACTCTCAACTCTATCCCAAGTCAGGCAAGTACTTATTCTGCTTTTATTTCCTCAGGGAAGACATGACACAAAACAAATGCAGAAAGAAAGTCAATCCATGACTTTTGAGCTTCAAAATAAAATTTTCGAACTCATGGAAAAATGTATGGTTTGAATGTCCTAAAAGTTGGGTTTGTGGGTTCTCTAAGCCACTTGCCCAAAGGGAATCAGGATGTAGAATGATCAGACTTTAAAAATCAGCCATTTTTCTCTTGACATATATAAAGATTCCACATGCTACAAAGAGAAAAGAAGAAAGCAGAGGGTCTATCTAATAAAGTTGGAAGTTGGGTTGGGTCCCTGAGAAGTAGCTTGTGTTCTGCCTTTCCCTCCTTTCCAGCAGTTCCCAGTTTGAGAAAAATGTGAATAGAGGTGTGGCTTTGCTCTGTCTTCAGGAGCAAAGATACATCCAGATACATCCAGACTCTAGAATCCTCTTTGCACACACAGTGGTTCAGGAGAAGTAGACATATGTGGTAGGTCTAGCCAAAGAGGAGTCAGACAGCATTAGTCTCTTCAAAAGAATGTGGCCTAGAGAAAAATGTTTTCTACATGCCCACATAAGCATACAATCAGCTAAGACAGTTAGGATCAGTCAAGGACACAGCAGTGAACTGTGTAGACCTATGCCTGGAGTTAGATCGAGTCTGATTATATCAGAAACCTGTAAAGACTAATGATATGTAGAAATGTTACATATATTGGTAAGAATTCCATCTACGATATTTAAAAATCAGTTGGATGAAAAAGAAAAACGCCTATGAAACACTCTAAAATTTCAAAAGCTCTATAAATTAAATATGTGGTTAGACAGACAGACACACACACACACACACACACACACACATACACACACACGTTGAGATGAGTAGCTAATAGAAAAGTAAACATGATTGGAAAATTTCATCCATCCCATTCTTACTTTTATCTGTCCTGTTTTCATTTTTAGGACAAGTGGGTTTTGTGACAAGCAATTATAAAATTGAGGGGCGCCTGGGTGGCGCAGTCGGTTAAGCGTCTGACTTCAGCCAGGTCACGATCTCGCGGTCCGTGAGTTCGAGCCCCGCGTCGGGCTCTGGGCTGATGGCTCGGAGCCTGGAGCCTGTTTCTGATTCTGTGTCTCCCTCTCTCTCTCTGCCCCTCCCCCGTTCATGCTCTGTCTCTCTCTGTCCCAAAAATAAATAAAAACGTTGGAAAAAAAATTGATATTTACATGTATTTATAATACCCAGTTCAGTACTTTTTTCAAAGTAGATGTCACTACTTCTAAATGAAGAAACAAAGACTTAATGACTCGGCTTAACAAAGGCAGGCCAATAAGAGAGCAATGAAAACATTTCTTCTGGAAGAAAATTGTGTAAGAGGACAATTTGGGAGAATACATGGTCAACCTTCTAGTGAAGGCACATGGACATTCATTTTCATGCTGCACTTTATTTTTTAAATTCCTTTTATATATTTATTTTTTTAGAGATAGAGAGAGTGCATGAGCTGGGGAGAAGAGCAGAGGAAGAGAGAGAGAGAATCCTAATCGGGCTCTTGGTCGGCACAGAGCCTGACATGGGGCTTGATCCTAAGACCCTGGGATCATGACCTGAGCCGAATTCAAGAGTCAGAAACAACTGACTGAGCCACCCAGGTGCTTCCATGCTGCACTTTAATTCAAAATTGAACAAGGTACGCATATATGTATGCATGTATGTATCTATCTATCTATCATCTATCTATCTATCTATCTATCTATCTATCTATCTATCTATCTATCTCATTTATTTAATAGAGAATTAAGTCAAATTACCTTCCCTTGTCAATCTGTAAAACTCAGAGCTGACTTTCTTCACTGGTAGTTGGTGAACACACAGGACAACTTGTTTAATGTAAACCTCAGAAGTATATAATTTGGAACATAAGCCTACCACCAAAGGAGGGGGGGAACTATGCATTACTAGAAAAAATAGAAAGTTTTTTTAATCACTCCCTATATCAAATTATCTGGACTACGACTTCATTTTAAGGGTATAAAGAACAGGATGTAAACTTACAATAATGTTGCCTATTACTTAAACTCTCTGAGTGTATACAGGGTGATACAATGTGAGTGACAAAACGTTATCTTTCTAATCGCATTGTGGACCAGAAATACGGAAATTAACTTGTAGTAGGACGGTTTTAGGATAGATTTTAAGACCATTTGTAAAATCCTGGAAGGCATTTTCCAACAAGGTCATGGGAATTATCAAGAAGGTAAATCTTGGAGGTGGTAACACAAATGCTAAAATTTAAACAGTACTGAGAAAATGTTAGATATACAACCCTTTGGGGGTGATTGGAAAGTCATTATTCCTGGAATAAGAGAATTGAACAAATAATACCTTGAGGCTCAAAGACTTCAGAATTTCCCAGAACTAAGATCTAGTCTCTGATGTGCTAGGCCATCCTTAGTGGACAGAAGCCAATGACCTGGTGAACCTATGAAGTCTTTCCTGTCTTCAACATCTGCGATTGATAAAAATCATGCCAAATATTCTCAAACTGTTTGCAATATTTGGCTACATCCATCAATGAAATGTATTGTCTATCTTTTCACTAAATGAATGTCAAATAAGTTTAAACTAATTGAGATATTAATGTTTTTACTCACTGTCATCATGACATCCCTTTTAGTCTGAACTCTAAAACTTCCTTACTCTTTGATTGTAGGAAAAAAAACAATACAGTGAAAGTTTGAAAAGCTAGTATACAAAACCAAGCAGCCTAGGAGAGTGAAATGCTTGTCCAACAAATATTTCCTTTGCTTGGTTTTTGCAGGCATATTGCTAAAAATGAGGAAGGTCAAAGTAGCTGGAAGTTATCATCAGACAAGAGTGTCAAATCTTAGCATTTCTAACTTCTATATCACGATCACCTGAAAAGCCTTTTAAAAATTTAGATTTCTGGGTGTTAATCTAGACCTCCAATCAGAATCTCTAGAAGGCTCCAGGTTCTATCATCTGCATCTTTAATAAGACTGCCAGATGGTTTTTCATATTCTAAATTTATGAATGAAATGTCTAATAAAAATCAGGTTGGAAAAATTTTTATTCAGATCGCATTTTAAATGAAACATGGAGGTGATAAAATTTAATGCTTAATGTTTCAAATTACCTTAAAAATTCTGGGTTGCTTATATATCTTGGCACTTGTAAATAATACTGGCATGAACATAGGGGTGCATATATCTTTCAAGTTAGTTTTTTTTCTTTGAATAAATAGCCAGTAGTGGAATTTCTGGGTCAAGTGGTATTTCTATTTTTAATTTTTTGAGGAAACTCCATACTGTTTTCCACAGAGTTTGCACCAATTTATATGCCCATCAACAATGCACAGGGGTTCCTTTTCTTCACATCCTTACCAACACTTGTTCTTTTTTTTTTTATACTAGCCATTCTGACTGCCATGAGGTGATTTCTCATTGTTGTTTTAATGTGCATTTCCCTGATGATTAGTGATGTTGAGTGTCTCTTCATTTATCTGTAGCTTTGAGTGTCTTCTTTGGAAAAATGTCTATTCAGATCCTCTGCCCATCCACAGGTAAATGGATACGGAAGATGTAGTGTACATATATATACATATATACATATATATGTACATATATATACATATACATGTACATATGTATATACATATATACATATACATATGTACATGTATATATACATATACATGTACATATGTATATACATATACATGTACAAATATATATGTATATATGTATGTATATATATGTAAATATATATGTGTATGTATATATATGTAAATATATATGTGTATGTATATATATGTAAATATATATATATATATATATATATTGAACTATTTTATTCAGCCCTGTAAAAAAAAGAGTTCTTGCCATTTACAACAACATGGATGAACTTAGAGGCATCATGCTAAGTGAAATAAGTGAGGCAGAGAAAGACAAATACCATATAATTTCACTTGTATGTGGAATCTAATAAATAAAGCAAGCAAACAACAAAAAAACGGAAACACATTCAGATACAGGGAAAAAAATGATAGTTGCCAGAGGGGAGGAGGGTGGAGGGATGGGCAAAATAGGTGAAAGGAATTAAGAGATACAAACTTCCAATTATAAAAAAGATAAATCACAGAGAGGAAAAGCACAACATAGGGAATATAGTCGATGATATTGTATTAACATTGTGTGGTGACGGATGGTAACTACATTTGGCATGGTGAGCATTGCATAATGTATAGAATTGTTGAATCACTACATTGTGCACCTGAAAGTAATATAACGTTGCACATCAACTGTAGTTCAATAATAAAAATTAAAAACAGTACTGGTAAGAAATGGAACCATAGGTATCTGTATAAATGCAGAGTTATCTCTAAACTATGTCTATTGTTGTAAGAGTTTTATAATTGATGCCCTGATCTTTATAATTCTCGTGCCCACATCGAATCTCACAACCGTTGCTTCTCTTTTTTCACTTTGTTTTTCTTAATGAGTCAACTTAATGGAGTCAGTCCAAAGTATTTAAATTTTAAAAATGTACAATCCTAATTTTATTGGTTTGTGTAATATTTACTTAAAATACACAAATTCCTTAAAAACACAACTGGCATAAATGAATTCGGGAACAAATAAAACCGACCCCTGATGACTCGACTGCCGGGAGTAGAAGTGTGTGAGAAAGAGGCCTTCCGGTGGCAGGGACTCAGTTTACCAGTGAGTGTAGTTTGTAGAGGGAATTCTTGGAGACTTTGGTGATCTGACCATTTGGTAAGAGAGTCCCTACTCTATTATTATTCCCATTTAATACACAAGCATAGCATGGCACTCGGAGTAAGCAATTCAGACACCTATTTTCTGAGCAACAAAGACAACAATTAACCATGTCATTCTGAGATCAAGATGGTTCCTTCCTCTCATTCTGCCCGTAGGTGTGCCCCCTTAACATAATTTCCTCTCCAGAACTAGCTTTGCTGGTAGTTGGGATAATACACTCCCAACTTCTTGTGATTGGAGAAGTCTTATGATCCCCCCTATCCAAGAAGTACTTCTTCTTGCAGGTTCTGGAATGTCTGCTTGCATTCAGTTGTTTGGCTCTGTGATTGAGGCCCTCAGTGGAAATTCCAAACACATTAGGTGAGAGAGTGAGAATTCTAGATCTTCTTCAAACATAAAATGCTAGGGGAATGCTGGGTTCTATGAAAAAAAGTGTTTGCCAGTATATTCTTGTCATATACGGAAAGCCTGGAGGCACAGGAGGTTGAAACCCTGGGCCTAGAGACTGTATGAAGGACCCAGGGACCCAAGCAGGTTGGTTGGAGAAGGAGGGCAAAAACCAAAATCACTTTTTCCCATTTCATGCTAAAGGTAGGGACTGATTTTTCAGGCCTCAGTAACACTTGATGTCTAAGAATCTGAAATGTCTACTGTTTGTTTGCTAAATTAGAGAACATTTATTGGCATTTCTCTGCATAAAAATTACATGGGGAATTTATAGATTTATAGAAATTTATAGAATAAATCTAATTCTTTTGAATGAACTTAAAGGTAACTTTGTCATCTGACCCTGTCCACCTTTCCAGCCTCACCCTCCTCAAAATTCTCACCAGTTCACAATACAACAGGGTCTTTTAGGCCTTTGCCTGGAGTTCTTCATTGTCTCTACTCATAAAACTCCTCTTTTCTTGCAGAATCTGGCCCAACTACACCTGTCTAGTAATTAAGTCTTCTTGTTTGTAATCTCAATACCACCTTGTGCCAACTCTATTGTTGGTTTATTGCATTGTATTTTAATCTATTACATGTCTGTCTCCCTCACAAGACTGGAGTATCTATTTCATTTTTATATTTTTCATGCTACTTAGAAGAGGTAAATGAGTGAAATTAACTGAAAGAAGCTCTGAGGCCTCAGGTGCCAAACCATGGGTGCTCAAAGGGAATGGAGTTAAAGGGTGTCAGCCCAAACCCTAGAGCTGGAGGGAACAGGGTGCTAGCCCCACAGTCTCACCTAGCCGCTCTGACAGCCACAGAGACCAAAGCAGCTCTCTGTAGGCTGCCATTGAAGGAGACTGTTTTTCCCTTTTTCAGTTTTGGGCCTGAGGCAGTTACCTTTGTCTCACTGGCAAATGTATGTTTTGCTGCAATTCAGCCTGTATCTGATGCATTTTAAGAACTTAAACTTTATACCACAAGTCCTGCATCTAGAATTTTCCATCTATCCTTGTGGGCTGCACTGCTTTGATCCCTCCAGGGTAAGGCTGCTCTGCTCTCCGTCTCTGTTACTTGCATATTATTCAACGACATCAATGGGGCTATGGCATTGGTAAATCAAAACGTGTGCAGGACAATGTAGGCCTTTTCTAAGTTGAATGCCTTGTGCATGAGAACAATTATAAGCTTTTCATTAGAATCTCAAATGCTGCCAGAGTATTTTTTTTAAAGACAAGTTATTCAATGTATAACAAAACAAGTTTCTGTATTTTTTTTCCGGGCAAAGCCAAATAACTTTTCCTATAGCCAAGAAACTACAAGGGGGACAAAGTCATGAAACCCACCCCTAGTCATGTACCTTTTCTTTCATCAACAGGATTATCCACGCAAAAGAATTCTCAGTACTTCTAGGGGAAACTTGGAAGACACTGGAAGCAAGGAGATCCCAAATTAAATAAAGGTAGATTTCAATCCAGCGATTTCTTCAAGATTTGATTATCTTTCACTAGAATTTTTCAGCCAATGTCTAAAAGAGTCAAATTCAAATCAACAAGCACACATCTTGTGAGACTGCCAGGGAGGAGGCCCTGAGGTTACAGAGATGCTGTTGTTTCTCTACCTCTGAAATCATGCTTTGTATTTATTCATATGACAATGCTCTAGTCATTGGATAAAAATGATCACAATGGGTAGAGACATTTGGGCTCAGAGGGGGCCTAGCATGGCCCCAGCTAGCAGACAGGCAGAAAGAGTTCATATCCCTTTACCATATTGATATAGGCAGAGGAACAGGCAAAGTTGTCTCCAGTCACGGCAGGTGTACTGACCAATGCCTTGAGAAAACCCGGGCCCATAGTAAAGCCCCAGCATTTGCTTTAAGTCCTGCAGGCATAAAAATGACCAATAAGTCCACGACTTTCACAAAGCCTGCAAAAGAAATAGTTTTAACTTCTATCAAATTGCAGTATCTTTTTAACTAACTGAAGTTAGAAGTTCTTTTAGAAGTCTTTTTTTTTTTTGGATGCACAGAACTTAAACTAGAGATATTCTAAGATATTATAACAGCTCTTACTAAAAATTTAGCATCATGGTGAAGAAGCATAATAACATTTATGAGGTTTTGCTCTGTGCTAAATCACTTACTCCTCAGGAAAAAAAAAACCCAATGAGGAAAGAATTGTATTATCTTCATTCTACAGATGAGATGGCTCCAGACCCTGGGCTAAAAAGTATGCTAATAAGTCAAAGTGGCATTATTTATAAGACTTATTATAATCTAGATCTCCAACAACAGAGGATGCAGTTTTTAGAAGATAAATAGAAGCATAGTAAAGACTTTAAGAGTTAATCTGGACAAAAATCAATGCCAATCAGGCAGCACTAAACCAGAAATGGTTAGGAACATTCCTTGGCAGGAGCCAAAGGAAAGATATAGAGAAGGTGTGGAAGCAAAGAAAGAATATTACTTAAAAAAAGGACAACAGGGGTGCCTGGGTGGCTCAGTTTGTTAAGGGTCAGACTTTGTCTCAGGTCATGTTCTCGTGGTTCATGGGTTCGAGCCCCATGTCGGTCTCTTTGCTGACAGCTCAGAGCCTGCCTGGAGCCTGCTTTGGATTCTATGTCTCCCTCTCTCTCTACCCCTCCTCTGCTCAAGCTCTGTGTCTCTCAAAAATAAATAAACATTAAAAAAAAAACCCAAAAGATAGTATTGATTGGCTTTAGCTTGAAGTCTAGTTGGCAGTTTGCGCTTTAGCATTTTGATTTCATAACCTTGAGGCATTTACAGGCTTAGATTTGGTTTGCTTATGTATATGCCACCATGGCATTTCAGCCCATCAGTCTAATGGACTCCTTATTTAATTAGTTTAACAGAGCACCTAAATTATGACTCACTTATGCAATTAAAAACCATGTAGCCATAAAGCAATGCAGTAGAAGCATTGTTGTTCTTGATATGGAAAGATAAACTTTCAAAGTCATATAGCAATATGCATGAATGTTTATAAAAAGGATACATAAAACTGTGAAATATATTTATTTAAATGGAAATATAGAAGTGTAACCAATTCTTAAATATTATGTAAAATCTAGGAGGATATATATAAAATTGTTAACAGTGGTTATATATGGATGATAGGAAAATGGGTGTTTTCTCCCTTTTGTTTAAATGTATTTCCCATTTTTACTACAGTAATCACAAAAGGTGTCTAATTCAAAAAGTTACATAAACTAAAAATAAAAAGATGCCTTTAAACATAAGTGGTTTTGTATTAAAAATGGAGTTCTTTTGTGTTAAGGTGACAGAAAACTTATATTACAGATTTGCAAACTAGCAGCCATGAAGAAGAATGCCCTTTTTGTGCCCATGGGAAACCCTAGAGAAAACCCCAGGAGTTGGGTGATATCCTCAGCTACAACTGAGTTTCACAGACTTGCTGGGCCCTGGTATCACATCTATGCATTCACTTTCCTAGACATCATATCTCATAAGAGATGGAAACAATCGTTCTAAATTTAACCAATTGGAAAACAGGAAGAAACTTAGACAAGTCCATTGTATAAAGGACTGTAATCTATAAAAGGCACAAAAGCCCATTTTCTTACAGAATGCCCACAATGGAATTTTTTCAGGGCACGAAAAGTATCCTTGTCACTGAGCCTTTACAATACTCTGGAAAAAGTTTTTAATCTTTCTCAACTTTAAAAGAATACAATCAGTGCTTTTTATCTTGATATTTAAAGAAGAAGAAAAAAACTAAGAAACATGAAAGATCTTCAACAATTAAAGAAACATGGAAGAGACACCTATGTTCGTCGTATATGAAGAAGCTGTGGTTGCTCGGCTGTGGTTGTGATGTGGTCTTTGGTTTCACGAGGAAACGTGGCTATTTACAGGGTCTAACGAAATCCTCAACTGAGAGAAGAATAATGAGTGGCGGATCTAGACTGAGTTTGACTCTAATTCCCGTTCCATTTATATATATTATATATATTTAGTTGTTTATTTATTTTGAGGGGGGAGGGGCAGAGAGAGAGAGAAAGAGAGAGAGAGAGAGAGAGAGAGATAGAGAGAGAGAGAGAGAGAGAGAGAGAATCCCAAGCAGGATCCATACTATCAGTGCAGAGCCCAGCATGGGGCTCGATCTCACAAAGTGAGCCCAAATCAAGAGTTGGATGTTTGATTGATTGAGCCACCCAGGTGCCCCTAATCCCAGCTTCATTTATAACACCTTCCCTGGAAATGCTCATCCCCATTAGATTTCCACCTGGTCTCATCCTGACCATGCTTTTTTTGTTGTTTTACTTGCTTTTTTGCCCCATCCCCAACACATCAGCATTTCCCGAAGACTTCTCCTCAGGCCTCTATTGCTTTACTACCCTTCCACCTTCACAGCTGGTCAAGTAACTGTCAAATGTTAGTCCTGGGACAGCTGGGGAGGCTTCATGGAGGAGGGAGATTTTTAGAGATAGGATGGATTTTAGCTGGGAGGATGCATACAGGGGGGAAAGGTATCTCAAATAAGGGGAACAGTATTAACTAAAGCACAGAGAGAGAGAAGTCCTGGGTGCGTGATGGGGACTGCTGTTTTGATAGGAAACTGTTTGAGCCGTACAGGGCAAATCCTGATCTTTCTGTGCTGGCTATTCAGACAAGAACTGACTTCATCTCCTCCTTGTCCCTTATTAGCTTATGAGTTTATTCTGATGCTCAGTGTTCAGAATGGGTTGTTCTTATAACATGTTTTACGTCTTTGTTCCACAATTTAAAAAACCTGAAGCTAGCGATGTTCCAGTGATACATCATATATGGCTCTATTTGTACTTAGCTTATTTTAGTCCATACTTGAACCAGCAGGATGCTTACCTATTTCTTCTATTGTGTTGTTTTAGAATATAATAGTTAAAGACTGAGTCAATTTAATTTGCTTGGAGCAGTAGGCTACAGAACACCATGTAGAAATAGATTCATCATAGATGATTTTTTTTAATGTTTATTAATTTATTTTGAGAGAGAGAGAGAGAGAGAGAGAGAGAGGAGAGACAGAATCCCAAGCAAGTCCCACACTATCAGCACAGAGCCCAACGTGGGGACTAAACCCACAAACTGTGAGACCATGACCTGAGCTGAAACCATGAGTTTGACACTTAACCAACTGAGCCACCCAGGTGCCCAGATATTTCATAGATGTTTTTTGACAATCTTTATAATGCATGATCCAATCTGCTTAAAACACCTTCAGTTCCATAGGGAAAATTTTTGATTTGACCTAGGAACCTCACACTTGGGACATAGTTGGAGAGAGAGAGAGAGAGAGAGAAAGAGATTGAGAAAGAGGGTAAGAGAGAGGGGGGGTTTCCTGAATGAAGATGTTCACTAAAGAAGCTATAAATTTCCAATAAAAACAATTTTTAAAAACTAATACATACTAAGTTCTTCTTAAGTGCCAGACACTGTTTTAAATGCTATACACACATTAGCTCATTTAGTCTTTCACAATAACCCCATGACGTAAGTATTATTACTACCATTTTACAGATGAGGTAACTGGGGCATGTAAAGTTAATGTAACATGCCCAAGGTCATACAGCTGGTAAATGTTCAACAATAGTTAAGTGAATTTTGCCACATCAACTCAATGGAACTATTTTTAAGATCTTTATAAAGGTAAAGAAACATTAAAAAAAATTCTTAGAAGTTTGATGAAAAAGTCAACTATGATATTATATATATATATGTATGTGTGTATATATATATATATATATATATATATAATGATTAGTGATATTTTACAATTATAGACCTAAATTGTGTTAGTCTAGGAAGGAGAAAAAAATAAAATGATTGATATATTAGGATAAGGGATTTGGTATTGTTTAGTTCTTTCAGTTCAAGTTACCTTTTGTGTAATTTTTAAAAATTAATTTAAAAAAAGCAATTATATGCTTTTAAAAAAGTAATTATATAAAAACAGGATAAATGCTTTTTAAAAAGTAATTATATAAAAATAGGATCAATGTAAATGACAGCATACTTTTGTGCTTCTGTAGGAGTTTTTGAGATGATATGGTAGCTTTCTAGACCTATCTCTTCTTAATCGCTATTATCCACTATCCACTTTTCTAGATATCCATTCTCTTTTGGAAATGGAAAAAGTAACCCAGAGGACAAAGGTTATATCCTAAATTTAAATGTCATTTTTTTCTAGTGTCTTTGAAAACTGCTCTGTTTACATAGGCTAAGAGATACAAGAAATTGGGACATATTACCCAAGAAGCCAGATTGAGGTCAATCACCAATAGGTCTTTGTCTGAAATGGACAGAAATACTGCTTTTACCAGCCTCTTCATTCTTCTCTGTAGATGTATTGTTTGTTGTGAAATGAGCAGAGAGAAACAACTTAGCTGTTAAAGCTTCGTTGTATGCTTGTTGGCAAGTGCCGTGTAATATATTTGACATTCTTTGAGGTAGAGATAATTATGGCTTTAGTTCCCCACCGCACCCCATGCACACACATGCACAAAAAGTTTAAAGGGAAATGTACCAAGAAACAAGAGTATGGCAATCAATTTTATAAGATCTCCGAAGTAAAACCTTTACTTATCTGCATCACGGTGAGGCATAATCCAAAATAGCAGAAAAGCAACATTCATCAACTGAAATGGGCAGAAGCTCTTGAAAGGATACCAGTCATTTAATAATAGCCTTTAAAATAATTCAAGGGAACTTCAGTGCAAACACAAACCCTACACCCACGGCTGCAAATCTCTGGTTCTACGGGAGAGGCCGGCACATCTGTTTCCACACACATCTGGCCCTCGACTACCTGCCCCTCCACCCTTAGACCGACACTCACAAAAGCCATGGGAATAGCCTACCATCTAATAGGAGGCTTTCCTACTTGCGCGTAGTATGAAATCATAAATCCTACATTATTTCAGATGAGCAGTGAAAATGGAAACCTTTAACGTTTGTACTTTCCACAGGAAGTCTCAGTCCTCCCTGAACAGATGATTTTGATTTTGGAGTACACAGTGGGCCTTTAACTTCTATAGCTTCAGGGAGATGTTAAATTCCAAGACTCTTTCACTGTCCTAAAGAAACAGCAATAAAATGTGTTTCAGGATTCAATTCCTTCAGCTTCAGAAGCTGAGACGGATGAACTAGTTTGGGGGAAATGAGACATGACCCAACCCTTCACCTAAACCAAAATGACTCCAAATTGAACTTCTCACAAAGTTCACAATACTATGTAATAGAAGTTTTCTTAGAAAAGAGATCCCAGTTTTATGTTATATATTATCCTCTTCCAATTGTGGCTTGAAGTAGAAGAAGTCTGAATTGGAGTTGAAGGAACAGGCACATCCTTTTTCTCTTTTCAGTGCCTGTTAGCAGTCCTGGAAGACCAGCAAGAAGTCAGAGAGGATGTTTTCCTTCTAAGCCATCACTGAGCTGTGACCTCTAGAACATCGAATCCGACTATTCATAAGCATTAATGTGGTTAAAAACAATCTTTAGGGAAGTTCATAAGACCTTGTCTCAATGGATCCAAGATATGTTCTGAATCAAACTACCTTAACATCAATTCATCTTAAAATTTCTTTTAATCAATAAAATAATTCTTTAAGCCTTTGTAATTGACCACATATGAATTAGAATCGATCATATATGATCACATAGGAAGTGCTGCTATCAAAATAAAGAAATTAAACATTACATAGATTATGTCCCTAAAGTTTTTCAAAGAATGAATGACTCCTTTTATCATCTCTGCAATCTGGCCTGTGAAATATAAGACAACCGGCCTGTGGTTTTGTCTTGTGGCTGTGGAAGAGAGAAAAGGTTACCGGTTCTTACACGGAGTGACGCTATGTATTCAATCCTTTCATTGGAACAAAGACCACAGAACTGCCAGCTACTTGGGAGCAGAAAGCACACCAACGGCAGCTAGAATGGCACTTGATTCCTGGCTACATTTATGTGAATCTGGACAAGCTACTTAATTGTTGAGCCACCCCCTGCCTTCTTAAAATTCATAAAAATGTCAGGTACCTACTTTATGTCTTTATAAAATGCCTGCACATAACAAGTACTCACTACAGGCTATGCTACTTCTACCCATCAGCCATTGACATGAATCAGGCAACTATTCCCAAACAGTAGTGTGCATTTTTAAGAGGATGCTTGAGCTTAATTTACAAAAGACCCTAATTCCCTTAGTTGTTTTTAAAGATGTACCTTGTATATCCTTGGGCAACAAAGAATTCAAATGTGCTCAGAAACAGCAGAGACGAGAAGACACATGGAGACAGGGAGTGGGAGGGAGATGCTCTTCAGGAATGGTGGGTTCTCTGACAACAAGAATCTGTCTGTGGGTTACAGTCTGAAGGAAAAGAGGATGATTGAGGGCCTGTTAAGGGGAGACAGCAAAGGAAAGTTAGAGAGGCCAGGGACTATTCTTTGGTAGGCATCAGGATGGGTGGGGATGTATTATAGCTCTTAGTAGTCTTAGCAGTGACTATCTCATGGTGGGAGGAGGGTGTGCGAGTTTTAAGTAAAAGAAGATAGTGTTTCATGTAGGGAGGATCAAGGAGACAAAAATGTAATACTCTGTCTGTCCCTCAAAGAAACCATAATATAGAAATCCCCAGTAAAGCTTTGTTTCCTTTCTTTTTAGAAAACAGAATGAACTCACAGTGATTGCTTTAGAAAGAGGGAATCACAGAGACAGCAAAGGTATTACTGAACTGCCTACATCTACATCTACATCTACATCTACATCTACATCTACATCTACATCTACATATAATTTAGGTATCTATTCAGTGTCTGGCACCAATCAGATACCTTCAGCAACTCATGTGTTAGATGATCAGATTATGAATTTGGCCAAAAAAGTAATTTTTAATAAAGCTGCATAATAATTACAACGCTGTTCAATAAATTATTCTCTGCACTTTTCTAAAAGTTTGAACTATTTCAGATGTTTTTAAATAAAAAGAAGAAAAGAAATTGTAAGTATAAAAGGCACACATGGTCTTGCAAATTCAGATAATCCCACCGGGGAAGTGTTTAAGTAATTGATTTTGAGTAACTTTGGCCTGAAAGTGAAGTCTTACTGCTTTCCCAAGTAATCTGGGGACTGAATGGGAATGCAGATGGTGTGATGGAAAATTTTAAAGACTTGACCCAAAATGCTCTATTCTTTTATTTCACCTTGTTGACTTGAACAAAATAAATCTCCATGTCCATAATTCCAAGAAGCATCTGTTTCTTGTGGATATACAAGGTCTAAAAATGCATAGCATATGTGTAAGTTGCACCAAGAAATATGGCCATAATGAACTCAGGTAAACCTCAGACAATATCTACCTCAAAAGACTGCATGTTTCCATGTACTGGGTTTGGGAAAGACCACTTTCACACCAGATATAATTAGTGCCATCATTTGTACTCAATTGAATTTTTGTTCTATTGTCTTCCCTCATTATTACAAGAAACTTAGAAAGGAGGAACTCCTAGCCTGCCCTCAGTCAATGCTGCTTTCCTAACATGGCTCCTGTCAGCTTCAACCAAGAGTTTCACTGTGTTTCAAGTAATTGTTTGGCCTCTTTGCAGATAATATATAGTAACTTGTTTACTGTAACTCATACCTTCTTTTCCCTAACAAGTGACTTTTTGGTTCACCCATTTCTGCACCTCCTAAGAGATGACTCATGTTCTCCACTGGCCACATCATCAAAAAGTCTTAATCAAAACCATGTTACTGCAATGTGAGTTTTCTGGGTTAGTTAACTTTCTCAGCTTTATACATCCCATTGGATGTAATTCTTACATAAGTCACTTACAGTTTGCATATGCAGGGTTAACTGTTCATTTACTCTGTGTGGCTATGTTCAACCTCCTTTAAGTAAAATTATATTTTACCTTCCAGAAAAGATATTCCCTTTCAATGCCTACTTTATGAAAGTCTCCCTTTTTTATTTTTTCAGAGGAAGTTCTTATCTTCTCAAAGTCTTGGGTGACATATTCGGAAAAAGCACTGGTAATGTATTCTAGTAAAGTCTTCCTTGACATCAGATAAATTCAGGCTTGCCATTCAACTGAAATATAGTTTCCATGCTTTAGGTTTAAAGTTATCAATTAAATCTGTAACAATAGCCATCCTTCATAAAGTGGAACCGAAGGAATAGCATTATTTGTTTAATCTGACCTAGGATTATTTAACAAGTACCAAAGCAGATTTTTAGCAATTCTCTTTTCTTCTTGTGTATTGACCCTTGATCTACTTAATGAGGAATCTTTGCTTGAGAGAGCTTCAAGTAAGAGGCAGACACATAGCATAGCATGTTCTTTCTCCTCTCTACTTCTTACTTTCATGTGAAGGTTTGCCAGCTTTCAGGTCCCAACACAACTGAATGTTCTAAAGGCATGGGGGTTGATGACTTTACTTGTACCGCCTTCCAGAAAGAAGAATGTGCTCCATGGAAATATTGGTCTATTGTTGCTGTAACAAATATCACAAATTTAGGACCTTAAAAACAATACAAATTTAGTATCTCATAGTTCTGTGGGTCAGATGTCTGAGTGGCCTTGACTGGGTTCCCTGCCCAAGGTGTCACAAGGCCATAATCAAGATGTCAGCTGGCTGGGCTCTTATGAGGAAATTCTGGGAAGAATCCACTTCCAAGATCATTCAGGTTACTGGCAAATATCAGTGCTATGTGGTTGTAGGACTGAGGTCCTGGTTTCTTGTTGACTGCCAGGCAGTGGTCATTCTAAAGAATGACCATACTCCTTGGTTTATGGCCTGATTCTTTCAGCAATAGTGGATGAAGAACTTCTCACACTGTGAATTTCTTTGACCTCCCCTCGGAACCCAAGTCTCCTGCCTCTGCTCCTGCTACATCTCTTTGATTCCAGCAGAAGAAAGTTCTTTGCTTTGAAGAGCTCATGTGATTGCTCAGGCCCACCTGTATAGTCCAGGATAATCTCCCTATTGTAAGGTTTATAGTCTCAATGACACTGAAAAATTTCCTTTGGGCATTTAACATAGCATATTCACAGGTTCCAGGAATTAGGTAGTAGACATTTTGGAAGGGGGTGTTATTCTGCTCAACACATTGGGAGATTTTTTTTTTCTTTCTCTGAGCAGAGTGGGCATCAGGAGATGAAAACATGAGAAAAACAGAATATTTTCTTCTGCTAGTTTAGCTACCAAGAAAAAAAAAACAAAAGCTAGGTAAATTAGTGACTTTGAGGGCCCTGGGGAAATTCTCATTATGACATTTTAAGAAACAAAAGGTCACTTAGTATGTGCATTCTTAAAATCCAAATCATTTTGATAGTGCTTTCTCTTAATGATACCTCTTTGTATAAAACTGTGCTAAGATCTACAGGCGCATTTTCTGCAATTTTAGGAGGGATTTGAATCAATAGAAGTATGTGAGGCTACAGTAAATAACTCAAACTCTTTGTTCAAGGGGGAGTTTTTGGTTTAAGAAAAGTCATTTTTATGAACCACATTTGGCACTGGAAGATGGTGGTATAGGTGTGTCTTAAGCTAAGTTCTGAGAAAGTTCAGACTGGGTTTGAAGATTGTAGAAAGGAATTTCATGCATAGTGAGCAGTGCTACCTCAACTCTTATCAAGAATCCAAAGATATGAGTGTGGCTTAGGGGAAGGATACAGCTGAGTAAACCCTTTTACTTGCCTGCTTAGTGCCCCTCATGTGGATGTATACAGGGTGGACAGAATGGTCAGCATCCCCAAGAGTCAGGAATTTGTCAGTTCGG
Organism: Felis catus; assembly: GCF_018350175.1. NCBI lineage: Eukaryota > Metazoa > Chordata > Mammalia > Carnivora > Felidae > Felis > Felis catus. The sequence goes on from NC_058384.1 coordinate 55,951,948, forward strand.
AGAACGAGTCTGGAACTAGAAGCTCCCTGGAATTCAGTTTCCCCTCATCCTCCTCCCCGTTGAGTCTGCCTGCTCAGCAAGGACTCGGGTTCAGGTTCCAGGTCTTGACACCCATATTGGTCATACGGTGTAACTCGCCTTTCTGCAGGGCCTCAGACTTTTCTACTGATGCTCACTTTGAGTTTCCCATGGCACAGCTTACTGAGTACCGTTGGGAAATAGAACAAGCAATTAGGTAGATTCTACCATATGCCACGCACTGTTAACGTACATTGTAGAAATTCACTTAGTCTTTAAAACCATCTCATAAGACTAAGAGAAAGGCATTTTTAATTTCCTCACAATGAAACTGAGATTCAGAGGATCAGTATTCTGTTCAAAGTCACATAAATGTCACATAGAATTGGTATGATTTGAACCCAGAAAAATGTAAACGGTATGAGACTACCTGGCATCTTTCACATCAGTGATATTAGGACAAACTGTAAGCTTTAGGTAAAGATGCCACAAAAGACATTCTTTTTTTTTTTTTTTTAAAGTTTTATTTTATTTTTGGGACAGAGAGAGAGCATGAACGGGGGAGGGGCAGAGAGAGAGGGAGACACAGAATCGGAAACAGGCTCCAGGCTCCCAGCCATCAGCCCAGAGCCCGACGTGGGGCTCGAACTCCCGGACCGCGAGATCGTGACCTGGCTGAAGTCGGACGCTTAACCGACTGCGCCACCCAGGCGCCCCCAAAAGACATTCTTTATCTCATGCATAACTGACATTTTTCTCGAATGGGCAGATTACAGCAGATCTCTTACTACTTAACTGGTTCTTTAGACTTGGGCTTTTGAGGCATTTCTAAGATTTTTGAGCTTATTTTTTCCTCATGAATTTTAAGATACTGATTCTAGCTATTTTCAATAACTGGATCCTCCACCACTCTCGTTGTTTTCCTGGACAACTTTGAACAGCAGGGGTTAATCCACTCCGAAGTTTGCCTGTACACCTTTCTGCACAGCAGTGAGCCTGCACGCCCTCCCCACAGGAGACAGGCTCAGCAGCATTGAGATTAACTGGGAGCTAAATGCAGGCAAGTGGCCAAACCAGTGTGATAAGCACCCTGGTTTTGATGGAACACTTAAAAATCATTTTAACTTCTCCAGGCCTGATGTAGTTAAAAATGTGGGGGTGGGAGGTCTTCTTGTGGGTTATACAAATAGCTTCACTCTGGCAACTCCTCTTAAGATTAGAAAGAATTGCACTAATTGGGGGGAGGGGTCTCAGTCACACCAGACTTCCTATCACATGACCTGTCTTTACTCTTAAACATGGTGGTTTTTATTTGTTTGTTTTGGTGATTGCATGACTTGGTTTACTATTTTCAGTCTATTAAAAGTACTCCGTTTCTCACAGAAAGGCTGTGTGGATACAGTCTGCCCTGGTTTACTGCATAATCTTTGGCTACTTTGTTAGGACACCACCTTACATTGGTCTTTCTGTTTACATGGAGCCATGATAAGAAGTGAGGCTGACACATTCCAGTTCATTTCTGTAGATGAGGATGCTGAACACTCTTTAGAAGCCTCCATGACAAGAATTTTTTTTCAGAAAGCTATACTGATTGTGGGTATTTTTTGTTTTTTTGGTGTTTTTTTTTTTTAAGATTATTGACTTTTGGTGCCGGTGTCTTTGTTAGAATGAGCTATAGCTAATGATGTCTGAGGGAACAAGACTACTCAAGATCTGTAAATGAGAATTTGAAGACAGTGGGAGACCAAAGCCCCATTTTGGGTTATTACTTAAGCTTTATCCATTACTAGCAATTTGAGGAAAACTATGATATTCTTCACACACAGGATAAATCCAGGAATGATGGTGGTCAAAGCAACCTTAACAGTGCTTGGCATTCCCAAATTTCCAGAGTGATCATCAGTACAGGCATTTCTAAGAAAATGGGAGGAGGGTAGAGGTGGTATTCAGCTGCTACATACTAGTACAGCCACAGGCTTGTTAAAACATTGCCAGTAACAACTGGCAAATAGTTTCTAGAATGGGCCCTCCAAGTACCTTCCCTGGGCACTCTGGATACTCTACTGCTTAGCCATTAGCCAGCACTCATGTTAACTATGTTAAATATTGTCACTGCAAAGGGGAAAGCCTTTCAAGATTTTCCTTGGGTGTGAACAGGGATTTGGGAAACAGAATTTCAACCTATTCCATCCAAACAAAGGAAAAAGCCTGGGTCTGGGACCTGCAGAGAACCACAGAATTCCTTTCCAATGGCCCACTGAGTCACTCCCATGATAATTCATGAGTGTGTCCTCATTGTCTTAGAAACAGAATTCAAGGGAAACAGAGCATCTCCATGAAGCGTTTTAAATCTTTGCCACCTCTCATCACTCTTATGTGATTGCAGAATTCTGAGTCTTTTCAATTTATTACCAGTTGGGAAGACCTAGGAGGTGAACGAAGCAGGTTTCAAGGAAAATTCCATTATGAAATTCAACCAGGTGGCCAGATACGAGGCCAACAATTCACCCGTGGGCATCTGAAGTCATGTGCCTGGTTTAAACGTCCAAATGACTACACAGAGTTATTCTCTTGAGTCTGAAGAGTATATGCTTCAGAATTAGACTTCAGTTGAAATTTTGGTTCTCTCCATCACTAGCTCTGTGACCTCAGTCAAATTCCATAGTTCCTCTGAGTCTCAGTCTCAGAATATGTATAATGAGAATAAGTTTAGTTCAGAGTTGTTCGAACAATGCTGGTCTTCCTTCTGTTCAAAAGGTAAGAATTATCAGAGAATTACGCAACGCAGCACTCTGATACTTCAGCATTGCCCAAGACAAGTGAAAGCACCCACAGGTAACTGACTTCTCTCCCTCCTGCCTCTTAAAGTCTTGTCCATTTTAGACCAGTCCTACTTGGCTCAGATCACTCTATCACTCTTACCTTCTTCTTGACCCTTACCCGTTTAGCTTTACAATGAGTTAGTGGCTTTACTTGATTATGTATCTCTTTAGGGCTTCTTCAGTCTTTCATGTGTTTGAGCTTTCTTGCCTTTTATGTTGGAAACTACTTGGGGCTGGGAGCATGAGACTTCTACAGAAGTCCATGTGCCCTTGGCCATCAGTGTTGGTGAGTGATAGAGTGACACATGTGCTATGGTCTGAATATTTGTGTCCCCCCACCCCAAACGCATATGTTGAAATCCTAACCTCCAACATGATGGTCTTAGGGATGAAAATTCGGAAGATGCTTAGAAGCTTTGAGGCCTCTGCCTTTATAAAGAGGCTCTAGAGAGCTCACTTGCCTCTTCCCCCATGTAAGGACAAAGCAAGAATTCACCAGCCTACAACCCAGAAGGGGGCCTTCACCAGACTCAACCGTATTGGCACTCTGATCTTGAATGTCTACTCTCCAGAACTGTGAGAAATACGTTTCTGCTGTTTATAAACTATCCAAACTGTGGTATTTCTGTTATAGCAGCTCAAATGGATTAAAGGCACCGTAGATTGTGTCCAGCATAGATGCAGCTCACCATTATCTCTGAGAGATCGTTGGATTGAGTACTAATATTGATCAGAGATTGGGCCACTTAAGCAGCACCTTCCAGAGCTAGATCTCTGATGCTTCATTTACTCCCATGTCACACTTGAAAATGGAATACACCATTAATCTTCATTTTAATGTTGAGGAATCTCAGCTCTGAGAGATTGCACCACTCATCCAAGGACAGATGGCAGAGATTTGGACCCTGTTTCTCTTGTCTGTAACACCAGGTTCATTTGACTTTTTATCTTGCCATGCCTATAATCCACAACATACCCTTGTTCTCAAGTTGTCCAAATGGCAGCTTGTTACTGGGGTGAAGTTCTAGTCAATCATAGTCAATTGTTAGGACAGCACATACACTGAGAGTCTGATCCTGATCATCCAGAATATTGAAAAAGAAATGGTTGAGAAGGGTAATGATTAATGCACAAGGAGTATAAATCTAATGACACTCAGTGGGTGTGATTGGGAAATGAAAGGTGCATCCAGGAAACTTTCAGATCACACTATATGTTACCACATAATGGCTTTAAGAGTAAAATCTAATTGAGACACAAAATTAACAGATTTTTATTAACTGTTCTTTAAACTCCCCACTGAGTGTCCTATGTGTGTAAGGAGCAGATTGAACATAGACACACAGGGCTCACTCAGAAAAGTGAGAGAAGCAAACAAGGAAAAGCCATGCTCTTTTCTTCATATGGATCTATGAAATATCCGAATCGGAAGCAATGTGGTCTGAGGGAGGAGGCAATCTGGGGCCAACTCCCAGCCAGGTCATTCTTTAAATGTGTGACCTTGACAGAATCACTTAAGCCATCTGGGCCTCAGGTTTACTCATCTGCAAAATGAAATTAATAGTAGCCACCACCTTCCTGAGCTATTACACATATCAAATGAGGTACGATTTATAGAGTACCATACATGTTCTGTATGTATCACCCACTCCTTCATTCACATTTGCAGGTAGAAGTGGACTGATCAAATCCTATATGGGAAATGAACAGAAATGAAACCCATGATGATTGGTATCATTTTCTTAAACATGCATACAGACAAATACACATATGGAGTGTGTGACAGGATAGGAAGCTGAGAATCCCAGATTGTATCCAAGGACCACAAGCTCAGGCGTGGTTTGGATCAAACAAACAAACAAACAAAACCCAAAAAACAAAACAAAACAAAAAACAAACGAAAAACTGTGACAAAGCTACATCGTTTATTTTGGAAAGTAACGGAGGGCTAACGTGTCACCACGATGGTCATAATTTTGTTTTGGGTCATGGAGGTCTGTACATGTGTCCAAGGGATCGAATTTTCCCTAGCAATGTTGAAAAGAGACACACAAATAAACTTCTTTCTCTATCACAGGCTGCAGCTTCTGTGTTCATCAGAGCAAGAGTGGTAAGTGTTAAATATATACGTGTTTGACAGCTACTTCTCAGGAACAACTGGTGAGGAGCTGGCCTGCCCTCCAGACTTAGATACCACTCCCATTATAGGATTCCGCTTGAGCTAATAATTTACATAAAAGAAGAGGAAAACTAAAGCTTAGCCAAAAACAGCTCCCAAATCCACCCCCATCGCTGCTGCCATAAAGCTGATATAGCAACTGGGATTAACATGTAACCTGAACCAACGGAGTTTTTGCAAGTAAGATGAAAGCTGCCATTTAAGGTTTCTTCAATGGCACCAACTGGATTAGATTTGCTCTCGAGCCAGGCGTCTTTTGACAATCCCTGGGAACTGTGTCTACTTACTGGAAGGCAGAGTTGATGCATGCAAAGTCAATTAAAATGCTAAATGAATTAAAGGCAGTGGCTTGACACGTTTCATGGCAGGCATTTTCCAAACAACCCTGGCTTTATTTATCAGAGTTTTGCTCCGAGAAGTGGCAGTGTGGGTAGTGATTTGAAACTGAAGTCCGCAAATCAAGGAATAAAAACAACCAAATTAATGCCAAACTGTAGAGGATCAGAGAAATTCTGTACCTCCATAGATATTTCTATGAACAACACTTCAATCTTATGCAGGACTTTTTTTTTTTTTTTAAATGAAGTCCTTTATATTGGTACTTGAGTACATGTATGTGTGTGATGTTAAAATCTTAGCTTCCTAAACCTTGTGTCATTTCTTGCCAGCTGAATCCCTTTTACACAAGTGCCAGGTAAGTAATATCTCTGTTATCAGGTGAACTAATGGTTGAGGTAAGGTTTCTATCCATGAAGCTGATTAGTTTTGTCTTTGTGGATCTGATGCCTGCCAGTTCTCACAGACTGAGCGCCTGGACCATGTGTCTGTCAGTATTCCACACTTTTAGAGATCTCTCATAGGTAAAGCTTGTTTGCCAGGATCTGTAACAAATTGCCCTTGAAAAGATGCCATTAGCTTTGAGGAAAAAAGAAAAGTCTAGAGTGAGTAATTTACTGACTGCCTTTTAAATATCACAGCGGTAGGCACACTGCTAGGTCTTTTTCACACGTATTTCATAAATATCCTAAGAATAAAACATCAACTCTACATGACCAGGAACTTATAATGATCTTAATTAGTTATGCTGCTTTCAAAATATAACTTGGCAATATTTAGTTAATATGTTCAGTTTATGTTCTTTCAATATAACCTTCTACCTCTAATAATGCTGCGTATCTATCTTAAGTGTATGGGAAAATGTATTTTCTATAAAGTCTTATTCTTAATACTGAACTATTTTCATTGCAACTTTTGACTGATGTTTTATGATATTCCTGGTCAGCCCTGATTATCTGTAAATTAGTTCTCTTGTCTTAGGGCCCATGGCTCACCTTTGTATCTCTAAGCCTAGAACAATGTAAAGAGCTCAGGAGGAAGATGATATTTCACTCAGTTGCTTTTTTTCTGAGTTAGAGTAAGTTCACATTTTCCAGCCCTTTTCATATCACTCAACATGGTTAGTAAATCTGAGACTACATATCAATATGGAACTATATTATTCTGAAAGCTTTTTAGAACTCCTTTGGCCGATTTAACTTCATATATCATTGGTCCCACTTTTACCATATGCTCATATCTTAACCACTGTGTGGCAAGGAGAATGAGATTATCATCAGGTATTGTCACAGGCGGGGTGGATATTGATCAGACTCAGATTTCTTTGAACAAGGAGGAAGGTGACAGATGTGTGCTGTGTGAGTGACCAACAGTGTCTGTTGGAGTTTGCGTAGGACTCGGGTCTGGCCAACCAAAATCTAATATTCAGGGATGTGTGTCAGGTCTCTTAGCACCAGAAAAGGCCATAACATTTTGCTGAGACTTCTGGAACTCTGGTGGCCATTCTTTCTCTTTAGGCATGAATCTAAAAGGGGATAAATTCTGGAACTACTGTCGTCATCTGTCATCTTGCCCCACGTGGGCAAGATTCATGTTGTACAAGAAGTCACGTGGCTCAGAAAAAAAAAAAAAAAACTAATGGTGCTGTTAGCCAGAATATATGGACTTTAGTCTTGCTTTTCCCAATTGATACCATTTTGATTTTAAGTTGTTCCTTAAATACTAAGACCTCAATTTTTTCTCCCTGAAAAATGCAAATAATATGTACATCTTATCTACTTCAGAGTTATTATGATTTGAAAAATTTTAAATGATGATTTAATATGATGTCATATTTTACTGAAAAATTGTTTTTCTATTTTCAGTTCTTAATACTGACACATAAAAAGATTGATGCCTTATAGTTGTTTATGTAATTCCTATGAATTAGGAAGTAGAGGCATTTGCAGAAAAGAATAAAGAGAAACAAAACCCTTAGTTTTCCCTAGTTTAGTGAATTGCTGGAGCTCAGAGCCTAGCATATACCCCTATTCATGCAAAATTGGTGCAAAGAGAAAGAACATAATCATTTGACCTTTTGTATTGGCACCAACTGGATTAAAGCAGTACATATTTTTCCCAAGAGTGGCAACTGTCTCTTTCAAATATAATATGCAAATATGGAAAATTTCCAATGTCAGGAGGAAAAACCAACTGGGAGATGAATCAAAATGCCTTGATTGGCAATCTTGGAAGCTATAGTTTTCTCTTCATCCATGAAGGGAAGCTGGTACCGGCAGGCAAGTACTTTCCCCTGTCAGTGCAGATCTGGGTAGATGTATTCTGCCTTTCTCAATTCCGTTTCACTGCCTACTTCCCCTTAGCCCCCACACCCCACACCCATCCCATATCTTCTCCCTCACTCATACCACTGAGTAGCTGGCATATCAGGGACTTGCAGTCAGTCACAACAATCTTTATAACAGTACCATCACTGTTGTACTCATTATCCTCACTTTCATTGCCCTTCATCATCATCATTATCCCTGATATTTACACAGAAACCCTCTGTAGTTTACAAAGTGCTTTCCTATGCAATCCTTACAATAAACTTGCATGGTGAATAGAGCAGTGTTAGTATCCCTGGTTTAATGCAAAGAGGCAAGAATTTCTAGTTCAAAGACCTTTGTTCAAGCTCTGGCTCAGCTCAGTAAAGTTCAACACACATGGATTAAGCACCACTTCACAACAGGAACTGTGCGTGATTGCCCAGGACTTTTCTGACCTGCAAAGCAGCTCACATCCCCAGGGAGTCCGAGAGCTGCCTCTCCTTCCCCTCACAATGCTGACAGTTTTGTGGTTAGACCAGTGTTTTTCACCCTTGTGTCCTAGGGACTCGAGGTATTCACAGAGCTGAAAACAGGGTCCCGAAGTTATTGTCAGTACTTCAAAATTATAGCCTTTACCGTGGAAATCGAACCCTAACTCCGGAAAAGACTGTGCAGGCTAATTCACATATAAAAAACATTGCACAGGCTAATGCACATGTGGACTAGACATTTCTGAAGGCTGGTTCTGCAGGGAGACTTTCTATCTGACCAGAATAAAGAGCACCTCACTTATCATGGGACATCAATTCCGAGTTTCCTTTAACGTGTCTGTCTGATCTTTTGCTGCGGTTCTCTTGGGCTCATTCAGGCCATACTGCTAAAGGTTCCCCAGGCAACACTTTCCAAAGCTGCCAAAAAAATTGTGGTGGTGTCATAAGTCTGCTTGCTGCACACAAGCCACATCATTCCCAATTTTGTTTTCAATTCCAACATAAATGTGTTTGCGGATCTGAATACTAGCTCCCTAGAGCCTGCTGGGATTTCTATTTAGGGAAGCTAAGAGGCTTCTGAAAACTGAAGGTTTGTTGAAAAATTTTCTTGAGAAGTGCACCAATGTTCATTCTACAAATTCCCTTTACGTGAACAGTATTTTATTTGTGGAAATCGATAGCATGATTGGTGTGTGGGGGGGTGGTGGGCTAGGGGTAGAGCATTTTACCCAGGTTCAAATGCCAGGGTCAAGTCCAGTGGTTGCTTTGGGTGAAAATGGACACACTCCACCCCAGGTCTTGGCCCCACCACAGACCTGAGCCAGCGCCAGCCATGGAGCACATGCTTGTTAAGGCAGCTTGCCTGCCCTCCTACTTGCTACAACGCCGTAGCTCCCAGTCACAGATGGAAGAAAGCAGGTCCCATGGAGTCCCAGTCCGTTGCTTGTTGGAGTGAAAAGTTACTGCAGCCATGACTAAGTAAATTCTTTGTCAACTTTTAATTAGTGGTTCATGTAACTTGCAATAAAATGCATCATGGGAAAAGAAGGAGATCCACGTGCCAATCTCTGGGTAGTTACAAGGTAATAAGAGCAAAGCTGGCTCACATGGGACCTGAGAAGCAGCTTTTCTCTTGCACTGCCCAGGTGAGTGGTCTGGGCACTCAGGCCAAAGTCTTCTGAGCTCAGTAGCTTTTCCTGAATCTGATCCTCTAATGCTTGCTGCAGAACGAGATCCTAAGAACACTGGTATGACAGGGCTGCCTGTGTCCCTAGGTCCTTTTGCAGTCTCATGATATCACTAGGCCCTTAATGTAGACTGGCATAAAATCTTTAATATTAAATGTATTAAAGATATTTAATATTAAAGATATATACACACACAAACATATGTATATATGTATATATGTGAAATTTATAATCACTATCATTTATATATATACACACACATATATATAAAATTTATATATAATCACTGTCATTTATATATATATGTGTGTGTGTACATATATATATATGTTCTATATGCCAGGGAGGCAAAACATTCTATATGCCAGTGAGAAATACTTTTTCTCACTGGCATATAGAATGTTTTGCCTCCATTTCTTGAAGATATTAGAAAAATCCCAAATTCCATGAAAAATGGAATCATGTCCTACAAGTAAAATGGTACCTACAATAGCTTTCATCTTTCCTCTTCCCACAACTCAACTGCATATTGCTATTTTTCTAAGTGGTTAAATGGATGGCAGAGCAAAGCATTTAATTTTTAAAACTGAGATAAAATTTAAATAGAGACAAATGCATACATCTTCAAATAGGAAGTTTGAGGGTTATGACACATATATACAAATGTATAACCAATACCCAAATCAAGATATAGAACATTTTCATTACTCCAGAAAGATCCTCATGTCTCATGCCTGCCAATTCCAATCTCATAGATAATCACCATTCTGCTATCGATCAGCACAAACACCATTCTTAATCATATATTAAATGAAAGGAGTCATATATTATGATATCTTTTGTGTCTGCTAGTAAGCAAAATGTTTTGAGATTCATTCATGTGTGTATCAGTTTATTTCATTTTATTGCTCAGTATGAAGGAATATACCGTGGTTTGTTTACTCATTTTTCTTTTGATGAATTTTTGTGTTGTTGTCAGCTTTTGTGCTATTATAAACAAGGCTGTTATGAATAGTGATTATACAAGTCTTTATGCACACACATAGTATAGTTTACCCAAGAATAAAATTTCTGGAATAGAAATAAGCATATTATTCAACTTTATGTGAAAATGCCAAAAAGTTTTCCAGAGTCACTGCACCATTTTTACAGTCTCACCAGCAATTGCCACACTTCTTACCTCACATGCCCCACAGTATTTGGTGCTTTCAGCCTTATTTGCCATGGTAGTGGGGCTAAGTGGTATCTGATTCGCGTTTCCTTGATAATAAAGGATACTATCTTTTCGTGTGCTTTTTGAGCATTTGTATATCTTCTTTTATAAAGACTGCTCAATCTTTCCCTTAATATTCAAAGAATTGGTTGTCTTCTTAAAAACTGAATTTGTTGGGGCGCCTGGGTGGCTCAGTCGGTTGAGCGTCCAGCTTCAGCTCAGGTCAGGATCTCACGGTTTGTGAGTTTGAGCCCCGCGTCGGGCTCTGTGCTGACAGCTCAGAGCCTGGAGCCTGTTTCAGATTCTGTGTCTCCCTCTCTCTCTATTCCTCCCCTGCTCGTGCTCTGTCTCTCTCACTCTCTCTTTCAAAAATAAGCATTAAAAAAATTAAAAACTGAATTTGTAGAACTTTTTTACATACTGTGCATGTAGGTTACAGTTCAGATATATGTGTTGCAAACATTTTCTCTCCTTGTAGACCTTACATCTCCATCGTTTTAAAGACCTTTCCTGATAAGCAGATCATTTTATAGATTTTGATGAAGTTCAATTTATCATTTGCCCTATAGAAATCTTTGCCTAATGAGGGTTTCAACAATACTCTCCTATTTTTCGTTGTTGTGGTTTCTGTTTTCCTAGAAGCTTCCAGAAGTATTTAACTGGAACAACTAACCTCCAGAATGCAAGTCCAGAATTCAGACTCCTCCAACGGCTGAGATGTCAAGTGAAATCTTAATGCACAAAGAGCATGTTGAGGGTTCAGTAGCTTTGTGGGCCCTGAGCACCAGGGTATCATCATTCACAGCATGACCAGCACGAGGAGTTTCAAGGGCCTAATTTTGGTGTTATTTTTGGAGATGACTTGGTTTTCTGTAGTTTTGGCTTTCTCTAGGATCAGAGTCATGCCTTGTAGCGAAGGCTGCCAAACTAAACTTTTCTCTGGGTGAGAAAGCACGTGTTTACCCACGTGCAGACCTGAGCTTTAGTGTCTTGCTGTAATTCCGTCTGTAAAACCTCTTCCTCAAATATTACTCTTTGCCTCCGTGGAAAAACAGCATCTTTAGCAGAAAGGACAAGTGGGCAAAAGTCTCCCTCACACTACCAGAGCGGTAGCCTTTAAAAATGGAAGTGGCTTTTGTGACCTACTTTTCTTTGGTTTTAAAATAACAGCTCATAGATTTGCCTTTGTTTTTAATTCTTGGCCCTGTGACCCCTGCTCCTGTTTTCCTTGATAAATTCCCTTTCGTCTTCCACAGGCAACCATTCAATCCTGATCTTTTCCTAACGTTTCATCAAAATGGTTTTAGGTGAGTTACTGGTTCTCTAGACTGGTAATTGTTGGACTGAGAAGAAAAGTATTGCCAGAACTATGTGACCACTTGGATTTCCCAGTTTAAATTATTTTTATAGCTGTCTAATATTAATTACTACCCACAATCAGACAGTATGTAGAATATAACACGTAACAGAGGCCCTGCCAATTCTCTTAAAAAGGGATTGTTTTGATTTTTTGTTGTTCTTGCTTCATAGCCAACTCTGAGTTAAAATACAACAAAAAATAAATCTTGCAGACCACCTATTTGCCCGCTTAAACACACGTGTGTATACACACATATGTGTATGCATGCTCAAATCATAAGAGAACTAGTATAGAGAAAAGTCACTGTTTGAAAACAAAGAAGTAATTATATACCTTGAGAATTATTGCCAGGAACACGAAAAGAGACATTGTTATGTTATTTGCACAAATGAGGAAAGAACAGCTCTGTTAAAAAGGTTCTAGGAGCCTTGACAAAGTCTTGCTGGCCATGACAAAGAGATTGCAATCAATAAGCATACACCATGCAAACACTAATTAAACATACTTTGTGTTACTTTTCAAAATTTAGGTTTTCACTAATCTTACTTTTACTTAATTACAAAAGTATGCATGCTTATTGTAACATTGTAAGCAATACAGAAATGCACACATTAAAAAAAATGTGGCTCTTTCCCCCAGTAGTCCCATCCCTGAGGAAACCAATGTCAACAGTCTGTTGTGTGTCTCTTTTTACAAACACATAAAAACATATGCACACAGAATTTACTGTTTTTCTGTCTTTTTCTTTGAAACAGAAATTGAACTGCATGGGTATTATCCTAAAATTTGCTTTTCTCTTTTGTTAATGTATCAAAGATATTTTCGAGATATATATTTGAATTGTTCTTTTTATCGGGAGCATAAAGGTAAATTTGCTCACTGTATTAGTCTGTTAGGGCAGCCATAACAAAACACCACAAACTGGGCAGCTTAAACAGTAGAACTTTATTTTCTCACAATCCTGGAGGCTAGAAGTCCAAGATCAAGTTGCTGGCAGAATCGGTTTCTAGCAGGGAGTCCCCATCAGTGTCCTCACATGGCTTTTCCTCTGTGCATTCAATTCTTAGTGTCTCTTCCTCTTTATAGGACAAAGTGGAGTAGGGCCCCACCCTTCTGACCTCATTTAATCTTAATTACCTCCTTAAAGTTCCCATCTCCATCTATAGTCACAGTAGGAGTTAGGGCTCCAGCCCGTGAATTCTGGGGGACACATTTCGACCCATAATACTCATCAATTCCTTTACCAGTTGACACATCTGGATTGTTTATTGATCAATTTAGCTGTACCTTTCAAAAGAATCTTAATTTAAAAAAATGGTTCATATTCTTCATACATAAATGTATATGTGCAAATAGAGAGTACAGGTAGGTACATAATTATATACATAGAAGATAGATGATAGATAGATAGATAGATAGATAGATAGACAATTCTATAAAAAAGCACATGCATGTTATTTTTATTGAAAATGCTCAACTCATTATTACTAGACTTATTGAAAAAAAGAAACATGAAAATAAAGGAACTGCTAAACTTTTGAATGGTGTTTCTCCATACATAGCAGGAGTTAAAAGTTTCTAAAAGATCACTCAGATTTTTAAAATAGCTTGAAAAACCTTACAGGGCTATGACCATTATGCTACATTACATACTGTAATCTTAAGTAATATTTATCAATCTTTTATGAATGAAAAAGAGAAAGTTCTGTTAATTTAGTTATATTCCTTTTTTTCTGTTGTTAAAATTTATAAAATTTACATCCTATCCTGAAACTATATTTCCCACATTCATCTAGGTCCAATATTAAAAAAAAAAACACATTCATTCATTGCCCACTAACAATATTTTTGTTAGGGCTTCTCCAATCCTGAATTATCTTGATTAACCTTTGAGAGCAGGAATTTGCCTTCAAGTATGCTTATCAAGGTGTGCTCAACATTCACTGAGCTCCTCATGTCTCAGGATCTACGTCTTTTGAAGAAAATTTGACTTGATGCAAAATATCTGGGTCATAGTGTCTTTTCTTTATAAATTTGTAAATATTGCTCCAGTATCTCTTGACATCTTAAAGTCTGGTGGAGACTTTTTTCTCACTTTTACATAAGCAGCTCTCTCTAACTTGTTTGTTATCCACATGCTTCTAGGTTTACTCATAAAACTTAGTAACTACATCAGCATACATATCAGTGTTGAGTAATATTCATTTTTCTCAGATCACCCTCCCCCCAAACCATGAAATTTTTTAATAGGTTATCCTTCCATGACATTTATATATCTATATTATATATAGATATGCATATGTATATATATGCATATATTCACATATATATATATATATTCCTTCATGTTTTTTATGCTTCTCCTTTTCACCTTCTTAAAGAGTGGCATATTATATATATATATATATATATATATATATATATATATATATATATTCTCCAACTCTGCTTTTTTTTTCTTTAACTTAACAATATACCCTGGAAATCAGTCTATGATAGTAAGAAGAGATACCCTTCATACCTTTAGAAACTAAAAAAACAAAAGACAGTTTAGTGAGGTATTACAGACCTGGTAAACCACACATATTTAAAGCACTTATATATTCTACAAATGTGTGTACTGCCCCCCGTGGTTCTTTCGCTCAGGATAATCATTTTGTTCATCAGCAGTTGCTCATTTTTAATATTGGGTTGTATTCCACTGTCTGGATGCACCACAATTCATTTATAAGCCCACCTTTTCATGGACAGTTAGGTTGTGTTCAGTTTTTAACAATCGCAAATAAACATTTCTGGATAGGTCTTTGTATGGATAGATGCTTCCATTTCTCTTGAGTAAAACGTAGGAGTGGAATGGTAGGAGCACACTGTAAGTATATGTTTAAAGTTGCAAGAAACTACTAAACTGTTTTCCAAAGTGGTTGTACCATTTTACATTCCCACCAGCAATGTGTGAGAGATCCCGTTTCTTCACATTGTCGCCAACATGGGGTGTGGGCAGTTTTCTTAATTTTAGCCTTTCTAGATAGGAGTGTAATGGTTATTCATTATGGTCTTAATTTGCAGTTCGCTACCCACTAAGGATGCTGAGCATTCTTGCGAGTTTATTTGCCGTCTGTATATCCTCTTTGAGGAAGTGTCTATTCGAACTCTTTGCCCATTTTTTAAATTAAGCCTTCAGTTTTCTTGTTATTGAGTTTTGAATAGTCTTCATATATTCTATGTACAAGTCTTTCAACCAATGTATGCTCTGCAAATATTTCCTCTGTGGCTTGTTTCTTCATTTTCTTAATAATATCTTTCAAAGAGCAGAAGTTTTAAATTTTGATCAAAGTCCAATGTTATTTTTTATGTCATTTTTTTAAATTTATGGATTGTACTGTAGTTGTCATATCTAAGAAATGTGCCTAATCCTAGGTTACAAAGAATTTTGTTCTGTCTTCATCAATAAATTGTATAGATTTATACTTTACAACTATTATCCATGTTGAGTAAATTTTTGGGTATAGTGTGTGGTGTAGATTGGAGTGAAGCTTTTGCTGATTATTCTAGCCTCACTTTTGGAAAAGATCATGTACTCTTCACTGAACTGTTTTTGCAAATTTGTAAAAAAAAAACAACTCTTTTCTATACGTGTTTGGGTCTATGTCTAGATTATATTCTGTGCCATTGATCTAATTCCCCAACTCTATCTTTACACCTATGTCACATTATCTTAATTACTGTAGCCTTATAAGTCTTGAGATATCGTAGTCTCAGACCTCTAATTGGTCTTTTTAACTCTGTTTTGACTATTATAGGTTTTTGTGTTTTTATATGAATTGTCTAAGAGCTATTAAAGAAAAAAAAATCCATGCTGGTACTTTGATTGGGATTTCACTAAGTCTACAGATCATTTCGGGGACAGCTGACATCTTAAGTCTTCAGACCTATGACCAAAGTGCATCTCTTAGAGAAAGAGAACCAAGAAAATACGTATATATAAAGAGATTTATTATAAGAAATTGGCTTACCTGAGTATGAAGGCTGGCAAATCCAAATTTGCAGGGTGGGCTGGCAGACTTCTGAAGATCCAAAAGAGCTGAATCAGATAATATCACACACAAAGGCAACCTTTTAAGTATATGCACATTTGAGACGTCTTATTTTTCAAAAACTTGTTTCTAAGTGGTTTGCTCGGAAATGGGACACACAGTAGCCATACAGAATGTTTAAAATAGCTGTAATGTACAGAATCCGTTCAATAAGTTTATTTAAGGTATAGTTAATGGTAATACATTTTTTCCAGTAATTGTGCTTTTTAAACAACCACAGACTATATCGTATTTTTATGAGAAAATTCATTTTGATCACCAAAGTAAATGATCTCTTTAAATTGAACAAATATTTATGAATTCCCAACTTAGTCTCAGAAATGATTTTAGATGATTTGTTTACATTCTTTAATTTAATCTTTATAATAACTGTGTAAGATGTAAATGGGGTATAATTATCCTTATTTCACATATAAAAAATGGAATTCTGAATAGTTTAAATAACTTTCCCACAGTTTTTCAGATTATGGCAGCTAAGATTCAACCCCAAGTCCCATTTTTTTTCCCATTACACTTTGTGGTCTCTTTCAGAAAATATCCACACATATGGCCCTGATGGCTGGACAAATAACTTTTTTGCTTCAGACCCTTGCATTCCCATAGGATCACATATATTCAAGTGACAGCACTTATCAGAATTCACTGCGCTTTAGCACTATAGGCCCCTCTCTCCCAGTAGACCAGGAGTGCCTTGAAAGTGGCATAAGAAAAGTCTTATTCACTTTTGTAAACTTCAGGGCAAATATTGCCAGTCACAGATGGGTGTTTTGTACTACCCTCTCAGAAGGTTTTAATTGTCTTCTTGGTAGGTCTCTGAGAGAGTGTGTTGGGAGACTTTCTCCCCTATTCTCCCTTCACTTTCTGAGATATGACAGGGAAAGATAAAAGTGTACATTGTTTTATGATGAGACTTTTAGTGCAAGAAGAATAAAGGCAGATTGATCTTAATTTCCAAAGCGCTTGGGTTGGGAAAAAGGAACCTCAGACCAGAGACATTACTTGAGAAACCAGTTCCCGTGCTGGGGGATGAGAAGAAGAATTCATTCTCTTTCTTCCCACTTGTTTTTCTTCGCTCCTACCTGTACTATTACTGTAGATCACATCTCAGTGAACTAAGGATGGGAGTGTATGTGTGTGAGGGGCCACAGGCAAGTGCACAGAGTAAAGAAAAAGGAAGAGGGAGATAAATCTGAAGTTGTGTGGCTAAAAAAGAAAGGGAATTAGTGCCTGTGACCATTTTGTAACAGAGGTTGTTCCTGGAAATCTTTTTTTATGCAGATACCATCATCATGATGAAGAAGAGATATGATGAGGCAAAGTCTGGTTCATTAGTATGAACAATGATAATGAGGTTAAATGATCAGGGTAACTTGAGAGTTGATTATGTCCATAAGGCTTCGACAGGCTTGGATGTGGGAGGCATCAAGGCCGATGTTCCTTTGCTGATCTTGATGGCCAGTCCGATCTGGAAACCTTATCCTTATAATAGTCCCTAAAGATGTTGGGGCGCCTGGGTGGCGCAGTCGGTTAAGTGTCCGACTTCAGCCAGGTCACGATCTCGCGGTCCGTGAGTTCGAGCCCCGCGTCAGGCTCTGGGCTGATGGCTCGGAGCCTGGAGCCTGTTTCCGATTCTGTGTCTCCCTCTCTCTCTGCCCCTCCCCCGTTCATGCTCTGTCTCTCTCTGTCCCAAAAATAAATAAACGTTGAAAAAAAAAATTAAAAAAAAAAAAAAGATGTTACCATAGTGCAAGAGTAGATGGTTGCCAAGATAGTGGCCACAATCTTAATTATAGAGATGAGGACATGGATTGAATGCAGAGGAAAAGTATGATATTATACTTGGCCATCTGGGAGTGCCACCAGGAGCAAGAGGCATGGCTGCCTTGGGCCCTCTACTGCCTTCTAATAATATGCCCATTTCCCTGATATATTTCCCTGATATAGCCTTAGGTTCCTCTTTTACTAGAATTAAGGTAATAGGTAGGCCCTAACTAGCCCAGATATTCTACAAGTATTAAGCAAATAAGTTCAGTTATAAATTTGGCAGTAACAAGAGGATTAATTTAACTCTTGGCAGTTTTTTTCTAGTAGCCTGGCAGATAGCCATGCGCATCAACACAATATGATACACTTAAGAATAAATATCAAGAGTATCTTTTACGTCAAGGACAATAGAACTCTAAACATATGCCATTAGAAACTTAAAGATGCCCTTACATATTTCTTGTACATGTATAAAAAGCCAGAATAGTGGGTGCCAATGGGGGAACATGTTAAGTTGGGGAAAATAGAGGCTCAGAAATCAGTAAAAAGCATATGAAAAATTTAAAAAAATGAATCACTTACTCATAAGAGACAGCAACATTAGAATAAAAGTAATCAGGTTTATTTCTATATTTGAAGCAATAAAATCCAAGGGGACAAATCATAATTTGTTACATGGTATCCACATAAATAACAAATACTTCAACTTCATCAGCCCTCCCCAACTGGATTTTCTCTTAACGATAATATGCTGCTTTCTGCGTTGCTCAAGTTTTTCTCCTTGAGTCCTACGTAAGCTGATACTTTCTAGAAAGGAAAAGGTGTTTTCAACCTGAATGGCGTAGGGCTTAAAGGCAGAGCAGCTAGCTTAATTTAAAATACACAGTAGTAACCTAAAGTATAAATGTGCATGAGTCTGTACTGATACAAATAAATGATTAAGAAAATAAATAGGGAGAATGGACAAATCTCCCATACAAAAGGTTTCCAAATAGTTTATGTAGATCCTCTGCCCTCAGGGAGGGGTAGCTTAACTTCCTACCACTTCAGTGTAGGGCAGAAGGAGAAAAGGGGCAAGAGGAGCTTCACTTGCAGAAACCTGCAGGTGGTCAAGGTGGTATCCACAGTGATGAGTCTTGTTGATAGTACCTAGTCCCTGATGTAATGGGATGAAAATGACGCTTTTCCTCTGTGATGTTAACCCCCGTCTAATCATGAGAAAACAACAGAGAAATCCCAACTGACGACACTCTACTGTATACCTGACAAGTACTTCTCAAAACTGTCAGGGTCCTCAAAAACAAGGAAAAGTCTGAGAAACTATCACAGCCAGGAGGAGCCTAAGGAGGCAAAGTAGTGGTGTATCCTGGATGGGGTCCTCAAACAGAAAGAGAACATAGGGTAACAACGAAAAAAATACCAGAAGTGGGCATGGACTTCAGTTCATAATAATGCATCACTATTGATTCATTAGTTGTGACAAATGTGCTACACGAATGTTAGATGCTAATAGTAGGTGTGTGGGTTGTATAAGAACTCTTGGTATTTTTATAATTTTTCTATAAGTCTAAAACTGTTTGAAAATAAAAAGCTTATTTAAAAATATGCAGAGGATGATTAGGGAAAATGCACAGGAACTAAACTATAAAAGGTCCTGTGAAATCATAGAGTATATACACTGGTCTTGGAGCTTGACTCCTGGCACAGAGCTCCTAACACCATTGTAATTTCTGGGAGCACTGGGAGCATCTTCTGTTCTAATATTTGGGAGTTCCTGACACAGAGCTCCCGAATCCGTTGTCACGTCCTAGATGTTAGCAGTGGCTTCTGTTTTAATGAGATGATCATCGGTGGGCTCCTGGATGGGGGCCGGTCACCAGAAAGACCACCACAATTGGCAGCTTGGAACATTCGGCCCTGCTCCCCATTCTCCAGAGAGAAGACAGGGACTGGAAACAGAAATACCAATCAATCATTCCCACATGATGAAACCTCCATAAAAATCTCAGAAGCAAGAGGTTCAGAGAGCTTTCAGGCCGACGACTATGTGAAGGAGCTGGAGGGTGGTGCCCTCAGATGGAGCATGGAGGCTCTGAGCCCCTTGCTCCACACCTGCTCTAGTCACCTCTTCCATCCATTTACATCAAAATATAAAGTAGTAAGAAAACTGTTTTTCCTCAGTTCTGTGCGTTGCTCTGGCAAATTCATCCAATCGGAGGAGTGGGAACCTCTGATTTTATAGCTGATGGGCTATAATTGGCAACCTGGACTTGAGCTTGACATGCAAGGGGTCATGGTCTTATGGGGCTGAGCACTTAACCCAGGTAGATAGTGTCAGAACTGAGTTAAACTGTAGGACACTCAACTGGTGTGACAGAATTGCTTGGTGTGGGAAGAGTGTATTGGATTCTTACATTTCATTAAAAAATTCCATTTTTCAACTTATATTTTGCCAGTTTGATATTCTGTCCTCCCATGTCTCTTCTCAAGCCCCCGCCTTTTTTTTTTAATGTTTATTTATTTTTGAGGGAGAGCAAACAGAGGGTCAAAAGGGGAGGGCCAGAGAGAGAGGGAGACACAGAATCTGAAGCAGGGTCCAGGCTCTGACTTGTCAGCACAGAGCCCATCGCAGGGCTCAAACTCACGAACCATGAGATCATGACCTGAGCTGAAGTTGGATGTTTAACTGACTGAGCCACCCAGGTGCCCCAAACCCCCATCTTTCTTGTAAAAGTTAATAATAAATACCTATGTGTCTGACTCTTCATTTCCAAACATTTTGTATTATGTTTCAATACTTCCAAAAAGGGCTGATTAGAAACTTCGTGTGTAGACACAAAGGCTTTTGCAAGGGGTGGACTTCACTATGTGATAATTAAACAACAAGGTGTTGTTATTAATTGAGGGAATCCCAAGTGTCACTAAGTGTAGGTCTAATCTCTTGGGCAATACTTTAGCCCAGAGAAATTGTCTAATTTTCTACATGGGGATCTAAGCTAAGTATTACCAGCAGTGCTCTGGAAGCTGAGTGGGAAGAGGAGCTGGTCTTGTCATTTATTAGTAAATTTTCTCATAAACTCTTGTTTTGGGAGTGGCTCCTTGGCATGAGTACTTCCTGGATACCCTGAATTTAGAGTTTCTCTTGTTCAACCACTCTGGAGAGTCAACCACTTGCTATCTCAACTCCCTGGGAAAGGAGTAACCTCTTGGCTGCATAGAATTGAGAAAGGAATATGATTGTTGAAGACTTTTGATAATTTTTTTCAGAACTAAAACCAGTCCTCCTGCATTCAGACCTACTAGCACCTTTACCTTCAAAGGTACCAGTCACCTCCAATTCTTGAGGCTTTTTTAAGTAGCGTTGTGAAATTTGGCTCCATTTTTTGGCATTGCTGAGCATGTACTTAGCTTCTTTCACAATGTTAAGTCAGGTACAACTTGTTCCTCTGTTTTCCAGCTTTCAAAACGTTGATACAACTCATTTATGCTTCTCTTGTTAACTGTTACTTTTTGTTTTGGGGGGTTTCTTTTTTTTATCCCATTATTGTTATTTTGGTGGCTTTTCAGTAAGGATCAGAACTAACATTGCATCTTTTCAATTTGCCCTGCTTGATTAGAAGTGTCAATTCTCTCTATCTCATTCTACCCGTTCTGCTTCTGCCTTTTGAGTTCAAACTTTCCCCAGACTTTGTTGACTATATTCATGATGATAAACCTTGATTCTGGTCCTCTAGCCTTGATCTCTCCAGTTTCATCAGCATTCCATGCTGAGTGAATGTTCCTCAAGTTCATCTTGACCAAAATAGGACATATTATTTTACTTCCTCACTGCAAAAGATCTTTTACTCTCTCAGTTCCCTTATTACTTACCATTTTAAACCATTACCAAATCCTATGAATTGTGCCTTTATGATTTCTGACAAATTTGGCTCCTTTCTTTCCATTTCTGTCGTTCTGCCTTAGATCTGGGAAATCAAAATGACCTCCTAACCTTCCAGACTGTTCTAAAAACATCCACCATGTTTTGATTACTTTGACTTTGCCATCATGAGTGGAATCAGATCTGAATTTCTCAGCCTAGCAATTTAAGATCCTTTATGATTTCACTGTAGTATACTTTTCTGAGCTTATATTTTATAATGCCTCTCTTAATTGACCTAACAAGCTACCTTCCACCACAGAACCTCTGTACCAACTATCCTGGGTACAACACTTAACCCTGTTTCCCTAGTCAACTTCTGTTTTGCTTTGTTTTGTTTTGTTTTGTTTTGTTTCCAGAGTGTATCCCAATTGTCTAAGTCAGTTTTTATTTTTGTTTTTTCATGTAGGCTTTCCTAAAGATGGCTATTTCCCTTCCTTGTTTCTTTTTTCTTTTTATCTTTTTTTTTAGTACTTTAATTTGTCTGCTGGGGTGAGGATTGAAGAGACAGTGGTTGCGGTAAGCTAATGACAACATTCTTCTAGCAATAAATTTTTCTTCAGAGAACCAAGGTTCATTGAACAAGAAAGAGACACCTTAAATTTAAGCTTCAGATTTAGCAGTATCAGTGGCAAAAGAAGAGTGGTTAAAGAGAATGGCAGGTGACTAGCAAATGTTGGGATTAGAAATCCCTAGTTGGTCATTGCTGCTTTAGAGTGATGTAAAAACTCAGCATCTAAACCTTATGGCTAAGAAATTACTATGAATGATCTTCTGACATCAAATCGAAAACATTCATACCTGCGTGGGATAAAAGTTTCTGAGAGAATAATCAAAACATGACTGGAAAATGCCATACCACGGACTTGGTGTCATGATGATTTTACAATTCTTTATAGCTATAAACCATTTAACGTTCTTCAATACAAGCTCAGAAAAGGCCGAATAGCATGCAATTTTCTTTGGCAAAAAAAAGCCTGGTTTAAACACAGTGAAAAGGTTTGTATGGGTTCAAAAGGGGTGACAAAGACACTATTTTTTGCTATCATTGGCCCGTGATCAACTTTTGTGTCCAAAACAAATGAATCTGGATGGAAGTAGTTAAAAGACTGAAGTGAACTAGTCCAATTCTTTTAAGATATTATTGCCGCGCTATCCTCCCTCGTTTGAAATCTGTGTTGGGAGATAGAGACCACTTCAACTCAATGAGTCACTTCTACTTCCTAGCCAGAACAATTAAACTTCTTGTATAAAACATGACCTGAAGCCTGCCCTTCACCACATCATCCCACCTCAAAAACTCCCAGGGGTCAGCTCTGACATTTAACAGCTCGCAAATTCAATTGCTTAGCTGATGAAGCCAACTTCATGATTTTACAAATGAGTATTAGGTTATTGCAAATTTTCTTCTTCAACATTTTGGGTAATATATAAAATGTGTTGTCAGTTCAACTGCCAGCCTGAATAATGTTATGCATGCCTCTTTATCATAATGAAGATAGCATTTATAAGTCAGCTACAGGGAGAATGAGAATAAGATGAACAAATCCTCCATTATCCACTTCCTGTTCTCCACCCACTGACCCCCAAGGGAAGGAAGGAAGGAAGGATGGAAGGGAGGGAGGATGGAAGGAAGGAAGGAAGGATGGAAGGGAGGGAGGAAGAAAGGAAGGGAGGGAGGATGGAAGGAAGGAAGGAAGGATGGAAGGGAGGGAGGAAGAAAGGAAGGAAGGGAGGAAGGAAGGAAAGAAGGATGAAAGGAAGGAAGGAAGAGAGGGAGAGAGGGAGGGAAGGAGGGAAGGAGGGAAGGAAGGAAGGAAGGAAGGAAGGAAGGAAGGAAGGAAGACAAAACCCAATAAATATAGCTGTATGCTTAACTTAGTATTCCTGCATCCTCCCACCAGTTACTGAAACAGTTAATGCATTTTTGCTGCTTCTTTATTGTTAGCAGCTGAGCAGCTTTTCACTCCTCCTCTTTTCAATTGTTATTGATCTCTTGCCACAGTTTGCATACAATCCCCTAACAGCATTAGCTCATTTTTACTCCAGTTTTGCAGATTAGCTCATCTGGGTTATGTTTTTTGGTGCGTTGGTGTTGAGTGTTGAATACATCTTAATTTTCATTCTTAAAGGCATTCTCAACCATAACAGGTATTTAATGAGCCTGATCTTCTTTTATATCATGTGTTTGACCTTCATACTAGAAGGAACTCCCAGAGTTTCTATTTATTCATTTGTTGGTATCTATAGCAGGTGGATTTAGGTGGAAAGGGAGAGGGGGTTTTAGATTTCTTTCCTTTATTTCTCAACTGTTTCTGAAGCCCATCCTCTTCCCAGAATGTGTATCTGACATTATGGTAATGCAGGTTCTATTTTCATCCAGTTTAGCGTAACAAAAGCATCTGCCACTTCATTTGAAAACAAAAGACTTTTCCTCCGTCTAAGACAGTTCACTATTACTTACACTTACTCAAGCACACACTATACTCCCTACTCAGGACTCAGAACTCCGTTTTAAACACAAGTTTAATCAAATAAATCAACCAATAGTCCATCAAATAATCAGCCATGTTGTGGCTTCTCACCCCCAACTCTTACAAATGTACACAGCGTTCCTGCAGTCTAACTGCAGATGTAGTTACCACTCTTTTCTTTCCTCCTTATCCCAAGTTCAGATCTCAGGGAAAATGTAAGATCCAGCGACATCGGTTCCTGAGCTTCTTGCCTTAGGTACTTGAACCCCTACCTCTACATCTTTACCCCTGCTGCCAGCTCTGTCTTTGGCCCTTTCTCCATGTCACCTGTGTCTATGTTTACATCACCGTTTATCTATCTACCTGCAGTATGGATGTACAAGTCTTTAGGGGTTACTAGCTCTCTGTAAGGGATGGAAAAAAAGGATGAGCAGGGCTCAGTTCTTTCCCTTCAGGAAAAGCTGAGAGGAGGATGCAGGGATGTTAATAGACATTTCACTTAAGTGGTGTGAGAGTGGGAATAAACAAAGTGGTGTGGAGCCCGATAGGAGAACTGACTGACTCTGCTTAGGAACCCGGAAAGTTTCACAGCGTGGGTGTCATTTCCTGACAGATGAGTAGGGGTTTTCAGAACAGAAAGGAAGGTGGTAGTTTTAGAGAGAACGGTGAGTGTAGAGGTGCACTTGGCTAAATGTTTGGTGTGTTTGGGGCACAGCAAGAGAGCCGGGTGGCTGCAGCCTGGATTGTGTGGGATGGACTGGCAGAAGCCCAGACTACAGGGATGGAAAAGACCTATGAGCTCATCGTTCCTTTTCTCCATTTCTTCCTTCTCTATCTCAACGCCAGAGTGTCCATGGTGTTCTCATCCATGGCTGGCCCAGGAAAATGGATTTAATCTCTTTGAACTAAAAGAAAGAAGGTCAAGAATGGAGACAGGCTAGAAGCCAGGTCACAACCTGTCTTCTCAATAGCCAAAAACACTTTGGTTTTACATGTGAAAGTCTGTGTGCTTTTTAAATTTGAGTTGCTCAACGTTTAGGTAATGTGCTATTTTTAATCTGTTTGCTAAAGTCAGCCATTCCTCATCCTTAAATTCATTTCTCTAGATCTAAAAAAGGATAAAATGTCATTTGATGTACCTTCATGAAATTGTACTTGATTTACTATTTGAGAGTCAGAGCTGGCATTAAAATAGTGACGAAAAACAAATTATTTATCGGGTCTGTTCTCTTTCCCCACGCACACAGTCAAAACATTTTTCCCTCCCTCAGAGCAACCAAGCAAGGCCTACTATATCTACACAAGGGGACAATTTAATTTCTTATTCCATTTTGCCCAGCACGACTGCATGCCTGTTAATTATAAAAGATCTTCCATTGCAGTGATGGCAGTGGAAGTTACCTAATTGTAATTCCAGATAAAATGCACTAGATTTGTCATTTAGGAAAACTTTAAAATCGTGATTTAAGAGGTAGCAAGAGTTTAGTTCATGAAATTCTTTTACCCAGAATACTAGAAATTTTTAAAAAACCAAACGCATTTTCTCTCTTTTTTGTAAATACTACTTTAACCATTACATAGATATTATGTTTTGTGAAAAATAAAAAAACTGAAGGCCAAGTTATCCCTGGGAATTGAGTCAAAAGCCACGGTTAGAGTTTGAAGGTATGACAGTGTCCCAGAAATAATCTAGTAATCTGTACTGAAATAAGAAATCTAAAAGGAAAGCTGACCACTTGATGCATTTTAGACTTTTACAGTGGGTAGGCCAGTTGAACTGTCAAATGTGGATCAAAATACACTAAATAGGTCTCGTGCATGTGGCATGAAGCAAACTTCCTATCCTAAAGCATGTATAACCAAATATGAGAGTTAAAATACTGCAGAAAATTTGAAATAGGAGTCAGAAAATGGCCTTTTGAAAATACAACTTTTAAAGTGTTTTTATTCACTATCTTATATGAGACTAGATATTAAATTCATTTTTTCACATAAAAATGATATAAATCTCAAAAGTATTTTTCATATGTAATTGCTTACGTTAAAGTATTATAATATTAGAACATACACCGTGTAATGCATCATTATTAGTGTTCATATGTAAATTATATTCTTTTCTGTGACTATGTTTTAGTTATCCTGTGTTCATTTTTCCTTAGAAATTTTACATAATTCTATAACAGAAGAAGACGAAGATGAAGATGAAGATGAAGACGAAGAAGAAGAAGAAGAAGGGGGAGGAGGAAAAACAGAACAGATTCATACACTGTTAGTCTCTTATAAAGAGTATGAAGTTTAATATACATATACAAATATACATGTGTGCATGTCTGTGTATGTGCATAACAATTTATAATTTATATATAATCACTTACTGAGTTACCACATTGTGCTAGGAACTTTGTCAATTGCATATATCCATATGTTCAATATAAGTCTTGAGACAGCTCTAGGAGGTAGGCAACACTAAACTTATTTACAGAAGAGAGGAGAAAATGAGCCAGAGGAAGTTTTAAGTAATCAGCTGCAGTTCAAAGCACCAAATCTTGGATCTGAACACCTTTTTTAAGACTTACATACTCCCAAACTCTGAATCACCACCGGGTATTACCTTGCTGCCATGCAGGGAGTGGGTGTTTTAACTCTTAGTTGACATATATAACAGTCTTGATTTATTTTTCATTTTAAAATAAAAATGGCCATTCATTAAGTGATTTATCAAGAGTAGAAACCAGCATAGTAAGAAATTGAGAAACATGTAAATTAATAGTCTACAAATATGGTAATTTCCTTTATTATTTCCTTAGAAAAAGAGAAAAGACTACTGTCTTCACTGCTTGTTCTAGAAAATTGCCAATCCCGAAGTCTTTATTTTTATGTAGAGTCATTGCAATGATGTTATAATAACATGATGTTGATGTCACCAGAAATAAGACTATTTCTCACGCTCTGACAGTCCTAGATTTTTGTACTTTTTACATTTTAGTGTCTCCCTTTCACCGTGTTTCTTCACTGCTCTCATGCAATGGGTATTCTGTCTTGTCTCACTTCATATCTACTAAAGAGATGAACACCCCCACTTGCAAAAGCTCTATTATCTATTTTATCTACACATGCATCAACAGATTATTAGAAAGGAAAAAAAAGTTAATCTTTAACAAGTACTTCTGATGTGCTACATACCATGCTACATGCATGAAATGTGTTACTCCATATGGTCCTAACCACCTATCTGTGAAGTAGGGGTTATTAGCTCTAATTATCAGGTTAACAAACAGTAGCTAAGTAATCTGCATATGCTCATTTATGACCCTGTTAGAATGGTGTCTAAAGCAAATGCACTTGTGATATTCTTCTGTTTAAAGTACAGTAGTACTACTAATTTTCTCAAGACCTTTATTTTGCATTCTTCATGTTTCTCCCACTATGATTTAGATTGATGATGTTGTGGGGCACCTGGGTGGCTCAGGTGGTTAAGCGTCTGACTTCAGCTCAGGTCATGATCTCAAGGTTCGTAAATTTGAGCCCTGCATTGGGCTCTGTGCTGACAGCTCAGAGCCTGGAGCCTGCTTTGAATTCTGTGTCTCCCTCTCTCTTGCCCCTCCCCTGCTCATTCTCTCTTTCTGTCTCAAAAATTAATGAACATTAAAAAACTAGACTGATGATGTTGCTGGACATGGAAATATCCCTCTCATAATATGGTATACACAATTCAGAAAACTACCTCTGGTCTTACAAAATTGCTCCCTTTTTGAGAGAATAAGGGTGGGTGGTCAAAACATATGCACCTTTGTAACACATTACTAATAAAAACAATGCTACAAATAAAATAGAAACCAAGATTTTAAATAACTTTATTTTAAGTTTTTGAGCGTTTATTAATCTTTGAAAGGGATAGAGACAGAGTGTGAGCAGGGGAGGGGCAGAGAGACAAGAGAGGGAGACCCAGAATCCAAAGCCGACTCCAGGCTCCAACTAGTCAGCACAGAGCCTGATGCAGGGCTCAAATACACAAGCCATGAGATCACGACTTGAGCCGAAGTCGGACGCTTAACCAACTGAACCACCCAGGCTCCCCTAAGTAAATTTAAATTAAATAAATATCATGGGAAATACTGACCTTTAGAAATAAGGTAAAAGGGAGCTTGATGGATAGAATACTAAGGAAAAGATTATAAGGAAAAAGAGTGCTGAGCTATAAAGACAAGTGTGAAACGAATAAAAAAACAGGAAGAACCATCCAGTAAGCATTTCCTATAACATGGATAAATTGAGTCAGGAGGAAGTATATGGGGTGCTTGGGCACTGGAGATAATGCTATATTCTTTCATGCTTTGCTGTATCCACGTGATGTGGTGTGCTTTGCATTCTGTGGCTGAGACTGTATGGCGTGAAACATTAACACACTGGGGGAAAAAATGATACAGGGACAGCAAGACTTCCACAGTATCCTGACATCATTCCCTTACTCCCCAATATTCTGTCACTAATTCACACTTTGGAAACGTTCATTGTACTAGAGTAAGTTGTATTGCCTTAATAAGTGAATGGCATGGTGTTGTCTTTTAAAATTTGTTTTATCAAGGGGCACCTGGGTGGCTCAGTTGGTTGAGCGTCTGCCTTTGAATCAGGTCATGACCTCACGGTTTGTGAATTTGAGCCCTGCGTCGGGCTCTGTGCTGACAGCTTAGAGCCTGGAGCCTGCTTCAGATTCTGTGTCTCCCTCTCTCTCTGCATCCCCCCCTCCAAAATAAATAAACATTAAATTTTTTTTTACTTAAAAAACAATTATCGTATCTGGTAGTATGACTGTGTGCCCACCCCAAAATCCAAAAGGTAATGCATTGGGAGAGTAAATCAGTAAGTCCTATGATTTGACAAAGTATGTCTATTTTTCAAACAATGATATTGATATTGCTCTGCCCCAAAGGGTTAGATTATTAAGAGTATTCCTAAGGTGCTGGAAACAAAAATCATGTTTGCTCATCATGCTGATTATTTGGGCTTTCAGGAGGGTGTAGGGATCAGTGCACATAACATTGGCTCACAGGAGGGGACTTCGTTCAACTCGTGCCATTAGCGAAGAAACTCCATGCTAGGTTCCATCATTTACTAAAGAGCTAGTGAATATTCATTACAATGAATATTGTATGGTAGGACCTGCTTCCCTGACTCGTGGTCTTGCTCTTGCCCCATGCTCTAATCACACTGGCACCATATTTTAGTGGAGATCAGATGTACTGGGTAGAGCAGAGGGATATGGTAAGAGCATGGCTAGACTTTTCAGACTGTGTGATTTTAGGCAAGTTGTTTTGTATCTCTAAGAATTACTTTCCTCAACTGCAACATGAGAACAAATAATTCCCTGCAATCCCCCATAATTATTTCAAATTTAATTTCTGAAAATGAATATAAAGTACTTAGTGAGAAGAATTCATAACTACAACTTGCTCAATACAAAGCGATGGTGGTGATTACTACCAGGAGAGTTGTTGGTTGTTATATGGATTTGCTATGATGACTATGCAGTCATGTGCCCTCCAACAGAGCTAACTCCCCCAAACCCTACCAAATCATGCTTAGACAAAGCAGAGTTGTTCGACCTGTTTGTAACACCAAGACCAGAAACTTATTTCAACAAATTTATCAAACATCTATCAGGTGCTGGCATTTTTGTTAAACATTGCATAGAGAATAATTAAACGTGTTTCTTATTCCTTTTTTTTTTTAATTTTTTAAAGTTTACTTATTTTGAGAGAGAGAGTGGGAGAGGAAGGGGCAGAGAGGGAGGGAGAGAGAGAATTCCAAGCAGACTTCACACCGTCAGTGCAGAGACCGATGCGGTCACTGCATTGAGCTATGAGATCATGACCTGAGCAGAAATCAAAAGTCAGACGCTTAACTGACTGAGCCATCCAGGCACCCCAGAACCTGTTGCGTACTCTGAAGGAGCAATGGGTGGAAAATACGACGTAGGAATTAGTGCTATGTAGTCGCAGAAGCGAATGTGGCAGAAAGAACAGGATTGTGAAAGTTGACAAACCTGGGTTCTAAAATCTCCGTTGTTAAGTCCTGAAGAAGTTGGTTAACTTCTAGGCCTCCATGTCTTTAACATCAGGGAACGTGGACCTGCCTTTGTAGAACTGGAAGTAAAGCATGTAAAATGTAGGCACTTTTGCCATACCTGAAACAGCGTCATTTGATGAGCGTGACAATTACATAAAGGATGACATTGGTAACTTTGACAGGAACAGATCAAGGAAGGATTTTTGTGCAGAAGATGGAATTTGAGTCAGGCCTTCAGTTAAAGACCATTCTTGGATCATCTGCCTGTTATATTCGTATTTTTTTTTTTATTTCAGTGATGGCTGTTACATAATTCAAGATGATTTAAAAGGTCGAAAGCAAGTGCATCAAGGTTCAAAAAGTTCAGGGCAAAAATTTAAGGTTGACTTTTTTTAAAAGAAGGAAAAGACTCATATAAATATGAAATGTATAAAGAGTCAATTTAGGTACTTATAATCCTAAAGTGCACTTCGGGAGGCCTTCGCTCATGCATGGGGGGCAGAGGCGGGGGGGTTGCTTCCTCGGCTCCCTGGGAAACACACGCTTGCCCGGCTCCCTCTGGCTGTGCTCAGAACAGTTGGCCGAGGACAGGCAACTCTGCCTCCCTGGCAAAAAGACTACAGGACAGGAATTAACGGGAGTTCTGTGATTGATTTCTCTCTTTTTTTTTTCCCCTTGTTTTTAGGGAGAAAAAAAAAAGTGTTCTAGGAGAGACACAAGGCTCAACAAGTTGAATTTGGGATTTATTCCCGGTATTACTTGGATTTTCAAGAATTTTTGGAAATCTTGCCTTTCGGCCACAGTACTCCTCACCAATATGAGTTATTTGCCAAATTCATTTCAAGCTCTTGAATTTACAGTTAAAAGAGAAATAAAAAAGTCTTTCATTTGTTCCTAAGCTGTTTATTTTGCTTGTAAAACCAATCATAATGTCTACCCAATAAAAAGAGAAATGCATGAAAGTTCTAACTCCAGAAAAGTTAACTGTTGAGCCTGCAATTCTCCCTAGGCAAAGCCAGAAGTCATTTTAATGAGACAGGGTTTTCTCTTTGAACTTGGGAGGGCACAAACAACAAACTTGCTAAGAAAATTCTCCCTTTATCCTCTGTAATTCTCCGCTTTAAGACAGACTGTGTGGCTAAGCTTGCGACTGCAAATTGCTGGCCTTCCAGGTCCTGAGCAGAAAACGCAGGTAGCGGTCTTGGGTCTTGCATTACCTTGTTGCACTGGGAAACTGCTTAGCATTGGTGTGTTGTGACTTGCTGTGGGGTGGGGTGGGGTGCACTGCATTGACGTGGGGTGTACCCTGGACCCCCCCCCCCACCAAACCCTGCCCTGTCCCGTGGACACCACCTCTATGGCTCGTACACACAACCCTGCAGGGCAGGGTAGCCAGCCCGACCCTCTGTGAGTTTGGAACCACAGATACTAAAAATGTTATGAAATGCTCTCTCCCCCAACCCCCCACCCCCACTGAACCCCTGGAGCAAGACTGAGCAGCACACGGAGCAGCATAATCCTAACGGAAATGAGGCGAAACACAAAAGCCAAACCTAAAAGGTGCATCATCCTAGGGGTTTCGGACCTACTAAGACCAGCACTGGCCATGTGGGATCCTGTTTTGCAGAAAATTTGGACACAAATCAAGGGTTTTGTTTCTTTGGGTTTAAAAACTTTTCATCACTTTTTCCTTCTAGCATGAAAATACAACACTAACTACTTTACCAGGAGAAGAAAAAGTGTTTGAAAAATAATTTCACCCCCTGCCAGTGCCTGCTATTGAGATCAGTGTCGTTTCCAATTTGTTCCTGACTCTCAAAATATATATTTTTTTTCTCCTTGGGAATTTTCTCTTTATGTGAATACCAAGGCATAGCAGCTGGGGCAAAAATAAATAAGTAAATATACTCACTTTATATGCAGAGGCTATGACCTTGAGGACTGCCTTCCCTCTGGACTTTCTAATATCCTCCTTGGGGTGATTCACTGCAGTTGGTGCAAGAGCCTCTATGGAAAGCAACCGGCGGGTCAGTGGCGGGGCTTTCCCCAGATGGGGGAGACCAGACTTCTGGCTTTACCATGAAATAACACCCATTAAGTACATTCTTTTCACCTTCAAAACGCAAATGTAAGTCTTGTGGGGTGGAGTCACTGTCATTACTGGTCCCTCTTCTCTTGGTAACTCTTTTTACTACCAACCAGTCACTTGTCTCACCTCCCCTCTTAACCGAAACTGAGGCGTCAATGGGCAAAACCAAAACTAAAACAAAACAAAACAAAACAAACCCACAAAACAAAACCCACACCCCAAAACAAAGCCAAAAGGGGAATGCCAGCAGTGCTTTCAGGCATGTTCTTCCCGGGCTCCAGTGTCATGGGGGCGCCCTGGCCTCTCCGCTGCTCCCCCCACCGGAGGAAAGTGTGCTTCTCACAGTGCAACAGACAGTTACCGGAAAGGAAATATGCTCTCAAATGAGGAGGATGTAACGAGGAGGACGTATTTCTATAGATAGCAATTTGGGGAAATATTGGAGGACAGTACTATGACTCAAGGGCGAGGGATGTCCTGTAATAGCAGAGGGTATAGAAGTCCAGGATTTGGTGTTTTTCAGGCCTAATTCAACCACTTGTTCAAGTGCGTCCTTGAGAAAGTTAGTTAATTGCTCTAAGCCATAGTGTCCTCATGTGAAAATGGGTATAATAACACCCCCTATTTCAGAGGTTTGTTGAGAAGACTTGGTGAGATCAAAGACACAGAATGCCACACACTGTGCCTGGAACATAGAAATGCTCTGATAAACATGTGCTGAATTCACACGCTGGTTGTTGTCTTTTTGCAAAACAACCCTGAAATTCTTGAAGATCTGTTTGCACTTTAATACAAGGCAGTGGGATAGAGTGAGCTGAACATAAGTTTCATAGGATTGAATTTAATATCATTCCTTCACATATAAGCTTTGCCATTGGGCCTACCTCCAGTAAGCAATATGGCTTTTGGGGGCTTGTACTCCCTTCCAGAAATCATCTGGGGACTGAATGTGAAGACATAATTAAATTGCTAAGCTCATAGTAGATCCTCAGTAAGTGGTTTTCTTCCCCATACTTTTTTTTCCTGACAAGCAGTGATCATTTAGAAAATCCCATGATTGAAAAAATTCTTTCATATATTTGCTTCATGTCATCTTTAAAAAAAAAAATTTTTTTTAATGTTTCTTTATTTTTGAGAAACAGAGACAGAGCACAAGCAGGACCTACACAAGCAGGTTGCTGTGAGAATTAAATGGGATAATACATGACAGATGCTTAGAACACTGATGGACACATATTAAATGTTATCGTAAGTGCTGTTGTTTTTATGATTAAACTACAATGTTATAAATATTTAAGAACTTTATTTCATCACCTTATTCAATATTGCTCTTTTATAGAGTATCTTAGAATTAGATATAGTTTGTGACACAGAATTATATGATTTCTCTGTCTACACTTACTTTACCACATATGTTTTGACAGTTCAATTTATGTGTCAGCTTGGCTAGGCTATGGTCCCCAGTTGTTTGGCCAAACACTAGACTAGATGTTGCTGTAAAGATTTTTTTTTTCTTTAGATGTGATTAACATTTACTGTTAGTTGACTTTAAGTAAAATGGATTATCCTCCATATTGTGGGTGGGCTTAATCCAATCCATTAAAGGCCTTAAGAGCAAAAATTGAGGTTTCCCAGAGAAGAAAGGATTCTGCCTCAAGAGTAGCCTCTGTTTCTGCTTGACTTTCCAGCCCACTGACCTGTTGTATGGATTTTGGACTCCAGACAGAGACATCAACTGTTACCTGAATTTCTAGCCTACCAGCCAGCCCATACTTACAAGACCCCACTGTCAGGTAAGTTGATTCCTTTAAACCTCTCCATTTCTATATTTATCTATTATCTATCTATCTATCTGTCTGCCTACCTATCTATCTCTATCATCTATCTATCATTTATCTTATCTATCATTTGTTTATCTATTATCTATCATCTATCTCTCTATCTCTCTATCTATCATCTGTCATCGATCTATATCTCTTCTACTGGTTGTCTCTCTCAGGAGAACTCTAACTCTAATATACAGATATGCCCTCTTTCCTTGTTTTTTCAGTAACATCAGAGTTGGCAAACTCTGGCCCACCTGCTAAATCCACCCTGCTACCTATATTTGTAAATAAGGTTTTATTGGAACATAGCCATGTCCATTCATTCATTAATTGGCTGCCTCTATGCTATAACTGAGTACCAGAATTAAATAGTTGCAACAGGTCACATCCACAAAGCCTAAAATATTTATGATC
This sequence comes from Felis catus, assembly GCF_018350175.1. Lineage (NCBI taxonomy): Eukaryota > Metazoa > Chordata > Mammalia > Carnivora > Felidae > Felis > Felis catus. The sequence continues at coordinate 55,986,509 of NC_058384.1, forward strand.
TGGACCTTTACAGAAAAAGTTTAGACACCTGAATTAGGGCAAAAACTCCAGGACATTAAGAAGCATGTCATTATTTTGTAAGGCAAACTTTGTAGGCCTCAAGTATTAGTAAGACACTGCTACAGCAAGTGAGGGTAAAGGGTCTTGTTTCTGGAGACAAAAAGAATGAAATATTGTATTTCTTCTCAATACCGACCAAGATGTTTACCTGCTTGTAGACAAGGCAGGTAAACAAAACATTTTGTTGAATGAAGGATCCAATTATTTTTATTGACATATGTCTTCCTCCAGAACCCACAGCAATATCCTATACTACTAAAAATGTAATTGTCATTTGACCTTATGTTTCACTCCTAGAAAAATAGTCTTAAGGCAATAAACCTAAAATAAATTTCAATATTTCTTATCAATATGACAGGTTGAGTTGATATAAGGGTTTGTTGGATAAACTATAACAAAAATTATATATTTATATATAATTGTACACAATATACAGATAATGGATAGCTATAATATATATTATAGATACCAATAGGCACACATAGATATAGATATAGATATAGATATAGATATAGATATAGATATCTCTAAGCTTTAAAACCAGAAAGAAATATCCCCCAGATATAGAAACAAAAGTCTCAAAATCAGAGCACTCAATGGGAGTTAAAGCTAAATGACCCTCAGGGATCTCAAACCTGGGCTGTGTTTTAATGCCCACTAGCTGGAAGGTACAGAGTTGAATCTCTGGAACTGATGTTTTTGGGGAACTACAATTGAGCCCCTTCTATAAAGCTGAATTGGAAGGGTCCATTAAAGCTCCACTGAAGACTCGAAAAAGTATTTGAGAACTGGCCACTGATATTTGCTCATGGGTTGAAAAAGAATTTCCCCAAATTCGTCAGAATTTTAACTCTAAGTTGTGCATATGTCTCAAATTCCACTAACCAAGTTTGGGTAGAAATGGCCTGATGTAAGAAATTAACATACACATTCTTTTGTAACAGGAGAATCTATAGGTTCCTGGTGGGAACAGATCAGAATCTTCTCAGAGACTTTTTTCAATGATTATTTCATAAAGATAGTTGTAAAAAAGTGAAAACATTGGGGGCCGCCTGGGTGGCTCAGTCAGTTAAGCGCCCAAATTGGGCTCAGGTCATGATCTCACAGTTCATGAGTTTGGGCCCTGCATCAGACTCTGTGCTGACAACTCAACATGGAGCCTGTTTCGGATGCTGTGTCTCCCTCTCTCTTTGCCTACCTTGCTCACACTCTGGCTCTGTCTCTCTCAAAAATAAATAAACATTAAAAAAAAAAAAAAAGTGAAAACATTGGAATTTCAATTGCAAGCTCTCCTTTGCCTAGGAAAAATTATATTTATCCTTCGAAGTCCAATTCAAATGTTATTCTATGACTTTCTGCCATATGAAAACCTTCCCTCCACTCCCAACATCCTTTTCCTACATAAGCTTTTGTTCTCACAGTCCTTTGCTGATCCCGTTAGATCAGAACTTTCATACTGCATTATGTTTACCTTTGTACTTTGTCATCTTCCTTCTAGAGGTAAATGGCTTGAGGGCAGGAGTTATGTCTTATTTATCTTTGTGTCTCCAGTAGGGAGCTTTAAAATGTCTCTTGAAAGTAACAGACATAATCATTTCCACTAATCCTTGTGTGGGATACCAAGAATCAAATAACATCGACATTGATTATGTTATGAATAATGAAATTTAACGAAGAACATTTAAGGTATTTGGGCATTTAGCCAAAGACATTAGATGACAACTGATGACTAAAAGCTATGTTTGATTAGTGATAAGAAGAAATTGTATAGATAGTAAGTTCTGTAGAAGTTCAGAAAACCAGTTTTGCTAGCTCACAATGGGGGAGTTTTAGAAGATAAGGCTAGAAAGTTTGGAAGATTGGGTGGTGCTAGATTATGGATAACTCAGAAACTTGGACTTTATCCTGTAGTTAGTTAATGGGAAACTACGGATGTTTTTCGGTGCACAATCAGCAATCTGATTTAGGATTATCAATCTGGCTGCAATGTGTAGGATGCATTAGACACGTAGAGCAAGCCAAAGCAGGAGAATCATTTGAGGTACCATTGCAATAATCTAGGAATGAGTGGTAAGAGGCTGGGCCAGCAGTGAAAATGAAAAGGAAAAGATAGAAATAATTTTAGCAAAGACCTCAAATATACTTTTAAAAAAAAGAATTAAAATGTTAAATATATTACTGGAAAATCATAATATTAATATGTGAATTCTTCACAGGTCAAGAACACTGTAAAAGATCAAACACATTAAGAAATTGAAGATATATGATAAGATTAAAATTTTCCTTAACATTCCAATTTTTTTTTTTTAATAAGTGAGGAAATAGACAGTTACCCAGACAAAGTCAAAGCTTTCATAAACATCCATGTAACATGATTTACCTGATAATTCTTAGCCAGGTATTATAAAAGAATTGTTTTAGTGAGATAGGGTTCTGAAAATGGGGAAAGTATGGAGATCACATATGGTTCTATTTCATAAATTCTAGGTTATATAAAGTTCACATATTGCAAGGGAAAGACTTAGAAGCTCCGAACAGAATGACTAAATAGATTTGTGATGTTATTGTCATTCGTGCTGGATTAGCAACTGCCATAGTTAAACAAAACTATCATATCATTAAGAAATAATGCAAAAATCCTGAATCAATATAAAAACTATAACAGGGTGTAGAAGAACCCCAGGCTTAACCTGGGGCTTAGGTTAATACTTAATTTAGCTAGTTCCTTTCTTCCTTTAGCTCATTACAAATCTTTGTATCAGTGTTCTTTCTCTCTCTCTCTTTTTTTATCAGTTGGGCAATCTAAGAATGCCATTCTTAGTCTTTAAGTGAATTCTCAGTCACTTTGGAAGCCAGACTTCAAAAGCTCTGGTACATTGTTATGAAATTCCATTTTCCTTCCCCCAATATAGTATAGCAATTTTAAGCCTTTCTACTCTAATAAATTGTCATCATAAATTAAGAGGTCATTACCAGTCTAGAGGAGCGGCTCATCTACCAGAGGGCAAGTCTTCAGCATTATGCAAACAGTGGACATGGTATTGAGCCAGCCGACAAGCATTCTCCTCTTGGGGAGAGGGTGAAGAAGGGCTCAGATACAGAATACATTTTAGAGTGAGACTCACCAGAGTCCCAATCCAGTCTAGCTCATCTATGAGTCACGTACTGTATTTGTTTGCTAAGGCTGCCATTATAAAGCACAATAGCCTGAGTAGCTTCAGCAATGGAAACTCACGTTATCACAGTCCAGAGCCCAGAAGTCCAAGAAAAAGGTATTGTCAGGGTTGTTTCTTCTGTGGGCTCTCTCCTTGATTTGTCGATGGTCATATTTCTGTGTCTCCACAGACTTTTCCTTCTGTAACTATTTATGCCCAAATTTCCTCTTATAAGGACACCAGTCATATTGAATTAGGGCCCATCCTCATGACCTCATTTTAACTTAATCACCTTTTTAAAGAGGCCCAATATCCAAATACAGTCACATTCTAAGGTACAAGGAGTTAGGATTTCAACATATGAACACAATTCAGCTTATTACTTAGTTACCTCGGGCAAATTACTTATTTATTCTGTGTTTTTGTTGTTTATTTGGAATAAACTTTGGACACAGTCAAGTCTGAAAAATTGTAGGTGTTGATCATGAAGTAAACACCAGGCCTCACATACTCTGAACACAGGTCACTGTTGCAGCATAAGTGTACTGACAGAATCTTTGCTTTTCATCTTTAAAGCTAAGGCTATTCTTGTCTTGTTTTTAATTACACTGGGCTTATTTTGATATATTGATATTCAAGGTATACAATTAAAAAAAATCTGTGTTTCTAAGGAACTGATCAAACTAGCATATTACAAATATAGAGATTTTTATCTAGATTGAAAGTATAAAATCATTTCAAATAACGAGATTTATTTAGAATGCACATACTTGGAAGCGACTGCATATTAAAATGGCATTGTATCTCATCTATCCCGATATAATATTTATTGATTACCTCATTTCTTTACCCTCAATTTCCACGTTAAAATAATCACTAGATCTACCAGCATGTACTTCTTAACATCTTGATAGTGTAGTTTTTCTTCTCCATCTTCATTGCCCTCATTATGGTCCCCAGCAATCTTTTGGTGGCTGGGGTTCCAGGTCTGCACTATTGCACTAGCCTTCTGTTTTTCTCCCTTCAATCTTGCCCTGTCAAAGCCATAAATACCACTGCTAAGCTAATGTTTAAAACTGGAAATGAGACCACATCTCTAGTAATTATAACCGATCTATTGTTTTGTACTGCACGTGGCAGTTACCGGAAATTTTTATACTGGGACAAAAATTGAGGATAAAGTTCACCTGTGTGACATGGTCTAAATGGTAACTAATGCTATCAGGAGTTGTTCCATAGCTAACATTGGTGTGATTACTCTGTCCATTCTCTCCATTTACCTCACATGAATGCCTGATCAGTCTGTGCCAACACTGGCCTAGACAATCAAGTTCAAGATCCTTTTCAGGACCTTCAGCAATGATTAAGATCCCTCTTGCCAAGCTCTACCTGCCCTCCAACTGTTTAGAAGTCTCTGGAATTCTCCTTCTTGCCCCTTAGAATTCCCTTCCCTTCCTTGTCTCTCCAAACTTTCCATGAGCAGATAACCGCTTTTTTGTCTTGCCATAGCATTTTGATGGCACCTTTCATACCATATATCCCAGCAAACTAATTATTTGCCTCTCAGTCTCCCTCCCAGCCTAAGAGCTTCTCCATGGGGTTGACTTCACCCTTCTAGCACATTTCTCTAGCACCTTCAATGATGTTCATGCAATAAACACTTGAGATGAAAAGCTCAGAAAGTGAGGAAGTGAGAGACCTTTTCTGTACCTAAATAGTTTTAATTTTCACCATATTTACAGATAGATTCATGAAGAAAGCAGAACCAAGGAAGAAGAGCAGGAAAGCAAGGAACAAGTATGGGAATGGAATAAGCAAGAGGAGTGAGGGACAGACAGCACCTACCTTGAGCCTGTGCCCCTATCACAGGATTCCTCACCTGCAAACCACCAGGCCTGCACCCATAAAGAGGATCCCAATTCCACTCAAAAGTGCACTGATCTTTCTGCCCTCATGCTGTGTTCCTCATGACTTGTTCTATTTGTGAATGTGCCCAGCTCCTGGTCTCCTCCTCTTTCATTCATGTTTTTGTCCCCATTCTGAATCTTGCCTCTTAAAGCACAGTTGTTGAGAACCATATCTGCTATGGCAGCTTCCTTCTCCATCACTCCAGACAAGACTTTGCCAGAAACTCCAAGAGAGTGGGTGGGAAGGGAGGGAGTAAAGGATAGGGAAGAGAAGTAGATTAAATGAGAGAAAAGAGTGTAAAAAATGAAAGAAGAAAAGGTGAGAAAACTAGTGAAAAATGAGAAAGAAGGGAAGAATAAAAAGAGAAAAAGAAAAGAAGAAAAAGTCAGGAAAGAGTGAAAGGAAATCCAACCATTACATAGAGTCTGTTATTCTTTGCTTGTGAATTGTGTGATATTGCATGTTCTTTTATCTCTAACTGGATTATTCACTTAAATCCTATTTAGCATCAAAGCAGAAAAGTTGTTCCTTACATGTCCCCTAAGAAAGGCTTTAATTTTACACTTCATAGAGAAATCATACAATTGTGACTCAAGTGAACTTGACTAAAATTGTTCCAGACAAACATTACTATGACAAAGCTCTTGGCTGTGAAAATGACAAATGAGTTTAGTCCAGAGAAGGACTCACTGGGAAAACCACACCCTTCTAATGCCTCTGACTGAAAGGACACAGAAACTATGATGATAAGATAGTCCACACAACTTTTCAGAGGTGATGACCCAAAAGCTTAAGAAATAAGAACAGTATAGAACTGCCAATCATGCTGTTGGTTCATGTATATATTTTGGATATTTTGCCAATTCTTTAGCCCTGGGTCAGAGTATTCAGATAACTGCATGATGATTAAAGTTCATATTTTCCATTATAATTTTTAGGAGGAAATCAAAGGAACTTTTTCTCAATGATCTAGATAAACATGACCTTCCCCAATGCATCTCCCACTTACAGTTTTTCTCCCCACACTGCAACATTTAATGTTGTACTGACTGAACAGGGGTCTTTAATTATAAGGAAAATGACCTAACTTTAAAAGCTCCAACGAATTAGATTTTTTAAAATTCCAAGATGGCTTTTGAGTTATGATTGCAGCAAATGTGTAATAAGCCCAAACCACATAATAAGCCCTATGCTGGGAACTGGGAAGGCAGTCTTAACTTTATTAGAATAAAGTTAAAAAGTATTGTCATTATTACCTTTATTCTAACAGAGGATCTATATTTTAAGAGTGTGAAGCATTTGTGATCAAGATCAATTTTGCATCTAAGATGGGCAAATACTCTTGAATGTTACATAGCAAATATTCTAAGTCAAGCACATGATTGCCTAGTGGACATCGCTTCTTTAGTGCTGGCAATTGTTGGAGATGCAACTTGAGAATCTTTTAAGGAGTCTACGGGATTGCTGCAGCAAGTATAAGATGTTTCCAGTTACAGTCCAACATATTCTGAGGGAGCTTGCTCTTTGCGTACTACTTCGGAAGTTCTCTTAATTGAGCTCCATTTAACAAACCCACCAGATTAGGATTTCTCGTCACTCACTTTATCAGTCCTCTGGACTGATAACCATAGTTCCCAACATTTCTGTTTGTCTTGTTGCATTGCATGCTTATTCAAAGTCAGTTCTGCTTGCTCCCAAATACGTTGATGCCAACTCTACTCGTTCCTGTAACCAAGTAGTGTATAACGCAATAAAATACAATCCTGAAACGAGAGTTATGGTTTCTCTGAATACTTAGGAAAGTCTTGAGGGTCTCTAAATAGTTCTGTTACATTAGGTGTGGGCAATATCATTGAAGAAGATTGGGAGAAATTTTAAACATGTAGTTGAATTCTGGATTCAGAATACTTTGCATGTCTCTGTAATTTTGGCCTCACTTTAAAGGAACCAAAATTGAGAAATCATAGATGATGAATTATGGGTGTGAGTGTATGAGAAAGAACGCATGGAATTTCAGTCAGGTGGCCCATACACAAAGAAAATGCATGGTGTACATGAAAAATTTTGGAGAATAAACGCACACTTATTAGCTTGAAATAAACAGTTCAAGGTGTGTACACATCATTTTTGTGATTCTTTTCATAAGGTTCTTTCAATTAGCCAACGAACAACAGACTCAATTACTTTCACAGCAAATTGTGGGAACGACTGAAGGAAGTCTATGGTATATACAGCAAAAGGCCCACTGGTTTCTATTCTCACTTCAGCCACTTTGAATAAGACACCTGTTGTCTCAAAATTTTGATTTCCTGTTTATAAAAAGGGGGGGAACCTATCAGGTTTACTTCAGAGGTTTGTTTGTTTGTTTTTTTTAAATCACACAAAATAATAAATGGAAATATTTTATAAATTTAAAAATGCTAAAAATATGTGTAAGGCAAATAGATCTATTGAGTTTTAAACTCCTAATTGTAGGGGTGTATGTCTTGTATAACTCTGTATTCTGAAAAAGCCCATAGAATGGTGTTTGTAGAGAGGAAAACGGTAAGTCTTTAATGAACGAGTTAATGGATACATGGACCTATTCTTCTGCCGCAGTGATGTGCTGCACATGGAAACATGGCTTCCTGGTCTAGCGTTTTTGACGTGGTGTCAGGTTGGCTTGATGGACATCTTAGAATCTGTCCTCATTGTGGGCATTTTTTGGCAATCAATGTCTACAGAGGAGGTATGTACCAGCCCTTTTGCATAGGTTTATGTGGCACCTATAGATATTTATTATGTAGTATTAATTGTGAGTCAACAAATGAATGAATGAGTGATTGAAAACATTGACTCTTATGTAATTCATTTTTCCCTCACACTTACTGTCAAAACAATAGGAATAGGTGGTTGTTCAGTTAACTGGATAGGCATTCAGTAAATATTTGTTAAATGAATAAACTAATATGTAAATAAAATGCATGAATATGGAGATAACCTATCTCTTATTTTTCAACTTCACTGAGATTTAAACTGACACACAAAATTGTGCACATTTAAGGTGTAAATGTGTTGATTTGATATACACATATATGTATAATTATATACACTTGATACATTTGCATATTGCAATATGATTACCACCATAGCGTTAACTAACTCCTCCATCATGTCACATAATCATCATTTATTTTTTGTGGTGGGAATATTTAAGATCTACTTTCTTAGCAACTTTCAAGTATATAATAAAGCACCATTAAATATAATCATGATTATGTGTATTAGATCCCTAGAATTTATTCACTTTCTAACTATAAGTTTGTACTCTTTAACCAACATCACTCCATTTATACCACCCCCAGCCCTTAGTAACCATTATTCTTATCTCTGTTATCTATGAGTTTGGCTTTTGTAGATTCCACATATAAGTGATATATAGTATTTCTCTGTCTGATGTATTTCACTTAGTATAACGGCCTCACGGTCAATCCATGTTTTGGCAAACAGCAGGATTTCCTTCTTGATACATATCTGTATATGTATGTTTAACAGTGCACAAGGATTCTCTTTTTTCTATATCTTTACCAACAATTTTTTTTGTTTTCTTTTTGATGATAGCCATTCTAGTAGGTGTTATATCATTGTGGTTTTGATTTGTATTTCCCTACTGATGAGTAATATTGAGTATTTTTCCATGTACCTGTTGGCCATCTGTATGTCTTCTTTGGAAAAATGTCTATTCAGTCCCTCTGACTATTTTAAATTGGATTCTTTGTTTTGTTGTTGTTGTTGTCGGGTTATATGAATTCTTTATGTATTTTGGATATTAATGCATCATTAGATACATGGTTTGCAAATATTTTCTCCCATTCTGTAAATTGCCTTTTCACTGTTGATGGTTTCCTTGCTGTACAGAAACTTTTGAGTTTGATGTGTCCCACTTGTATATTTTTGCCTTTGTTGCTTGTGTTTTTGGTGTCATATCCAAAATGTCATTGCCAAGACAGATGTCAAGAAGCTGTTCTCCTATGTTTACTTCTAAGAGTTTTACAATTTTGGTCTTCATTCCAGTCTTTAATCTATTTCAAGCTAATTTTTGTAAGTGGTAAGACAGGGGTCCAATTTCATTTTTATGCATGTGGCTACCTAGTTTTCCCAATGCCATATATTGAAGAAACTAGTTTTTCTACATTGAGTATTTTTGGTTCCTTTGTCAAATATTAGTTGACCATATATATGAGAGTTCATTTATGGGATCTTGATTCTGTTTTATTGGTCTGTTTCTATTCTTATACTAGTACTATTCTGTTTTGATTTCTAGAGCTGAAATCAAGAAGTGTGATGCCTACAGTTTTGTCTTTTTTCTTAGGATTGCTTTGACTAGTGTCTTCTTCCGTTTTTTTTTTTTTTCATCAGAGTCTTTTAGCTTTAAATATGAATATGTTTCAAAGATAAACCTGTTTTAAAGTCACTAAGGTGACTAAAACCTACTTGCTACTAATTGTAATAAAATGCTTTTTAAAAAAAATTAAGACTTGCATCATGCACATGACAAAAAACTCAAAACATTTCAAAGAGATATATAATGAAAAGTAAGTATCGCCCTGAGACCATATCTCTGACTAATACCTTACAGAAGTCTTTCTGAAAGTTACTAGTTTTAGTTAACTAAAAGTGTTATCTTTGTATACCCTTCCAGAAATTTTATATGCATTATAGAAACATATTTTACATCATGTATATATATATATAAAGAGAGAGAGAGAGAGAGAGAGAGAGAGAGAGAGAGAGGAACCCAAAGACTGAGACATGAGCATACTGAACACACTTTTTTCCTTTTAAACTTAACAGTGCATCTTAGAAATTTTTCCTTATCAGCATACATAGATCTATGTTATCTTATTTAATAGTTTTTCTATTATTCATTTAACTGTTTTCCCATTGATAGATATTTAGTTTGTTTTATATTCTTTGCTATTCTGAATACTTCTGCAATGAATTCATTTGTGTATATGCACAGGTACACATACACACACACACTTGTTTATATGCCTGAGTGCAACTGTAGAATGAATTCCTAGAAACAGAATTTCTGGGTTAAAAATATTTAGCCCCAGAAGGAAGAGAAACTGGTTTATTAAATTTATTTTTCAGTTTTAATAATCGGAGCAGAATATCAGCTCTGCCCCCCAAATTTCAATGGATTTCTTTTCCCTTTAAATTTAAATTGGACATTGAAGACATGTGGCACTTTAGTTGGGATAATATTAGACAACTACTCATGTGAACCTTCTGGTTTTCAGAGTAGCAAAATCTAAAAGACTTCCTAGATTTTCAGTGCATGGAATCTTATTCCTAGAATAAGAATGTTAGGAGGCCATCTTATTCTCTTTGGAAAATTCATCTGAAATATCATAGAATTGATAAAACTGTGCTTCTTTCAGAGTCATTTCATGTGTATTTTTTTCCTTTGGATGAGCTTCTCTCTTTTTTTATCCCTAAAGAAAAACTATTAATTATTGATTTTGTTCGGCTTTCCCTCTCTTCCTGAGTTATTTTTTTTATTGTTATAGTATAATAGGAATGATGAAGAAATTTAAATGCATTTACCTATTCAACACAGAAGGAATATTCATATGTGGGAACACTAATGGGTATTGACAACGTGCAGATTACACATTGTAATGTGTACAACTAATCAATAACTAATAGCATGATTTTTACTTTGACTGAATAAAAATAGTTTAAAGTATGTCAACAATCTGAGTTAAAATTGGTACAGAGACTAACCCTTCTATAAATATAAGAAGTTCTTGGGAGATATTCACTTGGGAGAAATGTTTAAAATTAATTTATTATTAAGAATATTTTTTAGAGTGATTAGCATAGAGTTGTGTCTACAAACGGGGAGAAAAAAACCAATGCAAATCTATCCCATCCAAAGCTGTTAGTTGAAGAGATAATTTATCATTTATTCATATCTGTTGTTCTCATCCCTGGTTGCACATTAAATGATCAAGAATTTTGAAAAAAAATATATAAATGTTCAACCAGACCAATTAAATCAGAATCTCAGGATGAGGGAGGGGACTGGCAGGCATCCACATTTTTTAAAGCTTTGCTGGTGATTCTACTATGCATTCAGGTTTAGAACTGCTGATTAGAAAGATAAGGAGTAGGAGTTTAGAATAAAATACTTCCTGATAACTATCAGGACACCTTGAATGCAAATTTACAAAGGAAATTACTCCAAGAGTCTTACATGTTTCTGGAACCTTCAACAAATTCAAGATGTCTAGGTGGGAGACAGTGAAGATTTAAGGATCACATTGGTAAAAGAGCTGATGCTATGCTGGATTCTTCACCTTCCTTCTGTGAAAGAGCCATGGTGGATGCTACATTTTCTCTAAGCAGAGGAAGCTCCTTTAATCGGTGCACTCAGAACCATGAATTTGTTTTCTGCTGTTGGGAGACAAAGACTGCTATCTGATCCATGCCCAAGAAAAGTTTATCAAGCATAGACTGGAGTCTGTTTTCTATCAGCCAATTGTTCTGTCAGTGGAATCAACAGGGCTCTAATATGGGAACCAGCCTGCCTCTCAGAGTTTGTCAGGGCAAGAAATCCATTAAGTGTTTTCCTCTAGAGAATGGCAGTGACGTGGGAGAGGGACCAGCATGGTTGACAAGAGAGGTGAGCGAAACATAGTAGAAGAAGGTTGGAAGTGTATACTCAGATGGAAAATGGGAGTTGCAGTTGATCGCCTAGAATAAAGATGTATTTTCTTGGGTCAGCAGAAGAGCAGAACCCTTAAAACCCACAAAGCCACCTATGAGAGAAAGATTCACCCCAAATTGTTTTCCAGGACTACATTTTAACCGGCTACCAAATAGAAAGCATGACGCCATGCAGCTCAAGGAAAAATCAACCTATTCCTTGTCTTCATTTCCCTCTGCTACAGCAATACTATGGAGCTAGAAGAGCTAGTGAATACAGAAGGAAGAGAGCAGGAAAAGGAGTAGGTAAAGCCAGCCGTGTCCCCTTTCCCATTGCAGGCTGCCATCCTTAAGCCTGTCCAAGCAGAAGAAGAATATAATGTTAAGCAGACGTTCGAATTTGATGAGCCTTTCCCTATGATGCCTGAACTTATAGAGCACAGAAGAAAGTAAAGATTGAGTTTTAACCAACTGACACTATAATTTATGACTTTAGTCTTGAGATGTCTTGCTCATCCTTTTACCTATCAGACTTTTTGTGTCCTCAATCCTAAATGTCTTCCTTCTTCTTAATCTATGGCTTTCCTCCCAGAGTTTCTTTATCTGCATCTTGCTTACTTGTATTTGACATCTAGTAGCTGATTTCTTCTCAACTCTTTCTTGAGAACACTGATTTCTCAACGAGCAGTAATATTTCCTAATGACTCCTATGAATATTCAAGTCCTTACCCTCTGCCCTGCCAACACTCATCTGCAGTGAGGCATGTCTCATCATGGAATAAAACAGAACAGTTAGCTATTTTACTTTCCAACTTGTTTTGTTAGCATTTTGGAGATGTAAGCAAATAACAAAGGGCGACACAGTATACAGACCTCATTAGTGAAGCATAACAGCGCCCACCAGAATGGAACTGAACTGAACTGTGAGTGCGCCCAAATTATAGAGCTACAAATTTAGTTCTATTTGCATTTCATGAATTGTGTGCTATTAATGCATTGGAAACCATAGGACCAAATAAGGGTGGTATAATTTTTATTAAAGTCACACACAGAATTGTGTACCTTCATTTGCATGTTTACTTTCTTTTAAAAATGATTCAAAAATCAGAATTCAGAATGATAAAAAACACTCTTTGAAGGGTTTGAATTCTGACAAAGTAGGAACCTCAGAAAATTATTACAAGGATGACTTTTACACGCCTGGAAAATATAATTCTTTAGCCCTGGAAATCACTTTTGTTTAATTTGCCATGATCTTTCCCAGTTTCTCTCATAAACTACTTTGAATTGGTTTTCTGAGCCAGTCTAGTATGAGACCTCTAGGGAAGGCACAGCTGTAATGTATAAAAAAGCAGCAGTTTTGGTTCATTATGGCGTTTTCCCTTCTTAATACGTGAAATTCTAATAGGAGAGGTTAGGGTATCACATGCCCCTATGTTTCTTTTTTTTTTACATTTTATTTTATTTTATTTTATTTTATTTATTTATTTACTTATTTATTTACTTATTATTTATTTGAGAGAGAGAGAGAGAGAGAGAGAGAGAGAGAGAGAGGGAGAGAATGAGTGGGGGAGGGGCACAGAGAGAGGGAGACACAGGATCCAAAGCAGGTTCCAGGCTCTTAGCTGTCAGCACAGAGCCCAATGCAGGGCTCAAACTCATGAACCGTGAGATTCTGACCTGAACTGAAGTCAGATGCTTAACCGACTGACCCACCCAGGTGCCCCTCACATGCCACTATGTTAATGAGAAACTTGGTAAGGGTGACATTTAGTTAATTCACACAACCTTTATTAAAAGTGCAATTTTTTAAAGTTTATTTATTTATTTTGAGAGAGAGAGAAAGTGGGGGAAGGGCAGGAGAGGGAGAGAGAGAATCCCAAGCAGGCTCCGTGTTGTCAGTGCAGAGCCCCACAAAGGGCTCAAACTCACGAGCTGTGAGATCATAACCTGAGCTGAGATCAAGAGCCAGACACTTAACCGACTGAGCCACCCAGGCACCTCAAAAGTACACACAATTTTAAGTAATAAGGTGTAGATTATTGCTGTTAATTGCTTTTCTATGAGTAAGATGAACCTTGCATTCCTGGTATGTCCATTCATGAATTTATTCAACAATCATTTATTGATTGTCTAGAATGTGTCAGGCATTGTTTGATGCTAGAGACAGAAAGTACAGTAAGATACAACACTGTCCCTGGTCCACAATCTTGATGTATTTGCAAAGAAAAGCTTGTAAAAGATCACTTCAGTAGATAAGTGTTATAACAAGTATGCACCAACTCCAGTGATGGAACAAAGAAAGAAACATTTAATTTATTAGAATGATTTGGGTGGAAAATGGTTCAAAAAGGAGAAGATCCTTGAATGAGTTTCATGAGATAGAGTAGGCATTCTAAGGCAAATGTGATAATGGTGACAGGGATATTGTATACAACAGGATGAGCATGTGAAAAATACATAAGCATGGCACAGCTTGACACCTACAGGAAGTTGTCGGTCATTTGATATGACAAGAGTGTGGGGGTCTTCATTAAGAAATAAAGTCCCAGAAGGTACGCTGATAAATGGCAATAAGTTCCAGATCACAAACTATCTTTGATGTATGTTATAGAATTTGTGTTCAATCTGTAGGCAATGGGGAATCATTAGAATATATTTAAAAGGAGAATAACATTGTCAGATTTGTGGTTTTAGACACATCATTCTGGCAGCCACATGGAGGATTGGTTAAAACCTCAAATTTAATCCTTCAAATCTGTGATCTGTTGAACTATAGATTCAGAAGTTCTGTTAAACTCCTACAACTGAATGCAAAAATTTGTGTGCCTATATACTACTTCTGGGGAGAAATTTCATAACATACATTCGACTTTTAATCACAAAAGGGGATGATCATGAAAGCCAGGAAGTAGGGTGACAAACTCATCTCAGTTTGCCTGGGACTTTCCTGGTTTTAGTACCAAGAGTATTGCATCCTGGGAAACTTTCAGTTCCCAGGAAACTGGGCCAGTTAGTCATCCTCCTTGGAAGTCACAAGATTGTGACAATAGACCCTGTGAAAGGAAATTAAGAACTTCAACTAGAGAAGAAAGAATGACCTTGAGAGCTATAATACATAGAACTGAATGGCCAACTGAATTGGGGTGCAGTAAGGGAAAATGAATTAAATATAAAACTTATGTTTCTAGCTCTAGTTAATGTATTTATCTGGTTGCCATAAAGGAAAGTGTGTGTGTGTGTGTGTGTGTGTACAAGTAAGAATGACTTCCACTTTGAGCATGTAGATATTAAGTATTTCTGAGATTCTGATGGAAATGCCCAATAGGAATTGGACATGTAGATTTAAAATTGTAGTAAATCTAGAGGAATTTGAATAAGATTATTTAAGGAAGATGTGTAAAGTCAGAAGTAGTGGCAAAAAAGAGAATTCTGGGAGGGGCGCCTGGGTGGCTCAGTCATTTAAATGTCTGACTCCTGATTTGGGCTCCGGTCATGATCTCATGGTTTGTGGGTCTGAACCCCGCATTCATCTCTGTGCTGATGGTGAGAAGCCTGCCTGGGATTCTTTCTCTTCCTCTCTCTTTGTCCCTCCCCTGCTCATGCTCCCTCTTTCTCTCAAAATATATAAATCAACTTAAAAAATAAAGAAAAGTATTCTGGAAAGTCTGTATATTTGAGGATATCTGTAGTAAGAAGATCCTGAAAAGAATAAAACAGTCTGCTTGAAACTTTAAGCAGATTACCAAGAGAAACTGTACCGTCAGAATTCAAGAGAGGAAAGATTGTGATTATTATTTGTATCTTTTACAGTTTTAAATAATTTTCTGGATATATTAGCCAATGTAAACAGAAAAGAGAAAGAAATTAGAATATGAAGTTTGTGAAAAGGAAGGAATGAAATATTATTCGAAGCTTATATGATTATATACTCTAGAAAATCGTTGGGAAATATGATTGCAAACATTAAAATAATTTAGAGGTAACTGGGTGGCTCAGTTAAGCATTCGACTCTTGATTTCAGCTCAGGTCATGATCTCACAGTTTGTGAGTTCGAGCCCCACATCAGGCTCTGCATTGACAGAGTGGAGCCTGCTTGGAATTCTCTCTCTCTCCCTTTCTCTCTGCCTCTCTCTGTCAAAAATAAATAAATAAACATTAAAAAATAATTTAATAAGCTGGATAGATACAAAATATATACAGAAAACCAAATCATTTCTGTTTATTCAAACAATAAAAGGTTGGAAGATTTAATGGGCAAAGATATTCATCTGTATCAATCAATAAGATTGATTATATACAATCAATTGTATAAGAGTTAATATTGAATGTTATTATTGGATGAATATTGAATGTTATTATGTTCTAGGCACTCTTCTAAGTGCTTTCATAGGTTAAATTCACTAATCTTCACAACTGCATTTTACAGATGAGGAAGTAGTGGCAAAGAGAGTTTAAGTAATTTGCTTGCGTTTATACGGTTAATAAGTGGCAGACCTATATTTTAAATTTAGGGAGTCTTAATCCATAGGCTGTGGCTTTAATTGCCATACTATGTAGTTAATCCCTTTAGGGGAAAAAAATAGTAAAGTTCTACTCAAGAATATATTTAATAAGAAATACCCGAAATCTATATGAAGACAATGTAAAAATGGTACCAATGGAGAAAGGAATTCTTATTTATTTTTGGGACAGAGAGAGACAGAGCATGAACGGGGGAGGGGCAGAGAGAAAGTGAGACACAGAATCGGAAACAGGCTCCAGGCTCTGAGCCATCAGCCCAGAGCCCGACGCGGGGCTCGAACTCACGGACCGCGAGATCGTGACCTGGCTGAAGTCGGACGCTTAACCGACTGTGCCACCCAGGCGCCCCGAAAGGAATTCTTAGACAAATAAAAAAGCATATCATGTCGTTGGATAGGAAAACTTAACATAAAAGTATAAATTCTTCTTAAATTAATCTACAAATATAATTCGATTCCAATGAAAATAATAAAATATTTTTTCCTGTGAAACTAGTTTTGGTTTATATGTAAAAATTTTAAAAGGAAAATTCAGGAAGAAAAAAAGCACTGTTGAGGAGATAGAGCATCCGATATTTTAAAGGTATTAAAATTTTCAAAAATTAAAATAAGATGCTGCTAACACATGAGCAGAAAGATAAATGAAAGTCTAGAAATAAATTGAAATACATAGGGATTCAGTATGTGATAGAAATGGCCTTATGTCATTTATGTAATATACATCAGTAGGGGAGAAAAAGCAAGGTTCAATAAATGGTTCTTGGGTAATGGGGAAGCCAACTGGACAAAAACGGATTCATATCTCAACACTTCAAATAAATTTGCGGGGTGCCTGGGTGGCTCAGTCGGTTAAGTGTCCGACTTCAGCTCAGGTCATGATCTCACGGTTCGTGGATTTGAGCCCCGCATACAGCTCTGTGCTGACAGCTCAGAGCCTGGAATCTGTTTCAGATTTTGTATCTCCTTCTTTCTGCCCCTTCCCTGCTGGTGCTCTGTCTGTCTCTCTCAAAAATAAATGAACATTACCAAAAATAAATAAATAAATAAATAAATAAATAAATAAATAAATAAATAAATAAATTTGAGACAACTGAAGACTGCACTGTAAAAAAGCACAAATATATATATATATATATATATATATATATATATATATATATCAATATATATATATCATGCCTTAGCAACTTTATACTCAGATTTATACCCTGTAGGAATGTGTGCTTTAGAAGTATAGAATGCCACAGAGTAAGAAACAAAAACAAAAAAGATGCAATAAGTTTTCACACACATAAAATAAGAAGAATAATAAATAAATGTTTAAATCTTTAAACATAATTTTTACTAAACAAAAGAGGTCAGATCCCCCAATATATGCAGCACGTGATTCCATTCATATAAAGAGCAAAATTAAACTTTCTTATTTATGAATAATGACATAGTCAGCAAGAATGTAAAGACAAGCAGGAAGGGATTACTAACACAGCCAACATAATGACTGTCCCTGGATGGCTTGTGATTAGGCAGAGGAGGAAGCCTGGGTTTGAGCTGCTTCTGGGCAGCTGACAGTATCTCATTTCTTTACCTGGATGCTAGTTACACAGTAACCTTATAATATTTCCTTAAATTGTACATTCATATGTGGTTCACCTTGCTGTATTTGTGTCGTATTTCATAACAAAAAAAATGTATTAAAGAGGATAAAAGTTGAGTGTTAATGACTCAGCAGCCACAGAAGGAACTTCTTGGTGCTCGTGGAGATTTGTTTATGAAAATTCATCGAGCTGTACACGATTTGTGCACTTCCTATACATGTAATTCAATAAAATTTTAAAAATTAAATTTAAAAATGGAAGGAAGCAGGTGCCTGGGTGGCTCAATAGTTAAGCATCTGACTGTGGCTCAGGTCATAATCTCAGGGTTCATGAGTTCAAGTCTCACAGCGGGTGAGCTCGAGTCCCGCTTCAGGTGAGTCCCACTTCTCTTTCTCTCTCTCTCCCTGTCTCTCTCAGTCTGTCTCTTTTTCTCTGCCCCTCCTGGGATTCTTTCTCTCCTTCTGCCCCTTACTCACTTGTGCTCTCTCTCTCTCCCTCTCTCTCTCTCTCTCTCTCTCTCATAAAAAAAAAAAATGGGAGGAAGCTAAACAAGAAGCC
This sequence comes from Felis catus, assembly GCF_018350175.1. Taxonomy (NCBI): domain Eukaryota; kingdom Metazoa; phylum Chordata; class Mammalia; order Carnivora; family Felidae; genus Felis; species Felis catus. The sequence goes on from NC_058384.1 coordinate 56,005,004, forward strand.
GTGTGGACTGTTCTTTTTATAAGCTGAGGTTTGAATGGAAGCAAAACTTAAGGTAGTGTCCAGAGGGCAGGAATTTATAATCTACAGAAGAGACTTGGACATAATTACATGTGATAGGGAGAGAATCAGGAGAGGAGAAGGCATGAAACAGTGGAGAGAAGATAACCAATGGCCAGCCTCAGTTTTAAAGGAGTGGGGAGGGAAGCAGGTGTACAGATGGAAAGAAAGGGTTTGAACGAGGGCAGGAGTACATTTTTCTTCGAAACTTGGGAGAAGGAAATCGGAAAGGAAACCTTGGCAGGAACAGGAGAAAACATGACTATAGGTAATAAGCCACAGACTTAGATGTTTAAGCCCAAGACTACAGAAGAACGTACTATCACTTACAGAGGGAAGAGATGCAGAAATCCCTCTCTCGAAGAGGTCAATGAGGGATTATAAATGTTACAATGAAGAGATGGGAAAGAAAGGATAGGTACAGAACTATTCAAGGATCATTGAGTAGTGCTGATGGTCCAGTGTCATTTGGAGTTGATATATTTGGTGGCGTTTATCTCCAGAGTTAAGCAGTTATCCTCAGTGGTTTAGGGACTGGGAATGAGATAGAAAACGATAAGGTTAAGTCAAGATAGAGAATCTTCAGGCAAAATTTGGCTGACGTTTATGTAAAAGCAGATTGCAATAATTGGTCCTAGGAAGACTATGGTTAGATGGTGCATATGGGGCCTGGGGTTCATAGGGAAGGAAGCAATCGCAAAATGGCGTGATCCAGGGAGGCAACTGGAAATGAGGCAGGTAAGAGAACTGCATTGCTACAGTACCCCAGGGCCAACTATCTCTCCCCGAAAGTTTGATTGAGGTTTGAAAATGTTCAGTTTTACAATGGAATCTTGCAATTTTTCTAACACAAAATAGAATTCAATAGGAGAAATACTTTGTATTTTCAAGTAATAACTTTACAGAACTTCTCTGAAGCACAGGTCTTGAAAACAGCATTTCATTGAGACTCCACCTTATAAATAGGAATCCAAGTTAAATATTATGGGGGAGGAGGTAAATCTGCAAAAAGAAAATCAAATTATATATCAAAGCTCCAATACGTATTTACTTTGGGGTAATTCTCTGTGTCAGCCTAAGTCATGGCTTGCCTTGGCACTAGAACGACTATTTCCTGAAGGTGTCAGTATGGCTGGAAGATTAGAATCCTGCCAGAAGTTCTTCCTAAATTGCTCATGGTTAGGCAAAGACAGACAAGAGAAGAATGAGAGCAAAAGTGTTCTGACTGAGGCTGAAAGTATTGCTGTCTGCTCTCCGTGATTCCTTTCTTAGGAAATGCAGGTGCCTGAAGATTTTTTTAAAAGCCTCCTCTTCCCTCCTCACCCCCTGCCCCATCCCTGACTTCAGGACTCCAATTGGTATACTTTTTGCTGTCATTTCCCAACCATTAACAATTCAACTGCACTCCTACCATGCTGAACCGAAAGGGTGCTTCTACAATCAACATGAGAAGAAGAACCAATCCATCAACAAGAAGGTAATTGTTGAGCAAGGCTTCTGTGTGACATACAAGGGAAGATACAAAAAATGCTTAAATAAAGTCTATCTTTAAGGATATTACGTAATAGAAGAATAGGGAAAACATACATATTTCACAAATGCAGACATATATGGTAAATGTCAGTGGAAAAGCGGACTGAGATTTTGAGGTAGGCTGGTGTGGTCAGCATAGGCTGCATGGGGAAAAAAAGGATGTGACCTCAGGCATGGGCTGTTGTGCAGAATTTCAACAGGTGAATACATTGAAATAGCACGAGTCATGTTCATGGTATCTCCTATTTGCCAAGAAAGTTTTAAATGGCCAATGTCATCACTTGGAAACATATCTGCATGTAATCAACTTATAATTATTTGTGCCAGGAGAGGAATAATCCCAAAACAATTTGCCTTTGAATTGGACTAAACTGTGCAATATTACTTGAAGTCCGTTTGTCCTCTTTGTTTGGAATTATTTAGGCTAATGTTAAATTCCTTGCATTTGCTGAGCACAAAGAGAGAGCTCAGGGGTATATGGCTCAGCACTAGATGGTGTTGGGGGAAAGCAACACTCCGATAAAATAACGACAAATGTTTCTGAATCAATTTCATGTTGTCATGGCTAAACACAAACAGCCTCAGAACATCTGGGATTTCCTCATTTTAATTCCAAGTTGTCAGATTTTACACATTCTTGCTTTCTTGGACTGAGATGTTTTTTCTAGTGTGACTTGTGTCCACTTGCAAAATTGTTAAGAATTACCGTCAAACGGGGACCTTAGATTTTCCCACGTGAACTGTGTCTTATAATGTCAGAGTTGGTGAGGAGGGAGGAAAAGAAAGACTAGACAAAAGAGAATTTCTGAATTGAAAACCCAACATCAACAGCAAATCAAATTATTAAAGAAAATACCCTAAAATCATTTCTTTAATTTCAAAGGGATCTGTAATTTGAAATTTAAGCCAACATCACGATGAGAGCTTCCAGATCTTTGAACCTCTCTAAAATTTCAATTTGCCACAGCCAACTTCTACCTTTCTATCTCTCTTCTCTGCTTCAGTTTCCCCCCTTAACATTTTTAATTAAAAATAAATTTTTTAACATTTATTTATTTTTGAGAGACAAAGAGAGACACATCATGAGCAGGAGAGGGGCAGAGAGAGGGGGAGACACAGAATCCAGAAGTAGGCTCCAGGCTCCAAGCTGTCAGCATCAAGCCCAACATGGGGCTCGAACTCACGAATTATGAGATCATGACCTGAGCCGAAGTTGGTCGCTCAACTGACCAAGCCACCCAGGCACCCCCACTCCTTAACATTTTTCATTATCTAACATGCAATTCACTTTATTTTATCTAGTGTCTCCATCACTAGAAGGTAAACTCCATGATGGCAGAGATTTTTCTCTATATCCCCACTCCCCAAAACAGTGTGCTGAACATACAAGTATTTTATAAATATTTGTTGTTGAGTAAATCCTAAATCTTTGTGTCAATGGGTTTGAAGTATTTTTCCATAATCTCAGAGTAATTTTTATATTCAATTTACCTTAAATGGACTTACATTTCTACTATGAACAGAAAACTGGATTCAAACCTAAATTATTACATCATCTTTTTATAAAATTGGATTAAACATAGGGGCATCTCCAACTTTGGCTCAGGTCGTGATCTTGCAGTTTGTGAGTTCGAGCCCCACATCAGGTTCTAGGTTGACAGCTCAGAGCCTGGAGCTTGCTTCAGCTTCTGTGTCTCCCTCTTTCTCTGCCCTCCCCCCTGCTCATGCTCTCTTGCTCTCTCTCAAAAACAAATAAATATTTTAAAAAAATTAAACAGATTAAACAAAGAGAAAATAAATTTGAATGTTTTGTTTAAAAAATACACATAATTTTCAACCGTGAATATATTCAATAGGGTTAACTTGATAACTGAAATAACTATATTTGGTCTAGTTATATTAGGAGTAGAATTAAGCTGGATCAATCAATACTCATAAGCAACTTTCTATTCAACAGATGAACTGATGAAGAAGTGCATATGTTTGAATTATGGTGAACTATCATCAAGAATAACTTGAGCAGAATAACAATTCTGAATAACATCTTTTTACTATTTCAGAATGGTTATTATCAAACTATTTCTGAATAGAGATAAGATGCTTTATAAATAATCTGTGTAATTATTAAAAAGACAGCTCTGAAGAGCAATTTAGTAGAGTGATAGGCTGTCAAGATAGGTGTGTCATAGGCAGATAAAAGGAAGCAATCGTTTCATTTCTGTATCTAGCATTGGTCAGAAAACGCCTGAAATCTTTTTTTAAGACACATATTTTAAGTGGATCATTGACAAACTAGGGCATATTGGAAAAAATAACCAGGATGGTGAAATGCCTAGAAATTATTTTTAATAAGAAACACTTAAATAAGCTTTACTAATAAAAAAGAAGCAGTTCAATAATCTAGAGATGTTTGAGATGTTTAGCATAGAAGAGAAAATATTTGGGTGAGGGAGAGTGAACATTTTTTAAGATCTTCAAATAGCTGACTTGCTACCAGTAGAGCTAGAATTTGTTTTTTTTAGTTACTCTAGTGGGCCTAAAAAGAACAATAAGTAAGCTGAAATTACAGAGAACTAGACTTATATTTACTGTAACAAAAACTTGTTAACAATGTGAACATTTCAAAAATGTAATGAATTACATTATGAGGTGATAAATAACCCCTCTGCCTTCACATTCACACTGTGGATTGGAGGAAACAAACTCCATATTGTGAATATCTGGAGGGCAACGGCTGTGTTTAATGTTTCTATACCTTTAATATATGTAGTATGTTTACATGTAGAAGAAGACCAATAAGGAGCTCAAGAGCCTTTGGTGGCATGGATGAATGGATGTAGTTTAGACACATGAATATTTCCATGTTTCTGCATCATCCAAGCTATCTGAGACAGAATACTCATAAACTTGGTTGAAGGCTGACTGAATACAAAACACGTGAGAGTCACCTGGGTGGCTTAGTGGGTTGAGCATCCGGCTCTTGGTTTCGGTTCAGGCCGTGATCTCATGGTTAATGAGTTTGAGCCCTGCTTCAGGCTCTGCGCTGACAGCGTGGAGCCTTCTTGGGATTCTCTCTCTCCCCCTCTCTATCTGCCCCTCCCCTGCTCTCTTGCTATCTCTTTCTCTCTCAAAATAAATAAATAAACATTAAAAAAAAAAAAAAGAAAACGTGAGAGATAGAAGTGAGAGATAGTGTTTGGAGTAAATGTCAGGACTTAACTACCCTAGAACCATTTGCTTACATTCTAGGGTAGTAACAACCCAGAAAATTTCTCCTTTCCTCCCAGAGAAGATTTATTTACATTTCAGAGTGAAGAACTTTCTGGAAGACATGATGGACTCATGTACCAACCATCCTATGTAAGTTTTGAGTTTCACACTTTCAAGGTTCCTTCCCTATGGTAGAACCCTGGTAAATGTTCAAATGAACATCTGCCCTCACTATGGTGCCCTGTGGGGGCTTGGGAAACAGACACTCAAATATGTCTGTCTTTCTATCTATCTATCTATCTATCTATCTATCTATCTATCCATCCATCCATCCATCATCTATCTATAGGTATCAACTTAACAGATGAATGGAAGAAAGGAAAGAAGTAAAGAAGGGAGGGAAGAAGATTGGATATTTATCTGTCAGGAACTCTATATTCCTGCATTGGATGGAAATTTCACAGATAATGATGAAGACCTATTCAACTTTTAGGTACATGTTGCTTTTTATATAATACTTATTTTATACATTTATTTATTATCTATTTAATATACTTATTAAACAGATATATTTATTATATATATTAAATTTTTTTCAGGTCACTGTTGGTAATTTTAAGGGATGTTTTCATTCCCATGCCAACAAACAAAATTCAGTTTCTGAAAAAAGAAGACAAAAGAGTCTGCAAGATTTTTTTACTTCAAAATATCTCTTAGAAGTATACAAATTTCTTGGTGTAAAGAGTAATTTTTATCTCTGATAAATCATTAGTGAAAAGTGCTCTAATAAATGACATGGCAGTTTGAGGTAAGTTACTTAAGATGATAACAAAGAACCCCTTTCTGAGATAACAGAATTGATTCTATAAAGATGATCTCTTAAAATGGTTGAAACAGAAAGAAGAATCATTTGGCCTAAGTTTTCCTCAGGACATGCTCAAAATATACTGAATTCTTCTCTGAACAGAAGAAATAGAATTTGTCAAACTGAAGATTCTAGAGACATTTAACTTGCTATTTTGCTAGCATTTGGGGTCTTGAGAAGAGCTTTAATCAAATGAACAACTCTTAAATGTAACCATAGGCATTTAGGCTTTTTTTTTTTTTTCAAGTTCATTAGGGCACAAAGTGATTCATGAAGAACTTCAAAAGGATTGATTAATGCATGTCTAGTTTCTGTAGTTAAAACATTTGAAAACTCTTTACTCCCCCCAAGTTTTATGGTGATTCACCTAAAAAAATCTCTCTCACTGGCAGAAACACATGTTAGCAACATTTATACACTGAAGAGAAACACCACCGAGACCAAAATATTATGTTACTAAGTTAATGATATGCATATCTCATAGAATTTACTGTAATCGATATCTGTGACCAAGCTGGCAACAGATCAAACACTGCCCTGTATCAAATCTTTGCAAGTCCCCTCCTCTGACTGCTTCACCCACTGGCCATTACCGAGCTTATTATATGGTTCACCTTCAGACAATAACTCACCGCCAGCGTAGGGTTTTATTTCAGCTGCTGCATATATATTTGAAAATGTCTATCTTCTTGCTCAAAGTCAATTATACTATTTACTCAGATGCTAGCAAAAGCATTAAGTTATATACATTGCATACAATTAGTTATAGTTATCCACTGACCTAAGCAAGAATTTGTGTACTCGAAGATATGAGTATGTTTAGTAAAACACACTAAACCTAATGTTCTATATGTGTTTGTCATGCCATTGAACAGTTTCAAAGAAGTCTCACTGGAATTTTATCTGATCTTCAGAACTACAAGGTGACCCAGCTTTTGGTTTTCATGGCTGTCACGGAAGAGGAGCGCACACTCATTCCGAACGACTCCACAAGGTAGAACTAAACCAGCAGGTGAAACCCACAGGGAGTCACATTGTAGCCCAAAATAAAGGAGCCTTTTCTGACTATTAAGTCTCTTTAAGTGCATTGGTTTGCTTTATAGTTGGTGTGCTTCCTGTCGATGGAAATGTCTAACACAGTGGCAAAAAGAAGTCAAGTATTCGGTGAGTAGCTGGGTGAGATGACCTTTCACATTTCTCCAAATGTTGGAATCCTGCATACATGCTCTAGTATTCCTTTAGTTAAAAATGGGTAGTAGCTTGCTGTCCTTCCGATCCAAAGGGGGAGTATAACGCTCCTTCTGTTCCCTTTTCTGTTCTGGACACATGCCCAGTTACGATGAAGAACAGTTTAGCCATGAGCTTCAGCTGCTGCGTGGCTAATGGAAAAGGAGCCCAGGAATGCACACTCTCTCTGTGTCTACTCAATGCCAACAGGCTCGTCTGATTTGAACAAAAATCCAGTCAAGCTGCCTGTTTGGCAGTGTGCGAGCAACACATCTGGGTGCCTTACAAGACTTCTGACTGAACGAAGGGGCTGTTTTCAAACTACATAGGCCCAACATTAAAAGGTCTCTTCCCCCCTGGGCTGTCCCATAAGCTAGTGAATGTTGATCATGAAATCCATGGTATCATGAGGCAGAAAGATCTCAGAAAAGATCTGAAGCTACATTTATCAAAATGTCTTCCACGGAAACACTGTCTCGTGAAGGTTCCATGGGGAAAAAGTGGTATGATATCAAAGAAACTGCATCCTTAGGTCTTTCTGAAGATTCACAATGCACATTATTAAAATTAAATGTTCTGGGAAGTCTTATTGCAAAGAAACATTGGTAAACATAGATCTGACCACCACAATTTTTTTTTTGTATGGTGCTCATTAACATTCCACAGAAGACACATTGGGAAATAGTGGTATTTTTAGTACCAAATTGTCATTTTTACATATGAAGAAACTTATGTCTAGGGAGATAAAATGACTTGTTTCAGGCTGAATATACTGACAGAATTATGACTAGAACTTGACTTTCCTTACTCCTAATCCAATATTCTTTTCCCTGATGGATTGTTATCATCACATTTTTGACTTTTATATTTCATTTCATCATGCCTGGGTCAGGTGTTCATACATAGACTGATCTCTGGCTACAAGGTAGACTCTGGGAGAAGTTTTAAGATAAGTACTTGCTTAGCCAATCTTCTAGAGCCAGGAATTGGGGTCATGTTGTAAAAAAAGAAAAATATATCAGATCATGGAGAGATACTAGAACCAAACCTGGAATTTTCCACAACTAAAAAAATTCCCACTAGGGGCGCCTGGGTGGCTCAGTGGGCTGAGCGTCGGACTTCGGCTCAGGTCACGATCTCGCGGTCCTTGAGTTCGAGCCCCGCGTCGGGCTCTGGGCTGACGGCTCAGAGCCTGGAGCCTGTTTCCGATTCTGTGTCTCCCTCTCTCTCTGCCCCTCCCCCGTTCATGCTCTGTCTCTCCCTGTCTCAAAAATAAATAAAGGTTAAAAAAAATTAAAAAAAAAATTCCCACTATAATTTTATGGTTGCCTATATCACCTGCATTTCCTCTTTTTCATACTCAATTCCTAATGAGCCCTTGCTTAATATGGTTCACCTGTTCCATATAGAACCCCAAATCTACTCAAACCAATTAAAATGAGACAACTCAGGATTGTATTTTGTTCATTACAGAACTGTTATAGCCATTATAAGTTCAGCAACTCAGGATTCCTTCTCTAGTTGGCTCCATCAGACCCAGACATGGCTCTTGAAGAACACAAAATATATGGACTTTGCCTTCTCTCCCAGTGCAGTCCAATATATAATGGTGGTGGTGGGGAAGATGGTGGCGGTGAATGTTCACATTTAAAACATTAAAGGGAAGAATATACCATGCATATAGATGGCAATAACAAAATGAACATTGGATGAGTCACCAAGTTCTTTGACGATTGATAAATCCTATAATTAGTCAATTTGGACCTCCTCATATCAATTTTCTAGGAAGCTTTCCACTGCATTTTTTAGGAGCAGCCATAAAAGAAGCTTTGTAGTACTCTCTTGGGTTGTCCTAACTTAGTTGTTCAATTCATTTGGTGGTAATTTTGGTGACTATAAATTACTTAAGAGTCTGGGAAACACAGTCATCTTTTTTTTCAATCTTGAGAGTCCTTTTGATCATATACTACTCTAAGAATTTAAGTGACTACTGCTCACTATCTTTGTCATAAAACTCTTGTTAATTAGCAATATAGGAAATCTTATAGTCTAACCTAGGCTGAACTACAGACTCAAGAGACTATGTCCAATCTCCTAATTTCTGCTTAAAGTTATCAACCTTGGAGCATAAATAAAGCTTGATAGACTGGTTTGGGGCAGCAGAAAATATTTCCTCATAAACAAACTTGTTCTAGCTCAGAGCTGTCTAATACAACTTCCTATAGAAATGTTCTTATTTTGTGCTGTCCAATATGGTGGGCACTGGACACGTGGCTACTGAGCACTTGAAAAGTGATTAGTACCATTGAGGACCTAATTTTTAATTTCATTCAATTTTAACTAATTTGTATTTACATAGCCTCATGTGGCTAATGGCTACTATTTTATCATAGCTCTAGAAGGCACTATGTACTATAGCAATTAGCAAGATGTGCTTTGTGGGGTAGGAGGAGCAAGAGCCTGTGAAATTGGGGTTCTCTGATTCACCTCCTCTTTTTCTGTATATTCATTTTTCAAACCACAATCCTATGTTATCCTTAGCATCAGAAGCAGGGGCTATTAGAAAACACTATATTAACAATGCAGCTCAGAATGATGAATGAAGCTCTGATCTTAAGTAGTTTCAGATCTTCCTCATAACAAAGTTACCTACTTATCCTATTGTTTCTGATTCTGTTTTTCAGCAAAGTAACTGTGGACAGGAACCTCTTGTCTCTTTGAAATATGTCAATGGAGGCCATCAGAAATATTCAGTAATCTATTCTAAACTAACAATTTACCACAAAGTTCTTACACTTTCAGCCCAAAGAGCACAATATTCTGATCCAAGAGAAAGATCAGGTTATTGTTTCTGAACACTTACAGCTTTTCACTCTGGAATGGGAAAGTGCTCCACACTTCCAGCCCTCATGAGTCAGTTCCATATTTTCTCCAAGTTTGTTGTGTCACACACTTGCCAATTTGAGTAGTAGTGCTCTTTTGGTTGCAAGTGACAGAAATCCATTTAAACCAAAACAAAAAGGGGGTGAGGGGCTTCTACTGTCTGTATATAGGAAAACCTCATAGAAGACAAAAGTGGTCCACAGTATTTATAAACAAGAGCTATGTTCCGGATACTCACTAACAGCTGTTACAATGCATGGCACCTCTCTCTCTTTCTCTCTCTCTTTTGACATGTTAACTGCCTGTATGTATGTACGTATGTATGTATGTATGTATTTATTTATTTATTTATATACTTTTTTAAAAATTTAAATTCAAGTAATTAATAGACAGTGTAGTCTTGGCTGCAGGAGTAGAACCCAGTGATTCACCCCTGACATATGACACCCCATGCTGATCCCAAGTGTCCTACTTGGTGCCCATCACCCATTTATCCCGTCTCCCCACCCAACACCCCTCCAGCCACCCTCTGTTTGTTCTATGTTTAAGAGTCTCTTATGATTTGCCTCCCTCTCTGAGTGTATCTTATTTTTCCTTCGAAACCCCAACTTGCACATAAAGGTGTAAATTGCTTTTCATCATCCTGTCTTCAGGACGATTCCTGAACTCTGTTTTGTTTTTGATGCATGCTGTTTATATTTTAGGTTTTCTTAGAAGCTTCCTAGCAAGATTTTAGAGTTTAGTGGTACTCTGACCTTGTAGTCTACCATGGCCTCTTGCAAACTGTCTTCTGTCCTAGTTTGTTCTCCCTTTAGATTTACTCAACTTCATAGCACTTTGGATTCTGTGCTGTGGCTTACTCCATCAAGTACTTCTTGCTTCACTTTGTAAGAAGAGGATTTTTTTTCTGCTTGTGTTTGTGCTTCATCTTCTTTCCTTTTAACTTTTCATTTGTTTTCCATTTCTGTTAGTATTCCTTTTGCATGCACAAAAGTAAAGGGACTGAGATAACAAGTAACACATCAACAGCAGTCCTGACACACTGAACAGTTGGCCCAGCTTGGAAAGTGAGGCAAAGAAACATGCACATGAAGGGTGAATGGGCTCGTGCTTTTCTGCTACTGAGAACTGTCTCACCAAAGACCCACAGCAGATGTATCAAAACACTTCAGTAAAATTTCATAGAATCTGGGGACGTAGCATAGTAATTAGAACAAAAAAAGCTGAAAGTTCTGTTCCTAGAGAACCATCTGCCTTCAGAAGAAACTGGTCAGGGTGGTAGATGGATAGGAAACCAAGTCATATGAAGAATGAGTAAAGATAGTGGAAAATTTTAGCCTAGCATCAGAAAATGATAAAATCTAAGGTAAAAGGAAGCCCAAAAGTCCAGTCTACTAAAAAATGTTTAGATTTTCTACCAACTGCTTGTCCATCCTATGCTTAAAATACCTCTAATGAGGATAAGTTCCCTCTCACTGCAAAGCAGTATCTTTAATAGAAATATTTTAAAATAAGTTTTTACTGAGGGATAACACACATGTGGAAATTTTCACAAATCATAAACATACAGCTTGATTAATGTTCAAAATGTGAAGTCACGTTCCACTTTTCTGCTTTTGTTGTTGTTCTTGAGGGCCATCTGTCATTTTGATTTATTTTTAAAAAATGTCTTGTGGAGGACACCTGGGTGGCTCAGTCAGTTAAGCGTCCTAGTTTGGCTCAGGTCATGATCTCGCAGATCATGAGTTCAAGCCCCACATCAGGCTCTGTGCAGACAGCTCAGAGCCTGGAGCCTGCTTCAGATTCTATCTCCCTCTCTCTCTGCCTTCCCCCACTAGCGCTCTCCCTCTCTCAAAAATAAATAAGTATTAAAAAAATTTTCTTGTGGTATAATTGACATATAATGTATTAGTTCCAGGTGTACAATAGAATGATCAATATTTGTATATATTGTGAAATGATCACCACCAAATGAGGAGTGTAGTTAATATATACAACCTCACATAGTTACAATATTGTTTCTTATGACGAGAATTTTTAAGATCTACTCTCTTGGCTACTTTCAAATATACAGTTTTATTATTATACCATTTTACATTATTATATATTATTATATATTATTATATTATATTATATTATATTATATTATATATGTTTATTATATTATTAACTATAGTCTCCATGCTATACATTACTTCCCCATGACATTTTTTTTACAACTGGAAATTTTACCTCATCACCTACTTTTCCCACCCTCCATCTCTGGCAATGACTAATCTGCTCCCTGTATTCATGAGTTTTGTTTTTGTTTTTAAGATGCCACATGTAAGTGAAATCATATGGTATTTGTCCTTCTCTGTCTGACTTTTTTCACTTAGCATAATACCCTCTAGGTTCATCCATGCTGTCGCAAATGGCAGGATTTCCTTCATTTTAATGGCCGTATAGTATTCCATCAGATACGTGATACACATCACATTTTCTTTATCCATTCATCCATCAGTGCCAATGCAGGTTGTTTCCATATCTTGGCTATTGTAAATAATGTTGTGGTGAACATGGGAGTATAGATATTTTTGAGTTAGTGCTTTCATTTCCTTCAGATAAATACCCAAAAGTGAAATTGCTGGAACATATAGTAGTTCTATTTTTAATTTTTTGAGGAACCTCTGTAATTTTTTTCCAAAGTGGCTGCATCAATTTACATTCCCAGAAAAAGTGCACAAGGGCTCCCTTTTCTCCACATCCTTGCCAACACTTGTTATGTCTTGTCTTTTTGATAAGAGTCGTTCTAACAGGTGTAATATCTCATTGTGGTTTTGACTTGCATTTTGCTATTAGTGATGTGGAACACTTTTTCATGTGCCTGTTGCCCATTAGTATATTATCTTCAGAAAAATGTCTGTTTGGTTCTCTTCCCATCTTTTACTTAGATTGTTCTTTTGTTGTTGACTTATATGAACTCCTTCTATATTTTGGATATTAACCCCTTATTAGATGTATGATTTGCCAACATTTTTCCCATTTAATAGGTTGCCTTTTCATTTTGTTGATGGGTTCCTTTGTTGTGCACTTTTTGTTTGTTTATTTGGTGTTGTCCCACTTGTTTATTTTTGCTTTTATTGCCTTTGCTTTAAAATCATCATCATCAAGACAGATGTTAAGGAGCTTACCACCTGTTTTCTCCTAAGGGTTTGTAGCTTCATGTCTTCTATTCAAGTCTTTAATCCATTTTGGGTTGATATTTTTTGTGTGGTGTAAGATAGTAGCTGTCAGCTGAGCATCCAACTCTTGGTTTTGGTTCAGGTCATGATCTCACAGTTGGTGAATTCAAGCCCCATGGTCAGGCTCTGCCCTGGTGGTGCAGAGCTTGCTTGGGATTCTCTTTCTCTCCCTCTCTTTCTGCCCCTCCCCAACTCACTCTCACACACACACACACTCTCTCTCTCTCTCTCTCTCTCTCTCTCTCAAAATAAATAAGCTTTAAAAAAAGTGGTAATTAATTTAATGTCTTTGTGTAAGCTTTCTTAGCGTGTGTCAATATCCTCTAAGTCTAATAAACTATGAAATACTAGCAAGATGACTTTTTTTTTTTTGAAATTAATAGTTTAAGGACCAATTGCTTGATAAAGGAGAATTCACTACAGGAAATGCACCCTAAAGACCATGCAGCCGTGAACCAGCTGATCTTCCCTGGCAACACTATGAACGCAGCCTGAGCCAATTCAAACTTCCACAGTGAGCAGAGAACCCAGCAGGCACTTACGGTGCATGCTCAAGTAATACATGATAACTCAGGGAACCAGGACTTCTCACCTAATCTTCAGCACTGCCAGAAACATAGGGGGGCTTCCTACAGCGGGAATAAGAAGAACCCTTATAAGAAGACTGTTCTGCAGCAGGTGCACCAAGAGCGTAGAGAGCAAGGGGTTCATGCAGGAGAGTCCCTCTCCCCCCCAGTCCTCTAATTCTTTCACAACTAGATTATCTTCCTATTTCCTTTCAGTCAGTGGGACTGCCTTTATGTGCATATGTGTCAGTAACAGGAAATAGGCATTGTTCTCACTGAATCCAGGATTTCAGCATGAAACCACTCTGAACACAGAAAGTATGCAGTGTTTAAACTTAGTGTTTGCAGTCAGAAACGGTATACTCCTTTTCAAGGACATTTATTAAAAAAGGAAAAATGGCCTGAGGCAGAAGAATTCAAAGGCTCTGAGCACTGAATTTTATGAAACATCACTACCAAATCAGACAGGTAGATATTTGCTGGGATCCAATGTTTAAAATGATGGCTGGCTTCCTAGTTATGGTCGCCTTAAGAACAGGATGAATCAAACAACATGCAACACAGGATGAGATCTATGACTATGGGAGCTACTGCGTCCAGTTTGGTCACAATGTGCACGTACTGTAGAACTCTCCCTCTTCCACCTCTTCTTTTCCTCATTTCCTCCCTTCCTCCTTCCTGTCCATAACTATACTGGGAATTGACTACGTAATAAGCACTTGGGTGGGTACTAGGGATACAGCAGTGAAACTCAACATGTTTCAGGTGCCTTTTGGGACTTAAAGTCTAATACAGTAAGTGCAACAAAGTCAAGGGTAAAGTCTTGGAGGGGATGAAACCTGCAGACCAGCCGATGTAGCAAGGTATGGTTAGCTTATTGGGATGACAGAGATAGGAAAAAGACTTGCCCTCTGTTCCATGCTAAGTTACCTCTTTAACCAGAGCTACTCACACACTGCAATTATTATGGAAAAAAAACCACTGAAAACATAAAACACATCATTAATATCTACATTTTTGCACCATGAGAATAGTATTTAGCTTTGTGACATCTTATTCGCTAGAATCTTTAAGTGAGTTACAAATGTACCAGAGAATTATTGTGTTAACAAAGCATCTAAGAATATACACATTTGTATATTGTTCAAAGTCAGGGATATTTTATCCTGAAATCCCCCTCCCCCATCACTTCATTTAGTCCAGGAACTTCCCAATATATACTGAGAATAGGCAAATCCAATGATACACTAATGATGTAAACTTAGTCAAAAAACAGTTTAAAATGAGACTGACCCCTTTTATTCTACCCTGACTGTTCTAAGTACATGTAAAATGTAGAGTTTAGATATTGTTCCTCATTCCTAAGCACAGAATTCCAAAGAATTCTAGAATACTTGGGACATTATCAGTTTTTACCAAAATAAAAAACTCAATTTTTTTTTCATATAGGAGAATATGTATCTGAAGTATTTATCTGCACAGCATAAAACAGTATAGCAATTACATCTTAAGAACAATTCTGAGAAACAGTTCAGAGGTTTCTATTCTCTGCTTTTGTGGCACATTTCTTGGTAGAAACGTGTTATCCTACCCCTTGACCCTGCCCATGTTACTGTCCACGGCACCTCCATTTCTGAGAAAGTTCAGCCAGCTCTTCTTGTGTGGCATGGAGAAATGAACATTCTTCAGTTGAATGAGTTATGCAACTGAACGGATCAGTGATAACTGTGGTTTAAACTAAATTGAGGAATAGCCAAAAATTAAACTGACCAAACTTCAGATCCATGTTGGCCTTACTTGAACTGATTTGACATGTCTGTTACTGTTTAAATTTCTGCATTTAGAAATGAGAATTAAAATTTTCTACACAAATAAGCAGGGGAGGCCCAGGAAAAAATAAACCACTCTGCTACAAAGAATTCTATGAGTTATTATTTACTGACAATGACTCTTCCCTCCTAACTAGATTTTGATGCAAATTTGTCACTTAAGGTCTGAAAGGTGCTTTAGGGTTTCTAGAGAAAAAGTTTTGTATAAACATTGTATGTTATGATGGGTGAAAATTTTTGCAAAATTATAGTCCAATTCACTAGAGCAACAGAATACAAACACAAAATACATCTGGAAAAAGAGATAAAAAGGAAAACATGGGTGGTCACTTTCCCAACCTATACTCTCCCTAATAAATCAGAGTTTGCTTCTATACAAAAATAATAGATCATCTCTCACATCTTGAAAGCTGCTAGAATCATTTCATGGAAAAGTGGCCTAATGCCTAAACCATCTCCAACCAGTCCTGGAGCTTCCTGAAACTGCCAATGAATGACACCTATTTGCAAAACATTTATTTATTCCCTTGCACAATGCAGGCTACTTCTAGGCTTTATACCCACTCTTTGATATAGCCTTTAGATGATCACAGTCCTTAATTGTTTTTGCAGAACATTCTACCATTTCCTCCTTGTTTCTTTTCAACCTGGTTTCTGCTATTATCTTTTGGGTCTTTGGTTGAATGCTCAGAAAAACCTTCCAGGGAATGTATTTGTTCTTTTCACTCTCTTATTTGTGTCTTGGAAGTCAATATAAATAAGAAATAAGAGACTTAGAACAAAAACAGAACAAGACATTTCATCTTCGAGTTGTGTAGCCACAATCAAAATCTCACTCGTGATACAGAATCATGTAATATTTCACTTTACCTTGTCAAAAGATGGAAGACTCTCAAAACATCTCTTACTGTCTAGTTTCATTCACTAGTGGTGATAAACCGCGGAGCAAAGTAGAGTCAAAGAGGGGCTGAAAAAATTGACATTCTTGTCACCACCCTCCAAAAAAGAATGATTGTTTTGAAAGTAGCCACTGAATTCATAGCCAAAATCTGTAAATCTAGTAAGTCTTAACTGATAACCACCCATAAGAAATAACTGCCTCTGTCTCTCTCAAGACATAGACAATCCCGCCTAGATATTTCCTGCTTTGTGAATTGCATTTGCAGTATCGGGAAAATGCTGTTGCAATAACTTCTGAGTTTTTTCCTATGTTCCACACACTGCTGGAGAATTCACATGATTTTATGCACCTGTGTTGTTTGGTCATTTTCTTTGCATCCTTTGGGAGGAATCAAATGGCTGTCTTGATGTAATGGATGCCTTGTGTACGCAGAAGCCAGGGGGAAAGTACTGCTACCTATGGGAATACATTGCATTTCCAAAAATGCACAAATAAAAACAATGTTGAATTTCTGGTATGCTCATTGAGTGTATGTGTGCATGGACCCACACAGACTTCTCTACACACAGATACAAATGAACTGCCCATTTCAGACATCAGTAACCACCAGCTCTTTTATAAAGAGGATATTGTGCCTTGCATTTTGGACACACATGGAAAATGTTCTTAAATTGCTTTCTGTTTTTATCATTAAATGTGGGAATATACCTAAAAATCACAGCAAACTCTTCTTTCTGTGTGGTCTAAAACATTTATCACTTTTTCCTATAGAAGGAAGGAAACGCTATATTTAGCATTTTGTGGTAGACAGTAATAAGTGATTCTGAGATTTGATAATTACTAGAAGATTTATTCCATTAACAAACCAATATCCCTGGTATTTAAGTTTTGCCAACCATAGGCATGATTGATTAGCAATTTTGTCTCTGAACATAAAAAAAGTAAATGACCAGTTAGCATACTATTCTATATTTCACCATTAATGAAATTGTACTGAGAAGGCTTAAAAAGAATTTTCTTTTTATTGACAAGAAAATGGAGTATTTCCTCTGAGAAGAATTAGTTTCTTAAAAAAAAAAAACATGACACTTGGGAATAATGGAAGAATCTTAAAAAAGAAACTCAAGAGATTATAAATAAATATTTAGTGATAGATACTTGGTGGATATTCCATTTACACAAAATGTCACACTGAGATTTAGCAAAAGTTTTATGGCTTCCCAGTATTGAATACTGGTCCCTCCTGACCTGGCTTCCTCACTTTTAGCCTCTTCCTCTGCTCTCCCCAATAAATGCCTGACGCTCCACTCATACCAAACTAAATATGCCTTTCCATCCAACAAGAAAGACCCCTCTGGCCCTCAAGCCCAAAGAGACTAAGATTACTTTAAACTCTTCCATTTGGAACACCAACACTTTAAAGCTTTTTAAACCCACTATACTTCTTTCCTCCTTGCTAACATATTGTCTGCTGTGTTACTTTTTCTAAAATAGACGTTTTGTCTACTTTGGAAATCACTGAGGTAGATTATTTCTTCTTTGATGATTTCTCCAAAGGTCATATAAAACTCCTCAAGTACATTGTGTGCCTAGTGGAGCTATGGCTTGTGGTCCCAAAGAGCATCTGAGGCATGTAGTAGTCCCAAGGCATTGGATGCTAGACAATCTGACCAGTGTGCTTGCCCCTTGTCTATCCACCAGTCTCTACAGCTGAGAGAATGTCTATCAAAATTTTCTTAAATAACAGACTTAAGTATGCCCTGATAGGAGATAATGTAAAGATTTGCATGTGGTAGTTCATTAAGATTGGTGGACCAAGTCAGCTGGGCTGCACCACAATAGTGTTGGTTTTTCCAGTTGTCTGCAGTGCCAGGGAGAGTAGGAAATAGAAGTGAGCTAAGTGAGCAAATAGTTTTCCCTTTGGGGAGTGAGGTCAGAAGAAAGGAATACTCACATGTGAATCACAGTGTACATAAACCTAATTATAGATTTCTCAAGCTTATACATTTTATATAATAATAAAGTCAAATCAAACTTACAAACTCTATCTTAAATACTTAAAAGCAATAAAATTCAAATTTACCACATTAACTTAATGTGAAAATTAAAATTGTTTTGCTGAATCTAAGTTGCCACATCACCCTATTACCTTAGTCTATGAGAGCTTTGAGTTTGCGATATACCTATATCTATATATCTACATTGGTGCATATATATATAAATAGTTATAGATATAGATATTTATCTACTTATTTACCTATATAGGTATACATCTGCCTATCTATATATAATGCTATGCTAGGAAAAAAAAATGATGGCAAAGTGTAAACTGATAAAACTAAGCCTTCTGGTAATATGGATGTTATCAGCATTGACAAGACCAGAGAGAATCATCATCTGATCTATGACACCAAGAGTCTCTGCTGTTCGTTATATCTTGCCTGAGGAGCAAAGTACAGTTGTGTAGAGTAAGAAAGATCTTTGTGGGCACAAAAAGAATCCCTTATCTGAGGACCCATGATACTCCCATTATCTTCTACCCTTATCCCCTCAGCAAGGTGAACTACAGCACTCAGATTAATTTAGAGATTGGTAAGATTATCAATTTCATCAAATTTGACACTGGTAACCTGTGGGACACTGGGAAGAATTTATGTAATCACCACATAGACATCATGGCTCTCTGGATGTGGTTGGTGTAAAAGATGCCAATGATAATAGCTTTGCTTACCTGGCTTTCCAAAAGTTTTGTTAGTGGAAAACACAACGAACCATCGATTTCTCTTAACTAAGGGAAAGGTGTCCACTTCACCATTATTGAAGAAAGAAAGAGACTGGTGGCCAAAGCAATGGGTAAAATGATCTTTTGGTGATGACTGGAGAGCCCTTGGCGGGGGGGGGGGGGGGGGGGGGGCGGTTAATTAAAGATAACAGCACAGAAAAGAAAAACAAAAACTCCTCAAGAGATGAAGTATC
Organism: Felis catus; assembly: GCF_018350175.1. NCBI lineage: Eukaryota > Metazoa > Chordata > Mammalia > Carnivora > Felidae > Felis > Felis catus. The sequence continues at coordinate 56,024,275 of NC_058384.1, forward strand.
TTGCCAGTTGTGCAGATTCAAAGTGACCTTCCTTAAATTCGTTACTTTATGTGCTTCAAGTTTATACCAAAGCACTTTAACCAAGAATCCAAAATTCTCAAACACACTCCAAGCTTTTTCTTCCATTAATATTAGATGTCTGACTTCGGTGCTAGTCTTTTAGCCAGACGCATAAAACTTCACTTTCAGCCACAATCTCTGTCTTCCACTTCTGCAGAAGTGCTGATTCCAAAGGCACTACTCTTTTTCCAGGTTGTATAAGTTACTCTTTGTTGCTCAGAATCATTCTCTTGTCGAATCATCCTTTTTATTTTAATTTTCTTAGTGTTTTATTTATTTCTGAGAGATAGAGACAGAGCATGAGCGAGGGAGAAACAAAGAGAGAGGGAGACACAGATTCTGAAGCAGGCTCTGAGCTGTCAGCAGAGCCTGACACGGGGCTCGAACCCACGAAGTATGAGATCATGACCTGAGTTGAAGTTGAATGCTTAACTGACTGAGCCACCCAGGCGCCCCTCTTCTTGCCAAATGATTCTTTCTGTATTCCACATATATTCTGAATTTTCTTATTGCTTTCTGTGTTTTTAATCACATCTAATTTCATTTCTGTTGTAATCATGTACTTTTTCCTAGCATTGTTAGTATTTTTACTAGACATCCAAACTAAGAGAGAAAAAAAAAAAAAACAGCGTGGATTTTCAAACACTACCATTACACTGAGTCAACCTTTCCTTTTCTTATTCCTTGTCCACACCTTTTACCAATTTTGTCTATCTCCTCTTAAAATCTCACTTCCTTTACAAACCTTTAAAGACCTTGTTCATATAAGAGCATTCACAGGCCAGAGGAATTGGGGTCCCAGAGCTGTTTTCCACCTAACCCTTGCCTCAGCCATGAACTGCTCTTTCCTACCACACCAAATTACAGTTAATCTTACATCTTGTATGCAGGTGTGGAAGCCTCATATTGAGGAACACACAGTGACAATACAACTGAAACATCAAAACCGCTTTATCAGCCTTGACTGCTTACACTCCGATGGTTAAAAGAGAAAGAAATGAAATTCTAATATTCAAGTCTCGCCACATTTAAAGATATTTTAACCACTATTCTACTTGGCTCTTTGTTATAGTATCTGGAATCTTTATCAATATACAAATGCAATGGGATCTAGAAATAGAATAGAAAAAGAAATAACATCCATTTATGTAAACTAGAGCTATAATTCTTATACTTCATAACTTGCGACCTGAGGTTCTTATTTGCTATATGAAGATACAACTAAAAATTCTGGTAATTGCTGAAACGGAAAGAGCAAGGTAGTGCGATAAAGGATAACCAAGGGTCAAGAATTTTCTCAGATATAGTGATTAGAGAAAATCGCTCTGAGGAAAGGATATTTCCACAGTGACATGACCTGGTAATGTGAAGGGCAAGGAGAAAAACTTTCAAAGTGAGGCAAACTTCAGGGGTGAAGATCCTGGAGGAGATAAAAAAAATTTAGGCTGTTAGAGACACTGAAAGAATTCCAGATGACTCGGCTTGGTAGGTAATTGGAAACTGTCCTGAGATGAACTTGGTGAGCTAGCAGGGGCCAGAACGTGCAGGGTCTTGCAGGTCAAGGTTAGGGGTTGGTCTTTACTCTTGGTGTAATGGTAAGCTGTTGAAAGATTTAAAATAAGGGAGTGGGGTAGTTGCAGTTGCGTTTTAAACATATGAGTTCCCTTGTTGTGGATTGAAGAAAAGAGAAAGGTGAGAATAGAAGCAACATGAGCTCTTCAGAGACTGTTATGGAGTCCGAGAAATAATGAGAGCTTCATGTAAGACCGTGGAGGTGCTGCAGAATAATGGAAATAAATGGCCAGATCTGATGTGCTTTGAGATATATTTTGATAGATATATTTAGAAGCAGAAATGTATAATATTATATATAATATATATATGGATAAGACTTGCAGAAGCACTGGATTTGGACAATAAAGGAGAAAGGAAATAAGAGTTCCATTTGTAACAGATTAAGAATGAGATGATTATATGTGTATGAGTAAATTTAGGCTTCTATTGTAAATCCTCAAATTTCCTGATTTATCAAAAGCTTGTTTCTCATTCATGCAACAGACTGTCATGTGTCATCTTGGCCACATAACTTTCCCAAGAAGCTCTTTTCTACCTGGTGGCTTGGGGACTGATCTTTTCTATCTTCTGGCTCTATCTTTTTTTAGGTCCTTAGGGTGTTTTCTATTCAGTATGCTAATGAATAAACAGAGCAGGAGCAAGCAGGAAGATTTGGGCAAGAATACATATAGGCCTGTTTGGGCAATGACATCACTTCCACCATATCACATTGGCCAACCTCAATCACATGGTCTAGATTAATTGCAAGAGAGACTGCGTAGTCCAGTTATGTGCCCAGGAAGAAAAGGAAAGGGCATAGCAATCTTGCCATAAACTTCAGCAGGAGTGTCAAATAGTCTTTGAGATCTAAAGTTTGAAGCATTCTCTCAAATAAGAAAGAAATCAAAAACAAATGTCCATTGAGTCCCATTTCCAATGATCTAACCTAGGCATTTCCAATGGTACAGTGATGAACACCCCTTTTTTACTATCCACAAGGGCTGTGTAATGTAACTGAAAAAAGGAAGATAAAAACATTGTAAAAACATTGTAAAAGAAAATAATTGGGTATGTCACAGAGCAGCAAATAATTACCAAACAAGTGATGTACACAAAGTATCATATATTGGGGTGAGGAGAGCAAATTCACAGGCTTGCATGAGGCTTGAAGTTTCCTAAATGAGGAAGAATTTTAAGTGATCATAAAGAATATATGAGTTATCCAGGAAAAAAAAAGATAAAAGACAATTTTTGGGGGCAAAGGGAAATGCATTAGTAAAAATCAATTTTTTCCACTGTTTAGAATAACTGGTTTTTGGTTATAATTAGCACTCTTTTGAAACCACAGATTTCAATGTCAGTTAACTATGTAGTAACCAGCTACTTAATAATTATATTCAAAGTGATGTTTATGTGACTTAATGTAATTTTTCTCTTTCCAGATAGGCTTATGTTTATAGGTACAGCCCTAGTTGCTAAACAAAGATGGACTCATTCACACTCTGAGTTCAAGTCTGTAATCCACTGTTCCTGGTCTACACAATTATAAAGAGGAAATGTCAAGGTTCTCCAGGGGATCCAGTCAATGGTCAGTTGGCTAAGGAGAATTTCCACATGTTTTGTATATACATAGATATGACCTTGTGAGGATCAGCAGAAAGGCTAGCAACCAGCTGCAGAAACAGTCAAGGAAGTGGGAGCAGGGGATGACTTGTCTGTGTCTTAGACAGAAAGAACTTCCCTCAACTGCTTTGTCTATAATTAGGTTCAAACTCTCAGATCAAGCAGTCAAGCTCAGAAGACGGAGCCAGGTCTGAAGAGAACTATCGTGATTCACCCCTTTGGAGTCTGCCTTTGGCCATACTGAAACAGATTGATGATGATGATGATGTCAAAAATGGTAATAATTTGCACCAACTTGGGAGCTTTAATGTTACATTTTCAAAGATGTTATAAACATGAATTAATTAATTAATTAAGCCCTCCAGCAGTTCCTAAGGTAGCCATTACCTGTATTGTGCAAATAATTAACCAAAGCAAAAAAAGGTTAAGTGGGCAGGCTGAAGTTACATGGGAAATAAAAGCTAGGAAAACAGAGACAAAGTTGGCTTATTAATGTCATTCCTTGGGAAATGAAGATAAGTTTGTAGAACCCATAATGAACTATGGGCAAAAGAGTAGAAATCTGAGGTCCAGGGGTATCCAGGGCTCTCTCAGAATTTCTCAGAAAGTCAGTAATCTAACAGGGCGGTGTCCTTGAAGCTCTGATGCTCCGACACCTGGCCAAGATGGCCCTTCCCGCCCCTGCGAGCTTCTGCGCAGGTGCCTCACCACAGTGATGTGATACACGCCCTACTTCCTTTAACGGAACGCAGCTGAACTGCAGGTAGAAATGGGGTTATTTACTTTGGTTTCTCAACATCGAATACAGCGCTGGGCATGGATATGATACAATATACACATTTTCAATAAATACTGCATAGGTAAAATTTTGTTTTTATCAACTTAGCCTGAAGTACAAAAAAAAAACAAAAAAAAAACAAAAAAAAACAAAAAACCAAAAAAAAAAAAAAACCACTATAAAGTAAAATCATTCCAAAAAGCAAAGGGATTACTGACTGGATTGAAAGGAAAGGAGCCCCAATGTAGAATATAGAGGACTGAACATTGACAGTGAACACTGAGCCTGAAAGACATGCCTAAATTTGGTCCTCTCCCTCATCTTCAGTTTACTTACCTGCAAAAAGTAATAATACTACCAGCCTCAGAGAGTTGTTACAGGGCCAAATGGCATAGTATGTGCAGATCACCTATCTCTAGGCCATCCTAAGCCCACAATAAACACTCATGTGCTTTCCTCCTTTTAAAACCCAAAGTATCACTAAACCTTCACAGTTGGAAATACCAAGAAGTAATCTTCTTGCCTCTAGGTTGAAAGGGTTATTTTCACCTGGAAAACCCCTTCTCAGCAAGGTGAAAGGAAGGGAATATGAAAATATGAGAAAGTAAAGACCAAAGCACAACTATAATTCCATTTGAGCAGAACAGCCGTAGGAAAATCTAAATAAATGAAAATGTTGAATATTAGCTCATTTACCTGATACAAACAGTCCCAAATTAATTTAAGGACCTTGCACATTTAATATAAATACTAACTATCTATATTAACTCAACTGAATGCATGATTAACACAATCAATCTCACCCAATCCTACAAGTTTTAAGTTTTAATCCTTTCAAAGTTTAATCCTTTCAAGTTTTAAGACTTGAAAACAAGATGGAAAAAACTTAGTGGGAGGAAAGGGGAGGGGCAGGTAGGTGGAGGAGGAAAGGGAGGAACAAGGTCAGGTCCAGTGGCAGGTGTAGGAACAGGTGCTCAGGGTGGGTAGGGGCCATGGAAATGAAAATAAGAGGTTATACAAACCATGTCTGTATGCGTTCACACACACACACACCCACACACACACACACACACTCTACCCCTTAATCATATGTTTAATTAAGCTTATAAAAGATGAGAATTGGGTTTTAACCACATCTTACTTTGATTTGCTCCATATGAATAATCTCATAAAATTTAGTTTATTTTGCTATTTCTAACAGTCTTGAGGATATACCTATTCAAATTGAAAAGACAATGGATCTTTCTTGCAGCTCCTGGAAAATTCCACTTGAGATAATAGTTTTTACCTTTAATTGATATTGGGTGTGATGTTCTTAGCTTTCTCTTGTTAGTTGTCCCGGGTCTAAGGTGACTAGGGGTTCATGAGAGGATAATGAAGGATAAACACTGGGGATGTGGAGAGAGACACCGAGAGAGCTCCCTGAAAAGCTGAGCTTAGGAATCTAGAAGACAGATTTATATGCTGCCTGATAGTGTTAGCTTCTCAAAAAATAGGAAAACAAAAAATAATTGGGATTATACCTAAGATTACTACAAGGTAGAATAATTATCTTTATTTGTTGTTGTTTGATACTGAAATCTATCCCTGGGCTTAATATCAATATACTATGAGATCACAGGTAACAGTTGAGCCAAGCGCCATGTATTAGTATGTTTGGCTCTATTAAATGCTTTGGAAAGAAGCAATAAAAACTTAGTTGTAAGTGGTAGACAGACAATTTTATCATGTGTCATTGCCATTAAGTTATATCAACATGGAATTGAAGCAAGTGCATGTTAAAGCAGTAATTGTATTTATGACACATCTTCAATGTAACAAATATTTTCACTGTATTAACAATTTTTTTAAGTATTTATGTTTGGGAGAGAGAGTGAGAGTGCATGAGAGGGGGAGGGGTGGAGAGAGCAGACAGAGGATATGAAGCTGACTCTGCACCAATAGCAGAGAGCCCGACGTGGGGCTCAAACTCATGAGATCATGACCTGAGCCAAAGTGATGTTTAACTGAATAAGCCACCTAGGCGCCCCTATTGCACTATTTGATCATTCTTGCTTGATGTGGCAATATCTGATGAGTAAGCTGACAGATAAAATATGGATTTGTTAATAGTCAAATATAAATGAGATAAAAAGTTGAACCAGAAAACCAATGTGATCTTTTTCTTAAAGTCAGATGGGTCCTTAGTTAGTTCTTTTGGTTAGCATACTCAAATTCTGGTTTTAAAATTTAGAACTTACACTGCATTGAGACTTACAAGTATTCCCATTACCTCTACAGAGCATTAGGGTAGATTTGATGTTAGCATCAGTCCAAAATGCCTACAGTACTATTCTCACATTGTCTCCTCTGACCTTCATGTGATTATATTTATCACTAAGGATCAGGTGCAAGAATCAACCCCTTACAAATGTACTTCAGTATCACAAATCGGATACAAAAAGGGCTTTCTCTAGAACTTTAAAATCAATGAAGTATATTTTAGAGAACATATGAAATTCATTTTTTTAAATGAATTAAAAGCAAATGAATTTAAGAAAAATACAAGGAAAATACGATGGGCCCAATAATTACATTTAGACTTCTTTTTTTTAAATCAATAAAATAGTTTCTAAAAGTAACCTACTTAATTCCCTGTTGACCAAAATACACATCTGTATAATGATTCTTATTCAAAAACAGTGCATCTATTTGCAAATTATATAATTGTTTATGATTTAAAGATATATCAAGGTTACTAAAAGCATTCAACGCTGACTAAAATGTCAACATATTTGAAAACAAGTCTGTTGGAAATAAAGACATTAAGTTATCTGGACAGTAAATTAAATAATAACCAGAATAGATGAGGTGCTGAGAAATTTCGTTTCTGAGAAGTTTGCTTTGACGACTTTTGAGCAATTTGACCTAAATATCCTGAAGGTTTTTAATGGTCCTAAATAATTTATGTACCATCAGTGTGTTTGCAATTTTGAGCCATTGTTCTGTGCACACTGTGTGCACACAAGACCTAAACTGAGTGGTGTATATGATTTCAAAGTTGACTGATGGCTGCATTCCAATATTTTATCGGTAATCTTGTCTTGCAGTTTTTGTTCTATATGTATGTTTTATAAAGGATATGTTTTATAAAGGATACAAGTACCCTTTATAAAACTGTTCAGAATGTTAACTGTGTCAAGTATGTGAGCCATAGTATTAAAAACGGTTACTTCTCTGGAACTGAAGCCAAATGCTGTTCCTTGAAATAGTTTGCCTAGGAAAAAGTTGAACATTTTGTACAGACTATTTAGGGCACTCTTGCCTAAAGTCAAGAGGATGGGCTAAGCGAATTGTCCAACTTTCTTCTGGTTCTATCAGTTTCCAAAACAATGACCTCTGTTGGCAGTTTTTTCCTTCCAATTTGCAGATTTCTTAGTAGCATTTTCCCCCAGATTGTTGGATAGCTGTTGATATTTAATGTAGGTTAGTGTATGTCTGCTTTGAAACTCTTTATGATGTTTATAAACTAGCTCTGAATTCTACTAAATGTAATTACATGTGGTTTGAATTCTAGTTGTGTAAACCTGTTCAAGAGAAAAATATCTTAGGTGGAAACGCTTAGAGAATAGTAAGAAACCTTTTCTAATGTGCTTGCTAAATTTGATATGCTGAAGTCAGTTAATTCATTTTTGATGGCTCAGTGTAAGAAAATTAAAATCCACAAATGATTTGGGGCACCTGAGTGGCTCAGTCGGTTAAGCATCCGACGCTTGGTTTTGGCTCAGGTTATGATCTCGCAGTTTCCTGAGTTCAAGCCCTGAATCAGGCTCTGCAAAAATAAATAAATCAACTTAAAAAAATCCACAAATGATGAAATAGAGTTTGTGTTTACCCCATCAAGTATAATTAAATGTTTTGATGAGGAAAAATATATGAGTACGATAATGGTTTCCCTGATCTGAAGCCTAAGTTGACGATATCACTCGTGTCATGAGAGATGCATTCTAGGTGGGAAGATGAACACACCCATGAAAAGGAAATACTCAGCATTTCCTTGAGTAACACACTTGGCTTTCAGGTCCTTTAATACCTCATTTTCCTGTCACCATACAGTCTTCAAAGTACCTTCTGGCTTTAATACTATGATTCCAAATGGACTACTGGAAAAGGAAGAAATACGTGTTATCTTAAGGGTTGGGGCTTTTTTTATATGAAAGACCAAGTTGATTGAAACAGTTTTTCAAGGAAAAGGAACTAGGCAATCAATAATGAGACAAAGGTCAGAACCACGTTAATACAACGTGTTACTTTGCCATAAAAATTCATCTGCAGCCTGTGTTGGGAGTTTGTGATTTTTGTGGCCATGTTCAGAATTTCTTGAATGATCATTTATATGAATTAGTCTCTTGCTGCTCAGGCAGGGGTGGTGAGGTGGCACAGTCCCTTGTTTTTCTCTTGCTAAAGTCTTTTGAGGGAAAGCAATCAGGACTGAGGGAAGTGGGTCATACCACCTCCCCAGAAGGATTATTATCTGTCATTGTTGGTCTGTAGGTCCTACCATCTCTGCCGAGAACCTTCAGCCATCGCTTAAGGGATGGGGGCCCTTGCAGTGACATAGGCAAATGGTCACAATCCATCCCCAAGGACTTCCTTGCCTTGCTGATTTTCCCCAGTCTTGGATGTGAAGAAGTGCTTTTACTGAACAAGTAGTTATATCTCAAAACCCATACAAAATAGGACTCACGGAAGTTGCAGTCTCACATAAATTGCTCTTTACTTCCCTACAAAGAAGGAAGCCTTAGAAACCTAGGCCTTCAAAAAGGGTGACTCCATAGAGAATGTCCCAAGGGATGTGTCACTATGTCCAGACGTCTCTCTCTATATCATCCTCCCCTCATTTTCCCAAAGATCTATGAAAGCTTTTAGTCTTACATCACCCCCACCCTTCAGGGGTTCCTAAGGATTTTTCTCCTCTTGTTCTTTTTTTCAATTCTGCCCCAAATGGCAGAATTAATGACAAGGGGTGGGTTCTTGTCCATGGGCAGTTGACGATGGTGGGCACTCTGTTCACAGTTTAGTCTCTCCATCCTAAACAGCTAGAGCTGATTTCTTCTAGTTACCTGAGAAGTAACATGCACATTTGCCAAGGTGAGATCACTTATTTGTCTTGATAGTCAGTATTCTGGCTCATTTGAGAAAAAGATTGTTTAAGGTGACTTTGACCTTGCACTTTGACACTATTATGCTAATGAATGTTTTTGTCCTCCTACACCAAGGTTTCTCAACAGTGGCATTATTGATATTTTTGGATAGTTCTTTGTTGCGAGGGGCTGTCCTGTGTATTGTATGAAGTGTAGCACATCCCTAGCCTCTACCTACTAGATGCCAGTGGTAGCCCCAAATGGTGACAATCAAAAATATCTCCAGATGTGACCAAATATCCTCTGTGTGGCAAGAATTCTCCTACTGAGAAGCACTGTCCTAGATGTATCTTGTTTTTGTTTTTAATGTTTATTTATCTTTGAGACAGAGAGAGAGAGAGAGCGAGAGAGAGAGAGAGAGCACATAAGCAGGGGAGGGGCAGAGAGAGGGAGACAGAAAATCCTAAACAGGTTCCATGCTGTCAGTACAGAGCTCAACAGGGCGCTTGAACTCATGAACTGAGAGATCACGACCTGAACCAAAACCAGGAATCAGACACAACCGGCTGAGCCTCCCAGGCTCCCTGGTCCTAGATGTATCTTACAGAAATTTTCACAATAGCCATAAGTGGCCTCCTCTTATCTATCCCACATATCAGCATTAATTAGATTTGCGTTTGTTTCCAAATTGTTCTGCATCCCAAAAAAGGGTTGAACTCTCTGAGTATCTAACAAAACTGAGGTAAAGATATCACACTTGAACTTAAAATACCAAGGTCTGATATTGGTTAAGTAAAGTCTACAAGAGTGCCTTGCTGTTACAATCTTTTTTCCTGAGTTTCCAAGCCTTCAGTTTACTTCAGCTTCATGATAAGTTAACTTTACATTGCTGAGATGTTGGTCATTCTCTTTTATAGCTACAGATTCTCTGGGGACCTGGGTTGCTTTCAGAGAAAAGCCGATGGGGTATCTGTTTTCTTCCTTCCTGTTCTTCCCTGTTCTGCCTTTGCCCTGACTCAAAGTCTCTGTCTCTATCAGGTTCATGTTATTGTTTTTGGATGGCCCAGGGAAAGCTAGTTTCTCCTAGTGATATAAAAATAGGGGCAGCTGGGTGGCTCAGTCAGTTGAGCAACAGACTTCAGTCAGTTGATCTCCTGGTTCAGGAGTTTGAGCCCCGTGTAGGGCTCTGTGCTGACGGCTCAGAGCCTGCAGCCTGCTTCAGATTCTGTGCCTCCCTCTCTGTTCCCTCCCACTCACACTCTGTCTATCTCTCTCAAAAATAAACATCAATTTTTTTAAAGTTACTAAATCATGTGTACAGGGTTTTATAAATGGATACATGTTCTTTTAAAAACATATATAGTAATTTATATATAAAAACTGGGGGAGAGGCAAACTGCAATTTCCTTTGTCCTTCCTCCCCAACTCTGCTGGTTTCCAATATTAATTTAAATGTGATTCACTTTCATCTTTTTTTGGAAGGTCTGAATAAAAAAATCATCTTTCAAATTTCTCTTAAAATATATGCCACGTAGTTAAGTGTCCTTCAGGCTTCTAATAGAAGAAATTATTTATTACTTTTTGCTTGTGACAATCAGGGTGGGGAAAATGTTTTGGCTCTTCTAAGAGAGAAAAGGCTTCTGGAAAAATGCTAGCAAGTGTTTAAATGATTATGATCGCACACATAAAATTAAGCATTCTTAGAAATGCATTATGGTGCTTTTTTTTTTTCCACTGTAGGGTAAATAAGGAACAGATTTTTCTTTCTTTCTTTTTTCTTTTCTTTTCTTTTTTTTTTTTTTTAGTTTTATTGGGGACATTTTATAAATCACAATACAGTGAACTCACCACATGAGTTGTGCTGGACATCTGCCACTACTCAGCTCCGTAAAAGCACCAGCTCCCTTTTGAATTCAGAGAACAGCTCTCAGCCCATGAAAACATCTGGGTCTCAAAGGTTTGGAAAGTGATAGTTCAGGTCCCTTTAGAAAGGCTTTTTCTGCAGTGGGAACAGGAGTGTGTGCGCAGTTAAAAAGGGTTTTGTAGTACCCATTGGCCAGAGGCACTAGCTTAGAGCTTCAGGTCCCAGAAAGATCAACGTGGGCCTAAACAAATCTATAAGGGGCCTCATGAAATCATTTGGTGGGACTCAGGGGGCCAGAATATGCTTTACGTTTCTTTTCTGTTCTCCTTCTATGTGGTTTCTTGGGAAAATGAGGGTCTGGTAGGCTGCTGATCATGAGGTCCTAAAGCAGTGATGAAGGAAGGGGGGCAATCTGGAAAAGGCAGGGGCTGAGGACTCCTACAGAGGAGCTGGGGCGAATCTGGTTCCACATATCAAGTGCTGCCTGGCGAGTTTTGACAGTGATCTTCAAGGCACAGAGTATAGGGGTTAACAGGTGAATAGGCTTGTCTGAAAGTCACGTGAGGGAAAGCAATCTCATAAACACAGAGCTGGCAGCTGTCTAATTTACCAGACAGGGGCCTCCTACCTGCACCTCGGTCTCCCCGCCCCCCCAGGCGGGGGGGGGGGGGGGGGGGGGCTTTGACTCATCTGCTTCCAATAATGGAATCTCTTATTCCTTGAAGGGGTGGAGGGGCCGGAGACAAAGGGAAAGGTGGATAGAGATGGGTGTGCAGACACACAAACACAAGTATATTTATCTTCCACAAGAATATTTCCCTCCTGACTCATTCAGGATGCCTGGAGATGAAGGGAGATATTATTCATTAAATATAATTACCTGAATGATTTTAATTACAAATCATTAAGGAGAGACAGCCTTGTATTTTCTTAGAAAATGGAGCACTTAAATAACATTACTCTTCTTTCTGATCTTTTGGCTTTATAGATGCATGTTAGGAGTCTAATTTGGATGAAGCTGAGGAGGCCCTGAGATATATAAAATTAAATTGCATTAGCAACAAAATAAAATTTCTTTGGCTCACCCTTGTCCTCTGTTTTGAGATTAAAAGGCTGCTGTGAAAAGTGCCCCAAGCCTATTATTTCCAGGGGCCTCATGTGGCAGATGTCACTAACCCTGCCTCCTAATCTAAACTCTGTTACCTGCTGAGTCAAATCTGCATCCCACATGGATGCATGGTCTTTTGTGTTCAACGGGGTCCACTGTCTCTGGTGTCAGAGACTGTATTGTGACGGTGCCTCAGTGCCACCTTCTCAACGCCATTGCCACTGGGGTCTGACGCGGTGGGTATTCGGCACCACCACTCTTAACCTCTGCAGCTCAGAAAATAGCACAGCTGTTATAGATCCCAAAATGTGATGAATCTGTCTTTCCCTTTTGATACTATGAAAAGAGGGTTCCCTTGCATTCCCAATAACTCAAGATTTGAGTGAAAACAGGTCTTTTCTTTTAGTTCAACCTTCATCTTTGCCTAGGACTTCCTGGGGCTTTGTTGGGTAAAAGCAAATGTCACTCAATTAGGTCCTGTCTTAATTAGGATATAAAGTCTCTGTTAATTCATATTTACTGGTCATATGGTGTTTTGTTTCTAGCCAGAGAGCATAGTAATTATTCACTGTGAACTGGATGAGTTTGAATTTTCTAGTTAACTAAATTTTTCTGCATTTCCTTCTTTGAAATTGGCTTATGTGAGTCATAAAAGGTTGAATACTTCCAAAAAGTTCATTGGTATTGTGGAATATTATCTTCATTATGTAGCTGGATATATAAATTTCAAGATATCTAGCAAATGTTGCATTATCTGGCAATACATCATATAAAGAATAACCCACTTCTACTCATCCATAGAGTATGAGCTAAATCAGGTTCAAAATAGAGATACTTTATTAGGAATTCTTAATTCAGTAACTTCAGATCTTTGGATCACTTCTGAATCATCAATGAGTAAATCAGGTTTAACTGAGTTTTAATGTGTCAATATTGTACTTTACTTCCTTAGAAATTGATAATTCACATATCTTTTAAACATTTTTATGTTTATTTATTTTTGAGAGAAAGTGTGAGTGAGGAAGGGGCAGAGAGGGAGACACAGAATCTGAAGCAGGCTCCACGCTGTCAACACAGAGCCCAACACAGGGCTCAAACCCACGAACTGTGAGATCATGACCTGAGCCGAAGTTGGATGCTTAACCAACTGAACCACCCAGGCACCCCAATCATTCATATATCTTTCATACAGTAACTGGGTGTCAGCTAATCTATTTGAATAACATAGTCACCACCCATAAAATACAGCAGAGGCTTTTCTGGGGTCTCCTTACCCTGTCTCAAATGTGCTTTTGAACTGGAGTGTTAATATGTTGCAAACGATAAAATCTATTCACCTGGCTCTTGCTCACTGCTTAGGGTCCACCTATAAAATTTAGGCAGTCAGTAACAGCAACCAGAGGCCCCTTGGACAAGTAGACAACCAAACGCTGCCTGCCAAAATGTTTATGTTACAACTTAAGATTGACCTGTCTGGAACTGTCAATGATAGTTCTCCTGATCTTTTTACCTCCTGGGATGAATAATAGAAATGTATGTATGTTCTTTCCTCCCACTTACCTCAACCCTCAAGCAAAACAAGAACCTTCCCAGCCTTGTGGAAATCTGAGAAGAGATTTAGAATTATGAGAGTCATCTCCTGTGTGTTCATCACAGTTGAGCCTATTCTAAAAGCCACAACTTGAGAGCGTTATTTATGTCACTAGTGCAATTCACATGAAGCAGAGTGGGAGAACCATCTGGCCTTCGTGCTAGCTGCTGTGGGCCCTGGATAAAGGGCAAAGGGAGAGACATGAGACCTTCCCACACAATGCTACTAAATAAAGTCAACATGCTGATAGATCATTGGAATTAAATGCTTTTAAGGAGAAACAGCCAAAATAATAAATAGTTGCACTTCCATGGTGTCATTTAAAAGGAAACGAATACGAATAAAGATAACCAACATAAAAAATGGTGACAGGGTAATCAGTGAGCAGTGTAGTGAGCTCTGGCAACAAGAGACGTGCTGTCTCCACTTCCCTGGCAACAGTCATTTGCTCCCAATGTTCTTGGAAATGTGTGTTGTGCTTAACGAAATAGCTCTCTATAGAGTTGTTCCATAAGATCAGATCTAAGGATTTTTCTGCTCTAAAAGATAAGCCTCACAAAGGCAAGATCTCTGTTTCTTTTATTTCTTGGTGTATCTCCTGCACTTATTAGGGTGGCACACAATAGTGCCCAATAGATACTAATGAGCAAATGAATAAGTGAATGAATTCCGTGATACATTTTACCTCTTTGCAACATTTGCCCCCTTTGAGGACGACTTTAATTTGGTTCCTCAGCATTCCTCACTACACATTTCTGGCTTTTGTCCTGCATCTCTGAGTACAACAAACGTTTTGTTCTTTCTGAGGTCTTCAACCACACGCTTTCTTCCGTTTATTCTTATTCTTTTTTTTTAATGTTTTTATTTTATTTTTGAGAGAGACAGAGTGCGAGTGGGGGAGGGGCAGAGAGAGAGGGAGACACAGAATCCGAAGCAGGCTCCAGTCTCTGAGCTGTCAGCACAGAGCCCCACGCGGAGCTCAAATCCCAGGAACCGTCAGATCATGACCTGAGCTGGAGTCGGATGCTTAACCGACTGAGCCACCCAGGTGCCCCTATTCTTATTCTTAAAAGTCAAACCTATGTTCAATTTTTTTTCCAGTTATACCATAATAAAAATAAATTCCAACCTGGTCCTCTGTCTTAGAAACTTTGCTCTCAACATAAGCTATTTTAAGCCAAAAAAAAAAAAAAAAAAAAAGCAGGGGAGTATTTATTGACTCATTAAACTGAACTGAAACAGTTAGTTTATTTATTTTTAAAGTTCATTTATTTATTTTGAGAGACGGGGGAAAGAACGTGTGCATGCATGCTCACATGAGAGGGCGAGGGGAAGACGGAGAGAGAGAATCCCAAGCAGGCTCTGCACTGTCAGAGGGCAGATCCCCATGCAGGGCTTGAACTCGTAAACACTGAGATCATGACCTAAGCTGAGATCAAGAGTAGACAGACCCTTAGTCAAACTGAGCCACCCAGGCACCACAGAAACAGAGTTAGTTTAAAGCACAGCTAAATTCCGAGCCCCTTGGAGTTGGCCATATCCAGAGACTGTGTGGTGACCCCTGGGAGCTTCAGAATCACATCCTCATTATTCTCAGTCCAACCCGAGAGAAGCCACTTCCTTGATTGTTCTGAAACACACATAGCCTGAAATGAGTGTATATCAATTACTTTGGTATAAATTGCAGAATCTCCCTGGGTTCCACGAGCATGGAGTCACTCTCAACTAAAGTGCATACACTAAAAGAGTGATGGGGTTATATTCCCCCAAATAAATTTTGTGACACCTTGATTCTCTGGTAGCATCTTAAAAGATGAATGTCATAAGTAGGCTATGAGGTTGAGGTCACAATAATGGTTAATTTGGCAGGAGTGGGTGGTTTTAGTGAAATGTCTGGAGAAGAGTATGAAGGGCTTCGGGGATTCTAGTAGAGGATAGTTCCTGATTTAGGTGCAGTTTCCAGAGTAAAAATTATTC
Organism: Felis catus; assembly: GCF_018350175.1. Taxonomy (NCBI): domain Eukaryota; kingdom Metazoa; phylum Chordata; class Mammalia; order Carnivora; family Felidae; genus Felis; species Felis catus. The sequence continues at coordinate 56,039,953 of NC_058384.1, forward strand.
CTAACTGTACTTATGACTGCAACCTACTTCTATATGGATTTTATGCTTCAATAGAAAGTCCACTTAAAAAAAGGAAGAAAGAAAACATGTTAAGATATTTTAGGAAATAAATATATCCTCATATCTGGTAGTTACTTATCAGTTGAGATTTACCAGTAGGTGTAACCTTGACTTTTTCTTACCCTGAGTCTGGAGTAAGGACTGACTTATCTGATTAATGAGTTTGGAAGACGGGCTTTTCTACTGAAAGTTCCTTGAGGTTAGAAAACATATTTTATGTATTTAGATATTGTCCACAACCCTAGAACTGTGCTTTACTCAATAAATACTAAGATATTTATGAGTGAATATGTGTTATGTATGAAGGTCAAGGGAAAGAAAACAAAGTAAAGGAATGGAGAACTGATCCCAAAGCCCGAGGACATTGTAGGCTAGAAACCATGGGCTGGGAAATGATGTTCCATGGGCCAATGGCTCCTTTATAAATAAAGTTTTATTAGAAGTCTCCATGTGTATTCATTTATATATTGTCCATGGATGTTTTTGCTACAATGGCAGAGTTAAGTAGTTGTGACAGAGATCATATGGTCTCGAAAGCTAAAAATATGTTTTATTTGGCCCCTTACAGAAAATGTTTGTTGATTCCTATTGGAAATCATCAGCGTGGACCCACGCATTTATTAATCAAGTCATTGTTCATTGATTCACTCACTAGATCTTTGTTGAGAATACAGTATTATGACAGATACTGAAGGTTAGCGAATGAACACCAAAGATGAGATTTCCACTATTGTGAAGCTTACAGACTAGCAGTTTACTCTAAGTGGAGCTACATTTAAAAATTATTGCCACTGACCCTTCTCCAACACCCATATACATGGCTAAAAATATCAAGTCTCCAAATAAATAATCCAAACCCCAAAATGAAGATTGGCTTTGTAACTTTTTCAGAAATTTTGTTCCTGGGCAAAAATACCTGAGATAAATTACCAGCACAATGGGCTTTTGTTCTTAACTTTTCAATGTCAAAGAGAGAACACATTATTAAGTGTCATTGTTTTGTAATCCAAAAAGGCTTTGAAAAAAGAATCTACAAACTCTTTGTCAGCACAACAAAATTAAGCAGCTAATCATATTTTCCTCTCATGATAGTTAAACAGGCTAAACCTTAATCAATTGGCTTTTCAAATGTAACAGTTTTTAATGAAACAGGGGTTACAAGGCTCTCATTCTCCAAATCAAACCAATCTGAGAAAGAAAAAAAGCTTTTGTGTCAGTTAACACATGCTTCTTCTCCACATCATGACATTCTGATGAGGGGGTGGAGGGGAGGGGAGGAATTATTCGGGGAAGGTATTTGGTAATTGATATTACTACTCAAATGTCCTTAAATTTACATTATGCCCAGCTAAGGGGCTATTTTGACTTTGTAACTTTGCCCTGGCTATAGGTATGAAAAGAAAGAATTTGGGGAACACCTGTACCCATTCTGCTGTATCAGAAACAGTTAATGATCCCAAGGTGTATATGTGGGGAAGGATCCTAAAGATTCCTTGGCCTCACACTGGCCTTCTAGTGTTCTCTCTGGAATCAAAGGACACCAGGTCCAATCAGGTTGTCATGGAGGGTGATATCAACACTTGTTCCCCACATTACAATGTTTATTCAGAAGCTTCTTTTAATTCTAATGGTGACTGTCTTTTAAGGTTTATTGTGAAGTCAAAAAGCAAACTAGGTGCTTACAAGAATAGTGTATACAGTATGCTATTATTTTTAATCTTTTAAAAGGAATATATGTATACACACATATATATGCAAACATGTATATGTATATGTATACATAATATATATACATATACATATACATGTTTGCATAGTATGTATACTGGGAGCAAGGTCCCATGTTGGGAAGCTTGGCAAGGAAAATACCCATTGGTCAGATCTACTCTACCTCTCTGTCCAAATTCCCATGACTTATTCCTCCCCTGATGCCCTCCAGTTACTGAATTCTCTGATGTAAACATTTCTTGTAATAAATTCTCCTCAAATTCCAAGAACCCCCCCAAAGAAGCTTCTTTTAAAACTCTTTGCGTTGATGTTGCTACCATGACTATTAGCTGATCCTGGAAAAACCTGTACTATTATTTATGAAGATGCAATGTAACAGATATATGGGGGGGGGGGGGCGTGCCAAAAAGGATGATTTCAAATGTAAAGGGGGTTATTTCTTTTGGAGCAGAAAATAAATATTTCTTCCCCAACACTTGTACTTATGCTACTTCAAATGAAATTAGATTCAACAATTTTTGTCTGCTGCTTAATTATTTAGAGATCCATTGTTTTTTAATTAATTAATTAATTTAGAGAGAGAGGGAGCTGAGGGGAGGAGCAGAGACAGGAAGAGAGAATCCCAAGCAGGCTCCACTCCACACTGTCAGCATAGAGCCCAACACAGGGCTCGAACTCACAAACTGTGAGATCATGACTTGAGCTGAAATCAAGAGCTGGATGCTTAACCAACTGAGCCACCCAGGTGCATCTAGACTGAGATCTACTGTGCTAAGTGAAATCATCCCAGACTGATGGTGAAGAGAACCTGGAAACATCTCTTAGGATCTGAAAAATCCTCATACTCTAATCAGAAACCTTCCAGAATAATTAAAAAGGCACCATGAAGCCCAAGAAGTAAATTTAGAAAGAACTGGAAATTTGGTTTGAAGAGGGAATGGCTCCTGCAAAGGGTGGTAACACATTTGACTTTTTAAGTTAATAGAAGATGTCGGGTATGTATTATGTACGTGTTACTGTACACATATAAGTTTACATTCCACAAACAAATCGGGACCTGGAGCATCCTGGCCCCTAGGCTTGCTTCATGGGAACTGGCAGTTCTAAGCTAGAACTGCTTTTCTCTTTGAAGGTGATACTACTCAGAGCTGAAGCCACTGCATAAACAAACTGACGGTTTGAAAAGAAACACCCCCATTTTAACTCCATTTGGAGCTAAGTTTAGACCATAACTCATCTTGCAACAGAATTACATTTTTTAAAAGATGTTTGTGATTTAACCATTAGTGTTTCTGTACATAACAGAAGCAGCCACAACTGTGTCAAGTTCAAATACTTTCTTCTGCAGCAAAGAGAGTGAGAGCTGTCAGTTACCCCATACAGGCAACAAAGTCTAGGAAGGTTGCAGTCTTCAGGAGGGACTAGGAGCGAGGGCCCCTTTTGCTATTTTCTTTTATGTCAAAATTAAATGGAGAGGCCACGGAAGTCTTGTGGATTATCTCCAACTTGTGTCCCACAAATAGCCCCTAATCAGAAGATGACATTCACTCATCCCTGTTGACACATTTCTCAGAGGGCCCCACAGTGGAAGTGTTTAAGAATGGAACATGTATTTCGTGAATGGAATGCTTCTCAAACCTCAAAGCACTTTTGGAAAACCTAGGGATCTTGTTTAATAAAAATTCTGAACTAGTAGACCTGGGACAGGGCCAAAAATTCTATAGTTCTAACAAGCACTAGGGCAATACTTCTGCTCTTTAGACAGTGCTCTGATATGTGAAGATACCGAGCGCCGATTTGGTAGTGGCTTCTTGGAGCGTGATGTTCAAAAAGAAGATTCTCAGGCTAACTGTTGACTTTTTGAGAGAGTGACACCATCTATGAGTGAACTGCGCCTTGATGGTGATAACTGCAATGATGTCTGTTTTTGTCACATTCAATTGACCTACACATTCTAATAGCTTCCCGTGTACACCTCACCATTTGTAGACAGTGCCAAATGGTTGCAATTAAGTCTAGTCACCATCTATCGCCATACAAAGTTACAATTATCTTGTTTTGTGATGGGAGCTTTTAAGGTTGATTCTCTTAGCATCTTTCAAATATATAACACAATATTACTGACTAGAGTCACCATGCTGTACATTACTTCCCCAGGCCTTACTTATTTTACAGCTGGAAATTTATGCCTCTTGATCCCTATCACTCATTTTGTACCCCTCAGCCATCCTCCCCTCTGGCAAACACCAATATGGATCTCTGTATCTTTAAGTCCTGTTTTGTTGGTTGGTTGGTTTTGTTGTTTAGCATTCACATGTAAGTAAAATCATAGGGTATTTGTCTTTGTGTCTAGGACTTATCTACTTAGCAGAATGCCCTCAAGGTCCATCCATGAAATGGCAAATGGCAAGATTTCCTTCTTTCTTATGGTTTCAATAATATCCCATTGTATATATAACACAACTTCTTTATTCGTTCATTTGTCAATAGATACTGAGGTTGTTTCCCTATCTTAGCTATTGAATATAATTCTGCAATGAATACAGGGGTGCATATGTCTTTTTGAATTAGTGCTTTCATTTTCATGGAATAAATATGCAGAAGCGGAATTACTGGATCATATGGTAGTTCCATTTTAAATTTTTTAATTTTTTTTTAATGTTTATTTTTGAGAGAGAGACAGAGCATGAGTGAGGGGCAGAGAGAGGGGGAGACACAGAATCCGAAGCAGGCCCCAGGCTCCGAGCTGTCAGCACAGAGCCCCACGCGGGGCTTGAACCCATGAACCATGAGACCATGACCTGAGCCGAAGTCAGAAGCCCAACCGACTGAGCCACCCAGGCGCCCCTCCATTTTTAATTTTTTTAAGGAATCTCCATACTATTTTCCACAACAACTGCCCCAGTGTATGCCACCAGAACATAAGGGTTCCCTTTTCTCCATATCCTTGCCAACACTTGTTATTTCTTATCCTTTTGATAACAGACGTTCCAACAGATGTGAGCTGCATCACATCCACCTGCTGGCTTCAGTGGGGCCACAGGAGTAGCCCAGCGGCAGGGCACAACCACTGACACTAGCAGGTCAGAGGCAGGGTGTATAAATGATGCCACCACTTCCGGCCCTAGCAAGTAAAGGGGGAACAAAAAAATGATGCCCACCAGCACCCCAGTCCTCAGAGAGTACAAACAGGCTCCTGCTCCTCCCACAGGTGCTTTAAGATTAGCAAATGAATTTCACATATGTTCTAGGTGCTTTTCAGACTGCTGCTTGTGAGCTGGGTCCTGGAGCGAGTCTGCATGTGAGCCCTTTATGAGTGGAATCTCCATTCCCTACAGCTCTGTGGTTCTCTAGCACATTAGCCTCATTGTTTTTCAAAGCCAGATGTTTTGGGGATCCATCTCTTTAGTGCAGACCCCAAAGGTTGAGGTGCCAGCTGTGGGGCACAAACCCCTTGCTCCTCAAGGAGAAACAGTATTTATGAGACTCCTCCCAATTGTGGGTCACTATGCTGGGGGTGGGGTTTATGGCAAGACCACATCTCTGCCTCCTCTCCCCTTTTTGGTGTGGCCCTTTTATCCTTTGTTGTGAAAGAACCACTCATCTACTTTTCAGGTCTGTTTTAGAGGGAATTGTGTCATATGTAGGCGTAGATTTGCTACATCCATGAAAAGTGGTGAGTTAGAATCTTCATATGCTGCCATCTTGAATTATCTCAAATAATGTCAGTTTTTTGCCACCCTTAGACAATCATGACAGAATATTACTACCCTGATTTAGGGTATAGTGAGTCCTGGTGTTTGTGGTATTCTCTTATTTCCAGAAGAACTTACAATTCCTGCATACTGATGAGATAATAAGATGGTATAATTACGCAGAATTTTTTACAGATGGAGGAAGTCCAATAGAAAGGTTAAGTATGGTAGGCAAGGTCAAGTAGAAAATCAAGAATACACTAAATATTTTTTTCTGTCTCCTAAAATATTTCTATGATTGTATTAGCCTGCAACTCATTCTTGGTATCAAATGGATGTGAAATTCAAGCAGAAAATAAATGACTTACTCCTACTCTTAAAATTCCTGTGTAAAATATCGATTTTTTGTTGTTGCAAAAAACACATTAGGGAGAAATTATTCACATTTAAAAAGAAACCATGACATTAAATTCAGGAAATATATTCCAGAATAAATTAGTTTTGTAAAATTCTGTACTATTTTGATGGAGCATATCTGTATATCTATTGGATTATACCTGCAATAATAATGCTGCTGAAAACTGGATAGATATGTGATTGGAGTGGAAGTTAGGAGAACTTGATTTGAGTCCTTGCACTGTCATTATATGATTGCATAAATTTGGGCAAAATATTCTGTGTGTGTGTGTGTGTGTGTGTGTGTGTGTGTGTGTGCGTATGCACACATGGGTAAGCACACATGCATGCATGTGAAGAATAATTTTCGCACTGTATATATCGCTGAGTTACAGTAAGAATGGATAAGATGATGTGAAATGTTCTATAAACTGAAAATAATCACACTAATGTAATTTATTATTTTTATCATAATGATCTCAAGACGTCAACCCATATGCTACAGCACAAAACATAACAATTGGTCTTGTATGAGTTGGTGGTGGGAATGCATCAGGGCATTAACATAGTTGCACGGTCAGGCTTTGTTGACCACAGGGTTACTGGCAGTTAGTCATTGATTTCATTTCTGTGTGTCTGTGTGTAAAAGTGAGAGAGAGAGAGAGAGAGAGAGAGAGAGAGAGAGAGAGAGAGAGAAGGCAGTATCGCTGAAGCATGGTACCCTTCTGACAAAAGTAGAGTTCATAACATGATCCAGTGCTTATGAATCAGTAAAAACCTAAATGAAAACAAGAAGAAATAAAAGTCAATGAGCCACCAGATTGGGATTATCCAAAGAAACAGGTTTATAAATGGTCAGTTGGCATTGAGAAGACTAATCAAATAAGATACACTATTAAAAGGTCAAACAATTAGGGGGAAAAAAGCCTGGTGCTTTAACTATTAAATATCTCAAGTTGACAACCAAATTAAAAATACCAATGTTATACCTCAGAAATTAATTTCCAGAATAAATCCAGATACATTAATGAATACCATTACATTGAATTAACTGATTTACAGATTAAAAAAAATAGTTGCAAATGATTTCTTATTGCCATGATTACAGTAAAGATTAGAAAGTAGTTTTCCTTGCAGTGCTTATGACTCCCAGAAAGTCTTCTCCCCTCAACCACCGACTCATGTAGATTCAGAATAGTACTGGGTTAATCATTTCCAAATAATTTATTACTGCAGCTCAAACTAACCCTTTGCAAAGTTTTAATTTTTTTTAATCTTTTACTTATTTTTGAGAGAGAGAGAGAGAGAGTGCGAGCGGGGGAGGAACAGAGAAAGAGAGGGAGACACAGAATATGAAACAGGTTCCAGGTTCTGAGCTGTAAATACAGAGCCTGACTCGGGGCTCGAACCCATGAACATGAACCAGAGATCATGACCTGAGCGGAAGTCAGATGTCCAACCGACTGAGCCACCCAGGTACCCCTCCTTTGCAAAGTTTTAAAGTAGGTTGAGCTTTGTTAGTTACCTCAGCTTCTTCTTTCTAAACCCCTATTTTTCCACTGATCCCAAATGTTAAACCTATTTATTCTCCCCCTGGCTATCAGAACAAAACTAGAAACTCTACCCAAAAGCATTAAATAGCTGATATAAGTTTAAGTGATCACTTTTCCCAAGAATATTTGTACTTTAATAAGAATTAAGGCCTGAATACCCTGCACACACAGCTGACACAGGATCCCATGTTTGTTTTTCTGGCACAGGGAAGGGTGTGAATAGCACTGATGGCCAAAGCCTGATCTGAGAGCAGGGATAAGGCACAGAGGTTTAGGGAAGACTCAGTCCTCTGTCTCCAAGTTCATTCTCTATGGAGATCCAAAATTTTCACACTTCTTTGGGTCACAGTAACTGAAATTCTATCATGTACAGATATACTTATGTTAACAAGTGTACTCTTCTAAAAGATATTATAATAAGCATATGTTTTTATAACTCAGTGTTTTCTTCCTTGGACTGTCTACTCCAGAAACTTGTAATTAACTTAGATAAGGACCTTGGAGTCTACAGATAAAAGATAAGGCTAAAAGGGCTGGATGTAAGGGGGTACAGAATCAATAACAGCTGTCAGAAACTAATAGTCAAGATGGCTGTAGATGTCTGGACCTATGTAAACCCTCCAGTGTGAATGTATATCCATAAATAACATGGGAGCAGTTGTTAGGTGTCAGAACTAGGTGAAACTGGTGTAGGTAATAATCATAAGGATTACACGGGGTGGTAGACACTAGATTGAAACTTTATGTTAGCACATTGTGAAGGACAAGGTCAACTTTGAAGATTAAGAGTAAGCAGTAACTATGCCATCCTGTAAGTTTGGGCATTAGGATATTAGAAATTAGGCAACAGAGAATTGGAATGCAGGCAGAGAGTCTATGCCATATGAGTAAAACACAGTTCCAAGAAATCCCTTTCTTTGAGCCAATGTTCTCCATAGCCTGTAATTTGCTTTAGCTTTTGTATGCTTCTAGTTAGGATAGGAACTATGTCCCAGGAATGACTGGCTTCAATTCCACAGGCAAAATAAGGGGCTTTAAGGCAGAAAGAGTGGATGTTGCATTTTCTTGATCCAGGCCTCTTTTATCTTCTTTGTACTTAGTGACAAATTGATCCCTGAGTCCATGGTGGAGCTGCAGAGGCAGGTAGAAGAGGACCGGACGAGCACACAATGCGCTTAACATCCCAAATTAATGGAAGGTGGACCTCCCTTCACAAGCAACAGAAAATCCACTCACTACCCATTGGGAGGATAATTGTCAGTCGTAGACATATAGTGTGGGAAATGGGAAGGGAGGAGAGGCATTCCTGTGCTGTTGACTCTATTTGGGAACCTCTGAAGTCAGAGCACTCAGGTAAGTGCATACTTAAGCCACATGTAAAGTTCCCCTGCATGTGAGTTGATTACAGGTACCAAGATGATGGCCCAGGAGATTAATGTGGAAAAGCATCACTACTGAAACATATTATAAGATTAGGAATGTATCACACTTGAGGACCGGAAGAAAAAAATAATAAATTCTGGAGTACTATTACCTAGCCTTGTGATCCATCGGGACAATAAAATAATAAAAATGTGCAGTAAATTTGTTAATAATCACATTAATACAAACATTCAGGATTAGATAATGTTCATTTTCTACTATCCAAGGGTAACAGATCTTCTACAGGAATTCATAGACACACTATAAAGCCTGTTGAGTTAACTTCTGCAAAATAGTTCAACAATTACCAGTTTTTCAAGATAACATGACACATAGATGCTTACTTCTTGTCCACTTAAAATAATTAACCACTACATTTAAACAGTTACAATTCCAAGGGTTTTATTATGTGAAATGGAGTCATTCTTTTGATATTACACACTGAATATTTTGGGAGGTAAAAACACACACACTTTGTTAATTAGAGCAACCTAGGCCACTGTTTTTCATGAATAGGTGACTTTTTAAGACAGTCTTCCCTTTTATATAGTATAAGAAGAAAAGAACTGAATAAATCTCTAGTATGTAAAGGACCCAAAACGACAACTTCTAAGACGTACAATAAAAATAGTCACTTGCAGGTCACCTAGGTGGCTCAGTTAATTAAGCATCTGACTCTTGATTTCAGTTCAGGTCATGATCTCACAGCTCATGAGATTGAGCCCTGCGTCCAGTTCTGTGCTGACAGCTTGGAGACTGCGTGGGATTCTCTCTCTCCCTCTCTTACTACCCCTTAACTGCTAGTGCATGTGTTCAATAAATAAATAAATAAATAAATAAATAAATAAATAAAACTTAAAAAAATAGTCATTTGCCTTGGACATGTAGGTAAGTCTTTAGTACCTTTTATAAATAAAAGAAACAGTGGCAAATATAATACACAGTCACACAGAGGCCTTCCAGAGATGTTTCAGGGTTGGGATCATGTGACTAAGCCAATGGCACACCTAGACTTCCCTCTAGTTAAAGTTGGTCATGGTTCTAGTTCACTGAGTCACAGGGAGCAAGAATAAAGTTACACATTCTGACATGTGCAGGTCAGTCCGTTGTGGAAACATTTAAATTTCCAGTGGAGATAATAGCAATCAACTAATCTAGGAGAAAAATTTCTACTCGTCTTTTGCGTTTTCTAAGGGGGGAAAAGAATCATTGATTTAACGAAGTTTAAGTAAGATCACTGAAGCTTTTCTTAACAGTTTTGCTCATTTGGTAAAGAGAATGAAAATTCTCTTTTTGACAGCCTCTACCACTGGCAACCATCAATGTCAATAACTTGAAGTATTCTCAAAGTTAATGAGTTTTATTGAATTAGATTATAGCTTTGAGCCTGCCTGTTCCTTCTTAGGCAAAACCCAAAGGAAAACAGTGTTTGAAACATCCCACCTCTTTGACATTCTAAATGGTGCTGGGTAAATCACTGAGCCTTTTTAGATTCTAATCTTCCTTCCTAGAGAAATGATCCTCAACTCCCTGTTCGTGTATATTGTTGTGGTTTGCAGAAAATCATCTCAGTTGTTTTAGTTTTCAAATATGGTACTAATGAGTGAAAGTCCACATTGTTAATCTCTGGGTGGGCTCCTTAACTTTGTTCTGTTACATGACCACACACTTTATCTTAACCAGGGACTTGGATCTAATAAAATATCAGTTTGGTTCAAGTTTATTTCAGAAACTATTCCGATACTCTAGTTTTACTCTGGTTCAGTGGTTTTCAAAATATAGGGTTGGTTTCTGTTCAGAGGTTGTCACTGTGTTTTAAAACAAACAAGCAAAAACGCTGGCATTACTTCTTTGTAAATGATGCTCAGATCAGCTCAGGGCTCATTTAGTCAGAAGTTTATTCCAACTTTGAGTATGAATTGAGTTTATGTCCGAAAATCGTTCAATTTGCAGCTTCTAACCTTGTCAGATATCTCATAAATTGACACTTCCAGACAAAAGAAGAATAAGTTAGGAGAGAATGGAAAGTTGTAGTGCATTTTTTTACCCTACACTATAAAGGTAAACCCTACCAAAAGTGGACAAATCATGTCATGTTATACAAGCAGGACTTAGGAGGACTTGGCCATAAAGGACACTTTCTTTCTTTCTCTCACAGTATCTTTAAACTGGCCCAGAGGGGGATATTCCTTCTCCAGACTTGGTATTCAAACTCAAGCAGCGTTATGATTTCCTGGTCACCCTTAGGAAATATAGAAAAGGTAAAAACACAACTCAATTCAGTAATTAGTAATTAGTTACTGCTTTATTGTTCAATTCAGTTATTAGGTATCCAGTGACGGTTCCTTGTGATAATCAAAACTTCGAATTTGACTTAAATCTAAACATTTTCCCCTCGTCCAAACAGACTTCTGTGGATGAGCTCCCTGTGCCGAAGGACGCCCCTTCCTCTCTCCCCTTGCTCCCCTTCATCCGTGTTTGGCCCCTCCAGCAAAAGAGTGGAGGATGTGGGTGGACTGGGCAGGACTTTTTCTCTCATGGAAACTTTTGTGAACTTCAGAAAGCAGGAGCCTCTTCTACTTTGTTCCATGTCTCCCAGTGTCTCGTATGTAATGTAAATGGGAAAACCCACAGAATACTACAAGTAATACAGGAATAAACATATATAAACCAGATGCATCCATGTATATAGGGGTGAAGAAACCGAGTGAATTAAGAGGATAATCTGACAACGGTTTTAGAGAGAATAAGCCTTGGGCAGAATTTAGTTGATAGAAGAAGAGAACAGTCATTCCAGGCAGTGAAAACAGCATTTAGATTGTCTGAGAGGTGGAAGGAGGTATGATAGGTACCAGAGAATGTTTGAGTGAGTGACTCTCCTAATGGAGAGTCAATCTTTAAAAGGAAATAGAATAACTTGTGAGACAAAACAATCTTTAATTTTTTTTTTTCAACGTTTTTTATTTATTTTTTGGGACAGAGAGAGACAGAGCATGAACGGGGGAGGGGCAGAGAGAGAGGGAGACACAGCATCAGAAACAGGCTCCAGGCTCTGAGCCATCAGCCCAGAGCCCGACGCGGGGCTCGAACTCACGGACCGCGAGATCGTGACCTGGCTGAAGTCGGACGCTTAACCGACTGCGCCACCCAGGCGCCCCTTAATTTATTTTTTTAATGTTTACTTATTTTTGAGAGAGACCGAGCTCGAGAGGGGGAGGGGCAGAGAGAGAGGGAGACCCAGGATCCGAAGCAGGCTCTAGGCTCCGAGCTGTCAGCACAGAGCCCGACGCGGGGCTCGAACTCACGAGTGGAGCCGTGAGATCATGACCTGAGCCAAAGTCAGACGCTCAACCAACTGAGCCACGCGGGTATCCCGCTTATTTCATTTTTTTTTAAAGAAGATTTATGAGTTTGGGGTATGAACTATTTGTCTTTTAAATTCATCATTTTTTCCCCATTAGAAGGCTTATGTTTTCTTTTTTAAAAAAAATTTTTTTTTTCAACGTTTATTTATTTTTGGGACAGAGAGAGACAGAGCCTGAATGGGGGAGGGGCAGAGAGAGAGGGAGACACAGAATCGGAAACAGGCTCCAGGCTCTGAGCCATCAGCCCAGAGCCCGACGCGGGGCTCGAACTCGCGGACCGCGAGATCGTGACCTGGCTGAAGTCGGACGCTTAACCGACTGCGCCACCAGGCGCCCCAGAGACAAAACAATCTTTAAAAGGAAATAGAATAACTTGTGAGATAAGAGGGCAATATTCATTATGAATAATCAGAAGATTTTAACTCGAGAGGAAACTGGAAACCCTTTTGGGAATTTAAGAAAGAAAATGAGGTGATTAAAATATTGTGGAAGATGGGCTTGAGAATGTGTATCACGCACCAGAGAAGAGGGTATTGCCTGTAAGATGTCTGAGGAACCAGGTCTGGTAAAAATAAAATAAGTCTTGTGAAATCCAGATGGCCTCATATTTTCCAACCCAAAGAGATAAACAACAGCTTCCTCTGACTTTTTCATCATTTTAAAATTTCTTCTCATTCTCCTATATTCTGATAAACAGACACTTTTGCAATGATTGATGAAGAAAAGGATTGGATATTTGACAATGTCACTCTATGGTCATGCCAGTTTTCAAAGAGCGCATGTGAGTCATACTCACACAATGTGGCTTTACAGCAGAAAGCGGCATTGAATACTGTAATTTTTAAAGCCTGATTAAGAAGTGTTCACTGATGTTCTCTAGAAATGAAGAGAGTTTTTCTCCTCACCTTGGACGATACGGCCGCTTCCTCATCACACATACAAGTGTGTGATGAGTATGCTCATGTGGATATTTCACGAAGTGTGTTGAGCGCGGCAGAGCCTCTGCTCTCCAATCTCGGTTCACATGACTCCATCTGTCTTGTAAGGTATGATTTCCCTTGTCCAAATGAACAAACCGAGGTTCAGAGAGAACGAGTGACTTACCAAGTCACACGAATAAAAAACTAGAAATGCAAGGACTCAGATCCAGATTATCTAACTCTAAGTTCCAGGCTCCTTTTCTCGACCCCAAACAATTGGCATAAACAACTATTCATATGTTAGTCATTGATCTTATTCTGTCTGCTTCGTTTTATTAAATCATTACTCCATGTCCTGGGGATAATGCATGACTACACTATTAAGGCAAATTTGTTAATATGGACATGCCGTGTTAAGTCACGAGGAGGCTAACTCAATTACCTTTCCTTTGATTGATTTTTGGTAGGGATACAGTGAACTTTTAGTTGTGGTTTGACTTATGACATGTTGTAAACATCAGTGTGCACTATATTAACTGTATAAAGAGCTGTGGTAGTTTAAATGCTTTTTAAAGAATGAAAATATTGGGGCGCCTGGGTGGCGCAGTCGGTTAAGCGTCTGACTTCAGCCAGGTCACGATCTCGCGGTCCTGAGTTCGAGCCCCACGTCGGGCTCTGGGCTGATGGCTCAGAGCCTGGAGCCTGTTTCTGATTCTGTGTCTCCCTCTCTCTCTGCCCCTCCCCCGTTCATGCTCTGTCTCTCTCTGTCCCAAAAATAGATAAACGTTGAAAAAAAAAAAAGAATGAAAATATTAAGCTATATTAATAATTTAATCCTGATAGCCACAATCATGGCCACCGCTAAACAGCTCCTTTGGGACTTGGGAATTTATGAAAGAAAGACATAGCCGGACTAAGAAGTATCTAATGGGTAGGATATAGAAGGGGCCACTAAAACTTTTATGATTTTAGCAATTCAAAGCAAACCTAAATAAGACAGCATTCTACTAATACATACCACTCATCTGATTTTTCTCCTTCTAGATGTCAGAATCTTGATAAAAATATTTAAGGAAAACCCAACTGAAAGATAAAATACTATCTGATCGATTCTTTACTTTGAGATTTTATAAATGCTATAAATCAGTTAATGACAATGAGAAACATATGTATTCTATGGGGCAAATTTGCATACAATTGTAGTGAGGTAAAAAAAATTCACTCACGTTACTTTTAGATGTGCAAAGAAAATTAATTTCTGTAGTTTTCTCTAATTCTAATCTTCCTTGGGAGCTTCCATTGTCAATAGGGAAGAAGAAACGGTACCCATTCACATAAACGTGCTCTATGCAACAATTTGATTTCAGTATTTCCAATGTCCTCTCCCTCACACAGCTCCTCCAAGAAGATGTTTGGTACATAACAGAGGAGGCTTCATGGTACCTTGTTCCCTAGTTGTGGAAAGATGAAATTTTGGATCCTTGTACTTTCTAAGTGAAGTGGCTATTCTGGTCGGTTCCCTGGACTAGTAATGTCTAAAACAAAACTGATCTTGCCTGACATATTGACATCCACCTCAGCAGTCAGTGATCCAAGTCATTTGCCCTGGCCTTTGAGTCCCCAACATGTGGCAGGCACTTTTTTCCAACTCCAGACCTCTGTCAGGCCATGTGCCTCTCAGCTCTCTCCATCACAGGAGAACATACGAACTTTTTTTCAAGAATTTTTCCATCACCTCTTGAGAAATTCATTAGAATTTTCTTTTGCTATGGTAACTTTGATGGCAATCTGAAGTCCTCATGTGACCATATTCAGTGCAAGAGGATGCCTTCTGTGAAAGAGATCCTGCTCTTAATTCCCTGAGTTGCAGAATTATTAAACAGTGACAATAACATTATGGTCAAATAAATGAATGGCAGCTAAATTTTACAGAGTGCTTACTTTGTGAGTTTCTAGTCTAAACATTTTGCAAGTGTTCACTTACTGAATCCTCACCATGGTCCTAGGGAGTAAATACTATAATTAACCTCATTTTAAAAATTTTATTTATTTATTCTTAAATGTTTATTTACTTATTTTGAGAGAGAAAGCAGCGGGGGGGGAGGGGGCAGAGAGGGAGAGAATCCCAAACAGGCTCCATGCTGTCAGCGCAGAGCCTGATGCAGGGCTCCATCCCACAAACCATGACATCATGACCTGGGCCAAAATCAAGAGTTGGATACTTAACCAACTGAGCCACCCAGACACCCCTAAATATTTTATTTTTAACTAATCTCTACAGCCATTGTGGGACTCAAACTTACAACCCTAAGATCAAGAGTCACGTGCTCTACAAACTGAGCCAGCTGGGTACCCCAGCTTGTTAACCTCATTTTAGTGATAAGAACATAGGCACAGAGAAGCTAGGCAACTTGCTCAAAAATCACACAGGCAGCAAGCGGAAGGGCTGAAATCTTAACTCAGGCAGTTTGACTTCAAGTTTTCCTCCTCAAAATCAAAGAAAACTAAGTGACCCAACTGGGCAACATGATCTCTTCACACCTTCTGTCTCACCTATGTAGAAAAACTATCTGGCGGGTATTGTTTTTTTGTTTTTGTTTTTGTTTTTGTTTTTGTTTTTGTTTTGTTTTTTCCTGAAAGACCAGAAATCAAGGAATCATCAGCACAGAACTGGTTTATTATCTTCCCATTGATTTATTTAAGCATGAAACACTGGTTGTCTTGTTAAAGATCCCTGTTTACTTATTTCTCAGTGAAATATATCCTCCTTGTCGATCCCAGTTCTGCAGGAAATCGTGTGAGCTGAAATTTCTTAAAAGAGAGCAGAATCATATCATCGTTACCATTATTAGTCATTTGAAATAAAACATTAAGCTAAACAAATCTGTTTTCCTTTCTTCTCAACAGAAAAATCTCTGTATTCCAAACAGAATTTGACATGACAGATTATAGTGGAAAAGAGTAGAAGAGCAATGAGAATAATTACAACACTTACACACGCGATCTAAAATTTTCTCATTTCTCTACCTTAACCTGATAGAAAACATTAAAGCTCATATTTATAACTATGAAATTATCAAGTGTTCACACAGCAAACAACTATAACTTCCTTTGGGCCCGAACATGTTTAAATGCTGCCTGTGCAAACTTCGACATGAAACATTGATCTTAATCAAGATGATAATGTTACCCAGGACAGCTAGATATTAACAGAGAATAAATGAGAAAAGCAAGTTCATCCAAGATGAGGTATAAAAATAAAAATGACATGCAGCCATGGGATAAAAAGAAAGAGTGATGTCTCACCATTCTACCTTTCAAAGATTTTTCTTCAATGTGATGAAAAATATTAGGGTTCAGACTTTGGACACCATTCACTAGTACCACTATATAAAATGTGAATAATCCCCATGAAGAAATGTGTTAGTGTCTGAATTATTTGTTTCAGGTTCTTGCATTTCTTTCTATACAGAAAGAAATATAGAAAATAATAGATTTTAGTGATAAGTAGAAAATATATATGTAAAAATTAGAGTGACAGTCTTTATCTTAATTTGAAGGTAAACGTCCATTTTATAAAGCGGCCTGTCCATCATATGTTGTAATAGTCAACATTACTTGTTAAGTGTCTGCCACAGCCATGCAGTTACACATTGGGGTACAGTGGTGAACATAAAACATAGCTTATGCTCTAATGTGGGTTTTCTTTTTATGCAATACTATAGTCAAGTATATAGATGTTGGCAAGATCTGTTAAATGTGACTTTATGATCATGTGAAGAGATGAAGAATATATCTCCATCTAAACATCCAGAAAAAAACACATAATAGCTTTAATACTGGTTCTGCAAACCTACTCCCTCACTATAGCCATAATCAATACTTTTTCATTGATATTTTGCCTTGAAAAGAATTCTGGAAAAAGAAAAGGGAGCATGAAATACAATAGATTCTGCAGTAAAGTCATGTTTTCAATGAAGGTGCAAAATAGTTGGTTGTACCAGTACAGGAATGTAAAGATATAGTGTTATCTTCCCTGAGCACCATAGCCCTCCATTATGGTTCTTGTGGCTTCATATGTCCTTTGAAACTGTACCCTAGCAGGTGGAACATGGAAATCTGGTCAGTAATACAAGTTCTCACTTCATTTTCTAGATATGAGACCATAGTGAAGTTGCTTTGCCTCTCTGAGTCTTAGTTTTCTACTACGTAAAAAAGGGCTTATTATGCATCCATAACAGAGTTATCATAAAAAGTGAACAAAATAATTTATTTTGAAACATGTCACAAAATATACGGCACCATATTAGATGATCAGTATCTTTGTTTGAATGTGAATCTAAAGCACATGATAGAGTTAGGCTTCACTTATCTACTGAATAGATGTGTTAGTTATCTTTTGTTGTGCAACAAATATCTTTAAAATTGAGGAATTTGAGAGTGACTTAGCTGGATGGATGTGGCTCAGCGTCTCTCAAAAGAATTCAGTCAAGAAGTTGGCTAGGGTCAAGGCATCTAAAGGCTCAACAAGGGCTGAATAATTCACTTCCATGATGGCTCACTCACATGACTGGCAATACAACACTAGCTATTGGCAGGAAGCCTCAGTTCCTTGTTACATGGACCTCCATATAGGGCTGTTTGTGTTCCCTTACAACATGGGCACTTTCTCCCTCCAGAATAGGTTATCTAAAAGATAGGAAGGACAAAAAAAAAATAATGGAATGACTTTTACAACTTTGCCCTGGAATCACACTCCATCATTTCCACAATATTCTATTAGTTACATAGATCAGTAGTTTTCTTTTTAGTTTTTTTACCGTTTACTTATTATTGAGAGACAGAGAGAGACAGAGCATGAGCACGGGAGGGGCAGAGAGAGGAGGAGACACAGAATCCAAAGCAGGCTCCAGGGTCGGAGCTGTTAGCACAGAGCCCGTCGCGGGGCTTGAACCCACAAATGGCAAGATCATGACCTGAGCCGAAGTCGGACGCCCAACAGACTGAGCCACCCAGGTGCCCTACAGATCAGTACTTTTTAGTGTAGCAGGGGACTACACAAGGGGATAAATAGGAGGAGCAAGAATCTTCAGGGGCCATCTTGGAGGATATCTATCACTGTAGACTTCAGGGATTCAGAGGTAAATGGCTCGGTATCAGAAGAACAACATGTGCTATTTGGTACTGTAAGCAACAGAGCTTTCTTAGTCCCATATTCCTTGGAAGGAAAAAGACAGTGGTAAATCGCTAGCCCTTGTTGCGCTTCATATCTGAAATATTTTCTAGGAGCCCAGCGCTTAGTTTACTTTATTTGAGTTTATTATTTTTTGTTGTATTTTTCATTTTTTGAGGAAGAGAGAGAGAAAGAGAGAGAGAGCAAGCACTTGGGTGGGGGAGGGGCAGAGAGAGAGGGAGAGACAGAATCCCAAGCAGGCTCTGTGCGGCCAGCCCGGAGCCCGAATCCCATGATAGTGAGATCGTGACTTGAGCAGAAATCAAGAGTCAGACATTTAACTGACCGAGCCACCCTGGCGCCCCTAGGAATCTAGCAATTTAATGGGACATTGACAAAGAGGAGAGTGTTTCTAAGAGTAGGAACCACAATATTAGAGGGACTGCACATGTCAATTTTAAGAGCTGAATCAAAGAAGCTGGGACGTTGGGCCTGGAGAAAACAGCTCAGTGAGAGACCAGTACTCACTAAATGTTTGAACGACTGAAAGAATTATCATGGCAGTGTAAGGAAATGAAAGGAGCATTTGACCTGGATTTAAAGATACAAGGTCTGGTCCTGGATTTTCCATTTATCTGTTGTTTATACTGCCTTTCTCATTATAGCTCCCTTTTTACAATTGGTCCTTGACCAATTGAGTTGGTTGTCATACAGTGTATAGTCACGAGGCAGAAGGAAGCTGGTTTTCACAGGAATCCAAACCACGTCCCATACCCCAGCCTTCGACTCTAAATGAAGCCATTTGCCGGGTGGTGTTTTCACTTTCCAATCCATGATTTGAGTGGTCCCCGAAGATAGAGCCTGATGATTATATTACTTTGACACATCTAGATGCTGGTGATATTCTGGTGCAGTGATTCTTAAGCTTTTTGCAGATCTTTTTGGCAGACTGATGAAAGCTATGGCCTTCTTCCTAGAAAAATTCATTCTCATACTTATACACAAAATTTTCCATATAATTTCAAAAGTCATCTACTGACTTCCTTCTGGGGATTAATGTACCATAGTTCTAGAACCATTTAACTTGGGGCTTTACTTGGAAATTGAGCAGACGACATATCCACCCAATCCTTAGACCATAAAGGAAACCAGGGGCCCACCAAAACACTCAACAGTGTTGCCAATATACACTCAAATTTCCAGGGAAATGGTCAAAGTCAGGTAATAAGTAGGCCACTGTTCCCAAAAGAAGAATGACCACTGCAAAATACTGGAGTTCATTCCCACCTGAGTTATTCCTCACAACTTTAGTCTTCTTAAAAGCAGGAACATGTAAGTGGAAATAATTGCACCCCCATTTTGATTTATGGCTCCTAGAATTGATATTCTACATTTTTCTTTCCAGGATATTGATAACTAGCTGAGTTCATAGGCAGACTCAATTCCCTTAAATCAGATTGATTTTCAATGCCTGAGTTCACTTTTCCTTCTCTGCTTTGATGTTCTACTTATTATTGAGCCAGAATGCTGAACTACAGGTACGCATATACATACACGAGAGGCTTACAGACAGAAGGCTTTAATGACCACTGCGTGCCCAGATAATTTGGCCTTATGATCAAAATCAGACATTTCAAAATTTATTTCCAACCTGAGGCCATGTGCTTGCCTTTCACCCCTTCTCGTCAATGCAAAGCCACAGTCTGCAAAAGATCCTATTTCTTTGATTTTATTTTGTGGTTTCAAAGGTAGGAAAGAATTCTACCTAGTTTGAAATTACAGCTAACTTCAGGTAAAGAATGTTACTGTGTGTGCATTGGTCCACTAGAGCCAAGGATAATATAAGGAACCAGCCCAAGACATTAAAATGTCTGTACCAATTGTGGCCATTGTGTCTGGGTTCAGGTCTCATTAGGGAACAAGCCCTGTTGATGGATCTTCGTGTGTGGGCTTCGTGTCCCAAGTGAGGACTGCCATGCTAGTGAACTGGACGGCCCTGCCAGGGGGCTTGGGTGTAGGCACTGCATCTGAGATCAGGTTCTGAAATGGAGTTCTAAAATAAATGGAGCAGGGCCGCGATCTCTTCTCAGGTTTTGAAACTCCACAGAGAATAAAGGCTTGGGTGAGGCCAGCGGGTAGGAAACAGAAGCCGACCAAAACATTCCAGTTGCGCCTGTGAGTACGTGAATCTCCTGATCCTGGTGCTGAATCCCAGCTCCTTAGAAGTCTATGGTTTATGAGGAGCAGGTTGTAACCCATTAGTGGATCAAAAAATCAGTTTAGTGACTCACAACCATCCTTTGTAAAAATACATACATATATAAATACATACATAGATCAGAAAAAAATATATCAGAATGAATCACAGGTGGTAAGAGAAGGAATGTTCTATAAAACTTTTACTTCAATAAAGTTTATGTTTAGATTTGTGTGTGTGTGTGTATGTGTGTGTGTGTGTGTGTGTTTGACTACCATCTAAATTTATTTTTTATTATGGAGCGTTGGTCAAAAAAGTTTGAAAGCCATCGCTTTAGGTGAACCTGAAGCTCAATCAGGAGAGCAAATGCCTCTCTTTCTCTGCATCTTATGGCTCCTTCTGATGTAAATAGGAGACTAAAGTCACTCATTTTTCAGTCATATTGACTCTTTTTGAGGAAGTTATTCCTAAATTGAGTAAGTCCAAATGACCATCCTTACTCTCTTCCTCCTTCTCTCCCTGAGACTACTGCGGTTGATTAGAATCCAGTCTCCACGCTAGAGGTCCCTGACTGCCTGCTCTAACAATCCCCATCCTCCGTCTCTCCTTTCTTCCCTTCCTTTCCTCTTTCTTTCCTCTGTTGGAAGACTGGAGT
This sequence comes from Felis catus, assembly GCF_018350175.1. NCBI lineage: Eukaryota > Metazoa > Chordata > Mammalia > Carnivora > Felidae > Felis > Felis catus. Next base: position 56,061,117 of record NC_058384.1, read on the forward strand.
GAACATTTCAGGGTCAGGAAGGTTTAGTAGCCAAGGCAAACTGCCGTTGGAAACAGAAATCATAGCAAATAAGCAATTAAGGTGGATACACGCCCCACCGCCCCCATACCCAGCACCTTCCACAAACATTCCCCTCCTGGAGCAGGCCCCCATCACCTCACACCTTGATTATTGCCATAGCTCCTGGTTCCCTTCCTGACTCCAGTACCTTCTCACATGGCTCCATCCTGCCCATATATGCCAAATTAATGCTTTGAATATATTGTTTTCATCATGTAATTTTCCTGCTCAAAATCATCTGAAGCTCCCATTACCTCCAGGTCAAATCCGAACTCCACAGCATGTCATTCTGGACCCTCCACAATCTTGCTTCAACCTGTCTGGCTAAAGTCACCTCTGGATGCATCTCACCTGGAAGCCTGACTCATTCCCCCTTCGAACTCTCGCTAGAGTATCCAACTTCTCTTCATCCAGTCTTCCTATCTCAGGCTGCTCTTCAACCTGAACACATGCAAAATTCCCTCCATCATTTCCTTGAAATCTTTCCCACATAATCTCATTGTTATTTGATACATATTAACGTGTCTGATCCCTTCAAGCTCTTCAAAGGCAAGTTAATCAAGGGCAATATCTCCTGCATGCCTCTCTTGCTTATCAAGATACTACATGATATTAAAATGCTAAAACAAAGCTAACACTTATTGAGCATTATCAAACACTGTGTTAAAAGTGAATTACCTGATTTAAATTTCAAATATGCATTGTATACCTTCTTAACTGATGATGAAATGGAGAAAAGAAAAACGGAAGAGCCACGAGAAAAAAGCAAGAACTATCTTGTCTTTGGAGAGACAGCCTGTATCCTTCCCCCCATTGCCTTACAGTCCAGAGCTTGCAGAGTAGTGGTTCTTAAATATTTTCAAGATTTGTAGACTCCCTTGAGAACCAGATAGAAATAATGAAACTTCTTTCCAGAAAATGCATGGATTGCAGACTAAATGTTTGCATCCACTCTCTGGGGTACAGACCTCTAAGGCCTATCTTTGAGTCTGCAGTGGCCATGGATCCAGGTTAGGAATTCCTGTACCAAACATCACATGATAGGACATATTCAAATAATAGGTTTCTGCAGTGAGCTCCAAAATCAACACCCATTACACAAGCAAACTCTTACAATACCACCCTAGAAATTGGAGACTTATATAATGTGTATGGGAGCCATGGCTGTGTGTGTGTGTGTGTGTGTGTGTGTGTGTGTGTGTGTGTATGTGGGTGTGTGTATGCACATACCTTCACATATTATCTATAAACACATGCAAGGAAGTCTTTGGTGTCAGCCTCACCCCTATTTAAAAATGCCACATCTTATGAGGAGGATAGAGCAATTTATTATTACTCCAACTTGATCAGTGAGGAAGCTAAGCTCAGAGAAGCTATCTGACTTACCCAAGGTCACACAGCTAACTCAGTTCTCAGCCTCTTCACTGGACCTCACTGAAAAATCAGTGTGTTGTATAGAGGAACCAGAACCACTAAAGGTAGGGCAAAGCTGAAAGCAAAGAAATTGGAATTTGATGGTAAAATCCATTAACGATAAGCAGTAACATTGGTGCTTTAACAAGGATTCCAGATGCCTGACCCTCATACTTTCACTTGCAGGTGATGGCTGTCAATACGGACAAGCCATACAGGATAGCCAAAGTGCTTTTCAAGAATGTGTAATGGCTGTTATGATACCTCTACGTGGTAAGTAAGTCCATAAATGTCAACGTGCCCCTCCATGTAAATTGGGTTTTCAGGTCAAAATCACCTGGTTTATTCCACGTGGGCATTCTGGTGTAATAAGTGTATTTAACCACCAGAAAAAAAAATGAGTATCAACAGCGGTTTATTTATAGCCCACTTCTGGCCTTTCAAAGTCCCTGTTTCCAGAACCCTTTACATTTTCTGCTCCATGAATTCTTAACGAGTTCCAGTTGAAAGTGCTACAGTTCCACATTCAGGCTATTAAAAAAAGGAGAGAAAGGGGGAAAAAGAAACCTGAAAAGTATGTTTCCCCCAACTACCAAGCCTCGTAGCTGATACGGCCTATCCTGTTTTCCTCCCTCTTGGCAAATGTTGGCAAATATGCTAGCATTTGGACAGGCCTGCTAGGTTTTTAAATCCTTTTAATCCTCTTCATAGTAACAGAAACATTTGAGGCTGATCTTTGAGGACTCTGTTAGAGCACAGAACACCTGCAGTTCGGTGCTTTGTGCTAACAAACACCCAGTGTGAGCCTAACACAGTTGGGCAGGCTCAGAGCTGGCCCCCAGAACCTCCCAGAGTAATGAGGGTCTCTCTTCCCCTCTGACCTCGCCTTTCCCAGCTTAAACCTGCTCTGGTAAATGGCACTCTTGCCCTCTGACCCTCCCCAAATGGCTCAATGAATCACATAAGGGCTCATAAAAATGATTTGCCAATATGTCAGGAAATAGAAAAAACTAAGTTGATTTTCATTTGGAAATCGTTCAAATCGCTAACAAACCCAACTTCCTTGCATTCAGTTGCTAGAAAAGTTGATTATCCAGGATTAAAGCCAATGTTGATGACAGTCTCCCAACCAAGCGGGAGAAAAAGAAGACACTATTCTCTCTTCTCTTATTCTTTCCCTCAAATGATGAAACAAAACCAATGTTGTTCCCAGCCTTTCTGATATCAGTTGAAATCTGTTCACACATTATTAGATGTTTATCTCTCTAAGGGCAGGTCTCATACTTGTTCTCTACCATTTACTTACATCTATCTATGTTCCTGTTTTTACTTGCTCTCCTAGAAATATCTGAATGGGTAAAAAAAAATCCTTATTCTACTTCAAACCAAATGTACATTGAAAAATTCATATCTATCTAAACCATACATGTATGAATTAATATTGATTAGCAAAATGAGTCACTATGTTTTTTAGATGGAAAAACCCTCCATTATGTGTGATAAATACATGTGATGAAAAGAAATATGGGCAGAGTTTTGAGAAAAATATACAGTGGACATGTGAGAAACTTCTTAACTTTAGTGTTGTCTGGTTATTCCACTCATCAGCTTTAAAGAAAAAGACACACATACTGAGATCAACAGGAAAATTCAACATAGACAAGTGTCTCAGGTCATCTGGGGAAAAAAAATGTATTCCTCTTGGATTTTTCCCAGCCTAATTGTGGCATCTGAATTCAGTCAATTGCCTCTGGTTCAGTCAGGTCCCTGGGGCCCAATCCAAACCTGGACATGAACACTAATCGTCTATCCCATCCACAGTTCAAACTCAACACAAATGTTGCCTCTGCGTGAAATGTATCCACCATCCCCTCTATTGACAAAAAAAAAGGCCCTCTTTTGTTTGAATTACTTCCATGTCTCCCACAGACATTCTTAAACTACCATGTGGAACACCTGCCACAGTCCACTGACACTGGGTTTAGGTTAGAGAGTATGTTTCAAAGCGAGTTGATGAAAATTTTTCAATATACATTTTGACAGGCTTGAGCAACTGGGTTTTTTCCCCCATGCATTCAGATCTGTTGCTTCTCCGCCAGTTGGTTAATTTCCCTAGGCAAGAAAAGAAACAAAGAGAAACATGGGACACAACAAACACATGCCTGCTCTCACCTAGTGCTTCTGCAACCACAATATTGCTACCCTTATGGCACTGCTCGCAACTGTGCGATGCAAGTGTTTTCTTTTCTAAGATATATGGCCCTTTTGCAATGTATAGTTTTCCCTAATGAAGGACAAAGTTTGCATTAATACTGAAAATCCCCAAAAGGCAATTCCCAAATTCAGTTTCTCAGTACTTTTATTTTACTTTACCAGAAAGATAAAATAACCAATTTTATTTTCCTTTATTTTCCCTTCTCATGGCCACCTACTTCCTGTGGTGATAGGTGGGATGAGCGATATGGTAAATTAAACATATCTTTTTAACAGAAAACTAGAATTCTAAGTTTAGAACACTCAGTATAACTGTTAATGCAAATAAGCTACATAAATTCTTATTTTCAATTTCTCCATCAATAAAAGTATTACAGGACCAGGTTAGATTTTATCTGAAGGATTTTTGATGCTTAAGATTCTATTACCTCATAGGGGTGCCTGGGTGGCTCAGTCAGTTAAGCATCCGGCTTCGGCTCAGGTCACCATCTCATGGTCTGTGAGCTACAGCCCCGTGTTGGGCTCTGTGCTGAGAGCTCAGAGCCTGGAGCCTGCTTCAGATTTTGTGTCTCCCTCTCTCTCTGACCCTCCCCTACTTGTGCTCTGAAAATTTTTTTTTAAATTTTTACTTATTTTTGAGAGAGAGAGAGAGACAGAGCATGAGCAGGGGGAGGGACAGAGAGAGAGGGAGACACAGAATCCCAAGCAGGTTCCAGGCTCTGAACTGTCAGCACAGGGCCTGACAGGGGGCTTGAACTTGTAAACTGTGAGATCATGACCTGAGCCGAAGCCGGATGCTTAACTGACTGAGCCACCCAGCCGCCCCCCCAAAAATTTTTTAATAAAATAAATAAATAAAATTCTATTACCCTATAAAATTAAAATTTGATTAAAAAGATGAAAATAATGAATCTGGACACAGTAGGGATCACAGGATATGACTTATCTATTTATCCATGTATGTGTATATTTATTTATATGAATATTTATATCTTTACATTGTAAAAAAATTGAGGTAGCTTACTTTGAGCCATTAGGATTAAATAAAATTAAAAAAAATTGAAATGATGTGATTAGAAGTAAGAATTGCAAGGGAGGACATACTCAGGTTCACTGAATAAAGTAACAGAAAACAACAACTTGAGACCAAATACAAGCCTTCAGATTTCATCAATTAATGGCAAGAATACTAACACAAGTAATTGGCCCAGAGCTGGCATATGACAATGGAACAGTCTACCTAGGACAATCCAGAAGCATCTACTGGAAGGATGAAGAACTATCACTGTCTCTTACTGCTTGGAAATCCTTAAGAGCAAGGATAAAAACACTGAAAAAAATAAAACACATTTGATATGATAGTAAAAAGCATTTGCTATTGTAACATAGAAGTTATTTTAATCCAAATAGTCTCTAAGCTGCTCAGCCAGCAAAGAGATACAGGACATCCTTCCTTAATACAGAGCACATGCAAAGTAAAAATGGAGAATTTCAAATAGCTATGTATATTCCTGCCATCTCACCTTAATAAATACCTGAAACCTCTTTGATTTTCCCTCGATTGACTTTTTGCCTATCACACATTCAAAACAACACTGCCACCAAACCAGGACTGATATATTCCAGAATGACTTCAGTTTGTAACAAATATAAGATACCAATAGTGAAAATGCCTTTTAAAATTACATTCAGAACAAAAGAAAAAATTAAGGAGTCTTAATACCAGAGGCATGCACATACAACCTTAAGAGATAAACAGTATCAAGGCAGCATTTCTTATTTTTCACTTTGTTCTATATTCTCTGTTCAGGAAAATTGTCTTCAAATTAAAACGCTATCCATGTCACTGTGTTTAAAAGAATTACATGAGAAAACTTTCTCTTGCACATATTCTTCTGTCAGTATTAACAGACATAATAAACAGATCAATCAACAGAAGAAGTAGATTATTCTAAAAGACAAAAAAAACCCACATGTGATAGAAGAACCACTGCACACAAATGGTGAAAAAATAGGTCATTAAATTAGAGACATTGATGTTAAATATAATTTATGCACACACACACACACACACACACACACACACACACACAAACACACACATGCAGGGACATGCACACACACTGTAAGCCAGTAAGGGCATGTTATCTGATAAAGAACCATGGAGGCTGCTTTAACTTAATCCTAAGAGAGGCTCTGATAACAGAAATCACACCTCAGAGGTGGTTGCATTAGGTACAAGACAGCTGGGGTATTTATACTCCAGGGTATCCAATGGTTGTTGGTTGAGGGTTACCTCTAGGAAAACTTGCTTCCTAGAAAGGCTCTCTCTCCATAAGCATAGGCAACATGGGCTCTGGAAGCCTGAGGCAGCCTAATAGCCAAAAGTGTGCCTGGCCAGTGTGCAGGGGTTTTAGGGGATGTGGGCTGAGACCTGACAGAAGCTGCCCCACCCACTCAAAGGAGATCTTCCCTCACAATGCCTGGGACCTTTTGTTTCTGCATCCTCACCAGCCATATGAAGACTACATAGAAAGCAGACATAGAATCTCTAGATGACTCAAAAAAGGTAGTAGGAAAGCAAATGAGGTGAATTGAGACTGGAGAAAAACTTGAATGATAGGCTCAAAGTAACAGAATGAAATTTGAAGGAGATAAATATAAAGCCCTCCCACTTATCCTCAAAAGAAAATCAACCAGATAAAGTGTACCATGAGGGAGAGGTGGATTACAGCAATGTATACGCAAAAGATGAAGGTCTTATGGTTGACCACAAGTTCAATATATAGTCATGTGGACAGCACATTCACACACAGGACAGTGGAAGAACTGAGGCTGCTTAACCAGATGAGGGATAAATTAGGAGAAATTGTTAAAAGGAGGGATAAATTTATTCCATGTTGCTCTAAAGGAAAAACTAAGAATGAAAAGTAGAAGCCTTAGGAAGGCAGATTCTGACTCAGGGTGAATAAGAACTTTTGGATAGCCAGAGCTGGACAAACATGTCTTCCAAGGGTGTGAGCTCCCAGTGCCCGGAGTTCTCTGAGCTGAGGCTGAACAAAATTCTGCAGAGAATCAGGAAGGGGATTTTTATAAGGGGTGAAACAAGGTGGAAGTTTGGACTGAGAATTTCACAGCACCTTCCAACTCAATTATTCTATGATTCTGTGAACTCAGTTGGTGATTTTCGGTGAAATAGCTAACAGACAGAGGGCACCTGGAAGCAGAATGAGAAATGCCATGGGGCCTGGATAGCCTCTTAATGGATATATAAGTCCTTGAATTATGGATATTGGCAATATTTATTAAGCACCATTCAATATCCCTGCTCAATTGTGAGTGCTTGGAAGGTAATGGGAAAGATTTGCCACTCCGAAAACACCCATCCTTATGACCAAGCAAAGAAAGCCAAGGAGAGAAAAAGACTTGGAAAATCTCCTTATCGAGAAAAGGGGGACTAAGACATAAGAAAACACAATGAGAGAAAGGGAAAGACATAGTGCATCTTCTCACCTTTGCTCACCCCTATTTCCTACTTGCTGTTGTTTTGGATCCATTTAATTTCTTCTCTTCTGGGTCCAATCAACGGCTGACCACATCTGTTCAATTGGAAGTATACGTCATCTTGGTTTTGGAATATAGGCAAGTATGCACTTAGTTTTTCTCCAAGCCAAAAGGTTGCTCAATGTTTAAGGCTTCTGCCAGTGGAGAGCCAGGAAACAAGGGACAATGATATTGGGACAGGGAGCTTTGCAATAGGGAAGATTAGATTGTTGTCATTCCACATGCCTTTGGGCCATTTCTGTGACCTTTTCAAGAGGGGGTCATCCCACCCATAAAGCAGAACCTCACACAAATTATAATGATATCTTTATACCTTATCTATGAAACTTCCTTCCTCTAAGATCTTGAAGTACTTCATTAATTGACAAATTAATTAACAAATTAATCTTTACAAATTTCCCAGGGAGACTGCAAAAACTATTATTACCTTCACTTTACATATGAAGAAATCTGGAAGTTGATACGTAAAGCATAAATGTAAGAATCTAGAGAGGCAAATGTGAGTCTCCTGACCCATTTCAAAAGCCATGTAATAGATTATGAACACAGTTTCCTGAACACAGTTTAGTAGAAACTGATGATCCCAAAACAAATGTTACAGGCCTTGGGTAAAAATTTAAAGTCACCTGGAGAGATTTTGGAATTACAATAGAATTACCTAATGCCCATTTCATTTGGCAGAGAAAACTTTAAAACTTACTGCAACAGAAGCTTCCAATGCTCTGGCCTCTTAGATAAAGGACATTTAAAGCTGGACTGATTATTATCTTCTCTGGGTGTAAACTTCCCACCCTAGTAAGTATTTAGGTTCACAGCATTTACAAATATCATTATTTAACGCACTATGGCTGTTTTTATATTTAAACACACACACACACACACACACACACACACACACACACACACACGCAAGCACATGGGAATTAGTTTGTGGAAGTAAAAAGTATGGCCTATATATTAAATCACTTCTTATTTCACTTCAGATTCAGTGGCAAAATAGACAAGCAAACAATTTACACTGCATACGTTTAGAACATTCTGCAACAGGAGAGAGGACATGTATGGTGAGAATGAGATCAAAGGTTGGGAGAAGTACACATGTCCAAATGTTTGCTACTTAACTCTGTAGCTCTTGGTGTATATGGCGCTATGGGGCAAAGGAGACAGACTGACAGACCAAAGAACTTTTCAAGTTGGATGAGCATGACAAAAATGTAGCAGGCCAGTGAATTTACTATCTGCAAGGCTAAGAAAAATAGGATCAGATTATGTTTAAGAAACATAAAAAATATTTTATTAGGTAAGGTTGGGCAAAAATGCTTGGAATCCAACATTCACTTGCTCTTTTGCTCTCTTTCATGTGGAAACAGACTGGGGAAATCCCATATGAAAAAATACAAACCCAGAAATGACCTTTCTGGTTATGAACTGGGACAAAATCTGGAACCAAACTATGAACATAAAACAAAATTCACAACAATGAAAGCCAGTGAACAATAGAAACTCCTGAGAACTTATGATTTGTCTCTTTAGAAGCGTTAGATTAGGGAAGTCATTTATACTTAACACGGTGGGAGCTCCTTTCATGACTACCAAAAATCTTTGTTACTTAACTGCAGCAAATAATACATACACATAAACAGTAAAGAAAACAAACCAAAGCAAAGAACTTCTGAGTCCACTGAGAAATCCCAGATATATAAAGCTAGATTGTAACAGGACTAATTAATTCCCATGCAAAGTTCAGATGACAAACATGTAAACATGTGCACTCAGTTGCTAAGTACTGGGTATTTGCTGAGTGTTAACTATGTTTTGGGTATTGTGTGCAATTACAATTCTTAAATTCTAGAGCTAATTAGAAATTACCTAGAAAATTTGTCAAAAGTTCAGAAATACCCATCCCTAGAAATTCTTACTGGTAGGTCTGAGGTTAAGGCCAATATATCTACATATTAATTAAAACACTCGAGATTATTCTGATGCATACTCTTTTTTTGACCAAATTCTAAGACTCACTGGGTAGATCAAAAATACAGTCTCAGTCATGATATAGGCCTGCCTCTTACCATTCATATTGGACTACAGCTTGGTTTCCTCATCTTTGAAGTGGATGTCATAACGACTCCTACCTTCTAGAAGTGTTATAAGGTCATGTAAGGACCAGATACACGATTGGTGCTTTGTAAATTCTTACTCTCCTCCTTTTTTTATTAGATCTGTTGCTCTACTGAGCACTAAATAGGCAGAATGTTTATTTTCTGTCTTTAAGGTACTCCTGATATATTTAGTGGAACAAATAAATTGGCCCAAAGATACAAGGATCTTTTTTTTTCATTTATTTCAATTAGATTACAATAATCTCATCAAAAGACAATGCATTTATATTCACAGTAAAAGATCTTTAAGATATTGCCAATAAATTGCATCTCCAAAACCTCCAGATGTTGACTGCATTTGTCAAAGAAGCTACCCTTTCTGTTCTTTTGGTAATATAAAGTAGACAAAGGACAGTAGAAAGTTCTCCTATCTGTATTTATTTTACCCCCAAAATGCAGGCTACATTGTTAAGAAAGTGATCGAATTTTTTTTAATCAATGTTTTTGAAGTATAATTTTCCTAGAATAAAACAGACCATATGAACTATACAATTCCATGAATTTTGACAAATGCATATAAATAATCAACAGCCTAAGATACAGAACACTCCCAACATTCCATAAATTTCCCTGTGCCCCTCTGCAATTAATCCACACATCAAAAGGATGTGCTAATCTGATGTGTATCACCATAGATTGATGTTTCCTGGGTTAGATTTGGTTTCATTTGCTCAACATAATATTGATGAAATTAATCTTATTGTTCCAGGTATCAGCAATTCATGCATTTTTATTGCTGGGCAGAACTATACCACAGTTTATTTATTCAGTAGCCTGTGATGGGCATTTGGATTACTTTTAATTTGAAACTTTTATGAATAAACCACTATGAACATTCATGTGCAAGACTTTTTGTATATGTAGGCATTCATCTCTCAGAATAAATAACTGGGTCATATGGGTATATGTGCATTCATTTCCTCCTGGAAATGAAATTACTGGTCATATGATACTTACAGGTTTAACATTATGAGTAAGAAATTGTTTTCCAAAGGCTTTACTATTTGGAACTCCCTTCAGCAGTGTATAAGAGTTCCAGTTGCTCCATAGTATCATCACTTCCAGTCTTTTTTTAAGTGATTCTACTAAATGTGAAATAGTATCTCATTGTGGTTTTAATTTGTTTCCCTAATGACTATGGACTCAACAATGCTAAGTAACTGTTGAATGTTGAACATCTTTTCATGCACTTATTGACCAATCCCATAAATCTGTGAAGTGTCTGTTCAAATATTTTGCCCATATTTTAAATAGAGATGGTTGTATTCTTATGACTGAGTATTATATCCTGAGTAGAAAGCTTTTGTCAGATACACTGCAAATACGTACTCACAGTCTGTGGTTTGCCTTCTCCTTTTCCTAACACTGTCTTATGAGTAAGTTTTAATTATGATAAAGTTAAATTTTTCAATTTTTGTTTATATTGTTTGTGCTTCCCCCCTTTTTTCTTTTTATCCTAAGAAACCTGCCATTGTGTACTCCAATGGCATGAAGATTTTATCCAATAGTTTTTACTAAAGTATTTAGAGGTTTAGTTTTTATACTTAGGTCTGTGACACACTTGTATTAGTCGAGGTGCTCTAGAGAAACAGATGCAGACATAAATAAATATATATCTCTGATATATATCTAATAATATCTCTGATAATATCTACATCTTTAGCTCTATGTAGAGACCAAAAATACCGATAGGGTAGTTCCATAGTAAGCCTGAAAGCCTGAGAACCAGGACAGCTGAAGGTATAGTTCCAGTTTGTATCTGAGCCCAAAGGCAGAGGACCCATGTTCCAACTTGAATACATGTTAATCTCATCCAGATACACCCTCACAGGCACATCCAGAATAATGTTTAACCAAAATATCTGGGCACTCCATGGCCCAGTCAAGGTGAAACATAAAATTTATCATCACACTACTTCAAATTATTTTTTTCTTAATAGTGTTAAGTGGGAATACATATTCATTTTTTCCCAACTCGATGTCCAGGAACGTTTGTTGAACTACATTGAGGTCCACGGCAATAATAAATTGACTATAAACACTGGGTCAATTTTTAGGCTATTAATTCTGTTCTATTGATATTTTTGTCTGTGTTTTAGTATTTTTGATTGCTACAGTTTTATAGTAAGTATGGAAATCAAGCTTGTTTCTTTTTTTCAAAGTTCTTATTCTATGATTTTTTGCATTTCCACATAAATTTTTCAATTAGCTTGTCAATTTTTATGCAAAGAAAGGATGGAGGTCTTGCCCATATTTTATTAAATATATTCCTAAGTATTTTATGTTTTTGTGATAGCTTTATAAATAATATTTTAAATATTATTTACGATATTTGTTACATGTGTATAGTGATGCTAAGGAACACTGATATAATTGATTTTTGCAAACTGACCTTGTCTACAGCAACTTTCTTAAATTCACTTAGGAAGATATTTCTTTCTATTCCTAGTTTTCTTAGAGTTTTATCAAGACCAGGTATTGGATTTTGTCAAATCCTTTTGCATATTTATGAGAAACGTACATGACATTTCTCCTTTATTCCTTGTGATATATTACACTTGAATGTTGGAACAATCTTGGATTCCTGGAATAAGCCATAGTTAGTCATGAAATATTTATCTTTAAAATGTGTTATTGCCTCAGACCTAATATTTTGCTAACTGTTTTGCATCTATCTTCATAAGGGACACTATTCCATAATATTATTTTCTTTAATTTCTCGCTGGTCTTAAAAACAAGTTGCTAAACAATACTTCATCCTCTATATTTTTAAAGAGTTTAGGTAATATGCTGTTATTTTCTCTTCAAATTTTTCATGAAAGTCACCAGTGACACCATTTAGGCCTGGAATTTTCTTGGTGGGAAGTTCCCTTGATTACAAATACAATGTGTTTCACAGATTTGAGGCTATTCAGATTTTTTATAGCATCTTCAACTAGGTTTGAAAGTTGGCAAAAAGTTGTTCACAATATTCCCTTATTATATCTTTAATATCTGTAGGATCTGTAATGATTTTTCATTTTTGATTATGGTAATTATGTCTTCTTTTTTTCTTGATCAGTCTGCATAAGGATTTATTAAATTCATTCATCTTCAAAAGAGTGTATGTTTCCTTGATTTTCTCTATTGCCTTTTTATTTCCTATTTCATTGATATTTTAATTTTTTAATTTATTTTCATCCTGCCACTTAGTTTGGGTGTGATTCATATATAATTATAATTATACAAATATATAATTATACAAATTAAATAAATCATAACTTTTTCTAGATTTTTGTAATTTCTTAAGCTAGACAACTAGGTGACTGATATTAAGTCTTTCTTTCCTTTCTAATAAAGCTATTTTTACTATAAATTTCTTCTAAAATACTTCCTTGATTGCACATACAAAATTTTCTATGTTGCATTTTATTATCATTTGGTTTGATTTTTTTTTTCTGATACCCCTTTTGAGTTCCCCTTTAACTTGTTATTTAGAAATGTGTTTTTAAACTTCCAGCTATCTGGGAGAATTCTAAATAGCTCATTAGTAGTGATTTATAATGTAATTACATCATGGTCAGAAAATACACTCAGTAAGATTTTAATGGAATTTCAATGAGACATCTTGGTGAATGTACCATGTGCACTTATAAAGAATGTGTATTTTGTTATTGTTGAGTGTAATACCCTATAAATGTTAATTAGGTCAAGTTGATTGAGAATGTCCAGTTGTTTTTTTTTTAAGTATTTAAGTAAACTGGCATTATTTCCTATTTAATTTGATATAATTCACAGGTGAACATACATGAACATGGAATTTTCCTGATGTAATCTTTTTTCCTTATTACAAAGACAATTTATTTAATAAAACTGAGGCTGTTTAAATTTTTTTGTTTTTGTTTTTTATCAATTGCTTAAGAGAGGGGTGGTAAAAGCTCCAAATGAGATTTTGAATTCATCTATTTCTCCTTTTTATTCTGTAAGTTTTGCTTCATGTATTTTTGAATGTCTGTTATTAAGTACAGACACATTTAGGATTGTTACAGTATTCATTATGAATGACTAACCCTTTTATCACTCTGAAACGCTCCTCTTCATTTCCGCTTATATTTCTTGTTTTGAAATCCACTATTTCCGACATAAACATACGATATTCCAGCTTTCTTATCTTACTGTTGGCATGCTTTCTCCATCCTTTTACTTTAAAATTACATGTGTATGTACTTATAATTTAGGTTAATTGAATATTTTTAATATTTACTTCTTCTTCTATTGACCTTTTCTAGCTTTATCTCTTCTTACTAATTTTTTCCTGGTTGTTCTAGAGATTAAAATATGTATTCTTAAATGATCACAGTCCACTTAAAATAAATATTGCACTATTTCACACTTCATACTTTAAAACTTACAAAAATATAAAAAGCTTACAATAGTGAAATTCTGTATACCTCCTATTATATAGTTTAAGCTCTCATACATTGAAAAATTATGTTATTATTATTATCATTTTTATCATCAAACAGCAGGTTGTCTTTAAAAGAAATTAAGAAGTAAAAATTAAAAACAAAACAAAACACATGTCCTGTCCTGTCCTCTTCTGTTTTTCTGTACTTCCTTGACCATTTCTTGCAGTTCCGTTCTCATGGCAATGAATTATCTTCACTTTTATCCTTATTTTTTAAGATTATTCTTCCTAGCCATAGAATTCTTGTTTTTTTCATCACTTTAAAGATATTGTTCATTATAGTCTATAATCCATTGTTTCTGATGATAGGTCCCCTATTATTTCTATAGTTTTCCCACTGACTTTAATGTGTCTTTTTCCTATGGCTTCTTTTAAGAGTTTCTTTCTTTAGTTTTCAGCACATTGCTGTGATGTATGCGGTGTAGGTCTTGGCCAAGAATCTGAGTTGAATCCCTATATAGGCATTTTTTGCTCCCCACCTTCCCTTCCCCTCTGTGCACCTCTCCTCTATGTTCGTCTGCCCTTAACTCATCAGGAATTTTTATCTCTGCTTCCTCCGCTTAGCATGACTGCAAATCTTTGGGCTTCACCTGTGTGCTCTTAGGCAGTTAGCAAGAGTAACAGTCGGGTTTGCCATATGTGTTTACTTTCTCCAAGGATCACAGTCCACAGGCTGCCTGTTTCAGTGCCTAAAAACAGTTTCCTCAGGTATTTTGCCCAATTTTATAGTTGTTTATGATGGGAAGGTGTGTAGGGTTTCTGTTAACTATCATGGTCAGAAATGGAAGTCCAACTGCAAAATACTGATTCGATTTCCTCTATCACATCAGATATTAGGGAAACAGAGAGAGAGAGATAAATGTGTGTGTGTGTGTGTGTGTGTGTGTGTGTGTGTGTGTGTGTGTAGATATATATGTATGTATGTGTTTGTATATAGATGTATATCTGTATGTATCTGCATAATTACATAACTTTACTACTTCTGTGCTGATAGTGTTTAGAGCACTGATATACCATTAACAATGAGCATCCGGTACCCATATTTTGGCTTTAAATACCAATGGAAAAATTTCTAAAAGTAATAAGAAAAGCAGGATATAAATTTAACCAGAGTAATCAGTGTGCCTGCTATGTAAAAACAATAATCAATAACAAAATATAATTGAGTAGAATTTCCCATTCACAATAGTAACAAGTAAAAATACCTAAGAATAAATTTAAGAAGAAATGTTAAAAACTATATAATAAAAACTTTAAAACTGTATAGAAAGACACAAATATAGACTTGAATTAACTAAAAGCCATACCAGGGTCTTGCTTAAGTATATTTAACATCAAAAAGATGTAATTCCAGACACCTGGGTGGCTCAGTCTGTTAATTAAGCATCTGACTCTTGATTTTGGCTCAGGTCATGATCTTATGGTTCATGGGATCGAGCTCCGCATGGGGCTGTGCACTGACAGTGTGGAGAGCATGCTTGGGATCCTCTCTCTCTCCCTCTCTGCCCTTCCCCTGCTCTTGCTCTCTCTCTTCCTCTCTAAGTAAATAAATAAATACATAAATAAATAAACAAGCAATTCTCCTTGAGTTTAATTTTGGTTTTTATTGAGAGAGAGAGAGAGAGAGAGAGAGAGAGAGAGCGAGCAGGGGAAGGGCAGAGGGAGAGGGAGAGGGAGAGAGAATCTTAACCAGGCTCCCTGTCCAATGCAGAGCCTGACACAGGGCCGAGTCTCATGACCATAAGATCATTACCTGAGCCAAAATCAAGAGTCAGATGCTAAACTGAGTCACCCAGGCGCCTCACCCTTGAGTTAATTAAAAAAAATTATTTTTAATGTTTTATTTATTTTTGAGATACAGAGAGACAGAGCATGAGCAGGGGAGGGGCAGAGAGAAAGGGAGACACAGAATCTGAACCAGGCTCCAGGCTCTGAGTTGTCAGCACAGAGCCAGACGCAGGGCTCGAACCCAAAATAAGGTAAGATCATGACCTGAGCTGAAGTCAGACGCTTAACCAACGAGCCACCCAGGTGCACTGAGTTAATTTTTTAACTATTATAAGACCACAATTAAACACTAACATTTTCTTGTTGTAGCCAAATCTTTTTAAATCAACAAGGAGGAAATAGTCAAAGAATGGAGTTCTACTGCTTCCCCCCCCCCCCACCAAGAACGGCATGAATCGTCCTCACAAATATCTATTCATAACATCTTTCACTTTACCTTAAAATCATTAGCATGGACTTTAAATTTTTTTAGTGTTTATTTTTGAGAAAGAGACAGAGTGAGAGTGGGGGAGGGGCAGAGAGAGAAGGAGACACAGAATCCGAAACAAGCTCCAGGCTTTGGGCTGTCAGTCCAGAGCCTGATGGAGGGCTCGAATCCACAAACTGGGAGATCACGACCTGAGCTGAAGTTGGATGCTTAACTGAGTGAGCCACCTAGGTGCTCCAGTGTGTACTTTACTTTTTAGAGCCCACGGCAGGATGCTAAGAAAAAAAAACATTTTAAAAGTGGTTGAGAAAAAAGAAGGGGAAACAATATGTGTCATTTTAATGATTGGTATGCGTCCGTGAACCACCGGTGGTATGCTTTGAAGTGGAGGTAGAAATCTAATTAAATTAACATAGCTGTATAAGTGAGCCAGAAACTGAAGTCAAAGAGACAAACTATTAATTCCATCTGATCAATTATGAGTTGCCTACAGAGGCAGTTTAAGGATTGGCTATCTATATGGGACTTTGAGTCACCAGAGGGTACCTACTAGGGGTCCTACAACTGTGTTGAAAGTGGAAGTTTCCAAACTGGCCCCAAAAAAGAAATGGGAAAGTATCAAGTTACATGTATTCTGAAGTCAGCCATGTTCCATATTTTACTACTCTCCTCCACCAGCAGCGTCACATTGTATTATTTATCATGCTTCTTTTGGCACAGATGGGGTGTGGGGTGGTGAAAAAATAGAAATTGCCAGTGATATAATTATCAAGTAATATTATGAACAACTCAACTCACTTTAACAGTGAAGAATGTACTAACTTATGTAAGACCAAAACAGCTAAAAATTATGTTGGAAGTTACTTATGATTTGGAAAATGTTTTTTTTCCAAATCAAAAATATCATTTATATATATATAATTTAGACACCTAGAAATCTTCATCAAAAAGTAGACACCCTGAAGATTTATTTAAGCAGAAAACTCTGGAGGGTCTCAGTACATCAGTACTGGTTTTAGCCAGAGGATTCCATTTGTATCCAATGCCGGCCTTATTTACTAGAGATTAAGCCACGGAGACCAAAGAGCAGTCTGTTTTGTCCTCTCCACGTTTTGTTCCCTTCTCTGGTAAAGGGATTCTGCACTACTAATTCAGCACTGGGCAGGACGCCAGAGTTCAGGGGTTGGCCAGGAAGGATGGGAACCCTCCTTAGACCAGGGGCTCCCAGTAACAAGCAAATGAAAACAAAGGAAAATGAGAAAAGGGTGGAGGTTGGCTGTGAGTTGCTGACTTTCTGAGTTTCTATTTTAGATCACTTGAATGGAATCATTAGGGCGGGTGCCATTTCTACATTATTATGAAGGTCACCAGAAATGGGATTTGGCATCTTGGTTCTCTTTCCACCTCAGCAAGTCCTACACTAAAGCTTAACCAGAAAAAGTGCTTTAGACCCTATTGTGAAAACATTATCTAAAGGTATAGACTTACACCACACTTTGCCAGCAAACACAGAAAAATGAGCATAATAAAACGTTAGATAGTTCAAGATCATTCAGGGCTTCATTGCAGAAAATATTTATCATATTAAAGCCATTGTTATAGAATGTTAAATCTCTTCTCTCTTGCCTTTACTGAAACAACATTCTTCATTCTCACTGTTTATCTTCTTTTGATGTTTTCTCTATGTTCTTGCTCTTTCCAGACTCTAGGCACATGTATCCTCCATAGGACATAGGTTTTTTAAAAAAAAATTTTATTATTCCTTCTTTATCTGCCCTTGCCTAGATATCTCCCTGAATCTCAGCTTTCAATTCTACATAAACAGTATCCAAATTCACATTTTGACTCTGGCTCCTCTTCTGAGAATTCAGACTCATATTTCCAATTAGCCAATATTTTAATCTACATGCCTTTGCCTACCTAGATGAACCTTACTCAAAATACCTTAGGTAAAACATTAAAGTAATGTTCCTTTTATAGAAAAAGTAAGCATGTAACTATAGATGTTTTAAAGTGACTTTTATAATCATAATCCAAGTGTGTGTAACCTGAATGCTCCCAAACCTCCAGACATCTGAAATTCTTTAATAATTAAAGTGGGGTGGGGGAGGGGGGAGGCTGAAAGTCTCATGCCTTATAATGTCCCTCCTGATATCTCCAAGGGTTTTTGAAGAAAGGGAACAGGTGGGATGTAATGGGAGGTTATATTTCCACTAGTCACCTCTCTTAGTCATCTTGTGTCCAATTTCCTGCTTTGGTTAAATTCTGAGTCTTAAGGGCTGCTTTCTTCTTTATGTTGCACATATGCCAATGGCTCCCAGATTTGATCTCTCCCTTGAGCTCTGGAATAAATTTCCTAAATGCCTTTTCAACACTCCACTTGGATATCTGATAAGCATCTCACACTTAAAGTACACAAAACTGGACTTTCCCCCACCCCACACCTGTTTCTGTAATTTTCCCCATCTCTGAAAATGGCACTACCATTCATGTAATGCCTTGAGCTAAAAATCCAGGAGTCATCTTTGATTTTTCTTCTTCCCACACACCCAGAAATCTGTCCACTTTATTTTCAAAATATATATCAGATCCAGCCATTTCTCACCCTGCTGATGCTGATACTGTCATAATCTCTCATCTGGACAACAGAGTAGCCTCTCATTGTCTATTGTTGCACTGTTCCCATGCTTGCCATGCTACATTCTAATCTCTTCTAATCATAATCGTGTAAGACATAAGACAAATTATGTCAGTTCCAAATTCTAACTTGTCTGGTGGCACCTCCTCCAAACACTTTAGCATAATTGACGAGTCCTTTGTGATCTTCCCGATACCTACTTCTCAGTCTTCCTCTCCTATCATTTGCTCCCTTGTTTCTTAAAGCTCCAGCCATCATGGCTTATCCTACACTTCTGCTTTCCTTAACACAACAATCTCTTTCCATTTCAGGGCATTTGTAGTTGATGATAGTTTCTGCATGGCATGGCCTTTCACTAATTTTTTTATTGTCTGTAATTTAGTTTAGAATTCTTCAACATAACACATTTGTGATTAATTTTAATTCATACTATGAAAATCCTTAGCAGTTGAATTGCCCTAAATTAGAATGGACACTCCTTACTCACATTCTATTTCCTTAGCCCTTAATTTCTTTCTTTATAGTTTTCATGCTGACTTTAAGTTATACTATATACTTGTTTATTTTTTCACTGTCTCCCCCCAATCCTCCATAAAGTATAAGATCTGTGAAGGTGGAATCCCTACCGCCTGACACACAGCAGGCACTTGATACATGTTGGTAGATAAACATATGGCATTTGTTGATCAACTTTTTAAAACTTTACTTTTCTCATTTATAAAATACAAAGAATAACAACATTAAGGTAGATATACTCCTGAGCACTTAAATATTCTCTTTTTTACTTGTCTGTAAAGCAGTTCAGGTGTCTTTTCATGACCAAACTACGACAAGGATCCCCAAACACCATACACATGACGTAAGGCATGAAGACTGGTTACTACCCACCTACTACCACCTACCTCTTCCAACCACATGTGCGTGCCTGTACACACACACACACACACACACACAGTTCTGCTAATTGTCTCCGTTTTTAAAAAAATTGGTAGCTTATCCAAAACCACTTTTTTTGCATATTTATCAACTATGTAATATCTGTGCTTTTTTATCTTACTTCTCCATAGTTATTTTCATCTTTTCTCTCTTTTTTTTCCAGCCAGGACCAGCTGGAAATCCTCTGATAATTAATTTTGTTTGCACAAAAATGGAGGTCTGTGCCTGGAAGGTATCCATGGAATGCTTTCCTCTACCTCCTGGAGATAGGCACAGCACTTCCTGAAAGTCCAGGTTAATTATTGCAGCTATTAGTTGAGGAGCACTTCTCTTCTTTGAGTATATCACTTCCACTCACTGGACACTCTCTCCTTTGCAATTTATGATTCAGGAAATCATTCTTCATGGCTATGGTTACTTATTATTTCCTATGAGTGAGTGGTATATCCCATGGTAACTTATACAATTGGGAACTAGAAAGTAACCTTCATCAAAACAAAGGTGACGACCCTCAGTTTCAGACAGTTATTGGTCACAAAACTAGTCTGATTAATTGTGGTGATCAGGGTGGGGATCCACCCTGGATCTTCATTGGCAGAACTGTTACCAACTAGTCCTCTGCATATGATGCCAATATTCACAATGACAATAACAATGGTGCAATACCTATATAGATGTCTATACTTATATCTTTTATTCCAAACCAAACTGGATGATAAAGCGGGCAAGAGAAGATATGTGGAACATAATAAACATATAAGAACATATAAAAGCAAATATCTAGTAGGTAGCAGATGCCATAAGGAAGAACATAAGGCTTCTGTCCCAGGGTATCTCACCTCGTTGTGAGATCATTTAATTGTTTCGGATCCTCTCAGAGCCTCTGAAAAGTTTTTGTGTAATTTTTCAATTATTAACACTGTCTTCTTACCCTCATGTCAGGGCCTTTGTGGATATTAGCCCATTAATCATCACCAGCATCCTGGGGTAGTTAGGAGAAACTTCATTTTGCCACTGAGAAAATAGAGGCTGAAATCAATTAAAGAATTTGCTCCAAGTTGCCCAGGTAGTTAAGAGACAGATATTTTACAAACTCATGTTTGTCCATCTGATTCTAAAATCGAACTTCTTTAATGCTAGCAGATAGAGGTCATGGCCCACTCACACTGCAATGCACTGTATTACACGGAGTTATTGGTGGACAGTGGTGACAGCCCTGGACCCAGAGTCACCAGCCTTAGTCCCAAGCCTCTGGCCTCTGTCACTTGCCAGCAATGGGCATGTCATCTACCTTTCCTCACATGCAAAATGGATATTAATAATACTAGTTTTACTTTCCTTATCAGCATCAAATTCAGTAGCAGATGAAATATGCTGGCACAACTGCAAAGTACCATTTAAACACATGGCATGATGTTTTGTAAGCATTCTGAAGTCACCTTTTAGTACAGACATTCTTTTGGCTGAAAATGGATGGCAAGCTTCTCAAGGGTGGATATTAGTCCTATTATTTCTTGGAGCTAGGTGCTCCCAGAATTCCTCTTGTGTTTGATGGAAAAACCCCTCCCCATCTCACTCTACTCATGCTCCCATATTTATCTTACCTGATTAGTACATCCTCTGTCGCTTGGAGAGAGGAGGTGGAGGGGAACTGCAGCCATTGAATTCTGGGTGCTGCTGAGGACTTCCAGGATGTGAGGTGAGGTACGCATGTGCTGGGGGAAGCATGGATTGAAGGAGGAGGCGAGCTCTAAAAGACCTAAATTATACAGCTTTGGCTTATGTCTCTTAAAATAAAACTATTACCAGACTTCCTTTAAATAAAATCATTCTAGCCCTCTCTTTCTGTTAATCAGTTTACCTGGCCAGCTTTCCTGAGCTATATAATCATAACCATGGGAGAAGCTGGTATTTTTTTCTCATATTAATTTACCTAATCCTCTTTTCACACATTATGCATTGGTTATCATCTGTCTCTATGACTTGCCCACAGTAATCAGTTCAATAAATATCTATAAAATTATTCATTTCCTGGGGGACCTGAGCATTTTTCTGGTCTTATTCCTGGCTGCAGTTCAATTGGAGGCTAAAGGAAATACTACTTTTTTTAATTAATTGCTTGGAGTAAAAATATCACCATGGTCTCATTCTCTCTGTCTCT
This sequence comes from Felis catus, assembly GCF_018350175.1. Classification (NCBI taxonomy): domain Eukaryota; kingdom Metazoa; phylum Chordata; class Mammalia; order Carnivora; family Felidae; genus Felis; species Felis catus. Next base: position 56,082,924 of record NC_058384.1, read on the forward strand.
CTAATTTTATGCTTAAATATCTTCATCTCTACCTCTACCTCTACCTCTACCTCTACCTCTGTCTCTATCTCTATCTCTATCTCTATCTCTATCTCTATATCTCTATATATCTCTAAGCAGACAATATTCATTGTGTAATGATCAGTGAGGCCACTCTCATTGTGCGGTTCATCAAACAGCTCATCAAAGAATAATAGTGAAGAAGAATCCTAATCAAACACAACACTGGACATGGCTCCTTTCTCTCATAAGTGCTAACCTTACAGTTCTGTTTAGTTTCCTAGGACAACAATTATAAAGTACCCCAATTTGTACAGCTTAAAACAACAGAAATTTATCCCCTTACACTACTGGAGACAACAAGTCCAAAATCAAGATGTCCAGAGTCATGCTCTCTCAAGGCTCTATGGAAGTGTCTGTTCCGTGCCCTTCTCTTGGCTTCTGGTATTGCTAGCTATCCTTGACCTTCCTTGGCTTGCAGTTGCACAACTCCAATCTCTGCCTCTGTGGCCACGTGACTATCTCCTTGTATCTTCAATATCTATCACTGTGTGTCTTCCCCTCTTCTTACAAGGACTGGATTAAGGGCCCAATCTACTGCAGTATGACCTCATTTTAACCTAACATATTACATCTTCAATTACTTCATTTCATATTCTGAGTTTCTGGGAAGGACACGAATTTGTGTGCCTACAATTCAACCCTGTACAGTTTCCTTATGAGGCAGCAGCCAGAAATCCACACCTGCCACTTCTTTGTTGCTTTAAGGGCAAGTGTGCAAAGAACTAAGTTAACTGAGTAGAAGCTTTGGTATTAGGTTCTGGTGGAAAAAACTGGATGATGAGGGTTGATTTTTCTGACTATACACCAGAAGTCTCTCTTTGCATGGTACACTTCTAGCTAAGAACTTCTCAGCCAGGTATACAAGTTGATATATAATTCTTGGGCTCTACAACACAGGGTTTTATCCCTTACCCCTAATAGATTATTCCAGAATCAATAAAGAAGTGAAAACCAACATTTTTTTCTAAGTGTGATACCAGTTCTCTTCTGATAGAAAAACCTGACCTGAACATAGGCCTCATTATAGTGTGAATATTTATATGCTTCATTGAAAAAAGATTAAGTTTGGTTTAGAGGTGCTGTCCAGACACTCTTTAACACTTGGAGTTTTATGTTATAAACTGTTTATGCAACCTATTACTTTTTTAAATCTGAAAAGAAAATCCTAAATTAGAATTCCCAAATACATCTGGTCCAAGGATTTTGGAAAAGAAAATAAAGGCCTATTCTTTCAATCAGGGTTAATCCAATCAAGTAGAAAAGCTGCCACCATTAGTTTTCATTTCTTCTAGTTCAGTGGTTCGTAGACCTGCCTGCACATTACAATCACCTGGGGAGATTTTTAAAATCCTAACGCCTGGGCTCTCCCCTAGGCCAATTTAATCAGAATCATTGGGGGCAGGACCTAGGCATCAGCATTTCTGAAACTCCCCAGCCAATTCCAATGTCTACCCAAGTCTGAGAACTAGTGTCTGATCCTAACCCAGTCATTCACAGTGTCCTTTCTGGTGAAGCCAATCAAAAGTCCACTCCATCTGCTTCACCGACCGCACCTACCTACCATGAGGCACAAACAGTTACAAAAAAATAACGGGTATTGGTAAAAACCAGAGGAGTCCACATGTTATGGGTTGAACTGTACCCTCCACCCCTGCCCCCGCAAAGATATGTCCTAACCCTGAGAACCTCAGAATGTGAACTTATTTGGAAATAGGATCATTGCATATGTAGTTAATTAGGATAAGGTCACACTGGAGGGTGTATGTGGGGGGTGGGGGGGGGGACTTTAATCCAACATAACTAGTGTCCTTGTAATAAAAGGAGAAGGGAAACACACAGAGAGAAGTGTTATGTGCAGATCCAGACACACACAGGGAGAAGACAGCCAAATGACAATAGATATAGATATTGGAGTGATGCATCTACGAACTGAAGAACACTAAGGATTTCTGGTAAATACCAGAAGATAGGAAGAGGCAAGGAAGGTATCTACAGTTTCAGCCGGAACAGGGCCTTAACAACACCTTGATTTCAGACTTCTAGATTCCAGAACTATGAGAATGAATTTCTGTTGTTTTAAGTCACCCAGTTGTGGTACTTTGTTATGCAAGCTAATATACTATGGGTGTGGGAATGAACAACAGCACCGTGTGTAGAATGTCCCCAGGCTTCTCTAGATCCACTATGAATAGCTAGTCATGGATGTCAAACCACGATAATTAGAGGTGACCTGAAGGGGCCAACTGGTTCACCATGAGAAATGGAAATGGTAGTTAACTGACATGCATTGAGGGCACACATTACCTACACTAGGTCCATTTAATCCTAAACAACCTTTTGAGAAAAATACTATTTTTATCTTTATTCTGGAAAAGAGAAAACTGAGGTTCCCACAGATCAAGTAACTTGTCCAGTATTGCTCCAATAATGAAAAAAAGAGCCAGGAATTGAATGTGGTTGTACATAACCTTAAACCCCCTGCTCTTGAGAGGAAACTCTTGGTGAGCCCAGTGATGCCACCAGGGCAACTTTCTGTAACAGTCAGAGGGCCTCCTTAAGCCCGCTGAGCTGCAAGAGTGAAGAGCTGTGGCTCTGGTGTGACAAACACAGGAGTTTGGCATCCAGCTCTCGCAGCTGCCAGAAAGAATTAAACAAAGTGAATGAAAGCAAAGGAAAGGCAATAACAAAAATACCAGCAGCAGCAGCAGCAGGAGGGAGGGCCCAATTACTACTGGTTGAAGTGTGAGGAAAATTAAAGTTGGTGATGGTTCAAGGTTATGTTGAAATTCCAAAGCAGTGGGCTTGCATAACCATGAAACATGGAAATTAAAGTATTACTGATGTTCACGCTGTTTATTTCAGGACTTCACTTTCCGCCTCACTTGTCTCAACGAGTCTCAGTTCAGTCATGCGCTAACCACCACAGAAAAGGGAAAAAAGATGAGAATGCGTGTGGATATGTGTGTGGAAGTGTGTGTGTGTGTGTGTGTGTGTGCGCGCGCGCGTGCATGTGTATACCGTAAATTAGTATATTAATCAGGAATAGGGAAAACTACAAAAAAGTATAATTTACTTTGCTTCTGGCTATGCCCATTCGTGTTCTGTGAAATAAAGCAAAATGCTACCATTATTCGGTCCCAGCAACTCCAAAATATTTTTTAGGCAAAAGCTTTCTGAATTCACCTACCAAACCACTGATTACTTTTGAGTCCTCACCAATAACAATCATTAGGTTTATTCAGCATTTCCTATGTTCCAGACACAGATGTAATTAATGCCTAGAATAGCCTTTACCAAGAAAGCATGGTTATCACCATTCTGGAGGAGACAGAGCTTACAAAAATGGAATCATTGCCCCCCAGTAACAAAGGTACCATGAGGAAGAAGCAAGGTCTGAACCCAGGGCTGACTGTCTGACATGCAGTTTTTCTCCTGCTGTCCTTCCACTCTTTGGCTGATATTGTCTACCCTGTCAACATTTACACAGGAAGTATGCCTATTTTTCTCTATTTTTTGTCTTTTTTATTTTATTGATTATTTTTTTTACCATTATACTTATTTCCTTCTTTCTACCTATTTTGGATTTGCATTGTTTTTCTTTTTCTTTCTCAGCTTCCTAAGGTAGAAAGGTCTTATGAATGTCTTGTTCATAAAATATTAGATCCTTCTTTTTAAATATAAGCATTTAATGTTCCATATGCCCTTTTTAGCAAAGTGCAGTTGTTTTTTAGTATTTTATGAATTATGAATTCATAATTGTAGTATTTTATGAATACCAATCAGATCAAGTTGTTGATGGCATTGTTCATTGAAATCTTCTAAATCTTTAATTTTGTTTTCTCAAGTTGTTCTATCTATTGCTTAGAGAAGAGTGTTAAAAGCTTCAACTATAGCTGTGGATTTTTTTTATTTCTCCCTTTAATTCTGTCAATTTTCATTTCATGGATTTTGAAGTTCTTTTACTGGGTACATGTATATATCTTCCTGATGCCTTGACCCTTTTACCATTGCAAAATATACATTTTATATTCCAAAACATATCTGGGAATCTCTTTGTCTTGGCATATTCTTTGTCTGATATTAATACAGATACTCAAGCCTTTTTATTTGCTTTCAACTTACTTGTGTCTTTATAATGAAAGTACATGTCTTATAGATAGAATGTAGTTAAGTCTTGCTTTCTAAAAATCCAATCTGGCAATGCCTCTTTTTTTTTTTTAAGGAGAGGGAGAGAGAGAGAGAGAGAGAGAGAGAGAGAGAGAGAGAGAGAGAGAATCGCAAGCAGGCTCAACACTGTAAGCACAGAGCCCTACATGGGGCTTAATCTCATGAACCACAAGATTATAACCTGCGTAGAAGCCAAGAGTCAGACTCCTAACTGACTGAGCTGCCCAGACACCCTTATCAATGCTTTTTAATTGCAGTCTTTAGAACATCTACACTTAATATCAGTTTTGAGACAGCTGGACTTAGGTCTATCATTTTACTGTTGATTTCTGGTTTTCTCCTCAATTTTTGTTCCTCAGTTCCTTCTCTGCCTTCTTTTAGATTAACTGAATATTTTTCTTAGAACTCAATTTCATCTGTTGGATTTTTAGTAATACCTCTCTACATTAATTTTAGTGGTTAAGAAATTATAATATATATCCTTGACTTTTTAGAGTCTAATTAGTGTTAATATTGCATTACTTCCTGTAAAATAGAAGAAGCTTGCAACTAAATATGGCTACTTACACCTTTCTTTGTCTATTACACTGAATTTGTCACATGTATCACATCTGTATTTATTATAAAACTCAATAATAAATTATTATAATTTTTACTTAAAAACTATATGTATTTTTTTTTTTATTTAAGAGGAAAACATCATCTTTTAAACTTGCCCTAAATTTATGATTCCAGCCAGGGCTCTTAAGTCCTTCTTGGAGATCTGAGTTTCCACCTGACATCATTTGTCTCAGCCTAAAGAACTCCTTTTAGCACTCTTTATAGTGTAGGTTTGCTGGTGACAAATTCCCCAACTTGTTTCTTGGCTGAAATGTCTTTGTTCTGATTTTATTCTTTTTTCACCCAGCTTTATTGAAGTATAGTTCATTTTTAAAGAATATTTTTACCTGATATAAAATTCTGTGTTGAGACTATTTTCTATTTAGACCTTAAAAATATTGTTCCACTCTTTTTCTGGCCTTCACTGTGACTAGTGAAAACTCACACATAGTTTTAATCAAATTGCTATTCCTCTATATATAATGTCTTTTTTCTTCTGCCTGCTTTCAATCATTTTCTCTTAATCTTCTTTGGAGGAGTTTTCTATAACGTGCAGAGTTGATTTTCTTTATGTTTACATATTTCTCATTCATAGAATTTTTTGAATCTAAAAATTTTTTTTTCATTTTTTAAATGTTTATTTATTTTCGAGAAAGAGAGAAACAGCGAGAGCAAGGGAAGGGCACAGAGAGAGAGAGAGAGAGAGAGAGAGGATCCAAAGCAGGCTCTGTGCTGAGAGCACAGAGCCAGATGCGGGGTTTAAGATCAGGTCATGAGATCATAACCTGAGCTGAAGTTGGATGCTTAACTGACTGAACCACCCAGGCACCCCAATTTTTTTCATTTTTATTAATTTAAGTAATTTCAGCAGTTGTTTCCTAAATTTTTACAAATCTTTCTCTACTTACAGGACTACAATTACATATATGATAGATCTTTTGAAATTGTTTCACTAATCCCTAAGACTTTGTTCATTCTTTTGCAAACTTCCTTTTCCTTTGCTTTTTAGATTGGATAATTTTAATTAACCTATTTCCATGTGTATTGTCTTTTTGTTCTATCGTTTTCACTTACTAGGCCTATCTAGTAATTTTTCCATTCCCAATATTTTATTCTTCAGTTCTAGAATTTATACTGATTTTTAAAACACTGTATATTTCTCTGTAAGGATTTCACACTTATCACTGATTATGAATATAGTTTTCTTTATTTTTTTATCATATTTGTAATAGCTGCTTAAAAATTCTTGCCTGCTAGCTTCAAATTTGGGATTTTTTCCCCCCAGGATATTGTGAATGTTTTATTGTGGAGACCCTGGATTCTGTTATTTCCTTCAAAGAGTACTAATCATTTCATGGCAGACAGTTAAATTGGGTAGAATTCAAACCACAAATTTTCTTTCCCCTGAACTTGACAACAGCAGAATCTCAATTCCCTTCTTTTAGCCTTTGCTGTGCTACATGGAAACCACCCAGTCTGATGGCTTTCTATGTGACTTTCAGCCCTGTAGAACCTAGACTGGGGCTTGCCATGAGGCTAAGATTCCTTAAACATTTGGAAACCACACAGTGTTGTTCCTTCTTCTAATTGTTGACTTCTCTCTAGTATTTCCCTAGTTGGTCACTTTCAAGGGCCTTCAGGCATTTGTTATTTATATTTCATCCAGTGTTTACAAGTATTACCTGGTATTGGGTTAGTCCAGTAGGAGCTCTTTGAGTATTAGGAAAAGCAAAATCTACCATCAGTGAGCTTTGTATGGTCACCCACTGGTTCTGATGAGGTTTTTAGGGTGATAGTGGGGTTCGCAGGGTCCAGAGCCGATGGCCAAGAAAGAATTCTTGAAGACATCTTCAGTGCAAAAAGGTGATTTTATTAAAGCACAGGGAAAGGACCCGTGGGCAGGAGGAGCTGCCCTGGGACCATGAGGAGAGACTGGTTATCTACTATGGAGTTAGGGGGAGGTAAAGTCCAGGGGAAGTTTCCAGTGAGATTTTCATGTACCAAAGAAGACTCACAGGATACTGGATGCCTAGCTATGGTCAAGCTAAGGTTGACAGCAAAGCATTAACATTAAGACAGTAGGGAGTTCCTGGAGAAATGTTTTACTCTGCCAGCCTCAAGTTATCTGTCAATGGGCTGAAGGTTATAAGGAAATTGAGTTCGAACTGCCATTTCCTTCAGCCTTTGTTTCCCACATCACTATGGAGGGGTGATGTTGGGGCTCCAGGAAATGGAGTGTATAGGTTTCTGGAGATTAGGCTATTGATAACATTGCCTTTTTCTTGTGATTTACTAAGATATTTGTAAACAGATGGAGACTCAGGTCCTGCAGTCTGTTAACCTATCTGTTAACCATTTGTTTTTCCCCTTTCCTTTGTCCTCGGACAGCCAGGAGTGCCAGAGGGATATCACACACATCCCACCTGGGGGTGTTTGCGGCCTTCAGCTTGCCTTATGCTCCCTCATCACTACTAGGAAGTGATTTGTAGTACAGGATGATTTAGGCTATCTTGATTAATACAAGGTATCAACTGCAGTATTTTTGTTTTGATTTTAAAATACTTGGTTTATTTTGGAAGCAGAGCTTCCTCAGGTTTTAGATTTAAGGTGTTTAAAAATATAATGCCATTTTTATTGGCTTTCATAAGTTTTCTGTGAGACATTGATCTTGCAAAATAAAATATGTCAGGGTACTTTTCAGAAAGGTAACCCCTGCAGAGTGTGAAAGATTATTTTATTCATCATTGATTTCCCTAGTATTAGTATCATACCTTCCTGCCCATTAAGATCCCTTTGAGACGTTCTAAATTTTTTTCCACACGATGTAAATTTTTCTAGACATTTTGTATTTCCCGTTTTATGTGATATTTAAAACTTTTGAACAAATCAGTTAATTCTTTTTATAAGCATTTTGTCTCATAAAAGCATGGTGCTTGTCTGCTTTTCCCTTCCTATAATCTATGTATACTTCCTCCAATTGGAGGAGCGTAGACTGACAAAGCTGTATCAAACAATCCAATAGAATTATAGTAGTAATGAAACAGCTTTGCTTTGAACTTTTAATTATTTAACATTCACTGATAAATTAATGAGCCCCTACTATTTACAAATCCATTATTCTACTCCTATCTTTAATAGGCAAGGGTAGGGCTACCTGTGGTTCACATATTCAAACTGTTAGTAGACAACACGCGCAGTTGTCTAGAACATTATATAACATTGTCCAGCTTTATACATTGGGATCATTTACTTTAACTTTAAAAAAATTCTCTAGACAAACGGGGATTTGGGTAATTGCCCAAATTCTTACAGCTTCAAAACCTCAATTCTCCATCCTTAAATATCTTTCTGCCTTTTGAGATAAACAGAGCTTTACTCCCATTTATCTTTTATCCCTTCTTCCATTCTTTTATTTACTCTACATCCTTTTTGTTTCTCAGCCCTGTGGTCCCACCTTCCCTCACTGGCTCCAGTTCTGCTCCCCAGGGCTCCCCACTATAATGGCACAGGTTATTATAGGTTCTTCTTTTTATAGGAAAAGAGTAGAAAAGAAATCTATTCTGCCTTCAGGGTGTGGCATCTCACACTGCCGAGATTAATGATTCTATTGGCATTATACAAGAGAGTCTACACCTTTCTCAAAGTCTCACCTAGTACATGTTCAAACCTGATAGAAGAAAGGAGAAGGTGGGAAAAAAAACCAAAAAACATTGTGACACATACACCAGATATTGCAGTAGGTACAGCAGATCAACCTGGATGAAAACAGCCTAGTGGGAAGTCAGGCATATACACAAATTATTTTAACACAATGTGGAATAGATCAGAGAAACATGATTTACAACATAATCAAATATCCGGAAAGAAGGCTGACTCTGCTACTTTGCCTGGAGGGTTTTAGGAAAGGATGTGACATTTGATTCACAGGAATCTTTGTGACCACATTGAAGACTAACTCTACCATTCTCTATCGTAGATTCTTCTTCATTTTCTTCCTAGACTTAATCACCTTCTTTATTATTGTATGGATTGTGTCATTAAAAAAAAAAAAAGTTAACGTTTATTTATTTTTGAGAGAGAGAGAGACAGAGCATGAGTGGGGGAGGGGCAGAGAGACAGGGAGACACAGAATCCGAAGCAGGCTCCAGGCTTCAAGCTGTCAGCACAGAGCCCAACACGAGGCTTGAACTCACAACCCGGGAGATCTGACCTGAGCCCAAGTCGGACGCTTAACTGACTGAGCCCCCCAGGCACCCTGTCACTTTTTATATTCATTCATTTATTGCCCCTTCCCCCAACTTGAATGTAAGCTCCATGAGGGCAGGAATCTGAGTCTTACTCACTGTTAAATTCCTGGTGTCTAGCCTCATGTCTAGAATGTAATAGATGCTGAATAAATATTTATAGGTTAAATGAATTATAATATAGTTATTTGTCTGTATGACTATCATCTCCATTAGATTGTGAAGCTCTAAGGAAAATCCCATTGTACTCATGTTGCACTTGCTTTTTTGTATGATAGTTACTCCTGTTCTCTCACACATGGTAGGTGCACAATAAGGTGTTTTTGCATCAATAAATAAACACACAAATAGTTATTTATTCTTCCTTTATCCACTACTTTTATTGGAAGGAAGGTAAAGACATTCTTTTTTTTTTTAAACTTATCAAAAAGTTTAAGGAAAAAATAAGCTAAGCTGATCCTACTCACACAAAAATAGTTCTGCCACCTCCATCTCCCGGGAAGAAAAACAAAGAAACCCTTTGAGGCCACTTTCTACATTCGATTGGGGCAAAACTGTGACAGGATGAAATATTCAAGAATGCAGCTATTAAATAGAACCCTGTTGAAAAATGTTTTGGTTTTTATCCTTGGACATTTCTTGGGAGATTAGCAGTTTACCAGGTGACCAGAGATGACATTTCCTCCCCGCCAACGTTGGGTACATTCCCTTTGCCTCAAATGTGGAAAACATCTCAAATCTATTCTTTGATGTCCCAATTTTAAGATAACTTCATGAGGCCCTTCACATGGCAAAACGACCAGCATGCGGATGAATCAGAGTCAATAAAAGTATAAACTATTAAGATCAAACACTTTCTGGTTCAAAAAGAAAAAAAAAATCTTATACTTGGTCACAATCAAACTGTTTTGTTTTTGTTTGTTTTATGCCTTACTAGAACTTTTTAAAGTCTAGTACCCATTTCCCATCATAATAATCTTGGAGTCTTTCGCCAGGGTTAAGGAAACGTCTAGAAAGGTCAATCGAATGATCATGAAATATTTGACCATAACCTGTGCTGTGAGTCAATGTTCACAAGGAACAAATGTTGAACACCTACTACGTTCACTGCCAGAATCAGATATTTCATAACTGGCTTCCTCACTGTGTGCAACCTAGTAGGAGACTCGGACATCAAAGCAGGCGATAGCAATTCTGCATGATGAGTACGAGAGCAGGACACACATGTGGTGCCTGGACAGCTCTTAGGAGGGGCCCTAACCCCCATGTGACCAGGAAGAGCTTTCCACAGCCACAGATCAAATGCTATAAAAGATACCCTGATTCTGGTGGAAATCTTGCGTGAGCTGAAGAATAAGAAGTAGAGCGTTTCAGGCTCCAACCAAGAAACATAGTTTACTTATTTAGGATGGAATTTTATTTGCACATCAAGATCTATCCAGCCTGGATTAGGGCCATGTGAGAAAGAGAAAAAAAGAAAAGAAAAAAAAGTCCCAACCACCACAACACTGGCAAAAAAATGCATTTTCACAGGTTAGAATAAAGCAAAACATTTTTCATTCCTGCCTCAAATTTTTGGCACCACCAGGGGACAATTTGCTTAAGTAAAAGGGAAAAGCAAAGAGGAGAACGGCAATGTGCGAGTGGAGTAATCATAAACATCGGAAAAGGATGAGTGTTGCTCGCGGCTGCTCAGAGGCCTGAGTTTTTGAGGAGCCCGTAAGCAGGCTTTCTTGCTCACTTGCTTTGTGTGTCTGTTTCTTTCCTTCCTTTTTATGGAAAGGCATATTTTCCTATCCATTAAGCTTTATAGTTTTCTGCCAACTACTTCACTGGAACAAGTTTTCCCTTTAATTTAACAATGCACATATTAGGCTGTAATGGGCCTGTAAAACCTGCTTCTCAGATAGTGCTTACAAAATGCATTTCTTTAAGACTCATGAGGAACAGAAATACAGTATATGCAATCTGGAACCAAGTAGCTCCCACTTATCTTTTAGGTGAGTATGTTGGTGTCACCATCATTTCACCAGAAGGTCAAACTCAATGAGTTAAACATCCCCAGGTTCTGACAACCACATAATCGAAGGTTTTTTTTTGAGGAAGATAGAATTGTCACTGATTTTTCAAGCCCATGTGATCTTCTGTATGGCTTACTCATTAGCTGGGCTCCAAGAAGTATTCATCTTCATTTCCCCCTTATTGCCAGACCCAGGGACTTTGTGGCATTTGCTGTAGCACATTAAAAAATGAAGGCTTAAAAAGGGATTTAGAAAGAGAGAAAATTTCTTAATCATGCTTTCATAACTGTTGGTGAACAGTTGGTTTAAATTTCCAAATAACTCTTTTCAAAAGGATAATATCAAAACACATGCAAAAAATAAAAGTCTAAATAAAGCACAATAAATTATTTCACTGCTAAGGTATTAGATTTCAAAGACAGAAGAGAGTACACATAAGGATATTAGAGTGGACTATATTGGATCTTTGGGAATTGCTGTCAGATATTGATGAAAACAGAGAGACTGTAGGAGATCAGATAAAAGAGAGAAATGATTACATTTGGAAGAACAATGTGAAATACGTGGCCAACAGAGATTTCAAATGTAAGCTAATAGCAATCCACGAAAGAACAAAGTTGGGGCAAGTCCCACATCTTTAACCACATTTACAATCATTCAGCATCTGTAAAAATTTTTACATAGCATTCTTCTTCATTTCAAAATTTGCAAAATACATATTTAATAGGTTTAGCATGTCAGCCGGTAATTTCGTCCACAGGCAGTGAAAAGGACTTGTGTTTTCAAAAAAATGAGTTGGGTTTTGGTGCTTCTGCCCTTTCGGCTCTGCCCCAGCCAGCTGCAATCCCTGCTGTTTCCCAGCCCAGAGACGCTGTAAACAATGTGTTCTGTACATTTCAGCATCCACGTTGGCGAGGAAACCATCGTCTAAACCTTTTCTTTCTCCCAAGCTTCACACTCTGTCCACTTGGAACAGAGTGAGTCTATTTTCAGACTGATCACTGTCCTCCTTACCTTACCAAAATCACCAAAGAGAAAGACAGGTGGGAAAGGTTTTTCCAGAACATGTTTTCCTATCTGATAAGAATATTAGCCATTACATCCAAAATGACTGATGATTACTCGAACCGGAAAAAAATTTGAGAAACAAATAATTTAAAAGCCAGATGGGATAGTAACTGGGAAGCTGAGCTGGATCAGCCAGTCCCCCCACAGGCAGGGCTGTTGAATATACCTGGTACTCCAAGCCCCTTCTGTGATGATCTCACTGAAGTCACAGCACAAGTAGCCGTCTGGTTCATTTCAGTTGTATAGATGTTACTTCACCACATAATGCAAGCTTTTCAAATTGCCCCCACTTGCACTCTGTCCTTTTTTCCTGACCCTAGGTTGTCTGCATTTGGACAATTTAAATTAAAAAAAAGAAGATAGTAGACATCAAAGGCATGCTAGCAGGCCATCCCTAACAGATTAATTAAGAGCATAGATCTTGCTTCAGGGTGGAGCATGAACACCTCGATCAGTAACCATTTTCTATCTCTGTGAGCAATGAAAAAGAAATACAAAAGGAAATTTGTAGGTGAAAACCTCCCAGGTGCTACCCAAATTTTACTATCATTTACAAGCCCTTGAACTGATTTGATATCAAAACTTTGTTTGGTGTTGTATAAATACAAGTTCAGAAAGCGTTTCCACTCAGCTGATGTTATTTTCCATCTGTAATAACTCCATATTTCCTCCACATTTATGTGATTCTATATTCCAGAGGTTCATAAAAGAATTCTGTGCCTTGCAGTGCAATTACAAAAGGAATCATGCATGTATGGTCTGACATGGAGAGTCTTAGTAGAGACAGTTTGGTTCAGGGGCTTATTCTCTTAATTTGCTTTCTTCAGATATAAAGTCCTCTTAATTTCACTAGCTAACAGTAGTACTGCATTATTAGAGAATTTATAGTAGTGCTTTCCAACGATATTCCTGGGACAGATTTTTGAATTTGTTTCAATCTTGATTACAGTGTACACAATGAACAAAACATATTTTTACACAATGGCAAATCCTAATCAAAAATAATATTGTTTTAGTTTGAAAAAAAAATTTTTTTGAGTAAAGCCTTAAACTTGGTATTCTGAAGGGAAAAAGGGGGGGTACTAAAGAGAACCAGTGTCTTCCTCAAAACAAGTTACATTTTTGTATGAGGTGAGTTAGGTGATATGATAGCAAAGATACAGTCAAAATAACCATGTAGTTAAAATGGCTTCCAATTCCATAATGGATTGATGTCACTGCTCTTGGGGTGGTTTCCTTCCCTGGAAATGTCTCATCACATTCTAGTTTCTGGATTATGGTGCTCTAGCATTGTGAGTAAGTGAAGCGGCCCTGGGGTGAGACAGCTTGGACCTGCGTCCTCAATCAATCCCTCACCAACTGTGACCTGAGCAAGTTACTCAACCGGAACTGAGCCTCAGTCTCCTTATCTATAAAATAGTGGCAGTATTTCGCCCATCATAAAACTGTTGTGAAATTGAGACAATGTGTATAAACTGCTTCAGTTGCTGCCAAGGATATGGTAATTGCACTATATTTAATATTAAATTGGCAAAGTTTTGATAATAAGAGAGTGATTTTCTGCCGCTTTTAGCAATCTGGCTAAGAAAGATTATAAGCCTTGTAAAATGTGGAAACCCTTTTGTCCTTCCCCCAGGAGAAGACCCTCAGCCTTTCAGCATGTGCTTACCGCTCATGACCTCTTCTTACACCCAGACTATGTGTATTACTATGTTTTTAAGTCAGTTCGACCTTCTCTCCTCTTACACCCATGCATCCCTCAGTGGTCTGAGTGCTCCATACCTTCATGGGCAGGACTTTCCCCCACTGTTTTTATTTAATTTTCACTCTACCTTAATGACCACTCCTCAAATCCAAGTTTATGTACTGTGGAACTATTTTTGTTGTAAATCAAATCCCCAAGAAAAACAATATCAGTAGATTTCTTTCATTTAATATATTATCGAACAATATAAAACGTAAGTCTAACCAAACACGTGATCTCAATCTGTAAAGAAATGCCCGTAGATTGACCTGCAAATTTGGTTTCATATCACTGACTCCTCTAAGAAAAAGAAACAAAATAAGAACAGAGTGTCCCTAATGATTACCTTTGAAGAACCTCCCTCATGTGATGATGATATATTCCTCTGTTAGAGGTTTTTCAAATGGATATTTTTAGTTGGTTCCTTATTAAATTGTCTGGTTTTATTCACTTTGAAAGTGAGACAGAGGGAAATATGCAGCCTTCAAAAGGTCACAGATATCAGTTATCTGTTGTGATATAAAAGAGTACCCCAAATGTAGTGACTTAAAGGAGTGACCATTTTCTCTGCTCATTATTCTATGGGCCAGCTGTTTGGGCTGGGCTCAGCTGGGAAATTCTTCTGCTTGTGTTAGCTAGGGTCACTTATAAAGCTGCAGTCATCCAGTGACTAAGCTAGGGCTTTATGGGCTAAGTCAGCCTCACGGCCATCTCTGGAGATTGGTTCGGCCATGTCTCCAGCTGCATAGTCTTAGCAGGTGACTAGCTTCCAACAATGCAAAAACAGAAGCTGAAAGACCTGTTGAGACAGGTTCACACGCCATCACTTATGCTTCATTCTGTTGGTCAAGGAAAGTCATGTGACCAAGACAAGGATCATGCATACACAGAGAGGAATTATAGCAGCCATGTTGCAAATAATCTATCATACCACATAAAACATAAACCTTTATAAGAATAAATCAAGTTATGTTTGTTTTCTACTCATTTTCCTGATTTGTTTAGCTGATTTTTTTTACATTTTTTAATGTTTATTTATTTTTGAGAGAGAGAGAGAAAGAAAGAGAGAGAGCAGGGAAGGGGCAGAGAAAAAGAGGGAGACAAAGAATCCAAAGGAGGCTCCAGGCCCTGACTGTCATTGCAGAGCCTGATGAGGGGTTCAAACTCATGGACTAAGAGATCATGACCTGAGCCGAATTTGGACACCCAACTGACTGAGCCACCTAGGCACCCCTTTAGCTGACTTGTTAAAAAACTATTTATTATATGCTGGCTGTTGGTGATACAAAAGGGTATATACATCTCTTGTTCTAAGGGATTTTATTTCTGCCAGAGAAAAAGAAAGGAGAAAGAAAGAAAGAAAGAAAGAAAGAAAGAAAGAAAGAAAGAAAGAAAGAAAGAAAGAAAGAAAGTTATCAGACTTCCTGGATGGTGAGTATCTTACTGACTACATGATCGTGGTTAGTTGTATTCACTGAACTGCTGAACCTGTCCAGGCATTCCAGAGATGTGTGCCATTCAGCACAAAATGGACTGAACAAGAAAGTTTACACGTGTTGTTTATAAACCCAACCTCATTACAGCAAAATAATGGAATCAAGCAAGTCATGAAATATTTTTTGCTGAGATTGAGTCAATTACATTGTCATCACACTTAAATGACTGTACAGGTTTTTGATCCCCATTTGAGGCAGAGTAGAGTGATGATTAAGAACTTAGCTATGCAAAAATAATAACAATAATCATAACAATATAACACCCTCACTGTAAAATAGAGGCTATAAGCTACCTTACACAATTAAGTTGTAGAATAGAGAATAGGACACAAAGGTTAAAAATCTGTATCTTCATATGTAATAGTATTATTCTATAATTAATAAATGAAAAGGACTCTCTTTCAGAAAGGGCTGAGTAAAGACTCAAAATTTAAATTTACATAAGTGTCCATGATTTCTCCCCTTTACCCTCTGCTCATCAAGATCTTGGAAAACCAGATAAAAATTAATAGAAAGCTGTAGATGTGGCATACTGGTTTGAATTAGGAATCTACCTTCTTTTCTTGAAACACTTTTTTTACTAGGAAAAAAAAAAAGTATGTGTGTATTTAATACTGATGATGGCAAATGACTCCTGATTTTTTTTATTATTATTTGTGATAGAAACTGTGCTTCTTTATAATGGATGTTGTTTGTTTGTTTGTTTGTTTGTTTGTTTGTTTTTAATCCCTAAATTCCCAAGAGGTATTGAGTATGGGATAATAGGAAAAAAGAACATTTACTTGACATACCCCAGATTCATTCCAGGGTAAAGCTCTGCCAATCCAGAGACAGGCATCAAAATTTATGGTGTAAGGAGGAAGGTCATATTTCATTGTTTTCATTAAAAATATGGCAGAAGCCTGGTAATGAGGGCCAAATTTCCAATTTAAGAAATGAGTTTTTGTCTATGCAAAAGTTGTGATGCAGTACCAATTAAATAATAGAACATCTCTCTTCACTTAAGGACCCTACCAACCAATGCCAGAAAAGTCTTGCCGCTAACAATGCCTGACTCTAGGTTGTGATTGTTGGACTTTGGTTAGTTATGTCATCACTTGAGCATTATTTAAATATGTTTCTCCTTTTAATTCAATTTCCTGTTGTGTTTTCTCAAAACCATAAATTGTCTCTTAAGAAATTTTACAAAATGCATATTGTTGTCCCGTGAGACCTGGGCTATTCCTCAGCGGGGCACTGCCTGCCAAATGACATTTTTTTGAAAAGTTTTCCCTTTATTGGTTTTGCATAATGATTGCAACAATTCTCATGTAATGAAAAAAGAATGAAGAATGCGTGCCCTATTCCAGCACATAGCCGCAATGTTAATGTTAAAACAAAGCAAAGCAAAACAAAACAAAACAAAAACCCACCCTAAAAGTGGTCTTGGACACCCAGTTGTCCTCCTCTCAGCTCCCAGTTTTGGATTCAAGATGTTTTCTGTATTTTTTCCTCTTGTTCAAAATAAACTATTTATGCTCAAGAAAAATCTGTCATGTAGGACATCTGTGGAAAGTTGCTGCGGTCTGGGTTGGACCCCAGCTCCAGTACCAACCCGCATAGAATTCATGGGGGATATGGCTTAACCTCTCTGGGTCCATATCATCTCTTTTGTAAATTAGGAATAATGGAGTTTACTACACTGGATTGTTCTGGAGAGTAAAGACAAGGCCTGTGAGAATGCCTCACACAGTGTGAGCTGAAGCTAAATATAATTCTGTTATCTTGTTCGGGGATGAAACCACCATTTTATACCCTCAAAGCACAGAGGGTCAATGCAGTCCAGGGGAAGGGCACTGGCCATGGGTGGTGATGAAAGGCAAGCATGCTGGGAGACACTCTGACAGAGATGACCCGATCCCACCCTGCCAGACGCCAGAAAAAGATAACACGTATGCATTAAACTGAGTCTTAATTCATTTTTGTATCTACCGTGACACACAATAGGCACCAATTACTGTCTGCTGAATTTTTTTATTGTCCACATATGTATCACTGTGCACAGTAATTTATGACAGAAGTCAGTAAACTATGGCTTGTGGGCCAAATCTGTCCCTCAGTATATTTTTGTAAAGTTTTATTGGCACAAAACCACATCCATTTGTTTAAGCATTGTTTATGCTGCTTTTGTGCTACTATGGGGAGTTAAACATTTGCTACAGAGACCACTTATGGCCCTCAAAGCCAAAAATAGTTACTATCTTGCCCAGATTCTGTACAGAAATTTTACCAATCTTTGGCCTATGGAACTGAGTTACCTATTCACTCCTGACTGAATAGAAGGTCTCCTGACAAACCCCCTAATTCAGGTGCCATGTACTCCTTTGAGGATTATGTTCTAATGTAATTGCTTCATTTTCCCATGGAAATTACTGGCTTACTGATTTTTTAAAGGAGATTATAATTTTATCAAAAAAGAGAGAGAGAGAGACAGAGTGCCTAGAATTTGCAGTCATTATACAAGGCAGAGTAGACACCTTGAAAAGATGAATGAACAATGCCATAAGGCAGAGGATGGACCAGGGGTCCTGGTGTCAGCCTCTCCATGCTGACTATCAAAATAATGACAACACTGGGGTCACCACAAGATAATAAATAAATATTACTGACTTCATTTTCATTCCCAGCCTTTCTCTGGGTCTGTGAGTCTATTCTATAATGTCACCACATAAAGACACTGGACAACAATGTGACAAAAGAGACACATTCATGGAAACCTGACTTGTACATAGAGTCCTGGTTCTACTATTCATTCTACACCTCTGCTTTGGCAGAATATTGTGTACTGTGCCCCTAATACTCCATGGTCATGTTCTGGGTGTTGGAATATGTGCAGCTGTGGTTGGCTGACCCTCAAGAGGAGCTCAAGTAATCAATAATGGACTTGGGGTCCTCTCTTCTCTATCTGGAAGCTACTTTATACTGTACTTACTGTACAAAGGAAGCCAAGTTGGCATGGCTTTTTGACTATCTCTGCAAAATCCATTTGGATCCATTTCTTTTACTACCATCAACCTGGGGAGGCAAAGAAAAAATCAGCCCTAGGAGTGTGAAAACCACTGTACTTAAAACTATATCCTTTGCTTATTTATTTCAAGTAGGAGGCCACACAGACACAGAAAAACAGCAGGCTCATGAAACGAGATTTAAGGTCCATTCTGGTCACAGGGTCCTCCCTGATGTTCAATCCTACAGGCGGTACTCCTCAACCCTGAAGATTTTCCAAACCTTCCAAGCCCAGGAGAGTTTCTCATGTTGAAAGACTGCAGGATGGGACCCCATAACAATCCCCAGAAAGTTCAGGCAGAAATTACATTCAGGCCAAGTCTGTATGGTACACTCCTCTGTAATTGTTGGGTCTCTTCCAGAAGGCTCTCAACACATGGGACTCCGATGAAGTTCAGCATGTGGAAAGGGCTGAAGCCTGAAGCCTGTGTGTTTGTAATGGAAACACAGCAGTGACCCCGTGATCCATGTCTGTATCTGTGCCGCCATAAAATGTGTTTCTCTAAACAGAGCAGCAGAAGTGCCCGTGATGGGTGGGGGAAGGGAGGTTCTGTTAAAGGTTCCCCAGGTAGGGAGGTAGGAGGGCCTCTTAATAAGAAAACCATGCATTTAAGGAAGCTTTATAGTTTGCAAATGTACTTTCACATTTAAGATTCTCAGGATGAGCCTCTGAAGTGGGTAAGGCAAGCATTCCTTTCCTCCTTTTATATATGAAGCAACTGTAATGGAGACGTCCAAAGACTTTCTCAAAATTCATTAGAGATTCTGCCAGAATCAGAGCTAATGTCCTTTGATACCTAGTTCAATATTCTTCCTAATGAATTATTCTCTGATATTTCTTTCTCTGTAACTATCTAAACTAGCACAGACATTCAAACACAATACCTGTCCTTAAATGAATCCAATGCAAATTCTCTCAAAGAGTGGGCCAACTTGAGAATCAGAGTGAGAAAAGTACAGAAAATGATTGATAATCTTAATTCTTATATTAATAAATGCCTTGAGATGATAAAATTTTTTATGGAATAAAATGTCGTATAACTTAAAGTCTGAAATGGTCCTTTCATCCTTAAATGGGGATGATTTTATCTTTACTGATGAGTAGGAAAGACAGCTCATCAGGCACTGCTAACCAGTAGTTCTGCCATAACCATCAGCCAGGGTTCGAAGAACTCTGTTGCCTCAAAGGACCCACAAACAGCCGTGAAGACATCAGTGAGCAGAATAAGGTGAAGACCGAAAATGTGGCCCGCGGGACAGGTTACTTGGATAGAAGCACAGAAATGGCTCTCATCTTGGCACACACACAACCACTGAGTCCTACGATAATCAAGCAAGAAAGCCTTTTAGCTTGTTCCTCATTGCCGAGCCCATCAAACATGCAGTGCGTTCCGCTGCCATCTCCTCCTCACTGCCCAGGTGGCACGTGCACCCCCTAGGTCTCCTTTGTGTCTGCCCAACAGCCTCCATGTTCTCTTTGTCCAAAGCTATGGAAGATGAAATTGGAGGGATCTAGAATATCGTTTCCATGAGGACTTACCAAGTGTTTGGGACTACATGATCCTGAAAAACAAAGTCTATTCAAATCATAAGTAAAAGAGACTTGATAGGAGTCAGTAGCCAAGAAAATTCACTTTATTTTTAAAATGTCTTTTTTAATTTTTATTAAAAAATTTTTTTTTCATGTTTATTATTTTTGAGAGAAAGAGACAGGGTGCATGTCGGGGGAGGGCAGAGAGAGACACAGAATAGGAAGCAGGCTCCAGGTTCTGAGCTGTCAGCACAGAGCCTGATATGGGGCTCGAACTCACAGAATGTGAGATCATGACCTAAGCTGAAGTTAGATGCTTAACCAACTGAACCACCCAGACACCCCTTAAATGTCTTTCTTTAATGTTTATTTACTTTTCAGAAAGAGAGAGAGAGACTATGTGAGTAGGAGGGGCAGAGAGAGAGGGAGACACAGAATCCAAAGCAGGCTCCAGGCTCTGAACTGTCAGTACAGAGCCTGATGCAGGGCTTGAACCCACGAACCGTGAGATCATGACCTGAGCCGAAGTTGGAAGGTTAACCAACTGAGCCACCCAGGTGCCCCAAAGAAATTCACTTTGAATTAAGGGAACTCAGTAGCCAAACCCTAGCTCCAGGTTGGCTAGGTATTGTTAACTAGTCTCAGGAGCATTCTTTCCATAGATACGTGTGTAATCACAGTGTTCCAGGTACATATCTCCCTTAGAAAGCAAGAATAGGAACATTTTTATTGCATTTCTTTTTGTACTTTTAATATGAAAAAAGCTCTAATTCATATAACATTAATTAAAAATAAATATAGGGGTGCCTGGGTGGCTCAGTTGGTTGAGTGTCTGACTTTGGCTCAGGTCATGATCTCATGGTTTGTGAGTTTGAGCCCCTCATGGAGCTCTGTGCTGACAGTTCAGAGCCTGGAGCCTGCTTTGGATCCTGTGTCTCCCTCTCTCTCTACTCCTCCCCGGCTTGTGCTCTGTCTCTTTCTCTCAGAAATGAATAAACATTAAAAAAAAATTTTTTTTAATAATAAATAAATATAGACTTTTTCAGTCTCCCAAATAAAAGCATATCAAAAAATGTTTTGATACAGGCATACGGAAACAAAAGTTATACTAGGCTAACCAGAAACATTTTTTTTAAAGTTATGTGTTTAAAGAAAAGGAGGACCTAATGGCATAGCTTGGTTTTTAATGATGATTTAATTCATTCAAAGCATCAGCCTTCTATAAAATATGAACACCCAAAACTGTTCATCAGAGCCATGGTTCATCCAGGTCAATGAACTGGCACAGAGACTTCATGGATGAAGATGATGGTTGCCTTCTATGTTACCACTTTTCATCATCACGTTCTACATAGAAGTAGAAGGCATCAAGATCCCTGCCACTCTGGATCCTTATGTAGGTTGTGCCCTGCATAAAAGGGCCTGGACTGGAGGCTGAAATCTGGCCTGCACTCAAGGAATTCACCTTGCACCTACCTGGAAGAAAGGCACGTATCATAGATCAAAGGCACTCATTGAGTCTGCTGGCGTGGGTGTGGGGTGGGGTGGGGTGGGGAGTGGTTGTTGGCCATCGGCAAAGTCACCTTTGAATGCAACAAAAGCAGATCAAGAAACGTACTGTCAAAGTCTTCCTTTAGGAAGAGGGTAGTAAGGGGCATTGTAAGAGAATTAGAGGTAAAGAGACTTTATGTCTGATTTAGTATGCAGAGTTGCTGAGCATTACCATTGTCACCATAGGTGGCATTAAATTACTATTATCAGCTATGTAAGAACGGTAACTTTTACGTTGTGATAGCACCAAAAATTATTAGAGTCAGTATCTTTGGGTTTTCTCTTTCTCAACTTCTCCCTCCCTTCCTGTCTCTCTGCATACATCGCCCATCTGTTCTTGCCGCTTTACCCATTAGAGCGCTTAGCAGATTGATCATCATTGTTTAAAATTCTCCGTCTGACAATTCCAACATTCCTGCCATACCTGGCTCCGTTACTTGCTCTGCCTCTTCAAATGGCGTTTTTGTCTTTTGGTATGCCTTGTAATTTTTTCTTCCTAGCAAGAAATAAAGGACTGGGCAAGGGAACTGCTGTAAATAGGCATTAGTAACTTGGTGTTAACATGGGAGGGAAAGTGTTCTAGTCCCATGATTAGGTCTCTGTCCTCTAGTGAGCCTCACCTCTGAACTGTGAACTTAGGTGGCACAGGATGGCCAGAGTGGGCTAGAGTTGGGCATTCCTCGTCTCTGTGTCAGTTAGCCTCTGATAATACCCCAGCAGGTTAGGCTCTGGTTAACTAGTTTCCCTTAAGGGGAAAATAGAGTGCACGGGTATATTTCAGAATGGTTCTTTTCTCCTCCACCTGTGGATGTACTAGGAGATTCTTCTTTTGTATTTATTGTCGGAATCTGGTGGAGCCCCGGGAGGTAAATCTTAACAATACTGTGGGCCCTCCTGTGACTAGAAGCCGTTTTTAACTCTCAAAGGTGTCCACACCAAGTCTCTGGCAATTCATCAGTGACCATTCAGGTTTCTGGTTCCTGAAGTGGTTTCTGTTCTGAGAAGCCAAGGAACCCTGTATTTGCCCATCTGTCTCTCCAACCGTGGGGACAAGTGGTCTGCCCTGTGTCCTCCCCTCTCTTATGAATCTAAAACAAAGTGTTGATTTTCAGTCTGTTTGGCTTTTTACTTGTTAGAATGGTGACTTCCAAGCTTCTTATGTGCAAACTAAAACCTGGAATTCTCCATCCGCTTTCTAAAAAGGAAGGATTCTGGATTGCTGTGACATCTTTTCTGCTTTTTGTCACATAAAATCTGAAAGACAGGCTGCTTCTCCAGATAGTCAGTGGGAAGCAGAATGGAAAATTTATTTTCTGGCATCTGGACTCAGAAAAGCAGAGACAGGACAACTAAGAAACAAAAAGCAGAGAGGATTATTTGAAGAAGAACAACTGTGGTAGATATTTTTAGGGGCCACTATGAGTATGGAATTTTGGGGAAAGGGAAAAATAGCCAAAGAGAATTTCTAAGAAGCTTCCCTCATGTTGTTCAGAGTAAAATCCTGCCTTAAATCCCTTAAGGAAAACTATAGGACAAATCTGCATTATTTCTCAAGACTTCTCTGAAGTGACTCAATGCAAGAAGTCATACGGGGACTCAGAAATATTTATTCGGGTTATTCCTCTTAGAATTTGGGGCTAATAAAAAGACATTCAAGTATGGACTGCTTGTCACCATGACATTTGAAGGTTAGCAAGCTTGAAAATAGAAAAATTCAACTGCACAAATTAAATTATTTGAAGGCAAAATATTAAAGTTCTTAAAACAACATTTTATTGAATGTAGTGAGTGGGATTCATTTTAAAAATTAAGCCACAAAAGAAAAAAAAAACAACAGAAAAGAACCGGCATGGGGTAGAGAAGTGCTTCCTAAGCATAAAGCAAAAACCATAAAGGAAAACAATATATTTTGGAGGAAAAGAAGTTACAATTATCTCTATACTTAAAACACTATAAATAATATCCCGAGGGTGCAGTATTTGCAAAATATATGGTAGACAAAGGGTTACTATCCCTAATTCATTTAAAGAAAAGTTCCTTTACATCAACAGGAAAAAGAGGAGTACTTCATTGAAAAACTAGGCAAAGGACACAAAGAGGCAAATTACAAAAGAAAAATAAACACATGAGTTTATGTTCAACTTTACCAGAATCGCACAATGAGTTCCATTTTTGGCTATCAAATTGGCAAAGGTTGAAAACCAAAATGGATTTGCTGTGATGGTAAGATTATGGGAAACAGGCCCTCGTCTACACTGCCAGTTCAACAGTATTTCTATGTAGTGGATACAACAGTGACTAAGACAGGCAGACCGGCTCCCATTGATGGCCCAGGTCTGTGGGGAACACACTGCAAACAGAGATAGGCATCGAATAGTCAAAACACTTGAAGGCTTTAAGTGTAGTTGCCGGGTACAGTACAAATACGTGATCTACTCCACACCTAACCCTGTGGCAGGGACATGGCTGGCAAGGCTGAAATCCAATCTTTTTGGGGTGGCTGTGACATATAAGTCACAGTTCTGTGTGAAGATGTAATATCTACACAGCAGAACACCCCCAGAGGTGGGGAGGGGACAAGGGTCGGAGAATGGAGCACTTTTTCTCTTACTCCATGTTACAAAGAAACAAAGAAGCAAACAAGTAGGAAACTATATTTGCTTCTGAAAAGGAAACTATAAATTCATATGATTTAATATAAAGGCTGACCCGACACGTTGAATGTTTTCATTTCGGCATCCCAAGGCAACTCTTATTTTTAAAAATCATCTCCCTCCCACCCCCTGTTAGCTAGCAATTCCCTCCTCTTGTGCATAAGGGGATTTTCCTCTCTCTGAGGGTCTCCAAGCACAGCCAGAAATGCTTGAATAGCAATTAAATGGTTTCCAGGCCTTGGGGGTCTTTATTTCTAACTTAGTTCAAGAGCATATCCTGGGATGGTTATTGTACTCCGGAAAATGACTCTGTCAAATGCAAACGGATAGGAGGTCCCTGCCTTGTGTTCCATTTTCTTCAGAAATTGTATCTTGAAGGAGTTGTCAGCTCTGGTAACTGTCAAACTTGATTTCTGCCATCTGCAAAACTGAGGTGGGAAGATTTTTCCTTTGTAGTATTTCAATCATTCTTTCTGAACAGCAAAAAAACTCTGTAAGAACTTATATTTATTAGAGTTTTGTTTCCTCTTCAGGTCTGAATATGAAGTACAGAGGCATGTAGAAATTGAGGCAGAATCTCCAGGAGTTTTTCTCTTCAATGTACTTGGCATGGGCAGGGAGAATTTGGGTGTATTCAACAAGGGTGGGTGCATTAGCAGATATAGTCTTCCAAGAGGAAAACGAAAGTGGTTAATATGTGTAAGTATCTTTAAACTGTCTACGTATTGACCCTGTAACTCTAATTCTGGAATTTAGGCTAATAAAGTTAATTAATGAGATGGTCAAAATTTCCTGTACAAAAATGACCTTCTCGGTATCATAATAGTAAAATTCTAAACTAAAATACCGTACAACAGCCTGAAGATTACTTAATAAAAGATTACTAGGAAATTAAATACTTGTTTTCTAAGAGGTTTCTGACACAGAAAACTTCTCTGAGCATGATTTACATGAAAAAATTAGTTTATAAAGTGCTATGTTTACTATCTCCAAATTTTTAAAATTCATGTAAGGATGAAAATGAGCAAAAGCATATACATTAAAATATTAATAGTAATTTTCCCTGGGTGGTAAAAATATATGTTTTGGCTTATACTTTGAAATTTTCTATACTCTATGAAATTTTTACAGGAATAATTAGAGAAAGTGGATAGTCACTTTAAGCATGACTTCTTGGATTTCACATGTCATTTTATTTCTCAGAATGATGAAAGGGATAAATGATTAGAATCTTTTTGTAACCATAGGTTATCAGGAAATAATTGTTAAGATTTCACTCGTTCAAAAAAAAATAGTCTTTAGATTCTTGGTAGAAAATTGCAACCTGACTGTAGTAGTTCCTGTTATTTTCATTTAGAGAAGATAAAAGAGTAGAATTATATCCCAGAACTGTAAGAAATGATCCACATTTTAGTGTTTAAGTAAGTTATTCCCAGGTGTGGTTTTGTGATGTCCCATCCTGTTATTTCCAATGAATACTTCTGGTATTATTTCATATTTCTCAAAGAATTATCAAAATCTGTGAACCATCTTTTGCCTCACCCAGTCTTTAATGTTTCATATGTAATCTGATGGAAATTCTCTTGGGTGCCTCTTTCCAAGATAATACGGTTATTCTGAATAATTTTTTATAACACATACTACATTTTTAAATTTAAATTATTTTTAATGGCAAAAGCAGTGCCTATTCAGTATGGGGAAATTAGAAAATACAGGTAATATTCAAAAAAGGAAAAGTCCGAATTTCATAAACCCATAGCCCAGAGATCACTCTAAATCCCATGGCCTATGTTTTCTCAGATCTTTTCACATGCATAGATTTTCACGTACACATCACACACACGAACACATTTTTACAAAAACAGGATGAAATCATAGGTACATTTTTGTTGTTTAGTCTTTTTAAGATATGGCAAGCTTTTTTCCAATTCAATAAAAATGTATCTATGATATAATTTCAAAGTATAAAACATACTCAATTATATAATGCTTCTCATCCATTTAATTAGTCCCATATGATAAACCTTTAAATTGTTTCTATTAGTTACCACTCTTCAGAGCACCACAATGGACATCCTCACAGTTCAATCAGAATAAATCATCTCGATCACACTACATTAATTACATAAATGTTGGTGATACGGTCCTGATGCTAACTAACAAAATTACCAAAGAAAATTAATATTTCTCTCCTCTCCATGTGACGGATATTTTAAATTAATGTTTCTTGAATTTGAGAAACGTGTGAACCTCTTTCAAAGGAAAATGTTTCTGCGGAACTCAATTTGGATTTAAGTTATTTTTATCAAGTGCTTCCTTAATACAAACATTAAGTAGATATAAATTACTAGTGCTACAGTAGTACACAGCTATAAAATCAGAACTAACTTAATCAGTAGAACTTCAGGACCAGTACAATTCAAATGAACAGCTTATTTAATGTGCCAAATAGTGTTGCTTTGCTGAAATTAAATTCCATGGCACAGGTTACTTTCTTGTAAGCATAGATGGAAGGCTGTGAGTCTCCTGGGAAGGCTTTGTTCTCTCCCAGCCCCTCTCTTTCAGCTTGAAGTACTGAAAAATGTCCCTTCCTACAGGTCACCTTTATAACATTGAGCTTTCATTTGCTAGTACCCTCATATGAGTGCTGGTTGTCACTCATTACCACCCTCCCCACTCTGTGAGCTCAACAATAAAGCAGCCCCGCTTGGCTGACATGCCATGATAACCCTAGACATAAACGCTCATGGAGGCACTGAAATCACAAGGAGATCAAACAACCCAGGATATGGTTAAAAAAAAAAAAAAAGATAGCACTCAAACGAAAATGTAAAATTTGCAAGTTTTTATAGAGAACTCCCCAAATCCCAAAAATACTCTCAGTGATAAAAGCCAAGAAATTGGGTATCACTGATTCACAACAGATTTCCTTCACTCTGTGTGTAAAGAAGGAACTTTAGAGTTTCTTCGGAGAGGACAGAATGCTCTAGAATACCAGGGAGTGATTAAGGAAGACAGACGTGCTTGCAATCCTGAACACGTTAGACATAACATACAATTTAGGCACATTAAAGGGCTTGACAAAATCCTGGAAACAGAGTTTCCCAGGGGTTACCTGAACAACACGATTTGGAGACAACCAGATTGAGGATATAATCTGGATCTGACTCTTGTATTTTGTACTTTGGGGTATGTTCCTTACATTCTCCAAGCCTATCTCTCCCCTTTTGAAACTACAAATATACTAACACCTTTCAGGTTTGCTGTGACAGTGAAATGAAGTTTTATGTGTAAAGGAACTGTGTGTGATGTAGTATAAAGTCCAAACTCACTGCTAGGGCCCATGAGTCACTGTCTATCTGATAACCATCTCCTCCCATTGTTTTTATAATTTATGCTGGAATTCATTCAACTCTTTGAACATTCCAAACTCCTTTCTGCCTCAAGAACTTTACAAGGGCTGCTCCCTTGCCCCCAGGCCATCCTTCCACCAGAATTCACAGAACCTACTCTTATATTTCTCCAGTCTCTGCTCAGACAACTTCTGCCTAAAACAATCCCCTTCCCTCACAAAATGAGTCCTTCTCCTCTTAACTCTGTTTTATTTTTTCCCCATAGACGTGATTACTCCCTGAAATTATGTTACGTGTGTATTTCCTTATTTACTCCTTGGGTGTCTCCCTAGTGGTTGCACATAAGTGTCCTGGCAGAATAAACTTTTTGTTTCCTACCATATCTCTAACCACAACTGTGTTTTCCCACAGAGAGCACTCAACATTTGTCACTATGTGTGAAGTAAGGCTTGGTATCTTATGGAAGATTGGGATGTACTGTTTCAACACCTAGATCCGGAAAAATATAAAACTTCCATATGAAAAGTTATAAGATACATTAATGTCAACTAAATTTTTACATGCTTAGCTCTGTGATAAGAACCCTGAAGAATGGGCTCTTATTGCAGCATATATATATATATATATATATATATATATATATATGTATATATATGTATATGTATATATATATATATACACACACACACACGTGTATATATATATATATATGTACACACACACGTATATATATATACACATGTATATATATGTACACACATATGTATATGTATATATACACTATATGTATATATGTACACACACACACGTATATACATACACGTGTATATATATATACGTGTGTGTGTGTACATATATATATATATATATAGAGAGAGAGAGAGAGAGGGAGAGGAAAAAATAAATATAGATTGATAGATAGATAGAATATAAATAACAGGTGGAAAGAAAAACACACAACCATAATGACAGTTTGATATCTTACTCCTATGTGTTTTGCAGGTATTGGCTTAACTCAGTAACAGTTTGATGAGAGACTCTGTTGCATAGTCATTCAGGGACAAAACTTCCTTACGTCTGAGGGTCTGTCCTCCTCTATACTCTTGAATTTCTCCTCATTCAGCCAGTGAGTGAGCAAAAAAGCAAAAAGTGCATGTTTTATATGCACCGAACATGCAACTGTTAGGTATCACCTCTGCTCATATTCAACTGCTGGAACCCAGTCATGTAACCATACCCAAGGGCAGGGAGTCTGGAGCCCATGGTCAGGCTGTGCGACTAAACGGACAATAATGTAGATTTGGGGACAAATGAAGTCTCTGTCACAGCATTAAAAATAATTGTAGGGGCGCCTGGGTGGCTCAGTCGGTTAAGCGTCCGACTTCGGCTCAGGTCAGGATCTCACGGTCTGTGAGTTCAAGCCCCGCGTCGGGCTCTGTGCTGACAGCTCAGAGCCTGGGGCCTGCTTCAGATTCTGTGTCTCCCTCTCTCTCTGCCCCTCCCCTGCTTGTGCTCTGTCTCTCTCTGTCTCTCAAAAATAAAGAAATGTTTAAAAAATTAAAATAATTATAATATTATTTAATAGAACTGTAAACCTGGAGATAAATTCTGTCTGAGAGAAGTTCCTGTCAACACCAGCGATAAACGTGTCATATCACCAGTTCATTGTCCTAATAAGAAAAAGAACATTCAGTGAAACTGCTTTAGTTTTATCTTTGTTCAGGTACAACAATAAAAGGCATTACCAGGCTGTCTGTTCTCTTTTGGGTCAGTTTAGTCATTCGTGATCTCGCCACATATATTATTGTTACAGCTCTTGAGATGACAGTCGGTTAGTGCTGGTTTGAGTCTTGTAGGGTGATCTGCCAAGCCCTTTTATAATATTATCCCCAACCCCTGTTTTGAGTCCTCATTTTCACTTACAGCAGCATTAAGACACATTGTAAGGAAAATCTTGAAAATGTTCATGAGCAGTTTATTTTCAAACCCTTGTATATCTGATATTTTTCTATTGTTTTCACATATGACAGATCCCTTGGCTGTGGATGAAAGGTTGATAAAAACTTGCCCCCCTCAAACATTGTAAACATAGCAGAAGAGTTAATTTTTCTGTTTCTTCAAGCTGTCTTATATTTTTACCCACATAAATGCAAATTGTTTTTTTAATTAATTATGCCAAGAATGTATGAGGCTTTTGGATTTCACAGGCAAACATGCTTTAGCTCCACAAAATTTTCTTTATTTATGTTATTTCTTCTGGTCCAATTAATTTGACTTCTTGTCCTGGGATACCCAGAGTCCTTACATCGGATTCCTATTCTCTGTCCTTCACATCTTTCATATACTTTCATCACTTTTACCTGTTTTTCCTTTTCCTTTCTATTTTTGGAAAGCCTCTCATGTTGACCTGATCCCAGTTTTCATGGAATTATGGAAAATAAAGACACAACAGGGTCACAGAAAGTACAATGTGATGTGCACTGTGATGGAGCTCTGTCTCACACTGAGCGGACCCACAACAGTGGCCATATTTAATTCCTCCTGAAGTGCAAGTCTGGGAAGCCTTCAGAAAGAAGACACAAGTGACAGAGATCTGGAAGGATCAGTATATTTTCATCAGCTGAACAAAGCAGCAAAGGTCAGTAGTAGGCAAAAGAAAGAACTTACTTAAGGACATCACGTGTGATTGCATAATGCGATGTTTTCAGGTGCCAGAGGGAGGTCCGGTGGGGTTGAAGCATAAGCTCTGTCGAAAGGCTGTGGGGCAGGAAGCTGTAATGTTTGTCATGAGGTCAGACTGCAGTCCGTTTCGTGAGATACAGGTGTATCTGAGCTCCAGGCGGGGTTGGAGCAAGGCACTGGGTGAAAGCCATCGGAGAAAGAAAGAAAACTCTAGCATGCTAGCTTCAAAGACTGGTTGGATGTTTTCTACATTCATGAAGAGAAGTAAAGATAGAGGAGCATATTTACTGGAAGGTAACTGGCTCCATCTTAAAGGGTTAAGTTTGAATGTCTGAAGGCATTTGGGTCACAGTGTCAGTATGCATCTAGAACCGTGAGCAGTGAACCGAGACAGCAATAAGGACAGGGATGCAGATTTGCGAGGAGATGAGGTAGTTACATCTCAGTGTTTGAGATTACCCAGAGTAAGCATTTCAGTGGGGAAAAGAACCAGTGTGGGACCTCTCAAGAATACCTCTCTTAATTCAAGGAAGTCAAAAAGGAGTTCACGAAGGAGGGAGCCATCAATGGCACAAGTGCCTCAGAGTGGTCAAGCAAGACATAGAATAAAAGTTGTCATCTCTCCCATCTTGACATACAGGTGTGACAGCATCAACGGCTCCTGAGGTTTGCAGAAGCCCAAGTGCATTGAACAGAGCCAGGAAGCAGAGGCGAGGAGGAGACAATGAAGCTCTTCCTTGGCCTTGACAAAGCCTGACACATCTTCCCTGATGTATCGTCACCATTCCAGACACTGAGTATTTTTACTTCCAGCAATGTGTTTGCATAAAGACCATTGCCATTTTTTGTTGATGAACTGCAGTGCTGCCCATGAGGGAATAAAGGTGCCCATTTCCCCAGGTCCGTCCATGCATACAAACTCCTGCCTGGGTATCATGTTAAACTTCCAAGCAGGGCAAAGAGGCACAACAGTGTGTTTCCAATGCAGTATCTAATGTTTTAGAAAAACACTAATAGAGACTGTTTGGCAAACCACTTTATGTACAAATGGACTAATACTGTAGTACATCCCCTAGGGCCACAGCCTCCAAAGACCTTTCTGTTGCTCTCATTCTGCCTCCAGATTTCCACTTTTCACTCCCATCTCTTCATCCCATTTCCCGACTCTACCAGGCTTGTTCCAACACTCAGCAAAGGACTCAGAGTTCCTAAAGAGCTGCTGATCCACCAGAGACACAGAGGTACCGATCCAAATCAAGCTACACAACATTTTTTCCCCAATCTCTTCTGCCCCTTACCTCTTCATCCTCCACTATAGCCCCTTGAGATTTCTCACACCTTCTTGTTTTCAAGAACTCTCCCTATTAATTTTAGTTGTCAAGACACAAAAGTCTCAAGTATAAAAATCTCCTCCTTCCCCCCCACACACACTCCACACCATGAATTACAATCTACAGTTTGAGTAAATTGCTCTGTAGGAAAAGTATTTGTCCCCATCTAGCCTATCTTTTTATTTATTTTATATCTTTTAAATCTTATTACAATGTAATAATGCTCACTGAGAAGACTGGAAAATATTTTTAGAAAGTACAACGAGGAAACAATTCGACAGTAATTCCACAAGGCAGAAAACTACAAATTAATAATTTGTTTTTTATTTTGGTCTGGGGCTTTCAACTTTGGCTTTTAAACTGCAAATATCATGCATAGAGAAAAATACACATATACTTTCAGTTAGCTTTTTAAAATTGCACAGATCAAGTACCAACTATACAAAAGAGTTACACATTGAAACTAAACCTTTTTCTCCTGTCCCACATCCCTAGTCCTGTTTCCCAGAGCAACCATTGTTCATAGTTTGTTCTATGCCCTTGCGCAATGTTTGTTCCCTGGAATACAGAAGCATGCAAGTTGTACAAATACATTCACTTCTAAATAAGCTTACTATTGGGGTGCCTGGGTGGCCTCAGTTGAGCGGCCAACTTCAGCTCAAGTCATGATCTCATGGTTCGTGTGTTCGAGCCCCATGTGAGGCTCTATGCTGACAGCTTAGAGCCTGGAGCCTGCTTCAGATTCTGTGTCTCCTTCTCTCTCTGCCCCTCCCCTGCTCACACTCTATCTCTCTAAAAAAAATAAAACAGAACATTAAATAAGCTTACTATCATACCATCCTATAGCTTTTCCTGCCTTTTTACTTAGTCTTTTTCTATTTCTCTTAAATATTTTCAGAAAAAATAACATTTATTAATTGCATATTATTTCTGCATTCATCCAACAGATATTTATTGACCATCTATTATGTAACAAGCATTGTTCTTTGCACTTGCAACATTACAGTGAACAACCCAGAAACAATTCCTACCTCTGTAAGAGGAAAGTATAATTGAACATTTTAGGTTGTTTTCCAGCTTTCTACATTGTAACTATAAATCTTTGTGTGTTTATAATTAGTTAGGATCTATCTCTACAAACGCTTTTATCGCATAAACAGTATGAACATTTTAAAGTTTTTTCAACAAAAACACCAAATTACCTTCCAAAAAGGCTTATAGAATTTATATCACATACTACCAATAAATAGGCATGGCCATTTCAACACTTCCTGACAAATGGTATCTTCCTCTCTTTCAATTAAGATGAAATTCACCTTTGACCAAGCTAGCAAAATAAAAGTACATGGGTTATTCCAGATGTGTATCCAAAAAAACCCAACCAACCAAAAATCTCTTAGTTTTCAGCCTCAGTACATTTGTACTCGGTATTGGAAATTTAAACCTACACTAATCATTTCTAAAGAGTATTCCTAAAAACGTCTGATACTCCTTATATACAAATACTTCATTAAAAAATAAAACAAAATAATAAGAAGGAAACAAAATATCTTGGCCAAAATTAAGTCATTCTCATATTTTGGGGAAAATAGAAAGCTGGCTGCCTCCTACAAGCAGTGATTCATTAATACTAATTGGTGCTTTTTTTCCATGCAAGGGAGAAAACGGTTTTAGATCCTAATCACTCCTCATTACAGTAACAGCAGGCTGTATTTAATCTGCTACTCAACTTTTCAGTTACAGAATCAGTTGACCTATAATTAAAAGACATTTAGGTCTTAGGGGAAAAGAAAAACAATTCCTAATGACAAACAGATAGCCATGATTTAAAACCCTGCCTGCCTCGCCCCCGTCTGCCCACCCTCTGCAATCCGGCTGTCAAACCTGACTCAATTCTGTTCAGGGAAATGGAAAAACTGCTTCTTCTCTGCTCTAAAATTAAAGTATAAGAATGAGCATGTGGTGTTCAGAATTACACACATGTTATACTACAATTACACTTTTCATATTTGATATTAATTTTTTCTTAAATATAAAAGTTGTACGTATTATATTAGAATTTCTGGAAAACATAAAAGACACAGAAAGAAGTTACAAATCTCGCCACAGGAGACAACCATTATTACCAGTCCAGTATGTTTTCTTTCACTCTCCTTTCTATATTTACATTTATTTTTAGTAAACATGCACATATAGTTTTGCTGATGGCTAGAAAATTGACCAGAGACAGGGCTGAGAGTTGATACAAGCATGCAGCCTCCACCACAGCCAGATTGCCTGGGACAGAATCCTGCCTGTGCCTCATTCTACATGTGTGCCTTGGGGCAACTTACTTAACCTTGCTGAGCCTCACTTTCCTAACCCCAAAGCAGTGATAAAAACAGCACACAACTTCTTGAGGTAATTTTGGAGATTAAATAAAATAAGTAAGTATATGGCACGCAACAAGTATTAAACAAATGTCAGCTAGTAGGTCTCTTTAACCTATTTTTTTTTTCATTTAAACTTCCTATCATTGTCTCTGTAACTAAAAAGTGTAAAAAACGTCACTTTAAATAGCTGTATGTATTCTATTACGTGGGTAGACCATGTTGAAGAATTCCCTTATTGTTAGGCATTGAGATAGTTTCCAACTTTTCACCATTGCGTATAGTACTGTTCTGAACTTCATTTGTTATTATCTTGGATTATTTCTAAGGAGACTTATTTAGACTTTTAAATACTGAGTTGAAAGGACTGAGCTCTTAAAGCTCCTTGGTACGTAGTCTCTCAACTAAAAGTTCTAGAGGTTTCCCCCCACCCTAGCAGGGTGTGGTAGTCTCTGGTTAACAACACATTTACCATCACTGGTTACTATCATATTTTCAAAACGTTTATTAACTGGATATGTGAGAAAATGAATCTCACTGTTCCTTCAGTTAAAAATTATTTTATTAAAGAAGCTGAACATTTTAAATGACTTTAATGTCCATTTCTATCAACTATTTTGTGAATTGTTCATGCATATTTTTTGCCCATTTGGCGGGAGGTATTAAGTTTTATCTTACTGATTGGTAGGATCTATTTTAAAAGAATATCTGTTTTTTCATGAAATATTATAAATCTTTCTTTCTGTACTTTTTGTGTTTAAGCTTTGATTTTAGTCTTTTTTGAGGTACTGAGTTTTTAATTTTCAGGCAGTTGAAACTTTCCACTTTTCCTTCATGGTTTCTTGTTATTTTTCATTTTTAATGGTTAGGTGGTTTTTTTCATCAAACTTTTCTAACCACTTGTCAAAAATAATCAACACAGTAAGTCAGTGCCATGTTGACTTGTATCTCACATAACAAGTATAACAGTGAAGAAATTCTCATTTCCATATAAACAAGAGAGTATATTTTTGTTAGTAGGTGGACACTTGCCAAGACTGATGCAGAATTTCTCTGATCACGTTAGTATCTTCATGCTATAGACACATCATGGCAGCCAATTTGAGTACATTAAGCCAATTGCCAGAGATGAATTTCTTTGTAGAATTTCTGTTTTTGAGAATTTTTATAAGAAAGAGAGCTAGTGATACAAATATATTTTTCCAATAGTGCTGGGGATGAAGTTGATAGATATGTGACTTAAAACAGATCATGAGGGAAAGAATAGCCTAGATTAAAAACAAAAGTCCAAACAAAAAAACCCAAAACACAAAGTCTACTTGTGAGCACCCAGAGATTTGTAGGAACTTCATGGAATGAAGTACTCAGTATATGTGCTTTGAGGCTTAGCAAGAGCTCAAAGGCAAAAATGACTATGACTGGTTGACTTACGAGGTCTGTCCAGGGGTATCAGTAAAGGAGCAATGAATGTACAGAATGGATGCCCTGGTACTGCTTCCTCTGAAAGTCTGTTCTATTTCCATGGCTTTATAAAGAAAGTTGTTTTGTTTTATATTTAACAAACTCATGCTTTTAAAAATCCTAGCCAAAACCAACCAAACAAACACATAAAAGTTTCTCAGGGAGCTACAAGCATCTCCTACCAGCCCTGGAATATGCAAAATGTGTCTTTGAGAGGGGAACCCACTTCACTAAGCTTCCTTACAAATTCTTTTCAGATTTTACTAAAATAGAAACTCTATTTACTTGGAGTGTTAAACTGTGTCAAACTGGCAAATGCAGTTTCTCAAATGACTTAGGGGCTGGTTAAGGAGTTGTTAGATTATAGATCATATGTCAAGATGATGCTATGTAGGTCTAGGGCACATTTACTTAAAAAATAGTTACAGACACATCCCTGGGTGAAGGGCAGTCAGGAAAAAATAGATTGTTGTTGAAAAGAGCCTTGAAATCATCAAGTCCAGCCAACCCAGGTAATTCTGAGGCTATTTTTACAACACCTACATCAGGGGATGGTCTCACTGAAGCTTGAACACCACCATTCATGGGAGCTCTCATGCTGTCAGAGAACTTGCATTTACTGAGCACCTGCCAATTTTTAGGTACTATGCTCGACCCTTTGCACAGCAACCTTGTAAAAGTGATTTTTTTTTCCTATTTACAGGTGGGAAAATCAGAGAAAGTCATTAAACATATAAGCCAGGATTTAAAATCACATATATATGATTTTCTTTCTATGATGTCATAGGTCTTAGCCTTACCACAAACCCAAACCTCAAAATTTATGAAAGAATAGACCTACTTGTTTAAGTACCATGTTTAATAAATCAAAATCAATTTCACTAATTCAAATAAACTAAAGAGCAAATCAATAGTGTTTCATAAAAAGTATCATTTCTCCCCCAGAAGCTCAGGATGTGTCTCTATTTTATTCCCCAATATACTCATTTAATCTGTTAACACTGTAGCCAAACTGAAGTCTTAATTTGCTTACTTTAATGACTAGTCTAGATTAATCTGAGTTGCTATTATGACTACCTACATAAAAACTGCTAAAAATTTTTTTCTATTTTGAATTTTTAAATAAATAAAATATCTCTAAAACTCACCTCAATCCTATTCTTTTAATTAATTACCATGGAAAACTCTATAAAGACACAGAAAAAATCAGTTTCTTCGTATTTCTTCACAAACTAGAATTTAAATCTTCTCCATCCTAATGTAGTTGATAAATTCATTCTGTAACATGCCCACATGGTTTGTCCCTCTCCTTTATACTTTCTGAAATATTACAGTTTGGCTCACAGCTAGATATGAGCAGAAGGAAATTGGGCAGTAAGGCTGGCAATTACCAGTTCTAAGATGTAACTGCTTATCTGTAGTTAGCAAATGAAGATTTCCTACAAGTGATTTAGGGCAAGATTTGCCAAGTTTAGAACCACTCAAATTTTGTTGGTTTCAAATTCTGAACCAAACTTTAGTCACTGGGTTTATATGGTTTTTTTCTTTCCTAGTATTGGCAAAATAGGACTTTCTGTTTCTAAGAAAACCAGTAATAAAAATCTTCTTGGACATTTAAATTGCTTTACAAAACATTTTGATGAGTTAAGTATAAATGAAAAAGAAACATAAGGCTTACATTTCCCTTAAACACACAAGGGATTGTAAATAAAGGGAAAATGTTCATGGAAACATGCTTGGGAATATGCTCAAACTTTGAAAAATAGTTGGGGACATTTGGTGAGCCCAAGTACAGCT